>NC_091844.1:60494951-61744951 GCF_037783145.1 Equus przewalskii
CTTGTACCCCTATGTTCATTGCGCCATTACACACAATAGCCAAGACTTGGAAGCAACCTAGGTGCCCATCAAGGGACAAATGGATAAAGATGTGGTATTTATACACAATGGACTACTACTCAGCCATAAGAAATGACGAAATCCGGCCATTTGTAACAACATGGATGGACCTTGAGGGTATTATGCTGAGTGAAATAAGTCAGAGGGAGAAAGTCAAATACGATATGATCTCACTCATAAGTAGAAGATAAAAACGACAAAAAAAAACAACACACACACAGCATTGGAGATTGGACTGGTGGTTACCATTGGGGAAGGGGGGAGGGGAGGAGCAAAAGGGGTGATTAGGGTCACATGTGACGGGATGCACTATAATTAGTGTTCGGGTGGTGAACATGATGTAATGTATACGGAATTCGAAATATGATGTACATCTGAAAAAAATAAAAATTAAAAAAAATGAATAAAAAGGATAAAACACACACTCCACACACACAAAAGATGGTACACAAAAAAACAGATGTTACTAAAAAGAAAACAACCTTTTAGCTTTGATTGAAAAATATTCCTCTCTGGTTTCAGGCAAACATGTATTAAAGAAATGACACACAGTCTCGTGTCTACTAGATTTGCATGCTTCAGAAGCTTTTGTAGAACATGCGTGTGTTTGCTTACCCAGGATTCTCTGCTCGCTTGTTACCACATGATTGGTTTGGGGGAAAATAAAATCCTTGAAATTGAATAAAATTATACAAATAATTATTTCGAAGACAGTGAGGAGTGCTTGCTGATCTACAGAGATTCAGAATTTACAAGTACAAGGCAGTTATTCTCTAGCGCTCTCTGATTAAATGAATCTATTTTTGTCCTTCTGATCTTTGCTTGAAATGAAAAACCCTGAAGTTACACTGACTCATAAATAACCTCAGTGAAGCATTCAGTCCATGACCTAGCAGGTTGCAGATTGTCAATAGAGGTGATGGAGTGTAAAGCCCTCTTGACAACAGCTGTGCTGGTGCTAAAGGCCCACCCCTACAGAACATATGCTCCCTCCGCAGGGGAACCACTGCCTGCAGCTCCCTTGTGGGTGCCAGAACTCTATGAGCAAAGCTGAGGCTTTAGTGAGACACCATACCTTTCCCAAAATGGTCCTAAATTTAGGTAAGCCAGAGAGCACTGGAGGCACACAATTGTTGATGAAGGGTAGGCTTTCCGGCCAAGAATATTATTGGCCCTTAGCTGTCCTAAACTCAGCTTCCTGAGCTGACCTTACTTTGAAACTAGAATGGGTCATTCAGATGCTCAGAAAGAGCATCACCAGTTATTGTTATGGCATTTGTGAATTAGTTTTTATCTCTACGGGGCACGAGCCTTTGGGTTAGTCTTGGGCAATCTTTGACCCTGGGCCACATGCTGCCTGCCCTACCCTAGCCCTAGGGCCCAGGATCTAATTTCAGAGTAAAAGATTGGAATGCTGCTTCTGTTTTGCTACTTCCTAAATAGACCCAGAAAAACATTGCAATGGCTAAAATAAGAAGTATTATTTTTCACATTGCTACTCTAGTTTTCAATAAAGCAGATAATCTAAATTGTAATACTGTACTTTTTCCATGGGACTAAATACAATTAATTTTTTTTAGAATGAAATAAAATAGTGTAAGCATTTTTAACTTTTTTCCCTGAGTTTAATTTTTTTGCTTTCCTTTTCCCTTTCCTTCTTTCCTTCTTTTCTTCCCCCTCCCTCTCTCTCCCACTACTTCTCCCTTTCTCTCTCTCTCTCTCCCGCCCCATCTCTTTAGATAACAATTGAGTCAGGTTGGAGTAGTGGTCAGGAGTTTGAACTCTAGAATCAGACGGTCCCAACTGGGCTCTCATTAGCTGTGTCACTCTGGGAAACCTCTCACACTCTCAATGCATCTGTTTCTCCTCTTATAAGATAAAGATGAAAGTTGTATATCCCGTAGAGTCACATGAGATGTTTTGTGCCTGACCTTATAATAAGTACTCAATAAATGTTAAGTACTGTACATTACTAATATGCTGGGGCTAGGTAGCATAAATAACATCAAGAATATTGATTAGGAGTAAGAAAAAAAGGAGGAAGCTCCTAAGAGCGACCAAAAAGCTAAAGATGATGGCAAAACTGTTGAGAGACATCTTTAAACTTTACAAATTAGATACACAGGAAAAATGTGACAAGTAGGAAAAGTATATAATTTTAGTCAATGAAACAACAAGAATAAAGTTGTTGTATTAAATGAACAAAAATTAGTTCAGACCATAAGTCACCACAAGAGAATTTTCCTCATCATGAGCAGCACTAAATTGGTAAGACTGGTTTAGGAGATTACATTTCTTTGAAGTATATCAGAGATGAGAAGAATTTTAAGCTTACTGATCACCTGGTCCAACATCATCACTTCACAGGTGAAGAGCCTGGGGTTCCAAGAGATTAAGCCCCTTGCCTTTGGTTACACATCTGATGGCAGAGGTGGACCAGAACATGGGTGCCCTGATTGGAGCCCAGGGGCCATCCAACTGGAGCACACAGCTTTCCAAATGTGACAAGATCAAAAAGCCCAGAGAACTTTGATGCTGGAGTGAGAATAACTGTGCATTCACATCAGGGATCGTTTTTCACACCTGGAATTCGAAGCATCTGGAAACAGATATCATTATCCCAGTTCTACAAATGGAAAAATTGGAACAAAGATAGGCTCTAGGTTGACTGGCTTCATTGCCCAGCTTCAGGCTCCATAAATATACCCGTCATGCCCATGCAAGCTTGTGTGTTAACCTACTGCAGGTATCTGCCCTTGATTCTGGGACCCCTTCCAGCCCGCTTTCCATCACCCACTTCTATATTCCTTCATTACGTCTCCTTCTTACCAAATGTAAGGCTGCCAAAGGACAAGTATTTTGTTGTTGTTGTTCATATACAAATCCTCAATTCTTGAATAGTGCCTGGCATATATTTGGCTATCAGTAAATATTTCTTAAATGAAAGAACAAAAAAATTGATTCTCTGGGTTCTCCATCTAGCCACTTGGATTGGCAGATGAATTTTGGGCCATGTGTCTAGGCTCTGATTTTGAGACCTATGTGTTGGCCAGTTCCATGCTCTGCAACCTTGGGTAACAGGAGCCTGCCTTTGGACCATACTCTGAGCTAAGCAGATTCCTTGCTCTACCCAAGACTGAGAGGAAAGGGTAAGCCAGAGTATACTCTAGAAGATTGGACTTCTATACAAGTGTAAAAGGAAATCGTCCAAACTTTGTACATTGTGAAAACTCTCTTGATGCCTCACTAGTGAAGTCAGTGAAGTGGCCATCTTTGGGAGAAGGAATAGAACCAAGTGCCCATATATGTAAATACAGTGAATCCAAACAAGGCCTCTCTCCTGTGGGTTCATCCAACCACCATTATCAAGGCTAACGTACCCTTCAGACTGGGTTTTTGAGGTTTTCCTTTAGGCTGAAGTGGCCCTTGGTGTTCATCTGAAGCATACCTCACCAGCATAAACAGACTGCTTAACCCCTGCTGTCATAAAGAATTGGACAGCAAAACAGCTTTAGGCTTTTGCTTTGTTTCTTTTAGCAAAACAGCTTCAGTCTCCCTGGTGAAGCAGTCCTCCAGTTAATAACCTATATGCGTGAACAGAAAACCCTCCACAAAGTCTGTGTTATGCAGAACTGCTACATATCCTGACTCCCAGATGTTGTCCATAGGATTTACAGAATCCTCCAGTGGGGCCTAATGGTTCATGTTGACTTAACTGAAGTGGTCACTTTCCCAGATGGCATTTTTGCCCTCCCAGGCTCCCAACACCCACCACTTCTCATATTTCACACCACTTTAGGAGTCATGCCAAAGATAGGCTGAGTGCGACCTTCTTCTCTGATATGTGCCACAGGAAGACGATCAAGTTATAGGGCTCCCTGGGTGTTGGCAAATACACTGGTCATGATGAAAGCATCTCAGAGTGGATACTGCATTTTCATTTCTCATCCAGCAAGAGCAACCATATCATCATCAACTACAGCTGTACTGGGCTGATCAAGGTCTGGAAGTTGACCGTCTGGAAGCTGAACAATCTATATCTGTCACACACAACTGATTAATGGCAACATGCTGCTTCTGGAGAAAAGGATGGACAAGCCATCCAGTGGGTCTTCAAGATGGGCAAGCACTTCCATGCTATGGGGACTTTTTTAATGTCTCTGCTTAAGCCCTAAGTTGTTCCTATATTTACGCAGTCATATGATAAACAATAAGTTACGGGGGTTAGAACGAAAGATGATGATAAGTAAGCTGAAATAAGAAACAAACAGCATCTGCAACACAAGCTATTCCATGCACATACCTGATTAGGTCTTCTGATGGCCAGACTCTATTTGTCACTACACAGGTAACCTGTGACACCTAATTGGCAGACCCAACATAGCCGTTTCTTGTCAAACCCATAAAATAAAGACCTTAATGTATGACCCCTAGAAAAGATAATTATAAGGATGTAAGAAGCTTTCTCCTAGAAGTAATCTGGGACCCTATGCAGCCCTAAAGACAGTTGGAATAGGTGTGAACAGTACCATGTTACTTTAATACTTGTTGATTGAAGAAAGCTGTTTTGTGGCCTCAGAGTATTGGGACAATATTTGTGAGGGACATGGTCTTTATCAGAGAAAGAAGTAGAGGTGGCTTTTGTGGCTTTGGAAAGGTTCCATCTAGTTCAATACCTGTTTCCCTGGTGAATCATTCTGCCCTTCACTTGGTGGGAAGCTGAAGTGGGTGGGCCATTGATGGGTCTTTAAAGAGAAGACCAATATGACCCTCTCCTCTTCTACCTGGCCACCACTAAAGTACCAAATGTTTAGATTATTCTACAGGTCATCAGGCCGTAGGCTTAAGACAGGAAATCTCAAGAAATGTTTTGCAAATAGCTTATTATCAGAGGAAATGTCAGCTGAGTCAGGAGCATTGTTCCTCAAGTGGACCTGGGTGTTGAGGGGTTTAATTAGGGTGAATAGTTGAAGCAGGACAAAGATGCTTTTTCCTTGGGGACCCATGTACTTTGTTAAAAGGCCAAAACAGAAATACTTACGCAATGACTTTCTTCCTAAAAATTCAGAACACTTCAAAAATTCCCATTAATTGTATTCTCACCACAACTCCGAAGGTTAGTAAACTTATGATGCAAATATGTTTTTAAGGCAGTTACATGTATGCCTATAACTCCTCTTATAGCAACACATATTCATTAGAAAAACTGAAAGTGTATGAGTACCATCACCAAATATTTTCAAGGGCTGCAAATGCAATCCTTGAGCTGGAAGAGGAGAATATTTAGAGATATTTTGAAGACTTAAAGGATGATCAGCCCACTAAATCTTCCTACAACTTATATTTTTCAATTTCAATATTTAAGCATTGGATATTTCCGCTTGTTTTCTCTTATGTGGAGAAATTTTACTTTAAATTCTTTTATTACAATAGGTTTGCATCTTCCCATCATTTCTGCTTCATGAAAGTGGATGCTATGTTCTTTGTTACATAGATACTCATAACTGTCATATCTTCATTGTGATTTGGAGTCTTTAAGTTATAAAGCAGCACTATCTAATAGAACTTTCTGTGATATCCAATAAAACTTTCCGTGATGATGGAAAAGATTTCTGCACTGTTTAAATTATTTAATTAAATAAAATAAAAAATTCAATTCCTTAGTCACATTACCCACGTATCAAGTGTTCGCTACCTTCGTGTTGCTAGTAACTACTGAATTGGACAGCACAGTTAGGTATCTTCTTTGTCTTGCTTAATACTTTTTGGCTTGAATCCTTGCCTTGCCTCATGTCAAAGCCTTGACCCCTGCTGTCTTTTTGTTTGTTTTTGACTGACACAACTTTGTCTAACTTTCTATTTTTAACCTTTCTGAATCATTTTGTTTTGCTAAGTCTCTTGCATAGAGCATAGAGTTGAATTCTGCTTTTATCTTAGGTTAGTTAAGCCCAGTTACATTTATTGATATAACCTCTATGTTTGATCTTATTTCTTCCATTTTTTAATACATAGTATAAATACTAGTAATCCACTCTCTGCTTAGTTAATGTGCGCTGGTTTCACTCTCTGAACAAACTAAAATTAACTTGCATCCTCTTTCTTCTCTCGTCTCTCATCCGCTTTCCAATTTTAGTCGATAATATTATCTTTCTTAGTGTTTATCTTTGTACGATTCGTCTTCTACAATTCAGTTTGTCAGCATTAAATGACACCCTATGACTCCCTCTAACAGCTCATGATGCAATTAATGTTATTCTACTTACTCCATTCTCTCCTCCCTTTTTTCCTCCAACATTTCATTATGAAAATTTCCAAACTAACAGCGAAGTTGAAAGAACTTTTACAGTGAACATCCATATACCCACCACCTAGACGCTCTCATTAACATGCTACTATATTTGCTTTATCGATATGTGTCATCTATCCATCTTTTTATTCATCTGTCAATCCATCTCATTTTTCGATGCACTTTAAAGTAAATTGCAGACATTAGTACATTAACCCTCAAATACCTCAGCATACATATCACTAACAACAGTTTAATATTAAAGTATTTTTCTTTTGGTGTCAAATTTACATTCTGTAAAACACCCAAATCTTATGTATATCTTTGGTAGTTTTGAAAACTGGATATACCTGTGTAAGCCAACCCCCTAACAAGATCTAGAACATTACCATTACCTCCAGAAAGTTCCCTCGTGCTCCTTTCAAGTCAATCCCCACTCATCTCCCAGAAGCAAACGTCTGATTTCTACCATAAATTAGTCTGTTTAGAATTTCACAGAGATAGAATCATACAGTATGTGCTTTTTTGGGTAAGGCTTCTCTCAATCAATGTAACGTCTTTGAGATTCACCCGCATGGTTTCTTGCATTGGCGACTTAGTCCTATTTGTGGCACAGTAGTATTTCATTGTAAGAACCTATGGCAGTTTGTTGTATATTCTCTTATTAATGCACACTTTGTTTCCAATTTGGGGCTATTATGAGTAAAACTTCTATGAACATTTTTGTACAAATATCTTTGTCAGCTTTTTAAATCTCTCTTTGGTCAATACCTCAGAATAGAATTACTGGGTCATATGGTATGACATTGATGTATGTTTACACACAGGTGTATGTTTAGTTTATAAGAAACTTTGAGGCCATTTCCCAGCTGATTGTACCATTTTATATCCATACTAACAACGCATAAGTGTGCTGGTTTCTCCACATCCTTGCCAACAATTGGTGTCGTCACTCTGTTTTAATTTTAGCCATTCTGGTAGACGTGTTGTGGTATCTTATTGTGGTTTAAATTTTCATTTTCCTGATGACTAATGATGTTGAGCCCTCTTTATTTGCTTATTGGCCATTTGTATATTTTATTTTATGAAATGTGTATTAAAATTTTTTGCCTGTTTTAAAATTAGGTTGCCTGTCTTTTTATTATGGAGTTGTAGGCTTGTTTACTTGTTCTAACATGTTGGATATCAGTCACTTGCCAGATATGTTTTGTGAATATTTTCTTCTAGTCTGTGGCTTGCTTATTCACTTTCATAACAGTATCTTTTGATAAGCAGAGATTTTTAGTTTGATGACGTTTAATTTATTATTTATAGTTATTACTTCCAGTGACCTCAGAAGGTTTTGCCTACCCTCAAGTCACTAAGACATTGTCTTATGCAGTCTTCTAAATGCTTTATTGTTTTAGCTTTTACATTTTGGTCTCTGATCCATTTTTGTCCCATCCTTTGTTATAGTTGTTAGTTCTATAATATCAGAGTATATCACATCTGCATATTATTTTCCACCCTTATTTATTTTAGCCCTGTTTCTAACTATGTCTATGCTCACCACCAGTTCCTTTGCCAGTATTTCCCCAGTTATCCTGTGGTTGAGCGAAGCTTGTCCTCTAGAAAGCTCCTATAGAAGGGGCACAGGTACAACGTTTCCTGGTTCTTGGCCTCAATTCTTGAGGGACAGTTGAGATTGATAAAACATATTTGGTTCATACTTTCTTGCTTTGATTAATATTTTAACTATTAGTTATATTCCATTGTTTATTATTTTTCCAAAGAGACTTCAATTGTATAGGCACTGGAAGAAAAGTCTATTTATTTTAGACAATTTTCTGAAGGTGTATATATATACATATATGATCATTTCACCTTAACGTTCTCTTCAGGTTCATGCAAAGGGCTGCCTTGTGGATCTCTTTGGTGCTGAGGGACAGTACGGGCTTCTCTTCTGTAAGATTGGGTTTCTGTGAGTTTTGAATTTATGTACCTGTGAAAGCACAAGATAAATATAAGGTACTAGCAAACATATACAATAATAATAATACCATTATTCACTATTTTTATATTCTTCTTGGAAGGTGGGGGGGGGGTCCCTAAAACAAGACTAGAGTCCTAAGGCTACAAATATTAGGAATAATTTATTAAATTGATAACCCAAAGTTTAGATAATTTAGTTTCTTATATAAACTTGGAACATAGATATCAATTAAATCCCAGTTACTGACTTTTGGGAAACCTTTGAGTCATTACAAGTTGGGTCTCAAAGCTGAATTCATGAGGTGTGCATTTTATTCCCAATTAAATCTTTCTACCTTTGATCCTTCATTCCTTAGCAAGTCCATATAGGAGTATATGGGGAATGAGGAATCCATTAGCTCAAAACACATGAAAGATTTAAAAAAAATCTCTCAGGAACAGGCAAGCACAGACACTAACATCTGATCTAACTGGGTTAATGTGAGATAATCCATGGAATTCAATATGCTTCTCTATTTATGTAATATGAACATCACAGTACGGTTTCCAGACACACATCACCCTGATATAAAAATAAAAGTATGTAATAAAACAGAAGGAAGTAAAAAACTAAACATGCAAGTTACAAGATGCTGGAATTCTTACATATTTATTTGCGTAGAAAGATGGAATTCATATAATAGCATATTGACAACTGATGAGCAAAGAATAAAAATAGGGATTTTTGCATTTTTCATGTGAGGACAAGGCCTAAGGTTTTCATGAAGATAGTCAATTTCCGTTCACTTGTGTAAAAAAATAACTAAATGGAATCTTTGCCCTCCAAGGAAATTTTAATTTCAAGATGGAGGTGTTTCTTCTTATGAAAGTCATACATGCTTCTAATATGAAAAATATAATTGTAAATAAAATAGAAAATGAAAACATTCTACCATTCCCACTGTGGCCCCCACTACTGATCTCATGCCACAGAGAAATAGCTAATATTAATTTACTGTTTTGGACATGATATAAATTTAATATGTTACATATTGTAAGTTTATAAATTGTGTAATTTGTAAATATACTCTTTCGCCTGAACAGAATCTGTAATCTTATCTTTTTTCATTCAACACCATATCTTGGGCATGTTTCAAGTTAGTTCACATAGCTCCTATCTGCTCCTTTTAAATGGATTTATAGTATACAGCATGCCATTGTCTGAATACGCCTTAATTGAGTTAACGAATCTCTTGCTGATGGATAGATAGCCAAGTTCTTCCCAGTTTTTTTAAACAATAAACTGCACTGTGATAAATATTCTTATACACATATTTATCTACTAGGAGAATTTATTATATTTTCTAGAAGTAAAATTTTGAGATGAAAAGGAATGGCCGTTTTCAGTTTTGATACGCAATGCTGAATTGCACTTTTGGCTCATTACAGACCTCAGGTCTTTGCTTGGCTTGGAAGATGACTAATAACAGCATAATAAAGATAGTGAAGTCACATTAAAATTAATATCTATTATTAAGTCACTTTTTTATGAAAGAGATAGGATTGGTGGGAGAATTCAAGATGTTGATCGACGACTGCATGACATGAGAGGTAATGAAATGGAAGGGATACCTCTCACCCTTTTATAAAACGGGCCTGAGAGTACTCACCTTATGGGACTGTTATGATGATTAAATGAGCTAATAGTTGTAAAACTCCTAGACTGAGCACAAACTTGGTGCTCAGGAAAATATCACTGATATTTCTACAGTGAGAATTTGTTCTTGTAAAAGAGCCCTCTTTTAGCTTTCATGGTCACATTTAAAATAACTTCTTTTGGCTTCCGCTTTCATCAGGTATGAGACCATTGGTAAATACATAGTACTACTTAGTGTGAACAAGAGAAAGCTGTGGAGTCTTTAAAAATGAGTGATCAAATTGTGTGCTACAGGAGATGGGTGTCTAGGGTTTACTAGTCAGGGCAAAAAGTTGGGGCCAGGACCATCTGCCATTGGCCAAGCGTCAGTGCCTGAAGGGTGAGAGGTACCAGCACAAGCTCCAATGTCAGGAAGTGAATGCATGCCAAGAGTCAACCAACAAGATGACTCACAGGTAATAGAATATCCAAATGTCGGGAGTCATAAGAAGCCAGGAACCTGGCTCCGTAACCACAGAAAGGCTCAAGCCCAGAGCAGCCTCAGGCCATGGCACGCTCTGAAGCTCAAGGTAGCCAGCCAGGGGCCCAGGGACCGAAGCGCACCTCCATGCCAAGGAGACTTGGCTGATAGTTGTTTCTGAGCTCTTACAGTCTTGTGTGAGTCAGAAGCCAGTCACAGAAGAGCTTGTCTAGGTCCTCCAGGTAGAAGTAGGTGAATGGGGCACCAGAAAGGTAGGTCAGATATAGGAAGCAGGAAGAAATAAACCTTCTGTGATAGTAGCAGCACACTGTGAGGGGACCCTCCTATAGTAAAGCATTCGAAAAACTATATATGCTTGTATCAGCAGGCTCATATCTGCCATCATCTCTTGGGAAACAAAATATTGCTGTATTCTAATAAAATAATTAAATATTTAAAATCCTTCCAGCTTCGCTAAGATTTAAGCAATTATGGCACTCCTTCATTGTATGTTCTGTCTGTGTCTTATCCTCACCTCTGTTTCATCCCGGAAGAGATTAGGGGGGTGACAGTATAGGGAGACATTGCTGTGTGCTGCTAAGAGGTAGATGGGGACAGGAACATGTGAACTATTTTAGAAGCATCGCTCTTATTCTTGGAACCGTGAGATATCTATGGAACTGTCTTAGGCCCATTCCCTAGAAAACCATGCTTGAGGCTAAACCATAAAACAAGTTATTGGGGAATGCAATTCCAAGAAGCAGGAGAAGGCAAAGGAAGAAGAATGGATTAGGAAGCTGGCCACAGCTTGCTTACAAGTGCTGCTGATTTCTCACTCTTGCAGGAGATCTTCAGAGAGATGATAGGAAGCTATTACAACTCTGTTCCGGAGGTGTAAGGGAGAAGAATTATCCTCCGGCTTCCATTTCCAATTGATCCAAGTTTGCTCCGCAGGGCATTACTCCCCCACACTTCCAGGTTGCACCACCTGGTCCCTCCAGCTGCTGAGGAGGCTATATCTAAGCAACTGTGCCATCTGCAGCATAAGCCACAGTCCTCAGGGCAGGCCAGAGTGTAGGCGTGAGTCAGTGGCACTGCCTACATCCCTGCCTGCAAGGCGCAACCTCGCAGGTCCCTCTGGGTGGATGCCCAGTGGGTTGCACAGCATCATTTAGCTCAAAACTCGCAACATGTCATGCCCCAGCAGCAAGAGGGAAATCCAGGTAAGGCACTCGCTGGTCATACCCACAAGGATCATAAGAGACCTCAGCATTACCTGACGCCACAACCACGGGAACAACACAAGCCACTGCTTGGGACCACCTCTGTCAGAAGGTAGAGCATGCGTCTGGATTTGGGATGGCTCATCAATTGAGCCAAGTACTAAGATATTTACATGTTTCCAGTTACACAACAATAACTAACACTATTGAGCACTTCCTGCACAAAGCACCTTATTTATAATCTCATGTATGAATCTCGTTTAATATATGTTGTTTTATATTCTACTTTTTCCATTTAATTCTCTATGGTGAAGACTTCCCCATCTCATTCAATATTCTTCAAAAACACTTTTCACTGGCAACAATATATTCCGTGATATGAATGTATAGTAATTTATTTCACTTCCCCACTAATGAGCACATTGGTTATAATTCTCTGCTTTCATAAGTCATTTAATGAGTGCAAGTCAGATTTGTCTAGTCTGTGTTGTTGTAACCCTCAAATCTCTGTGGCTTAAAATAACATAGATTCATTTTTCACTCACACATAGGATTAACAAGGGACCTCTGCACGTGATAGTCACATAAGGACCTAGTTTCACAGAGCAGCGCCCTCTCGAATGTCACTGGTCACCATGCCAGAGGGAAAAGATAACTCCGGAGAAATTCACATTGGCAATTAAATGCATCCTGGAAGTGACACATGCTGCTTCTGAACTCATTGGTCAAATCTAGTTGCAAGGACTCACCCAACCACAAAGGGGCCAGGAAGGGACAAAGAACCAGACGTAGCAAATATCACTGAGCATGATGCCATTGCAAATATCCTTGTGCATAAATCTTTCTGTGTTTTGCTGCATATTTCCTTAAAGGCTTTTATAGGAAAAATGTTGTAATAGACAGTATAAACATTTTTTATGTTATCGATGCATGCACTGGAGTTTTGTATTTTGGCGCTCAGACCCACACTTGCCCTTTTACACTTTCCTCTGTACAGGGGGCTAGGAGACTGCACACTAAATTTCCAAGACTCCTTTGCCTCCTGGGTAGAAGACATTTTTTCTCCCTGCTTCTGGTTCCATTAGCAGCTATGGGAGCCAACTGCTGGTGATTACAGACTCCAGCAGCCGCCAGTCCAGAAACATCAACACGATGTGGTCTCCTGGCTTTCTGCTCAGGGTGTGGGGTGGTGAGTAATACAACCTTCTAACTTTTGCTTCTCCAACCCAAGAGGTAGAGTTAGCTTCCTGCCACTAATGACCTCTAGGTTGCATCGTCTTCCCTCTTTGGTTCCTTCAGTCCTTCTAACAGTTTTGTAATCAACTCCTGTGTTAAATTTGCCTTGTCTAAAATGCTTGACTGGACATCGACTGATATAGTACATATGCCAAATTGCCCTCTAGAAAGTTTGTGCCAATTTACACTCAGTCCCAAAGTATTTGAAAGTACCTCTTGCCTTTAACCTTCACCATAAAGAACATGTTTGATATTATCATTTAAAAATTACCTTCCAATTTTATAGGTACTGAATATCTTGTTGCTGTAGTAGTACACTCTAGTATTAAGACCTAATTAAGGTTTTAAAATTTCCCTCATGAAATATAATTTTAACCTATTATTTGTTAAGGGCTAACAGATAATAGAATTAGAAATTCATGGCTTCTTAAAATGGTTTTACTATTTATCCTTCTTCATACCTCTTCTTATCCGGATAACAAAGGGCCAAGGGGATGGTACAGGGCCACTTCGCATTAGTGAAGGAAGATGCTCCCCAAAGAGTTACAGCAGCTCTACTCTCATTGGCCAGTTAGCCCTGCTCACAATCCAATGGAAAGTGGTCCATGAAGCTGCTCTTCTGTGGGTATAGTTGTGATGTGAGAAGTAATGGCCAGAAGCTCAGACCTCTAGTCTCAGCTGTCTCATCTTCCTCCTTTATCAGTGCAGCCACTTCCCTCATCTTTATATTCTGGTCCCCCCGTTTTGTAAAGGGGTTTTTAGTTAGTACACAGAGACTTCTTCTCTTGGCACTATCTTACACTCCAAATCATGCTCAACATTTTTAGCTAATGCCCTTCTCTGCTGTCCTTTCAGGTGGTTTAAGGAGATGAAATTATGTGTTGGAGGGATATGTATCTACAATTTATAAAATTTTATACATAACTAATTTCCACTCAGTATTTCACAGGAGGAGAAGTCATTTTTTCTTCTCTACCGGTTTCTTTCTTTGCTTTTATGCTCAGAAATTACTTTTCCATCCCAAGATCAGAAAAGCATTCATCCATATTTTCTTTTACTTTGGAGACAGCAGCTTTTACTTTGAGCAGTGAACAGTGATTGAGCTGTAGAAAATTCTAGTAGCAAACAGCAATAGCTGGTATGCAAAAAAATAACATTTGCTTCCTATTGCTTTCCTGGAGACTTTTTTTTCTTTCGTTATGAAAAGCATAATTTTTCAACAGTCTGTTTCACTGCATTTCTCTCTTGGAGACTGTTGTATGGGCTCAGCAAGAAAAGGGGATGCTGTTCAGGGTGTCCCTGATTTTACATTTCCCAGTAGCAAACACTGCGACTTCTTCAATATAGTAATAGCCTCACAGCTCTCTCCCTTATGTCCAGCGGTTGGCCAGCTTTCTCTGTACAAGGCCAGATAGTAAATCTTTTAGGCTTTGTGGGCCTTAGGTCTCTGTAGAAATTACTCAGTTCTGCTGTTGTAGTGTGAAGCAGTCATAGGCAATGTGTAAACTAATGAGTAGGTTCCAAAAAAAAACCCATAAAAGCTGTAGACTCCTGCTCTAGTCTCAGTGCTACAGAAGAGGTTAATCTGGGAAGTGTGACTAATGAGCTCTTCAATTTTTGAACTTACTTTTGTGTAACTTAGAAACACCAACCAATGTGAATCTCACAGTTTGTTTATTTTGGATGTTAGCCATTGCGGTAACGTGAGGCATTGTGACTGGTGGCATCTATGCCTCCTTCCTCTTGCTCACAGAGAGTCAAGTAACCCGTCTTTCAGGTCTTTGGGTAGTTTCTGTGGCTGTGTGTTCACTGCAGTACCTTTTATCTTAGAGGTGAAGAGGCGAGAAATCACAAGGTAGGTCAAAGGCCCTGCCTGAGAAGCTGCTGATTGCTTCAGCCCACAATAGTCTGTTCATTATCACAGGTGGAAACTATCAGACTTCCACTACTCCTAAATGTCTCTGTTCTCCCCGACATCCTTATTATTTGGGAGAGGACCAGCTTTTTCCTACCATTCTACAGTAGCCAGCTCCTTGCCCGTCTTTTGAGTACTGTATCTTAGTACTCTATGATTACAATTTCATTTTTCATGAAAGAAATAGACTGCTTAATTTCACCTTTCATATCCATTGTTCAAAGCAACTTATAGAAGTCTGTATTCTTCTATACTTTAGATTATCTTCACTCTTAACATTTTTAATACACATATACTTGGGAAAAGAAATACTTATGATCTAAGAATGCCAAGTTAGAAAAAAATCATATTAAAGCATCAGAATTGGACTCAATTAATGTCAAGCGAATTAAGCTTAAATCTTCTTATCTTATTTTTATAGGTTATAATAGCTCAATAATTTTTGGGGGTGGGGAATGGGTCAAATAAGTGTGAGAAATGCCAGAAAAATAAAAGATGAAGAAAATCAATCCTTTTTTCCTTAAATATCTGATCTGTGATCTCCAGAATCCTTTTAAGGGCCTTCCTCCCTCAAGTGGTTCAGAGAGTAAATCAGTGAACGGACTGTCTACGTCTTCTATCCACACTTGCTCCCTTCTTTCCTTCCTTCCTTTTTTCTTTCCAAAAACTCAATTTTAAAAAATGACCCATAGTAGTAATAGAGTAAAATAAATGTTATATTCTCATTTCAGAGACTATTTCATGCTTGAAATCTTTCTCTTGTCTGCTATGTCAGGGTCTTTCGTTTGCCCAGACTTGTCACCAGGGAAGTTCAAAAAAACAGAAGAAATAATGAGGGGTCTATCTTCTTGGATAATTTTATCATTTGGACACCTGGGTCAAGCTCACCATGGCTGAGCCTATGCTGGGATTCCAGCATGTCTGGCCAGTTGGGCCCACCAGGAGGTCCTCTGCATGATGTTCTGAGGTGTCTCCTTGAAGAGAATCCATCCTAAGGGCAGACAGAGCCAGGAAAAACTTGCTAAAGTAAATCTCAGAGTGATAGGAAAGGCATGTTTCTGGGGGCCGTGAAATATCTATAATTCAGAAGTATTCCTGACCCTGCTACATGAATCCCTATATCTAAGGATTAGAAAAACCAAAAGTATCAAAAACTCAAGGACTTGTTTATTAGCAATTTTCTAAGACACCAGAGTGCAATAGAATATAGAACAAAAGACTGAAAAGCATTTATACCCACCTCTCCACAGACCACTTTGTCCTTTTAGAAGCTGGTGGACTGCCACGTATCAGTGGCTGTGCTGAGCGAGAGGTCACAATTCTCAACGGAAAAGGCAGAGGCTTGGCAGAGATGCTGCTGCTCACGGCAATGGACAACAGTTCAGAGCTGACACAGTGGCATACGGTAGGCATGATGGGGCCCTAGCAGAAGTGCTCACGGGGCCCAGAAGCCTGTGCAATGTTCAGCCCCTTCATGGTTACCTGGCCATGATACTTATGTCTTACAGATGTGGGACTGGTGTCCAGCAGAAGCTGAAGTCCTCAGAAGGAACCTTGGTAGCCAGAAGAAGCAGAAACTGAAAGAACTTGATTCCAAGCACAGTAAGGCATCCCCCTGGTCGAAGGTGAGGGCAGACATGGCGTGGGCTTAAGACCTACCAAAGCCAGTAAGGGCAAGTGAGATAAAACATGGGTTATTATCACTGAGGTAATTTGACCCAGGGAGTCCCGTGGAATCTTGCTTTATGCTAAGAATGTGGGACCTAGAAAGAATCAGAGCTGACAAGGAACATGGATGCCCTCAAGTTCAGTCTCCATCTCAACGCAGAATTCCTTTCTCTAGCATCTTTGGAAGATCCTCTAGCGTAAATATGCTAACAAAGGGAAATTCACAATCCTTAAAGGTCTATTTCACTGATGGATAAGTTTATGTCTTTAGAAATTTTAGTGTCTTAGAAATGCTAATTTTAACATTTTAACGTTAGAAAATATACGTCTCAGAAATACTAAGCATATTCTGTAGCCTGTTATTAATTAGTAATGTAAAATGGGACTCACAAGAGAAAAAAATGTGATTGTAGACATATTTATATTTATATACATAAAAATATATATTAATATATATATTTTTATACACAAACAAATAGGGTCTTATTAAACTTACATATAACATAATTTTTAAAAAGTGCTATTCTTCCACTAAAAGAACAGTACTATTAAGACTTTATTAGTTGCTATAACAGCTAAACCTCTCAATCCCAGTGGCTACACAGCAAAAAGTTTATTTCTCGCTAACTTGAAGACCAAAATGAAAGTTCAATTTGGTTTTCGTCCAAGCAGTAAATCAGAGATCCAGCTTCCTTTCATTTTGTGGCTCTGTCATCTTCAGCAGTGGTTTGCAAGGTCACTGTCCTGTGTGCATTAAGCCAGTGGAGGGGGAAGAAATGGAGGCTTGTGGGTGGAAGGATTTCATGGGTCTGGAAGGGGTGTACATCTCTTCGGTGGATAGTCCATTGGCTGCAACTCATTCACATGACCACACAGAACTGCAAGGGAGCCTGGGAAATGTAGTCCATATGTATGCCCAGGAAGAAGAGGAATCCAGTTTGGATATAGGCTAGCAGTCTCTGCCACAGATACTCTCCCTGTTTGGCATTAATAAAATCTCCCCTGCAAGACACATGCTGTACGTACTGAAGTAAAGTCCAGTTTTTTGCAGTTTTAACTAAAGCTTTCAAAACTGTATATTCACTTATATTTAACTACCCGAAAATAATAGTAGGTGTCAGGTCATACCTGGCTGACATCACCCACTTCCTTAGTAGAAGCCACTTGATTAGGGCCAGACACAGGTTTTGTTGATCCTGAAGCTTATATAAGGTGGGATCTGCTTAAGAAAAAGAATACCAAATTAGCTGTCAAAGTAAATATTTATTTAGAATGAGGAAAAATTTATAACAAATAATACGTCTTCCAAAAAGGTGACAGATATCACAAATGCTATAAAATTCAGAGAAACAACATAATATTTTAAAATGATTAAGTAACATATCTCTATAATACTTCTCCTTTACATTTTTGGTTTTATTCGAATTGTCTCTGCATCGGACCACAATTTTGTAACATCATTTTCCGTGAACAATAGAAAGAAAATACAATCTTTCCTCTAACATAGTTTATCAAAATGTTTTTCTTTATTATTGGTAGTTTAGAAAAGCTTCAGGTTCATGACTTTAAGTAATACTGTCAGGTGAATGCGTCAGATAATAATCAAATTTGGAAAAATTTTTCTCAAGTTTCATATATGAGCTGTAAGATTTCAGGGCAATGCAAATATTTTGTGCAGTGACTGATGTTTAGTATTCTGTGGAGTGACAGCACTCTTTGATTGCATTGCTAGAACCTTTCCCAGGGTCATATAAGGGCCTGGTGCAAGTGAGGGTCCCTGATGTTTAAGCTTCCTTAGCTTCATGGTAAATCCACCTCCACACCAGATCCTACGGGCAGGCTCAATCTTTCCTCATTTCCTAAGACCAGTTGTGACTTGGAGAGGCCTAGCTATTTGCCAGAAGACTACTCTAAACTGAACCCTTTTCCTGCCTGGCTGAGTCTCTAGATATTGCCTGACCCTGGATCCCCCATCACCGTGCTTTGGTCCATTGTGAAGATAGAGAGCCCTGTGATCTTGATACAGGTTATTGGCATGTGACTGCTTTGTGTGTACTTTATCCTGCTAATAACTTGGATGTAGCCTCAACATCTGCAGCAGGGCAAGCCCCCCTGGCTGATCCAATTCCAGTGGCAGGTCTAGGTGTAGGCCCCCCACTGGCCCAGTGTGACCATCCTGTAATAGGATGGTTGGCCAGGACCTGTCCTGCCTGATTACTAGATGTGACTGTAAAATGAAGGAGGGGGGAATAACAATACATGGCTTATTCGTCCTTTAGGATCAGGGCTTGGGTCAGCCAGAAAAGGCTGCCTAGATAGGAGAATTTCAAATATCTTTCTGAATGACAATGAAAATATTGGAGTAATTGGGAAAAGGCTGTTCTAAACACATACATGATTTGAGTCCAAGTCCCATGAAAAAAATTGTAGGGTAGAGAAAGTCATTGGGAGCAAATGAGGAGAATGAAAGAATGAAGAAATAGATGAAAGAGTAGAAAATAGTTAAAACTGTAGATAAGGAAGGAGACAAATGGAACAGAACAATTTGAAGGAAAAGGAATAAAATAAGGTATGTATATAGGAGAATAATATTAAAGAATATATTTGAAGGCTATAGTTGAGCTGAACGAATGAATGCATAGATTTAAAAATCTCACAACAGCATCTAGTGGTGTGTCTTACTCTCTATTTATTTTTAAAACCAAGTTTTCCAATTTGTCAAAACAGCAATATGATAATACAATTATCAACCATGAGAAAAAACTTTGTGATTCAAAGAACTTCAAAGCCTAATTAAAAATTCCAAGGGTACAACTGAAAATATTATTAGTGTATGAAACCAATTACTAGTAAGTTTTATTTTTCAAAAATAATTTGACGTCTGTATAACCATCATTATTTGCAAATAAAAGATGTAGAAGAAGTTATCAATTTGATAATCCTTCTTTACTCTTCTGACATTTTTGAAAGATGTAAATGCCATATTTCCTTACAGCAGATCTTTGATTAAAGAATTTAATTTCAAAGAGCTATTGTTTATTTTATCAGACACTGGAAATGAGTCTCTGCTTCCTGGGTCATTTAGCATTTATTATTAAACACATATAAAATCAATGCCTGCTTTAGGGAGTATTAAAAGCAAAGTCTTTAGCTTGTGTCACCCTTTGCTTATGGCAGACTATTTTAATATCACTTTCAGATATAGAACAAACTTAGAAGCAAATTGATCTTCAAGACAATTCATAGAAACAAATTCCCCTTTATAAATCATTCATAGGTAGGACACCGCCCATAATAATAGAGGCTTATCACAGTCTCTCCTTTGTCCAAATATAAGAATCTACCCATATACTATTGTTTCATTATGCGCTTTACTGGGAGAATTGGAGAGGTATTTTCAGTTCTCTGAAATCTGAAACATTTTTTGGTGTTAATGACAAAGGGAGTAGTCTCTGCTGCTTCTTAAATTTTGGCTATTTTTATCCCATTAGTGAAAGATTATGAAATGCAGGTGCAAAATCTTATCAGGAGTGAGAGAGGCTTTAGACTTTCCGGAAGTATTATTTTCTCCTTCCTGTCAATGTTTTCTGGGGATGTGTACACAGGCATTCCCTGAGGGCTGGGAAGTTGAGGCTTGTGACAAAGCAAGCCCAAATAACAAAGGAGAGGAAATAAATAATTTAAAAAATTTTTTGACAAATAAAAATAATGAGATATATTAGCCTTAAAACCAGGTAGGTATTCAGCAAAGGAGATAGGGCCCTTATTTGCCAAATACCAAAATCCTAAACTTTGAAATAGGGGTGATGGATGCATGTGCTGACCCAAATCAAAGCACCTCACAGCAAAAGGTAACCTTGTCACCTTCGCCTGAACTGTACTTTCTCTCAAACTTCCTTTATTCCACAGAATTGGTATCTTTGTTTCTCCTGTTATTTCCAGTAGTTAATATGTTCCATCCATCACTCTTTCAGGATGGGACCAGACATTTGCTGGGTTTTTCCCCTTGATCTGTGACTTGTTTAAGCAAATGCATTGTATCCTCATTGCAGCCTGGAATATTGGAGGACTTTTCATTTAGATGGTCCTCATCTGTACTTCCATCCTCTAGTACCATTTCTACTTGATATTGTCTTTATTTAATCATTTAATGTAGGTTAATTACTGCTATATTGGTTCGAAGTGATCTCGGTCGAAGTTGAGTTTGAATGTATTGGGAAAGTAAACTCCTTAAGCATTTGTATTTACGTGAGTTGATATTTATTGGGACATTGTTGTTGTCAAAAGAAAATGGGAGGGCTTTGTGCATGCACAGGGCAGGGAGTGGGAACCAGCTAGGAGAGATGAGAATAGATGGGTTGGTACAATGTCCATCTAAGGTGGCTAGAGCTAAAGTTGTTGAGTATCATGGAGCTGATATATTGAATGGGTTGAATTTGGCAGTGTACAACAGGGAAAAGTTTCCCTTTTCCTTCCCAACTCAGCCTTTAAACATCTCTGTCGGAATTTCCTTTCCATATCTCTGGGTGATATCTTGGCCAGATTCTGTCTTTTCAGTCACCTTCATAAATAAGAATAGTCTCGTTTTCAGGTATAATAATCTGATTCGGGCTACCTAGTGGCTAGTGAAGTTCTCGTGCTACGCTGCTGCAGCCCCAGGTTCGCAGGTTTGGATCCCAGGTGCAGAGCTAGAACTGCTTGTCAAGCCACGTTGTGGTGGCATCTCATATAAAATGGAAGAAGACTGGCACAAACGTTAGCTCAGGGACAATCTTCCTCAAGCAAAAAGAGGAAGATCAGCAACAGATGTTAGCTCAGGGCCAAACTTCCTCACATGAAAAAAAAAAAAAGAAGTCTGACTCAGTGTCAATAACAATTTCCATCTTACACTCATTTCAAAACTTCTCCCCTCCGCTGCTCAGGGCTGACATGGGAACGAGCAGGTAGAAGGAGTTCGGCTTGCTCTTGTACTCTGTCTTCATCACGTCCCCTCTCACTCTGCATCCTCTCCTCCTCCTAGGTTGATGTGGTCTTCTGCTAGGATCTCCTCACCCTGCCAACATTTTTTGGTGGGACCCTTTCAAGATGACTCCAGTCCAGCTAACTTCTGGAGTTTCCACTTCACCCCCAGGGAAAATCGTAACCCTTGCCCAACAAACAGTGTAAAATTGGGCTGCTCCCTCTGCTGCCCTCTCTCTTGGCCCTGTTATCGTGCACTGCTCCAGTCTCCTGCCTTTGGAATTCTCTAGGCAAGAGGAAGGTCAGTTTGTAAGTTCACATATGCCCCCAAACTTCAGGGAATGTACACCAGGCTCTCCCAAGAGCTCACTGCTCCTGGATGTCCTACACTGGGGTCCAGGTCCTGCATCTCAGTAACTGTCCTGCTGGAGAAAAAGACTCTGTTTATTCTTCATGCAAGATCTCCCATTCTCTGGTTCGGGAAGCACTCTCACTCGGCTTGAGTGGGGAGCACCCAACCCCTCTCAATCTGGCTGGCAGCTCTGCAACTCAATGGTTCTAATTCTTTATAGTTTCTAGCCGTTTCTTCTATGGATGAGTAATGAGGTACGAGGGAGGTTCTGGTTCTGCTGTTTATTAGTAGGTCATCCATTTAAACATCCTGTTACTGTTATTTCTAGGAGAGACCAATACTTGGGGCTGACAAGGAAGCCAGAAGAAGGAACAGAATCATATCTATCCTGAGCTCAAGTGGGGTACCCCATGGGGATTCCCAGAAACCACTGGGATGACTTTAGGAGGTGTATTAGTTTGCTAGGGCCACCTAACAAAATACAATAGACTGGGTGGCTTAAACGACAGAAATTTATTTCCTCACAGTTCTGGAGGCTGGAAGTCCAAGATCAAGGTGTCAGCAGAGTTTGTTTCATCTGAGACCTCTCTCCTTGGCTTGCCCATGGCTGCCATTCTGCCGTGTCGTCATGTGGTCTTTCCACCGTGCTGGCACCCCTGCTGCCTCTTCCTCTTCTTATAAGGACACAGACAGATTGGATTAGGGCCCTACCCAACCACCTCGTTTTAACTTAGCCACCTCTTTACAGACAAAGATCTTATCTCCAAATACAGTCACATTCTGAGGTACTAGGAGATTGGGATTTTAACCTATGAGTTTTGGGGAAACGCAATTCAATTCATAGTAGGAGGCGAAGGCTGAGGCTGGGGTTACCTGGCCCCTCTGGGGAGTTGCAGCCCTGAGGGTGCCTGCTCTCTCCAGTGCCCATTCATGACGTGAGCTTTGGCAGTGGCCATGCCGGGAGTCCTGCAGTCACACGGGTGGGATGACCCAGCTAGTGAAATTCAGGCACTGATGCTAATTCAGTTCTTTGGAACTCCCAGTGAGGTGAGACTCAGGGACATTCAGGGTATACACTAATCCAGTCTTCCGAAGGACAAATCAGTCCTTCAGAGTTACAAAGGTACTCCTTCTCTACAATATGGAATAAAAATAACATGTATTTCAATAAAAAAAAAAACAACAGCAAGGAACTCCCAAGACGCTAGTCTTAACCCTCTGACATCAGATTAGAACAATTAGCTTGCTTCAGTGTCTACCCTCGTCAAATTAAGCAGAAAATTGAGCAATTGGGCGTGTGTTTGCTTAAATTATGTAAACAATTGTCTGAATAGGCCACACCATTTTGCTTTTGTAGATCCAACTCGTAGCGGACTTAAGTGGTTTATTTATTTAGATCCATACCTTTTGATGAGGCTATTTTGATGCAGCAAAATTGGTGCAGCTCTTTTGATGTCAACACATTTCGACTACTCTTAAGAAAAAAAGAGAAAAATCCTGGTAAACCTACAGCTTTTAAAACTTATGTTATATGTAGAACAGACATCTCCACCCTTAATCTCACCCAATCCCAACCCCACTCACAACGAAATTTTCCTTCTCTAAAGATAGCCAAAGAAACTTTAACGTCTCTGGAAACAAAACTTTGGAGGGAGAAAACAAGTGATAAACAAAGGCCCAAGAAAATAAAATTACACAGGAGCAGGACACTTCAGTTTTAACATCATTCTTGTAACACCATCAGTGCAAATTTTAGGGGACTCCTCACGCTGTTTTCATGGAATGTTGATATGGTCCCCTTGTGCTAACACTCTTGAGACTGGAAAATTTGGGACAAATACTCTTATGAGAAATTTATATTAGTAAGAATACCAGAAAATAGAATGTAATGCATATGATGAACATTAAATGTGTAACCCGGATCAGACAAAAAGTATAATCTTTTATGGAATCCATTTATCTCATCCAAATGTGGTCCAAGCCTCCTGGTTTCCCTTCAGTTGCAAACTCCTCTGAAGAGTCTGCATCCAGTCTTTCTAGCTATTTGGAGGGGCCTTTATTGATGCCACCTGGTCTCCCAAATGCGCCCTGTCAGTCTTCCACAGGGTCACCTTCTCACAGCCTGTCATTGTGCTCAGTAGAGCTTTCTTATTTTTATTTATTTTTTTACTCATTTTCCCCTTCATTTTAGTGGGAAGTGAACTTACTTTGTTTTCTGGAAGGTTGGCACCTTTTTCTCTTTTCTTCATCTTTTTTCCTGTGTGAGCTGGAGAGATTTCCCATCTCCACTGATTTCTGCTTCTCAGAATTAGTTCCTCAAACGTCTCTCTGAAAACTCCAGTCTTCAAATGACTTTATTAATCTTGTATTACTCTCTAGTGAAATAAATTTACATAATTATAGTATAAATATAGATTCAATCAAAAGGTAAAATAGGAGAGAGAATCAACAAATTAATTCATCAACAATTATTACATACAGTGTGTGAACTAATTTTAAACGTCTGACTGGAATCCACTTTTAAGGAGATCAGATGTTAAATAAACAGGGCACCTCCATTCAGGGCAATTCTGATAAGTGATTCAATAAAGCCAAATAAAAAAATAAATTGAAAAAATTTAAAAATTTAAAAATAAATAGAAAGGTGTGGCTTTATAGCTAAAAGGTAGAAACAGTCAGAAGTCCATCGACAGATGAATGGATAAGCAAAATGTGGTATATACATACAATGGAATATTATTCAGCCCTGAAAAGGAATAAACCTCTGACACATACTACAATGTGGATGAACTTTGAAGACATTATGCTAAGTGAAGCCAGACACAAAAGGACAAATACTGCATAATTTCACTTACATGAGGTACCTAGAGTCAATATGAGGTACCTAGTCAAATTCATAAAGACGGAAAGTAAAATGGTGGTTGCCAGGGTCTAGGGGGAGGGGGAAATGAAGAGTTAGTGTTTTCTGGATTTTTTTTAATGGAGACAAAATGGAAAGAACCTACATTTCCTTTTTTGGCAAGCAAGCAAACTTTCCTTAAATTCTTGGGTCAACATAAAGATTTCTAAATTCTTTTTACTTTAGTTTTATCAGCTTTTTTTTTTTTCTAGTTACTGAATAAATTTAATCATTAGCTTGGTTTTTCCAAAGAACTTTTCATTTCTGTACCTTCTCCTTGTCTTATTGTAGCTTTAACGCCTGCAGCATTTACTATATGGGATACTTTAACAACAGATTATTTTCTGGTTCTGTATTCAGTAGTTTATTTCTTTTTTTTTTCGCAGTTCTTATATTTTCTGATTAATTATACCTTTAGGTAATCCATATGTTGAAGAATCTACTTTTCCATTTTTTATTACTTAAATTTCCACCGCAATAGACTATATATGTTCAAAATTTAAATACATTGTCAAAGAAGAGAAGTAACTTTTTCCATCTTGAATGCTTAATATGAACAAAATTCAAGTGCTCCGAAGCTCTCTGTAAAAGTTACTCTAGGGAACTGGCCCTGTGGCCAAGTGGTTAAGTTCATCTGCTCTGCTTGGGGGCCCAGGGTTTTGCTAGTTCGGAACCTGGCTGTGGACCTATGCACCGCTCATGAAGCCATTGTGTGGCCGCATCCCACAGAGAGGAACTAGAATGACCTACAACTAGAATATACAACTACATATTGGGGCTTTGGGGAGGAAAAAAAATTTATGGCCTCTTTCTCATTTTGAATCAAGTGCTGAAAATTAATTCTATAGGGTAACTTTTCTCAATATATGAAGTGAGCAAATATGTTTACACATGCTCGTTTTCATCTCTCCTCTAGGAGTTGGTAGGAAATAAAAGTCCAAAATAAATAGTTTTGGGTGGACAAATTAGAATCAGGCTATGTGAGAAATATGAGGGAACTTCTTAATCAGACACCTTTGAGTGTTGACAGACAGAGCTAAACAGATGAGACTGGCAAGAAGCCTATGGTTTTGCCAGATCTGTGGCAGAATTAGGAAGCTCAAATTTGGCCGATGGGAAGAAGAGTAGCTGGAAAGTGGGCTAAGGCTGCTGTCAGGAAATATTAAGTGAAGGGGTTTAGAGAACAGTAACTCAGAGCTGGATTCTCTTAAAGCAGTCTGAATCAAATACTAAAGGAGCTCAAGAAAGGGTGGGCATAAGGAAATGGGCCACAACCTGGGTGGACCATGTTCTCCTGTTGGATGTTCTGGAAACTGTGGGAGAGCTTGCAATTCCCAGATACCACATGGGAAGAGAGGCGTGGAAGGCAACGAAGACAAATATTCCTACTTTATAATTTTACCTGGTTACGAACATCCCACCATTTAAACTGTTTTCTGCTGTTTCTCTTTCATGTTTATAATAATTATTTAAAATCTACGAAAGCACCAAATTAACATTTTATTCCATACTATGTTTCTTTCTAATCTCATTGCTCTGTGCCCATAAAGTAGCATAGGCAGTCTTCTCACAGACACATTCCTTTGAAACACTTTTATAGATTGTGTTGAGTGCCAGGGTTACCACGGGTGTGCAAATAAAAATTGATAAAGAAAGGTGATTCAAATCTTATTTTTGCAAAGGGCTATTCAAAGTGTCTGTAATAGTATCAGATGATTTGCATTTAATTAAAAGTAAAAAGCATCCTATGTAGAAAATTTGACTAAAATAAAATTCTGAGACAATTATTGCAAGCATATGAAAAATTTGACAGTGTTACATTTGGGTCTTAAAAGTAAGTAATTTTCATTTCCACTCACACACACACACCCCCCACATAGATATATGGAGATACAAGTCCAGAAAAGAAACCTAACACAATTTTGCCTTAGCTATGTACATAAATAGAAGAGTCCAGGTCAACTCGATAGTTTTTCATAACTTTGTATGTGTAGTCAAAGTTAGAGAAAAACAGATCTTTAACACTTTCAGAGCATCGCTTTTGAGTAATGTTCAGACAGGTAAATATCAGCTGAGCTAGAATATTTTCTCATCAACCCCAAAGCTATAAACTGGTGAGGAGTTAGTTCTAGTTCTTGGCCACGTAGATCTCAACATTGGCTCCCTTTATGGTTTCAAAGGAAATAGAGAACAATATTGCCTTTAAAGGAATTATCTTCAGTTTCTTAGGCTCAATCATAGAAATATTTTGTTTAATATGGGACAAATCATTGAAATACAAGACAACATGCATTGGAGTAGTACATAAGGAAATTTTGACAACATATATTCCTGAAGATGGGTTTCCATGCTGTCAAGAGATCGACAAAGCATATGGGGGAAAATCTTATTTTCTATTACCGACGTCAGATTTACTTTTCAAAATATGAACTCATCATTCAGGACCCAATTATGTCCCACCACCTACATCAAGTATTTGATTATTACAATCCAAAGATATGGCTCCTATCAACTCCTAGGTATTTACTGCCTCTACACACTCACACTGCCTTATAAACATACTTATTTATTTATTTTTCAATTTTTTTTATTGTGGTAAATCACACAACATAGAATTACCATCTTAACCATTTGTAAGTATACTGCTCAGTGGGATTAACTACCTTCATTTTATTGTGCAACCATCATCACCATCCATCTCCAGAACTCTTTTCACTTACAAAACTGAACCTCTATACCCGTTAAATAGTAGCTGTTCTCTAATCATGCTTACTTTTTATATGGTATAAACGATTTCCCGTGAGTCTTATCACTCCAACTACATTGTAAACCCCTCTTAGGGAGCAGCTATGCGTTAATTATATAACACACACATAAACTACTTATTGTCAGGCACTGTTCTAAAAGTGCTTTGCAAATAGTAACTCACTTAAGTATTCATCTTTGTACGTTTCACAGGGTCTAGCACGTGCTTTGCACGTGGGAGACATAAAATATTTGCGGAATGAATTTCGGTACCACTTAAGCGTTTCCAAGCGACTCTGGTTGCTATTTTGGTCGGAAAGTTACAAAAAGAGCAGGTTATCCCGGGGAAATAACTTCGGGTATCACCTGACCCTAGGTCGCCAGTTTAAAGAAGCCCTTTATTTTCTCCACATTTCGACCAGGTTCCCAGCGAGGGAAGCTGAAGGAAGCTATTTCTGAATGACAGAAAATAGACAAAGTGACTCAATGCAGTTTAGGTTTTGCTTTCTAGGGAGACCCGCGGTCAACTCCGAGAAGACTCGGGCACAGAGAAGACCCCCACGCTGCGCGGCTCAGGACGGGTCAGCGCGGGCGCCCGAGGGAGGGGCGGGGCCGGCGTGGGCGGGGCGGGGCGCAGGGGGCGGGGCCTCCGGCGGGGCGGGGCCGGCCTGGGCGGGGCGCGCGACAGCACAGGGCGGCGATGGCGGCGGACGGGGACTGGCAGGATTTCTATGAGTTCCAGGAGCCGGCCCGGAGCCTCCAGGACCAGGAGAACTGTAACGCGAGCCCCGAGGCCGGGGCAGGGCCGGGCGGGGGAGGCGACGGCTTCCCGGCGCTGGCCTGCAGCTTGGAGGAGAAGCTGAGCCTGTGTTTCCGCCCCTCGGGGCCGGGCGCCGAGCCCCCAAGGGCGGCCGTGCGGCCCATCACCGAGTGCAGCCTCCTGCAGGGGGACGAGTGAGTGCGGGCCCGGCCGGGAGCGGGCGGGAGCCTCCCCTGCCCTCGTCCTGCCCTCGCCCCGCCGGCCGGCCCTCGGTCCGCAGTCTCGGCGGGACTCCGGCCGCTGGCTCCTCCCCGCGCCCTCCTTCCGCCTCCAGCGAGCGGGGAGCCCGCCCCTCTCCGCGGCCCCACCGCTCCCCCGGGCTTTCGGCCTCCGCGCGCTGGGCGATTTAAATCCCGGCTCCCCGCCCCCCCCGCCCCCTCCCCCCGTCTCGTTAAACCTCTGGCAGTTCACTCCTGCTCCCTAGAAACCAAGCCATGTTTGGTGTAGAGGAGAATTTCCTTGTACAAAGCCGGTAGAGACAGTACCTCTTCGGGCACGTGTGTAGCCATTCATTCATTGACCTGGCATTTATTAAGCGCCCGTTAAGTGCCAGAGGCTCCTTCGCACCAGAAATACCAAGATGATGGGACATTGTCCCTTTCAAGTGGGGCGCAACCTAGGATGGGAGCTACATTTGTAAACAGATATTTGTATGAGTGTGACAGGTGACTCTAATGGATATACGGGCAAAATATAGGAGATTTAAAAGGGCTGTGTGGGAGAGTCAGGAAAGACTTCTTACAGAAAGAAATGTGAAAACTGGATGCTGATGGATGAGTGGGAGTTTCCTTGGCAGGTGAAGCAAGTTGTAGCATTCTAGCTCGAGAATATAGCACGTGCAAAGGTATCAACGTTGAAGCAGCATTTATGCCACAAGAATTTGTTGGGTCCATCTGAGAGCCCAGGTAGAGTGCAGGCCCCCACAGAGGCAAAAAGGAAAGGCTCTGGTTATGCCTAAACACGTAATTACAGTTGGCCCTCCATATTCGGGGGTTCCGTATCGGGGATTCAAATCAAGGGAAGGCCTAAGGTGGTACTGTGCCTGCACTGAACATGTACAGACATTTTTTTCTTGTCATGATTCCCTAAACAATACACTGTAACAACTATTTACATAGCATTTACATTGTATTAGGTATTTTAAGTAATCTAGAGATGATTTAAAGTATATAGGAGAATGTGAGTAGGTTATATGCAAATATCAGACCATTTTATCTGAGGGACTTGAGCATCTGCTGATTTTGGTATCCTCAGTGGTCCTGAAACCAGTTCCCTGACTGTCTTCTACGGCGTCGTCTAAGTACAATCATAGGAGATGCACAGGGATGGATAAGAGCTTGGGGGAGAGAGGGGCAGAGTTCCTTGGGGCACTTTATTTAACCACCCTGAACCCCAACTGTAGTTTGGTTAAATAAGGGTTGTAATTATGTACCACGTTTTATCTCAAAACACGGTAAAAGGAATGGTGAGAGTGAGGGAAGCTGAGCATGTGGTGTAACAGGAGACGAAGCCCTGGAGAGGCTGAGGGTGAAATTAATGGAGTAAACACTAAGGACATGGGTAGGGATGGGAGAGATTAGAGATTAGGGAAGAGTTCTTGAGTGGATCCATGGGCATTGAGAGGGGGCTTCCAGCCTGATGGTCTCTTTTCCTCTGCGAATCAGGAGATTTATCAGAATAAGGTAGGAAGCTTGAGAAGAGGGAGTTGGGAATGGCTGAGCAGTGGTGAGGGCCCAGCTAGCTTGGAGACCGTATCTTTTCATTGGTGCCTCTGTACAGTGTGCTGCCCAGGTATAGAGGGAAGAGTTTATGGTTGGTTTTTATGCACACAGATATGCATGCAGTCAATGGCAAAAGATGCCCCTTTTGAAAGTCTGTTCCCAAAGAGAAGATCGTTTATATATGTAGACTTATATGCTCTGAATCACTGGGACTCAGGACTTATTCTGGATTTTAAAATTGTGTATTTGGGTTTACCGAGTCACTTCTCATAACAAATTAGTGGTTTGTACACATATAGTTAAGATTCCCTGTTTTTTTTTCTGTCTGGAAAGTAGTCTATTTTTAGCATTTGCTTAAAGCTTAGGTTGATGTAAAACTTAAAAAAGAATATTTTGTTACTCTTGATAATGGTTTTTAATAGATTCTTTGTTGGTGGTAATACATGTTGCTTGATTTGAGAATGCATGATAAATCTCTTTCTCTCTTTTCAGGGCCTGGGGCTGGTCACCACTCTCATTGTCCCCTGTAAATCTGCTCTCCATTGCTTGAGTCTATCCCTGCTCCTTTTGCAAGAGAGAACTGAGAATTCTCTTACAGAGATAGTGTCTTGCCTTAGGGTACTTTGTTTGACTTCTCTGAGCCCCAGGTTTAGTTTTGGTTAAATATGGATTGTATTTTCTGCTAAGGTTTTCTTTGGAAGGGTCTGGTGCAGCATTCAATGTCAGTGGGACTTTGACCTCCTTGGAACAGAGCTGCTTGCCGGTTGTTTTTTATGACTGGTTATAATGCTTTATTAAGATAAGGATGAAGGTAATTCCTGTCTTGACTGGAGAATTCTAGAAATCTCTCACTTAAGGCAGCCCTCTGTCCTTCCACCTACAATTGTTCTGACTTTGGTGGAGACAGAGTACTGTTAATTGTCCTTCACTTTCTTGGAAGATCAAATTCACCCACAGTCGCTTCTTCTAGGTGAAGTATTCCCCTCCACTTGTCCTTTTATCACAGCCTCATTTAAGAAGGAACAGACAAGCAGACAAAATAAACCCCAAAACTCTGGACGGTCTTCATGTCCTAGAATATCCTGTCGGAGTTGCTGACCAGGGTTAGGTGTATCGTCAGTGGCTCAGTGTTGCAAAGTCTTTCGTCCAGGAAGCTGTGGGCCAGAAACCCAGCACTTTTAGCAGTCCCGAGCTTTTGCCTCCAATTCAAGCACGTTGGCAGCAGGGAGATTATGATTCCAGCAGAGAGGAGAATAGGACTGAACCATGCGTTTGGGAGATTTGCTGGGTAAACGAGCCAGTTGTCTAGAGCTTTTGGGTTCACGTTTTCATTGAGGCTGATGTGCGTTCCAAAGCCAAGCATCATTTTGGGATTTTCTGTTTTTGGCAGTTGTCACATTGCTTCTCTTTAGCACCAAATCCCTATTCATTAAATCTAGTGTGTTACTTCTCTATTTTTAAGCTTGCATTCTTATTTTTGTGCCCCTAGCAGTCTTGTTTTTGTATACTAGTGGCTTACACTCTTGGAAAAAAACTCACCCAGTTATTTAATAGTTTATTTACTTAGATACCTGTTATAAGTTTTAGAGTTTTTTCCTTTATGATATCTACGTATGTATCTCTGGGCACTAAGTAGCTTATATGTATAGTGTTTAACTTTACTTACTCCAGTTAAATTTCATCTCTTTTTTATTTCTGAACTCTTTTTTTCCACATAATACCATGTTTTTTTATGCTGATTATTACTTGGTACCAAACCCCGAATTTTGGTCATGGAATTGGAGTTTGCTGTCCTTATCTGGTGTGGTTTGGGACTCTCCCCAATACAGCTCGTTTGAATTAATGCTTAGAGTAATAGAGCTGGAAGGAATGTCTGTTATTCTTGTCCAAGCCTCTCATTTTATAGAATGGCAGCTAATCCCTAGAGAGGTTAAAGGACATGGCCAAAGACTCATTGTTTGAGGAAGAATGGAGATGAGGGTCTGTGTTCCCTGAATTTTAGTCGTGTCCTATTGCTTCCCCAAAATGCTGTTTGGTGCTAAGGTGGGGTAACCGCATTGGATATAACCTGTGTGCATTTTATTGTGAACTCCCTTTCTTTCCCTTTTCATTTTATTTTAGTCCTTAGCCTACTGTATTACAAATTAGATAGCAAACTCTGGTCTCACATTGGGCCTGAATCCTTTCTCCTGAAAGAGTAACAAACTTTCGGTTAGAGAGACACTATTCACTGCCTGAGATGGTCCGTATGTTTGGAAGTTGTAGAAGAAAAATGAGTGTCAGGCACGGGGCATTTACTAGCTGTGTGGCTCTGGAAACATTACTTAAGCTCCCTGTGCTTTAGTTTGCTCATCTGTAAAATGGGAATAATAACGGTTCTCCATAACATTGTTTTTTGAGGATTAAATAAGTTAAGATATGTAAATTGCTTACAACAGTGCCTGGCACGTAGTACAGTAGAAGTGTTAGCTGTTGACTTTGGGAGAGTTTTCTATTTCACTTCGTCTTCCCTCAGGACGTCTTGTCAGCCCGATTATATGATTTTCATTTAGTCTTATTAGGGAGGCTCTACTTTGTTGACGTTTTTCTGAGAAACAATGGGCGTTTTATTTTTTTGCTTTGATTTTCTTTTGTTCTTTCTTTTTTCCCTCTAGTACTGGAAATTTGTTTAATAAAAGATGTATAGAATGTTCCCTTGCATTGATTGTACTTCTCTTCTTTTGAAGGATTTGGAATGCCCTGACAGATAATTATGGAAATGTAATGCCTGTAGACTGGAAGTCTTCACATACCAGAACCCTGCATTTGCTTACTCTGAACCTCTCAGAAAAAGGGGTAAGTTAGGAATCGAACCAATAGTTTCTGACTAACTGATTCTGATAATGAAACTAGAAAGTAGCATTTCTGTTTAACACAAATGCATTGAGTTGCCTCCAGTTTCCACGCGTATAGCAGTTGCAGCGGCCCTGTGTTGCTGTCTTGGCTCTGCTGCTGACAACTTACTAGCACTTTCCTCCAGTTCCTCCGCAGCGCACAGTTGCTTTTGTATGTTTCGCTAAATTTCCATCACCTATGTACGAACACCAATGATCAGCACTTTTTCCAGCTTCAATAACACAGTTTTGATATGCTGAGAACACTCAGTGAGCATCTTAGCCTTTGATTTAATACATTGAGGGTACTGGAATATCAACATAGAGTTAACTTTCTGATGAGTTCACTGACTGCTGGTTATGACATGTTTTCCAAAGACCATGTATTCCTGTGAATATTGGGGAACCTTTAAACGACATTTCAGTTCTTGGCTTCTTAATGTGTTCTTGGCTCGCTGTTTGAGGCTGCTGTGGCTGCCTTGGTATTGTCAAGTGAAGATGGCTTGAGTAAGAAGTGTGAGCACAGGTGATAGGACAGCAAGGGGGACAGAAAAGGGAAGAATTGCTTTAAGTGGAAAATCACAGTGTCACGTTTATTTAAAGCTGATGAGAAACGTAGCCAAATTATGTAAGTTTCAGGGCCTGACTATTTAAGTTCCTTATCAAATAACAATGTAAACTGATGCCAGATCTTTTGGCATGCTCTCTATTTCACTAAGTGTATTTGTGTAATTATTGAGAGTCTAATGCAGTAGGGCTCTCAGTATTTTTCTTTTTAATTTAAATTTTCCTTTCTTTTTTTTCTTTTTCCTGAGGAAGATTCGCACTGAGCTAGCATCTGTGCCAGTCTTCCTCTATTTTGTATTGGGTTGCCCCCACAGCATGTCTGCTGACAAGTAATAGTTCTATGCCCTGGAACTGAACCCAGGCCACTGAAGCGGAGTTTGCAAAACTTAACCACTAGGCCACGGGTCTGGCCCTGGGTTCTCAGTGTTTTAAATAGTATTGTTAATGTTTTGTGAAAATAGTTTTCTTAAATATGTGATTCAGAAAAGCCTGCTGCCTGTTATATGCTAATAAAATACAGAATTCTGACTGTATTTCCCAGTGTTCTACTAGGTATAGAATTCTTACTGTTTGTTCCAATTAACCCTGTTAAGCTGTTCTGCAGACTACCTCACATACATTTAGTGAAAAGGAGTAAAACAAGATATCATACGTCCTGTCTTCTGTTTATTTAGATCTTAGCTATCATTTTGGGCTTAGTTCAAGTTTCCCTTCCTCCCTGAAGCTTCCTATTACCGTTTTAGCCTTTGCTGATCTCATGGAATTATGCAATTTTAGAGTTGGAAGGGACTTTAAAGGACACTTAATCCGACCTCTCACTTGGGAGGAATCGCCATCTACAGCATCTCTGACAGATGGTCATTTAGCCATGGCCTAAATCCCTGCACGGAAGGAAAACACACTCCTCTCTGTGGGAATCGGTTACACTCTTGGTGTGAAAATCTTAAAGGACTTGTCTGTCCCACAGAATGTAGCCCCATTGTCTGCTAGGTGCTAGTCCCCACAGCGCTGTGTCCATGTCTCAATCACTATTGTGTTCTCTTATTAATCATATGTTTCTGGGTCTGTCATCAGATTGTGACTTCCTGGTAGGTATCTCTATATTTGTCATTTTAGTAACTACCACTCTGCCTGGTACATACTGAGTACTAAGACAAGTGTTCGTTGAATGAATGAATGAATGATCTCGCCAGTGAGACTATAAGATCAGAGACCATGATGAACAATTCTTTTTTTAAAGAAGTATTTTCTGTATTATTTATCATAGTGCTGAATCCACAATAGCCAGTCAATGAGTAATTTTTTGTTTGACATATTAAAAAATAGCACAGAAGAGATCCTTTCATAGTTCGAAAGGGAAGTACATTGGCAGCACAATCGGGACACTCTCATCCAGTTTCATTGAATTAAACGTATACTATCTTGTATTTTCAATTCCAGAGTAATGGTATAGCCAAGGGCAGTGACTAGTAATGGCTGGGAGTTTAGTCCTACTACTCATTGTAAAACCCAACTTGGAAAACTCAGCAGGTTAAAGTGGACAGGTGATCATCCATCTGTCATCTGTCTCTTGACGTGACGACCCTGGTGATGAATACAGCGGAAATTAGAACTCTGTTCCTCAGGCAGGAGTTGCACCTGCAGAACAAAAGGGCAACACGGAAGTCTGTAAGAAGCAGCCATGTTACTCTATTAGATAGCATGTAATTACATTTTCTTTTACCTGGGAAAATTATTTTATTTATCATTGCCAGCTGTGTGCTCTATTCCTATAACTGAACTGTGCAAAATTTACCTTTTGGAAGCATTCTTTAGATTATCCCAATTGTAAACTAAGGTCTATAGGAAATTTTTTTCTTGGTAAAGGGAGAAGAAATTTCTTTTGCTAAACATTCAGGAAAACCACAGTTTGCTAGATTTCAGTTCTTAATTTTTCTTTCACTGATGTTTAAAATGGCGTAGTTCTAAATTTGATGAGGCTTTTCTAGAGTGAGACAACTTGTACATTCCAAATTCTTGCGTAGGTACATTTTTTCCATTTGAGGCAGCTTCAGTTTCATACAGGGCAACAACACCGCGAGCTCCATATCTAACCCTGGCACAGGAAGGAGTGATGGGAATGCTTGGCAACAAGGAGGCACATTGATGCCGAATGGGAGAATGAATAATTATACCCATGACAGCCAAGGTTAGTTTTCAAAGGCCGAAAGAGATTCCACCCCTTAGCATATGCCATCTCTGTGGGGAATGGGCTTGGCTGTTTCCCTGGAAAGATGATCTGGGATCATTAGTTCTGTTGTTATGGAAATTTGTTCTAATGGTTTAGTGGTATCACTCACGTTTGTTAATAGCTGTAAACCTATTCTAAATCCAGTGCCATTCTTGATCATCCTTATTTGGTAGAATGCTTCTAAATCGTTTTACCTTAGGAACATCTCGGGTGCCATCTTCATCCACCCACCATGAGCGTTTCTTGAAGGACAGGGACTTAGTTTATGCACATTCATATCTTCAAGAGTAGAAACAGGAGGAAGATAATAACGTCTTCCTTAGGAGTAATTTTACAATTAAAACTTTTGCTTGTTTATAAGAGAAAAAATAAAAGTATGGTCCTCAAGTTACAACATAGAGCAGTGTTTCTGGGGGTGTTGAAATTTAAAGATCAGTGAAGGTAATTGTTTGGTTACTCCACATCGTCCATACCCCCTTAGGATCATATTGTGGCACTTTGCATCTCCACTCAATCTTGAAGTCAACATCCTCTCTTATCAACAGCCTAATGTGTTGACCTTTCTCCTTTCTTATTAAAAGGATAACTGTCATAGTTTAAAAAGTAGACTAGAACTATAGGACTTCACGTGAAAAAGCAGCCTCTGCCCTACTTACCCCATCCTTGATTTCCACTTATCAGAGGCAGCCACTTTCGAGTACTTCAACTGTTTCTTCTAACAAATGACATGCTCATATCATTTTACTTGATTTTATTTTATTTTATTATTTATTTTTTTTTAAGATTTTGTTTTTCTCCTTTTTCTCCCCAAAGCCCCCCGGTACATAGTTGTATATTTCGTTGTGGGTCCTTCTAGTTATGGCATGTGGGACTCTGCCTCAGCGTGGTCTGATGAGCAGTGCCATGTCCGCGCCCAGGATTCGAACAAACGAAACACTGGGCCGCCTGCAGCGGAGCGCGCGAACTTAATCACTCGGCCACGGGGCCAGCCCCTTGATTTTATTTTTTTAATGTTAGACTTTATCCATTTGCTTTCTACCCCGAGGATGGGGGTTTAGCTCTCTCATAGCGCTCCCTCCAACTCCCAACACTAACCCTCAAGAAACTTTCCTTTCCCCATCTTCTCAATATAATTATGTCAAAATATTTGATTAAGCTTCATCATTTATATTGACCAAATGTTCACAGTTGACCCGTTTTAGTACATTATGATTAAACTTCCTCATGTAATTTTTTGTTTTTTCTTAGGGCAATAATAACCGTTTCTTTGTGGTTTATTTAGGTTATCATTAACTCACTGATTCAGCCTCAGTAGAGCTATAAAACTCATTTTAGTAAGTGAAATACACTAGATAATCTCTTAGTCTCTCTCATGCTTTTCTTGATTTCCTCTGCAGTCAGTAACAATTCTAGTCTGAACTGGTTACTCTAGTTTAGCCTGACAGCCATCATTCTGGGATCTTCACTTTACTGTCATTACAACAATTCCCTTCCCCTCTTTTTTGTGTTAGATCGCACATCTACTTCCTTTTTGGTTTTCCTCCTGGTTTTAATGGAGCATATTCTACAGTAGCTTTCTGAGAAAGGGTGCATGAGAGGTAAATACTTGGAGAACTTGAATGTCTGAAAATGTCTTTATTCTAAGCTTCCCTCTAATTGTGAGTTTAGCTGGATGTAGGATTCTATGGTGGAATTTATCGAAACACGAAAATTACAGTGATTGTTTTCTAGCTTCTATTGTTGATCTCTGAGAGGGTTCAGATGACATTTTGATTCCTGATCCTTTTAATGTGATGGTTTTTTCTCTCTGGAAGCTTTTAGGTTCTTTTTTTCTCAGTCTTCTGGAATTTCATGATGCCATGCTGAAGGCCACGGCCAGGCCTTTCCTAGGCTAATGGTGCAGTGAGAACTAGCATGAGGAGCTGTGTCATTCCTGTGGCGCAACATGGAGTTGCATTATGTGGTAGCAGGTAGACCCTAGAGTGCTGATGTGGCTGCTCTCCCAGCCTAATGTGAGGAAAGGGAACACGCCAGTGGTTCCTCCGCACTTCTCCCCTGCAGGTTTTCATTCTGTGGGCTGTGTTCACCATTAAACTTCGGATGTTCCTGTATGAGGAGCTAGGTTGGCAATAGGGACCTACAATACTCAAGTGTATCCTCAGTTTTATATATATCCTCTGCATTGATAGAATAATTTTCCCAGGTGAAATATTATTTTTTAAATTATATTCTGTCTAATAGAAGTACACAGTTGCTTTTACCTGCTTCCTTTTTGCCCATTTGTTCTTTGGGAACTCACTGTGTGCCCCTCCTTCCTGAAGAGCAGTGTTCTAATTTCAGTTCTGTTCATCATCTGAACATGTCACATGAACGTGTCATGTCACATTAGATGGATGATAGATTGATGATCACTTGTCCATTTTAATCTGCTGAGTTTTCTAGATAAGGCTTTTATAATTAGTACTAGTCCCTAACTCTAAGTCATTATTAAAGGGACTGTGTCTATGGATGTGGGCAGGGTTAAAGGACACCCAGCGAGGCATGGTGTGATACCCCAGGGCTGGCAACAGCAAGCCGTACTCGCACCCCTGGGCATGAAGAGGTAAGGAGAGGGAGAAGTTAGCAGAACCAGGAGAGAGTAGCTGTCGGGGAGAGGTCTTCTTGGCAGGAGCTGTAGCCTTTGGCGGGCTGGCAGGGAGGAGACAGCAGAATAAGTGCCCGGTCCTCATCCTCCCACCTTCCAGTCTCCTGCTAGTCCCTACCAGTGGTGTTTAACCCAGCTGGAAGCCAGGAGTCAAAGGCATCCTTTGATGTAGTCCACAGAGGTCAGCCTCCTGGGGCACAGAGCAGGGGGGAAAAATGGAGGTGAGGCAAATGGGAAATCTCCAGCACAGTTAGGTTTAAAGATGTGTTTGGAACCCAGAGATCTTCTCTTTTCAGAAGAAGAGATGTTCAACTGGAAGGGCTATGTGTGACTGTCATGGACGTTTCCTGTGTGCCAGGGAGTTCATTACTTTCACTCTGAATGTTAGAAGTTAGTTTGCAAGTAACTAACTTTTATGTTTTCTCTGGAATTTTAACATATGCCAATCTTACTATTAGATTGTTAACTAAATAATATTTGCTGCCAACTCTGCCCATCTCCGCTCTCTATTTGCTAAAATTCCCTACCGCTTTGAGCAAATGCCATATATTTTAATATTTATCAGTCAGCTTTTACAGCGCTCTTTCCCCATAGAAACAGCAGCTAAGTGTGTATCTGTATCGGGCAATAGGTGCTGCCTGCAGCACCTCAGCAAGTTCATATTTATTCTTCCTCTCATTTTTGTTTGAGATGAATATGTAAAGCACTTCACACGCTGCCTAGAACAGGGCAGTTGTGATGATTTCTCCCTTTGGAGGGAAATTCTCGGCAGATGACTTCTTTACCTCTGCAGTCTTCTTTACCTGGACACTTCAACGTTGTTTTGATCAGAATGTCCTGCTTTTAACAGCGGGTATTTTTGTTTTTAGATAAGTGACAGTTTGCTGTTTGATACATCAGACGATGAGGAGCTGAGGGAACAGCTGGATATGCATTCCATCATCGTCTCCTGCGTGGATGATGAGCCCCTCTTCACTGCGGATCAGGTATGACAGAGAAATTCAGCAACGAAAGGAAAGGGGAACCTCGAGCTGAAAAATGATTTCCTATTTTGGCAATAAGTGATGGGTTATTGAAATTTACTGACTTTTCCTGTATTTTCTGGTTATATAAGCTAATAGTTACTCCTCCACTGAGAAAAGAAGAAAGCATTTGTAATCTGAAGCAGATGGGATTATGGTAGTTGGGAAGATTTTCCAATATAGGTAGTTTTCCAAAATAAGCATTGTTAAAACAGGACAGCAAGTTACTAAGGGAGGGTTATTGCTTACTCTGAAATCCGAAAAAATATTGTGGTTTTTTTTTCTTTCTTTGGATTTAGCCAGCCATGTGCAAACTATAATGTATCTGTGCAGAAATTATCTGGTTTCTCTGAAGCCTATGTAAAAGTCAGTAGCACTTATTAGAACCACATATTGTGTACCCTAGAAAGAAGTGAGCATTATTCCTATGGAATGCTCTAATAATGCCAACCCTGTATTCACTTAAAACCAGTTGAATCAGCTTTCTCATTTTCTGAATACTCTTCCCACTTCTGTTGTATTGTCAAAATGTGATGCAAGAACTTCTTCCTGAAATAAAATGTTCTGTGGCTACTCAGACCGTGAATTCTATCACACTATATTTTTAGGCTGGAAGGACAAGGCCAGTAAAGAGATATATTATGGCAAGGTCAGGAGGAGTACATTAAAAATGTGGCATTTTGATGCTCCTTAGTCATGTTTGTGGTTGGATTCTTGTAGGCACGGAAAGAGCGGTGCTTAAAAAGCAAGATAGTAGGTTAGAGGGCTTGAAGATAAAAAGACGTGACCCCAAGAAATCATTGTCTCCCCAGCAATCTGCCTGAAAACCATAAGCTGTCTCTGTTTTTAAGACTTAGAGAAATGGATTCTGTAGCCTTCTTCAGTGTCTCATTTTACAATGCCTATTTTGGAAAATTGTACTAATTAACATAATCCCCATCTCGTTCAGGTTTATTTTTATTTTTCCTCCATATAAGTGTTATATGTTAAGCTTGCTGATTCTTGTTATTGTATTTTTTCTGATAGTTTTTTAAAAAAACTCTTAGGTCTGTTTTTTCTAACCGTTGAGTAATTTTTCTGGCTTTCTTTAAAATTTTTGCTGAGTTCTATCTACTTCTCAACTTTTGGAATCTGTAACAGGACAAGACACTGTTGTAAGATTTGAGCAACATTGCATATGACAGTAGATCGTTGTTTAAAAGGCAAATATGTTTCTGAAACTTTCCTGCTTTTGTGCAGCTTTTTTTTTTCTCTTTTAAGCTTCTACATTTTAAGTAATTTTTAAATATCCTTTTTTCTTTTGTTGAATTAATATATGAAATTCTTTTTCTGCTGTTAAAGGAAAATATTGCTGCCATAGAGGTAATTTCTTACTTTCTCTTTAAGTTTTTTTATACTGTTGTATTTTATAAATTTTATGTCATTTTGATTAAATGGCTTTAAACTGAGCACTTGCATGTGGTATATGGTCAATTTTCTGTCATTTGCTTTCTTTTAACTGTAACTATGATCTGGTACTTGCATGTCTAAAGTCAATTAAACATGTGTTTGTAGCACCATTTCTCAGACATTGCAAGATCCGATAGGGCCTCCTGAATCATGATGGACATATTAAATCATATTCTATTTTGTTTTGTGTTTGGTATATTGTAAATTTTTCTGGATAAACCATGTTCACTCTTACAATCAAAATTTTGATTATTCAAACACCGATTCCTGCACACTGTTGGTTAATGGAAACTTGAGTGTCCTTCTACTTTTGTTGCTTCAGGTGAGCGCTGTGCTTCAGTGGGATCATGTTTCCTGTGTATGTTTGATTAACAGTGGTGTGTATATTTTGGAAGGTTATTGAAGAAATCGAAGAAATGATGCAGGAATCACCGGACCCAGAAGATGATGAAACGCCCACACAGTCAGATCGGCTCTCGATGCTTTCCCAGGAAATTCAAACTCTTAAGAGGTCTAGTACAAGCAGTTATGAAGAGAGTAAGAAACCCTACTTAAATCAGTGCTCTTTGTGCTTTTTGTATATCTCAAACATATAGTGACCATCCCCAGAAATCTTTGCTACGTATCCTTCCCTGGCCCTCTGATAATACTAAGCGCACGTTTTATTGTTGCTGGGGGACTGTGCCATATTCCCCTTTGAATCCTGTATTAGTCAGCTTGGGTTGCTGTAGCAAAGTGCCCAGGCTGGGGGGCTTAAACAGCTGAAATTTGTTTGCTCACAGTTCTGGAGTCTGGAAGTCCAAGATCAAGGTGTCAGCAAATTTGACTTCTTCTGAGGCCTTTCTTCTTGGCTTGCAGACGGCCGTCTTCTCTCTGTCCTCACGCGGACTTTCTTCTGTGTGTATCTGTGTCCTGATCTTCTATAAGGTCATCAGTCACATTGGATTAGGGCACACCTTAATGACCTCATTTTAACTTAATTATCTCTGTAAAGACCGTCTCCAAATATAGTCACATTCTGAGGCACTGGGGGTTAGACATCAAAAATGTCCTGTCTCTCACGTAAGGGGAAGTGCTGAGTAAAAACTGAAATGGAGTTTCAGGGAATATTCTTCCCTTTCATCTTCCCGATCTTCAGTAAAATTCACACATTGGGGTTTATGTGATTAAATATGCATTTAGTTTAATTCTTTAAAGTTGACTTCTCTTCAGGAGTGTGCCCGCGCTCTGCTAAGTTGCTTGTGATTTCTTGTCAGCAGCTGGTTTCTGTACTCTCCCACTGCTTTGTGTTTGTTCTTTTCCTTGTACAAGCTTTTTCAGTTTTGCCTGAGGTACTATTCTTGGGATTGAGTTAGACAGGTAAACAATTTTTTTATACTTCTCAGCTATTTGAGAAGTACCTTTGTCCACCTGCCTCTACTCAGACCTGCCTACCAGAAGGTTTAGGATTCTGAGAAGATGATGAACAATTTAATTGCTTAGCATATGATTTTTGCTCTTTGGCATAAAATACCCAGTTGTGTTCCCTTGAGACATTTTTGTCTTAGTATCTGCTATGCTTGGTTTTCGTCATAGGAGTGAAAAGGCTCTCAGTATCTGAATTAAATGAACTACTGGAAGAAATTGAGACCGCCATCAAGGAATACTCTGAGGAGCTGGTGCAGCAGTTGGCCCTGCGAGATGAACTGGAGTTTGAAAAGGAAGTGAAAAACAGCTTTATTTCTGTTCTCATTGAAGTGCAAAACAAACAGAAAGAGCACAAAGAAACAGCCAAAAAGAAAAAGAAACTCAAGAATGGCGGCTCTCAGAATGGGAAGAACGAGAGAGGTCATATGCCCGGCACAGTAAGTGATGGTTTGCAGGAGGCGTTGCACACTGGGAACGGCTTCCCTGGTAATCCCAGTGCCCCGGGCCAGCAGCAGGCGGGCAGGGCCTGCGCGGGCAGGTGTGGTGTGCTTCCTGCCAGAGCGCAAAAGGGATGCTGTCCTAGAGTGCCCCTGTGCCCAGCTCCTTCAGAGAGGTGTTTTCTGGGTGAGGGTGTAATGGTTATCCAGATAATGCAATCCTGAAATGTTTAGGAGGGAAGTAAGCAGAAGGATGAGGGGCAATAAAGAAGGAGGTTATCTTAAAGAAAAGAAGCTTTAGCAGGTGACCATTTTAATAGATCAAAATGTTAATAGTGGTTATTTATGTTTGGCTGGTAGGCTTATGAATGATGTTATTTTCTTAGTTTTGCTTATTTCTTATGAGTTGTACAATAAAAAATTAAAAGGGGGTGCATTTAGAGGTAGTCAAACTGTGCTGAGCCTAGAAGCGTAGATTGATTTGTAAACTGCTTCTTCCTGATTTATCAGTGAAGTTGTTAGAGGCGGTTACGTGACATCAGCCATCTGGCCTACTATTTGGCAGACTAGAATATTACCAGCTGGTGAAAACAAGTTTAGAATATTTGAATCTTTGACTCCTGTACACAGTTTTTTGATTCCAGCTTTTTCATTTTTCTTAAGTGGTCCTATTAATTTCACTTGATGAAACTCATCATAAACATTAACTGCTAATTATATGAGACGCATTTCCTTATTGATTGTACGGCCATTTCCCTTTTCTTTGATCAGTTGAGACTTGCATTTTGCCGCCTTCATTTTGTTTGTATGCAAAGAAACGTTGGTTTTATTTTTAGAGTACAACTGTTGGGCAAAGAGATCCATGTTTCTAAAGGGAACTTACCTTTTTAATTCATGATACTGATAACACGGTAATACAAATCACCACAAACTGCTGTTATGGTTTGCAATAATATACATTCTGTCTTTGATTAAATCTTGATTTATTTTTTCTAAAGAATATTTATCAAAGAAATAGATCCCCTTCATCCGGGAAGGAGAGTGCAGTTCTGGCTTGTTGGGCCACTGGAGAGCAGCTCATACCCACGAGAAGAATCTTACCAGTTAGCTGATTCAGTGTAGTGTTTGTAACCTAGCAGCAAGTGGACTTTTTTTTAGTATAGTATCCATTTGTACATAGAAAGGACATAGCTTATAAACTGACTTTGAAAAAGTTCTTAGATATATGGTACAAAATATTTTTGAGAAATGGCAGGATTGCTTAAACAGGTGTTTATTTAGTCACTTGTAGTGACTACTTTGAAAACAAACCAACAAAAACCCAGAACATTTGTTTGACTATACAGTCCTACAAAGTTTGCTTGGAAATATCAGGGACAATGTTTTGCATCTCATATTTAAAAAGATTGTACCCTTTCAATTGCCCTATTATACAAAGGTGATTGAATAAAATGCTTAGTTAAAAAGTCATAGCATGGTTGGTAATTTCTGCCTATCAGCTTTTAGGGATTACATGGAAATCCTCCATTTACTGGTGTTAAGACTTGGCTGTGGAAAATAAATGTGTCCCTAGAAGGGTTTCGAGGCTTCTTTTTGGTAACTCTCATATAGAAAGCGTTCGAGTAGATTCATTGTGTAATTTTACAAGGCATTTATATTGAGAAATGGATTTGACAAGGCAACCTTCAGGTCTTACTTGAACTTTTATTAGTCTTGAAATAGATTCATAGTAACAGTAAATTTTTTCACAATATTTGGACTTGAGAAGCTGCTTCTTGAGTTCTGATCTACTGTTGTGTCAAAACCTTTAATTAGGCTAATAATGGCATTGCTAACCTTATGGTATCAGTTCTCTCTCTCTTTCTTAAGCCTAAAATGTTGGAGAAAGACCATCCCATCTGTGACAAGGAGCTTGAAACCTGTGATTATGAAAATAGTGGTAGGTGGCTCAAAAGAACCCTAAAGTGAAATGGCCAGTTGGATAAACAGATTCCAAAAGATACTGCCTTCCGAGACCTTTTATATAACAGGCAGTTTTGGCAAGGCCTGATCTCTATGAGTTAGCCATCATCAGTGATACTAATTTCTGAAAATTGATGACCTTTTTACACATATCATGTGTTACCTGTTTTCTAATAACCTTAGGCACATTTTTCTTCCTACGTTAGATATTTTTATTTTGTTAGCAGGACTTGGACTTCTTCCTTAAGCATGGAATAGCTTCCTTTCATATTTCCTTAAGCATGTTTCATTGAAACAAAACATCAATTTGTAATTGGTGTAACATTTTACCAGTAGTTGCTAGCTTGTTCTCTTTGGTCCAGAGATACTATAATGAAATACCTGTGTGGGAATAGAGCAGTTACACTCTTTAGGTGTTAAAAGACATGCTTTGATTCAAACATTTGCTGCAGTGAAAAAAAAAAGGGGGAGCTTAGGGATGCTATTTAGAGCATTAGAAAATTTTGGGAGAGCTTGAAGAATCCTATTAAATATTAAGGAAAATATTAAATATTTTATAAAAGTGAAATGTTATCTTGATCTGTTTTAATTTTAAAAGTGATCTGCTACATGTTGGATAAGATCACAATATTCATTCATTCAGCAGATATTTACAGTGTCTTCCCTGTCCAGGTACTGTTGAAGATATAGTGGTGAATAAAACAGACAAGGCCAGTGGCCTCTTGGACCTTATATGCTAATGAGGGAGACAGGCAATAAACAAAGGAAAGAATGAGTAGACAATGTAATTTCAGGTAGTAATAAATGCAACCAAGAAAAAAGAGGAGGGTGGGTGATAGTGATGCTGTTGGGAATCTGTTTTTGATAGGCTGGTTACTATGTCACTGCTCCTCCTGACTGGCAGGCAGGCTCTGCTGTCCCTTCCCCATTCTCTGTTGGGAGGGGAGGTTGGAAGAGTAGGTCTTCTCTTTCAGAAATGGGACTCAAGAGAGCAGAAAACTTTGTATCTGCTTTGTCGTGTTTAGCATCTGGAGAAATGGTGGGGTAGGAGATAGAGACTGGAATGGTTGAAGGGCACGGGGTGTAAGCAGTGTGGTGACCTCATGCATTTCTTTGAACTGACTATGCTGTTTTGGGCCTTGCTGCTTCCATATATGCCACTCCCTTGTTCTGGAGTGGCCCTCCTTTCCTCCTTCCCCTGTCTACTTGTTTTTTGTTTTTTTTTTTTAACTCATCCTTCAAAATCATGGTCAAGCATTGTCTTCCTTTCTTAGAACCTTCCTCGATGACTCTTCCTCTAATGCAGAATTGACTACTCTCTGCTTCTTTTGGGTTAGTATTATTCCTCTTAACTATTTCAATTAGTACTGTCATACATATTGCAAATTTTTGTCTTCATGTCTGTTTCTGTTGTTCCCTAAGGATAGGGGATGTAACTTTGTTTCCCTGGTATTCTTAGGTCCAACATTAGGTAGGCAATAAATGCTGAGTAAATGTGTGAAAGAAAGATAAACTTACAAATCTGTATTTCTGCCTTGAATCTTTCTGTCAGGTGACAAACCTATAGAGGCCGAATAGCATATCGATTAAGACCTTTGGGTTATGAGCTGTGTGAGAATCCTGCTCCTGCCACTGGGTCCATAGCCCTTTGAGTTGTGGAGGGATTAAATGAAATAATGTCTTTAAGACTAGCATATATCCTGGGTACATGCTAGTTACTTTATGTCCAAATGCCTGCTAGACAATTCTCCCTGAATGTCTCGTAGGAATTGGAAATTTATCCTATCAAATCAAAGTTACCATTTTCCTAAGTTGAATTTATTTCTTATATTTTTTCCTTTGCTTAGTGAAACTACTCATTTACCAAAACCAGTGGTATTTCTCGGTCAAAGAATATGAAGTTTTAAAGGGTTTTAAACAACCATCTTTTCAAATCATTCTACAGAAATGTAACCCACTAACAGCATAAGTGAGTGTCCATTTCCCCACACCTCCAACCAACAATGGATATTATTAGCTTTTTAATATATACTGATCTGATAGGCAAACAGTGGTTTGGTCTCTTGATCCTTTGTATGCTTTTGTGAGTTGCCTTTTATGTCAAATTTGAGATGTTTTTCGTATTTATTTATGAGGGTGCACATACTTTTGATATCATAGTACCATACTCTGTTGTGACCATTGGTTTTTCTTTCCTCTGGAAGAGTGCAGCCTTCCCAAAGGCTCGTGCACATTGTTTCCCCAGCATCTCACCCAGTTTTTGGTTCTTTACATATCACTTAATGCATATTTGTTGAATTGAAACTTCACCATAAAGGAGATAGAATCCGAGAGGATTTAGATGTAGTATTTGAATTATTGTTGATTATCAGGGATATTTTTTGCCGGTCTTCTGTTGATATCGAATAGATTCACAGGCCGTTGAATTTCAGTGGCAGTTCACACGAGTACAAGAACAAGTTGAAGTACACCAGTTATGTTTTAATTCAGTGCTGGCTGTGTCATCCAGAGTTGTCTGAAGTTGTTAAGACATTAGTGTTTACCTGCTTAGCATCATACCTTAGTAATCTTATATGGATGAAGCTGGACAACTTCCTCCTTTAGAATCCAGTAATGTTTTCAAATTAAAAGTCCTGTGTAAAGTCGCTTACTCTAAGTCTTGGGTTGAGAAGACAGGAGTCTATGGTGTCTTTTCTGTTTGCCGTAATCACATTGAACTTTCAAGGGAGAGTTCTAGTGTGTTGCCTTCAACACCAGCAAAAATGTGTAATTGCTTCAGTCTAACCCGAAGGAGTTTATTCTGAGAAGTTTTGTGATATTAGCTATCAGTGACTCTGTTGTAAACAGAATTATATTACTCTAATTTATTGCTTTTGGGGGAGGGGAGATAAGTGCTTAAAGATGGCGGGGAGCTAGGGCTCTTGCTTGTGTATATTTTTCTTTCTCAGATACATTGCTCCGCCTGTCCTTATGGCTCACTTAGCTCATATTATCACTGAGTCAATCTATTTGGTTTCTTTTTTACATGCAAAAATGCCTCAGTAATAGTTTTTCGTTTAATCTTGACCAAAGCTGACTTTAAGGTAAGAGAAATTTATTTTTATTTAGACAGCTACTATGAGATTGTTCTGAAGTTATTCTAATTTGTGCTAGCTCTAAGCCTTGAGGGGACTGTTCGGACACGGCTATTTGAATTTGGGGCTTTTGGACCTGGCTTTTTCTTTTTCTTGTTCTTTTTCATTTGGAATTTTAAAATTTCATGTCTGCTAAGATGATTTAGACCAGACATTGGAAAGGCAGACCACTGCCCAAGGGGCAAAACAGCCCGCTACCTATTTTATATGTAAAGTTTGATCAGAACACAGCACGTCTATTCATTTCCATATGGTCTGTGGCTGCTTTGGTGTTACAAGGGCAGAGTTGAAAAGTTGCAACAGAGACCACGTGGCCCGCAAACCTAAAATATTTACTATCTGGCCCTTTATAGCAAAAGTTTGCCAACCCCTGATTTAGATTAAAATTTAATAAAATTTAAAATTAGGAGAAAAAAAGATGTAAACTCCATTGAAGTGAGTTCGTATAGATAAAAGGATCATGATATTGTGACTAAAATTTATTATAAAGTGTAGCCTTGTTTATCCTGAGGGGGCTGTTCCTTTCCTCAGGGCCCGTCCAGCAGCCTGAGCTGTACGTGCAGGTGGTGACGCTTTGGTCAGTCCGTCTCCATGCCATTTGCTGCAGGCGCCCAGCTTAGCAAACAGTCCTTTGTGCCGTGTGTGTCAGATTCCCAGTAGCTCAGTGAAGAGAGCCAGCAGGTAGACTAGTTGTCTCTAGATGTGGGGACAAATGAAAAAAATAAAAATGTTGGCAGTCCTCTGGGTACTTGTATTTATACACAGTGATAAAAGGTACTTTAAAGAAGGAAGAGAAGTGGAAAAGGGGCTGGTTTCCCCCCTTTTCTGAGTAGTGGTGCTTGAGAGGATAAAGTCTGCCCTATATAGATAGTTGAAGGTAAATATTAACACATTTTCAACAATAATTTGTTGGTGATATTTGATAGTATTTCTCTGCATTTTTCTTTTTTCAAAGAGCCTTCCTAAAAATTAGTGTTAAGGCCATAAAATGGAAGGTCATTGTAGGGTGGAGAGAGACTTGGGTATGTAATGTTTATTGTTTTAATAATTCACACCTATGAAATATGAATTATTTTAGATGTGGAACAAATTTATTTTATGAAAGATAACATTGCCTAGAGAATATATTATCACTGCCAGTTTTTGATATTTTACTGTTCTCTACTGTTTGTTTTCTGCAGTGGGTTTTTGGTGTTAGGCTGGTAACAGTGAGCTTTCGCGACCCAGCAGTTAATGTGGTAAAAATCAAGAAGTCTATGCTTGACTTCTTTTTTGTCTTTGAGAGGTTAGTTAATTGTTTGTTAATATAACACAAATTCACATAAAAGCCATAATATGCCAGGAACCTGTATTCTTATTATATACTTAGAGTATCTATAAGTATCAGGAAAGAATTTATAAAATTGTTAGGGTTAATTATTTTACTCTTGTTTTAGTAGCTTTGAAGATGTTTTCCAATACTTAATTATCATTTTGATATTAATTTACATAAAAACTTAAAAAAGATCTTCAAATACAAAAAATTAAATTGATACTATTCCATTTAACTCCCAACTTTGAAAATCTTCATATCACATCTTTCTGCTCTGAGAGTGAACTTATAAAGTAGTAGTGTAATATTCAAGACATTTTCAAATACTTACCTGCTTTGGTATAATTGATGTTTTCTAATTTACTTGGATCTATTTTTTTGAAAAAATTATTTTTTGGTAGAATTTGCATTTATAACTGCTTTATAATTCACATTAAAATTTTTTGATTTGAAGAAGTGTCAAAACAAGCAAAATCAATTTTTACATCTTAAATAATATCTTAATAATTGTTTGAATATTTTTACTTTCTAATTTTTTTTGATACTTAACTGTTGCTTTTGATTCTGTTTTTCTCATGTTTTGTATTTTGATTATTTTAAGAATTTTAATTTAAAAGTTAAAACTATTTTATTGTATTTGAAAATCATGTCATTCAAACTATTGAAAAAGATGTGATTTATAAAGGACAATAATTATGTTTGAATTTCACTTTCTTTTGAACCTTTTGAGTATAAAGAATATTAATGGAGTCAGTATGTAGATTAGAGTAAGGGTCAGAAATAGATGAAAGCATTTCTTAATTGCTTTTCCTAACCCTTTTTTCTGACGTTGAGCTTTGACAGTCAGATTTTTAAGATTTCCTGGCTACTTAGAGATTTATGCAAGTGGGTGTCTGATGAAGCTAAGAGAAAAGTATGTTAGCAAGAATAACTTGAATTCCCGGGCCTCTAGAGTAATTTTGCTTTTCCCCGTCTTGGATCCTGCTTCCTGTGAAATTAGTAGAGCTGGAGAATATGCTGTGCATTCACCTAGTTGCTATGTTGAGGAGTCTGGAAAAGAATGAACAGATCACACACTCTATCTGATTCTTTTCAGTTTACCTAGTTTTTTTTCTAGCTCTTTTCTTTTTATTCTTCAGAAAGACCTTGAATTACCTAAAAGTGTTACTTGTTTTCTGCTTAAGCTTTTTGGCTGATTTCTATATTCAGTCGTAGACAGTAGTGTCTTTTCTTCATGTTGTCTTCAGTCTTTTAAGCTAGAGATTGTTATCAGGAGTTTATTATTCCTCAGTTGCCGTTTTCTTTATATGAGGAGAACTTGAAATACTGTTGTTACTGTTCTGGAGAAAAGTAGAAAGGTGTGGTTACTTCTCTTTGGGAGCTAAGTCCCATGTCTTACTCTAGCTTTTTTAAAGGAATACAGCCCAGACGTTTTTTGAATATTTATATTTGCTGAACACTTTGTTAAGCAGTTCCTATGGATTATTTTATTTAGTCCATACAACAAGCCTGTAAAGCAGTAGTATTATTTTGATTGCCGTTTCATAAATGAGTAAAAGAAAGGTCGGCAGAGGCCTTGGCTTATAGAACCGGTCTACACTGGAGCAAGGATGTGTTGCAGTCATGTATAGGTAGGGGCAAGGAGCCCTTGGCTCTGCGTTTTCCTCTTCTGGGCTGTGCAGACATGTTGTCTACAGGCTTGGAGATCTTGGCTCATTTCTTTGTCTTTTTTCAGATTTTTACAGATTTTTTTAAATCTTCTATATCTTGTTTACACTTTGTTGCTTCTGGTTTTGTCTGAGAAAAGTTTCCAGAGAATGACTGATTTTGAGACTTTCAATACCTACTTACGCCAGGGAAGGAAATGGTCATGAGGCCGTTGTGAGTATTCTCGGTATAAATCCTGAGATTGAAGGCCTGCACTGAGTAAGCCCCTTTCCTCCTCTTTGCCACTTTACCTTTGGCACTTTGTCAGCAGTGAGGGGAACAATAAAGTGAATACTGTAATGCTTAATCATTTTCCGGCTTGTAAATGGGCTCATATCAAAAATTCCATTCTGAGAAGGGCATTTTTCAGAGCTGTTAACTCCTTCCTAAAGATGTGGTGGAAAAAGGATGGATAGATTAGAAAATAATTTTCGACTCAAAGACCCTCCGCCAGCTCTTCACTTTGAATGTGAACCTTTGGATCCTTTCCTTCACATTTGGAAATAGTTAAATGGAGGCAGGGTTGGCCTTTCTGACATACCTAGCATTTCACAGTTTACTTTAATTAAACTGTAAAAGATCTTCATTTAATGTCCTTTATTTTTCTGAGCCTTCATAACCTTGAGACTTACTTCTGTCAGTGTGTTGACATGTCCGTGGTACTTTTTCCTTGAGAAATGTTCAACAGAGAAACACTTCCCTTCTTCCTCTTTCCCTCCTTCCATTTCTCTTCCTCCCTTTCTCTCTCCCCCGCCCCACTCCTACTTATAAAATTTAAGCATAGAGAAAATCTTCCCTCCAGCCCATTACGTACCATAAGTACCTAATAACAGTGCATCTGTTCTCAAGGTTGTAAATGCAGTGTTTCTAAATGAGGTGACGTTTACTAAAAAGTAAATTTAATCTCTCTCTTAGGTTTTAACTTTTTAAAATTCATTTTGCCTTCCAAAAGAGTGCATTGTTTTTTGGAATTTATAGGGCAATTGTAAAACAGAATCTATTGTGTGCTCTACAGAGCTCTTTTCCTATTTCTTCCTGTCTCACTGCCATAGTCTCTCTATTCCTTAATCCTTCTAGTTCATTGATCTTCTACTTGCTACTTGTTTATTATCCTAGAGGTTTTATATTTCTTAGTCACTCCGTTGTTTTATAAGCCGTGTCACAAGATTATTTCATTTTACTTTATTAATCTCTTGTTGACTTCCTAGCCCTGGGTTCTTTGGTGGACTTTTTCAGAGCTCTGTGTGCATTCCTTTGACAAATAACTTTTATATCTTGTCACGTCATCTTTCTTCTGTTCACCCTCAGATTATTTTTGCCTCTTAGCTCCTTAAAAAAAATTCCCTCCTGTAAGAAGTCAAGAGGCCTCATGATATGGTTATCATAGGCTCTGACTCTTGGGCTGTGGTCTTAGGAGTGTTACAGCTTTAGCTTAGCAGATATTTACAAATGCCTGCTATGACCAACACTGTGTAAGTCACTGGAGTGGGGAGAGTAAGACTTAGTCTTTGTCCTTTCTCAAAATGTGCTCATTTCCTCATAAGAAAATGAAGCCATTGGAGTAGATAACTCCGAGTGTCTCATCTGGCTGTGCAGCTCTGTCATCCTAAAGCGCTTATATTGTAGCCTGTGTGACCTTTTAGTCCTGCACTGTTGTGTGTGCGTGTGCATGTGTGTTTCGATTTGTCTTCTTAAAAAATAGTGTCTTCTTGGTTATTTCATAGATTCATAGAATTTACAAATAAGATGACCTTTAAAAATGATGTCATTTCATCATCTCTTTCACAGGCAAGGAAACAGGCCTTGGCAAAGTTAGTGACTGTACCCAGGTCACATAGTCGGTGGCAAAGCTGAGAGAAAACCCAGATCTCTTAATTTCTAGTTCGACGTTTTTCTATCTAAGTTGGCTGTTGAAAAGTTTTCTGATTCCAAATACTTTTGACTACGATGTGATTCCTAGTTTCATACTAAAATCTGGAAGTATTTCATTGGTATGGGTAGTAATTGCTGCAGAATTTGGCCGTTGAAGCCAGTGACTGTTGATCAAATGCCTCCTACATGCTGATCATGGGCTTGCGCTTTGTGGGCATACGAAAAAAGTACCTGACATTAATTCTCTCCTTAAAGATTTTGGGAACTGAGTTGAATTTATTGAAAATTAACTTAACCAAAACTCTTTTCTTTCCCTGCTGTCTCCTTTTGATCTTGTGCCTCGCCACCACTTAAAAAAATATCTTGATTATCTTTTCTTTAACTAGCATTAGAGAAACATATATTGCTCTCTAATTATGTGCCAGGCATGGGTGTTAAGGATGCCGAGTAAATCTCAGCCTTCAGGGGCGTGCTCCCTGTGGGCTGGGCATCCAGATGACGAACTATGCAGTGCACTTCATGCAGTGATTCTCAACCAGGCCAGTTTTGCCTCTCATGAGACAATAGGCAATGTCTGGAAATATTTTTCATTGTCACAACTCGGCGGGATGGAGTGTGCTGCTACTGGTATCCTGCTGAGTAAAGGCTGTTCAACATCCTCCAATGCACAGGACTGCCCCCATGACAAAGAATTATCTGACCCCAAGTGTCAGTAGTGTCAAGGTTGAGAAGCCTAGGGATAGGTTGATAATTGATTACTATATTCAAAATTGCTCCCATGTTTTTCCTGTTCTCTGCCTGGCACTGTCCTGTTCTAGAGGCGTCCATACATCACTATTGCCCCTAGTTTGGTTTAGGGGTCTGGGAAGGCTGAATTGACTCCTGAGGACAAGAAGAAGAGGGGGACAGACATACCAAGGGAGTGGTGTGAGTAGCCCCTTGGAGGTGACGGGAATGGCTGGGGAATTGCAGGTTGCTCATTATGACTGGAGGTTGAATGAGAAGGCTAGACAGCGAGGGAGGAAGTACCTCAAGGAGAGGATGTGGAAGTAACAAAGTGGAAGCCAGAAAATGGATGGCTCTGTGTACCCTGCTAAGGCATCTGGTCTTTAAAGGCTGCAGGAACCCAGGGTTGTTACATGTTCAGATTTGTCTTTTAGAAGGGTCACTTAAGTGTTTCGAGGAGAACTAATTGGAAGGAGACAGCTAGAGATAAGGAGTAGATGGGGAGGCTTTTGCTGACATCAGGTAAGAAATGAGCCAAGGAAGTGACAGTAGGGATGGGAAAAAAGTTGAATTCCAGAGATATTAAGGAGATTAAAAATTGGTTGGGGCATCAGGGAAGGGAGGAGCTAGGGTTGGGACATTGATTTCTGGCTTGGGCAAGCATAGATAGAAGACATGTACCACCCCTTCCCCTAGGGGAGATAGACAAGTCTCATCAGTGACAATTGCATCTAGCCTCAAGCCGAGCATCTTTTCATCAGTTCTGCATGTCGCCCCTTATGGTACAAAGGTTAAGCCAGCCATTCCAACACATCCAGCACACAAAGGTGAAGAGAGAGCAGGGCCCCTGCAATGAAAACTTCCTATGGGAAGGAGGGGACAACGGAAATACTCAGTAGCTGCTGTTTCACATCCTCCTGGAGAATACCAGGGCCCCTGCGCAGTGGCCGCAGAGTGAACGCCTTGGTTGGCCAGTTTCGCTGCTTTTGGTTGTGTTCTCTGAGAGGATCTCTTTTGTCCATTGTCCTTTGTAGCTCTTCTGGAAGGGTGTATAATTCATGTTCCAGCTCAGATGTCACCTCCTCAGAGAACTTTTCTCTGACCTCCTGGTATAAAATAGGCATCCAGTTTTTAATTGCCCTGTTGTAGCTATCGGCTGGGCGTGCATTATCTGCAATTATCTAGTTCATTTGCTTGTTTTACTGTTTCTGCCCCTGTTGTACTGGAATATCAGGTCATGGGGGTAGGAGGGGCCTTGGCTGATGTGTTCACTTTGAATCGTTAGTAACCTGCAATAATATCTGGCTCAATATATTTTTTGAAAGAATGAGTAAATGAATGACAGAAGCATAGAATGCTGAAGGAGGAACAGATTTTTTAGTTTTTATTTTTTTTTTGTTTGAGTTTTGGTGGGTGAGAGGAGGATGAATTCAGTTTTGGATATGATAAGTTTTAGGAATATTTAGGTCCAGATGTCCAATAGGCCGTTAAACATCCAAGTCCAAAGCTCAGGAGGAAAGTTACAGTAAAGATAACTGACTTTTACTGAGCCCTTCCCATGTGCCAGGCTCCATTCTGAGCACTTTACTGATCTTAGTAAAGGGGAGCTATAGATTTATGGAGGCAGAAGTTGAAACTATTGAGTGGGATGTTCAGAGAGTGTGCATCAGAAAAAAAATAGAGACAAAATCCTGGGGAAAACCAGTGTATGAGAGATGAGCAGAGAAAGAGGCTCCTCTCAGAAGCAGCGCAGCAGAGCAGGGAGAACTCTGGAAGAGTGTGGTGTCTAGGAATCCAGGGAGGGGGTGCAGGGAGGAGAGCCTACAGATGTCTCACCGAGACCTCAGCACGAAAGAAACGACGCTGGGAAGAGCTGTTTCTGGAAACCCTGGGGAAAGGAGCTAGGTTGAGGGTTTGAGAATTTAAAGTGGCCTGTGGGAAAGAGCTAGCAGAGAGGGAGAGTTTGGGAATGCCTTAAAGGGAAACAATTGTACTGCGTGGTTCCTGGGGAGGTGGGAGTTGATGGCAACCGGAGCATTGGTGGAAGAACGTCCTCAGCCCTGTCTTTTAGTTGGTTTCTTTGTATTTTCTGTAAACCTTCTGATTTTCTTGTTCTGTCATTTTCCCAGTGGAACAGAAGGCAGTAGAACCTTACCGGCCACCCTGTTTCTTGCCTGGTCAGGATGCAGTGGGGCCGGGTTGGCCACATCTACTGGCTCAGCTCCCATCAGCCGCAGAGCAGGAGTTCCAAGGAGAGTTCCTTTACTTAACTTCTTTTGCTAGGATCAGCTGTTAGTTTTGCATTTTTCCGAGTTACCATGGCTTCATATCATTGCATTTTTATTTCTTTCCACTAAGCCTGGATTGCATGAAAGCCATCTTTCACGAGTAGTCAAGCTACCAGTAGTTGAAATGGTTCAGCAATGTCCACAACTGCATGTTTAATAAGGAAGCCTAAATTACACATATAGCTTAGGAATTTAAGAATTTGCATCAACTTTTTTTTTTTTTCAGTGACAGGAATTAAGTTTCCAGTTGGGAAAATAGAGATAGTATCTTTAGAATGTGTTGTTCAAATATAAAGTGTACCTTAGTTTCCTGATACATGGATTCTAAAACTTTTCACCTTGCTTGAGATTTTCTGAATTTATATCTAGCTCTAACATGCCCATGGATAATGGAGCGAAGTGATATAGAAAATTAAGTATTTTTCTCTTTGTTGCTTTTGAAAGGAAATACATTCGATAGAAATAATTTTTAAAGGAGGATCTGACTTATTTGAAAACAGTTTCCCATAATTTTTATTGCAGCCTCTGGAGCTTAGGAAGTCATCTCTTTTGATAATCTGTTTAAAAAATGTGAACAAATTATATGATGGCATGTGAAAAGTTGACAAAAATAGTTAAAACCAGCCTACTTCATCAAAAGTAATAGTGATGCTGTCAGCAAACTGAAGCATGTTCAGTTGAGGTGTCTTGACCAACCTTGGATTCTTGCTGAGACAAAATGGCATGCAGACCTGGGAAGGAGTGGGTGGGGAGGAAGGATGATTCAGGAGGAGAGGTGTTATACGAGTTCCCCAAGACGGTCAAGTTTGGTACAGTACTCAGATTTTCAGCAATACCATTGAGTGTGTGACTGATACAGAGGTACTTAGCTCCTTCAAAGATAAAACCTTTTGCTGTTTCTCTGCTTTTTATTGTGAGGACTTCTTTACATTCTTAAAATTTATCGAACACCCCAGAGAGCTTTTGTTTATATAGATTATATTGATTGATATTTACTGTATTAGAAGTGAAAACTGAGAAAATTTAAAAATATTTATTAATTAACTTAAAAGTACCAATTAGAAATTCACTAATGCTTTTATGAAAAATAACTATATGTAAAAAAATTAGTGAGAAAAATAACATTGCTGTGCATTTTTGTCAATTTCATTAATATCTAGGTTAATCAAAGACGACTAGGTTCTCAAATCTGCTTCTGCATTCAATCTGTCATTTGTAATATTTTACTCTAAGTCATGAGAGAAGAGAGCAAAAAAGGCAAATTACATCTTTGTATTTCTAAGAAAATAGTTTTCAGCTCATGGACCCCTGGGGGGTTCCTGGACCACACTTTGAGAACTGCTTGGCTCAGTTATACATTTCTTGAGGACAGAGACCATTGCTTTGGTTTCCCTTCTTCTATTCCTTGGAGCCTGGTAAAATACTCTATGTTGACTCCTCCAATGTATTTACTGATTCAACTTTCCCCTATAAAATTCCAGGGAAAGGAACTATGGGTAAATCAGGACTGAACTTCCTGTTCAGGATGCCTTTCCCCTTATTAGTCATGCTGTAAGAATCCATCTAAGTCCTTTGACTCAGCAGCCATAGAGGTGCCACTGGACTCTTTACTCTGTCTGATGACATTGTAGACTGGTTACAAATCAAGATAAGTAGTTTAGGAAAAAATACTCCCTTTTCAGTACAATGAGTTCTAGGAAGTCTTGGCGGTTGCTGGGAGAAAGAAGCTAGAATTATTTCCTAGAAACAGAGTGAAAAAGTCTTTGCAGAAGTTTTAGGGAGCCTAGCTGGCACATGGGACCCACTCTGCTCTCCAGGAAGCATATGTGCTCCTCCAGTTCGCATTTTCTGCACCAAGGCAATGGCAGGTGGCCTGAAGAGTGAGTGGGAAGCAATAATCAGCTCTCCAAGTAACAGCATTTTCGTTTGCCAAGTGTTATGTTAATGTTCTCCAAATTTATGGTAGAAATATGCAAACTTAGGTTGAAAATATGCATACTGTTAGTTTAAGTTTTCAGACTTTTGATAAAATGTAGGTAAACAATCCCAAAAGGTATCTTAAAAATTATGTGCTAAATTTTTGCATAAAACAAATATGTGTACAACTTACATCGTTTACATCAGAGCAAAGTTATCAGCCACATCAGGAAAAATCTTTATGAATACAGTAGCATAAAAGCAGTTGCTTTTGCGTTTGACTTGCAAAGAAATGGGAGCAAAGATGTTTTAAAAACAGCATGACTTTGTCTGCTTTATCTGAATGAGTAGAGGCATTTTCTAACTGCTTGCCTGTTGGGCACGTAAGTCGTAGTGGTACACTCTTACTAATAGTCTCTGAACTTCTTTCTCTGTCCTTTTCTTCCGGGCCGTACATTGCTGCCTTTAGCGCTTCAGCATGGAAGGGATCTCAAATGTCATTCAGAATGGCCTCCGCCACACCTTTGGAAACTCAGGTGCAGAGAAACAGGTGCTCGGTTATCCTTATTTTCCTCCTTCTCTGCTTTTTCAATCTCTATGTAAGTGAAGGTCCTGAAAGCTGGCAATTTTACTAATTTACTAAGACTATTGCTTAAAAGAGAGAAATGAAAGTTCATTATATTTATAGTCTTGATAATGCATAGAATTTCCCTTTAGGAAAAAGCATTTTTCAAATTGGACAACAAACTAAATGCATTCTTAATACAGATTTTAAAGCTCCATTTTTCACTTTTACCTTTAAACAAATAGATATTAATATATTGACACAATGAATTGCATGCATCGAATATATACTTGAAAATAACTAAACTAGAAGACACTAATTCTCAAAGTCCAGGAAACATCACCTCATTTTTGGGGGAAGAAAGCCAGATGCCGGTATTTTTTTAGACTAGAGTTCTAGGTCAAAATGTCTAGAGAGTATATCTTACCTATTTTTAAATGAAATTCATGTGTTTTTAAGGTGTATCATGTCGTCGGCCAACTCGTCGGCCAACTCAGTTGTCTGCCAAATGAGGCATGAGACATTATTTATACAAAATTACATATGGCTATAAATATACAGCCACATGTGTAGCAATTTGTTTTTTATTAACATTTTTATAAGATGATTTAAGGAATATCATGAACATGGGAGACACATCTACACTGAGTGTGCTTAAAATTTCCTTTCACAATTTGAAATTTTCGCTTCAGAAAGGAAACTCTTCAGTTTAGCTCTTAAGTGAAGACTGAGAAAGTGCAGAGGGTCCCGCCTGTAGGCAGTGCGTCAGAAGAAGGCATTTGAGCCGAGGGTTTGTACTGAAGATAGTTCTGTATTACTCCAGAAGGGCGGTAATCGACATGGAATAATCCTTCCCACTGTCACCTGCAGCTCACAAAGGGCCTTCATGAAGGGTGGTTGAATTTTTGTTTTATTCTGGTGCCTCTCACCTCTCTCAAACCCACAAGATGGCAAAATAACTTACAAACTGACCCAGCACACGGGAGTGGGGCAGGAAGGCCCAAAAGCGTAGCCAGATCACCTGCGTGCCAAGGCACAGCTGCCTGACGCTCCTCCAGGTCGCCTGACACACGGGCTATTGGTGAGGCCCCAGGAGAGTATGTGTCCAACTGTTTGTGTGTTCTTTACACGAGAAAAACATACTCGGTTGTACTGTTGGGTGTCATCTTGGAGAAGTCTACACCGGAAAGATGGTAGGAGTTAAGTCTCTTAAAGACTGAACAGTTTACTGTTCCTCCTTTTCTTAGGGAACCAATTATTGTTAAGCAGTTTTATCTTGTCTTGTGATTGTGAGTGGGGTAAAAATCACTCAGAGATTAGGAATAGAGCCGAGATTTCAGGCAGGGGCTAAATAAGGTGGGTCTCAGGAGATTGCAAGGTGGGTCTGAGGAAAACCAGTGATCTCTAGATGAGCACACGGAAACTACACTGAACTATGTATTTTTTGGTGGAGTGGTCAGAATAGGGGAATCTGGACGATAATTCTAGATTATGCTTTCTTGGGACATAGTTATAGGACGTAACTCTGAGACTTACGAGCCTTTTACAGTGGCCAACGAGGCAGTTCGTCTCACTTTCAGACAAGAATTTTCATTATGCATTAGACCATTCTCTCCTTTCATTTTTCTCTTTTCCTTTAGTACCTTTAAACATTTATAACTACTTGTACAATAATTTAAAATAATAATAATAATACACTTCTAAAATTATTTGGGCAAGTTTGTCTTTGATGGCTTCTGGAAGAAGCTAGTGTGTGTTTTTCAAGTCGTCGAGTTATCTGTGTGCCCATTTTGTTCAGCTAGAAAAAAATGGTCTGAAACAATTCTTTGGCTGTTGGGAGTTATATTGTTATGCAGAACTGTTAGAACTACGTTTTTAGTTTAAAATACTATTTTAAAAATGTGTTGAAAAATATGCAAGGAGAATGTTAGATAAGACTTCACTTTGAAAATGAACAAATTGCACAAATCACCCTCAGACCTACTCCTGTAAAATTTTCGATAACTGAAAGGCAAAAAAGTGGATATTTATGTTGACACTGGACTTGTATGAGGCAGATAGAGGTGGGCAAGAAATGAGCTCTGGCTGAGATAGCAAGATACCTGTGTTCATTACTAAAGTAACTCATGTTTCATGTGATAAAATAGACTTTCTAGTGACTGTATCAACTTTTTGCAGAGAAGGTAATTCAGATTTAAGTGACACGTGCTTTTTTTTTAACTTGGCAGTACTTGACCACGGTCATTCCCTATGAGAAAAAAAATGGACCACCATCTGTTGAAGATCTTCAAATATTAACGAAAAGTGAGCAAAGACAAAACTAAACTGTTACCTTATTTATTTTTGTTGATTCTCACTACTGATTTTAGTTGGCTGATTTTGTTGTTATTGTTTTGTTTCGTCAATTTGGAACAGTTTATTCTTTTGAGAACGAAACCATAAATGGCTATGACATCAAACACAACACTAGAGTTGATTTGTATTTTTTCTGCTTTTCTTACCTTTTGAAATATTGACACGTTGACCTTTTTGAGAAAAAAGGGTAACTTGATTTTCTATCACCTCTTGTATGTTTAAGAACATAGCCATATATCAACAACCAAGGTGCTTCGTGGATCTTATATAAATATGACTGTCAGTAACTCAGTGGGAAAGATTTAGGGGAAATGCGGCCTAAAACACGCTCCTTTCCTAGGAATGTCGAACGCGAGGTAGTAGAGGTAGAACATACATTGATAGTAGTATTTTAAGAATATTCATTAATTCAGCCAATATTTAATGAAGCTCTCCTCTGTGCCAGGCCATGTTCTGTTCACTCAGGATGCTTTAGTGAACAAACAGACAAAAATATTCCACCTTCAAGGGGCTTGCATTTTCAAATAATTTGTTAGACTTAAATAAACATTATATTGAATGTCTTGTATGATAGCCATAAATGAGCCCTGAATTCTGGTTCTATCCCTGTCAGTTACAGGGATATCTTTGGCAGTCACTTACCCTCTCTTGGTCACGGTGAAAAATCGGGATAAAAGTATTTGCTCTATTTGCCTCATAGTAAATAAGTTAACGTATGTGGGGTTTGGGGTAAGTCACTCAGCCTTGTTTTTTTGAAGGGATTGAATTTGCCGATCTGTTAGGTTCTTTCTAGTTAAATATTTGTGATAAGTGTTAATTAAAGAGGGAACCAAATGAGAGCACATCACATGAGTGGATATTGATGATATCTGTTTTGGAAATTAAGGACATAGAGGCATGGGTTATGGGGAGCAGAAGGAAAGGAGCGAGTGACTTATTTACAAGCTGCCTGCATGCTAGCCTGAAGCTTTTATTCTTTTCTTGGTGAACAACACTTTCAAAACATTTTTTACTTAAATATGCATCAATCAGGTGATGCCAGCCAGTCTAAAATAAAGAAGAGATTAACTGGGTGCCCAGCCCGCTAATTTCCAGGAGAACTCCTGAAGTTATGAGTGTCCAGGATCACACAGGAGAATGGTTAACTACAGGGCGGGGTCTCCTGAGTCCCAGGCCACTGTGCTTTTTAATAACGCTAGCTTTTGCTATGTGATTTTTATACAGAACTGAAAACAAAGCTAAAATGTGATCGAAAGCAGAAGTACTGAACATAGTACCCCTCTAAGAAGGGAACATAAATATTGCCTGGGAGCCAGGAATTACTGAGAGACCTCGTTTTTTCAGATCAAGGACAGACACATCCTTGTCCAAACCACAGTCATCATAATTCCCAAATTGAAGTGTCCTTAGGCCAATTCTTAGATGATGTCTTCTTAGCCTGACACAATTTGGAAACTCTGGGTGATTGAAGGCATACATGTAGGGTGTGTGAATGAATGTCCATCTTAATATAGTTATGAAGACAGGATTGTTTTGCAGACAGTAGATGGAAGAATGACCTTCACTTTGAAAGTGAAAAATGTGGTTATCTCCTAAAAACTTTGGGGAGAACCTGAGCCTCTGTGGCCACCACCTGTAGATGTTAGCCACAGGGGAAGCCCAGTGGAGACCATCGCAGTGTTTATGAATATGTAGCCTTCCTCATAAAAGCTACTGGAGGTGCAATAATAATAGTAATAAGAATTACAATGATATTTGTCGTGTTAGTAATTCTGGCTAATGCTTACATATCATATATTATGTGCCAGGCACTATTCTAAGTCTGTTACATCTGAATTAGTAACTTAACACTCACAACAAGCCTTTGAGACAGGTCTAATTATTGCTCTCATTTTACAGATGAGGAACTTGGTTCACTGAGTGGTTAGGTAACTTGCTCAAAGTCCCACAGCTAGGAAGTGGCAGAGCCAGGGTTGAAACCCAGGAATGCTGACCTGACAGTCATACTATGTTGTCTTGTTATATGTCTGGGGAAAAACAGTGAGACATTTTCCCCAGGATGCTCTGCAGAAAGTTTGAGTTGGCCGTTACTGTGAAAGTGCAGTATTCCTTTGTGGGTTTATCTGTACCTGGGTGGTCTAGATTTTTTTTAACTGTCATAGTAGCTGTTTTTTCTCTTTTCTCTTTACTTAAAGATAAAATTTTCAAAGACTCCCTGTAGGATGAGGCTAATTCCTCCAGGTTCCTCCGTAGTATAGAGGAGTGGGCGGCCTGCTGGGGTGCTGCTGCATGGAAGTCTTTTCTGCATTTTGGTCTCTTCTTTAAAAGTTTCCAAGAAGGCTGACACATAAGCTCCTTGGAAAGTATAGCTAACTATTCACGTATCTAAGAGCTCCGCGAGCTTGTGAGACGCGGCACTGAGGTGCTCCTGTGCCCCAGAGCTCGCAGAAACGCACAGTGTGGTAACTCACTTTTCAGTATTTATGATGACAAAACGGAGGCTCTGTGTAAATAACCTCGTTCCTCTTTCCTGCCTCCACTGTGTGGAAATTTTAAATCAGGGAAATAACTCTTAGATAACTACAATGTTCTTACCTGAATAAGGGCTTATTCAACTAAAATAAATTCTTAAGCATTTGCAGCTGTATTCCCTTATCTAGAAAATAACCAATAATTTTCATGAATCAGTTATACCATATAATTAATTAAGACTAAGGATACAATGATTGAAATTAAATATTTTTTATCTGAATTTGAAATTGTTGCCTTTTCTTTCTCTTTTATTTTGCAGTTCTTCAGGCCATGAAAGAGGACAGTGAAAAAGTTCCGAGCTTGTTAACTGATTATATACTGAAAGGTGAGTTTTATAATTGTCTATGTGCAATGGTCGGGAAGTTTTGATGAGTCAATAAATGCATCGTCTTGCTAGTAGATTAAAAAGTAACTTTAAAGGCATTAATTTTGTTATTAATCTCATTTGTGCAGGGTGAAGATAGACAGAAGGCTTACTTACGCTCCCAACATTATAAATTATAGTTATATAAAATTTAACTTTTATTTGAGGTCCTGGGCTGGAAATAATTTCCACAGCGAAATTATAAACATTGAGGAGGCAGTGGGGGAAATATTATGGAGATATTGCCATAATTATGTGAATCTTAGGTGTCAACATGGGGAGGGTTTGAGAAGGGTTGTCTCTGCCATCTTGGGGACAATAGAAAGAGGAGGACAGATCAGTGAGGACGGATGAAGGAGGGAACAGTCAAATCAGTTGACAGTCCCTAAGGGAATAAGAAAGGAATTGGTGTAAGGGACAGGGAGGGGAGGGGAAAAAGAAAAAGAATGGGCTTTCATAAAACCGGGACAGTGAAAAACGACCCATAAATCTTAGGGTAAAGATCACAGAGGACAGAATAGCGATGAGGCAAAGGGAGATTGAGAAGTTAGTGAAGTCAGTTACTTTGCTGAGGAAAGAGCAAAATTTGGATAATAGACAGGAGACTGAAGCACTTAGTTATAGGCAGAACTAATACTTTTCAATGAAATTAAAAAAAAAATAGCAGTTATTCAAGTGACAGATTTTCAAAGCATCACAACATGCATCCGGTAGTGTTTGATCCAATTTTGAGAGCAATCCTCTTCTGGTAACATTTTTCTTCTTTGGATTCTCTCTTCTCCGTCAGAGTCGTTAGCGCAACATAAGGAAGGTTGGGATTTCTGAGACCTTAGATGACTCAGACGGGACTTGTCTTCAATCATAGCTTCATAAAGAGGGAACCTCTGGGTGTATACTGGGAGCTCAAAGTGAATCCAGTCACGCGTCGCCTAACGATGGGGACACATTCTGAGAAATTTGTTGTTAGGTGATTTCGTTGTTGTGTGACTATCATAGAATACTTACACAGACCTAGATGGAGTAGCCTACTACACACCTAGACTGTGTGGTCCTAATTTTATGGGACCACTGTTGTCTGTGTAGTCCGTTGTTGACAGAAACGTCGTGATGGTGCATGACTGTAATAAATATCACCTGTAAGAGCCTGAGCCTTGATTGGAGCCAGCCGTTAGGAGGTTAACAGGGGAGAATAGGCTGAATTGACATTATTGTTTTTTAATAAGCTGTGTTTTCTGATGGACGGGTTTTTCTTCCTGTTACATTCTGAATTTTTTCTTTTGATACTTGACATCTTTGTTTGCTTTTGTGTTGTGCTAGCATTGATATGAAAACTGGATTGTTGAGGTTTGTTCTTATAGATGTGAAACAGGAATGAGATGAACATAAAGCACATGTCTTAAATTTTAATTATGGTGGGTGCCTAGGGCACTGCCATGAGGGGCAGAGATAGAATGAGCTTCTGAAGCATTCTCTAGCTATTTTATCATTTGACGCATGGAAGAATTTTATGACCCAGAGCACAGTGCTCTGGGAGGAAATGATCTTTAATTTTTTCCTCTGAAAACCCAGGACTGTAACTGTGACCCATCCTGCATGCCTTAGGGAAGCAGTGCGCTCCTAATTGTGCTCCTCATGCGCGGGCCACCGGCTCCAGCCTGTGAGCCCAGGTCTGTCTGTGCTGCCCCTGCTTTCGATGACCTGCTTGTGTGCGCGCACTGTGGTTTGGCCTCAGCTTTGGATTGTGAGGACTGGGTGGAAAAGCAGCTTAGGCTTCAGACTAAAGCAGTGACTGCAGTCGACAACAGGAAGAGGGGAGTGTAATGCTCAGAGGTGTTAGGTGCGTGGGAAGCTGCCGATGTGGGGTGATTTAAAATGCTCTTTTCCACCCATCCTGGAAATCCACAGCCAGTTACTGATTCCTCTTCCTCAGGGATCAGTAGAACCCCTGCCTGGGAGGGGGCGTTGCTCAAGGAAGACGTCTCCTTCCTCTTTCTTGGGGGAACTTTCTCATTGTTGCTTTAACACCGTGACTTTGACTTGGCTGATTAAATATACTACCTAAATTTTAATGTGAAGGTGAGAAGTGAAAGCTAGAAAAGTGTCCTCATCTGGCCTGAGAAAGATGGTATGGATGCTGTTTGGGCTCCTTCAGCTTCTCTTTCTCACACCTGCTGAATTACCCACCGCAGCCTGCAGCCGGCCCGCCTTCGACAGTTGTACCAAAGGCTGGTTGCGTAGGTATGGCTCTGGCTGTGCTGATGCCAGACAGGAATAACGTGTGCAGACTGGCACCCTTCTTTGACTTCCCCAGGGAACCCTTACAGGGTAACGTTATGGGCTTCTATCTCTAAGTGGTACTCGAAAAGACATGGCCTTTTGGTATCTCATTTCTGGGAAATTCTAATAAACGTGTCTTGAGAGAACTTTTCATTGTTGTGTAGCCTTTTAAAATCTTTTTTAAAAGAACTGCTACTATGGATCCTTGCATTAATATTTAGTTCTCATTACTTAATGGTGTTTTTTTATATACATATAAAATGTATATAAAGTGTTTATATGTTTTGTGCAAATGTATACAGAATACACATTTCTATTTCAAAGTTTTCTTTTTCTTCCTCTAGTTCTGTGTCCCACATAGGGCAGCGTCACTTCAGGAACAGCTTTATCTGTTGTGGACTACAAGCTAGAGTTCCTAATGGCATCATTCTGAAAGCTGGCTACCATTATCCTCCTGCTCTTGGAAACAGCACACTTGAACTTGGGTTTGTGACTCAGTATTAATAGATCATGCCTTCACTAATTCTTTGTATTATGAACCAAGAGAAATATGGCACTATTTTGAATTTTAGAGATCTCTTTTATTAAACACTAACAATTATGGACTCTTCTCCAACTTTGTAGAGTAAGGGGGAGTAACATTAATTGTGCATGTGCAGTTATATTTTTCCTTAACTGACAGTATGCCCATTAGAGGTTTTATGGCTTTCTAGACCTACACGGCACTGAAGAACCAGATTAAAGCACTGAGAGATTTATGCTATAGCTATCCTTCAGTGATGGGAAGTACCAACACTGATTTTTATCAGTGAATTGTCAGTATCAATATTACCTACCAGTATTGTCTAGAGAGACTGAAACTGAAACTTGGGCTGTTCTTGGAAGATGCGAAAGCAGAATATGCATTATCTTGGCTTAACACTTAGTAAACGTCGAAGCTGTTGGAGATGACTGCTTTTAGAGGTAGCTGTGTCTTTCACCATTGTTCAAATTTTAGGCATTAGGTTGCCATTCACTTTCCGAATCTTGTATTGTTTTAACTTAGATGTTTAAATGTTTTGTTCCATGTGTCTGTGAAGAAGTGTCCTTTAAAAGGAGCCTGTGTCCTTGAAGGTGCTTAAGAAACTATGCTGCAGCACTGCCCATTTCCCATTACTGTGTTATATTTTATTCATGCCTGTGTTTTCCTAAATAATTCTAGAAGCAGCTACTCATGGATGCATCACTAGTCATGAGACACTTTTGCCAGTCCCAATCAAGTCAATTCCATTTAATAAATGTTGGAATAGAAGGTAATATATGCTTGAGAGCTTTATTTTGAGTTTTGGTTGTATTTGTTAGATTCTTCTTCTCTTTACTATTCCACACACTGTCCATCACTACAGCGTGTGAGCTGGTGAAACCCGGAATAGCCTCCCGATGCTAAGGAGGGGAGAGAGGGGCTTTTCCAGGTTGTGCTGAGCTGCTGTGGAATGACAGAAGTCCTGCTCTTTTTGTGGGTCTGTGAGACATTCCCAACAGCGGTGGCAGCTTCCTCCCTTAGATAACACAAGTGTAGTAAGAGGAGTCTATATAGGACCTGCTATCAGGGGGCTTTGAAAATCCCATTGACACATCTGTGAACCTCTGGGCTTGTCCACAGTCCTCACTCTACTCAGGACTGGGACACCAGAGGACAGCAAAGGCAGCCTCACATTTCAGCCGTTATCTAGGGAGAGGTGGAACTTGGGACCACTCCTTGTTTCATTAATGTCTTGTTTGATAGTGAATATGTGGAACTTATTTGTCCTTGACCTATGAATTGATGAAGATGCATACTTATACAACAATATTAATAATTTGATCTGAATGTGTAAAAATTATGCCTTATACGACAGAGATATTATTTTAGGGGGCATAGCGTAGAGTCGAAAGCCCTGATATGTTTTTTGAAGAGACCATTCAAAAATGATCTATTTATTGTTCGTTCTTAAGTTGATGTTTCTGAAATGTATTAAAAAATATCTAGTTTTGGGGGCCAGCCTGCCTGGTGGTTTAGTGGTTAAGTTCGCGTGCTCTGCTTTGGTGGCCCAGGGTTTGTGGGTTCAGATCCCAGGCGTGGACCTACACACCCCTTGTCAAGCCGTGCTGAGGCAGCGTCCCACACAGAATAGAGGAAGATTGGCACAGGTGTTAGTTCAGCAACAATCTTCCTCGCACGCACACACAAGATATATACATATATATATATAGGTTTTTTTCCTGTCAACTCAAAAGTTCCCTTACGAACTCTTCTTCAGCAGTAAACTCCTAGAGTTTCCCACACAGCCCTTCTCCTATGTGTGATGAGAATCTGACACTAATGAGATGATGAGCACATTTCTGATTTGTGACTGAGGACAGGTGGGTTGAAGTCCCTGAGGGCAGCCTCCCCATGCCTACACCTTGGGGGGCACCTTTTCTTGGGGCAGCCCTGCCTTCTGAGCGAAGCACTGGGGCTGCTTGTGCCGCTGGAGGATCGTCAGACTGACAACCTTAAAAGAAAAGGACGACTCATCTTTCTAACCCCAGATATGGAATCTTTTTGAAAGTTACACTGTGTAATTTAGATTCAAAGTGTTTATTTGCTGCCAGGAACCAAGTAGCAAATGATCCCCTACAGCTTTGTTTTTTGAAGAAAACAAAACAAACTGTACAACTACAGTGCGCTCCAAGTGCCATAGATCTATTTTATTCTTCAGGAAATTATATTTGTTTTTCTTTTACAAGAGCACAACAGGAACCAAAGTAAAAGAGTGATAGATACAGCACTCAGGATAAATCATATCTTTAAAATAATAATAAAAAAATTTACACCTTGTCCTATATCCTGTTAGTATTTTCATAATATGGCCATGATTGAAAAAACAAAAAGCAAGCATTTACAACTTTTTCGATAAAGACTTTTTATGCCAGGAATGGATTAATTGTCAACAAAATTTTATACTAATCAGGCTGATGTAACTCTATTTTGGTAACATCATATCATTAACAAATTTATTTTGGAAATAGATAAAAATATTGCCCCTTGATAATAAATCTTTTTTTTCTTTGATGCAAACAGCTAGAACACCTTTTTCTTTTCCTTTTTTTTGATATTCTAAGACAAAAAAAATGGTTAATCTTCAGATTAATAAATTAGGTCATTATAATAATAAATTAATTTTTTTTAAAGTTCAGCAACCTCTGTCCAAGTATTTACAACAATACTTGAAAGTTCCTTTACAAAACAGAACACATTTTCTTTCACATTAAGCATACTGGGTATCTGTGTCTTTCACAACAAGCATTTTTAAAAGAAAAATCAATGCACAAATGGGTAATTAGTATAAAAGTGCTAAGAGCTGTTTGAAAAGTTCACACTAAGGTATACAGTCAGTTATATCTGAGGCAAACTACAACAGACTTCCAGCTTATTATGGACAATATTCCAGTAGTTGTTTCAAACAGTTGTTTGAAAAAAAAGAAAAAAATCCAGGAGCTGATTAGTGACGCAGATAAACTGCCATCAATGTCTCTGGCCAGTGAGCGAATTGAAAACCAACCTAAAGCAAATCCAAATGAGGAAGAAGATTGTAATAAAGGAATACCTTCTCCACAGCAGGTGTGATGCTGATGCTCAAGGCGTGTGCGTACACACACACACTCACACACACACATTCACACACACATCTTTCTTGCCAATTAAACTGCAGGTAGAATGAGATTTTGTGTTATTCAAAAATTTCTAAGTGTTCAAAAGCATTGATATGGAATGCCTGTTTGTCTTTGTTCTGGTTAAAATCTCATAAAAATACATTCAACAGGAAACATAAATTGTATGTGTATAAATATATATGTATATATATATTATATACACACGCACACAAATACTTTTGTTTTTTTTTGAAGCATAAGATAGTTACATAAATATTCCTATAATTGCTAAAGTTTAAAGAGGCATATTTTTTTTTGAGCTTCAACAAAGGTGCTTGAATAATATACAATTAAAATGAAGTAGTTTCTATTTTGTAGAATCAGTATATAATAAGGAAAAAAAAATCCCCAAACAGTCTTTTTTAAAAAAAGTTTCTTCTTAAGCTAGAGCTTCAACAAAACTATGAACAACCAACAATATAAGAGAACAAAGCAACAACACACAATGAAGTACAGCCCCTGGAAATGCCTGGTGTCCTCCACCTCGCCCTCCTTCCTGCCACGCTGTCGTAAGAAAAGCTCCAGTGCTCACATCACGACATGACTTAGGTCTCGTTCATTTGCTGACTCTGCTAGGAACTGGCTGATTGGCTTGGAAGAAAACAAAAGCAGCAAAAAGTATAACTGTATATATCCTTAAGAACCCGCTTTAGAGAAATGCGGCCGCCACATTTCCCTGGCTTCCTCACCGCCTACTGCAGTTGTGACTGTATAGAAAAGAAAACTGTGGCTTTAGACCTGGGATGGCTATCGAAAGGTTCTGATGCACTCGTCTGGTAGTTCTAAGGTGGTTATGGCAGCTGGATGGCAAAGCCTTTTACTGTTTCTTGCTCATTCAGGCCTGAGCTTTGCAGCAACCAGTGCAGTCTTCAGCGCAACAGGAAAAAATATCCTCTGGGCCACTGGACTGCTTTCATTTCACTGCATTTCTCCCCGAGCCAAGCTGACCAATTTGTCTTCCCAACACCGCCCTCCCACCCCTTTCCCCAACCAAACTCACTGTCCCCGCCCCCAAATATCTCTACAGCTATATTACAAGCAAATATATCTTAGCAACTTTAAAAACTTTGGTTCTAAGAAAACACTTGGTCAGTTATCTTGAGGAAAGGTGGGAATGCTTGTTCTGCACACTGCTGTAGACAGAGCCCATCCCAGGAAGTTCTTAGCACGGTACATCAAGTCACAATCCAAAACAATCCACTAAGCAAGTGCACAAACTCTAGTTTACTTTTAAGAGCAGATTTAGCCATTTTCTGTCTTTGAAAACCTCATCCAAGTCGCCTGCCTTCACACTGTTTGGTAGAAGTTGTCTGCCTGTAGATGGTTCTGTTTTTGCATGCTGTAGAAGCCACTGAATCTTGCGTCTGGTTCAGCAATTCTTAGCATTCTCTGGGAACCGTCCACCTGGACTCGGGTTCCTTTCTTGCAGTCCACAGATACCAGCTGATTATTTAAGGAAGAAGGCTATTCAATGAGAGAAGGAAGAACCACCAAGAATTAGCTGCTTTACAGATCCCAAAGTAACAGGAATCTAGTACCTAATTCAAGTGAGATAACAGCTTCAGAGCACACTGATGGGCTGTATGGAGAGTTGACATCCTGTGCTAGTACCAACAGGAGTTTTATGACGGGTACTGACAAACTGCGTTTCAAGGGGGAATGTCAATGAACTTCGTCAAACAGTGGAAAAAGGAGCTGAGAAAAACAAGGTTGGTGAAGTGACGTAACTATTTTCAAATCCTTGAAGGGCAGACCTGGGCTCGGGAGGGTTGAAGAATGAGTGCAAGTTACCAGATAGGCAGATTTTAAGATAGCCAATTTTGAATCATTCAGGCTGTATAACAGCATCACAGGCCGGGGCAGCCCGTCTGTCTCCAGTCACTCCACGCACTTTATGAGCGGGTCCTTTCCCAGCTTTTCACAGAGGGTACTGTGTCTTGATCAGCCCTGTATGCTGACCAGCACGTGCCCAGCACATAGGCTGTGCCCAGTGCACATTTGTCGAAAGAAAAGCAGAGGCAGGATAACCATCGGACAGTAATTTTATATGGTAGGGTTATCTAGAAGGTAAATTGAATTAGAATAATTATTCAGGCTGTTTTTAATTCTTAAGGTTGTATGATTTTTTTTTTTAGGAAAAAACTGAATGCAAAAGGTAGCATTAGGGTTGGAAAAATCATGATTTATTTCCCTTAATGAAAATGAATTCTTTCTTGTCTTTTAAAAATAGGCAGATTTAGGGGTCAGCCCCATGGTGTAGTGGTTAAGTTTGGTGTGTTCTGCTTCAGTGGCCCAGGTTTGCAGGTTTGGATCCCAGGTGTGAACACACCCCACTCCTCAGACACACTGTGGCAGCAACCCACATATAAAGTAGAGGAAGACTGACACAGATGTTTGCTCAGGGCTAATCTTTCTCAAGCAAAACAAAACAAAAGCAAAAACGAGGAAGATTGGCAATACATGTTAGCTCAGGGCTAATCTTCCTCAGGAAAAAAAAAAGGCAGATTTGACAACAAATATGCATTCTTTCTCCCTCAACAGGAAACCTGCCTCTCTCTACCTTGTCTGGTATTATTGTACACAATCTCTCTCTCTTTTGCTTGTTTTCCCCTTTCTGCTTGCTTTTGGCACCTCTCTCTGTCCTCTGGACTTCTGTGCATCCTCATCATCATCTAGCTCTCTTCTTGCCCCTCCTGAGTAGTAACATCTTCTCTTTATGATTTCTTTTCTCTCCCAATTCTAGGTTGATAGATCACTGATAAATACTAGGTGATCACATTTTAATTCCTATATAAATAGCAATGACTTAGGAGTCAACTGAGAGGTATTTGTTCATTTGAAAACTTTACAGTAAATCCAGGAATTTGGATCTGTAGAAAGATCAGGATTCACTAACCAACAGATGATGGATAATTGATCTAGTGAGTGATCCAGCCCTCGGCAAGTACTATACATCTGATTGCTACAGCGTGATGTGCACTTGAGGCTATGAAGAGCAGAGTAAAAATTTCCCTGGCTAATGGAGAAGATGTCAAGCAGTCTTAAGGAACTATACGTGTGCAAGCTTTCCTAGTTGACCATTCAAGAGACTGAAACTTTTTCAGGACAATACCTTAGTTGGTGTTCGATACCAGCAAAGCAGTGGGATCCACTGTTTCTTCTGATTGATGAACAGGAATGCTATTATAATAGACAGGCCTATAATTATGGGAACCACAACCGAGGCAATGGAGTCCAGCGAAGAATCTTCGCCTGGGTGCAGCCTGTTATTATCTCTGTAATCTACCTGGAGGTGACCCATGTCTAGGAGAAGAAAAATCACAAGCATTTATTACCTAAACCAGAATTTTTTAAGTATTATTTTAATTACATTGCAAACAGAAATCAGCAACTTGGTTTTATTGCTTCCTAGTACTTTAAGGCTAAAACATGATTCAAGTCTAACGTTGATCCAAAGAGCTCTTTGCGAGGGCAGAGCTCTCGAGGATGCATCTGGAGAAGGAAGTATGAGGGTGAGAAGGTTAATAATTGGGCAGGAGAATGCTGGTTCTACATGGTCAAGAAAATTCTTTTGTAGACTTTAACAAGTGACTAAAATTAGACTACTAAAACTATTTTGATTAATATTAACATATATGGTCTAAGATTTTGCAGCAGAAACATCAGTTTAGCTCCTTGCTTACTAGCAAATAGGAGACTAGGACAAAGTATATTCTGCTTACTGGTGTCATAGCTAAGACTCATTACTAGTGTAACAGCAAAAACTACGCCAGAATCAAGAGCTTGGTCTTCTGGCTGAGTGTCTGGTTCACTGAGCTCTAAGCAAAAACTTACTTTTTGTAAACTTGTTGAAAACTCCCTAGGCCTATTAGATAATTTTCCTAACGAATATGCCTTTTAGTTAATATATTGCACAGAGGACATTTAATTTTGCTCTTATCAATGAAGGTCTGTTCCTTTAAATCATCATTCTTGCAATGAATACTGCAGGCAGAGATGACAAATTTAAATATATACCAATCAGGGGCACTCGCTGAAGGTTTCCTTATTTTTCTTTTATTATGTTTCAAATAAACCACTGTAGTCAGGTAGTCTAAATGCATCAAAGACCAGGCTAGTGAAAGATGCAGGACTCATACAATCAAAAGGACTTGCTCTTAAATTGTTCTGGAAACTCAGCTCACGAAGTAGCATAGCTTTGTGATATTAAGACTGTCTTTAGTTTAAAAATCAGATTTTTATTAACATGCTTCTTTGTGTATGTGGGCGGATGGGAAGCAAAGAATCTCCCTAGTCATTTTAGTCAGTTTAGATTGTTGTACTTTATAGGAAGAGAAAAAAAGGAACATATTTATCAGCATCAAGAAAAATGCCAAAGGTAAAAATAACCATTTATTGATAAATTCAGGTTTTAAATATACAATGAGTAAAGGAATGAATTTTTGCCTTAGCACATTTCAGATGATAATGGCAATGGTTTCAGAACTATGTCATACAAGAAGATTAAAAAGTAAATTAAGGAAAATCTTGGTGAAAGGAAAATGAAGTTTCAACTGAAGTCTGTTTACAAAATTCAGTCCTTAAGTTCTGTTCTGATGCTAAAAGCAGGCCATAAAATTTAGCTTTGAACTTTCTAGTAGCCAAAATGGCAACAAGTACCATCAATAATATTCACCATGTCTTTAAGATTAAAACCAATATGTTGCTTAAGAGAAGGATAAATTTTCTTGCAACTGACACGGAGGAAATTTCTCCTCTGGGGCTTTCTAACAGAGATACTATGTAATGCATGGTCCTCAACATATTATAATAACAAAGGCTCTTCTTATGACCAAAGCCCAGCATCTAGAACAGTGTGTGGCACAGAGGAGGCACTAATATTTATTGACTGAGTGGCTGTAAACATAACGCTCAGGCACCATTCCGCCAGAGCAATTGTATAAGGAGCCAAAACACCGGGCCCAGGAATTTGGCTCTCTGGTCATCTGGCTTGATCTAAGCATAACACTTAGAAGATCTAGGTAACGGACCACTCATCTCCCAAGCAATGAATATTGCTTCTTCCAAAAGAAATATTCTAATAATTGTATAGCAATGATTTTGCAAATGTTCTTGGAGTAGACAGGAGGCAGTAGGGTGAGTCATGGCTAAGAGCAAGTTTATACTATTTTGATCAGGAGGTCTACTTTTATGGAGAAGGCAATAGTGAAAGGAACTCTGGTTGCTTTACCGCTTAACTATTGAGAGACAGAATAACACTTCTGTTATACACAACTGAAAGGACAGAGCAAGAAAAAAAAAGCATGGAATAAACCTGGTGAGTGGAAAAATTGACACCTGTAATAAATCCAACCCTCGTGGAGTGCAAACTCCCTAGAAGTAGTGGGTAACTCATAATGCATAAACACTTAGTACAGACTCTACAGGGACAGTGAATAATCTATTATTACTCCGCTTACAAAATTTATTCACATGCATAAATATGAGAGATGGCTTAGAAATTCCAGATACCAAGCTCTTAGGACAAGGTCATATTTCTTTCCATCATCACTAGGTCTCTGAGCATGTGGGGCCAGAAGGAAGCATTTTACTCAGTTACCTGCAGATTTATTTTATCATTCCTGGGTGCTAAATGTGATCCAGCCGAGCAGGTCTTCCCTGGAGTAGTTATTTGAACTTACTTGGTCACACCATTTAAAAAGTTACCCAAAGTAAGTTTTAAAAATTAGAGAGAGAGAAAAAAAAAGGAGACCATACACACGACTAGACAGACCTCAGTTGATGCTGGCACTTACCTCTGGGGAGATGGATGATGTCATTTTCACTGGGTGTGGGCCACACAGGAACCTCCAGGTCAATCTCTCCACGATGATTCGTCTTCTCTATGGGTATATTGGTTGGTTCTGGGACATACATTTCTGAAAGAAGGGGGCATTTTTCATAAGAGATGATGGAGGGGCTACATAGCGTTGACTTTTGTTTCCTTAATCCAAATGGATGGTGCATTCAATTCAATACAGTTGTCCTGGGACATGAAAGATTCAGTTGCTGCATTTACATCATTAATGCTACAGAGTCACTGAGGTGGGAAACAGGTCTCATAACTATTTAAAAGGAGGGGAAAGTTTTCTCCTCTACTAGGGTCAGAAGCTCTGCTTTTTCATATTAAAAGGTGTTGGCTCTAAAGTTTTGTGTAAGCTGATGAGGACTGGCTGAAATAGAAGGATTTCTTTTACTTTCCATCAGCTAAATACTGTACTTTAATAACTGCTGCCCTTTAATCCATGAATGTTGAATCATTTATATAAATATGCCACAGGAAATGAACAAGTTAAAGCATCTTCCAGTCTTTATGCATTTCTTAGCCAATCCCCTTCCACTCTCCTCCCCTAAATGGGAAAGAACTGTAGGCAGACCTCACAAGGTGCTGCCTGATGAAGTCTTCAATGTCTGCTGTGTTACCATGGGAATCATGCGTATTGGAAAATGATGTTCAGTAAATATGTTTACATTATCTAACATGATCATATAGGTACTTCAATCAACAAGATATAACAACATGAAACGAAACTGTCTGAGAGGAAGAATATTCCTCATCACACAGGTCTTCTGCTAATGAGCTGCATCGCTTTCGATAATTCACTTAACTTTTCTGAGCATCAGTTTCTACCGTAAAATGGGACAAGTACTAACTAGCTAACCAGCTCACAGGTTTTGAATTCATATCCAAAGACGGCAGGAGGGAAAGTGTTTTGTAAAGGGTGAGGCTATTCAGAGTGTTAGCTGGTATGCAGAGAGGATGAAGCGAGGTAGCATGAGCTATCTAAATGAGCAATGGAAGCTGAAACTTCAGCCAAGAGCCTTGACTAAGAGCATATAGTGAGTCAAACAGAACAGGACAGGATCCAGCCTTCCTGGCAGGCCACACTTAATCAGAGTAAAGTGGCAAAGCTTGACTGATTGCAAAATTTGCTTAGAGACAGGATGGAGAAATGATTTATCAATAATACATCAGATGCAGAAAAGAGTTACAGAAATTAAATTCCAATCCAACAGTAAATCTAACTGAGAAGTCACTGGAGAAATTTCTAGTAACGAACAAGGATGTCAGCAGTATCTGCACTCTCGCCTTCACTAAACTTACAAACCAAGGAGAGTGAATCTTTGCCTCTTCTCCCACTGCCCATCACCTGGATTTGGGTCCTTACTGTCACACACCTGGGACATCTGCAATGTGAGTTAGAGCTGTCCTGGCCTCTGGTCTCTCCCTGCCTTAGTCCCTCCTGTATACCAGCCTGTTACTCTTCCCAAAGCACCTCGATCATGTCATTCATCTGCTCAAAAACAAGCCTCGCCACTCCCTACAGGGACAAAGTCTATACTCTTCATTTGACAATTAAGGCCCTAAAAATCTTGGCCAAAGCTATCTTTTTTTGTCCTTATATCCTGCTATTAGAACTCTGTGTTCTAGGGGCATTTGACCTTGACTTTTCCATCTAGGTCTTTGGTTGCATTATCGTCTTCACTCCAATGAAGAGAGCCCACCTGTCCTTCAAGGTTTAGCTCAAATACGCCTGTGAAAGGCTCCAAGGCCACTTGACTTCACAGTAAAATATGCCTTGTGAGCTGAGCGCTCAGGGTCTGTTGCAGGGTTGTATAACCACCGTCTCCAGTTCACCCTGCCCCTTGTCTCTTGAAGCCACTTAGAGACTGCCTCCACCACTCCACTGAAATGGCTCTTGTCAAGATGATGAGGACGAGGCTAAACACACAGCAGTTAGTTCCCGCTGCTCGTCTGCCTTGAGCTGACGGCATTCCTCCTATCCTTTCTCCACTTGGCTTCCAGGTCACGGCTCTCTCAGTTTCCTCCTGTGTCGCTGCGGCTCCTCCTCCATTTCCTTTGCTAGTTCCGCGTCTCCTGCCCAGTCTGCAAAGTTGGAGGGTCTCTGGGCTCAGTCCTGGGCTCTCTCTTCTTATCTACACTCACTCCGTGGGTGACGTCATCTAGTCTTAAGGCTTAAAAACCACCTACGGCTGACAACTTTCAAATTATGGATGGATTCCCAGTCTCTCTCCTGAACTCCAGGTTGGCTATTCACTGTCTATTCATTATCTCCACTTAGACGTCTAATGGGGATTTCAAACTAAAAATGCCCCAAACCAAAGTGATTTATTCAGAGCTGCAACTCCATGGTTTAGTCCAAAAACATTACAGTCGTCCTTGCTTCTCTCTTCCTCTCACTCCTCACATCTTATTCGAATCCTACTGATTCTACCCTTACAGTATAATAAAAATCCGACCACTTCTCCCCACCTGCACAGCTACTGCCCTGGTCCGAGCCACCACCACCCCTTACCTGGATTACTGCAAAAACCTCCGAATTGGTCTCTGCTTCTCCTCCTGCCCTCCACATCCCACAGTCCATGCTCAACCCAGCACCAGAGAAATCCCATTAAGGATAAGTCAGATCACAGCACTCCTGTGCTCAAAGGCCTCCGAAGTTTCCGTCTCAGTAAAGTCCTACAATCACCCGTGGGACTGCGTGTTTTGGCCCAGGATGACCTCTCTGCCTTCCCCTCATCACCCTCCCTGCTCCCTGGGTCCCATCCGCACAGGCCTCCCTACTTCTCCCTGCACGTGCACAGCATGTTCCCAGCCCACAACTCTTGCTCTGCCTATACCGAGCGTTCTGCCTCTTCCCCAGGAACCCTGCAGTTCTGGGTCCCTTTACAAAGGTCACCTCATCAGTGAGGCGCTCCCTGAACATTCCATATGAAACAAAACCACCTCTCCCCACCTTTCCCGGCCCCGCCCAGGCTCGCTCTGCTCTTCTTCCTGCCCTTCTCCCCGCCTTGTCTGCTGTCTGTTCACTGTTCACTTGTCTGCTGCCTGCCTGTCTCTCTCTACGAAAATGTGAGCTCCGTGTGGATGGGGACTTTGAGCCGCTGCTGTCTCCCCAGTGCCTAGAACAGTGCTGGGGCACGGTAGGCACTAAATGAATCTTTGTTGAATAAATAAGGTCAAGTTTCACCATTTATATCATTAAAAGCACATTACTAAGAAAAGTGGTACGAAACTTGTGAAACATAGTTGATATGTACTAGATAAAACAACTCCAATACATATTTTTCCTTATTCTTCTCATGCAAAACACTGAAGGATTTTGTTTTTCCCCACGTGCCACCAGGGGATGAAACATCACAGAGGCGAACCTCTGACTCTTAATCTATACCTTTATCACGGCCAGTGAGACCAGACTATGAAGAGTACCCTACCGAAGGCTCTGTAAAGGGTTCAACCCCTCGCCTGGCGAATATCCCATCCTTCTCAGGGGATAAGTGGCCATTCTTAGAAGTGCCAATTAGGGCCAGTCTGCACAACACTCGAACTAAAGGCAAACGTGCACAGAGATCACTGAAACTCTGGGTTTGACGGACTGTCCATTTTACAACTGCACATTATAAATGCACTTCTTTGCTGGTGTGGCTCCCAGCTCACTGCGCTCCATGGAGCAGGATTCTCTGATGTAACGCTGCAAGAGAGCACAAGGATCGAGGCAAAGATGGAGAGGCTCCTGACTTGCTCAGGACCTCAGCAGGCTCAGAGAGTGAGCCCTCTCTCTGGTTTGTCTGTTTAGGGCTTTAGATCTGGAACACTGCCTGGAGGCCATCCTGCCGAGGGCTCGGGGCCTGCATTTCTGGGATGAGGGGAAGAGGATAAAAGAGCTGTTTTGGCAGGAGACACAGATGTGGAAACTAGCAGAAGGCCTGGGGTAGGATCTGGGCAGCTGTGGGGAACTTAGGTTTGAAACCAGGAGGGGAGTTACTGAGCTGACATGAAGGGTGGGATGTGGGGGAAGATGCAGGCACGGGGTTTGGCAACAGCCAGCCTGGGGCGCTCAGTGGTTGCGGTCTACGTGGGAAGAGATGGAAAGTTCAGTGGAGTGCCTGGAAGAAGGCTGCATGGGATGTTATGGCTACTGCTGGAACTGAAGAACTGAAGAAAGATTGAGCCAGAACCATATTCTTTAAACGCAGCTCTTCCCTTTTGGTTCTGATATATATTCATCTGTTGAGCACATTCCCTACTATGTCCAGTCTTGGACCTGTTTCCCTAGGCTAGTCTGACACTGCACTAAAACTGTGCTACTAGGATAGGGCAGGTGTCATTAACAGGTCTGTTATACCCATAAGGCCATACTGTCACTAAAGTTTAGAGAATGCAAATCAGAAGAACCAGAGCAATTCTGGCATGGACGCAAAATGTGGCACTCACCTTGACGGTCACAGTCTCTTAAGTTACCCCCCATGTCCCTGTACAGGAAGACTTCAGCTGCGTCCAACATACTCCTTGGGGCACATGAGCTAATGGATGGGTGGAGCAGGTTCTGGGTCTGCTCTGGTTTCATCTTAAGTTAATAATACGACTTGAAATACAGCAGGACGATAGCTTAGATACCTGGACACATTGGGCAGCAACTTCCTTCCACGTTGATGGGCTCGACGCAGGGCAGGGGCGGGCAGCTCACGGTTGAGCAGAGGGTCTGGCCCTGCAGGCAGTAGCAGTGTGTGCAGCTGTCAATGTCCCACCGCTCCTCGTCGGCGTAGGCCTTCCCACTGAAGTGGCACACCACCTTCTTTGCAATCGTGTCTTCTAGTGGGAAAAAAAGCACATGGTGGAGTTGCTTGATGCGACAAAGCACAACATCTTATTAAACTTAAGACATAAAGGGAACAGCTTTGTACAATCACAATATGCTTTAGGATTTCCAGAATTTGGGGGAACTTTCGCTTCCCTAGTCTCCTACTACCATTTGCTTCTGCTCAGGAGAAGCTTTAGAACTCTCATCTTGTGGCCTGAACCCAATCAAGGGCCACTGAGGCTAACACAGGGCAGTGACTGTTACAACCAGCTGGGAATGATACCGCTGGGTAAGCGTCATTAGATTGTCATTGCAAAATATACAAATTTAATCACTGTACAGCTGTTAAACACACTAGATGAAAAAACTAAAACTGAAATACAAACAGGCAGAGACATGTTCAGAGATTTTGTTCTATGTAGAAAGAGATAAAAAGTCCAGCTGAGTATATTTACAGAGATGATTCAAGAAATTCCTACTTCTACTTAATCTTTCTGTAAATGATTCTGGAGAAGAGTAAGGAATGATAATAGCACGTTGCAGGGAGCTAGCTGGCCTCCTGTGCTATCCTGGAGGGGAATTAGCATTGAGATAACCATTTCCTTCATTTTTCAGTGATGCTGTATGGATTTCCATCTCATCAACAAGGAAATTTCTACTTTAAAAACAACCTCGTTTCAACCCGTGTTTTTCAGCAAACTATGGGTTTTGGGAACAATCTATTTTTAAGAGCTATTTTTATGTACTATTAAGACTTTACAGCTTAAAACATTCTGCTCAGGGGCTGGCCCCGTGGCTGGGTGGTTAAATTCGCGCGCTCCGCTTTGGCGGCCCAGGGTTTCGCTGGTTCGGATCCTGGGCACGGACATGGCACCGCTTGTCAGGCCATGTTGAGGTGGTGTCCCACATGCCACAGCTAGAAGGGCCCACAACTAAAATATACAACTATGTACCGGGGGGATTTGGGGAGAAAAAGCAATAAAACAAAACAAAAGATTGGCAACAGTTGTTAGCTCAGGTGCCAATCTTCAAAAAAACAAACAAAACATTCTGCTCTCCTTTTTCCTCCCTCTCCCTTGCCATCCCCATTCCCCATACCCTTCACCTTTTCCTTGAAAGTTCCTTTCTCTTTGACTCAACGACTTCCCCTGATTTCCCTGAACTCACTGACTTAGCACTGGTCACATTCCCTCTAGAGCTCAAGAACCGTGGCTCACAGGGAGGCCTAAGTGACCAGCAAAGCAGAGATGGGCAGACCAATGGAGACACGTGGAGAGCGCAGCACCTCTAGTCCCTGGATAGGCCAGTAACCGGATGACTCCTACCAATGTGAAAAAATGTTATGCTCAGATTCTAAAGACAGCTCCAGTCACCATTGGTCACTAGTAAATGTAAAACTATAAAGGAATCTGGAAGGCATCTGGGAAGCCCTGAAGGGGCAATGTTCATTGCCCCGGACACAGAGGAGAGAACCCAGATGCCTGCAGGTGCAAGAAGAAATGCGTAAGCGTATGGCATCAGGAGCCATTTTCGCCGAGCAGCCCCCAACTCTGTAGCCAAGTGCTCCGAGGAGGCTGGAAGCTACTCTCTGTGAAGAGCTGGTGCAAAGCTTCCTGTTGAGCTTTTCCAGAGGACAGTCACAGACAGAAATGCTCATGTGTCTTTGGTGTCCACATTCTCCTCTTACCAATTACTTGAGTAGACGCACCTTTTACAACGGCACTAATAATGTCCCATTACTGGAGTATTTTGTATTTCCATAGATATAAGTCACAGTCCCTGTGGAGAGTTATAAGCAAGCACAGGGAGGAATCTATGTCAAGTGTTAAAATGCGTAATCTCTGTTTCTCAACATTTTCCCATCGTTTCTCCCATTATTGCTGCCCAAGGTTCAACAAAGGATATTGAGTAATCATGGAAAGTTCTAGTTGTAAACAGAGTATCCACTACTGTTTCAGTATCTACTAAAAACATACTTCCCTGTATTTGTAACTGATCCACAGAAAGCTTTCTGGTGCACTGACTGTTAAGTTTAAAAACTCATTTGAAGGCTTTCAAACCAAACCCAGAATAGAAGTTTTTGCTAATATGGAATCCTTAGAGGAGGGAACTTCATTAAGATATCCAAAATGTACACGGTGAATGGTTGAGCAGAATCATTAACGAACCTAATTTAAGTAATATTCTGCCCTCCAGCCAACATTTCACTGAGGACATTAGATTTGCTATCAAATCTAGAGTCTATTACGCAGATAATTCTTTATGAAAGGAAGCATTTCTCCATAAAGCAATATTACTGATTATATTTTACATAAACCTTGTAACAGCTCATACGATGGACCAATGTCACAGCATAAAATTTGAGTAAGGTACAAGGACCTTAGGAAAGAGAAGGTTAAACTCACTCATTTCATCCTTCGCTTTCTACTGTGCTTTTCCTCCTAGAGATATCTTTGCCCATCCTCTTCTTAGAGAAAAAGAGAAAGGGAATGAGATACAGGCACAGAAAGGATGAGGACTTTGTGAAAAGGAGTTCGAGTTAAGGACAAGCACTGGTCTATATTTTCTTAAGATTGAGGCAATGACACTCATTACATCTTGAGATGTTTAATTAATTAATGCTACTAATATTTATGAGGTTAAAATTATCTAGTAAGGTGTTAAAAATAGTAATTATATGTTAAACATAAAGGCATTCATTCATTCCACAACCTTTTTTTTTTTTTCTGAGGAAGATTAGCCCCAAGCTAACATTCATTACCAATCTTCCTCATTCTGCTTGAGGAAGATTAGCTGTGAGCTAACATCTGTGCCAATCTTCCTCTATTTTGTATGTGGGATGCCGCCACAGCATAGGTTGATGCGTCTGTGCCAGGGATCCAAACCTGCAAACCCCAGGCTGTCCAAGTGGAGCATGCAAATTTAACCACTATGCCACTGGGCTGGCCACTCATTCCACAAACTTTTATCATCAATGAAAAAGATGGCATGATCCTGACCCTGATCGGGAGGACTGAACAGAAGTGGTGGAGACAGGCCCGGCGACTGGAATTCCTTACCACAGCACAACGCAGCAACTCTTGCTACCGTGAACTAGACGAGGAGCTGGACAACATGGAGGGCAAAGCAACCAACTCTGCTGGGGAGCTGGGGAAGCCTTCACCCACGATTTGACGCTCGAGTTTTACTTTGAGGGATGAGGAACAGGAGATGAAGAAGCCGGAGGGAGAGCATTCCAAGCAGAAGGTGGTGTGCCCAACAGCTTGCCATGTTGGAAGGATGGTGAGAAGCGTCAGGCTGTAGAGAGTGAGCACGTGCACATGCATGCGTGATGGTTGGAGGTGAAGTAGGGACTGGATGGTAAAGGCCTTGAATAACAGCTAACAGGTTTAGATTCCTTCCTGTGGTGGTGGGAGAGGCCTTATCAGCTTTGATTTAAGAAGAGAACCCTGGAATGTGATAATTTGGAAGACTAAATGGGTAAGGAAGATGGGGATACCATTCAAGGGGATGTGTATGGGCCTAGATTAATGCCACAGTGATGGAGATGGAAAAGCTAGGCTAGATTTGAGAGAGATTTCTGAGAAACAGCTGTCAGGATACGGATGGTTAAGGGAGAGGGAGGCATGAAGGACGACCCCGTCTCTTGCAATGAGAGGCTAGGCAGAGGTAATACCAATATATGAGTCACTTTCCTGCTTTAAGAAATAAACAGTTGGTGACCTTGTTGGGGGTCTGGTCAGGCCTTATCAAACTGCTCCAGATATTCCAGTGGGTCAACCTAAGCTCCAGTGGTTGACCCTCAAACTCTTAGCCTCTCTGTGTGAACATGACCATGAAGCTGCCACTGGGATAGAGCTGATTTGGGGCTCAACAAGGTAAAAGAGGCCAAATTTCAGTCAGTCACTGGAAGCTACAGACAGGAAAACACCAGCGGTGAGAGTAGGGGGTGTCCCTCACATATCTTTAAGAAGTTTCTACTACTTTGAGCCAATAATTCTACTTCTAGTAAGCTATCCCAAGGAAATAATCAGAAAAGGTCTAAAATAAGTTGTTTACGTAGATGTTCATCACAATGTTATTTGTAACAGCCAAAAATCTGTGTCCAACAATATGGGAATGTTCAAATGGCTCATGACACAATCATATGAGAGAATACATGTAGTTATTAAAATGTATCATGTAGTATAAGCTTAAGCACGTAAAGAGGAAAATTAAAAACTGTCTAGAAAGAAATGAAAATGTAAACAGTAATTGTTAGAATCAAGAGTGAACGTTGCTCTTTAACTTTTCTTTTTGCAATGAGTAAGTTTCTTTTGATGATGAGGCAATCATATTAAAATGGGTATCTCAAACAAAGAGACATGCACATGTGTTACCCACCTTCCCCCCCAACCCCCAATAAACATACACACATACTTGAAAACACTGAAGAGAAGAGCTTAGTCTGACCCTGGTTCTAAAGAACCTGGCCACGTGGTGTGGGGCTTTCTGAAGCCACTGACCCACTTCGAGGAATTTCAACAGACGGCAAGAAAACTAAACCATGGGAGAAATGCCAAAGATCCACTGCTGACCTACAGCATAACACAGTGTTTATGTAACTGCTCATTCAGCAATTGCATGAGATCATTCTCTAAAAGAATATTTATAAAATGATATAAGAGAGAGATCAACTACTCTGAATGCCTTGGAGGAGATGGGTGGAACCAAGAACTTTGACTACATATTAGGCGAAACTACAGTTTCTCATTTGATTTTATTATAAAAATAAATCTCTGTCTAAATTCAATGAAGATTAAGAATCGAAGTAGCAACATGACGACAAGGAACACAGTGAAACTCATTGAACGGGAAGCTCCACAGAGACACCGCAGCGGGCTCTGCACAGGTGCTCACGGGAGGAGTCAGACTCATTGAGCGTCTGGGGGCTACAGCAGCTGTAATGAAGCTCTTCCTCTTCAGGGAGTGGGCTGACTACCACGGATCGAATTTCCAGGTGGTTCTACCAATCTAGCTCTATTTCATTCAAGCTCTACTCATCACAGAGTACCTCAGAAGCATCTTGCCTTCAAGCTCATTTCCAAATGAGTTAATTATGACTCAAGATCAGGAAGCTATCTTATTAGGTTTAAAACACTGGGGCGGGTAGGGCATAGAGGTGGATGCCAATCAATCGTTGGCTGACAGCACCAGCTGAAAGAATGAGTCTTTCCCTAGAGGTGGCAGAGAGTGAAAAAGGAACCAGTGGCCCCAGACCTTGTAAAGGGACCTGAGGGTGGGAGTGAGGGACCTCAAGGTCTGCACGGAAGTCTAAACCAGCGCTTGGGTTTGCCGTGCCGACCTCAGCAAGGCCACAACAAGACCTAAGATCTGTATGACCAGCATTCTCATAGCTGATCTCCTTAAGGACTAGAGGTCAGATGAGGTAGATGGTACAGACAAGAGAGACAGCAGGTGGTTTTGAAAGAAGAGTCTAAGTGCTAAGTACTGAAGAAGAGAACTAGCATCTGCCGAGCATCCACGGTGCCCAGGTGCTGTGCTCAAGAGCGCCACACGGATCAGCCTCACAGCAACTCCACGAGGTAGGGTTGTCTATTCCACCTTTGGAGAAACTCAGGTTCAGAGGGGGAAGTGACCTCATGTAACCAAGCTAGAGAATGGCAGAGCCTGCATATACTCCTGGCTCCATCTGACTTCAAGGGCCACGTTCTTTGCCGTGACCGCCACCTAATGGCTCCCTTTCTTACCCTCCCAGGAACACATGGAACCCCCTTCATGTGGTCTCAAATGTGCCTGGAAAAGCAGACAACTTTTTGGCTATCCAACAATTTCAGCTGAAGGCCAAGCTGGTTCCAACCTGCTGCCTCGGTGTGAGCCACGGCCAGCAGTAGACGTGTTAATCAGGGCCAGGAGGTTTGTGGATGGGGACTCTGAACCCACCAGTCACACTCCGTGGTGAGACCCATTTCAGGATGACGACAGAGAAACGCTGCCCCTTGTTGCTTGCGGGGGTGGTTTTCATGATATCTCCACATCCGATAGTTCGAATCACAGTATCAATACATTTCACAACGGCAAAGTCTGCTTGTTCAAACATGCTTTAAAACAAAGCCACATTTAAGACATCGGTTGGTGGCTACTCTACTGAATTTCTATGCGAAATAAATGGAGGATTCTTACTTTTGGAAAAGCCTCGGTAGCTGCTATGTGGCCCAGATTAGATTAGACTGTAGTTAATTAGATTTTAGTTAATGAGGCTTTATAGAAGTATTTCTGCTCTTGACTAAATTTTACCTGAAAGGTCAACGATCTAAACAGAGGTCTAAAAATACGGAGTGAATTCCGGCTCACTGATGGATCTTGGTGTCCCCGATTTCTTACATACGCATTTCTTTTCCTAGATACACCATCTTCTTCAGCGGTGCATCTGGGTTAATCTGAGAAAGCTGTGTCACAAAGTTTTAGAAACTAGTTGGTTTACAGGGAGACATGGTAGCCATTCTATGCAATTTGAGGTTCTAAATAATAAAGTCACTGTAGCCTTTTGGGGGACACAGCATAGTCTAATTAAAGTACAGATAAAAGCATTTTAAACACTCAAGCTAAAGAGGGATGTAGAAATAAAGACATGGGAATACCCAACTAAAAGTAATATAAACAGTGTATACTAGGCTTTTGAAGTGCGTTGTGCATTTAATTTTGACTGTTATATTTATCACTCCAACTGGTTTGTTTACACTGACAACGATAGTAGTTTCATTCTTCAATACCTAATAATAACAACTTCCACTTAGTGAATGCGTACTACGTACTGCGCACCATGCAAAGCATTTTACATGAGGCATCTCTACTTGATTTCCACAGCCCAATGGGACAGGGTGTCGTTTCAATTCCACAGAAAACAGAGGCACAGGGAGATTAAGTCACCTGCCCGAGATGCATGGCTAGGAAGTGGCAGAGCCAGGACAGGAACCAAAGTGGGTGTGGCTCCACAGTCCCCGCACACCTTCTGCCCACCATGTACCCAGTGGGATAAGCTCAGGGAAGGTCACATTTCTCGGTAGGGATCTGTGCCACACACAAAAAAGTGGTCATTGGTCATTGACTCTGGAAAAGGGGCACTTAGATTTCCTACCCCTTACATTTGTTGGGGCCTAAGGTCTTTGTCTTCAAAGGTAAATTACCCTACAGCTGACTGCACCCCACATGTGGCACAGTCCTATCACGGAATGGAGATAATGAAGTGGTTACTGAAGATGCATGGTCCTTCTTAGGCAAATCTCTATTTAACACTTCTCTCTCTCTCCTCTCTTTCAGAGGAAGAGGATTAGAGGAGAATGTTCCAAGGAAAACATGAGGTATGACACTAATATAATAAGGTTTATTTTTAAAACAAACACATCAGGAGTTATATATCCAAACAAATGTGATCCCCTTCTAAGTAGTCACTGTAGAAGGCTATAAACATATTCCAATGATACTGCCCTTGCTTCAGACAGCTCTGGAATTTTCCTTTTGCAATGGCATCCAGAGCCAAGTTTTGAAACACGCAAGGAAGACGGTTACTATTTTATGGCCACTCCTCGGCTTAGATCAGCTTTGGTATTTGGTTTCTCAGCTCTGGCTTCTATCTTATCCATCAGATTTGGCTTGAAATGACTTTTGGACTCTCTTGGAAATGAAGTCCCTTCTAAAGGATGGAGGTTTGCTGCTACAATCACCATCAACATGGCGCGTCAGGAGCATGGCACACCTGTGCCTCGGTGGGTCCTCCAGAGGGGCTGTTGAACTCATGGAGCTCAGACACATGTCTCATCTTCTTTGCGTTCAAATATAAGCAACATTATCTTGCACCACATAGGCATAGAATAAAAATATGCAATGTCTTTCAGTGGTGGAGTTTGGAGAATTCAGTGCAGGGTTCCCCCCCACCCCCCATTTTCCTTGATTCTGCTTGATATGAAAGGGGAGGAAGAAGGAGCAAGACCTTGAAATGTTAACTCCTTTTGAGCTGACTTCTCCAACTGTTTAAACTTCACTATCTCACTTCTTTCCAAGATAAGAAAAGAAGACTTAACAGGCTGTTCCAGTTGAACTTTACTTTTACTCTTGAGCTATTTTACTAACTACACGATAAAGCTAATTGACAGTTGGGGAAAACCTAGACTCTAGGATTGTGTTGTTTTCTTCCTCTATAAAGATCCAATTCAGTACTTCTGGAGTCACTGATGCGGCAGCTCAGGTCTCGCTCTGATCTGACCATGACAGGGGATATACATTAGCCCCTGACAAGAAAGCATCTCCAGATTATTCCCCTCTTTCCTCTGTGGAAGGACACAAAAACTAAAATCCACTTGAATCCATGTTATAGTTAGACTTTTCAATTTCTACTGCGGGAAGACTTTCTTGCATGGATACATCGGGTTCTAAATCTGGTTCTGGTGGTCATGAAGTCAGAGTCTTGGTGTGGGAGTAACATCCTGGGAGGAAGTGAGGCAGCTTTAGAAATTACATCAGTTCTTTCAAATCTCCAGTGTACTATTTAGAGTAGTGAAAAGTAATTTACTCTGGGATCCCAGAGGCCAGAAACTAAATGCAGCTCTTATGCTGAAAATAAGTCTCACCGCAAAATAATCCAACGCAGTAATGTGGTGGGGTGCACGTTCTTTCCACAAATTGCTACGGACAGCACGGATCTAAGCACTGCGGATGCAGCAGTGCACAAGGCAAATGAGGTCCCTGCCCTCAGGGAGATGCTCCTGGATCCAGAGGGTCCCATTAGCTTTGTGTGATTCCAGGCTCAAAAAGATGTAGCAAACGTTTTGAAAAGATGTGAAACAACGGGCCCTGCTAATAACATTATACTTCGATACAGTTTCTTAAGTTTGAGGACCAAGGAATTTAAAGAAAACTAGTGAAATCACTTAGGCAGGTGTGAAAAGGTCCCAGGTACATTATGGGTAACAAGACATTTAAGAAAGGAAGTGGAAAAGGCAGCCAAGTACCACCAAGGACGCGGCGGACTTGGGTAAGCGCAGGGGAAATAGTTTTAAAATTTTAGCTTATAAATGTAACACTGCATTACAATACTCTTTCTCTAGCTCCCACAAAGGAATACAATGCTACTATTATCTTATATTTTAGTTTCTCCTAACTGACAAGACACTGAAATCACTGGCCTGTGTCATCTTCATTTCTGTATCCAAGTTGGGATGCTGGGCACAGGCTCCACGTTTGGAGAATAAATGGAATGTGTGTGCCTCCTGTTTGAGAAAACTGCCTTTATTTTTTTTCATAAACTGGAGACAAACAGAAATCGCAATGAAGAAGGAATCTGGCAAATAATGTGCAGGTCACTAAGAGATGCCTAAAGACTCGCAGCTATAGAAGATGATGACTGATTTGGAATATGCTGGCTCACTGGAGCTTCACAGACTAAAATAATTCAAAAGTGGAACTCAGCTGAAGTCTTGCTAAAAACGGATGTAGGTGGCCTAGACAATTTCAGTGAGGTAGAGATCTAATACGTAGTAATTCTACCAGCAAATGATTAAGGATTTTTGGCTAAAAATATTCGATTTAAAATTGAGTACTTTGTTTTATAACTTTTAGCTTCTAATAAACAAAACATCTGCTCTTAATTCATTTTTATAAAAAGAAAAAACGGAGACAAATGTTGCCATGCAGGCCGACTCTTACCTCTATGCAATGTCTTAACTGCTATGAAAGCAGACGTGACCACAGTTTTAAGACCTTTCTTGGAAGTCCATTTTTGCTTCATTTTATTCTGTTTCAAAGGATGGGAGTCTAGGTCTGTTTATGAAGGCCAAAAGAGCCTTTCAGGTTTCTTCAACATACTGGAAAGAACAAGTGATGGCACAGGGTTCCCAGTTAACAGAGGAATTACACACTTTCCTGAGTTCCGTGAACAAAAATCTCACTAAACTGGTAAAAACATGACTTCTGGCGGATTCCTACTGCACACAAAGAGGACAGACTTTCTCCGTAATAGAACTTAACCCTTGTATTAAGCATCTATTATTTGTTGACTAAGCACTTTATGGATAGAATTTGAGAGAAACATTCCTTGTTTAACTTTAAATGAGGTCTCATTTCTGACAAGGGCTACAATCCAAGACGCAACTATAGGTAGATGGAGATTATAGACAGAAGTCATTTTTAAAGTATATAATTCAGTCTAAAAGGCAGGTAGGAACAACGAAAGATAAGGTGGCCCAAACAGGAAGGAAAAACATAAACTTTCCTTTACAACTTAAAGCGAGCTATCTCTGGAGAAGTCAGAATATAGAGTCTTGCTAAGAAAACGTTGAGATGGAAGCCATGGACTTCCCGGAGTGGCCAGTTTCTGTACCTACAGGAGATGTTTCATCCTGTGACAGCCAAGTGGTGTCAAGGATGCTCTGCCAGCAGCCTCCAGAAGGTCTCAGACTGACTTCAGGTCTGATGACATTTCCTCATCAGAAATGTAACCCTCCTACAGGGGGTCCTTCCCCCAATCATGAGAGGGTACAAAATTAGGGGTGGCCTCCTGGACAGAAATAAGGAGGTGAAAGGCACATGCTAGTGGATCTCTCTGGAAACACCAGAGCCAGCCTCCCTTCTGTGCAAGAGACCTCTTTAAAATAAGACTGGAGCTGGAGCCCAGATAAAAATGATGCCACTAAAGGTTTCTTCTAATATTAGAACAACTTGAATTTCTGTTTACACAGCCGGGGGGGCCTGAAAAGGATACTGAAGTGAGAAGAGAAAGCTGATTAGGGGATAAGCAAGATGAGATGCTTCCTAGCGTATAGGGTAAGACCTAAACAAGCTGAAATCACACACTGTCTATTTCTGCTGTGACAACTTTAGACCATTTCAAAGTTAGAACGGTGCATGACAACCAGAATGTTTTAGGTTCACACTCTCTAAACAATACATAGAAAAGCAGCCTGCTTCCCTTCCCCTTCGTTTAACTCACTTCAGCACTAACTCTGGCCACCTGGTCTGCAGTGTAGGGGCCACAGGAACCGAGAGCTCTGAAGAATGTGCAGGAAGCAGACCAGGTCTCTTCCCTAGGAGACTATGTCCTGATTATAAACGCCACGTACTCTATTTCCAGGAATCATAGCGGATCATGCACAGTAAGTTCATGGACTCATCAAACGCAACTAGCCTCCTAAAGGCAACAAAAAATAAAAGAGCTCCGTTCCCTTTCCTGTGGCGAGGTCCAGTAGCATGAAAGGACAGTGACGCTCGGAGGTTTGCGGCAGGGCACTGCCACAACACAGGTGCACTACAAACCCTTAGAATGCATGCTGTTTCCACCTGGATCACAATAGGGTGTGACTGAAGTAGTCATGGGCCATTTAAGCTAAGAGTGTGCAGGATGAGGTACACCACTAAAGTATTGTCTAAAATCCAGTCCTTCAAAAGCTCATCATTGGGATACTATATCCAGGCCCTCCTCTTGCAGAAAAGCAGATGCTACATTTAAAAGGGAGAGACCAGAATTCATTTGATGTATGTTAGTCAGATCAGCTGCCCTCCCTGTTAGAAGAGCTGTAACTGTCCTGAACCAAGAGACATTCCCCTCATCCTTACTGTTTGTAAAGTACTTTCACAACCGTATATTATGCCGCTTAATTTTCATAGCACTTTAGTGAAGTACAGGGCAGTATTATTATTCTCATCTTATAGATGAGGAAACTGAGGTAGGGTTATGTCATATCACCGAGACATTTAGCTAGAACGTGCCAGAGGTGGGATCATAACCCTTTGGCTCTAAAATAAGTTTTCTTTCCAATCTACAGAAGTTTTTAATTTTAAGAAAACACATTAGAGAAGCAGCTGTGAAAAATGTTCCACTGAAGATGCCAGTAAAATAACATTATGGCTTAAAAATGCACAACATTTAATTCCACGGGTTGTATATCTTAGAGATGCTGATATTTCATTTACTATGTTTGATTCCTGGGCTGAGTTAAATACACAATGATCAACAGATGTTCCAAAGAGATACTCTAAGAAAAGATACCTAAACAAGTAAATAGAAATTTAAGCAAAAATGAATGCTGTATAATAAACTGACTTGACATAAAGTATAATTTTCATCCCTATAAGGAGAAATATTATTAATCATTTGCTAGTTGCAGATCACTATGGAGAAGAAATATAATTACATCATCACAACCGAGTGACATGCCAGTTTGACTCCATGAGAAATCTCCACCCCATAAGATATACACAATAAACGTAAGAAATAGCTAACCTCTAGTCAGACAGATGTACAACCTGCAAGAAAATCATTTTTTTACATACTATCTATAATAGAACTCATTTTCACAGATCCTTAAAATATGAGATAAAGACACTTAAAAGATGTTAGATGACTTGAAGACATGTAGAGTATCAACCTTGTTCACATCAAGTTATGAAACATATTATGTATATACGTGTATATAAATAAATATTTATCTAGGTAGTGATATATATTATATATATATATACACACACATACATATATAAAGCACAAACAACTATCATTGAAAAATAACTAACCTTTGACAAAACTTCTTAAGTGAGAAAGATGTACTGACTCAGGGATTTCCAGCCAACAAATATGACTCTAAATATCTGACCTCAAATATTTTCTAAAATAACACATGGTCACAAATAAATAAATACTCGCCAAATCATATGCTTCAGAGCAATATTCCACATATTGAGTAATACGACTTGGCCAACACAAGAGCTGCCTACTCAGCAAGAGTCCCGGTTCAGTTAGACTGGCTGGACCAGGGGCACACCTGAGTATCCTGATTTTCAAAGTCAACAAGTATGAGCAGCAGCAATATGGACTCTACGACGCTATAAATTAAATCAAGAAAGAGCTTTATGATCAAAATAGTGCTCTTTCTTTATAATACTGACCAGTAATGACTGAACCCCTGGACATGGTGAGGTTCTGCTGGAATGCTGATGGTCCCCCTTATAGAAGATGCTAAAGTCTGGCCCTCAATCCCGCCGGCAGAAGCATCACCAACACAAACATTGGAGCAAAGGTGATGTGGTCTGCACAGACTCAGTAAGTGCCTGCGGTCTAAGGGTTGCAAGCTTAATTGCTGTCCTTTATGAGTGAGTGAATAAAGATCTCATTGCAGCACTGAAATGATTTTTGCTCTAGAAAAGCTCCAGAAAGGCATGTAGCATGTAGTCAGTGATAAGGCCATAGATGCTATCGTGCATGGTGAGGTATGTCATAGCAAAGACATTTGCTGTTTATAAGGAACCACGTATCAAATGTGCCATTGCACATTCTAATTCCCTCCAGATCTTTTATCTCCACCTAATTTATACTCAACTCATCTTCTGATTCTTGTTCCCCATTCTTTAAGCCATCATTACAGTCAAAAAGCCTATGAAAATAACATTTAAGTTGGTGTGTATTTGTGTAGGAAGCTGGGATATAAAAAGGGAATCAGAAGATGTTCCATTAAAATGATTGGGTAATTACCACTTAGTTTTTTTCTAGTACAAAGATGAATTCCCTAATGATGGGTATTATAAGTAATTAGACAAAGCTGTTCACTTTTCAAAATTAATCATCAATCCTATTAATTATGTCTGTATTACACATTCTATTAAATTGGCACACATAATACGAGGCCTTCACACATCAAAAGAGAAGCATTATCATTGCACATTAGTGACTTGATAATTTAGCTGAAAGGAACACAAATATTCATAATTACACTACTTTTAGTAGGATCGCCACGTTTCAATTCTCTTATGTAAGGAAAAAGGATACTTCACAAGGTGAAAGCAGGCACGCTTTTGTTTAGGGGTTTATCACTAAAAAATGAAGCCAGATTAAAGGTGGGTTTGAGGTTTTTAGAGATCTGTGTTTGACTAATTAGGGAGAATATCCAGCTAGGAAGGAGACCTGCAGCCACAGCGAGGTCACACTCTAGGCGCGGGTGGGGCACACGTGATCCTGGGAACAGATCATCTGGGCTGAGAAGGAGCTCAGTTCAAACTGAGAAAGCCTAAAACAGGAGACAACGCAAGCACTGGTCCTTGGTGCCCACTGAGAAACAGCTGGGTGCTTTAAGACATGCACAGTGATGGCCTTTCTCTGTCCTTTGCTAGGTCATCTTTGGATCGGGGTATAGGCTTTGGCACTGAGGCAGAGGCAGTTAACTGGCTGCAGGTGTGCCAGGGATGCCCAAGCCTGGAGCCCTTACAGAGGGACCAGGCTGCGGGCAGATGGTAAGAAAACAAGCCTAAAGAGGCCAAGGCAGCTAACTGAAGAGTCAGACAGAAAATCCCCATTTCATAGTCATGAACGGAACCTGATTGCATATGCTTGGACATAAGGGGGAAGAAAGGATGAAGACCCATCTAACAAGTTCACCTGCAGAATAAGTATGATGAATACAGAAGGGGCTTAATGACTATGTCAATAATAAAACAGCACGTATGAAGCACTAAGATGAGTGAGTGAAGAGCAGCACACCGTATTTCTCATCAAGTGTTAAGTCTCCAATATGTTCCCCTGAAGATAAGTCATAGGTTTATGGATACAATTATATCTGCATCAATGCGGGTGGGGGCGGCTGTGAAGGGAGCTGTAACAGAAACAAAATTTCCACTATACCATTATGAGCTTATGTGAACCACAATTTACTGCAAGTGTGTGCAATCTAACTTCAAATCAACATCACAAATTTGGACCAAATTGGTATCTGCCCCCCACACTAAAGAATGTACAGTCTAAATGATGTAAGAATTGGAATAGGAAATATGAAGGCAAAAAAAAAAAAAAAAGGAAAGACACAGAACAGTAGGATTTTCAGGTTTTCTAAGTTTGAATTTGATAAACTGGCTTTGTAAGAAAGAGAAGTGATTTACTATTATCATATGGAAACAAATTTACTAGTTGAGTAATTTACTAATTACAAATCTATCAATTAAGTAGCAAAACACAACAGGATCTTTTTTATCTAAATAAATAACCTGAGAATTTTCAACACACAAGAGATGCACTGCTAGGTTTTCCTCTGAATGTGCCACTGACTTCTCAGGCCTCCTGGGCCCTGGTTCCCAAGTGTGATACAAGAGCCCCCGGTTGATTCATGAACTGTTTCCTTTAGTACTAAAGTTTGATATTTAAATATGGTGATGCTGGCTGTACGTCCCCCTGCCCACCCCCTGGCCTGAAACAATGGCCTCGTTATACCTTTCCTTTAGATTTCACCAAAGGCAGCACCATTTTTCATGAGAATTTTGGTCAGCTCTTTGAAAAGATAAGCAGCACTAAAGTCAATGTAAGCCTTGATACATTTTGGCTTCACTTAGGAGCTACAAAGCTTAGGAGTATTAGAGAAATCAATGTCTCGGTCAGTAAAAAGTAGGGCAACCACATGTCCCGATTTGCTTGGGACACTCCTGGTCTAGAGCTGCTGTCCCATTATAAATATTAATAGCCCCCATTTCACTTGCAAAAGCACCATGAATTAAAGAATAAATTACATAGATGTTCACCCTATTAAGAGAATCCAGCTTTCAGATATAAATTTTAATATTCCCTGGCCATTACACTGAGAAAATCCAGCTCTGTAAAATCCCTGAGAACAGAAACTGTGTTTTTAAAAACTTTTCCATCTCTAGTATACCAACATGTAGAATAAGAGACGGAGTGGCCCCGTGTAGTGGCTAGAGGTCACAGTCAAGGAGAGGGAGCTGTCCCTGAGTTGTAGCCAGTATGCACCTGAGTGTCATTCACTGGCTCATCTACGTGACCTGCTACAAGGCTCTGTGGCCAGAGATCTCTCCTTTTCCTCAGGTACCACCCCAAATATATGCAATGACTTGCATCTAGAGAGCACACAGAAATTTCCAACACTAAATGCACAATACCCGCAATTAATACAGCTTGCCAAATTTTTCACCTGCTACTCTGATTACAGGTTCACTAGTGGATTGAGATATGTCATTGTCTTTCACTTGACTTTATAAGCTTTGCTCGATACAAAAGCAATCAAAGAGAGCGAGAGCTGTGGGAGCAGGGCCTGTGCCTTTATTAGAGCGGCCAGCTGTCTGAGCCTCGCCTTCTGGCTCCAGAACAGCATCTGGCTTATGTCCACTGGACCAGTTTTGGTATAGACATCGGGGGCTAATATACATATGTCCTCTGCTCACATGATGTGTCCCCATGGGTCACAAGAAGGAGAGGACTCTGTCAGTTACTCAGGCCTCACTTTGTGTCCCTAGGTCCTCAACATGGACCACCACGTGGTTTAAATGGAATCAATTAAGTATCACCAGACAGAGGAATAATTGGGAGACTAAATTAGCATTTTGTGTTTAGTTGATCTCAAGGCAGCAGCGAGCTTTACGTACTAAAGTGTACTCTACTATGAAATGTGGTGTTGCTACGTGGAAAAAAAGACCACTGTACATAAGAGGGTGAGGAAAGAGAGTTCCAATATGGAAAACCCTGAAATGGCAAAGGAGCCCGATAGAACATGACCATGCTACAACATCACGACCTTCTGAGAGAGCATTACTTATTCTTAATATGTTTTATCTTGGGCACACATCTTGCACATCCCCTGCCTGATATTACTACTCTGGGTCTGTGTGGCATATCAACCAGAAAAATGGATTTCAAAAATGTTAAGTGATCTAAGCAAATGGCTGTTAATGTAGATTGAGTGGCCACTGGCAGAGACAAAGGATTTTTCTCTTGGTCTTACCTATGCAGTAGGGACAACACTGGCCTTTTCTCAAAACAGGTCTTTCACAGGATACTGAAGGGCAAGACTCAGAGTAACAGCTAATTACGCTATCCATGCACACGCAGCTGGTACAAACGTCAGGCTTCCAGGACTCAGCTGCCAGGAATATATCCCCTTCGTCATTTTTGCAGTAACTAGGCACGCTCTCATTATGGGATGAGGAAGGCTGGAGAGGTTCATCTGGAAAAAGGAACATAAGGTCAGCAGGGAAAAGAAGATGCTGTAGGCCACCAACTGCGCAACACAGTGAGTTTCACTCTGTCTTATAACAAGCACTCTCAGTCACCACAGGTTTGGGTGCCTCCTGTAAAAATAACTCAGTAACTACACAGCAAGTCTGATCTGGGCAAGGCTGTGAATTTAAAGCAAAACAACAAAGACCACGAAAGATTTGTTGCAGGTTCTGTTAGTTGCTTGCACAATATCCACTCTACCCTTCTTCTTAGCTTAACAAAATTTTGATTTTTGTTCAGGGGTGGTGGTGGTTGAGGACTTGGATCAGAATGGGTATAAGTCAAACAGGGCAATCCTGCTCCCTGCTTTTCCAGTCTCTCTTGCAACCAGGGTGGCCATGTCACCTAGTTGTGGCGAACGGGACTGAATGGCTAATGAGGAGATTTTGGGACAGCTTTCACTTTCTTAAAAGAAGGGCAGACAGCATGCTACTACCATCGTTCCTGCCTTGAATATGAGTGTGTTGACTGTAGCTGTAATATCCTTGTCACACCTGCAAGAGAAAGGCCTTGACATCACTAAGACACTGAATCAATGTTGATAAACATTTGCTTTCAAACGGCTTGTAATGTATATAAAAGAAACCTCTATTTGTTTAAAAACTGTACCTGGGTTTTCTCTTACTTGCAGCCACAATGCAGGCCTAACCAATCAACACCCAAACAGATTTTCATTGCATCTACAAAAACACACTGATATGTAATGTTCCAAGGTGCAGTCATTCACATTAATGGTGAAAGATGATGGGAAACCTAAGTCACTCACGAGGATGCACCACAGAGAAATTCTCTGCAAGTCACCTGTGTTTTTGCCATTTAAAGACAGACCTGAGAGTCCCCAGATCTCGTTGCAATTCGCAAAAGAAAAGAAAGTCACTAGAAAACTCAGATATCTCTTTGGGTCTTGGCATTCACTGAAATTACATGAAAACTATAGTCTCAAGCAGAAACCTGACTGGGATATAACCAAGAAAAACACAAGTTAGTGAGGTTCCTAGTTTAGATTTGTCACTATTCCACTGATAAGAGAGACCACTTTCAACCACTTTAACTACTCAAAAGTCTAGAAATAGCCATGATGGTCCTGCCTAGCAAACCTCTAAGAGAACCACATTTTCTCAGTGGATACATGGTCAAAAGAATTATCATCTGTTCCTCTCAGAATCAGCTTGATGAACTTGGCTATTTTCATCCATGAAACCGAAATAACTGAGATAAACGTGTAGTTATCACAGTGATGCAGAAGCTTTAAATGTCACATTCTCCTTCCATCCATCTCATAAATACACCCTACGGCTAACAAGTCTGATTTAACAAGAAAGGCCTCTTTGAGGAGCAAGGCACTTGCTTTATTTGGTGCTCTCTCTGAGGGACGGGGGAAGTCAACATAGCGGAATGGGTCCACGCCGTCACCTTTAAACCACGTAATCACATCTCCTATTACCAGTCCCAAAGTGAAAGCACAGCCACTGCTTCCACTGCTCCAAATGTCCTCTAGGTCCGATTTTGGGGATGGTTCCATGGATCACATCCATACGGGTTCAAGATGGTAAGATGGGATTACCTTCTCAGTGACCTCTTTGGGGTCATCCATGTCTAGGGATAATTTCTTTTAAAGAGATTGACCAATGCTAGCTGGAAAGCGGAACAATTCACTCTAGTCTAAACGAGGCACTGCAAATTGCCACAAGGTTTCTGTGGGTTATGATAGCTTAGCTCACGCTCGACCTAGTGTCTAAAACTTTAGAAGAGGAAGCATGGAGAGCAGCAGTGAAGCTACGAAATAACAGCGGAAATGAATATCCTGGAGTCTGGGGACTTCTCACTGAGGCCTGGAGAAGACCCCAGAGGACATGGGAATGTGCTGGCCGTGCCGAGCGAGCATCCAAGCTGAGACACAGAGCCCACAGGTCGTCTTCCCCCCGGCAGGCGACTCCTGATTGAGCCTGGACTGAGCATGCCAGCTGGGAATCCTGCTCACGGTATCTTCCTTCTTCAGGCCTCTCTTCCCATTTTTTTCTGCCCCAGAGACCCCTTCTTTACACTTCTGATTCCAAATATTAGTTCCTTTATCTTGTTTTCACCAGTTCTTTCACTGGTGTTCATTCACTCTTTTTATGTCTGTGCTACCTCCCTCTCTCTTCTATGCTGTAAAGATAAAACAGAACTTAGAAAGTTTCAAAAAAGAAAGAAGTACTACTCTTTTCTCTCCCTCGTGTCCTTTGGTGAAATATCTTCACCTGCAGAGAGGTTCGCTCTTTCTTCATGAAGCCATCTCCGTTTCCAGACCTTTCTCTAAGCCAGGCCAGAGGAGAGGGAAGGCGGGAAGACCGAGGCACGGACACAGCATCCTAGGACACCATCGCCGTGAGGGGCACAGCTCTTCCACTCGTGTATATCCATCATTTTTGGACTACTTTAGCAGGCAGGTGTCCTAAGATTAGAGACGGTATTTTTCTAGATGAGAAATACACCATTTGTCAATGCTACTCCTGGAATTTATTGTTACATGAAAAAACTGATGTTTTGAATTTTAAGACTTTTTATCTTAGTATGGATGGAAAGTTCAGAAAGAGCAATTATGGGGTAGCATTCCAGATATACTTTTATTCACCAATTTAAGAGTAACCTTTGGAATACTGATATGTAAACTAAAGTCAACGTTTACGATGAGGGCTATATGGAAGTATCTCTTAAGTTATATGCAAAGAAAGGAAGAGTCGCTCAGGTATAAGTTTAAAACTGAGAAATCAAATCCAGGCGCTCAGCGGGTGCCTGTTCTTGTTAGGATCCACGGGTGGCCAAGGAGAAGAATGCTCTGTGCTGCTAGAATCTGCGGGGTCTCTGCACATGTGCGCTGGCCTTGAGACCCCGGCTGGGAGAAACCATGCCCTGGCATGCTCAGGGGTCCCACTTCCAGGTAGCTCTTGTTCTCTCTCTGGGCTGAATCTCTAAGTCCAGTCAAGAGTCCTGCCAATGAATCTGGGCCAAGAGTCATGCAGAAGTCCTGTCCCCTGTTCCCCCTCCGCTAACCAAACCCTGTATTTGTCCTCAGACCTTAGAACAAGTGGCAGCAGAGATACTTCCCACTAAGTTAAAGCTTCCTGGGTTATTTGCGCTCTTAATTCCTTCCTTTCCAGGCACTCCTCTCACTTTGTCATTATTTACTTAAGTGTGGAATACTGGATTTTTTCATTAACCCTGGGATCCCATGGCTAAATAGTGGCATTCCCTAAGTATTTGTAAAACGAATATCTAAAATGGACATAAATTCATGATCACCAATGAAGAGACCACTCAAAGCGGTTTCTACCAGGAGGATGGGAATAGTCATGGTTAGACAGCAACAGAGAAACATCAGCAGAGTCTGCATCTGAGTAAAAGAGTGACGTTGATAAAAATACAGTGGGGACTAGGTTATGCATATCCTAACAACATAATACATACGAACTACTTCCTATACTAGGAAAGATGGTAGACTAATTAAGCTTTTCAGCTTAACCTGGCTGCTAATCACACCAAAGATTTTGTACTAAGATGATAATACCTTGGCAGCAGTGCACCATGACCACTGCAAATAACGTGGCTATCCCTGTAAGTTTATCAGATGTAATTCAAAAAATATTACCAGTGTGACCCATGAAGAATCTGGACATTGGCTATGCCGGATATAATGACATAACAGTAGATTCTGGCCAGCCAACTAGATAATCCAAAGCAAAAAAAAAAAAAAAAAAAGAAAAAAAAAGATAAAACACAAGGGCTTATGTTTTACTGAGCAGAAATGCTCTAAGAATATACATTTAGAAGGTAAATGGTTGTTGATTTACATTGAAAAGATAAAAGATTAAGCAACAACAAAATAAAACAGTTGTGCTGTTAACTTGGTAATTTTATGTAAACATATTAAATAACTTTTGAAAAAAAAAGTCATATGTTCTAGTGTTAATTAGAAGTGTTACTTTAGTTATAAAACCAGTAACTCATGTTTAAATTCTTGACAAAATTTGTTTATATTTGTTTCATGACCATAAATTTACCTGTGAAGGCCAGACTACCCAAAAACTAAAAAGAAGAAAACAACAGTACAATTTGTACATGTGTTGGTCACTTAATACTTGTGGATCTTAACTTATGAACCATCACAGGTTTGAGGGGGTGAGCATGATGCATATTTTATCGATTCCCCAGTTTAACATTCTCAGAGTATCTTCACCACCTTTACATATTTCAAAGACATTTATTTACATTATTTATCAATAACTGCTCCTCACATGACTTTTCACATTAGCAAAATCATTTGGAATAATTTGGTGCAGCAGGACTATCTCTTGAGACTGAGATGTAGGGCAAGGAAAAAAATGGCAGAAAGAAACAATCTCCGTTTTTTTCCCCAAGTCACCTCAGGTGCAAGGCATATTGATTGCATGAATATGTGATCGATAGAAGGGAATGAATCTAGGAAGCAGGCTGACAGATGTTCCTGCCTGGGTTACTGACTGCTAGGTTTTGCATGCTCCCACGTGGGGCTCAACCTGGCTTGCCGGTCCTGCACAATGACAAGGTCTGAGCTGCAGCCTTCCCCGCCCAGCGCATCCCGAGGCACAGTGCTGGTTACCTGTACACTGCGGGCAGCAGGAGTCCTGCGTGCGTGAGGGGTTCTGGCAGAGCAGTGGTGGGCACACCTCTGTCTCACACAGTACCCGCCCGCTGTGGCACGTGCACTGAGTACAGGAGTCGATGTTCCACGTTTCTCCTTCCACAAAGTATTCTCCTCCAGGGGCGTGGCAAATGGAGGGGGTGCTGAGCTCTGGCTTCTGCACCACAAAGTCATCTGGGGAATGACAGAAAATCAAAACACAAGGAATTATTCACCTGCAGTCTCACCAACTCTTAAAGAACCTGGTGCTGTGTGCTTTAAGGGGCAGAGAGGAAGGCTTGGCTGGAGAGTATCTCAGTCTGTTCTTACCAAGAGAATAGTGAAGAAAATAATCCATGCACAGAAATATAAGGCACTAGCAGAAGCATGAATTTGAGGAAGTGAGGTTCAAGTGGTTCGAGTTTGTCAATAGTAATGAGAGAATTCAGTAAGAGAATTAAATTATGGGGAGAGGACTCCTACTGTCGAGAACAGGGGTTTCTCAGGGGATCTCTGAGAACATGTAGGGACCATCTAGAATAACGATCTCTCATTTCCTGAATGCTTCTTATGGTCCAGTTTCCATGCTAAGTGCTCTATGTGTGTTACTTCACTTATTTCCTACACCAACCTTGGGCAGTAGGTACTATTATCTTATTTTACATATGAGGAAACTGAGGGCTCAGAGTGATATCCAGGGCAGACAGGGATTTGAACCCAAGTCTATGTTTGCTTGGATCATGGATATGCCTCCAGATTAAACACAACTTCCAACTGATCTGTGCCCCATCACTTAATTATCTCTGGGATCCTGAGGACTTTTATGTTTGGAAGTACGTCCTGCTGTTGAGCACGCCACACCCCAATCTAGACCAGCTGCCAGCAAACTGAGCAGGAACACTCTTTCGGAATCGTCTAAAAACCCTCACCTGAGACTAAACCTTTGTTTGGTGATATCATCATCAAGAGAGGTGAACGCTCAGAGACTGATGAGAACCATGATTTCTCTCCCCAGAAGAGAGGCGATTTTGGTCTGTTGGTGAGATGATAAGGATAGAGAGGGAATTTAATGCTGAAAATGTCTGGAGAGGTACTGGGAGTTGCCCTGCAGTTGTGCTGGGGAAATGAGAAGTATGAGGACATTAACCATATTCGAGTAATCCAAATACAACAAGCATTTCAAGAAGGTGTTGACAGTGTTGAACCCTGCCGAGGAGCAGTCTGGAGACATCATGGCTAGCTCATGCTTGGAGCTCAGTGGAAATCGGGTCCCAGGAGAACTACCCTGTTTGTGCAGCGATGCTCAGAGCTGAAATCTCCTAAGAGCTCATGGGCTGTTACTTTCAAAGCAGCGGTCAGCACGAGCGTCAACACCACCGATGAGAGACAGTGGTGTGGGCCAATTTCCAGCTAAGAGGGTAACTTTTAATACAGCTTTATCTCAAGGGAACTAGTAAAGACTGGAACTTTGCCCAAGTGGACATATCACAGAAAACTGACATTAGCCAATGCTTATATGCATAAGCAACTGGACCAAACTTTCCAGTATATAAGGAAAGTAGAGAGGAAGAGAATTAGAATGAAAATTGAGCTGGGACAAGATGATAAAAGTGTATTTCTCATAGTTTATAGAGAGAAAAAATTGTTTCAAAGAGCATCAATAAACTAATATTGGAAAAGGCTCCCTTATTACTTTCAAAAAGGGCCTGGAAAGGATTGACAATTACTGCCCTTTTAAACACTGATGTGGAGAGAAGTAGTCACAAGAAAAATGACGTGTTTGTAGGTGTGTCTTATCTTGCTAATCTCTTTGCTATATATATTATGTGCCTCAAAGCAAAACATGAGATTGGCTGGAGAGATGGAGATGAAAAAAACTCTGAAAGGTAGAGGATGAGAAAGAGAGAAAAAATCTGAGAAACAATATCATTTGGTGAATCTTCTATCAGAAGAGTTCAGGAACTGCTCACTTATCCCAGAAAGAAAAACAGCTGATCCTTGAATGGAAGAGGGGAGAAAATATTCTTTTACGTAGGAGTTCACGAATTCAACAGTTCTGGGTTCTCTAGTCAGAAGAATCCACATATGGTAACAGACTAAAGTAAAGATTTTTGGAAAAAATATACCTACACATCCATATATATTAAAATATGTTTTTATACATGTATATCTAGATATTCACACACCCACAATAATACATCAATAATTCTGTGTGCCTGTATAAGAACTTCCCCTATCTCCGTAATAGAGAAAACTAGTTTTGGTTCCACTGACTTTTAGTTCTCAAGTTAATCATCTGTTCTTAGTAATGTCTTCCATTTCTGCCAGTCTGGCTCAGACTTCCTCCCTGTGTCCACGTTGAGCAAAGACTCAGGTGCAGTCCACACTCTACACACTCACGCCTATAACTGAAGCGTGGGGTCTTCACTGGAACAAGTGATTTTTCCTTCCCCAAAGCATCAACACAGGGTTCTGTCTCATTAAATTGATCATTTACCTTCTGCTTCGTGGACATTAGTGGTTAATCATGTTTAACTAACAAAACATGAGAAAAAGGACATAGTTTCAATACCGAGCGCATCTAACTGGACGATGAGGGAAAAACCAAACCAAACTAACTCTGTAATCTGGTCCTCTACCTGGGGCTGGGGCTGCCTGTCACTCGGATACCTTAGTGACTGAGGTGTGTACAATCTCAGAGCTGAAAGCGACTTCAAGGGTCCCTCTCTTCCCTGCACCGTGCCAGACAAGGCAGGTGCAGCCTGGCCAGCATCAGCCACCTCCCCTCCCGGGCTGGGTGTGCCTTGCTGCTAATATTAGGACCAGGCTCAGGCTCCTGACTGCGCCCACTGCATTAGGTGGACTCATCCACAGGGAGATACAGAACCAGGACTGACCAGAGGAAAAACAATGCTGACTCCAAAGTCTGACAGTATCTTTCAACTTTAAAAGAAATCTGATCCAAGAATCAGGAGACTTCACTTCTCCCTGGCGTTCCAGCTGACGCACTATTTTACTCTGGCTGAGAGAGTTAATCTTTCTGTGTGTTTTCCAGATGAAAAACTGCCTAGGTGTATTCTTCTCTAACTCAAAGTGGCCTACACAGGGAAGAAATGATAAATATAAACTGTGTTGAGCTCTCTGAGGAAAGGCACTAGATAAGGTATTAGGGTAATAACTACTGGTGCTAACAACCATAATTCGGACCCCTAGGAATTATAAAGCTGTCCTGTTCTTCTAGTAACTTATCTTGATTACCATTATTATGATTTTAAATGTTTTGGATGTGTGGTCACTCTAAATTTTTCCATTTGGCAAGCGTGCCACATAGACACTAACTTAAAAGAGAGAAACAGCCACAGAATTCAATAATTCTCTCCCTCTCAAATATTACTTTAAAAATAACAAGCTTTTATGGAATAAAATTAGCACTGATCCACTCCAATTAACTAAGACAATCAGCCTTAATACAGTATCCGTAAAATGGAGAGCTGGAGTTTAAGTGCATGAGCCCACAAACCTTTACAAAAGTGTAGTTCAAAGACCAGTATATTGAGTAAACCATTCAAAAATAAGGAGACTAGTTTTAGAGCTTTAAAATTTTCTCCGGTCTTTGACTAATCATATATAGCGCCCGGCTGATTGTGTGGCTGTTGTTGACAGAAACCAGAGACCTGAAATGTGTCCCGGGGGTTGTCCCCTGCACGTCCCCTGAGTTACACATAGGATGAGTCACTGCAAAGAAGAAATCATCAGCTTAGGGAGTGCACAAGATGGCAGCCAGCTTTTACCTGAGCAGGACGGGCAGCACTGTCCTGGATGAATGGTGGGGTTGCCACAGGCAGGCACTGGGCAGGTGATCAGAGCACACATTTCCCGTCCATTGTGACAGTAGCATTCCCGGCACCCATCATGCCAGCTTTCCTCATTTTTATGATGATGGCCATCCATGGACAGACATGTGCCTGACAGGACAGGTGGCCCGGCTGAAGCAGGGACCTCTGGACAGACAGAAGGCAGCCTGGTAAAGCAGCAGCTACTGTATAGGAGAAACAGCCTGTAGTGTCCTTAGAGGGGATGCTACCCAGCCACCAAAAGTCACGTCTACAACAGATAGTTCACGACACGGGAAAGGCTCGTGAAAAGAATTTAAGTTAATATGCTCTCAATTCTGCAAAACGAATAACCCTCAAATATGTTTCTCTCCTATGAATGGGATTACAGTTGATTTTTACTCCTTTCACTCTATATTCTCAAATTTTATATAATAAACAAGCATTGATTTCATAACAAATATTACACATGTTTAATAAATGGAGAATCATCACCCTGGAAGTCTAATGGGAGGATATCCCGGGCCCCTGCAACTAATCGAGTTTTGTTCAGCAGAACAAGTGAACCAGTGACTGGAGTTTTGTTTACTCTGACACCTTAAAAACACCATTAAGGTGAGAACTGTCTAACTTTGAAAAACACAGAATGAACTTTACGGATCTTTTATGGCTTAATCTGTGGACCATGCTGACAACTAAAACATAGTGGGGTGGGCAGCTGGGCTGGCGGTGGGGTAAGGGCAGAAACAGCGGTCAGAGCACACGCTCACACAGCCTCAGGAACTCCCCTGCAGGGGCAAGTCTCAGGCAAAAGGGATGTGTGGGATTTGTGTATTTCCATGGCTATAGGCTGCCATGTGCCCACTCAAGAAAAGTCTAAATTCTCACGGAAAACTGTGTTACCAGAAAACACATGAGCAGACTGTGTAGCCACACCCACCCTCAAGGGCCTTGAAAAGACATCTTTGCTCTATCAATTGTATCAATCCACTGCTGGACAGAGGGTGACTCTGTGGAGGTCAAGATAAATGTGCTTTAGGCTAAAGTTCCTGAGACAAATAAAACTAGGAGCAAAGAAGTGATTAATTTGGTCACTGTGCTTGTCCATTATAGGCTGACTTTAAATTCTATTCTGAGCTTTTATTCCTTTGAGATGAAAGGAAAAGGGAAGGTCCCCCAGAGAGGGACACTAGTGTCAGAGTAGACAGCAATCACTGAAATTGTTTCATTTACATCATGTCCTTCTGTGCCTCTGGCTGCTCTGAGGGGGAAGGGTCATGCTCCGCACTTACCTCTGCACTTGCAGATAAGACAGCCATGACTGTCCTGCTGGAAACCCAAGGGGCAGATTTTACTGCATGGGAGCTCTGGGCATTTCTTACAGCGACAGATGTCACAGCCGTGCTTATTCTTCCTGGGTAATTAAAATTTTGTCAGAGGTCAGAAAATCCAAAAGTCTCAAATGATGCCCAAGCGCTCAGACTAAGGGTCACTCAAGTGATATTGCTATTAAACAGAATGACTTGACTTTTGCTCTCAAAAACTCCTGGAGTGATGCGTAATTAGCTCCCTGTGGCCATGACCACCACCTACCCATGGCCAAGGTTTAGAACTGCTGCAGCTCTTATGTGCTTCTGGGATGTGACTGTCAGAATCCCAATGACATAACTGTTGATTTAATTAGGGAAAGTGGTATCACAACAGACAAAGATGAACGTGCAACTCCATGAATAGGATGGTCACGGATAGACTGTTGGTCAGTGTTGGAGGCTAGCATGACGGGGAAGCCCTTCTGTCGGGGCTACAGGCTTCTTCACATGGCCACATTCTCTGAGAAACTTCAGACACAAGTAAAAACATTAATGAGATATCTACTGAAACTTATGAAGATAAAAGGAGAACTTAAGGATCCACAGACCTGGAAACGCTACCCAAATGTTGACAGGATAAAAGTCTTGAGAAGTCCCATAGTCAGTCCAGTAATTACGCTATGAGTTAGAAAAGAATAGTAACGGAAAAATGCTCCATCCATGGGGTATGACCGAAGCATATGGGGTAAAGGAAAAAGGCTGGATGAACTTTTTCCTTTAATAAGCTAGACTGCCTAAATTTTATGCCTATCAGAAAAATGATATTAAATAAATAAACCTATGTTTATAAAAATATCACAGTAGGGGCTAGCCCCATGGCTGAGTGGTTAGGTTTGTGTGCTCTGCTTCGGCAGCCCAGGGGTTCGCCAGTTTGGATCCTGGGCGTGGACCTAGCACCACTCATCAATCCATGCTGAGGCAGCGTCCCACATAGCTCAACTAGAAGTTACAACTAGAGTACTGGGCACTTTGAGGGGAAGAAGAAAAAGAAAAAAGATTGGCAACAGATGTTAGCTCAGGTGTCAATCTTTAAAAAAAAACCCAACAAAACAGTAGTTTAAGTGGCGATTTTCTGGACAAAAAACTTACCAACAATTCCTTATTTTGCTTAAAAGGGAAATGACACTGCCTGTTACAAAAAGAGCTCGCCCACCCTCTGCTTTTTGTCTGCCAGCCATAGGATCGAGTCCTCTCTCAGGCTAACATCTCCTCTACAGGCTCTGCCCTCATCGGCCTCCTGGGCCTCAGAGAAGGAGGATTTACTCTGTTTACCCTCAGGTTTCACCCCAAGTAGCCCTAAGGGGCAAGACTGGTGTTCAACCAAAAATAAAAAAAACCAAAAAACTCCCCCCGAAACTCTATTCTTTCTCAAGTTGGACAAATTAAGGGGCTCTAAAGGAAGGCAGCCCTGTGGGAAATCCTTAATACACCACTGCAAATACAGTGACACCCAAGTGTCAATTACAATACACCCAAGTGACAATTAAACTACAATCTAAGTGAAATGAGAACTGAACACGAGAGTATACTTATTTATGTCAACATAATGAGAACACTGTATTAAAAGAATGGTTTATACTCATGTCACATATTGTGTCATTTTGAAGATCTACCAAGGCTGTAACTACTTTGCTCATTTATTCATTTATCGACCCACCAACCCATCCAACATCTATCCTTCCTTCCCTCCCTTCTGTAAGCATTCGCTGCACACATACGGTAACAATGTACCTGCTCAGCAGGTGTATACAAGGGGGACCAATGGCTGCCTTCATCCTAACACTCCCATATGGTGGCTAGCCAAGATTTCTCCTTCAGAAGCTGTCCTTGAAACATGTGTTCTAGCCGATGCAGTACTCATTTGCCTATGGTGGTCAACTTGGTCCTTCCTGAATGTGCTTAAGGAGAGGAATACAAAGTGAAATTCACAATCCTCTGAGAGATTTCTTTCCAAGATGAAGCCTGTACTTGAATGCAGCCTTGATTCTAAACTGTCATAATACTGCAGCAAGGGGTTGTAGCTCCTAGTATTATGATACTACTTCATTCTACATTAGCAGTTAAGCTAAGAAGTAACTATACTTTCATTGGTATCATATTCATATTTTAGCACTAGGAACACTGATGATTTATTAGTTTACTTGGGGAATTCTTAACAATAATGTTCCAAACTTAATTATCCAATTAGAATTAAGATCTCCCACTCCCTGCTAAACTAGAATTTCCAAGAGGAAGAATAAAAGCAAGGACTTTAAAAAGATGGGAAGAGATGACAGATCTACGTCCATTATAATCACTATCACTGCATGAATACAGCAAATTGGAAAAGCAGAAAGACTAAACTGCAATGGAGCCAAGGAAGGAATGATAAAGCAAGATTGTGAAAGGTCATTTTTTAAGTTATCAACTTGATATAAAGACAGAAATAGATCCCAATACAGACATTAAAGAAACAAATGAGAAGTATCTATTTTCCCCCTGGAATAATCTAGATTTCCATGGGGTTAGATTCAATATAGAATATCTGAAAATATAAGTCGTGGTTCTTATCTTCAAGGAAATTCACAAAATCTATTGCTACACAAAGAAAAAATATTATAAACTGCAGACTAGCACGGAGGTAAGATATTGAGGCATATATGCTCCATATAGCAAATGAGTGGCTGGCAACTGGTCTGAAAGTATATATTAAATAAGTTATCACAAAATAGCTGCTGGGACAGTTGTGAAAAGCTGTAGCACTTACAACACTGGGAACTCATGACAATTCCATCGCCCCTGGCAGTGTCCAAAGGCCCTTGCTGTGAGGAAGTCTCACGTAACAGACCCAAAGGTCAGTGTCATAACAAGGCTCTGGCCCACCCTCAGAAATGACGAAGAGTAACACTTGATTCTTATCTTTGGAGACACCCTCCTTTCCCTGCTTTCTGATTCACCTAAGAAAACAAGCAAGGGTATTCTGGACTCGGTACATCACGGATTCACTCACAAACACACACAAAACAGCTAACAAAAGTAGGTCCAGGCATTGCATCAAGTCACAGATAATTAAGAATGGATCTGAGTTAAGAAATACGTACAGGTATCCAAATGGACAATACTTGTCACAGATTATGGGTCTGCACTTCTTGGGCCGCGGGCGGCACTGACAGATCTCACAGTTGTGGGCATCGGTCAGGAAACCAAAGGGGCAGTCCAGGGTGCAGCCTCGTTTGAGGCCGGTGCACAGCTCCTCCCCTGTGAAGACACGTGGACAGCACGTTTCTCCCAAAGACCAATAGACAGAAGACGTCGACACTTCAATACCTCCACCCAACCTTCCAATTTCCCACAGATGTAAATTTCTCAGCTCTACCATTGCATTAGGAATGCTTAAAAATTACAGACTGTGCTATTTCATGGTTATCACAACATAACTCCATGTTTCGGGTACTAATACACAAAATAAAGCCCAACCCTGAGAAATAGATTTCTGAACTCTGATCTGGTGAAGAGCAGGTGTGGATGAAACTGAGTGCATTTTTTTCATAAAATTTGTTATTAGTCATCTCAAACTCTTGATTACCATTACTGTTAAAATATGAGAATTAGAAACATACACCCCAAATTTCATTATGTATTTTGTTCCTATTGCACACCCATGAAAACACACGTTCTTAAATGTTCATGCAATGTTTACTCCTATGAGTTTTAGATGTTATCCTATAATACTGCATATTACATGCAACTTAACGGATTTCTGACCCTTTCTTTAAAAAGTACATCTCTTACGACATGATATAAAGTGAAATATTCAGTGTTTCAGTTAGATATTTTTTTCCCTATCGATGACAAATATTCAGGTATTTGGCTATACTTAGTTAATTGACCAAAAAATGTATGTGCCACAGAAATATCTAGATTAATGCTTAACTGTCCACTATTTGAAATGTTCAAACTCTCCCTAGAGTGATGTTTAACTGTCCTCTGTTAGTCAGTTACAACATTATTTTAGAAGGAACAAAAAAAAAAAAAGGAAAGAAGGCAATGGTGGCTGACAAAAAAACTAGAGGAGATAGCTTAACAGAAGTCTTTAAATGAGATTTTAAAAGGTGTGATACAGGGCTTAAGAGAGTAACACAGGGAATAAAAATGTTTGGGTAAGAAAAGAATGGTTAGTGATATAACTAAAGCAAACTGAGATTTGTCTGAATTAAATGCAGAATTTGAAAGATAATCAAACTGAAAGAAGTTTAAGGGCTGGCCCCACGGCCGAGTGGTTAAGTTCGTGCACTCTGCTTTGGTGGCCCAGGGTTTTGCTGGTTTGGATCCTGGGCACGGACATGGCACCACTTGTCAGGCCACACTGAGGCAGCATCCCACATGCCACAACTAGAAGGACCCACAACTAAAATATACAACTATGTACTGGGAGGATTTGGGGAGAAAAAGCAGGAAAAAAAAAAAAAAGACTGGCAACAGTTGTTAGCTCAGGTGCTAATCTTTAAAAAAAAAAAAAAAGAAATTGATACGGTTATGGCAAAAGTCCAGCAATGTGTGATTATTGTTCTGCAAAGATTGGTAAAATGGGAAGCAGAGACTTTTTGTTGGAATAATAAATGAATATTTATTTCAACACCCTTTTTGAACATCCTTTAAGCATAAATACTGTAAATAACACAATTACTAGGAGAAACAGAACACATTTGTCCCCTGCACATGGTATAAATCTTATAATCTAAAATTAAACCTTAACCACAATTAATAGGTGAAATGGGTTCATGTTTTACGTAAATATTTTAAGATCATCTTTTGTGAATCTTAGCCGGCAATACTCAAATATTTAATTTGCTATCTCTTAAAGAGAAAAATGTGATTTATGGTATAATTTTCTACTTTGTCATTATCATAAACCTTTCATTATACATATTTAACATAACCTCATGGGTCTGCATCACACTGTGAGGCAAGTGATTACTAATTTGCATCCTTAAAAGCAAAATTCTAAATGGCTCATTTAAAAATTTGTAATTATATGACTCGAAAGGTCATCATTTTTCATCTCTTTCCCATTATTAAGGGAATGATGAAAAAGGGAGAAGACTTTCAGAGTCACATTTCTCTTTCTGACACTGAGATCTAAGTTCTCTATTTCTATTACAAGAATTTTTAACTTATGACACCAAGTAGATTATGTTGGGAAACAGATGAATTAAGAACACTGAGAATTTCTCAGAGTCAGCATCCATGAGGATTAAATTCCTTGAAACTTGGGAGTGTGAGCACTTTTGTGCCTTTATTCTTCTGGTCCTGTAAAAAGGAGCTTTTCCAGACTTTAATCTAGAAGGGTCTTCACCCTTAAAGAAAGCTGTTGCATTATCTAGTTTAAAATATTTGATAAAAACTATATTTGTCTTTACCTCTGCTTTGCAATGGAAGGGAATTTCAGGCAAAGGCTACTATTTTAAACAAAAATGAAAGGCATTCATCAAACAGCAGACTGGCGATGCCACCTAGGGCAGGATGCTCCAGTAGCGCCCTGACTTGGGACTGCTCACTGGCAAGCTACGGTCCCAAGCCTACCTCGATTCTGTTCCCTAAGAGAAGGGAGCTTTAGGGTAGAGATCTATTTTCTTTAAACAGTCCGGGCGCTATCATGGTGGTTAGCATGGAGTGAGTGTTCAATTAATACTTGCTGAATGAATGAATCATCAAGATTGCTGTATTAACAGAAAAACAGTAGGATGAAAAAACTTACTCTGTTAGCATCGAAAATTTTCCAAAATACTGGCATTTGCTAAATACCATCTCAAAAATACCATCTTCTAGCTCAGATATAAAGAACATTAAAGACTTTAAGGTAGTCCTGGATCCACGTAGCAATTATGGACTTAAGGGAACTGTATCATCAAAGCAAACATTTACATAAAGAGCAGAACAGACGGATTAGAAACATCTAATTCATAGATGGGTGGGGGGTTTATAAATTTGAAAAGCTTTAGTATATCACTTGAGGCAACCACAGAAAGAATGATGGCTTTACGTTCATAGTTTTCCAGCACTGTGACCTCACTGTGATCCAAAAATGCTTTCTAATCCATAGGGGAAAATTATCATTGAAGAGAAAGCAATAAATAATGGCAAAGTACAGGGTCTGTGCATTATGGCTGGTTGACAGCAGCTACATAGTAAACTCTCTGTATACTCTGGAGAAGAAGCGATGTTTGCTCCCAGGGCCAAAATGTGCCACAAAAGCAGGGAGCACCGTAAGTACACTACTGTAAGTGGATACCATGTAACTTTCGCGTGGAACACAAAGTGACGGTGCCCTAGGGTCATGCTGCACTTCTCCGCTGCAGTAGTTCACATTCCCGGCTGCTGGTAACTCGCACCATCCTGCTATCAGTTAAGAACACCAGGAAGTTCCTGAGACTCTTAAAGACAGACCTGCAACACTGCAAATGGTGGTCCTAATCTTGACCTTGATTCAGAGTTACAATGAAATGAAAACAAGGAGCCTGCCTCCCTATATTTGATGCTGCAACCTTCTTTAGCTGCTTGATTCAGATACATATTTCATGAAAAATACGAAGGCGTTTTCTCCCTGCTACCATTAATTTTCTATGTCTGCATCAGTTTCCCGATAAAAGCATTATCAATTTCTAGAATTACAGAATGTTAAAACTGGAAGAGAAGTTACAAATAATCCAGTCAAATCCACTTATTTTAAAGACGTAGAAAATAAGATGCCAAAAGATTGATGACATTTAATTCATATAGATGTCATTTACTACACATAGTTCATATAGTAAACTAAAGTGTATTATGTCTGTTTGACAGCAACAAACTTCTTGGTTAAAAAGTAATGTTATTAACAGCTTGTACCAAAAAAGCATTAGGTTATTGGTAGCTTATCTAAATGATTTTAGTTTTAACCTTTGTTGCTATTGTACTTTCTGAAGCATTTTCCATCACATTTCTTTTCTTTATTCTAAATAAGTCTTTGAGACAATGAGTCAGGGATATTTAAATTCTCTGTATGCCCTTGATGCGTTACTTTGCTTAGCAGTGTTATAAGAATGTCATTTGTTACAGGTTAAAATAGCAAAGCCTCAATATGTTCAAACAAAAGAATCCTTTGTCATGTACCTTCCACGTACTTTTGAAGGACGTGTTTCTACTGGGTTTTGATTTCAATCTTAGAGTGGCTGGTTGCCTATAATATGCTTGATTATGTTGCAATATCATTACAACATATTAGCATATTACTAACATTACCAATATATTGCCAATATCAGTTAAGGATAAGGTCCATTTTTATCTTTTTCATACCCCTAGTGCTTGGTATATAGTTGGCACTCAATAAATGCTAGATGAACAAAAGAAAGGATGAATGAGAAAACAACAAACCAATGAACAGGGGAGAAACGTTGATGCCAGTGGTCTACATAAACCAGGCCTAATCCCTAACAGAAAATTTAGGTATAAATGGTTAGGACCACTGCCTGTGAACAGGCTTTGGTGGGATGCAGAAAAATAAGGTAAGGGAGAAATTTAGACAAAATCAATACTTATCAAGTAGCTGCAATGAGAAAAAGAACATACTTATGCCATCCTTCAATACAAGGAACTTACTTCCTTCTAAACCAGGTGAAAGGGAACAAGAATATTTGAGGGTTAAAATGAAAAGGTAAAAGTAAAGTTGTTTGTTTGAGTGTCCTCAGAGAACAGGAAGAACCGGAGGCAGGCTGGTGTTGGAACAAAGGAGGGGAAGCTGGGGGCTTTCCATGTCAGCTAGCTTCGGCTGACTCAGAAATGGGTCTGTTCTAAAACAGCTATGGTGTAAACAATTCCCCTATGTTCGGCAGTAAAGCTAGCTTTGCATTCATTAATTTATTTAGTCCTAAAAATAATTCATTAGTTAGGTATCATCATCTGCCCTTTACAGAGGAGGGCACAGAGATGCAGAGAAGTAAGGCAACTTGCCCCATGCACTCAGATGCAGGTCAGTCTGATGCCAGAGCCTGGGAGGACAGCTGGGGTGTACAATCACAAGAACCTGACAAGGAAGTATCTGGCAGTTTGGTTTAATCTGACTCACCTCCCAGAGGCGTGGCTCCAAAGGTGTGAAATAATCAGGGTTGCTAATGCGAGGGGGCAAGAGAAGATGGCTCTATGACTAGACTTCTGTATTATATAGACAAACTGACAAATTCCACTTGGTGTTTAATCCTGTTTGTAGATATACAGTGGCAGTGAGAGAGATGGCAAGAGAGTAACTAGGTCAAGAATCTCTGTATGATGAAATGGATACATGGTCAGAACGGCAAGACCTCAGATGGGGATCTCAGGCAAGAATGATGTCCAATGGCATCCCCGATTCTGATGGTTCCCTGCTCATTCATCTACTGAGCACCGAGCACAGCCCTGGGAGACAGGTCAGTTACTTCCCTACTCTGGTATGAACATCTGCCTAGGTTCTCCTATAGGATCAAAGCTTCCTCTTAATAGGATTTACTTTGGTAAGATATTGATTTGGCTTCAAATGATGGTATTTCATTAGTGTGTCAGATACAGGAGATTTCCTCTCAGGGAAGTCAGTCTTACATTGTATTCATGTCTGTGGCATTAACACTCGGTACAGCACCTAAATCTCCGTAGGTGTTCTATCTACACCAGGCGAAGGAAGAAAGGAGGGAGGAGGGAAGGAAGAAAGACTAGATAACCCTATAAATAGGTAAGTTTGCAAATAATGGAGGGCTAATAAAGATTTATATGTAAAAAAACCTGTTGACACAAAATGCAAGAGTCTCCTGTACATATTTCTCCCTACACGTTAATGAAATGGAGGTGCAAAGCAGGTAACACGCATGGATGTTCCTTTCACTAAGCCAGAATGCAAGACTAACATAAAGACAGGCAGAGCAGAATTTTCCCAATAGTTTCAATTTGCAAAAGCCAGGGATATGTTTTTGACTTGCTTCAGTAACAACTGAGGGAAATTGCTTCTTTGGACTTACGTACAAAGGGCTCATTGTGAAGAGGCAGGGGTCTTATATAAGCATGACCATGTGGCCAAAAAGTTCATAACAGCAAAACCCAAGGGAAGGTGGCAGGTGAGTTGATCAGGCACAATGAAATCTATATTTTTAGACTTCAAAAATCTCAGAAAAAAATTTAGGTATGCTCCCACGATCAGAAAGGATGTGTAGCTCAAGAGAGATGAGAAGGATTAAAACATAAACTCTTCACGATACAATCACCAATTATCTTGGTGTCAAAAAAGAAACTGGCTATTTAAGCAAACAAATGTGGCTGCCAAGCAGCTCCCTAACAATTTAGCTCTCCAGAGGGAGGTGTAAAAAAGGCTGACCGGTGCATGACATGGACTGGCCCTCCTCCGAACAGAAACAAGTGGAGGATGGCAGGACTGCCCCTGATGGGTGGAGCTCATGGGAACTTTAAAGATGGTAACAAGCACAATCACAACAGTTGTATAAACTCCGTTTTAGCACTACCTCCATCAGACAGATAGGGTGATGACAACATGCGATTGAGAAAACCGAATCACTCAACTCCTATTTTGTATCTGCCTTCTTTATCAAAAATATTCTTACAAAAGGAAGTGTTGAACAATTAAGGTTAAGAGGAACAAAAAGCCCCAAATAACTGATAAATCTAAAAGTGAGCCTCTGTCTACACTAACTAATTCCAAGTCTCTGAGCCCAGGATAATTATACCCAGAGGCTCACAGGGAATCGGCTTATTATGGAAGCGCTGTCTACATTCGGGAGAGATCAGAGATTGGAAAGAGATTTCCGAAAATGAAAGGAGGCCAATGTCAATTCAAAAGGGACAAAGGCTCCTAAAACTACAGAAACTAAGCTTGACATTCACAACTGAAAATTCTGCAGAAGGAATTGTTAAACATACGATTTGTGATATTTAGAAAAGAAGGCAATGACCACCAGGAGCCAGCGTTGGTTCATGAAGAACAAGCCATGCCCCACTAGCTTCATTTTATGTTTAAAATAGGGTTTCCAAGCAAAGGAATGATGCAAATACAACGTATTTTGATTTCAGATAAAATACAGGCCGAAGGTTTCAAGATTTCCTGTGGAGATGGAGCTGACACGTTGTTTGCTGAGTTACTCCACTAAAGGAGCGAGGATTACGGTTCAACGTCATTTTGTAGGAAGGTCTTTAGTGCTACAGAGCCTCTGTCTTTGGTTCTGTACAATTTAATTTATTTTAGTTCAGTGATTTACATGAGGACATGCAAGTTATACTTAGTTAATATAAACTGGGAGGCATAAAGTATGAGATCACCTTATCAAGATTCAAAAATATCCCAACCAGTTGGAAAATGGTTTAAAAGTCTCAGGATAATTTCTTGTTAAACTTGGTCCTCCATTTATATCATTAAAAAAAAAATCAAATGTTCAAATATAGAACAATGAGAACCACCTAACAGCTGATGTAAAAAGCACCTACTGGTTCTAGCTGCTTATAACCTCAGTCTTAGTCAACAGTGTGTAATTCAAAAAGCTAACACAAACCTAGGCCACATAATAGCACTGCCCTAATCAGACCAAATTCTGGAGTATTTTGCTTGTTTCTGGGCCACACATTTACATAAGGACAATGACATATTGTAAGTGTGCAAGAAGATGAAAAGGACCAAGAAAGTTCTAGAAACTATGTCATCTGGGTTATGGTCAAGGGGACTGAGGACGTTTATTCTGATAGAAGACCTAGGGGGAAGAAGTGCAATACACCCTATTTAGTTTCAGAGGTCATGGCCTGGACACATGACTGGAATCTACATGGAGGCAGAGTTGGGATCAACAAAGTGAAGCATATTCTAAGGATTATGGCTGTCACACATGGAATGTGACACCTGTGTGGGTGACCTAGCAAGGGTGCTATAGAAAGAGCTGACTGGGTGGCGGGAAAGATGTTCTCCGAAGCCCCCAGGGCTGCACCCACGTTGCAGCTGGACATCAAGAAGCACCTGAATACAGTGAAATGAAGAGGAAAACCAGAAAAAAGGAGCAGCTCTTCTTCCCCAAATGACTGTGTATTTGTTAGTGTTAAGTATAAATTTTTTTCTTCTTTCAGGTTGCTAAGGGAATGTCATGAACATTCCAAAAAAGGTATTCAATCACACAATATGCTTTGACAGTTACCACATTAGGTTCAGAAAAAAAACACAGGCTCTTGTATACTCACTGTTCTTGCACTGACAAGTTCGACAACCATTGTGATCAAGTTTGAAACCATAAATGCAGTCCTTCTCTGTCAGGGTGCAGTTGGATAACTCCCCACATGCAGGTGGATCAATTGTGATGTAGGTGGGTTCTAATAATAAAAATGGGAAAAAAAATCAATGAAACATATGATTACCTCTTAGCTGCTATTCAATCTTTGAAATCCCATACTACAGCAAATTACAGAAAAACTAATCAATAATTTTCATTGAACCTAAACTTTTATAACTTTCATAATAACTTTAACCCCTGAAAAAGAAATATTTAGATTTTTGAAAATCTGAAAGCTCTATTTCTTTACATTTGAACAATTTATGCACTTTTTGGTAACCACTCTCACATAATACTTCTGATGGTCACCACTGTAAAAAGCAGACCAGAGAGGTTAAGATGAACCTATTTAAATTGCTAACTGTTCTTCTATTTCTTCCGGTTTTCTGAGTTTATTTTTTATAATAATCAGGCCACAGGTTCCAGCTGCCAATTATCTCACTATTTTGCAACACATCTGAAATCTGTTAGCCTTTTTTTTAAAGTTACTAAATCAGAGACATTTATGAGACTAGTTTAAAACATTTGGGTTTCTTTTATCTTTTTTATGTGACACTCCTTCGATTATTAAATATGATATGATGGATAACAGTGAGTAAGAGCTTATCCTCAGGGTCCAGGGGTTTATGGGAGTGGCAGATTGAGATACAAGTGCTCGGGAGGAACAGGGAGCAGCCATTCTGGGAAGAGATGTGTAGAAGAAACCAAAGCCAGAGGCGACACTTGTACCTTCCCTGCCATGTTAATAATGAAGACTAGTTCTGGGTAATAACAGTAATCACACACTTACATAAAGTGTATTACGTGTCTATATAATGTTTGCAGTGCTCTTCATAAATGCCTTCAAGCTTTATGACACGCCAGTGAGATGGGGAGATGGGTGCTAACATTAGCCCCGTTTTACGGATGAGGAAATCTAGTATACTGACTTGCCCGAGGTCACAGAGTTAATAAGTGGTGGATCCAAGATTCAAACCCAGGGATTCTGGCTCCAGAGACGTACTCTTAGCTTCTGTGCAATACAAAGCCTGTTGTAATGGTACCTGTTTCGAGTGCATTAATAAGGGACAGTTTATATAATGTTGGATTACGGGAAGAGTGTTGTCAAAGGGGACAGGGACACTGACATATTTATGTAGCCTCTTTTCAACCAAGAGATACTAAGAACTTCTTCAGAGTAAGCTGGTTCTCACAATATCTTTGTAAGGACCTAAGTACAGAATGTCTCTACCTATGTTTTCACAAATGGAAAATATGAGGTGCAGAGAGGGTAAGTGGCTTATCTAAGTTTACATAGCAACCCAGTAGCAGGCTGGGAATAGAACAGAACAGAGGTTCCTGACCTCCTGTCCAACACTCTATCCATTAGTCCACACTGTCTTCTCAAGTTTCATCTCCTGTTACCATGGAAGAGAGACCAAAATAAGTGTTTTAGCTGCCACCGCTAAGATCAAGAGTTCTAAATTTTTATCCATCTGCTAAAAGGGGCCGGTGATTCAACTCTTCACAGGTAGTAGGCAACGATGACCTGTTAAAGAGATGCTTTGCTCAGCATTCTCCCCGTAAAAATACGCATGAAGAGGGCATACATAGCACATTCTCTATTTTTATGACAACACAGTTTGAAGAACATCTCCCTGAAATTTTTATATTAACTTTCGACTGCTGTAAAATTTCTAATACCTTCAATGACTAGAGTATCCTTTCTGACAAATAACTGCAAATATCAAACAGTAGTTTAAAGTTAGGCAAGTTTTAAGACATAGTGAATTAAATACGGTAGTGCTGCTCTCCTACATTCTCTTAAAAGATGTATCATAAACATCTTTGGTTTTCAATGCTATATAGCTTTTCTTTTATCATTACTCTTATTAGCCTCCCAAAATAATGATTCTATTTCAGCTTCCGGCCGTAAGACTTGTGATGTCTTGCTGAAATTATTCTAACCACAAATATAAAAGAGAGAGAGCAGAGAATGTGTATCAAGTAAAGGAGGAAGGAGTTAGGTGTATGGTCTAGAGAGTTATCGGAGCAAGGGCCAGGGACCCTGAATGTCCTGTGCTTCAGTGAATGGCTTACAGGTAAAGAAATGTCTTGAGCATATCTACATAGACCAAACCCTTGTATTTCTTACTGACATATAAGTTTATGAGAAACTTTTGCCTTCGGAAAATATATTATGGGAAAATACATATTTGGGCAGATTACACTGACATTGAAAATGCATAATAATCATAGGGTAGTATGGAATTTTACTTTCAGTGAATTTTAGGAATTTGTTAAGAGAATCAATAGTGATGTATATGCTATTTTGGTACATATTATGATTCATGGATGAGATTAGGATTGTAATCTGTGGCTAGAGAGTAAAAGAAAAAAATATTCAGGTTGTTGGAGGACCAGAACTGACTTGAACAGCCCCACACTTTATTCAAATAGCTTCATCAGCTGGGTATGCAGTCACAGGCGTCTACCATGCACACATTCTCCAGGAGAGCAAACACCTTCAATATGCTTCCCTACAACATTCAGGACAAGGGCTTTTGCTCAGTTCAACAAATGAAAAAAACCGCACATAAGGGCTGTTTGGTAGGTGCTGGTCCTACTATGCTTCACTGCAAATATTTTAGGTAAAACAAGTCCTATTGGATGTCTTCTGGCCTCAGATGATGTGGTAGAGTGCAAGAAGAAAAAAGTTATTTTGTGCTGCTGAAATTACTATTTCCCTATTCACTAATGATGCACATTAGATGGAAGAAAGTGGGAAACACATACAAATTTTCACTCCCTCAATATTTAATATTAAAACACAGAAACCCTCAACAAAACCATTTATTCATGAAAATTGTCAGTTTACTCTGGAACTATTCAATTTCCCCACGACAGATTAGGCTGAATACAACAACACTCATTGTGATATATTATATAGACAGAAGTCTAAAGTTTTTTAAAAGGCATTTTAACATTGTAGTCACATCATTTCATTACATCTAACAAATAAGTATAGTTTTCCTTTTCAAATGCAAACTGGAACAAATTTTAACAGCCTTTTAAGGTTGGTGATGCATCTTTCTGTGGCGCTGTTGTCCAACGTCACTGGAGTAACTGCTTTTTAAAAAAATTTATTATTATTATTATTCATTTATTTTTTGAGGAAGATTAGTCCTGACCTGACATCTGCCAATCCTCCTCTTTTTTGCTGAGGAAGACTGGCCCTGAGCTAACATCCATGCCCATCTTCCTCTACTTTATATGCAGGATGCCTACCATAGCATGGCTTGCCAAATGGGTGCCATGTCTGCACCCGGTATCCGAACCGGCGAACCCCGGGCCGCCAAAGTAGAAAGTGCGACCTTAACCTCTGCGCCACCAGGCTGGCCCCTGGAGTGACTGCTGATTTGTAATGGACACACATGCAGGCAACCTGCTGTCTCCGAACACTTAATCTGAAGTCACACATGACGTTCTATTCCCTTTCATCATTTTCACATTTTAGTGCCTGGTTTCCTACCATATGAGGTCATCCTTATATTAGTTAGATTTCTGTAAGAACAGTATTACAACAGAAATATGCAACTGTATATTATCTAGCAAAAAATCTGACATTATCATAAACAGATCTGAGAGTCTGCTTGGAGTCCAATATATTAATATATAATCTCAGAACTGGTCCTATTACTAACATCAGGGCAATGTTTTGAGAAAGAAGTGCTGTGAGACTATTGAAATTCAACTTCCTCTTCCAAATAATGAACTCCAAAGTGAAACACATTTGATAACATCCTGAATGAGAGTATTTAAAATCAACATTACATTTACAGTCCTTAAAGAATAACGACCAAGAGCTAGTTAGATTTTTTTGCATAGTTTCTATCAAAGGAAGTTCTTGGTGGGGAAGAGATTTTAAAGAATCTAGAATCATGGTACCATAGTATGATTGTTTCTAATCCAAATAAACAAAGAAACTTGAGAAAGTGTTAGTAAAATACATGAAACGTGCCTTTTGCTTGTTAGAGCATCCTGAAATTTGTGTATCGGAAATTGTTATTGTCTCACACTTTCTTTAGTCTATTTAACAATGCTCTGAATATGGAAAATATCCTGATGGGTCTTGGCCTGAAGAACAGAAGATTCTCATTTAAATCCTACATTTCTGTGCTCTTACATTACAGGGGATAAGGTATTGAATTGATATGCCAGAAAGTACATGCCTTTCTAGAAGGATGCTGGCGATGCTGTGTCCTTGGCAAGTCTGGTGATTATCAGTTGAACAGAGGTCCTGCTAAGACTTTTCTGCAGACATTGATGCATCAATATACATGATGCCTGTTGCTTGGAGCAAAGAAAACTGTCTCCCTTTAAACAGGTCGGGCAGAGATGTGTTAGTGGGCCTCTTTCAAAGGAGAGAAATGGTCTCCTAAATGCTTATTTAGGAGAATGAGAAAATACTTGCACAAAGGTGGGGATTTGGCAAGGGGAAATTCAATAAAGTACTGCTTACAGGATCACTCTGAAATTCCATCTCATCTTGTATTGAATCAGCTGAGGAATTAAAGAAATACCTTAATGTCCTCCAAAGGAAGAAGGCTTGAAACAGCAGGAACTCATTGTCTTTGGCTACAACTATTTCTAAAGGGAACCCTGGAACAGCTTCTTTGTGAAGAATTCTAGAAATATTTTCTGAGCCTAGAAGCAATAAAGAACAAAAATGGGTGTTTGTTATGTCTACATCCACTTTGCTGTTTCCTCCCCTGCATCTGAGTGGGAACACTATTCTCCTTAACCTGTCATTTTCCTGCGTGATTCTGAAAGACTTTCCGAGTACCTCAGACTGTCCAGAAGAGCTATGTTTACAAGAACCTTTGGGATTGTGTCAGGAGTGCAGATGTTTAGCCACCAATTCTTATCCCAAGTCTTAGAGTACAAAATTCTGGAAGGAAATCTATTACCAAATGCAATAACATAAACAAACACATATTGGTTCTTTATTTTACATTTTTTTAAAACTTAGGGATGGATATTTCTTTCATATCCTAGGAAGCCCAATAAACCCCTTATCAGTAAAAACATTTCTAGGAAAACATTCATATTTTCAAGATTTAGGGAGCTTCAGACACTAAGTTTCTGGAGAACACCGCCAATATTTTACATCGATGTTCAAGTATTTCCTAGGAGCAATTCTACCTACTCAATGGGGTTGTTAAGGTACTATGATCACAATTTGGTCAAGAGCATAAAGTTAAAATAAAAATCATTATTCTGACTCTTAAAGTCACAGCACTAGACCATAAAATAACCTGATTATTCAGGAGGTATAAATGCGTTAAGCAAATCTAAGTTTTCTACTTTCTTTCTTTTTGTTATTTTATTTTATGGAAAATTCTCCAAAAAAAAGAAAGGGAAGTTAGAAGTTGAAACTCAAATGCAACCTTTTAAGGTGCTGATTTGAAGTTTTAATATCAGTCCTATCACCGTATTGGATACTTTAACATGTTTGGGACAACAACAGAACATGTACGAATATACTCTGACCCTGAGTTTTTTTAAAATGTGTAAGAATTATGTTAATTTGCTTCTGAAACAATTTTTATTATCGCTGGTTTTTATATTTCAGGTAAGTGTAGCTTAAATGAAAACGTTAATAGATGCTTTTAACTTGGTATCTAAACTGTATTACTCCACTGAACTTCTGGTTTTGAATTAATGCATACAAGGTTCTTCTCATTACCTTGATTACTATGAGCTGTTTATCTCTTGTGAATAATACTAATTATCCCCATTGAGAAATGTGTGAAGTACTCTTCCTGATTAGCAACCCTGGGAGGGCTGACAGCCAATTAGTAGCTCCTGAGTATGGGTAGGTGACTCTCGTAAAGTACACTTGTAGAAGGCACACAGAGCCATCCCTTTTAGGTCTGTCTGCAGCACTGCCTCTGTCAGGAGGGTAATAATTTGCTCTGGTTCCAGATCTCGATGGTCCAGGAGTGCTGCCTCACTGTGCTGTGGTGCCTGGCAGGTCTGGAGGGCCTGGCTGTGGGTAGCAGCTGTCTACCAGCCCCCTCGATTCCTACGAATCCATACAAACGCACGCATGCACGCACAAACACACACAAACACACTCTAAGAAAAGTCTTTCTGGAAAAAACCTCACAATAGGCAAATTTCTAGAAAAAGTAGTTTTTTAAGGCGGATACATTTTTTACATTTCTTTTAAAAGTTAAAATTTCAAGTAGAAGTAACAAAATAAATGAAGCTTATTCCTATCTTTCTCTTATTTTTCTTATTACCTCTCCTTTTGGATTTTGATAATGGTTTGCATATCTTATGCAGCTCTTTGTAAATTCACAAGCCTGCTTATTCAATTGTGAGAGACAAAGAGGAACAATTAAGTTCTCTTTTCAGACCTAATTCAGGCACTCTCTTTCTTAAGGTTTTTTTTTTTGGCTGAAGTTGGTTAAGCGATGCGAATGTCTAATGAGTGAGAAAATTCCAAAGCTTCTCTCACTTTATATGGCTAAATATATCAGGCCTCCTCCAGCCCACCAGTTACTGGTAGCCTGTCTAGGGCCATAAAACTGGACATAAAGTTGGCCAAGACAGAACCAAAGGAGAGAGCTTATCTGCTTTACTGTATCTTCATATGTCATTCTCCTTACCACAGTTGCTTTCAAATGTGACCATAACCAGTAGAAAACCATTCAAATAAATCATCAAACTGTCAACATAATTGCACCCTGGGAAGAGACATACTGTAAAGATGAAATTTTCCCAAATGAAGCTAGAGAGAAAACTCTATTAATGTAGACAATAAGGAAAAAAAAAACAAAAAACCCCAAAACCAAGGGTACAAAAATTCCCTAATCTGGAAGTGGGAATTTCCAAGGGGTATGAATGTGTATTTAAGAAAGTCTCATTAAGTCATGGAAAAAAATCTCCTACAGTTGGAGTTTTCAAATTCTTTCAGCCACTACACATTTAGTTATCCTTTTTTCCTTTGTATATATTTCTCATAACAACACCTACATCTTTGTAATTTCTAAAGTACTTATCTCAGAGCAGTTCCTTTATTTTAAAATGAATGGTGTGAAAATGTCCCCAAGATTTGTATTATTTTATGGTCAGATAGAGAAGCAATCACGTATTTACTTTAGACCTATTTATTAACTTTGTATGCTTTTTCCAAGGAATCTTGGCGGTTGGACATATTTTTCTTCCTTTACCAATCTCCTATTTAATAGGAAAAGACAGTATGATTGAGATCATTATTAAAAGACTACAAAAGAAAAATTAAAATTTTTTTTTTATGTAGAGTGTGCTATCTTTTTCCAGGAATTCAGCTTGAGAGAGCTCACAAAATGATTGGATTCCAAGAATAATCTGGACCTTTTATACTTGTCTTATATTTTATTTTCATATTATTATTAATTTTCATAAAGAATATATCTTGGTAACTTTTAGCTGGAAATAATGTGTCTTATTTATAAGTACATGTGTATATGTGTGTGTATGTATGCACATTTTAATAGCCATATTCAGCTGGGGGGTGTCAGATGGTCAGAATTCTGTTATCTCAACAAAACTCTTCGGGAAATGGCTGAGGAGCAGGGAGGAAGGGTCCTCACATTAGGGGCAATGGTTTATTCATTGTTGATGACCTCAGCATCTAGTATAGTACCTGGCCCATAGCAGTGCTTAGTGAACAAATAAAGAGGAAAAAAGACACCTGAGCACTGAAAGTCATGGCACAGTTTTTGATGGAGATGCCCACCCCCTCCTCCGCCAATATTGTCCCTGACAGGCTGAATCTCTAATTTCCTAAGTTTTGGAGGATCGGACAGAAAAGTTCCTTAGGATCCTCATCACTGCAGCAGTCCCTTGCGCATAGTAGGTACTCAATGAATGAGCTCTGCTGAAGCAGCAAGCTAGCTCAGAAGGCTGTGGTGAACCTGACTCACTAATAGTGAAAATCCCCAAACCCAAGCAGTCCACAATGAGATCCTCAGCGACGATACTCAGTTGCCTAAAATGGGTTCAATTATGATCTGTAGCTTTGGTGTAAGAGGGCACAGAAGTACACAAAGCATTGTAGGTCTCCCTTCAAAATTCGTAACATAAAATCTTGACACTCAAATTTCAATTATCTGGAGAATTTACTTCTTTGACTACCTCATTCCTTGATGGTACCAAATGAATAAGGTATTATTACAATAGTCCTGAAAATAGCTGGGGACTTACTCAGGTCATCAACTCATCTTGTACTGGATGAATGACGGGCACTTTTGCAGCAAATTTACCTCATAATGAAGCAAAGACTGGCAAGAATCAGAGAGAAAAAAGGCAAGAGTCTGGACCAGAGTGCGCAAGTGTCGGTGATGGTATCTCATTGCCTGGCGCACTGACGGGGGCTGAGTAGACCATTCATTTTACTCAGTGGAGACTTGAGTACCACTAGCCAGGGCCCAGGACCTGGAGCCTGGCTGGGCAGATGACAAGCGTGAGGAGAGAGACAGCTGGGGAGAGCAGCTCGGTGTTCTCGGGTAGAACTGTATCCCCAGCTGGGGGAAGCAGGCTTTCCTGGAGGTCAAACAGCAAGGTCTAAATTCCAGGCAGAGGCTCAGGGAAAGAACCTGGATCGAAGGCTAGGCTACATAAAGGTCAGAATAACAGTAACTGGGTCTCAGCAATGAGAACAGAGCCAGGAGCAAGAATGGCTTTTGAATCTGAGCCACTTTCATATTCACCTCTTACTTTCCTCACCCTCTCCTTTCTCACAATGGGGAGTCTAAAGAGAAGCAATGCCAAGGACACGGACTTGGGGGCAGAAGACTTAGCTTGAGTCCCTGTTCTTTCAATATCTTACAGGTGATGTTGAACCTCTCTGGGTTTCTAGAAAACAGTAATACCCATTATTCCTACCTCACAGTATCACTCTAAGGCTCAAATAAGATTGTAAAGAGGGGACTGTTCCAGAAACTCCAACGGTTACATGAATATTACAGGTTGCTATAATTATTGTTGTAATGACTATCCCGCCCACTCACAGCTAGAACTTGTCTTAGATGACAGCTAATTATGAGCCCTTTTGCAGGCCTTAAATGTTCAGCTGATAAATGGTATGACAACTGGCTTGGCATTCTGAATCCTGTCCATTGTAACTTAAGCATCATTTTCTATCTCCACTGATAACATGAAAGGCATCTGAGATGTGGGTGGGTCCATGACATCCTTTCATATGGTCTGGTAAGCTTTGGAGCGTGTTAGTGACCAGCCACTGGCGCCTTTTACATTTGCTGAGTAGCAGTCTGATATCATTGTTTTGCATTTTGACTGTGTCGTGGTGTCTCGAAGAGAACAGAAATCTCTTCATAATCAGCTTATCCGATGTGAGTTGAAACAATGATTCTGTGTGCCTGGCTGACCCCGTTCTTCCTCTCCCATGATGGAGGCCTTGCGGGACCTTTAGGGATGAGGGCAAACTCATCACAGTATAATTTACTCTATTTTGGTAGCTTTTCCAGTAGTTCTCTCATTCTCAAGTTGAAAGAGAATACAGAAGATCCATCTCCAAAGGCTGTCTTTGATTAGCAAACCCTAGTTCCTGTAGGTCATTAACCTGAAACTTAGGTCAACAATAAGAGATAGTTCAACCAGTGCTTTCTTAACCATAATACTGGGGGTGTATCACTTAAATAATAACGTTCTCAGTGTGTCTGTCACAGGACTGTGGAGCATGCCTGTTGAATTCATCTGGCCTAAAATCTCCATGTAATCTTTTTAAAACTTGGTTCCCAGAAAGAATGAGAGATTCACAGTCTTGAAAAGATATGAGCTTGCTGATTCCTCTCAATATGCAAAAGCCTGAAGCCATCCCAAACTGACAGCTTATTATCTCTGAACAGTTTTTTAGCTTCACTAATAAAACAGAGACTCCCTGATTGTTTTAAAAAGTGAGCTGATGTGCAGGGCAATAGCTTTCCAATTAAGGTGAAAAAGAACACCATCCTTTGGCTTCCAACTGATGCCCACACTAAGGGTCTCAGGACCACAGTGCAAGACGCAGGCCTAGGCAGCCGGTAGGCCTCAAAACATAAACACGCATTACAAATACCTTGCTTGATTCCAAAGCAGATTCAAGGCAGCCCCAAATTATATCATGTATGTATACTTTTTTAAAGAGAGGACACAAGGACCAAGGTAAATTTTAAGTAGAAAAGATCACCCTGCAGTCACGGATGAGGTCAGCACACACAGTGCATGCTGTAAGGTCTTGCCTGGTTGGGAAAGTGGCTTCCAGACTCAACTCTCAGTGTGCTCCAGCAGTCAAAGCGAAAAATCAAACCTAGAGCACTATATGACTCATGGGTCCCCAAGGACCAACTACTTGTTGGCCTTAGAATTTTCTTGGGGATTCTTAGTTCTGTTTCATGATGGCGCTGCAAAACAAGAGCTGGAGGCTGGAACTGAAACTTATTTTCGATTGGTGGCTGGCATTAAATTCCGTGGTCTCCGATGGTCCAGATGCCTGAATTGGGCTCCGTTTCAAACAAATATGATAAATCCAGCTACCTTCTCAGACGTGAAAGCAATTCACTTGATGCGTAAATAGGTATCCTATAGATATAAATGGTTAAGTAAAAATGTGGTTGAATTCCCAATAGTTAAACTCAAAAACTTGTAAGATGGAATACATCACTCTCTCTTTGAGTTTCTGACAAATTTCAAAAAAGTACTAAATGTTCATTTTTGCTCATGTCATATCAAAATCAGATGACACTGATGATACGATCCCTGGACCAAGATCTGGCACTGCTGAGTCCCCTGGCAACAGATTTCCCAATCTGCATGCTGATGGACACAGCGAGCATCTGGGAATCTCAAAGTGAGAGGCTGGGATGTGGGTATGGTCCAGCTCCCTGCTACCTCAGCAGCCACTTGTGATGGGAGATCCATGAATGGGCAAGCGAAGACCTTTAGCAGACATTTTCACTTCTTCAGTCTGTCCTGTTATTTGACAATAATATCGTGGCAGACATTTTATATACTTGTGTGACATTTTATCTTTAACAATCAGATAGACATAGCACAGAAAATACTTCCAATAGGGCCTTTAGAAACAATTCACTGGGTTACTCACTGTCTCTAATGCTAACCCACACGTATTAAACAATGTGAAATCATTTTGTTCTTATAGGATCAACTTAAGACTACACAATGAAACGGTTTAAAATGGTACAATCAGAAGTGGAGTTACAGAACTAAAATATTAAAAATAAATTATATTGGAATCACCACCTCTTTTAAAAGTTATTTCTATAGAAAAATTGTTTTAGTCTATTCACTTGAAAATATGTTTAAATGGAGCACCTGCCACTTCACAAAAATGTTGTAATATAATAGATGACCGTTTAAATACATGCCTCTAGCCCCTAGAAGTCATAAAAATACTACATAGTAAGTGAATTGATTTCTTTTTTAAATAAACACACCAGGAGTTATACTTACAAATAAGTGTTATTGCTAAAAGCACTCACTTTCAGAGGTGACGCGCTTGTGCTAAAATGCTGTTCATGCTAAAATTCTATCTGAAACTTCTTTTCAGAGTTGCTTTCAGAGCAAATTACAATGTCATGGAAGACAAAGTGCCTTTATTTTACCATCAGTTTTTGCTTTCTCTGAACAGTTTTACCCAGCTACATCATTCACCTTTTTCACCAGACTTAGACGTGAATGACTCTGACTATTTCCTAGAGTCTGATAAACCTTTCAAGTCAGGGTTTACAAAGCTAAGGATATTCAAAAGGATGTACGGCAAGCTCTAACGTTAGCCAACAGAGAAGTAGCAAAAAAATTTTGAATGACTGTATTTCTGCAATAACTGTACAGTTTTCCCATACAGCTATTTTGAAAGGCAGAACACTTCACTTGAATATGTAAATCTTCGTATGTTTAAAAATAATTTCATTTCTTTATAGTTGGATCTTGTATTGGTGAGAAATAAGCTCCATATGAAAAGTGCTGTCAGGTGCTTAAAATATAGGTGAGTTGAGACCAATCCACTGCTTAGAACTGAGGCAAACAGTGGAAGGGGATGAAGATGAGGATTTTAAGATAAGATGGTCTCACACAGCCAGGGTTAGGTAAAGGAGAACATCTCTTGAAAGCTAGACAACGTGATTACTAGTTAAAACGTTAAATTCTATAAGGTTGACAAAATCTAAAAGGAAACCAATTCTGCTACTTCTGGTCCAAGGCTGTCCCATAAAGAAGAGTGAATCTTTCTTTTTAAAGTCTGCAAACCTTTTCTGAAGGGCATGTCTCTTAATAACCTTCATTAACTTCTGTTTGGTTGCCTAAGAGTTGTCTCTTATCCAAAAAAAGTTTAACACAGTCTCAGTAGAGATTGTGTTTATTTAAGCTTGTTGGAAAAACATTCCTATCATTTCAAGAATGACTAAATATTTTTCATTCACATAGTTAGCATTCCAGACTATGTTTTCCTGCCTCTGTTGATTAGATGAAAGTGAGCAGGCCCAAGTCTGAACTATTAGATTCAATTATTATCTTAGGAGGAAAATTATGAGACTCCCAGCAATAATGCCCTTTTAGGTATGGGAAGTGGACAGCAGGGGAAATAAAGAGGAACCTGCCCCCTTGCAGGCCACTTCACCAGGGAAACACTTAACAGCCGGGGCTGCTGAACGCTGAAAAGTCAGAGGCTGAGGTTTTCCTAATCATGTGTTTCAGAAGCAGCTCTGAACAATAACATTCTAATGTTATTTGAAATACCTAAAGATATTTTAAATGACCAGAGAAAATCAAAATACTATGAAATTCATCCAGGAGAAATTTCTGATGCTTAGGTTAAAGACTTAGGTTAACATGTGGTCATCTGCCATACATTTATTACCCAACATATGACCTTATTTGGACAAGCACAAAAACAGACTGTGCTATATTTTAATTTCCATTTATGGAACTAGTTTCCAGGACACTTAAGAGTTAAAGGATGAAACCAAATGCCTAATAGTCTTTGAGATATTACGAATATTTTATTATTCTCAGCCTACTAATAATAGCACACTATGTGGCACTGAAGCAATACCACCCATAAACTGAGTTTTGATCCTTGTTATTTGCCAGAATGTTAACATCATGTAACCCTATGGCATCTTTGACTTTGCTGCCTCTCAGGTCAGCCAAACTATGTTTGATTCCTTGCCACAGAAGCAGTAGCTTAATCATTTGAGATACTGTTCGGTGAGGAAGTATTATGGGCAGGGCTGGAAACATTTTTTGTTGTTTCAAAGAGTTCCCACCCAGATATGTGCCTGGTACAGACTTTTCTGGCAGCTCAGTAGAAATCTCATTTGAAGGGCAGCTTGATTCAAACTATATCATTAGCATCAATATGAAAGAATATAGTGCTCCTATAAAATTAGGATTGATGAGGAGGGGGACAGTTTGACAGCTCACAGACCTCCAGCCCTTTAGAGGAGCACAGCATGCAGTCTATTGGGTGAGCTGATGTTGAAGTGGCTACCTAAATCCATGCAGGTCAATATATAATGCCCTCTCTTCAACACTGTCCCAAGTGGGACCAGGATTCCCCAAGTAAGGAATCCAAGAGAGCCAGGTGGCAGGAAGAAAGATAGTTGATTGTCTGGTTTAGTTGCATTCCATCCTAAATCCAGAGAATGAGAAAGAATCCACGCACAGGGACTCTCTTATTCCTCTACTTCAAGAGTTGGTTAAGTCCAGGTTAGCAGAACTATTAGGCCTACCTGAAACTCAGCTCAGTTTCAGATAATAACTGCAAATAACACTCATTTTAGGTTTTTACTATGGAAAACATTTCAATAATACTGAAGTAGAGAGAATAATATGATGGACCCTCATATACCTATTACCCAGCTTGGACAATCTACAAATAACTTTTGATTTACTGACTGAGATGGGAAACGGGTTTTGCCTTCGTTTCAGAGAAACAGAAGTATTGGAACAGAACTACCCATTTGTCCAAACACAAGTGGGGAATTTATTTACTGACAACTCAAACCATATATTGAATGTTACCTTGTAAAATATTACCTATGTTGTTCCTAGTTCTTGAAAAGTGATATGCTAGGTGTTGGCTTGGAAATCCCCATGGTCATCAAAACCATCAACTCCTCCCAGCAGGAGACTCCGCACACACTGGGCCTGAAGAACACTCAGGTCACAGTGGCCACCTGGGCAGGGTCCAGACACAGCCCAAGACGGGACAGCGGATCAGCCCTGACATCAAGACTTCTAAGTGATGATGAAATTCTTATCTCTTGCATCAGGTGTTGGAGCCAAGCTGGCCTCACACCTGTCCACATCTCTTGTATTTTTCTTATTGAGTCATCATGGGCATGTCACATACATCTTGCAGCCAAAATTTCCCTCCTCAACACCTTATCTTACTTTAATTATAAAACAAACAGATTTCTTAATGGAAAATGGCACTCTGCCCTTAGGGTCCCTCTGACATTAAGAATCAACTTAGGTGGCATTTATGCCTGAGGTTACTGGAAAAAATATTAGCAAATTATTCTCAATACTTAATTGTGATGTTAAAAAAAAATGCTAGCTGAAATAACAATGCAGTGGCACCTGCATGTTGCAAGGCACGACTTAAAAGCAGTACATTAAATGTGAGAGTGAGCCCTGGCTAGTCCGGGGGAGACCACAGCTTACAAACCAGTCTTGAAAGGCCCCCATGGCTGCCCCCGGGAGGGAGCGAGAGCTATGTGCTCACCAGGAGGGCAAGCAGTCAACCTGAAGCTAATTGGTCCAACTCGCCTGTAGACATTTGGGCCTACCATGTGCCAAACACACTTCATGTAACACTCTGCTTTCTGCTCTCAAAGTGTATTCTCAAATATAAGCATTCTAACATTAGCCTTTCTTCAACTGATCAGGGATCAGCATTTTTTTTAAATTGCAGTAACACTGGATTATAACATTATATAGCTTTTGGATGTACATCGTAAGGGGTCAGCATTTGAGGCTGTGGTTAAGGGAATCCCACAGCAGGGTCTACTGCCTCACTCAGCTAAGGAGGAGGTCTGCAAGAGGAGTCTGGTTGTGATTTCCCACTCCAGTCTTTCCCTCCCTCCCTAACTCACTCACTCATCATTTGTTCATTAATAGTATTTGAGCACCTACTTACACGTCAGGTGCTGTTTTGGGGATTCAAAAGAATAGGGTAAGCTCCTCGCTCATGGGGAATGCAGCCCCTTTCAGGTTACTGGCAAGAGGGAGTGCAGTGCACTGCTTGTCGCAGAGGCAGTATTCCCGCAGGGTCCAGAACCTAGGCTCTTGGGCCACACTGCTCTGCCACTTTCAAGCTGTATGACTTTGGGCAAGTTACATGACCTCTGCACGTTGGGTTCTGCGACAGTAAACTGGGATGAGAGTACCTGCACAAGAGGGAAGTTGTGAGGGTCAAATGAGCTGACACTTTGAAAGCACTTAAGCCTGGCTCATGGTAAACGTGCAAGAAACGTTAGCTACTGTTATTAAGGGCTACAAATAAGATGATGCGAATGGTGCTAGATGCGACAAAGACCTAACTCTCCTGCCCCCCACTCTCCCTCTCCTTTTTTCCTTTTTTTTTTTTTAGTTTTTAAGCAGATAAGGACATATCTTCCAAGCATCACTTAAACTGCACACTTTATATACAATTTCACGCTTTTCCATCTAGCTCCCTACAAGCGCCAGAAAATAAAAATAATGAGATTGATAAACAAGAGTAGACATAAAAAACCCAGAAGAACAAAACATAAGAATACAATTAGTTACAGACTTACAGACAGGGATGGCTTATCTATCTACCTGAATTGGGTGTTGACAATAACTTGGTAAGACTTAATCATGAGAGTACTTAAGTGCCAATTTAAAAAGCACTTAGGTACTTGTGAATCGAGTTAGTTGTCAAGTAACAGCCTAGTCTTTAAGAGCCCCCAGGTTCGTGTCCCCAGTCCTCCAGGAGTAAGCAAGTACATTATGTTGTCACTTGGAAGGTATGTATCTTTAACAACAACAGTCACAGCAAGGTTCTTCCTCCCGGCAGGTCCTAACGCACCATATTTGGGGAGGCAGTAATTTATTTAGAAAGAATCTAAAACCACAATCCCCGTGTGGGGTCCTTTCACCTAATTTCAGGCTCTGACTATGTACCTTGGGACTGTAGCTAGTTGGGTGAGCGCCAACATTTGTTATGCAATTGTGCCCAGAGGAATTTATTGTGTGTGTAAGCTGCATAAATACCAGTGTTTCTGTTTTTCTCTAAATAATTCTGGCTGATGGTTTATTTATTACACATTAACACCTTGCTTTTTTCTTATTTCATCTCATCCTTTTGCTATTCTGAAATCACTTGAAAGTATTTTAAGGCTATTGGATAACTGCTGAGAAAAACATTTTCAAATAGTTCCATAGACTTTCTTGGATCCTATAAACTAAGCAAAAAGATTCACTTGTCCTTTATTATTCTGTAAGTTTTTTATTACTACTACTAACTAGTATCATTATCTTAAGCTGTGCCCTGTTTTTGATCTCATACCAAAAGAATCTGTCGTCCTATTACATCTTAAAATTAAAGTTACTGGAGAGCAAACATAATCTTGTATGAAACTCACTACTTAACTAAGTTAAAAACAAAAACAAAACACACAAGATAAATTAGTTCTCTGCGAGCTAGACGATGGAATCTTCTGAAAGGCTCCATGCAGAGAGTTACGTGCTAGAGCCTGCAAGACACAGAAGGGAACTGAGACACCAGCAGAACCTCACAGCTTGAAATAAAGATGCTGAGTGCTGGCGAGGTAGAGGTGGCTTCTGGACCTGAGGCTTGAGAAGAGAGCCAGGATGTCTCAAAGCCATGCTTGCCCTGAGGTCCTCAAATTAGGGTGAGAGGGCAGGTGGGAGACCACATCAAAACCACCTGGAAATGACTTCCTCCCATCACCACAAGCCTGTCTCTGCTCAACACAGGCCAAAAGCTGGAAATGAGGGGGAGATTAATAAAAGAACTAGAAATAGGGGCAAGAGTAAACTGAGGTGACATGTGGGAGCAGGGGAGGCAGACAGAAATATAGCTGCATCCGACAGACTTCAGTTTATCTCAGCTCAGCTACATAATGGCAATGGACCTTGGAGGAAATTATCTAAATCTCTCTAAACCTAAATCTCTTCATCTCTAAAATGGGACAATAAGGCCTTCAGCACAGTGCTGTGAGGATTGAAGGAAACAAGAATGACTATAAAGCACTCACTCCACAGCATCTGAATACGAACACTGCTTTTCTTCTGGTTTAATTTAAAAAGCCTAAATATTTTCTTTGACATTAACTAGGAGTTGTCCCTTATTTATCTTTGTGTCCAATGCTGTATTTGGATTACAGAAGGTTCTTAATAAATTTTTTTGGAGTTAATGGCTGACCAAACTCTTTTCTCAAACAGTGGACGATTAGATTACAACTCTAGGCAGATGTTACAGAGACCAAACTCCATGAGATCAAACTAACATTCACTCCCTATCCAAACATCTACATGACTTACGAATAACTCAGTCAGTTCCATAAATATATCCATATTTCTATTCACCAACTGCTTCCCTTTTTTACTTGCCATGAAGGAAATGCTAACGAATGCAAAAAGGTAAGTGCAAAAGGACTTTCCTTTCCTTCATTTACTTTCAGGGGAAAGGCTCTACTTTTTCACAAGTTTTTTCAGTCTTACTTTTAACTTTCTGATTCAAGACTCATGAAGTTAAAGTGTTTACTGGATTACTTATTTATGCTTTTTTCTTACATTATCATGCACAAATACTTCCAGTTGACAACAGATGGTCCCTAATTCTTAGAGAGAGATATCCCCACCTCTATCTGCTTCAGCAAGGCACCCTCTCTCATAAAGCCGACTGTACACCATCATACATACTCCCGCACACTCCTTTTTTTAGGGCTGAAACACTGCCTTTAGGGGATGGGAGGAGTGTACGCATGTGTGAGGGGGTGGGAGATTTCCACCAAATTGGTCATCTGGAAGCTATAAAGTTTTGGAGTGTGGCAGCTGCGCTCTGAGTCGAGTAATGGTGAGGGAATTGGTGATGTCAATAGAACCAGGGTCCTCCAGCTTAAATTTTTATATGATTTTTAAGGTCTTTAATAATTCTAACCCCTCAGAGGTTAATGAAGCTGGTCATGCGAACTCTGAAGTCTGAGTTTATTAAAATTTAGGTAGAAGCAAAAGACTTCTTGATATAGGACTTAGTCAACTTAACCAAATTTCTGAAAAGACCTGTCAGTTTCTTAATAGCTGTTTTAATTCTAGAAGGATCCCTCTTCAACATGGATTAATTTTGACCCACTTCAGTTCATTTTACTATGCAAATATGCTTCTTGACGATGGATACTCTCTATTGGATCTGTCAGTATAAATATTCAATCTCTTATCTGTACTAACAGACATGGACAGAGAATTAAGCCCGACTTGGGTAAGCGTGCAAAGAATCTCCCCAGGATGAGAGAAACGGACCAGAACAGGGGTTGAGACAGAAAGACTAGTCCAGGATGCCTCAGTTTCCTCTCTGTTAAATAGGAAGAGACATAGTGAATGTAGGTAACCAAGACATAAGTAAACGCCTGAGAGGAATTGCCAAGCCACAGCCATGGAGATATTAGAAGGAGAATGGATGCTAGGAGTGAGGAGCAATGCAAACTGCCTTTGACAGTTCCAGGTTTTTCTTCTAGCTGTCAGGACTCTTGGGCTTATGGAAGCGTTACAAGTTGAACATGCTACGCTTGAGTTCTGGGTCTTATTTCCAATTTTATGCATTGCGTTGACCTTTGGATGTTAATTAGGCTTGAAGTGAATTGAATTAAAAAATACATATTTGGATATTGTAAAGTATTCGGATAAGCATATTTGCAGTGGCAAAATAAAGACCACACCATTCTTATTGTAAATTTGCAACATTAGCCCCAAATGAATAGTTTAGGCTGTATAATAAATTCATCTGCAACAGGAAACAGCATGAAGCAGACATTATGCCTGAGGAAATAAAAAACAAACAAGAAGACACTAGTAGAAGCTTATCCAATACGAGACATTTGCCAGGGACTCATGAGAATCTCTAAGGTTTACCTTCACACACGGGGCAACACTCCCCAGGCACTTTCACAGGGTTCATGCAGCTCTGTCCGCAGGCTGTTGCAACGCAGTGGGGCTCTCCGTTGATGCACTGGCAGAACGTGCAGTCGTCTTCCCGCCACCGGTCCCCATGGGCGCGGATCTGACCGTTGGCATAGCAGCCCGCAGGATTATTAAAAGGATACACTGGATCTAAACGAAAACATGAGTGCAGAGTCAGACTGAGGGCATTCTAAATATTCTCTCTGCCTGCACCTAGAGACATTTTTTTCCCAGGTTCTAGTCATCAGCCGTTCTTTTCCAGCTGTGATCAGCAGAAGCTCAGGCTTGCATGAGGTATCTCTAGGGAGACATGCAAAAGCAGCTGTCATACTGAATTTATGTCCACCCATCCTGACACTGCAGATAGGGCAGGGGGTCTGTGGCATAAAAGCCAATGTGCAGGTGTTAACACTTCATAAGGTAGCAAAACTTTGTGGATAGAGCTGTGGGTTGATAATTAGAAAATACAGATCCATTTTAGGTCTGACCATGTCTTCTGAGTTGTCGATTTAAATGTTTATCACACCTCAATTTCACCACCTGAACAGTGGAAAGAACAATGCTCCCATCTAGTTAGGGTAATCTGTAACTTCCAGGACTAACTGCAGCCTCCCTCTCTCGTGGTGCCTGGAACTCCACGGGGATCACAGTGAGGAGGATGGCGGGCTCCTACTGTGGCCTTATTCACCACAAGGCTGACATTCCTTGTCTAAACCACACACAGCCTGGTTCAGACATACCATGAGCCTCTGCTTGTGCCCCAGAGGGAAGCCTGTGAACCTATGCCATTTTTCCCCCCACAAGCTGGGCAGCCGAGCAGCAGCTGAGGTTGGGGAACCTAAGTAGCTAAGGCTACTGTAAAAAAAAAAACAAAAAACATTTTTCTGAGATTATCGACAAAGACATAAATACTGCATACAAAATCCCCAAATATCCTTATAATGACAGCAATTAGATACATCACTCGATTTTCTTTTTCAGAAACACATAAAACCTGGCCTCAAGAAACAAGTGCTGCTGTGCTGGGCGCAAAGTCCAGGCAGTACTGAGTTTGGTCCTCTTTATTCTAAAGAGGTAATAGGTGTTATAAGAAGTTAGAAGGCCAAAATTTAAAGTCATGCAGTCACAGCTTTAGAAAGGCAGTCTGCCAGAGATGGAAGCAGCCAAGAGACCCGAGTGAGATAAGACTTTATAAATTTCTTTATAAAAACTATTGCACTGCATACTTCATTTCTACTTTGAGCCTAGATCTGAATTCCAGGAAGTGAGACATAACCAGATCTGTGCCCAAACAACTCATTATGATTATTACACAGAGGTTCTATCTGTGTTTTTATACCACCAACTGTTACACAGTTTCAGAGACTATTACAAACTGGGGGTAGCTAGGGAATAAATCAATTGAGAAGGGTAAAAGTTTGACGTGATTTTTTTTTTAAATCTCCAATGACACCTAAAAAGTGAACCACCTTTCTCCTATGTTGGCTAAATAATTTCTAATGGCAAAGGACTTCACTGTTATGAACAACTGTTCAATGTTAGCAATGCAGTCTGCATACTTTATGTATCTTCAGATCTTCAGTATTATATGGTAAATATAGCTCAAACATTGAAAAGGGTCTTAGAAAACAAAGCGGTATGGATCATGGCCGACGTTCTGTCCTCCCATTTCACGTGTGGAGATGAGGGCAGGGCGAACCTCAGGCACAAGGCTGGCATGTCTGACTCCAGACTGAAGGTCTGTGGCCCAGTCAGGACAAGAAGGCTCACACGACCTGAATTCTGGGGAAACACAGCAGGATGGTCAGACCAGAGGCACAGTAAGGCGTGGGGGTATTGCTCATGGTCTCACTGGAGACTCAGACAAGGGACTCTACTTTTCTGAACTTCAGTTTCCTAATCCTTAAAATGCGTGGGTTGTAGTGAATTATATTCAGAGTTATCATTCTGAAATATTTATTATTTAAGAATATCAGAGATGGGAAGGGAGGGCCTGTAGGAGGAACATGGGACTATTACTTCTTCAATGATGAGGGGGATAGAGGAAGGATCTGCCCACAGCCACCTGACACTTGGCTGGGCCCTGAGTCAGTGTCACCACCATGCCACACCACGACCCCACTCTCACCGCCACACATTTTAAAAGGAGGGGTTGCCACAGGGTCCGACCCCACCTGGAGTGGCATGGGTATCAGAAAGGAGGCAGGGTTAGTTCCTCCCTGAGCCAAATGACGGAGACTGTCAGTGACTAGGGCTGTCCCGTCCTAGCTGAGCAACCCTAGGAGAGCAGGGGGTGAATTCTAATGTCAGGGTGACAACAATGTCCCCAGGACTTGCTGAGGAATTGCTAGAATTGTAGGGGAGGAACAGAAAGCACTTCCGGGGAATCTCATGTGGGCCCATGGAAACAGGCGACCCATCGTCTATACCTAGGGTGTAACCTCCCTCAGAGAAGTATTTTCACACAGTCTACCTGGCATTACCAAAGTCCTAAAAGATAGACCACAATGTCATAAAAAGGGAATGTCTTAAATATTCCCTCATTTTTGGATGAAACTGAATTAGGTCAATTTTGATGTTAAAACTCTGAACCATTTATATTCTTATTAATCTTTCATTAGCCACTTTTCCTACCTTCGCACACTGGGCAGCACTCCCCTTCAGGCACATAGTACCTCTCGCAGTTCAGCTCACCGCACTGGGCAGTGAAGCAGATGGAAACACCCCCTTGGCATCGACAAAATCGACAGTTGTCCATTCGAAACATATCCCCATCATTATATTCCACATTGTTGAATACACAGGCTGGCTTTGTTTCTGAAAGGAGTTCAAACAAAAAAGGTACATTCAGTCTTTTTTTTGGTGAGGAAGATTAACCCTGAGCTAACATCTCTTGCCAGTCTTCCTCTTTTTGCTTGAGGAAGATTGTTCCTAAGCTAACGTCCACGCCAATTTTCCTCTATTTTGTATGTGGGACGCCACCACACCATGGCTTGAGCAGTGTGTAGGTCCACACCTGGGACCCAAACTTGTGAATCCTGGGCCACCAAAACGGAGTGTGTGAACTTAACCACTATGCCACTGAGCCAGCCCTCAAAGTCATTTTTGAGTCGTGTCCTTCTATGTTTTTCAAACAGCCTCTAGAAAATTGTCTGATAGCATGAGGTTATAATTTAATGGAAATTTACTAAAGTCAATATAATTTTCTGTAACCAAAGCAATAAAGCAATGTAAAGTGAAGTAAAATAAAATAAACAAAACACATTGTTATCCTCTTTACTCCAAAGAATTGATATTTTCCTTGGCAAAATCTACATTCACTTCCCCCTACCCCAAATAAAGGTAACGACTTGACCATGAAACTCATCTATCTGATATGTGCTTTAAAGAGACATATTTGTTTTGTTAAGTCATTCGCTACCTCAAATAAATGATCCTGTCTCCACATTAGGTTTCGTTCTGCCTCAAAAATGTATTTAGGCCTTTTTGGAGGTGATGTTCTTTTGTTCCTCCCATGTTCTCTCCTAAATTCTTTTTTCTCTCTATCTGTTTTAATAATCTGTAATTTTAACAGTGCTTGGCCTTTAACAAAACACTTTCTACATGCATTACTTCACATAATCCCAATAACAAAGGTCTGATGTAGATATTATCCTGAGTTTAGAAGTGACGAAATCCTAGGTAATTTGCTCAGTCACACATTTAGTATATGACAGAAGCAGAAACAAAAACAGTAACTCTTCAACTAAAACCCTGTGATCTTTCCATCATGTTTCAAGTTATGCTTTGCTAAAGACTCAAGAGCCCTGCATTTAGAATTCATATCATGATACCAATGATTCTGAAATTTTTCTCTACCCTGAAACACTCTCCCCTAAATTCATTCCTTATCCTTAATTTTGGTTGACTTAAAAGAACTCCCACCAGATAAAGATATTATAAGATAAAGAAAACTATGGATCAATATCACTTATGAACATAGACACAAAAATTTTGAGGAAAAAAATACTAGCAGACTGAATCTAGCAACATATCAAAAAGATTATAAACCATGATCAAGTGGGATTTATTCCAAGAATGCAAGGTTGGTTTAACATCCAAAAATCAACTAACATAATATGGCACGTCAACAGAAAAGAGGACAAAAACCACCTGATCATCTCAATAGACACCACTAGGATTCTGAGAAAAAAGTTCAATAAACTAGGAAAAGAAGGGAACCTCCTTAACTTGATAAACAGCATCTATGAAAAACTCACACCTAATATCATACTTAATAGTGAAAGACTGAATGTTTTTGCCCTAAGATCGGAAACAAGACAATGATGTCCACTCTCCCCACTTTAACTCAACACCGTACTAGAGGTCATAGTCAAGGCAATTAATGCAAGAAAAAAAAAATACCCAGATTGAAAAGGAAGATGTATAACTATCTCTAGTTGCAGATGACATGATCTTATATATAAAAAATTCTAAAGAATCTACTAAAAAACTCAGAACTAATCAACAAATTGAACAAAATTCAGGGTACAATTAAAAGTCAAATAAATTGTTTATCTATACACTAGCAATGGACAATATGAAAATGAAGAAAATAATCCCATTCAGAATAGCATCAAAAAGAGTAAAATATTTAATAATAAATTTAATAAAGCACAAAACTTGTACTCTGTAAACTACAAAATATTGTTCAAAGACATTAAAGAAGGCCTCAAACAAATGGAAAGACATTCCATGTTCATGGATTGGAAGATAATACCATTAAGATGAAAAGATTCACCAAATTGATCTACATATTTAATGTAACATCTATCAAAATCCTAGCTGTCTTTTTCATAGAAATTGACGAGACAATTCTGAAACTCATATGGAAATGTAAGGGACCCAGGGTTGCCAAAACAATCTTGAAAAGAAGAAGAAAGTTGGAGGACTCACACTTCCTGATTTCGAGACATACTACAAGGCTACAGTAATCAGGACAGTGTGGCACCGGCATTACGACAGAGATAGTTCAATGGAACTGATTGAGAGTTCAGAAATAAACTCTCACATTCACTGATTTTTGACAAGGTTGCCAAGACAATTCATTGAGGGAAAGAATAGTCATCTTAACAAATGGTGCTGGGGCAATGAACATCCACATGCAAAAAAATAAGAATGAACCACTGTGTATCACACTATATGCAAAAATTAACTCAAAATGGATCAGAGAGCTATGATCTAAATCTAACAGCTACAACTATAGAGCTCTTAGAAGGAGACAGGAGTAAATCTTTGCGACTTGGGATTAAGCAATGGTTTCTTAGACATGACACAAAAAGCACAAGCAATGAAAGAAAAAATAATTAAATGGGATTTCATTCACTTTTGTGTTTCTAAGAATACCATCAACAAAAAGATAACTAACAGAATAGGAGAAAATACTTAAAATTATATATATGATAAGGGATATGGATACTCACATAAAAACTTGTACACAAATGTTCATAGTAGCATTATTTACATGAGCCAAAAAGTGGAAACAACCTAAATGTCCATCAACTGATGTATGGATAAGCAACAAATACAACGACATATTTCTTGGCCATAAAAAGGAATGAAGTTCTGACATACGCTACAACATCAATGAACCTTGAAAACATTATGCTAAGTCAAAGAAATCAGCCAAAAAAGACCACATATTATATGATTCGATTTATATGAAATGTCCATAATAAGCACATCTATAGAAATGGAAAGTAGATTAGTGGCTGCCTAGGACTGGGGGCTTTTGGGGGAAATGGGGAGTGACTGTTACTGAGTTCAGGAGTTTTGGGGAGATTGATCAAAGCATTCTAAAATCGTGATAATGTGAATAAACTAAAAACCATTGAATTGTGCAACTGAAATTGGTGAATTGCAGGGAATATGTCTCAATAAAGGTGGTAAAATAAAAATACTCTCAAACTAAAGAAGGTTCTCCTGAGCTAAGGTGCTCTGTTTAATAAGGCGGAGAAAATTGGATTATGATAGAGCACATCTCTCATGGGCTCCTCTGTCCCAACATCATTTCTTAATATGTCATCTTGCATTTGAAATATTTAAAGACTTTCATTGCAGTTTAATTTGAATATATTTACATTTGTATTGTACTTACGGACAATGACTTTCTCATTTGACTTTATAACTGTCCAGTTGAGAAGACAGAACAAGTATTAATATCCATTCCTCTGATTAGGAAAATGAAACTTAAAGAGATTAGGTGATCTGTCTAAAGTCATACAACTAGTGTGAGATGAGCTGTGTGTACATACAGCACAGTGATCTGCACATTTGAACCTGTTCCTTAGTGCTGGTTGAATATACTGTTTCTTTTTTTCAGAAAATTAACGTTACGTTAAAAAGAATCATCTTACTCTAGGCTCAGAATTCCTCTATATACTTTTAGCCAACATACTAGTCCGAGATGGGACTAAAAGGAACTGGGCAGTTAGACCATAAATTCCAAAGTGTACAAAATGCAGTGCTTTTATAAATCAAACTTGCATGCTGTGGAGTGAGGTAAAACACTGTACTCTAACAAAATGCTGAGAATCTGCTCCAACGGATGAAAAAATTTTTTATAAACCATCACTATTAATTACCTAATTGCATTAATCAACCACATCTATTATCTGGGTGAAGCCACAAATCTTGGTGCAAGATTTGAAGAAGTAAAGAGGGAAGATTCTGGCTACGAGTAACACTGCCCCAGATGAACTCGTTTCCATGATGGGGCATGCGGAAGCTTAAGCGGGAGGGGTCGGGACTGATGAGGGAACTGGGCAGCTGGTTTCACTGGCTAAGGTACAAAGAACAAGGGAGTGGAATCTAGAGAGACGGAGAGTCCCAAGAAACACAGCCTAGAAAACACAATCATCTCTTTAGGATAAAAAGTCATACAATATAACGAAATCCCTGTGTGATGTTGAGAGAAACTTACAGAAGCTCTTTAGAGAAGTACATGACAAAAAGACTGGCAGTGGTCTTTGAGGAGCAATGACTAATTTCTTCTTCACCTGTCAGGGATAGATGTGAATCTCAGAACAGCGTGGAGATGACCACTTACCTCTATAAGAGGACAATTTAAGTGGATATGGAAAAGAAAATATTACGAACAAATAATTTAGTATGTAATTTGTACTTCTCAATGCAGAGATGCATAAAAGTATCTTCTTAGTGATTTTTGTATGTGTTTTGCGTTTGCCCAATTAAATTTTATGTTTCTAAGTTCTGGAATCTTCTCATCCCTCTTCAATATAGTCCAGGACTCCTGGAAAAGAGCCTTCTAGAAGAGGCTGTTAATAACTTCTACTGCCTGCCAAATTACACTGATTGGCAGATGGTGATAGGTATATAATTTTAGTGAAGGAGACTAAAATGAAGAACTTCATGTGAAATGTGAAAGTGGAGAAAAAATCCAAATAGATAGAGTTCTGTTGCATGTTCTCTTCAGTCTCTCAGTAGGAAATGGCCAATATCTTGCCCCTGGTCTCATTTCACTGGGGGTGAACGAGTGGGTAGACATCATAAGCCAAGAGAGACAACTGTATGACAGATGGGAAATGTCTGAAAATTTCTCCGTAAGTCAAGAGCAAACCAATGTAATTCCAAAGACAGGGAACATGGCTTCCAAATATCCGAAGAGAAAAAAACCCTTTTCTATGGGGGGCAGTGGGAGTGTGAGTACTAGAGTACCCCAAACAGATACTACTTCAGGATAAGGGAAAGGGAAAAATACTTATAAAGAACTGCAAAAGATTGCATCACTCTTAAGCAAAATTAGCTTGCTAAGGCCCCCAGAACATGAGGGGTGCTCAATAAATGCATGTTGAGTGGAATATTTCTTTCAAAGCACCATATTATCTCCATTACTGTAAAAACAGACATTACGCCCCTAGAAGCATTACTGAGCATTATTACTATAGAGGCAATGGGTTCTGAATTGATGTTTTTGTACTAATTTTCTTATTAACAGACTGCAGGTCTGAGTTTTCTAGGCCAAAATTTTACATGACGAACAAGCTGACTTCGGGTATGGCTCTCTTGTGATTGATCCTCATGTCAGTGTTTGATGCTGGAAGAGACGGTTATTGGCTATGACAATCAAACCAAGAGGTTCTACTTTGTTTAGATTTTTATGCATACACATAGGACAGCTGATCACATCTAAGTAACCAAACGATTATTTCCACATTCCATAGATGAGATTTCCTACTCAAATGCCTCCAGGAATGAGAGAGGTGGGTCAGTGTAAGACAACAGGGTATATTATGACAAAATAGAGAATGCATGCCCGTCTGAAAGTAGTGGCCATCACTCAGCTCCAGCTGTTGATGGTAAAACTTTTGTCTGTAGGCTGGGGCAGACATAGAACTGTTCCTGAAGGAGATCTGGGATTGTTCCACTACTGCTAGGGAGATCATACTTCTGGGTGATGATTTTGATGACTTCTCAGTTTACATAAAAGGAGCTCAATCATACCATCTGTTCCTTTGGATTCTAAACAACAGAGTTCTCATTCAACCAACACCTCACAAGCCCTAGTTCCGGACACTGTCAGAGGATGCAGTCACAAACTATCACCATCTGGTTTGCAACTCTCCCATCCCCACCCACTCAAACTAAACCAAACCAACTGAAGAGAGAAGTAATATTTATGGAGAACGTTCTCTCCATCTGTTCATCCAGGCTAATGTTTCCAAAACTCAGGATTTCTCATGAAAATTTTTTAATCTTGCGTTTTCACTTTAATGCTTATCTTAAAAAAAGAAACAACGCAAGCATTGGATCATCTGGATGGCAGCTTAGGAACTGAATGCTGCCATGTAATCTCCGTTTCTGCATGTGGGGTTAGTTATGTTAACATTCAACCCACTGCCTCCTGAACTGGGTTTCTAGATCTATTCCTACACGTTGGGGAGTTCTCAAAATCAAGAGACAATGCTCCAGGCATCTAGGTTCCAGCTGCATGTCAAACTGACCCCTGAGAACTGCTTTCACTGAGCTGCATTTTAATATTTTGCTTTTGCTTTTTATTGAGAGGAGCAGCCACAGGAAACCAGTTTCTGCATTGGTGGTATTAAAGCAACTGAGGACACGATCGACTGCAGCACCCAGCGCTCTCTGTTTAAGGGTCCATCTGAGAAGAGCGGTGCTCTGTCCAATAGGCTCTTTCTCTCCTAAAGCAGGGACCCTGGACCTGACTCTCTCTCTCTTTTCACTTTGATGGCCAGGAACATGGGAGCCTAACTCGACGTTTAACCCCTGCAATCACCTGCATAGACACTTACGGCCTGCATACCTGGGTGCTCTTTCTTTTTGCTTTTCAACTTTACGTACAACTCTATGGTTCTGACTCTCTTTGCTAATTAATATTTTACCATTATGTCATTCTATTTGTTCTCACTGTAAAGTTGCCTCAAATCCTTTGTGGATAAGCAAGGCTTTATATAACAGATCTCTGCTTTTCTAGGCAATGATAATGAATCTTTGATATGTAGTATCCTCTAATGGTGACCTTCTGACAACTGTAAGATTTTCCCAGGGCACTGGATGGCAAATAAATAAATCCACAAACACACGCACACACACACACACTCACATCTGTGTGTGTGTATGCACATATGTATGTATATGTCAAAAAGAGTAAAACACAGACTTTGAGATGGGATGTCCTTAAACATTCTTCTGTAGGATTACGAATCTTCATCGTCTTATAGTTTCTAGTCTCATATACAATTGAGTGACTAATACAGTAATAGAGACACTAAAGCAGGACAAGAAATAAAGCAAAGATCACCTCACAAATGTGTGGTGGCAAGAAAGGCAACCACCAGATACAAGCGACATGCTTTGTTGTCTCAACATTTCTCATGACAGATGGCGAGTCCTGTTACCGAAGTGAGAGCTCTGTAAAAAGCGAGGCTATAAACAGGGGCAGGCCTTGAAGACTAATCCGAGACCACTAAAGCAGGGGTGCAGTTACTAGCAGTCCGAGTCACATCACATTGGGACAAGAGTTAGAGTTAAGGTCCTGATAAGAAAGACATGACACTTGGGTTTCTATAACCAAGAAGCAAGGTAATCGTATCATGAGACACGGTATTTCCAGGGGACAAATGACTGAAGACTCAAGTGTAGGGCAGTAAAAGATAGAGCATTCTCCCAAACAAGCCCTCTGTGGGCTGGTATTTAACAGCCACCTCTAGAGGGAACTAAGGTGGTATGAACCACATCACTCACTCGCTCAGTTGCTCACTCAACAAAACCTGGGTGCCCTCTGTGAGGCAGACAATATGTTAATATCCACAGACACAAGGATAGACTCCCCGCCCTCTGGCAGTTCAGATTCTAGAATGAGAGAAGGACACGAGAGTACTTGCAGGGTGATGAAAGGAAGCACATCTGAGACACTGGGAGCTCAGGGCAAGGAGTGACTATTTCGGTCTCAAATAGTATGAGTCAACTAATCACATAATATCACCTACAATAAATTGACTGTAGTGGTACCAGAGAAAAAAGGTCTGCTTGGTCCTTCGCTGGTGTTTAACAGACATTATTACTGGCTGGAGTATAGTATGGGTGGGGAGAAGCTTTGAGAAGAGATTTATGCGCACAGAACTTTTTCTGGACCTCTCTCTTCGTGCTTGTATTTATAAGGTCTTTAAGTCAGGAAGCTCACCCCACCTTCTCTATCCCCCTGGAATGTCCAGAATAGTGTCTTTGGATGTGAACAGGAGGTGGGCACACAAAATAATAAATACTCTTTGTTCTTGAGGCACAACTCCAAGTGATTCACATATAAAACCTCATTTAATTTACTATTTTCACTCCATTCTACAGATGTGGAAACTGAGGCCTAGGGAGACCAAAAGACACTCAAAGTTACACAGCTAGTAAGTGGAGGATCCAGTTTCCAATTGAGGTCATTTGGTTCCATTCTTTGTTCTCTCTTAATCACAAAGCCACACTGCAAATGTTTCTTCAAGGCAAAACAAAACCAAACAACATGGGACCACTGGACTAAAAACTACAGGACGCAATGAAACAGGACTCAACTTTAACACACCCTTTTCTTGTGGGGGATGGGAGACTTGGGAGAGACAGAAAATCTGCTGAACTCTGGTGTGTCCTATAGGCAGTAGTTACTACGGATGTTCCTGTATGTGTAATTTTGTTGTACTTGTCCAAATCCATCTTCATTTTCCTTGCTTGTCTAGGTATTGACTAAATGGCGTTCTCTAAAATTATTGACATTTCACTTGCTTGAATTTTATTGTTTTTCTTCTGAAAATTCTGATGGACGGGCATGTTTTAGGTTCTCTTCCCTTCTAGTATCCAAATTCAATAAACACGATGTCACCAAACACCAAACCCTCTCATGAAAGGTGAAAGGGAGAGGTGGATTCTATTTGAAGAAGTCTTGTGACTGCAGAATCCTTTTTCTGAGCCACAAGGCTCAAGCCAAAAGCAGGCTAATACTAAGGACCAAGCACTGGTCAAAGCTGTTCTCCCTAAGTAGGAATGTGCTAAACTAGTGGACCGTCTTTGCTGTTTCAGGCTGAGGTAGCTCCAATGTAGCGTTAATTATAGAGACTATCTCCTGACAGCAATGGGCAGGGGGTCAATGACAGGAGGAATATGATTGATTATAGGTTCCATGATCCTCTTCTTGAAATGCTAAGATTTCTGCCCTACTGAAACACAGCAGAATATGACAGCTGCATGCAATCTGCGATTTCATTTCCAAAATTCTCTTTCTGATGGATGGAATGATGATTCCCTTCCTAACTTCCTTTCCCGCACCGTGAGATCTGAAGCAAATCTTCTTTCTGAGTGAGTTTCATCAAGTCCTTGAGTATATTCCTTGCCTGGCTAAAGGCAGAAGCGGCTAGACTGAACCCTCCCTCCTCCTCCTTCTGCACAAATGGACACTGTCTGAGAACAAGAGAAACCCCACGTACCATTAACACATTCAAAGACATCACAGCACTTTCCAGGTGTCCCATCTCCACGAGAGACTATGCGGGGAGTGGATCCCACCTCACACACGGGGAAACCACATAAGCCAGAGAGACACTCGCATCTGAAACCAAAGAAAAGGGAAGGAAAACCCCATGAATAAACACAACATAGAAGTCGGGAGACCACAAACAACGTGGCTGTGGCTGTGGCAAACTTGTCTACATGACACTGTCCTATCTATCTGGTGTCACTGGGGAAGGGGGAGGGAGTACTAACCTAAGTTGCATTCCAAATAACTAAGGCCCATCTCCTTAATATACACCCAGATTTTTAACTTTAACCATTTTGACAGAAATATTCCTAAAATGCATTACTTCATTTCTTACTTAACCAGATCAGTATTGAGCACAATAAACATTTTTGTGATGACTCAGGGCCATCTTTATATGCATACACTATTATGTTATTCCATAAATCAGTGACGCTAGCAGGGGCTCACACAGAATGCACGCTCTTGCGTTAAAAGGCCCCATGTTGCTGCTGTGTTGATGGTGACCTCTAGGTGTTTCTCACAGATTTTTCTGACTCTTCTTTCAGCTATTAAGTTATTAGTTTTTCAGTCTTTTTTGGTCAGTGATTGCGTCTAGCAGCACCCTCATCTTGAGCCGCGTTAATTTATAATTGTGTCTAACAGAAGAAAGAGACTCTGACTGAAGACCGAGGAGCTCTTTTAAATAAAGGGCATAAGCTTTAGGAAGTGGATTTTGTGGCAGCTATTTGAAGGCTGAAGGTCTTAACTTTTTGGATCTTCTAAACTGCACATGTGCCTTTATCACTATGTGCATGAAGGAGGTGACGGATGCAAGCTAGCTGTGCTGGCTCTCACCCACAACTCCAACTCTGCCATGAAACTGGCCTAAACATAGAAAAATAGGAGGCAGGTAAAAATAAGAGGAGGAGAAAATGTTGTCAATTGCCTGATGCTGATCTGTGAAAATGAAATAGGAGGCAGGAAATGAGAAGCTCAGGGCACCAGGGGGTCAGGATGCAACTGTAATACAAGGACGGAGCAGCTAGACTCCTGCCCTGGGACTCCCCTGGGGATGGAAGTGGGTCAGAGGGTGGAGAGGATGACTGAGGGACTTCCCAGGTTGAAAGGAAGGAAAGGAAGCCATCCTAAAAAGACAGATCCTTGCAGGAAGTGTGTGAGTATTTAACGCACCACAGGGGCAAAGATCAGGAGAGGGTGACATTCCCAGCAAGGAAGAACTTTTACCACATTCATTAATTCTGGGGTTTCCCCCCCTTATTTCAGCAACTGCTTTGATCTCCTATTGTTCTTGGAATCTTTCATAAATTAAAATATACTTTTAGTCCACACGTATTTCAATAACCAAGCCCAGAGGTTTAATTACATTTATAGTTAACTGTAGAACTAAAAAGGAAACAAATTTAAATTAAAATTTGCACCAAAGATCATTAAAGCCACTGATAAGGTGTGAATGACCTCCCTTTCAGGCTTCTTCCATGTGGGATGATGGGAATACTGGATTCCTGGGAGAAGAGGGTGTTAGGTAATTAAGTTTTGCTGCAATGGTATTTCTGCCAATGGTTTAAAATAAATGTTTGCCTGTTTTGTGAGCAGAGCTGGGAGCTCTCGATTCATAATCTATATGCCTACAGGACAATCACCTTCTAGGGCTGAGTAAATATGAACTGGGCTTTTAGTCTCTGGCAAGGTTATCCCATAGTCTTCCATTTTTACATGACTAGCCACTGCAGTTTCAAGTACCTAATCACAATATGTAATCGTATATTGGAGTAACAATATATTGTGGACATGTATTGCAACTGACACTCTGTACAACTTAAACTCATCCAAGTTCACAGATTAATGGGGCTAAGTATTGAAAGGCCACACCCTGAGCCCAATGTCTGGATGTGATTACAATGAAAGCATCCTACAAGAATAGCTAAACATTTCTTCCTCATCTTCGAGGATTCACATTCTTGCCTACTGATGTTTTCCAGGGAATTGTTCTGATTTAAACACCAGAGAGCATACAATCAACTAAAAAGTATCTCTTGGGATGTCCTTCAATGCCAGGCTCTCCGCGAGGCTGTCAGAAATCACACCATCCTGAACACCCCAACCACGTCCACTCGACATCTTCCTTTTCCCCTTTGACCTTTGACTTATTTCCCAACGTTTAAAAATCTCTCATTTTCCTAGAGACCCATACAGGTTGTCTCCAGCACACAGCAGAAGATCTAAGACTGCACACAACTGCCGAGTGACCCACTTAGGAAAGGAAAACTCTTTATGCTGAACTTTTACTTCTAAACCCAGAAGGACTGCACATTACAGATCCAGAGTCAGAGGCCCGGGGTTTTGCTGGCTGGCCTGCTCCCAGCTCATTTCCCCTTCTCTACTAGCCCCTTAGAAAGCCCTCCCTGCCTGTTGCCATCTCTTGATTTCTCACTGCTTCCTCTGAACCTGAGATTGGCAGATGTTAAATATCATTAGCACCTTAATAAAGAAGGAACTGGAAAAGGTGAAAATCTGGGCTCACCTCACATCTTTCTATTAAGTTGAAACTTTATGGAACTGCTGTTTTTTGCAGGACAAAAACAGTCAAAAAGCAATTTCATATAGTTCAACATTAATACAACTCACATGAGTTATCTTTTGATAGACACGTCCACACTCACTCGGTCAGGTAACAAATGGGGTACCCCATCAGGACCTCTATTTCCCAAAGAAATTTATGTCGACAAATTATGTCAGTCTAATGTGGCTTAAAAAGATTCTTTAATAAGATTATTCTAGATTCTCTGGTTTACCTACACTGGAGGTAGGTATTCTTCCCTTTCACAGATGGGAATAGTGAGGGACGGAGCCTAACACCCGACCTGAAATTTAATAAGGTTTCCTGTCCTGTATTTTCCACTAGAAGAGACTAGATTTTCTTCTTTTGAGTCATGAAGAAGATATGCTGAATTACAGAACAATGGAAGCATGTAAACTATATCTTGTCCTCACCATCATTTCTCTTCATTTTTATTCTTTTTTTGTCCTCACCCTCCCCGCCCCCGCATAATCTTCCTCTTACCCTTTATCCCAGTGCCTGGATAAAGAACAAGCAAGGGAATGGAGAAAACTTGTGGATTAGTGGCAGAGGAAACAGACTTACAGACGAGAAAGAGATGCTTATAAATCGATGTCACCACTTACCCCTCACTTCTGAAAGCGTCCTTCCCCCAATTTCCAGGTTCTAACCTGGTCCTCCCTTACCTGAGTCTCTCCCTGTCCCAAGCCATGCCACACCCATCCTATGGCTCTGTTCCTGTACTTCTGCAGTCAAAAATCTTCGGTTACTCCTCATTTAATTGATCAGCTCCTCAGCCTAGCATTCAACACTTTCAAGTCCACATACCTTTTCTCCAATTCAATCTTGCAGTATTTCTCTTCAGTCACCTTCTGTTCTCCAAACAAACCCCCACTTTGCTGTCTTTGCTGCTCGCTCTACCCACTCCGGAACATTCCTCATCCAGCCCTTATCTCCAGTGTCTGTCTAGATACCATCTGTCTTTCTAGGCCAACCTCAGATAACAGCTCCTCCTCTTGTGAACCCCCAAATATACCATACTTCTCACTCTGTCTCCTGGTGACTCGATACTCATCTTACCACAAGCTCTCTTTGTATCTATCACGTACAGTCATTAAATAAATACTTCTTAAATGGAACAGAACTGGAGATGAATAAAAGGAGGATAATATTAAACAAAACAAATGAAAAATACAAAAGAAAGTGAGAAGCAAGCACTGAGATTCCTATAGCATGAACTCAAAAAAGCTACTTCAGGCAGAGCGATTTGATACCTAGAGCAGAAGTGCTAAGGGCTTTAAAAATAAATAAATAAAATAACAACCGCTTTATTGAGATATAATTCGCATACCATAAAATTCACCCTCTTCAAGAGTACCATTCAGTGGTTGTATATTCTCAGGGTTGTGCAACCATCACCACTACCTAATTTTAAAACATTTTCATCACCTCAAAAAGAAACCCTGTACTCCCATTTCCCCCTCCCCCAGCCCCTGGCAACTACTAATCTGTGTTCTGTGTCTATGGATTTGCCTGTTCTGGAAATTTCATATAAAGAGAATCATACGATATATGTGCTATGGGCTTTTTAACTGCAAACAAGAAGCAACCTGTATTTGCAATTTGCCAGAAAAAAATCAAGCCTCCAATGTTATCCTCAGTATTAAGATAATGATCGATCAAGGTACCACATTAATAAATTTTTGCATAATGTAATCACAGCTGCAGCCAGGTGGGACTTAGTTAAGCTGTCTTTTTTCTCTTGAGTAGGTAATGCATTCAGCTTAGTGGGCATCTGAGCGCCACAGTACAATGATGAACAGCACTCAGAAATCATCTAGGCCCCTAGAGGGCACTCCCCGCCTTAGGAGGCCCACGCTGGCTGGTTCTGCTGGCTGGAAGGCAGTGCGGATGGAGGCTTTCCCTTCGTGTGTTTGCTTCCTGGACTACAGAGTCTCAGGCAGGCCAGAGTGTTAGCACAGCTTACGAGATGTTCGAAGTCTAGCCTCTACTTATCTTTTAGCTTCCATATTCTACTGGTTCCTCCACATGCCCGCACTCTAGCAACAATGGCAACCTGCCATTCACTGAATCCACCCCCTGTCCCCCTTATCACTCAGGGCACAGTTCAGATGTCCACTCGACCTCAAATCCCTGCCTCTCTTTTGCACCTGGTGAATTCCATAGAGCCCTAAGACCACCTACCCCGACCAGGCCTTTTCTGATCAAAAAAGCAACCAGGATTAATTTTCTCTCCTCCAACCTTCAATAGTACACAGGGTACCAAACTCCTGGAGTGGACCTGCTCATCATACCAAACCAAAGTCCTACTGTTTTTCCTGTGAATTCCCCTAGTGCAGGGGGCGTGTCTTATTTGTCTTAAATGAAAAATGAATGATAAAGGCATCCAAACAATAATCTGGAATAAACATTCTTTTGATGATAAATAAGTCAGGTTAGACCACGCACTGTTTTTATGGTTTTTATTTTTATAAATTTTAGACTGAGAGCTAATAGGTGCAGCACTTTTCAAAGTTAGCGTATGGCGGGAAAGACTATGGAATCTGTCTAGGATGCAGAGGCCAGGGTGCCACACTCAAGGATTGTTTCTCTGCAAGTCTGGGGCAGGGCTCCAGGAGAGCCCTATGTAATAAGCTCTCTAAGAGATTCCATTCAAGGGAATCTGGGACCCACTTTCTGAGAAACTTGCTCCTAGAGGTTCAGGGGCTCAGTTGCCATAGTTTAATTTGCACTTTCCATTGGAAAAATCCAAGTACAACCAGTTTTATCATTTTAATGAGGATGATCAGTAGCACTTGTTCTCCATCATTTATAAAGACTCTTTTCTACCTGAATATGGTTGCTAAGGAGTGAGATACACGTGGAGTGCAAAAAGAACAACTTTGTTTACTATCCAGTCTCATCATCCACCAGAAAATGTGTGACCACTAGCAAGCCACAAACTCTGGGATGCTATTTTCTTATCCATCAAATCAGATGGTTGGGACATAATGGGCTTTCTTCTAACTATAAATTCCATGATTCTATTATTGCCATTCCTATTCCCACCACTGCAACGTCTGATCCTGGCACAGCCCTTTCTACTGGTTCTCCTCGCCCGCACCCTGTCCTTGGAGCACACCACAATCTCGCATGCCCACACTTGCTGCCTCCTCCTCACCAAGCACCTCAACCTTCAGGATCAGCTCAAAACAGGCTTTCTCTCTGCTTTCTTAATTTTGCGGGGGTGGGGGGGGGGTAGCGCAGTGGGGTATACTTACACATCTGCAACTATTTCTGGTTTTTTTCCTACTACAGAAGACTAAGCAGGAGAAGAAACAATAAGCCAGATGCTGGTGTCTCCACATTACCAGGCGTGTCTTCGTAACGAAGTTAAGGCTTTATAACTAAATTGAAAAATCAATAGTTTGTTTCGCCCGAATGACTAGAGAAACTGTAAAGGACACTAAACTATAGGGAGTTAGAAGAGGCCGTGGGGCGAGGAGTCCTCTTTGCCACCCTCTCTGCCATTCAGCAAAGCACAGGAGTGCCCCTGGAATGTGCCCCTGTGGTGGGCGTCACGCAGAGCGGAGGGCAAATGTTATCCTAACATTCTCCTACGATAGCTCCTTCTGCAGGGGAGGAAGTCTGGAAGCAGCAAACCGTCAGATTCCTCATCTTCCCTGAGTAGACCCCTATGCCACAGGGAGAAGAGCTCAGTGGGGCCCTCTGTAAACGATGTCTCCGGATTTATTCCACACTTGAAGGGAGTGCTTGAGCCCTTGGAAAGGGGAGAATCACTGTCTATAAATCAAAAGTGACTATTTATAGGTGGGAGGGAGGTCGCCCTCGAGTCAGGAAACAAGGATAAATGCAGAATTAAAAGGGCAAAGCACTTACACTACCAGGATTCCACACACAGTGTATTAATAACCGTCAAGAGTGGAAATTATAATGACATAAAACATATTCCTATTCTATAGAAAGTAGCTTCAACTTTAATTAAATTTGATGCACTATGCTTCTACTGATTAAATTTTTTTTACCTCTTTCTAGGAATGTATAAGCTAACAAAAAAAAAAGAAAGATACTGCAAATAAAACATCCAAAAAGAAATGGGTTTCCTACCTCAGGGTCCAACTATCCTTATGGAAAACTGCTCTCCTCCCTATGGAGGTTTCTCAGGATCACAATTTGACTCTTGTCTCACTGTAAGTAACAAATCCCCTTCCCCCTTTCTCAAACTCATTCCTGCCGGATCTCCTAGCAATTCTGCCACCCAGGCAGTTCAGCACGTGCCTGAGCTGCAGCAAGCACCGGCCCAGCTCTGAGGAGCACCCCTACCTCCCAGCAGCCGTCCTCCCCTTACCACAGGGAGCTGCTATCTGTACAGATTCACCTTTTTCCCCACTTTCCCTTCAGAGACAACAGTAAAATCATGATGTATTGTTGTGGTGGCGGTGATTTTTTTTTTTCCAGCAAGGAGTAATCGAAAGATATGCTCCATTATAGGCAAGGTATCAATTGAGGGCAATTAGGTAAAATATTCCTTTGCATTTCCTAACATTAGTAATAATAATAAAGCCCACTGCAAGCCCTTAAGAAGGCTGTCATTATAGCTCTCCTCTTCCTCGCTTTCTCAAGTGGCAGATGATTACTGCTCCCTCAAGGCTTGCATGTGCCTCAGGAAACTTATCTTAAGGTGCCAAGTTGAAAGAAAAGTGCTATAAATTGTAGGAAAATGTAAGTTGTAAGTCCACACGGTCCTGCAAGATTTATCGCAGTGTCTTCGAGAACCACGCCCCACAGTAAGTAGGTGTGGTGAGGAGAAAGCACTGGCACTTTATGCACACTGGCAGCTGGAGTTGACTGGCTAGTGGAGAGGGTTGGGGAAGCTTGAAGGGACTCACTCGCAGCAGCAGGGGAACCAGAGGCACTGAAACCGCTGGAAAGAATCCCCAGGGTCTGAGCCCCTGCTGAAAAGCGAGAGCTGGGATCTGGCAGGCATGCTGAAGCGCACTCAGTTCAGCCCAACAAACCGGTCACAACAAAGTCCAGGGATGGAAGGCTCCCTGCCTTCGCTTCCTTAAGTCTGGAGGAAAGACTTCACAGTGGGCAAGACAGCCTTCGACAGTAAAGAGGGGACAGGCATAAGAGACACACACAGAACCACTTAGGAAAAGTAAGAGAGGAAACCAGCACCTTGCACTCTGGGAAGCAGAAGGAGTGGGTTTGGATGTGGAAAGTTGTTTTGTTTGTTTTTTTTTTTGCTGAGGAAGATTTGCCCTGAGCTAACATCTGTGCCAGTCTTCCTCTATTTTGTATGTGGGTCGCTGTCTCAGCATGGTCACTGAGTGGTATAGGTCTGTATCCAGGAAGTGACCCTGGGCCCCCGAAGTGGAGTGCACCAAACTTAACCTCTAGGACACAGGGCCAGTCCCCTGAGAGTAAGTTTTAATATAACAACATAAGGTATTTTCGTTTCAGAGCTAGACTTGCCAACTGCATTAGAAATGGATGCTTTGGAACATGGAACCAACTTGTTTAGGAACATGCAATTATTTTGCAACTATCTGCTGAGTGTGTAAGTGCAGTAGGCACTCAGCTGAGTGGGGCTGGGGATACACAGGTTCCTGGCCCTCTGTTTAGGGAGGTGTTGGATATATAATCACAAGTGGAACACGATGGATGTGGACTATTCCATCTCTTCCCGGGGCATGTGAAGACAAACACCAACGACCTCAGGACTAACCTTCTATTTGAACATCTGAGCAAAGCCTCCGCTGCCTGGGCTGCTAACACTCCTTCAGGCCTCCAGGGCCACCTGGGACCTGAGCTGGTGCTGAGACAGCTGACTTGAAGCATGCAGCCACTTGGATCCATGTGAACTGTCAATTCCCAGACCTCTCATCCCTGTCATCAGTGCAAAGTGCAGGATCCTCCTGTCTCCTGTCCTCACGGGAATGCATATCCCCACACAGTGCTGCTTTGCTTCCCAGGGACTCATCCTTCCATGCCAACCTCTCTGCCTGCCCCAACCTCTCCTCTGCAGACAAACTCTCGCAGCGTCTGAACATCATCACAGAGTGGACCACTCAGACCTGTTCTAACACTTACCTGGCTCACCCGAAAACACTATTTCCTTATAGCCGTCTTCAGTGAGACTGTGAATTCCCCTACACTCACTTGTTCACCTGGGCTGGAAGGGAGGTCGATATTCTCCAAGCCGACCCCTGGTTAGCCCCACGTTGTTGCTTTCCTCTTTCATGCAAGCCTGCCCTCTCTGTGGCTTTGCCTTCTGCCCATTTGCTAAGGGGGCAGAGGTTCAGAGAACACACTTTGACTTCGGGCGGTCTTAGGCTTGAGTTCTGGCCACTTAGGAGCTGTGTGATCTTGGGTGAAGTTACATCATCTCTCTAGGCCTCAACTGTACCATATGTAAGATGGGAATGATTAAAATGCCCATATCTCACATGACTGCTCTGCGGACTAAATAAACTGATACACGACAAGCACCTAAGAGAGCGCCTGGACCACAGGAACACTCAACACCTGTTGTCTATTTTATGAAATTATAATTTGGAAAGCTTCAGTGTCTATGTGGACAAAGCATTTTCAACACCCTGACCTCACTTGATCTTTTGGAATCCAGTGACCCTTGCCATCCCCTCCACTCCAGCCACAGCTCTCCTAAATCTCTCAAGGCAGCATCCTCCTCGCTGATCACAATGGTTCATATCCTTCCAGCCCTCGCACGCCCATGCTCCCACCTCACCGACTCTTCAATCTCACTGAGGCATCTACACCCCAGATCCTTCCCTTTTCTCCTCAGCCTGGGCCTTGTCCTGACTATACCTTCTTAACAACACAGCCTCAAACCCACGGTGTTCCGCCCGAGTCATCTTCATGATGTCTAAGTTTCCTGTCCCTTTAAGCCCCATCCATATCTGGTCTCTTGATACCAGCCTCAACTTAGTTAAACCCAGAGATGGCACACTTGCAAGTCTTCAGGAGTCAGGCAGAAATCCTAAAACAGAGGGGCTCTCTGCCCTCACAGGGCGCTTGACTACTCATTTCATGCAGAAATGGATGGTCAGTGTTGCTATACCTTCCAAGTGCTCAAGAGAAGCTAGATTTTTATGTGAAGCACCCCAGTTTTGACATGCTGATGACTAATTTAAAGATGGCAAAAAAAAAAAAAGAGGATAAATTAAAAAAAACATGTCTTGGGATCAAATTCAGCCCCAAGGCTGCCAACTGCAAATTGTGATTCGACCCAATTACCTCCTCTGTGCTGATACCCAAGCTGTTGAGGGATGCTGGGGAAAAACACACTCCTGGCAGGAGCTGTTTGACGTCTTCAACGCTGATACCCCTCACATGCCTAAGAGACCTCCATTTATCCCCAAGGATCGCTTTGTCCATGATGTTTTCTCTGACTAGAGGCACAAAGATAAACGGCTGCTGCTGTGTGTGTGTGTGTGTGTGTGTACACGCATAGGGCGGCTGGATTGAGCACAGATGGTGAAGTGTCCATCAAGTGTGGGGGAATCGGGGTAGAGGTGAGCACACTCCAGGAAGAGGAAAGAATTTACTCCGATTTACAGAGGAAAGAAAGAATATAGTGTGTTTAGGTTGGAGCAAATGGTTCAGCCCACCTGAACATATTATGTGTTGGGATGGGAATTGGGGATACTGTGTGGGGACTTGCAGGAGATGTGGCTAATGAGGTAGGCCAGGGCTGGGTAATAAAGGGCCTTGTATACCATATTAAGAAGTATTTTTAATTATAAGCAATAGGAAAGTAATGAAACATCTTAAACAAGTGATATAGTCTTACACTGGGGTGCTTATCTGCGGGAAGAACTAATACTGTCATCAACTCCATTTGTCTTCAATCATAAAGACAGGTGGGATTAATGCCAATGTTTTAAGCTGCAAGATACATTTAAAGTTTAGGAACCAATGACCACAATAGCGTAGAACGCCCTTTCCTCTTTCTCCATCTGGTGAACTCTGACTCATTCTTAAAGACTGAGCTCAAAAGAAAAACCCAACAGCTTTCCAAACTGGAATTAGTATATCTTTGCTCTGTGAGCCTGTTTTTTGCACACTTGGAATTCTAAGGCATGTAGCACTTTAAACGGCAATGGTTTATACCTATTTACCTTCCCTTTAGACTGGAAGCTCCTTAACATTGGTGTCTTCATCTTAGCCCCACCAGGTAGCATAATATGCAGCACATGATAAACACTCAAATACTCTCCCCTGAACAGACCAAAAACACTGTGCGGTTTTGATGCTAGGACCCACCCCAGATGAACTATCTATACATTTAACTAAAAGCATTTATTGAATATTTACCTGTGCTAGGCAGTGATGAGAGAGCAATATATAAGGTGTATCCTTGTATTCAAAACGTACACAATCTAATGTCTTAGGAAGTGCCCTAAAGTCTTCAAGAATCCATGATCTAGCTATGGAAATCAAAGTTTTCGATCTTACTATCACAGGAGCCAAGACATACAACTTCCTTCTCAAACAAAAGCAAAGTCAGGAAAGGATAATTTAAAATGCACTTGTCTGTGCAATACATTCACAACAGACTGAGCCTCAAGTCCAAGAGAAACCAGCAGCCTCCATCTCCAGGGCTGCAGTTCAGCAGTTCAACGTCTATGGGCAAATACAACCCCAAACCTTCTGTGAACTGGATCTATGCAATGATGAGGCATCCTATCCCTTACATCCGACAGAAAGATGCAAATGAAGAGTAAAATATATTCCACGAAATTTGGGGTTGCTTTTCTGGTATTTCCAGAAGAGGTAAGATTTTAATATTTTAGATTTGGTTATTAGCTATGTAAATAACTTGAAAAAACATTTTTGCAGGACCTTCTGGAGCTGTTCTTCTGTTTGCCCGTGTCATGATGATGATAATATCAAATGAAGGTGGGTGGGGAAAGTCCCCTGAGGTTCAATATTATCCATGCTGTGGATTCTGCTTTCCAACTTGATTGAAAGTCTTATGGAATTCAGTTGAGTTGCTTTCTTTCAGTGTGAGTCAGAGGGCCATGTATTCAGTGTCTGCTGATGGCCAGGCCCACTCAGACCAAACTGCTAGCCACTGAAGACTACTTGAGTGAGAGCCTTGAGCTTTGTTTCAGGACTGAAACAAATATAAAGTAAGACTAGAAATTGGTCAAATTCGTGGTGAAACACAAAGGGCATAAGGCGCTAGTATAGGAAGTGCAGGGCTTACACATCTGAAGTGAATTATTGACAAATTAAACTCTCTACTAGGGAGATAGCTCATCTCCAATGGGCAAGGGCTTTACTTCTAGGAAAGCACATTTTCTTCAATCTGGGGATAAGTCCAATAACAACATGGAATTCCTACAATTATTTTGCTTTAAAAACATCAGAGTTTAATATAGACTCTGGCTTTTTTAGTTATGAGTTGACTTGCTCTTTGGGCCAAAAATTACTGTGACAGAGGGCAACAGAATAGATGTTCTTTTCTTAGTTGAGAAAGAAGAGCTTCAAATATATTTCCAAATTTATTCTGCATGTGTTTAACAACAAAGAGAATGCTACCAGGAGAGCATGTCAAGAGTCAGGAATGTTTTAAATCTGCACTATGCTAATGCATATTTTACATATTGTATAATTTAATTTTACTTATTCCCAAAAAGCAGCTGGATAAATTATCCAAATTAAAGGGAACAACCTAAAATGAACTGAATTAGAGAAATTTGTCTACTAACAAACTAATCTTAAAAAAAAACCCAAACTGTTATTAAGTGCCATCTTCTTTGGAACAATGTTTTGGGAACAGATGGACATGATAATTAATTACAAGTCTCTTAATTTGATAAAGTTCTTTTGAAAGTGCATATTCAGGGACAATTTCCACTAGTTAGATTCAGTAGGCATGATACAAACAACCTAATTACCTAACACAATGTTAAAAGCATATGAGTCTATAATAAATACTATTTGATGATCTAAAGAACTCAAAGAAGAACTAAGGAGTGCTCCCTGAGCTATGAGAAGGAACCTGTCAACTCCAAGCCATCCTCAAGGAGTTTTTGGCTTTGACATGTGTCTTGCTGCGCTGATGTGCCCTGCGTTGATACCATGTTCCTGACTCTTGTGTAATCCTCCCACCCACCACCAACATCCTCCTCAAGGCTTCAACCAACAGAATGCTAGGCTGACGTTCTGGAGATAAGAGCTGACTGAGGAGCTCTGGAAAGCTCAACCACCCAAGTGTAATACGTTAGCAAAGAGAAAGTTAAAGGACTCTTGACATTGTCACTCCAAGGCTATTACTCAGAACAGATGTTAAGGGAGCAGAGAAATAAGAAAATCCACTGAGTTCTCAGTAAGACGGGAACGGTTATGATTCCAAGTAAAACCATAGGTAAATTGGTAGGGATATGAAAAACTGTCATCAGTTTTCATATGGGTGTGTGCTTTTTGAGGTCCTTGATTTCCTAGTTTGGATTTCAATCTGGCATATTACTTTATAGCTTTTTCTTAAATTCAGTTTTCATTACTTGGTAGAAAGCCAGTTTTTATTAATTGATTCTTTTCTTGAAGGCAGATTACTCTGTTCCCTTCTTATTACCTTCCAAAGGTCTGAAATGCTTTTGAAACTGGCAGAGGTGATATTTGCAAGGTGGTGAGTTCCTTCAAGCCTGGGCCATGTCTTACTCATCACCATACCCCACGGCAAGCCCAGTATTGTCTATCGTCCATGAGGTCCTCAATGAGTCTTTGCCATTAACTGAGCATTTTCAAGTCTGCGCCTTGTTTTCACTCACTGTAGCTTTGTGGTTAGATTAATTTTGATCTAACTCAAGTGCTTCTGAAGGGAAGGGACAACCTGCCAAAGATTCCATTCTGCTGGCCTCATCCAGTATGAGTCAATTTGAGGCTGTGAATTCTGGAACCTCAGAAAGCTCTTTTTCTAAGTATCTACATCTATTAACAGGAAACAGTGTGCTAGCAATCTGCTAAGACTCTATTATCATAATACAATATAGCAACAAGAAGATAAATTTTCTTGAGAGCACAAAGGAACAAGGATTGAGGGATGGGAACTAAACATCCCCTAGATTTTCAATTTGAAGCAGCAGAGTATGAATACCTAGATGTCATAGTGAAAGTAAAGGAAATTCAGAACCTTCATTCTGGTCATGGGCTGTACATCTGACGTCTCTTTCAGATACAATGGGGTTGCCATTTTCCTTTCATCTTATTTCCCTTCCTGGAGTTACAGTGTTTGGCGCTGTTATGATATGATAGGTTATGAGTGGGAAATTGTCCTCTAAGGTCAATGCCTTATAAGAGAGAAATAAAACTGAGGCTCAAACAAGGAAAAAAGGAACTTAATTCAGTAGACTATTTTTTATTTTAAGAGACATAGAAAGGAATGGTTCAATCATAAAGTTAGGAACAGAGAATCTAAAACTCTTCCATGAATATAATGCTGTGTGTGCGTATACAAGTTAGTGTAAAATACAGAAAAATGCAATAAGAATACGGAGGAGCTGGATAAAGAGGAGTGACAGGGAAGACAGACAAAGACAGAACCTCAGGGAAAGTGAAGCAGTGACAGCTGGGGAGAAACAGATACAAATATGGGTCTGGGAGCCAGCAAGCAGCCATACACAGGTTTATGTAGTTCATGCTGGTGAGTGTGTGGGGGTACGAGGATGCTGCACACGTCAGCCTTCCCCTAACACACCCACCAAGGCAGGCTGACAGGCAGAGCTATCCACATTCTGTTAGAGAGCAGTTTAATAGAGTAAATCCTTATCTTCTGGATTCAGCCTTTGGAAAGATATTCTCTGCTCCTGCTATATAAGGGACTATCTATTTACAGATGTGGGAAAAAAAAAAAAAGTAACCGGCAATGTTCAACTAGCCATTGACCAAAAGGCAATCTATTTTATTGGATTATCACCCAGCTGTCACAATTCAGCCAGTTCTGATTACCCTGGTTTAAATCATTAGCCTAACAGTTTATTTCATTTTGCTTTTCCTAAGTTTTTTTAAAGAAAATGAAAAAAAAAGGTAACCATAATTCTTTTATGACTTCCTTTGGACTTTCTTCCCTTCCTATCACTATGCAAACTTTCTATCTCCCATTATCTTCTAAGGTCTGGAATTTTCTTCAATTTCCTTCTCCTTTCTTTCCTAGGGTCTCCTTTCACCAGCAGCTTGGGCTCCTTCCCCTGTAAAGGGTTTGGGAGACTCAGAGAATTTAAAGGTAGAAGTTGCTTTTGAGATCATCAAATCCCTCCTTCCCTCCTTCTCTCTCGGATAAGAAAACAGACCCAGATAACGGGAGAGGCTTGTCCCAATTCTTGCAGAAGTGGGCCTGGACTCTAGCACTCCACATTCAGGGGCGTGCTCTCTCTGCCCAGCACCAGGTGATGTGTGGAGGAGCATTCTTTAGCTGCTGAACGGCTCACTCACAGGTAGACATTTGCTCCCAGACCACAGTAATAAAGGAAAGTTTAGGACATGGAATATTAGGTCGCCTGAGTGGTGGAGCCAGGGAGGGGCTGGTAGGGGGCAGGACCACAGGTGGACAGTGCTGCCCCATGGTCTGTGCTCACAAAGCCTGGCTCTGCTACTCACCAGGCGGGACCCTTCCAGCTCACGATGCTCCATCTCTGAAACAGGAGAGCCATACAACCTGCTTCCTGGGAGGGAGCACTAAGATTCAGGCTCGTCCTCACGTCGAGTGGAACTGGACTTAAAATCTAATGTGCTCAAGATATCTTATTAGACTTTTTGGTGAAAACCAAAGTCACGTGTTAAGTCAACATTTTACCTAACAGATAATATAATATTTTAAATTATTTTGGACTAAGAAAAAAGAGTTAAAAGTGTTTCTGCATCTTGATTTAAAAATAAAATAGAATTTTCAGTATAGTGTCCCAGAAAGCAAGAGATATAAATGTTCCGGATATAGGTTCTGGAAGAGAATCAGACCCTTAGTCAGAGAGAGGCTGGAGCCAGGAGGGAGCTTGGGAATCTGGCTTGCTGTGCTGTGCACAACCCAGGAGAAACCCTATTTTAAGTTTTTGAACATTATAAACAATGACTTAATTTATTTCCACCTCAAAATAACCAAGTGGAGTTTTTTCAATAACTTCTAAGGAATGTATATTTATAGACAGAAACTGATAACAGAATGTTTCAGAACAAAAAGTTTGGGACAAATCTCATTAAAATAAATTTAGAATGGGTGACTGTCAATAACATATTACATTCATTCATCTTCTTAATAAAAACATAAAAATATTTATATAACAAATCAAAAGGCATAAGGGTACTGAAAAACTCATCTGACTTACAGTGAAAGCGAATAAAGTACAGGTATTACTGTCTAGATTTTTAACTAGTTAATGTCTACCCTGTAAGCCTGTATCTAAAACGACTGGTGAAAAATTACAGAGTCAAAGGGAAGACTGTAAAACTAGGCACACACATTGGAGATAGCAAAGAGTGACAGGTATAGAGAAAACAACTGTGACCTAGGAGCTCTCTTCTTGAGAAACAGCCCAAGTAGGCTGAGGTTTGGGCGGGTTGTCACAGGAGAACATGGGAAGCACAGATGTTCAGCCCAGGCTCATCTACCCTCCAACCATGGCTGGTGGGTCCATTCCCCTCAGACAACCATCACATAATCAACCACTATAGAGGAGAATTTCTATGCAACGCCTTTGAGTTTTTTTAGTGTTTGTTTTTAAGGCTGACCTGGTTTCATCAAGCTGATCTCCTGGCATCCAAAAATGGCATTCTCCGTTACGTGATGAGAGAAAACCAAGTTCAACTAGGTAGTCACAACATTCCTTAAGGAGAGGAGGTAAAAATGATGGTTGGCTAAACGATGCTTAAAGCTGAGGTGGTGCTCAGAGGCTCCAACTCACGTGTCTACTGCCGGGTGAACTGTGTAGAGAGAGGCAGAAAGGCAGTTGGTAAAGAGAAGGGAGCTTAACCACAAGGTGGCCTGAACTACACCTGAGGACCCAGAGCCCCAGGACCAGAAGGACATTAGTCTTTGGGAAAGGGTCACATAGCTGCAGCACTCCACTAACTTTCTACAATCAGAAAATGAAATCTAAAGGGCACTTATTCTGGTCAAATGTATGTTATGGTGGATTAAAAATGGCCACAAATTCTTTCCAGCTGCTCCCATCAAGACGTGGAATCGATTGCCCCACTCTTTGAATCAGGGCTCACCCTGTGACTTGCTTTGACCAACAGAATGTGCGAAAGTGATATTGTGTGACTTCCAAGTCTTGGCTCCTTGAGGCTTTGCTACTTTCTCTCTTGCTTCTGCCATCATATGAAAAAGCCCAGGATGAAAGACCACACAGGAGGTGACAGGCCCTTCCAGCCATCCCAGCTGAGTTTCCAGACATGGGAATAATGCCACCTTAGACTGCCAGCCCCAGACGACCTGCCAGCTGACTGCAGAAGAACCACCCAGAGTCGTGAACACAGAGTCGTGAGAAATAATAAATCTTTGTTGTTTTAAGTTACTACTTTTGGGGGTAGCTTGTTACACATCAATGACTAACTGAAACATATGTGTGTTATGTTAACATGTACTATGCTGACATATATAAATGTGTTGGTGAGATATAAATTCAGATTCATTGATACTGTTATCAAAAACACTGCAGTGGAAAAGTACAACGCTTTGAGTCAAGTAACCTGGGTTGAAGATTTGGACCTGTTCCATCCACTGTACCAGAGAACACTTGTGATTTTGTGCAAGTCACTTATTCTCTCAATCTCTATTTTCATATGCACAAATTCCTCAGGGAGTCAGAATGACGATAAAATGAGAACAACAGAAGTGAAAATGCTTTGTAAACAGCAAGGTGCATTACACAGTTAAGCTGTCATTGTTCCTGTAACCTACTTGTTACTTAAAGACTTTCTTGTTTTTCCGTCTCTGCAAAGACATCATTTGGATCAATGTATCTGACATAACTTTCTCTGTTGTAAGTTTCCTTTTGCACAGAGGCATTTGTACACACACATGCACAAAGGGCCTCCCAAAGGCCATCAGGTGTCATGAGCATGGACATGTCTCATTTTTCCTTTTTGTCAGTGTGCAAGGTTTAGGCCCAATGTAAGGCCCAGAGCCACTCTCATTCCTTTTCACTACCTCCTGGAAGGTATGATGAGCTGTCATATAGCTCACAGCATATTCCAGCACTAAGAGAAGAAAAAAGGATGAAAAGAATTGGCAAGCCAAGCTGAAGGAAGGAAGAATTAAAAATAGTTAAAAGTCAATTATATCATACATAAGAATGATGTCTGAACAGGATGAAGTTTAGAAGAAAAGACAGCAAAAAAGGGGAAAATGAAGGATAGACCATTAAGAAAAACCAGAGAGGCAGCAAGGAAAGAAGGAATAACTTAGATTTAGAGAGGAGAGACGTAGGTGGAAAACCAGTACTAGTCAGGGATGTAAGTGGAAATAGACATCCTTGCGTGATAAGGACACCTAGAGGGTAGTGTCTGTCACTTGTAAGAGCTCAACTCATGTTTGATGAATGAATGAAAAACTGAATGAATGAATGAACTAAAAATACACAACTCAAAAGAAAATTCACAAATTGAGCAAGGATGACTCACACAGAGATAAGGCTGTTAGGGGGCTGAGCGGGTGAAATAGTCTCACTAGGACTGGAATTCCATTCGGATGGGAATGAAGAGTGAGGAATTTATTTTTTAAGACGAGGAGGGTGAAAAGTCCAGAAACACCTTTTCTAGTCTACGGAAGTATAATAAATCCTTACAAAACAGGGGTTGCTATTTTCACCTAAGGTATCTCCGCTGCTGGAGTATCTGATAGTTTACCTTATTTTTCCCTATTTGTAAAGGCCTTTTCCCCCTGAATCCTCCACATAATCAGTTTTGATCTCAAATGGGTTCTAAGTTCTTAACAATGCTCTTTATAAATATGCTGCTAAAGGTCAAATAATCATAACAGAATTTTAAATATTCTAAAATGCTCTTCTTTATACCTAAACATCATGCTCTTAAAAGAGAGAACCTTTGACATGGATCACACGCAAGAATAAAGTTACGTAGTTTTTTTCTCTTAAAATATTATTATTACTACATAGTAGGCTCACTCCTTTTTGTTTCCATTTTCACATGATTGTTTGGGTTTTATTCTCTTGTCAAAGGGTGACCTGTCTATCATCCTCCTCAGTAAGTGGGAACCCGCTTAATACGCTATGCTAGGTTAAGCCGTAGTCTGAGTACACTCTACATTTACCAATTCATTCAGTATTAATGCATACATAGAGGAGAGGAAAGAAGACATAATTCCTGACCTCTAGAAGTGTCCTTTAGTTGTGGAGACAAGGCTTTCTGCATGTAACAGTTAAATAACAATGCAAGGAAGTATATAATTCATTGGCAACATGGAAAAGGATATGTCGGGAGTTTCCAGGGAGTGGGGTGGGTTTTGGTTGAAGCATGAAGACCTTGTGGGTAAAGTGGAATTTAACTGGAGTCCTGCAGGACGAACGATATTAGAAAAGGGAAGGGAGAGGTAAGGGCATCTTATGCTTTGAGAGGTGAGCTCCGAGCTTGGCATGGAGGGTTTCTGCAGTATCGAGAACTGGGCCATAAAGAGGGGGCTGCGGAAAAACCGCAAGCATTTTAAACTGAGACAAGGAGTAATATCACCACTCAATGACAGATAACAAGAAACTAAAAATATTCATTCGTTTTCTTTCCTTCAACATATAAGTCATCAGGGCTAAGAGTGGGCCTGTTCATTCATTCATTCATAAATGGTTGACATATCACATCAAGTCTTATTCTAGGTAGTAGAGGCTACAAAATACTGCTTTCTCTCGAGAACCACACTGAGGAGAGATTGACCAAAAACATCAATGATTTCAATGTTTATGAAGAGTGCCATGATAAAGAGACCCCTGGGGAATTAAAACACAAGGGAGCAGAGGAGTGACACCTCAGTCATCCTCAGGGGCTGCAGAAGAGAACACTTCAAAGAGAAGGAAATGCAGTCCTGAAGGAGGCGTAGAAGCTGTAAAAGGGGAAGGCACTCCAGGAAGAGTCAAGTTCAAATGCAAAGGCACAGAGCATGAGAGAGCAGGGGGAGGGGCTTGTTCAAGTGGGAACACAGGATGCACATGGAGAAGGGGCAGGGGGTGAGTATGGGTCACTGACTAGCGAAATACAGGAAGCCACAGAGCTGTGAGAACTTGTCCCTTCCCCGCAAATAATTTACAGTAGGATTCTGAATGACTTCCTTCTCCGTGATTTCCATTTCTTCATTAGAGACGCACTTAACTGACCACTTAGTTTTGAATGCCCAGGTGGAAATTACGTCAACACAATAACAACCATCCTAAGGTGTACATTCACAAGACTCACAAAAGCTTGGAGATGAAATGGAAGGCATCTAGTTGAACCTCCTTTCCAAGGTAACACTGTTTCTAAGCATTCCTGGCAGGTGGCCATCTAGACTGGAAGAAATCCACCCAGCTCCAGCGAGCTCAGTCTATCTCAGGAAGCAGCCCGATGCATTACTGTACATTATTAGTTGTGAGAAATTTTTTTTCCTGAAACTGAGATTAAACATGTCTTCCTGAAGCTTCTACCCATTTTGACCCCCTAGAGCAACAGAAAAAGTAGCCTCCTGTGCCTCCTTCATGCAGATGGTGCTACACTACGTTTATAATAGTGAACTGAGAATTGTCCCTTTTCCTCACTGAAGGACTTGTTAATTAACAACTGGCTGAGTTTTGATTAATTAGGTTCTCTAACATAATGTGCCACCTTCCTTTTCATGAAGACCTTGAAGGGACATCTGTTACCGTTAGTAATGCTCCATTTTCCTCCTCCACCGCTTAGTAATACCTGATGTTTGCACAATACTCCACCCCTTGGCAAGCATCTTCATATAAATGATCACATCCTAATGTCAGAAGAACTGTTCTTATGTGCCACCGTTCGTCTGTTATCTTCATAAAAATCTGTGTATCTGTTTTACGATACAGTATAAAGGCGAGGGCAAGTCATGTGAGCTATGTCTATGAGAATCCTAGGGTTTCTGACAGGACAAAGATTAAGAGGTGCCAAAGAACTAAGGCATTTTAAGAGAAGAAAAAATTAATCCTTAGAACAAACTCTGGCTGTCTACTCCAATTATGGACAAATAATTGATACTTACCTTAACTACGGGGCCATACAGATTCCTATCTTATCAAAGCATTCATATAATCATAATTACTCATGCAACACACCTAGATGCTAAGTGCCCAGCACGGGGACTGGCACTGAGGCAGGGAGAGGTTAGGAATGGAGTTAAAGGCACCCTTTTAACTCTGGATATTAAATGTAGAGCAAAAGTTGAAAGAAATGAGATGACTTAGTCACAATGATGGCTTAGTGGCCTGGAAAAGGCAGAGGGGAGGTCACGGCAGGAAGAGGGGAGAGCCTCGCAGTGGGGGAAACAGAATGTAAACCCCACATTCCCGAGGACGGTCTTCTCCCGAGCAGAGCACGCAGGGCCAGCTCCGTGGCGGTGCTACGAGGACTGTCAAGGACAGGACCTGGAGACCCTCACCTTCTGGAGGAAGCCTGGTCCTGTAGGGCCAAGTGGACATCCTGCTACTAGGACTAAAAGGACAGTCGCTTTCTTTCCCAACAAGACAAAGAGAGATGTGTTTGTCACTCCAGAAAGCATTATAAGAATTTAGACTCCTCTTTGCCTCAGCAAGTAATAGGTCCGGGCAGATGTGTGATTGCCAGCGTCAAGGACCCCCGGGGAGCAATTCTATGATTGCAATTCTACACACAACGTTTTATCCTGCTGGACACAATGGTTAAGCACCTATATGATTCACTGCAGAGGATCAGATGACATGCCTTCTATGGAGCGGGTCCTCACTGCCTCCCTGACTACATTCTGAGGGGCATATCTGCCAGCACAGTTCCCAGTGTGCCCAAGTGCACAGGCACCCCGACGTGAAGAATCTGGAAGGATTAATGACTTAACCTGATGACACCTGGCTCTGATCCAAGGAACGAAACATAATTACAAGTCATGGTAACAGTTCAGTGATTTCTCCACAGAAACAGGAGAATACTAGCTTTCCCTAATACCTGGGGAAAACGAACTGCATGCTTGAAACTGTGCCTTCAATGATGCTAACACACAAGACAGAGGAGAAAACCTGATACACTGATGACACACCGACCTTGTTGGCAGGGTGCAGCAACCGTCCGCGGTGAGTCTGACTTGAGTTTCGTAGCTATCCAGGGGGCATACGGCCTGCTGAACGGAGGGGCACTCCACGGTGCTGCAGTCCACGCTGAAGACTGAAAGGGGCAAAGAGACGTACCATTTACTGTGACAGGTACTGGCATTTTGAGTCCCCAAATCAAACACTGGCTCTTGACAAATTTCTGCAGTTTCCTTGCTTCCCAGAAACCCTGTCCTCGCACTGGCATTTTTATTTCCATCAATGTTAGAGAACTGCAGTCTGTCCCAAATATTCTGTGCAAGGAAAGCGGGAAGAAGACATTTAAGAGTTAAGATGAAGGTGCAGAGAGAGACAGAGAGTTAAACGGATAGCGGTTACATGGATGGTGACAGTCAGCTACAGGCGTTTCTGATAGAACAGCTCAAGAGACGGACAAGGGACTGCTTTGCTTGAAGTATTTACCTAGCAGTTAAAAAAAAATCTGACCACTGGTTAGAAACTTGCAAAGAGGAAATCACTACAGACCTGTTTACAGACCACAATAGAACTGCCGCCACAAGAACAAGGATGTTAGAAATAACATAAAGCAAGAAACAGCTGGGACGTGACAACTAATCAAATGTGGCAAAGAAGGTGAGTAAATAGTCAAAGATGACTTAGCACATGCTGTAAAAAGTCAATGGACGAATGGTGGGGAAATGGCAAGGAGAAAGATTGGGGCTGAGTATTTCATTATGAAACGTCTGGCATTTTGATGCATATATTTATCTAAAAATAACTGTTTTATGTACGATGAGTTTTTAAAATCTAATCCTTTAAAGTGACAGATATATCTGCAAATGAGAGCTATGACCTTCTCTGGGGAAATGAAGCAGGTAGCCACAGTACCATAAATTTTAGCCCCATGTCCCCCGTCAAGCACACTCTGAAGGAGAAAAAAAAAAAAAGAAAAGAGAAAAAGACAGGGTCCCTCCCTGAAGGCGCGTATGGACCAGGGGATTATCACTCTGGTTCTCTGACTAGAAGGCCAGAAGCCAGGCTGCCATTAGCCCAAAGCAGCAGGCTCGCACGGTACGGAGGAGAATGGCCATCTTCACGGGGAGGGAGAGGCCAGGGCTGGCTGCGGAGGCCCCACTCCCTCTGATGCTGCGGAGACGACGCTTGCGCGTACCTGGCTTGCACTCATAGAGGTCACAGCACTCTCCCGGCTTCCCTGAGGCTTTGGACACCAGTATGTTCAGGTAGCCTGGCTGGCAGACTTTGCGCAGACAGCCCGCAGGGTCGCACACGCAGCGGCTGGGTAAGGGGCAGCACTCCCCCGGGGGCGCATAGCCCTCGATCAGAACAGAATCTTCAGGACAACGTGGAGAGAACTGGACTTCACAGCGGGCCTTGGAGCAATCGGGCTTCTCTTCTAAATAGGAGAGAAAGAATTTAGCACGTGCCCAGGGGCAGTGGGGCGCACTTGTGTGGGAAGCACAGGCAGTTCTGATGATCCATCTACCAGTCAAAGAGGAGGGGAGAGAAACAAATGCAGTGAAAACCCTCAAACTCAGCTCAGCCGACCATGCACATCTCTCCCAAGATGTGCTCATGACACCCAACTGTCAGCCTGGAGATGCCTTCTTCTCCACCTTCCCCCTCACTCGTCTGAACAATCAATGTCCAGTGTGTTGACCAAACTGAAGAAAGGCGAAGGGAAGATGCCCACATGATTGGAGAATCTGAAAACCGGACTTCGTCATTGACTAACTGAAAGACTTTTGAATTTAAAAAGGATTTCAAGGGCTATTCTTTGAACATAGTGTATGTCTAAACACCAAAATAGACTCACAAATAAATCACGGCTACTTCAGGGACTGGACACAGGTATGATAATCAACAGGAAAGGACTCGACCTCCATGCCTGAATTTTGAGATGAACTTCTTAAGATTATATGATTCTATAATGTGGCAGCTTAGCAAGACAGATAATGAGCCAAATTCCCAAGTAATTTCCCTAAATGATATCTGGTATGTTTCTATCTCTAGCAGAGATCCATTAAATGCACCCCATTCCCCTTTCTCTGGTATTCTGTACTGACCTATTGCTACGCCTCGATTGTAGAGACAGGAAAAATAAATCGAGATGGGTAACACCCGAAGACTTTAGGACTGGGTAGCAAAGCCCTAGCTTCTGCGGCCCCACTCCATAGCTCAATTTCTTGGTTTAAACTTTTAAGAAACCTGCAGCAACATAAAGTCCTTGAGGAAAAGACAGAAATAAACCCAAAGTACACCACCACAGCCTTATGACCTTGGGGGCGGGGAGGTGGGTCAGAAATTGTTGGGTGAAAATGATGCCATGTAGTATTGGGGTAAATTTCCATGAGCTCTGTCTTTCCCAGAGGTCACCTAGTTTAGTCTCCCCATTTTGTAGATAAAGAAACTGAGACCCAAGAGTTCAAGTCACCTACCTAAGGTCAGTGGTGAGATTAAAGCAAGAATCCGGGCCTCCTCACCTCCAGTTCACTTAGCTCTTGATACCACACAGGTAGATCTATTTCCAAAACCAAGCCTGTTCCTCAGGTCATCTTCTACCTCGATCGCTCTATCTTTCATTTCACTGTCGATCTTCCTTGTCTAACTACTTCCTGTCTAACCATAGATAGTAGAGAAGAGCCTTCATACCCGTAGTTCTAGTAACTCATTCAAAAATATTTATCGAGCATCTGCTGTTCCAGCAGCTTGAGATACACTATAAAGAGAACAAAGATGCCTGCCCTCACATAGTTTACAATGCAGCAGAGTGTGACGTAAAATAAACAGTAAACATTATGAATAAGCAAACTATATAGTAGCAGAGGTGGTAAATGCTATGGGGAAAATCAGAATAGAGCAAGGGAGAAATGGAGTGCATGGAAGAATGGGGCGGGGGGGGGGGTGTTGTTACAATTTGGTCAGAAGAGGCATCACTGAAAAGCTGAAGTTTTAATAAGGACCTGAAGGAGTGAGGAGGTGAGCCATGGAGGTATTTGGGAGAAGAGCTTCCCAGCAGAGGGAATGCTTAATGCACTCCTGGTGTCCCAGCAAGGAGGCCAGTGTGGCTGCAGCAGAGTAGAGGGAGGATCCACTTATCCTGTTCTCATACTATAATCTCAAGGAACTGCCTTGAAAAGAGAACATGATTACATAATGAGGACTTCCACTCTCAGATCCCCGTCAATGTGGGCAGAACAAATCAAAAAGCTGCGGAGGAGAAAGCGAATCTTGACTGTACGGGGACTGATAGAGATGGAGTTTGTAAAGTACATTCAGTAGATGGCTTGTCTGGCAAACACAGGCACATTGTCTCATAATTAATACAATCTCTCTGACTTTAATTGCAAATAGCAATTAATTCCTACTCTTGTGAATGTGCTGTAATTAATTTATTCTGTATCACATTCCAACACACTCTTATTCTGCAAAGTATTTGGTATGTATAATCAGATTTTTCAAATACATGCTTCAACAAAACAGGTTTCCATTAAAATCCAACATATTACATCTCCTTAGTTATTCTGCTCTTTACGTTTAACCGTCACAACATCGTCACCTGTGGATGTGTGTTTGGCAGTTCAAGCCTTGAGAGAGTTATTTACTTCTTAAGAACTGACTCTGTAATACAAGTGGGATAAGGTAGGCTTACCAGAGACACTCTGAACCATAAGTGAATCAGAGCGCGAAGGGATTTAAGAATGTTAAAAATGAGGATTAAATCTTATTAAGTGTTTTTCCAACTTTTCTCAAGATAATCATATCGGCTTTTCCTTTAATTTATTGATATAATCAATTAGCAGATTTTAAATCATCATTGTTTTCTTAGAAAGATCTCTGTTTTTAAAGATCCTACTAGATTTTGAGATTTTTAAATTTATAAGCTTGAGTAATATTAGCCTGTCGCTCTCTCTTTTATGTGTGTGTGCTGGCCTCATCAGTCTTAGGTTCAAAGTTACACTAACTCTTTCAGTGAGCTGTTTAGTATTCTACCTGTTTCTCAGCGGTAAAACTGTTTAAATAACACAGGAATTACTTATTCTTTGATGTTTTCATCCAACCCACCTGTGAAACTATCTGAACTCACTATATTTTTTTAAAGGGCGAAGGGCCAGATTTCTTCTCTGGTTCTTACCTGGGTGTCCTACTTCTTTGAGAATCATCTGTACTAACATATCTTAGTAAAAAGCATCTAATTCATCTAGATTTTCAGTCATTGTAGGCTTTCTTGATGAAGCTTTCTTTTTGTAGTTTATGTGTTCATTAGTTCTTTTAAGTTTTTCAATCTCTTCCTTCTTTGTCTTCCAGGTTATTTCTTTGGTTTTTCTCTGGTGTTTTAAGATTAATGCTTAGTTCACTTCTATTTCTCTTTTCTTAGAAATAAAAAAAAAATTAACTATGATTTTAATACTTTAGTCAAATGTTGCTTTGGTTATATTTTAATTTTTGACATGTATTACTCCCAATGTAACTCAATTCTATATAATCTATAATTCAACTTTGATTTCCTCTTGAAAGACTTTTAAGAAGAGTGTTAGTGAATTGCTACACAGGTAGTTTTTTTGGCTTTCCTTTTTTGATTAATTTATAGTTTTACCACGCTGTTGACCAGAGAATGTAGGCTACACAATTTTCTACTATTAATTTCTTGAGTTTTTTTGGCATGTGCACGTATGTGGCCTCTGGCCAACTTCAAAATACATGGCCAATTGAAAAGAACCTGTATTCTCTGTTTAGTGGATACAAACTTGCAAATCTATTAAATCAAGCTTCTTAATTATGACATTCAGATCACCTATATCTTACATTTTTTATCTGATTTCGAAAAAGGATCTATAAAAATCTCCCACCATGAACCAGTAACTTCCCTTATTTCTAAGAGTTTCACTTTAATTTTTCAAGCCTGTGTTATAACTTCATGACTAGCAGGCACAAGATTCAAGCCTGTTATACTGACTTGACAAATGTAAAATGATGCTTTCAAAGAATTTACATTTCTAAGATCTAAATCTTTTTTTCTTTTGTAGTTTTTAAATTTCTTGGCTTTATTCTTCTTTTCTTTCAACCCTCTATTCACCTTTCTATAGATTACCTAGAACCTTCACTCACTCAGCATCCTTCCCTTCCCCCAACCAGCCATCAGCCTATCACTTAAACCCAACTATGGTTACCATAGCATCAGGAATTATTTTTCTGATACTTTCTTTCTCAGCCTGTTTCTAGATCATTCTTCCATTAGGTTTCATTTACTCATGTGTGTCTTTAGTCCATCTCTCTTCCATGGAGAAAATAAGGAGAAAACTACAGTCACATCATGTATTTTCCATCATTTAGAAGGCTTTTCTGACACTGCCTCTGAATTTTTAATTTTATCTATTTGAAAACAGAAGCTTCACCTGATTCTTTTCCTATGGTGTCTAACAAATCTACATATAATACTTAAGTTAACTAACAAGCTGTTCAGTCTGGTTGCCTTGGTAACACTTTGCAATTGGCATCTTAAAAAACAACAACAAAAACTGCCCCAGATATGGAAAGACTAAAGTGACAGTATCACTTGCAACAGAGGTAATTCAGGGAAAATAAGCTGGTTTCATCATATTAATAACCTTCCTTTAAGAGGTTAGCTCCTAAAATATTGACAGGGTCACCCAACATGAAAGCAATCTTACAATAATAGTGGAAAGTTTGTATCCATCCTGGCCACTTTAACCTGTGTGACTGTATCTTGGCCAGTTGTAGACCTTTTGTCAATAGGGAAAGTACTATCATGATCTACAAGTAGCAAAGGCATTCAAGAGTTTTCTGCTTAAACTAACTAAATAAAACCAAAGGCAAATGAAAAACTACAAGACGGGAAAAGAAAAAGGGAGAAGAGAAAAATCATATTGCCAGATTCTCGATACTTTAATTTTTGTAGAGTCCCATGCATCTGACACTGAAACCTTCCTGCTCTTTCAAAATCTCTTAAAATAGTTACTTGAAAATAACAACAGATATGCTGCACATTTATTAATGGAAAACAGGCAGCATAAAAACGGACTAGTAAAATTTAGATAGTCAACTACAAAGTTGATGCCGCTGGGTACTCTATCCTTTCCTGAAATCTATGCCGATTCTCTGACGCAAGTGCATGATTTTAAATCATCCTTGTGCACATGATCATTCTGAGACAATCCCTGGGAGTTCTAATTGTACAGATAGTTCAAGGAATCCCAAATCCAGATCAGACTTGATAGCACAGAGCTGAGTAGGTGGAGCCCAGAGTAAAGAGGGGAAGAGTCTGAGATCTTTCTTTTCCCAACACCTCACTCTGGTGTCCCTTACAATCTGAAGTCCCCGAGTAGCTACAGCAACAGCACAGGGTATCACAAGGGCTCTCACCCACTTGGTGGTCCTGGGAGACAAATCTCCCATGTGACCAGCTGAGATGCAATCTATGAACTCCTTTCCAATCCCTCTTTCACTCTTCATTCAACAAATATTCACTGAATGACTTCCATGTGTCAGGGGTTCTAGGCACAAGGCTTAGAGCAGGGAATAAAGCAAAGTCCTTGCCTTCTTGGATTTACAACTCCAGAAGAAACAGACAATAAACAATGAGCTCCCCAGCAGGAAGCTGGGTGGCAATAAATGCTTCGAAGCAGAATCAGGGATGCAGGTGCACTGCATTCGTCAGGTGTGTGAGGGCAGGTCTCTCTGAAGACACAGCACCTACACAGAGACCTGCGGGAAAGAAGAGAGAAGGCACGCCAACAGCAGCGCAAGAGAGTCCCAAACACGGAGAACAGCAAAGATAGAGACACTAAGGCAAGAGAGAGCCTACTCTTTAAGTAGTCAAATATACCTCATGGTTATTAAGAAGAAATCTAAACTAGTATAATTCACAGGCAGAAAATATCAATAAAGAAAAGTATTTTGACGGCTAATGTTTCTGTTATTAAGGATTCAACTCTCATGATCACGCAAGAGAAATGAAAGCAATCTCCACTACTTGGGCACCTTCTGTGTATGAGGCACCATGCCCCTCCGCCTCACACACCTTCTCACTCCCATGTGGAAAAGAGATGACATCGTCCTCTCTACTTGACAGATGAGGAGACAGGCACAGAGAGGCTAAGACACCAGGCCAAGGTCACCAAGCAAGTGGCACAGCCTCCGAAGCCCATAATCTTCCCACTAGTTCCCAGTGCTGAAAGCAAAAGGAACTTGAACTTTCCTACTCAGCCTTCCTGGTATTTTTATGTTTAGTCAATGGCTACATTTATGCTCAAATGTAGAACGCAAGGTTAATTTGCAAAGATAAAGAGCCTTGGGGTCCTGGGTGTGTCCTCGTCACGTTCTGGTTGGCCAGCCCCCATATCTCACTGGCTCCTTGGCCTTAGAGACACCATGCGATAAAAGGAGGAGCTATCTTGTAGCCAGCATTATTTTGTTCGGAAAACTTCTATTACAAATGCAAGACATATGTCATCCCTACATTTTTAAATTTAGAGACTGATTCCTTTAAAGTTACACTGTGAATTCTTTTCATTCACATTCCATGATTTTATCATAACCTTTTTTGGCAAGCTTCGCGGTGAAGACTTGTTCCGCACCATCATAACCCCGAGGGGAAAAAATCAGGCTTGCTGATACAGTCCCAGAAATATTTCATATATTTCAGCTCGTTCACAAACACCAGCTGTACTTTCCCAGCACTTTCTTTTACTTTGAATTTAGGACTTAACAGTGATGGCATCTACATAGAGCCTTTTCTTGGTGGTTTGTTAAAGATGCCATATTAAATTGTTTCCAAATACCTAATAAAGTTAGTTTGCATCACAATGGAACATAAATTAGCCAAATATAAAGAAAAGTAATTAAATGATCTCTAAGACTGCAACATGTGATTCTTTCACTCAGTGGTTCTCAACTCCGGCTGCACATTAGAATCATTTACAAAGCTTTTAACAATACCACTGTCTGGATCCCACCTCAAATCAATTAAATCACAATTTCTGGGGGAGAAGCATGGGAATTAATATTTGTTTCAATAGCTCCCTAGGTGATTCTATTGAGTGATTAGGGCTGAGAACTACTGCATTACTCCTCCAAGCAAACTGAGAATCTTTACAGTGAAGCTCCCTACTGACAATAGAGCTTCGCCAAAGGCATGTTCAAACATCCTGGCAAATGGTTGCTGGCCAAATGCCAAAGCAGCACTGAGCCCTCCAGATCTCTGCCTGCCACTACTAAGTAGTCCAAGCTGTATGCTGAGCCCCATGGTGCCTCTAGGAATCTCCTAGACCACACATCTCTCCTATGCAGGATATTACTGAACTGGGTTGAAAATGATGCTTCAGATTAGAGCTTTGCTACTCAAAGTCTGGACCCTGAACCAGCAGCATGAGCATCTCCTGAGATTTTGTGAGAGCTGCAGAGACTCAGACCCCCATGCCAGTCATACTGAGTCAGAATCTGCATTTCAGGAAGATTCCCAGGTAACTCAGATATACCATAAAGTTTGAGACAAACTGCTCCAGAGTGGTGGTTCTCAAACAGTGGTCCACCGACCAGCACATCAACATTTCCTGGGAACTTGCTAGAAATGCAAATTCTAAGGCCCCACATCAGACCTGGGGGTGGGGCCCAGCAATCTGTGTTTGAACAAGCCCTCCAGGTGATTCTGATGCGTGCTATTTGGAACCATAGTGCTAGAATAATAATTCTCAACCTTGGCAGCACATTAGAATCCCCTGGGAGATTTTAAAAATCCAGAAGCTCAGCGTACACTCCAGACCTATTAAATCAAAATTACTGGAAACCGGACCCCAGTATCCATTGTTTTCAAAGTCCCCCACGTGACTCCAATGTGCAATCGAGGTTGTTTCACCATTCTAGGCACCCACTCTCCATCAAGCCTCCACACTCCCAGGGGATTCAAAGCTCCCTTAATTCTTAGAAAGTCTGAATCAATGAATTCTCTGGAATCTTCTTGGAAGAGGTCAGAGCTTCCTGGGAGGAGAAAAAGAGCTGAGAGAAGTTTACAGGATCTGCCTCTGGTGGCAGGTGGCAGGTAGCAGAGTGGAGGGAGCAGGGCGTAGGAGAGGCACATCCCAAACGTGGCCTTGAACGCATCTGCTGAATTTTAAATCACAGTTTATGAAAGTTTATTAGAATTTAGAGTCCAGAGACATTTTATTTCATCATCTGTTAATTCACACCAGGAACATGTATTCAATTTACTCCCAGAGGGACTTGCCATTCAAATAATTACATTTATATATTCAGACACAGTAACAACATTTAAAAAGGTAATAATGAATTTATTTTTAAAAATCTGGCAATAAAGGCAGGCCTAAGGATGGTCTGGATAAATGTACAAAGAACTGAATACTGGCTTCAAAAAGATTAATTTTACCCAAAAAACCACAGCCTTCTTGTTCCCTTTCTGCCATAAACACAGCCCATAAAAAAGGAGTGAAAATTATTAGAGAATGAGACAAATGACTAATGAGGAAAACTTAAATGAACTAAATTGTATAGTCAGTTCAGCAACATCTTAAGAGGAATCTCCATAACAGCTTGAAAATGTCATAGAGGCATAAACATTCGAAATGAAGAACTCCCTGGGGTGGTGTTTAAGCGGAAGGCAGCATCCATTACAGAACACAAACAAAGCCTCAACTTTGCTGAGTGATTCTGTGACTCTGGGTGGGTCGCTTTCCATACTTGAAGTTTTCCTCCACTGAGGAAGGAATGCTGCAACTTGTCTCTCCCTTTGTGTAATCACGATATGGATTTGAAAAAATATAATAAAACATCAGATTTTAAAGAGGTGAGAATGAGGGTCTGGCATTCCTCATCTGTCAAATGAGGGGCTGGCACTTGTGGATGTCTTCTATGAACATACTACAGACTGAAGTTTCACGAGCCCTTCCTACACAGTCAGTCAGGTTCCAGGGACTCTTGGCCTCTGTTCGTTTAAGGAAGAGCAACCAACGATTATTGAATGAAAGGAGGAGCCAGTCCTTTTCTTTTAAAACTCCAATATTTGTTAACTCTGTAGAGTTTTAGCATAGTAGAAAATGTTCTCTTACATGATTTTAAAATACAAGGAAAGGTAAACCAATAGTATTGTCAGTAATATCATCAATAAATTCCTGAGCCCCACAGGTAGTATATGGATTTCAAAAGTCTTCAGAAGGACCTGAAAGAATATTATGTGCTGGTCCGAGATCTTCAGAGGTTCCTGAAAGTGACTACACTTACACAATTAAAATGATATATCAAGATGGGGCTGGCCTGGTGGCACAGCGTTAAGTGCGCATATTCCGCTTTGGTGGCCCGGGGTTCGCCGGTTTGGATCCTGGGTGTGGACATGGCACCGCTTGGCACGCCATGCTGTGGTAGGTGTCCCACATATAAAGTAGAGGAAGATGGGCACAGATGTTAGCTCAGGGCCAATCTTCCTCAGCAAAAAGAGGAGGATCGGCAGCAGTTAGCTCAGGGCCATCTTCCTTAAAAAGAAAAAAAAATTAAAAAAATACATAAATAAAAATAAAATAAAATGACATATCAAGAATAAAGAGAGGGAGCTGAACAGCACAGAGGAAAGAAGGGAAAGAGTATGGCAGAACTCTGCGCCTGTTCTGTCTTTGCTGAGGACGTCGGCCGCAAACAAAGCACTGCAGGCTATTCAACTGTTCAACTGAGTGTTCTCAGGAGGGTTTGCACAATCTGAAAAAAAAGGTGGCTAAAAATATAGAACTAGATTTTTGAAAAAATACATTGGCCATTTATTTTCTTCTTTCTCTTCCTTTTTTTTTTTTTTTAAAGATTAGCACCTTAGCTAACAACTGTTGCCAATTTTCTTTTTCTTTTCTTCTTCTTCTTCTTCTTCCCCCCAAAGCTCCCCAGTACATAGTTGTACATTCTAGTTGTGATGCCTCTGGTTGTGGCATGTGGGATGCCCCCTCAGCATGGCCTGATGAGCGGTGCCGTGTCCGCACCCAGGATCCGAACCGGTGAAACCCTGGGCCGCCGAAGCAGAGCACACCAAGTTAACCACTCGGCCATGGGGCCAGCCCGTTCTTTCTCCTTTTTAAATTTCTATTTTACTGAAGATAAACTACTTGTTTGTACCACTTTCTTGTCATTTAAGAGAGGTTACTTTTTAGTTACTTTTTAGCTTTCTTATATGGGAATCAGTGGTTTACAACAAAAGTTTGAGAGCCAGAAAGAGCTATGTTCAAATCTCTGGTGTTTTACAACTAGCAAGGTGATCTCAGACAAGTTTCCTGACCTCTCTGGGTCACAGTTTCTTCAGGGCTGTTAGAATTTTTAAGAGAGAGAATATACATTGCAAGTAGCCATATGCCTGACACATCTAAGTGTCCAACCAATAGTAACTCTCATCATCATCATCATCTTCATCATCAATTACTAGAAGGAGTCTAGGCTTTGGGTCAGAGAGAACTCAGTATACTCATGCATTAAAACAGGGCATAAAAATACTTAATTCTACAAGACTGTGTTGGAGATTAAAAGAATATACACATTCTTTTATGCTACATAAACGTAATATTTATATAATATATAAAATATGTAGATATAGCAGAATATTGCCTATATTTTATGTCTGTGTATGTATGTGTGCATATATACATCCACGCACACACACTACAGGACACTCTCAGGACCTCACATAGCTCACTTCTCCCTCTCAGTTTGTTTTAACCCTAATGCCCAACACGACGCCTGGAACACAGATGTGATCATTAAATGTTTGCTACTGTTGATAAAGGTGAAGTTGATTATGAAACACACACACATGTATATGTACATAACTTGGCATGCTCCACACACAGTCATCTCATCATGCCGAAAGTTTTACCCAGGTGCTATTTCTCTGCCAGCTTCCATTACTTTATTAATTCCTTTAAAAAAAGGCTACTTTTTGAGAGAACAGTCTTTGCTCTGTCTGGAGAGAAGGAAGGAAGCTGCCTTCTATACAGGTGGTTTTTCCTGGAGATTCTTCCCCAGCTATCTCTGCATTCGCTGTGTGCTGATAGGCCCCGCTTACACAGTCATCAAACTGATGGGCATGTAAGGTAATAAGTGCCTCCCCAAACAAACACAGGTCTCCTAATGTTTATACCTACGCAGTGAAGGCCCCCCCTGGGGAGAAAGTGCTTCGTCCCTGCAGACCACCTCTGGCGGCCAGCACCTCCCTGAACAGCCTCACTCTCTTCCCACGACTCCTTCTCTGAAGGCCTCTCCACCCCTCTGACCACTCCTTCTTCTTCGGCTCCAGCACCAACTTCCTAATCAGCCTTGCCCAGGGCTGAGCCCCGAGAGGGCCCCACGTTTCTATGCCGCCTTTGTGTTCTTTGTGTACCCACGGCGCAAACCCTCGTCCCCCGTGACCACCGAGAGGGCACACAGAGACTCCAAATATGTGAGCCGCAGCTGAGCAAAGGGACGTGTTTACTTTCCATGCTGAACTACAACTTGACCTGCAGCAAAAACAAAAATACTGCAATGTGTATTTTTTCCCAGAAATGATAATTATAGTACTCCAAACATTTTTCAAACTTCAACTACCAAAATGGAAAAAGTATTTCAAAAAATAATTTATTAAATAGGCACTTATATTCTTGGTAGACCTTACATGGAAATTCTACTTTTTTTTCTTCCCAGCCATTAAAGGGCTCGGCTCCTGGCTCAAAACCCTCTTCCAAGGCGAGGTGGGGTTCAGCCTGCTGAGCTGAGAGGTGGATGGCTCGAGAGCTCTCCCTATTCATCACAGTCAGCATGCAACTATAGCACCTTTTTCCTCTTCACAAATACTAGTGATGTACGAGTCCCAGTTCACACAGAGGTGATATAAAGGCACTTCTGCACAGCTGGCCGATGGTATGCCTGAACCAGATGAAGGAGGCCAGATCGGCTCCTGGCACCAAATATCGGCTCCTGGCACCAAATATAGGAGGACAGTTACTTAGACTCTTCTCAGGAGCAGCATGTGAATCCCAGCTTATTTTTATTCCTCTCCGAAGAGAATGCTTTCTCACCTGGTCCTTCTCCTGCAGCCAAAGCTTTTCTGAACCCAGGACTCCTCTCAGGATATGGCCATTGTAACTCCATCCCACTCTCAGGCTTTCTAAACTCTTGAGACCGCCAGTTCTTACGTGAGTGTGCTACAGGGCTTTTCAAAGCACAGACTGTGAACCTAACCTCGAGGGCTGCTGATTTAGTTGAGCTGGGGTTGGGCCTGAGAATGTGCATTTTCCAACAAATTCACAAGTTACTGATGCTGCTGTCCAGGTACCATGCTCTGAGAAGCGCTGCTTTAGATCAGAGCTGTTCGAAAATTTTAGTCTCTTGTTAGCTCTACCACCCTCTCTCTTCCCGCTAGGCAAAGCCACTTCTCTCTGTCTCCATCTCTCTCTCTCTAAAGATATGCAGTAGAGCGGGCTTAGGTATAAAAGGATAATGACATGCTTGATGAACCTGATGGACCTGAACAACAGAGGTCCCAGCCAATCTCATCCTCTTCTACATTAAATAGCAACCTGCATGATGCTACCATCTCAGGCCTAAGATAAAATCCAGAGAGGAGCGCATGGTTGAGAGTAGGCAAACTGTTCAGGCCTACATGTAGATGGCAAGGAGACGTCAGGGCCACTGCCAGAGTGGACATTGTGCTCAGTGTCGGGGCTTCTCCCACAGTTCAGGGATATGGCATATTCCAAATATCTTCAAAGACAGCAAAGGACATAATGATTCCACAAATAAGCCTAACCAGAATGAATTAAGGGGACAAAGCAGTTTAGGACAAACCAACTGTCACAAATCTATACTCCAATAATTGGTAATTTTTGGTAATTTGGAAGGAGTGTATTGAAATTTAACTTCACATGTATTATGGGGTCTGGGCTCCACAAAGCTGCTAGGGACCTACATTCCTTTATTTTTTTGTTCCTCAATACCTACTGTGTAGCTGGCGTCCATATAGTCTTCCAACCAGTGGGAAGGGAGAAAGGCGGAAGGGGAGGGCACAACTCTAAATGGTATTCTGTGAAAAGTAACACTATTGCTTCTGTTCACTTCATAGGCTGGGACTTAGTCACATGGCCACACCGACCTGCAGGGGAGTCTGGGAAATGTAGTCTTTATTCTCGGTGGCCAAATCTCTCATTAAAATTTTATATCTAAGAAAGAAGAAGGGAATGGACATGTGGACATGGGGACAATGAGAAATCTCTACAATAAGTTTCCTAAGAAAATAAACTATATAAACAAGAGAAGTATACCATTCTTTGAGGAATAAAAGTAAAAAAAGCATTCTGAAGAATCACTTGAGAAACATTCGAGTAAGCAATACATACGTTTCTTAACAAAGATCTATATCTATGTGTTAAAAGTTACCAGGAAGATTCTTATTCATTCAACAACTCCACAAACACTTAATAACCAATTCCCATGTAGGTGGCACAAATGATTTGTATATTTTAATAAAAGCAACAAGATATATACATAGAAAATCCTTAGCCATCAGTGAGCCTCGATTTTAAAGCAGAAAGGCTGGCCTTTTTTTTTTTTTCTGCTTTATCTCCTCAAACCTACCCCGTACATAGTTGCATATCTTAGTTGCAGGTCTTTCTAGTTGTGGGATGTGGGATGCCACCTCAACGTGGCCTGACGAGTGGTGCCATGTCCGCGCCCAGGATCCGAACCCTGGGCCGCCGGAGCAGAGCGCGCGAACTTAACCACTCGGCCACGGAGCCGGCCCCAAGGCTGGCCTTCTTTTGAAATAGCCTGTAACTCAGAATTTTCAACAAATCAGTCTAATCTTTCCTACAATTAAGGTATGAAAAAAGATGGAGATTTGAAGATTTAATTGCAAGAGAGTAGAGAAATTAATAAGCTTGTTCTTGCATAAAAATGTGGGAATGCTTCTATTTACAGGACTTATTTGTCAAAGGAGAAGAAAAGTTTTCTTAGCCAAAAATTCTTAGATGTAAGTGGAGAAAATGGTGGCCTGGAGAAGCCAAATGACCTGCCTTTGAGGGCCACTCACCTAATGAATGTCAAGGCAGGGCCAGGAGCCAGGTCTCCTGGGGAATCCTACACCTGTTCTTTCAAGACACACAGTCATCATCATAACCTTCTTGTTCTTCAGTCTGTGGTCTGCATTTTTCCCTGATAGGTATTCATCTCTTCCAGAATACTTAAAATTGCTTAGAATCTAGCTTAAAATTTGATCACAGGGACCAGCCTGGTGGCATAGTGGTTAAGTTCACGTGCTCCACTTCCGCGCCCCTGGGTTCACAGGTTCGGATTGCAGGCATGGATCTAGCACCACTCACCAAGCCACACTGTGGCAGCATCCCACATAAAATAGAGGAAGATGTGCACATGCGTTAGCTCACAGCCAATCTTCCTCACCGGAAAAGAAAACCAAACAAAGATCACAAAGCTCCTTTATCATGAAATTAGCAATATACAAACCAAACCAAACCAAACCAAAAATAACTTTTTATAAAGTGGAGTTGCTAAGAAAGGTAAGAGAAGGTTACCTTTCTTAGCAAAGGTTGCTAAGCAACCTCTGGTCATAGGGTGGCCATGGTGCTGTCCACCACCCAGGTGCTGACAGGCTTCACACCCATACAGGCAGAGCCTCGCCCTCTGAGACGCAGATTACAAATATGCTGGGAATGGGAGGATGGCAGGCCTGCCAAAATGCATTACAAGGGCAATCTGTGTGCACACCCAGAGCCGTGGGACTGGGCTCCAGAAAGCGACAGCTCCCATGAGGAACACCCTGGGGCCTCACACCTTAAGAACTTCTCTGTAACAGGCTAATCCCTAGAAGTTTAGACCTCTGGGAATTCCCCCAGCCCATTCAGAAGAAGCAGCACAGATAGAAAAAAGTGGAAACTCTAAGACCATAGGAACTAGTAATACCAGACAAGCTCTCTCAGCACTAAAGATGGTAGACAGCCTCATGGGGAAGATGGGTATCTGCTTCCAGAGCCTTGCCCTGGTGTAGCCCTTACCTCTTTCAGAGGTAGGTTTCTCCTTGGTTTTGTGGAGGATCTGACTTATCTGAACATCTGCACCTGGAGATGGTGGAAATCCTACTTATATGCACAACCTATAATATTCGGACTCTGTCCTGATACTCAGTGTATGCTTCTGTCTGCCCAGTCTGGTCAGGGCACTGTGGACTCCTTGTCTAGCAAATGAGGAGAAACACAGCCTTCTTTATTCCATACTCCTTTTCTCCTCTTCCATTTGTGACTGTTTTCCTTTTTTGAAGTCACAGCTATCCTCATCCTCAGGAAAGCCACTTTTTACAATTGAGGGTTATGTCAATGCTATCCTTTGTCCACGTTATAACTGAGAGTGTAAAAACTTGCCTTGGAAGGAAGCAAGGGAGCCTCATAGGAGATCGGATACGAGCAAGGGAGAGAGGTCATCCCACAGGTTTCCTTTAGTGATGCTGGGAGCTACGGGCTCGCTGTATGCGAACTTCTAAGTATTTTTTAACAACAGATTAAGAAGCCATTCTTTCTCCCTGACTTATTGTCCAGTCTCAGAACTCCAGGATCTAGGGCGACTATTGCCCCAATTTCTAGTTCTACTTGGAGATACCACTGTTTTATTGCCACCCCTATTCAAGATGATTTCCTCCTAGGAGGCTAACAGAATCTGATCAGCCATATATTCTTTTCAAAAACACAGACAGTGTTCGATACAAGTGGTTACTGATACACGCTAGGAGTTTCACCTGATCTTAAAGCCTTAAACAAGAGACCTGAGACAGCTCAACTGACATACAAGATTAATGGTGTAATTTAAAAAGGTGATTCAGTCACCATATCATTACTAGGCCTTCCATAAAAAAAAGAGATAGAAATACAGTAAACTCAGGATTTCCACAAGAGAATTCCTGAGGTCTTTGCAAACACTCTAATTGGTGTATCGTGCCATAGATTACAGTTGCCCTAGAAAGTGCAATTTTACACCCTGGCCAGTACACTCACTGAGGTATTTCTAGGACTTGTTCTTCCTTGATTTTGTACCATGCATTTCAGAGATTCAATCTACTGCCAAATACAGCATACAGGCTTTTTAATTTGTCCCAGATTTCTGTTTTCAGGTAAAGAACCATTACTTTCTAGACCTCTTTACTCTGCTTCACTCTTATCACCAGCCCTAGCAGCTGGCTTTCCTTTATAAAGGAAAAAGTTTTGACCAGTTCATGGCTTCCTACATATGTGATAATGAGCTAAAAACAACTGGGCAGTTGGCTTGTCATCAGCTAAGCAATTTGCTCCTGAACAAGTATTCACAGCACACCTGATTCAAATTACAAATTACTACATGTCACGGATCTTCTGGGTCATTGTTTCATGAATAATTGAATTTGTGAATGTTAAATCAATGAATCGCAAGGGTTTACTGTTTGGTTTCCGAGTAATGAATCTTGAATAAGTCATGGTTGTTCATATTTAGCAACAACCTTGTACCTAACTCTACTCCCCACTGCCCACTTCAGAATGCATTCAACAAGCTCCCCCTCATCCGAGCCTCTGATGAGAGGTTGGGGAAACTGAGTTTGTCACCACTAAGCTTCCTTTTGAGTTAGAGAAGGATTTCTCACTTTGCAATTCCAAGGACACTGTGGGATCTAACTTCCATCCTTAGTTATGCCACTATGAAGCAAAAATTATTAAATTAAAACGATCTTTTTATCCTGGAAAATAACTTACATTAACTTCTAATCACAACTTAAAAATAAGCAACCTAAGGGTAAACTGTCAGAAATATATAAAGTGAGCGTTAAGTAAAGTAATGAATCAAACAGCCACCTTGAACAGTATTCCTGGTGAAACAGTTTTAATAGGAAAATTCTGCCCAGCAGTTGCTCTTCTGATACTATTTCTGAACGAATGCATCTAACGGTGGAGGTCTTACTCTCTGTCTCTTTAATCCCTTAGACGCCATTGTTAAAGTCGTGACCCACATCACCTTTACATTAATCTGAGAGCCACAGTGGTATTCACCCTTTCATTTACAAATGTTTCTGGGCAACTACGTGGCCCACAGTAAGTATGATACTTGGTTCCTCACCTCCACAAACTCGTTACTTAGTTTGGGAGAAAGAGCAGAGCACCAGCGACCAGGATGGGGCTCCGGCCACGGAAGGGGTCCTGGCCCTGTCACTAATGCTTACATGATCTCGTTGAATTCTTTTCATCTCTTTGGGCTTCCGTTTCCTCCTCTATCTCAATGGGAAGGTTAACAGATGATTCCTATGGTTCTTTCCACTCCAAAAAGCAGAGAATACAGGAAAAGTCAAATAAAAACACGCGACAGTAATTAAAGAGGTGACCCAAGGCAAAATGTGAGTGAATGCAAATGAGTGGCAGAGACAAAAGGACCATGGCTTTAGAGGAAGGAGAGAGATCTGTGCCCAGCAGCTGTCGAGAAAGCTTCACTGAGAAGTGTGATTTTTATCAAGGCCGTGAAATAAGGATAGGATTTAAAGCAAGTGTAGTGAGGAAGTTGGGAATGGGGACCACTCCTGGCAGGTGATGTGCTCTAGGTAAAAGGAGAGTGATGTGCGATGTTGCTCAGTCACACTCCACACACCCCACTTCCCAATGACACACCCACAGTCTTGCTACTGAAGAGCACACCACGCCCTCCCCACCTCTGTGCTTTCAACCAGGGGTAGCCAACTCCTCTAAGGCTCTGTCTTCACATTCACCCAACTGGCCAGACTGCCGCCATCTACCCATCCAACATGTATGGAGCACTCATTACATCCTGGGTTCTTTGCTAGGGATTCAGAGACACAAAGTTGAAAATACATGGTCCCTGTCCTCAAAGAGCATTCTGGTCATTTTCAAGCAAAAGTGATCTCCTCTGTGAAACATCCCTTTACCCCTGTCTCTCCCAAGTCTCATTCCTTTATCTAGTCTGTTTTTAGACTTTGTACATATATCAATTTTATAAAATGTTCACACTGCATCATTATATTACTGCATACTTATATCTCAGCATTCCAGGACCAAATGTGATTTCTGTGAGACTTGAGTCTTTTATTTCTTTGTTTCCCTACTGCCCAACATAATGCCTAGACCACAGCAGGCAGCCAGTTAACTGTTATATTTTCCACTAACATCCTCTGTTACTCTTAGTGTCTCTACTTCCTCCTGTCCATCTATCTATCTACTTACCTACCTACCTATCAAGTTCTACCACTTACCACTAGTGTACAACCCTGGGTAACCTCTCCTAGCCTCAGTTTCCTTATCTGTAAAATGAGGATAATAAAAGTCTCTATCTCACTGGCTTGTTGAGAGGTTTAAGTAACACATGTCAAGAACTTGTACTAATACCTGGCACATAAGTAAGCACCTCTTGTTAAGCTCTGATTATCATTAGCTGCTGACCTTAAAATAGTTACAAAAGGTTCTGGGATCTTTTTATAAGTCATGGAACCAAATCAACAACGTAAAGTCAAAGAATCAAATGATACAAGGGCAAAGGACTCAAATAATTTAGCACAATCGTCAGGCTGCACCAACCCGAAGTATGCAAAAATGCACTGAGTTCACAAAGCCACCTATCTTAGCCATACAACATTAGCAAACAGCTGGGACTCTCTAACAACTGCGTAATTATTACTACTATTTTACTTTAGAAATATCTGCGCACAATGAACTGTATATTACCTAAATACTGTCCTTCAACCACGTTGATATTAACAAAGGAACACTGTAAAATTGATACCGTGCTTAAGCAGCTGAGCAGAGGGTGTGTCTCAAGGTCTACGGACTTCTTAAAGGTCTCCAGAGGCAGAATGGTCCTATCCCAAAGAGTTAACAACATGCTCTATCAAAAGCCTTAAGTGGGCGTGTGGTTCAATGAGTCCTGGCCGACTCTGGCTTGGGGCCCCCAGGATGACATTAGTCACCTTAAGAAGTATAATGATAATGCTCTAAATCAGTTCTGGAAACAAACCACCTAAATTTATCCATAATTTTTAAAGGGCTATGGTGCACTGAAATGAATTCTAAAGTACTCAAGAATCTCTGATTTAGAGAACTAAGAGATCCCATAGTCAAAGCTGTGAAATACTCTAGCCTGGAAGTGATCCCTCTCTTACTCAAGCACCCTAAAGACTGTTTCCATTATATCTACTATTTATATGCTTAAAACTCATTTGAAAGAAGGCAAAAAAAAAAAAGCCTAGACTGGATAATGCATTGCAGTTTTTCTCTAACTAGTCCTTGGGTCTGACATGTTTAAGGCAGCTGAGGAAATATGACAAGGAAGACAATGACCAAGAATCAAGAGAAGAAGGTTTAGCCCCAGACCTCTCACTGACTCAGCAGCAACAGGACAGGCCCTGGCGAAAACAACCATTTCCAAAGTATTAAATGGATCATTTAGGGAGCTGCAGTGAGAACATCACAGGTTCAAAACTGGCATCTTAAATTGGGGGGAGGAAGGAGAGGAGGGGCAGCAGATAATTTACTTCATGCAGCTGACTTATACCACATTACTGAAAACTTTTACTCTAGGTATCACATCATAGCCACTGACAAACCAACCTTTAGTATCATAATAGCCTCAGGGGCAGAGCTCACCCCTCTGGGTAAATTACTACTGAACTTAGGGTAAACTGGGGGAGGGAGAAGTTGTAAAATAACTTGTATAGAATAAACCCCAGCAGTTACTGAGGGCAAAGCTTCTCAGACTGTACAGATATCAGAATCCAACAATCTTTTGGACATTCAGAATTTCACAGGGCACTTACAACCATTCAGTTACACAGGGGAAAAACGGTCTGCCCTGCCACCTCCTAGTCATGGAACTTCTATTAACTGTTACAGGTGTATCCCCACATATATAGTAATATACTAACTAATGTTCAAATTAAAAACTGAGAGCTATTAAAGTATCCTAAAATTCTTTTCGAATTAAAAAATATTAACTATATTTAATGTGTAAGATATGACAGCAAAATAAAGGGACAAAGTCTCCAAGAAACAAAACAGGGCTAATACATTCAAATCACGTTGTTCTTCAAAGTCACCTTAAGAAGTTATATAGTTATTGCAGTTCTGCCACTCCTCAACACTTTTCTGTAATGTTCCTTTTGACATTTTCTTTAAAGGCAACTTTCATGAGATATACAATAAAATCAGCCTTGGTGCCTAATAGTTCTAGCTTCTATTTTAGCAAAAATCAAATTCCCCAAAGTGCTCACCTACTTTATTAATCAGACATGACTCCATATGCCTTTTGGCTATTTCCCCAAATAAAACCCAACTTCAAAGAATAAAAGTTTTACTGACAGAGTTCATCAAAAGAAAAGTGCTACAAACACTGAAGGAGACTAAAATCAAAAAAAGGAAGAAAGAAGGGAGGGAGGGTGGGAGGGAGAGAGGAAGGGAGGAAGGCAGGCAGGAAGAAGGGCATCCAAAACACTCATCCTTCACACAAGGGCAGCCTCACTAGGACGGCACGTGGGCTTCCAAGTGACGACTGTGAAAGAACATTTTCTAGGTTTTTAAAATTCCTTTGGAATTGGTTTCAAATAGTCCCCACCTAAGAATCTCCATATGAGGTATACTTTACCACAATGATCTCTACTTTTTTTGCCAGTTGTTAATCCCTTTCCCTGAGTAAGCTAGGGCAATGCATTCGCAATCTAACTGAAATGTTCATACCTTCTGAAGATTTTTCTAACTGAAAGTAGGAAAGAAAGAATGGGTTTAAAATAAAAAAAAATTACAACTGGATCCATATCCAGTCATCTTGTTAAGACCAGAAAAATGACTAATAGAAATGTTTTCTGAAAAAAAATAGCAATCAAGAAAGATCTCGTGTGCTTCATGAAGGTTAATTTTAAACAGTAATTAACAGAAGTAAACAGAGCATTTTAAACAGAACTGATTACAGCTCAACAATGTCCAAATGCTTCTTCATAGCATTACTTAAATGGGCAATTTCTCAAAAAAAAAAAAAGGGAAATTGAATTAGGAAAAACAAACCACAATTGCATAAAAGCCATACATTTAAGCTTACATAAAAACATCTTTGAAAAATCTCCCTGTATTATAATCTTACAAGTTAAGAATATAAGCACTGAAATTAAGTTTCTGTTTATAGCTTTGGATCCAATTTAACAGTAGTTGCAGAGGACCAAGGACCAAAAGATCATATGAAAATATTAGTTTTTACAATGCTAGGGCCATAAAATTTCCTATAACCTGATCACTCAGCATCCTTAGCCACTGACGTTCAATACCATGGAGGTCCCAGGGTCTCCAGTGGCTTCCATGGAGTGAGGCAACATGGGCAGGAGGGATTCAAGAAGGAAACATGGTATGGTGGCACCAGCTTCCTAATGACTGAAGAACAAAGTCCAAACTCTGTATCATGGTACCTGAAGCCCTTTGCATCTGGGCCTGACCAATCCTATGACTCACCACCACCACCTGCCCCCCTTTCTTCACTATTTCTAGGACCCACACATGTTCATTTACAATGAGAGTTGCCCCTTCCTAAACTGTCCCATATTCTCTCATATCTCATGTCCTTATGCCTTCTTTTCCTTCCTAGCTGGCAAACTCTTGACTATCCTTCAAGCCTCAGCTCACAGAGGTGAAGACTTCCCTGACTTTTGAAAAGAGTTAGGCACTGGTAAGCAAAAGTATAACGGGAGTAGCCCACATGCCTCTCAAATGATACCCAGGATCCAGTGCTGCAGGAGGAAGAGGTTTTTGCTACAGTTCTAATGTCGAGGTGTCCCGTACAGCGCTGTCACATCACTGGCTACCATTCAATTTTGATGGACCGGATAGCTGAGACAATCAAGTAACAGAAGTAAGAACACAGGATCTAGAACAGGTTCCAATCTTGGCTCTACCTCTACCTGGCTGTGTGATCGCGGGCAAGTTACTTCACCCGTTTACCTTACTTCATGAAGTTCTTGTGAGTTTTAAATAAAATAATCCATGCAAAGCTCCTGGTAACATCTGCTGCATCGTAAGCATGCTTGAAATGTTAGTTATTATTACATCATAGTCCCAATATCAGAAATAAGAGACTTGTTTTTAAACAAATGAATCAAACTAATTGAGTCTGCTGGTGGGTAAGAGAACATTATAACCATGGAAGATCTGAGACACAAGATATGGAAAGAAGAAAGAGGGCAGGAAGTTAGAGAGAGAACAAATATGTATGAGTTAAGGGCTCAACGAATACAAAGATGGGAAACAATAAGACGAAGAGGAAATAAGAATCAGAACTAAGTGATGAATGTTTAAAATGAGCAGAGAACTGAAGGGGATTTTAAAGTTGCAGGGTCCGTAGAACAAAGAAATCAACCACCTCATTGGGATTTAATGCCATCAATTTGGTATAAATTAAAATTATTTATGAGCTGCCATCACTCTTTAATCTCCCACTCAATATGACCACTGTATATGACTACATCCCAGGCATTTCAGATGTGCTGCACAGAGCACCCGTATCAGAAGATTTCCAAAAGTCCTTCTTTGATTTATTTACTCATGCGTTTCTCATCTTTAATAATTGGCTCCAGAGAAAATAAAATGAAACTTTATGCTCAGATTCTAACATAAGCTTCAGGAATAACAAAAGTAATATTAAAAGAGCTAGCTCCTCTGGCAGAGACCTCTTTCTTAAAATCAGTGCATTCAGTCTTGTCAACATGATAAATAAGGTATGTGGACCAAGAGCTTGGCACATTACAAAGAACATGGAATGTGAATGGCCTGGGTGCAGCCTTAACAAGTTGCCAATATCAAAACTATCTATTCTGGGATGCCAGTGAATCTACTTCAAGTGGCAATAAAATGTACTCTTGTTAATAATGCAAATAGGAAGCTATAATATTAACATAAGCACTTCAAGGAGTTGCCGTTTTTTACTGAGCCATGTGCTCATCCTGACATCTATCTCCATCTTCCAAAGAGGAGCTAGAAGTAAACAAAAGGACAAAGCTATTAATGAAACTGCCCATAGTACATGCACGTTTTAACGCTGCAGTCAATGCATCCTCTCTCAAGAAAACTACCATGTGGTCCTAATGGTAAAGAGCTGTATGTATGCCCACAACTTTAGTTTTAAACTTTAGGATAGCTTCCTCTTGGACACGAAGCCTATCAACCACCCAGCTTCTTTACTGAATCATTAGAAAATTTCTTCAAACATGTTAGGGCTGAATTAGCAACAACCACTTATACTTATCAGAGGGACAGAGTCAGGATAAATCAGGTTAATAATTACAGCAGGAGAGAGGAAGAAGTAGGGAGGGGTGTGGGGGGAGAAGAGATGAGCTAGAAGGGACAGAACCTGGGTTTGAATCTTATTTTAAACAGTGGTGACACAGGGGCCTACGACACAGGTCCAGGATCACTATCTTGTTTTAACAGATAAGTCAAAGAAGGCTCTGACAGGTTCAATGACTTACCCAAGGTCACGAATCCATGAAGACGTCAGGACCGACACCCAAGAGAAATGAACCTTTCAATCAAGACAATTATACTTCAGTTCTCCAAATGCTGCCAACACCGTTGTAGATGTGATTTCCTACTGAGTAAAGGCAACTTTACCTCATTTCTGAGGCTGGTTCTTGGTTTAGGGGCTTTATCACCTTTGCTCTGCATAATAAAGGGAGCATGGACATGGCAGAACAAGAGCCGATAGGTGAAAAGTCTGGAAATTAGGACTCAAAGGACAGTCTGCTGAGGGGCCTTTCCCTCTTGCTTTCTGCCTTGAATGTCTCCCTCTCTGCTGGCTCTTTCCCTTCTGTTTATAAACGTGCTCCAGTTCCTAAATGTTAGAAAGCAGAAAACTCTCTTCTTTCAGATCTTACATCACCTTCAGGCTACAATTTTAACCTGCTCCTGTTCCTTTCGTCATCATCTTTTAGAAACTCGAGTTAGTACTCACTTATGAGAGATGGGCCTGCCCCTCTGAGCTGCCGGGAAGGTCTGTACTCCCGGGGGCGCATGGGGTGCTTCTCCATCCCCAACACTGCCTCCTCGGCTGGAGGGCCCTTCATCCCTCTTCTCCATCTACTGAAATCCTGTCCATCCACCTTCTCTTGGAAGGAGAATTATCCCTAATTTTCCCAGTCAGAATAGCACTCCCTTCTCAGCACTCTTGTCGACTTTTTCTTGTACCTCTAAATTACAAAAGTACTTATTTTCATTACTTTCTATTCTAGTGACTTGTCTTCATGCCTGTCTCCCCAAGAAAACTGGAAGCATCTTGAGCTAGGGCTATACATTACGTATTGTTGTATATGTGAATGTTTACTGCATTCAAATCTTCTTTGGTAAGAGTTTAATGGTCACAAATTTATTCTGGATCTTCATATTACTGTTCTTAAGATATCACAGATGCAGGGGAGATAGTACTTTACCTTTGAAGACCCTACAAGGACCCCAAACTCCAACCACCCAGATAACAGGTCCCTGAAACAAAACAGATGGAGTCTAGAACAAGGAAAAGAAGATAAGAGAGATAGGCAAATTAAATATATGATCTGCTACAATAGTATTTTATTATTTCAGGTTACCAATGCTGTCATAAACTCCATTAACTTTGTTGAATTGGCAAATATTGTAGGTTGGTAAAAAAAATGAGGTACCTTAATATTGCTGGAAATAGGCCAACATACAAGGCTATTTCAGTGTAAAGGGAGAAAATGCAATGGTGGAGGTGGAGGAAAGGCAAACAGAAACTAGAAGAGGCCTGGAGGAAGAGATGATAAGAGAAGAGAGAAAAGGGGTGAAGAAAAGGCTGTCAGGAAAAGTTCCAAAGCAAATTAATCACTGTAGACATAGGAGCTAAGTGGCCTGGAGTGAAGTCAAGAGCAAAACTAAAGGAAGAATTGCAACATTTACATGGAGGAGAACGACATACTGCTGAAGGGGACACACTGACCAACCTTCTCTTGAGTGAAGGGATTCTGACTGGAGGGCGTTGTGTCTTTGTTATCAGCTGAAATGTCTAAATGGACTTGGAAGCTCTCCTCACCCCCGCGCTCCCCGTCCACCACGTCTGACACACTGAGGGTGGAATCAGAAACAGAGCCCTGGCAACGGCCTTAGCTGTGCAGCTGGCCACGCTCTGAAGCCAGGACAGACTGGGCTCCGAAGAGAGGCTTTTCAACTACAGAACAGATTCTCCCATTAATCAGGAATGGTCATGGGAGGAAGAATCCGAGCCAGTCAGCTACTGATCTGGATATTGCTAATAATTTCTCTCTTTGGTTTCTGGAGGATCTGTGCCAGGGTTTCTTCCAACTGCACACAGCAAGTATGATTCTGCCTTTGTATTTGAAAAATTGGCAGCAATAATACTGAAAAAAAAATATGACCAGGGCCAAAAGGGTAAAGTTAAATGAAATTAGGCATAAGTAAAATCAAACGACAGGTCAAAAAATACTAAACCTATTGTATCTCTTCTTTAAGAGGACAAATAGAGGATTACAGTATGAGGTACTGCCTTGTTTTCTGTCACCTGGAAATCTCCAATAATTACATACTTCTCTCCTTATCAGGTCAAAGATAATTAATATTCATGATCATGACCCCGAAGTATTTCCAAATTCTGAAAGTGTTTTATACTTAAGAACACTTTCTGACAACCAATCTGTTTATAGTAGCTCTTTATTAACATTCTATTTTTAACCTCTCTCCTTGTAGACAAGCCTGCAACAGATCCATAACAGCTACAAGAAGTAATCCAATTTTTTTCAGGATATCATGAGTCATCTTCAATCATTTAGTTTTAATCCATCATTTTTTCGATCATCAGAAATTTACTAATTACCCCCTAGATGCCAAGCCTTGTCTCTGCCTTCAGAGGATACAGGCATGCAGGAGAGTAAAATATGGTGTAAATACGCAGTCAGAGAAAGTATAATAAGGTCCTGCCACACTCAAGCACAGCTCCTCAGTTAGGGGATGGGGAGAAGGATTTAAACAGTATGAGGAGTCCTTGTAACCTCAGGAGTGTGTGTGAGAAGCGACACACAAGCACGTGCCTTTCCTCAAGGGCTTTGTTTCCCCTGGGATTCTAGTGTGAGAGTAATCCTACCTGAGACCGAAGATGCATGTTGTCAAAAACTTACAGAAAGAATCTGTGAACGATTCTAAAATGGAGCTAAGCAAATTAGGGAATGGGTTTTGTTGACATCCCTGGGGAAGAAACAGAAGCATTCACCAAAGGTCAGAGAGAGAAACACTGCCTATGGAGGAGGTAGAGGATTAGATAAAGGACTCAGCAGAAGACCAAGTCGAGGGACTGCACCAGGAGCCACTGAGTTGGAATCTCATGTGTTCCGGACAGTGAAATATTTTAATCACTTAATTTCCAAATATCATCACTATATGAAGAGAAGGCCTCAAAATCACCTCTCCCTTGGTACACTTTGATGTATTTCAAAGGGTAAATTTTGACTCCACCCAGTTTTTGCCCAGTCTTCGCCATCTCAGGAAATGGCACAAATGTTCAAGCCAGATGCCTGGGGTCAGTCGGAGTCCATCTCCTAACCTGACCTCCAAATCCAATCAACTTGAGACTTCTGAACAGTACCTCCAAATGATACATCGAATCCACTCCTGTCTCCACCTCTTCTACCAATACCCTCATCAGGCCACACGTCACTCTCCTGGACTCTGTCAGCGCCCTAACCAATCCACTCGGTTAGGTTAACCAATTCTAATGGGGTTCCACTCCAGCCTCCTGCTACAAGGCATCTTCCAGAGAGCAGCCAAAGCTGATCTTCTTAAAAAGGGTACCCTATCATTTCCATGTGAAGCTTGAAGCCCTTTAATGGCTTCCGATTACACTCAGAATAAAATCCAAACTCCTTACCTTACAGTCTATATGATTTAGTCCCTCCCTACCTCTCCAATCTCCTCTCCTGCCATTCTCCCCACTTCTCACTCGCTACACCATAGCCACACTAAACATTTTAGTTTCCCAGCACATGAAGCTCTGTCCCACACTGGGGTTGCTGAATATGTGGTTTACCCTGCCTAGAATGTTCTTCCCCATGCTCCTTCCTTGCACAGCTAACTCCTTCTTAACTTTCAGTCCAACTTAAACACTACCTCTTCAGAGAGAGACTTTCTTAAGTCATCCTATCTTGGTCTCAGCACTCTGTTATCCAACTGCATTTATATACTTTTACTTATGGCTTTTACTTTCCCCAGGAGACTGGAGGCTTGGGGGGACTGGGACTCTGTCTTGCTCACTCTGTATCTAGCACAGTGTCTGACATGGAGCAGGTGCTCAATAAATGTTTGTTAAATGAAAGAAATGAATGAATAAATTAGGGGAAACTACAAGGGCATTTGCTAAGGGCAGATGACAGATTATCCCTTTCAACATGAGTTTATAAGGTAAATATAATCAAAATATAAACTTTAGACAAAACAAGCTTTTGTGCGTCAGACGGCTTTTGAAAACTACTTGAAGTCTACTTTTAATAAGCCTGTTAACATCAGTGCATAACAGTATTGCTTCCTAGCTTTTTCATGTCAGAACAACACAAATGGCTCGCAAGCAGTGGTGATGCCAAAGCCGAGGGTGTCTCGCAGTGAGTGGCTAAGCTGACCCCCGTAAAGAAAGGCATATGCTACCAAACTCAGCTCCTATGGAAAAAACAGCATCTAGCATCTAGGGGATGCCATTTGCTATTATCCAAAATCTCAAGAAAAGCTCACACACACACACCTATTGTATGTAAAGCTGAGAAAACATGAAGATGCCGCCAACTTACTGTTTTGATACGGGGTATTTACATTAATGGGAAATCAGATGCCATTGCTTCATCCTCTCAAGTTTTAAGTGACCTTTCCCTAGTGATAAATGACAAATACGGCTGCAACACTAAGAGAGCTGAATTAAAGCGCCCATGTCAAAATACATCCACTCTATGAGTACTTTAATTAAACTAGGTTCTCTTCTCAACTCCAAAGAAACTCTTGAAGAAACAGCTTCAAGCAGGTGAAAAGCCAGATGAAGATCCCAAAACCATATACAGATGAAATAACTTGAACACAGTAACAAAGGCTCCAGAAGTTCAAAATAATAGGGCATTGACTGCATTAAGTTTTGAGTGTACACATAAATGTATTTATATGCACATGTGTAGGTATCTAATTTTCTACAAAATTTGTATTTGTGTGGGATTCCGTTTGTTTGCTTTTTGGTTCTAGGCTTCCTTCGAAACAACAAGCCATTCAATTAGGCCCCGTCATGGAGCACAGAGCAGAAACATATTGCTTTTGGCTTCACAATTGTCCTTTCCCGCTTGTGTGAAAAGCCTGTGTTGACTGTACTGTGAAAAAAATTAAAGGAAAGAAAAGCCCTACTGTTGTAACTGTGCCAAAAAAGTATAAAGAAACAAACCCAGATGCTAGAATTTGAGGCATTTCCTCTGCTATGCGACTATGTCCCTCAACTGAAGGTCAAAAGAACATTAAAGGGCTTAAATATTTTAAAGCCCAAAGTGGATATTTTTGTGCCCCTCTCAGTTTATGTGACACACATTTAACTGACATTTAACAAGCAGAATTTATTCAGCGGCGTTCAAGGAAAACCCTGGTATCACTTTCAAACCCGATTTATTTAAATTTCTAGTGCTTTATATTAATACAGCTTGGTTCATTTTCCTGAAAGCCTGAGTCTTTCCAAAATGTCAGTAAGTGAATAAAGTTATTCTTCAGCCCATTTCACATTTACTACCTCCTAATCCCTCAATATGTCTACGTGTTGTAATTTTATAACCTTTTTTCCTGAGGACATTTGTTTATTTTTGATGCTACAGATAACAGCAAATAATGTGAGATATAATCATTTTATTTCTCCTCTTAGGAAGTACTTGATGTAAGATTTATAAAGACCTCAAATGTGTTTTCTGGTGACAGAAAACAGTACCTGAGCCCATGGGAAATATAACAAAGTCAATCACGTTACATTATGTTAAGAAAACATATATTAAATGGGCCACCCCATTTGGTGATATGACTCCTATCAGTCAAATCCTTCAAAACATCTCTTTTAAGAAATGGCAAAAAGCTTGACAGAAAGATGAATATGACTGAGGAATAGACAATACAAAACCATGAAGCATCAAATTAGTGTGAGATTTAATTAAAAATCTCTCTGAACAGTGATACAACTATAAGATGTGGCAAAGATGTTATCAAGATCTCACATCACTCAAGAGAGCTGTAAAACACAGCAAAGAATTCCCACTGCAGAGCTGCAGAAGGCCAAACACAGAGGTTCCTGAAAAACACTATTTCCCTTAGGCTGGTCCAGAATTTCAGAAATTGGGAGACCTTCCTCCTATGCTGATCCTTACCTTCTTCCCTAGTATTCTCCTTCCCATATATAGAAAATCGAAACAGTTTGTAAGTTAACAACCACTTCCCTTTTGTTTACCAGAATTCTGAGTTATTTACAGGAATGTTTTAAATAATTCGGTTGGGAGTCATCCTGGTTACTAATGGACATATCATCTAATCATGACCCGTGGCAGCTCTTGTCTGCCCAGAGGGAGACAAGCTTTCTGACTTGTTGCTCTAGAAATGTCAACAAAGGGAAGAGTTTTCCACTTTATCTCTCATATTTCCTTTGCTACTCAGTAGGGTCAGCTTCACTAGCGTGTGAGAAGCAGATAGACAACACAGTCTAATATCAAAGCTGGGCGTGGTTGTTACAGTGGTAAGGGAAATGAAAGCAGAAGGAGTTTAAATAATATTTATTTGAAGAGTCTTGCCTTGTCCTCCATAAACTATTCACAAAGTGCATAATATCATACCAATTCTTATGTTGGAGTATACAGCTGGGGGATGGTCTATGACTAATTTTTACCACCAGAGAAGAGCAAAACTTTCAGGAAATTCTTAATCAGAGAATATAACACCATTATCATCATTGCCATAATTAATAACATGTAGGTAAATGCAGACATGTACATATCAGGTAAGATAAAAATAATCATACGGTTGCATTTATTTGCACAAATAACTGTTACATCACCATGTATGTACGTGTGTGAGCACACATCTAGCTATACAGATTCCTACACACACCTGGGACATATGTGTATACAATGTACCTTTTGGCACAGAAAATACACAAATGCACATGTGACGTGTATGAGTTTTTAACAGAAAAAAACCACTTTTCCTATGCACATGAACACACATTATTATATATTATAGATACATACAGGACATACTCTCCGAATTAAAGACATTGGCTTAGTTAATGATATATCAAAGGACCCGCCACAGGAAAATATAATAATATGGCCTGAATTTAGGCAGACACGAAGCCAGGCCAGGAGGCATGAAAGAACACATAGACAACATTTCTGGGAGTTCCACGTCGCAATGAGGTGTGACACCACAGCCTGATTTTATTTGAAAAATTCCTAATGGAACAGAAACAAGTTAGCTCTCAATCAGAAAGCATTCAGAAGGTTTCACCCTGACTAGCAATCAGAATGCCAAAGAGCACCAAGCACATACAAATGGAATATTATTATATTTTCTTTTTACTACCACAGAGACAAATATCATTTTAAATGTTGCAGGCAAGATATTTAGGAAGTTTAAAAACCTCACTAATTGCCCAGATCTGCGTCAGACACAAGTGAGACTATTAGACTTTGTTTGACACCTTAGAAAGTAAGCAAGCAAGGTCCTCCAAGGCCACAGCAGGACCACCGTGAGACAGGTGACTAGTGCCCTTGCTCAATGTGGTTTCAAGGATACTTACAGAAGCCACTAAAACGCACCTTTGCCATAAACTCAAACTGCACCAAAACACTGAAACAAATGTGCTTTCATGTCCACTGTTGCAAAAACACACCCCTGATATTTATAAAAGCTCTGAGAGGCAGATTGGTCCTTTTTTTCCTGCCAAAGCAGCAGGGACGGTAAATAATCTTTTATATAATATAAATACATAAACAAGATCAGAATGTATTCTAGGCACATTTAAAATGTCCTTCTGTTAAGGGGACAACCAATGGTCTTGCCTAACTTCTAATTTTCAGGACTTTTACTCTTAACGGAACATAGAAAGAGATTTTGAAAGGAAAAAAAATTCTTTATTTCATTTTCCTACCTGGATAAAACGGAAAAAAAAAAACCCTAAAAAGCACATGATAAAATATGAGCTCATTTTACTGACATGCAGCTTTTCTCTACGTCTATAACATCTGGATCTTATCTACAGACAAATGTATGGATATATTAAGAAAAAGAAGCACCAATTTTTTAATATCATTAAATTCTTGTATTGTTCTTTGTTACTGGAACAGGAAAAGAAAGGCTCCTGATAAGGCGAAAGCAGTTGACTTGCTTTTCGGGAAATTAAAAAAAAATCCCAGTGACAGAGAAAAGAATAATGAAAGGTAGGAAAACTAGGAAGTTGTCAGCCAAAAACAAAAAACACATCCATAACTTAAAGAAACATTCCAGTCTCTTAAAAACTCACACAAATATTAATTCATCACATGTTAATTCCTTCCCTCTTCCAACTTTACAGGCACTACTTATAGCTGTTACTTCCTCTTGACGCAAAAAAACACTTAGCAACAGAGACTGCAAATCCAAAGCAGGAAGACACTCTATGAAAGAGCATATGTCCAGCTTTAGATGTATCAACAACCTAGTGAATCCTGGACTCCTTGAGAGTATACACCATTAAAAGAACGCTCAGAGGCTTCAGAATAAATTATTCAAATGCCCAGAACAGCATGCTTAGTGAAGGTCAATATGAACTCGGGAATGAGTCAAATTCTATTTTTATTAGAACATTTCTTAAACAAAAATCCCAAATACTGAATGTAAGTGCTCTTAAGGACCTTTCTTGAGAAAGCTCTACATTTCACAAAGAACACATAGGCACCAGTTCCAGAGGTAAATATAATAATACGTCTGTGAGTCATAAAAGAGCTTCTAGACTGATTAAAATGAGCTTTATCTTTTGTCTATCAGTATCTTCTAGAACGTCTACCACACAACACTATTCAGACCTCAAATGGTTGCTCTGCCCTTATTACAACTGCCTGTGTACCTGTCTTGCTCCTCCCACTAGGCTTCTTAGGCCCAGGTCCTTTCCACATCATCTCCAATGCCCTATGCAGCTGGGCCAGCACCAGCTCCAGCCTCCCCAAGGGTGCAGGACACAGTCAGGGAGGAGCAGGCCCAACTTTAGGGATCCTTGCTCCATCCCAAAGAGCTCTCCCACTTCTGGGCTGAATTTCTCTAAAAGCAATTTCACAATCAGAAAGGACTAAAACGCTAATGCTGGCTGTGGTAATATTCTAGAGTGTAATCAATCAATAAGAGTAAACAAACTTAAAATTTTTCCTAGATAACAGGTGCTGAGGGTAAAGAGACAAAGATGACGCTGGGCTTTTGAAGTGGGGACAAACCTGGAAGAACAGAATGGAGTGGCCACAGAGGAAAAAAGACATCTGGCAATCTTCACCATTTTCGCCTAAGGTTAGCTCTGTTAACCTTCAAAAAGAAGTGGAAGAAATCATAGCTTTGCCTAGAGGTATATTTTTATGTGTGACTGTATGCATCCAGCCCTGTCTCCTTCCATTAACAAAGATTTTTGCTTTTTTTGTTTTAAAAAATTAAAACTCTCTATTCAAAAGAGCTGTTTTTCTTGGAGGCTCTCTTAACCAAGGTACTAGTACTGGCAAGGCTGGGAAAGGGAAAAAATATACTATCTGCCACAGAATCCTTATCTATGTTGATAAAATCAGAACATTTAAAATGATCACTTTTTGAATGAATGAAAACTTCTGCTTAAGTGATTACATGGTCAACCTGCTTCTTGAACTTCTCTTTCAATTAACTATTTTCCCCCCCATAAGCGGAACAAATATAAACTACCAAACTTGCCCAAGTTGTCCAAAACCCAAGATTATGGTTTCGGAATATTAACTAATTAATGAGGTTTTAATGGACTGAGCTCAGGAATGCAACTCCTCATGGTCCACACCCTCTGGATGGTTGATGGAGACAGCTGGCCTGGGGCAGAACACAGAAGGGACAGCTCCAACTCCTCTGGGAGGAAGGGAGCCTCGCCACGGGGACTGGTCGCCACTTGGCTCCCTTCGCTGCAGCTCAGAAGGCCTCTTGGGCCGGGATTCCAGATCCTTTGCTCATGTCAGGAAAAACCCTTGTGGGGGCCAGGGTTTAGCCGGACACAGCTGGGCAAAGCAGCACCAGCAGCTCTGCATGACAGAACACACGCCAAGCCCTGGGAATACCCGAGAGTCCCTATAGCCAAGTCAGAAACCACAAACACGCAAGGGAGAGCGCTCAGGGCTACCCAGAAGCTAAAACATTAAGCAGGCCTTAGGGCAACGTTTCTTCAGTGGCCCCGGTAGGTAGAAATAGAAAGTTTTAAGCATGGCCCCCAAAGAACACCATTTCTCTGACTGATGGTGGCAGGCTGTTTTTTTTGTCCTTTTACCAATAAATGTGTTTTTAAAAATACATACTAAGTACATGGTATTTAATCCTGAAACAAAACATACACTTGTAGCAAAACTGCTCACCTACAACTTGTGGTTCTCCTGGACTAACCTGGGGGCAGACATCTGGGCTGGGCACCCCATGGGACAGAAGAGATGGCTTGAACGCACACTTACAAGTTAAAACAAAGAAAGGGGGGAAAATCAGTAAATGGCACAGAACGTTATTGGCTGTTTACATATGACTGTATAAGATGGCATCATTCTAAGGGTCGGATTGAAAATTCGTTTTTTACACTAACCATTTTTTGTAACCCCAAGGTGGCTGAATAAAATGTTCCTCTACACATACACCACACTGCTCTGAGCACTAGGATATGAAATATTTAATCGCGACTTTCTTTTTGCTGGGCCATAAGAAATCACAACCACCAGATCATCACGGTATGACTTCCAACAGTTAAAACGCAGGTATAACTATTCAAGCAACTGCTCCTCTCCAACTGGGCTTCTGCCAAGTTCCCTGAGCTTCCTGTTTTGATTTCCCAGATATTTGAAACTGGTTTCCGCCTTTTGGGAGCTCTTTTTTTTTTTTCCTGTATCAGTTATCAAGACATCAAACAACAATTTGTACCTACAACAAAATTCTAAAACGTCAATCTAGTTGTCAACCTAATACAGAGCTATGAAAATAACTTTGTCTACACTTTCTTTCCCTGTGACACTGCTAGAATTTTTTTAAAAAAACATATATTCAGATTGGAAAGTCAGTTTATATATATATCTCTCTCTCTCCAAAAAAGGAAAGATATCTTATCAATTTGAGATTGTTTTTACAAAGAGAGGGAGACAAATACAGATTTAAAGTTGCACAAAAGCCTTACTGTCTTCAATAGTATCTTTAATGGCACTTGGATAGCTAAAGGAAAAATTAAAATCAACTGAGATCTTGATGGTAATAAGGTCCCTTATTCACCTGGAAAGGACAGTGGAACGTGTTTTTTATTTGGTCAAGGGAAGTGTTAGTGTTCTCAAACTTGATAAGCAACGTTAACCGAATTCCTCTAACATAAATTTTTTTAAACAATTTACATGAACTAAAGCAATACATTCACAAGCATAATACCGTATCAGATGTGACTAGCCTAAAAAAACCAGAATCTATGATGAGCGATTTTAATGAAGCACGCAACTGACTTAAACGTGAATCGGTGCACATGAAAGTCCTGAAGCAGAGAAGGCTTGGGCCCTGCAACACAGATCGCTTGGCTTTAGAATAAATAAGAATCAGAGTTTGACAGGTTATCTTTGCTTTTTTGGGTAGTTAAGTATGTATATTTTATTATCAAGGATCATAGAATGGCAGTTTAGAAAGGCCAAGAGCTTCTCAAGAAATTTTTTCCCTAACCTTCATAAATCTCATAAAATATACAATACCCATCCCATTCCTACAGATTACAATACTGATAACTTATAAGGATAGTCTTACAAATTTAACTCTGTTGTATCATAATCCTACAGGATACAATAGTTATATTTTGGAGGAGCATATAATTTGAATTCCAGTATATCTGATCCTATGAATTAATGATTATAACGGATCATTTTTACTATAATCAATACTATATTAGGAAAGATTTGGGGATAATGACATGTAATAACCAAGCAGATGAATATAATTGTAAAAAAAATACATAAACATAAGGTCTTAGACATATTTGCAAAGTTTAGCAAAGATCAAATGGGGTAAACTTAAGATAAGTGATCATCTCTACCAAAAACTTCCCCAGCATCTAAGTCTCAGGATTTGTTTTGTTCCTTACCATGTGAAATCCCTCAACTGGGTTTTAATTTTTTTAAATATTTACTTGGAAAAAAAGTTGGAAAATCTGCACAATGAGACCATTACTATGTATTAGTATTCAAAGTAAAGCAATTTATAACAAATGTCCTTTTTTTAAAAACAAGGAAAGTAGTAGAAATCAAAAGGAAGTCCAGTGGCAACTTAAAGACAAGCTGTTCTCTCACCCCAGCCCAACTCCATCTCTGTGCAGCGAGGCCCATTCACATAACCCTCTATGACCTCGCCACTCAGAGTCTGGTGAAAAACCAGCAACTAGTAGCCTCTCCTGGGGACTGGTTGGAAATGCAGATTCCCCAGGCTTATTCCAGCCCTGGCAAATCAAAATCTGTGTGTCCATTAAGCTCTCTCAGGTTTAAGAAACCTAGGAGATTCCCTCTCTGCATGACACCCAGGCCTCACCATGGACCTCAAGCCCCAGGGAACATGGGTTTGGGCAGAGCTGGGTGCATCTATCGTCCCTGTACTGATATTACAGGATGAGCAGATTCTTGCAACAGCTCAAAGTCTCCACCCAGCACAGCTCCACTGGCAAGAGGGTCAAGAGGGAACTCTGCTGCACTATCTCAAAGACAGAACGAATGTTCAGTAATATGCCTAGTTCCACCTGATCACATTTTCCTATGAGCACCCCTCCCCCTGCCCCACATACACACAAAAAAAATCAAAAAACTTTGAGGAAAAAAGTTCCATGAATAAAAGCAAACAGTATCATATTTTGTTATAAATTCTAATTAACTTTTTGTCCACTGACAAACACCACAGATGGCATCAAGAGTTCCAATCTCTGATTAGGGCACACAGAGTACAGGTTGTACTGGGGGCTACAGACCAAGAAAAACAAAACAACCAAGAATAAAATGTAGCACTTACACTTCACTTGTGTGAAAAAAAAAATAAGTGAAATGTAAATAACTAAGAATGGAATAAGAAGCTCATATAATATATTATTTCCTTAGGTAGGATTGAAATAGTAAATTTAGAGTACAGAATAATTAATAAAATTAAGGCTCTGACGCAACTGTTACTTAGGGTTTTTAAAACCTGAAAGAAAAAGCTAATAAAACAGAAGCCATTTGTCCCTGTGTCCAAATGAGTTTAGTTTCAGAGGATACAGCCATACAATGTAAAATCACATTTCCTTTTGTTTTAAGTAGAAGAAAAAATACAGATAAAACTCTGAATATACAGATTCTTTCTCATCTTCTTTCTAATCTTTAATTTCTACCTAAGCATATATGTTTCATGCAACGTAAGTTTCCAGAATAGACAAATGCTTAAAAATAGCATTTAAGATATTTATAAAATATCTTTAAAAAAAAACCAAAAGCAAGCTCCCGCAGTGCATCTAAAATGTGATTCAATTTATGCACCTGCACCTTGAAGGCTATTTAGAAAATGGTCCCTCAAAGTCAAATTGGTAAAATCTGAGGTGTAGTGACACATAGCATGTGCTTAATACATACTTTTTGAAGGAATAAAGGAGTGAATGAATGAAGAATTAATATAGCAGCTCTAAAATAAAAGCCTCAAGGTACTTGTAGAGAACGCTGAGGAGAGGATTCTTCTGGACTGAAGGAGTCTGAACTATAACGCTCTTTCTTTACATTCCTATGCAATTATTTAATCGTCTTAGTGCTCTTACTATGAACGGCTCTAATCTCAGGCCTACGTCTGATCAGCTTTCATAGACTCAAACCCTTTTAAAGCCTTTTTTGAACAAGGGAGTACAAACAAGTCAATCAATCAATCAATTAATAATTAATTAAAGTGATATGTTCTGTTTTATGCATCCCAGGACCACGGGTGCCAACAATTGTGTTTTAGGCTAACGTTCAGTTTGCTGATGGTAATAGCCTATAGGCGTTCTTTCTCTATGCTCACAGAGCCCCCAGTGCTTTCTGCACCACAGTCACTGCACACAGGTCCTTTCATCTCACTTTTGGTGTGTTACCACTGCCAGTCACTTTTTCCCTCCATTATGCACATTTCCTAAAAATGTTCATACTCCTCACATCACTTATGTACTCAAAAGTCATCAACAGCAGCACACTCTCCCTGGGAGGATGACTCACAAATCCTTATCTCCAGCCCAGATCTCTCTCTGAGTTCCAGACCCATCTCTCATCTTCCTCTTGATTCTCCATAGATACCCCAAACACAACAAAACAAACTCAATAGCCACCTCATCCAACCACCCACGAAGCTGCTCTCTTTGTATTCCACATTCTAATCAAGGACATCCTCATATAGCCTGACCATGGTGCCCCCTAAGCATCTACTTGGCCATCACACCTCCCAAGCATCTATCTTGACAATCACTCCCTCCTCCCCAAATCTGGAAATCTTCCTCTTCCTCATCCTCCAAAGTCAATCAGCCATAAAGCCTGCTAAACTGACCACCTCCATTCCCTCCCGCCTGTACCCTTCTGTTCATCCTCTCTTTTCTGTCTCGAAGGCTGTTCTTAAGTCCTCCTTGCCCTTCTGTTGAGCCGTCCAACACATTTCTCAGAGTTGGACTCAATTCCCAACTCCTCCACAAAGCCTTCCTTGATTTCTCCATCTTAGGAATCAGAGCAGGTCTTATTTGGCCACTCAACCGATATAAGATAATGATATAAAGTAACACGTGCCGATTTCTGATTATCTATCTTTTCTCTAAAATATCTCGTAGAGTAAAAATAAAAAATAAGTACAGTCTCAAATTATAAACCATTTATAAAATGCAAAAGCAAAGCAAAAGCAAAAGAGGAATTTCTTAAGCACCCAAGTAACTTCCTCCTTCTGCTGCTTGTGCAGCTTCAAATAGGAATAGATCGCACATAATCTATACTATTCCAGTAACCCAGATGATGTGTGATGCAGCAATGTCTAAAAAGTATATTTAAGAATACATTTTATAGATCGCACACAGGTATCCCTTTCACTATTCTCTGCCTGGTGATAAATCTGTGTGAACTGGGTTGATTTTATTTTTTTTATTTGCATATGGAGCTATGCAGGTATGAATGCTACTTAGTGAGTTAATTACATCAAAAATTATTTAAGTGACAAACAGCTCTACTAGGATGTCAAATTTAATTTGTCCAAAACAAAATTCTTGAGTCTTCCTTAAATCTGCTCCTGCTCCTATTAAAGGGCACTACCATTTGCTCAAACTCAAAATCTAAGAGTACTCCTTGATTCCTCTTTCCCTCACCCCCACCTCCCAATGAATCCATCAAAAGTCTAGGTCCAAATCACATCTCAGTTCCACCCATCTCTCCATCTCCAGATCTCAGGTCTGAGTCACCATTATCTCTTACCTGAACTACTGAAAGAAGCCCTACCTGCAGACTGTTCCCATTCTTGCATCCTGCCAGCTTCCCCACAAGTCCCTTCTCCACCACCTTCATTTTTTAAAACATATAAATCAAGTCACATTGTACCTTATCACAATCCTTTAACAGCTTTCCTAAGTACTTATCATAAAAGCCACACACCTCACCATAATCTACAATGTCCCTCCCCCTCCCTTCCTCTCTCATTACCTTACAGTCACACCAACCTTCCTGCTGCTTCTTGGTATTCCTTCAACACACCAAATTTGTTCTCACCTTAGAACTTGTGCACTTGCAGTTCCCTCTGCGTAGAATTCTCTCCTTTCAGATCACAAGTTTGACTCCTTACAATTAGATTTCAATGCAAATGCTCTCCCTTCGTGGAAAACTTCCCTGACACCTGTTTCTAAAGGAATTTCCCCAGCAATCCCAGTAATTCTCTATCAGATCATCTTGATTATTGTTTTTCATAGTTCATATCATACTATATCATCTTGTCTTGCTCATTTTTTGGTTTTCATGTCATCCCTCCCCTTTTGAATATAAGCTTGATGAGAGCTGTATCTTCAGGCACTAGTACTGTGCCTAGTACATATCTGGCACTCAATAAATATCTGCTGGATGAACGAATATATAAATTTTTTCCAGAGTGTTTTACATTCTTCTTGAACTTGGCATGGTTTCATATTTCTGATTACTTCTTGAATTTATTATAACCCGCTCTGAATTGTAATAATTTTTCTGGAAAATAAAAGTCATTTACCTCAACTTGGAGTCATATGTAAACTTAAAGGTCCAGCTTCTTCCCTCTATCATGGAAGTCTTTGGTGTCAACTCTGACTACTAGTTACGAAGCCCAGAGTGGCCCCTCCAGAAAACCCTTGTGACAATTGCAGAGGCTGGTCCTGTTTTTGCCTCTCCTTTGGTCCTCTCCTCTGATGGTGCATCAGTTTAATTTCTGTGGAGCTCAGTACAGCATACACCAAATCAATGAAGACTAGGTAGTGTGGCAGAAAATGACGAGCTTTGTTAAGCTTGAGGTGGGATGACCTGCCGCTCATTCCCTTTATCAGACTTCCTCTTTTTCTTTGGAGAAATGCAGATGATTCTGACAAACCATTCGGTACAAAGCCACAGTGGGCTGTTATCCAGTATCCTATTTCCTCTAAGTTTGTGATAAACTGATTTTATGGAGCTGTGCTCATGTTTTTTAAGAAATAAAACATTTGGTAAAATCCAGGACCAACTTCTTTCCATTTAAACAAATGTAAGTAATACATAAGAACTTTTTTAATACCCAGAAATTGCCAGTATTCTTCATAAATCTATAAATATGAAATTGAAATGCCCTGCAATGGTTTCCACAAATGTTTTAAATGTCGTTGTAGTTAGGTTTACTCCTACAGCATGGAAATGTGGATCCATGTGTTCTCATTACGCTCTGGCAAGCATACTATTCCTTCTGCCCCATCCCCAACACCACACACCTTAACACTATAAACTGCCCAAAAGCAGAGTCCTAAGAAGAAGGCTTTAACTACAACTAACTATTCACCTTCCCATAAGAGACCACCAGAACCAAGTCTAAATGTACCAGGTCATCCACCGTCACTGGCCTCTTATCCTCACCCGGCTCTGCAAAATCACCCAGTCCTTGCAGAACCCTCCCTCCCAATCCTTCTACTGTGCCTTCTAGAACTCACGTGCTGTCATCACCCAAATCCCCTCCAGATGTAACCTTCACCTTCACGCTCTAATTGAAACCCTGGCTACTCTTTGTCCCTTGAAGTCTCTCAAGTGGAGATGGCGTCATTTCTCACACTCCATAAATACTGGGGATGGGGTAGGTGTCTTCTTTGTTTTCACTGCCACTTTCAGATCATTCTTCCTTTTCCTCTTTAAAAGTAAAGCCCTGTTCACATGAAGCACATGCAATCAGATTATGTACCAGCCACACGGAGCTGTTGGATTTACCTACAGAACTTCTGGCTCAGTGTCTCTTCCCTGTTCCCTGTTTTTGTCTCCTTCCCAGCATAGACTGTACAGTCAATCACCATAAATACTCTCTTACATAACCCTCAATCTCTGTGCCCTTCTATTTCTATCAGACTTACCAGGAAAAATCTTAACCCTGGTTAGAACCACTTCTCCAAAAACACTGCATCTGCACCAGGGCTGGAGAAAAGCACACAACTGTGCTGGCTAGTCTCCCTTCAAATTTATAACCACTAACCTCAAGTAAGCTGTCAGCACTAGCAGGCAACCCTAATACATTTCCCCTGTTAATTCACTTGTCTTCTCTCTGAGATAGCTACTTTGCATTTTCCTCTCCCACCTCCATTTTTCACACATCTCCTTCCACCTCAATGTCAGCTGACGACCTTGTTTTATACGTCTGAGAAATAGAGACAATTTTGCTCCTCTGCCTCCTCAAAGACTTTGCTCCTGCAATCATCACCTTTCTTCCATTATTGATTTCTCCCTTTTTACTAGATCACTCTTGTCATCATCCAAGCATGCTGTAATATCTCCTATATTTTCAAAACCCCTCTTCACCCTATATCCCTCTAAGACAACCACCCCATTTTTCAGTTCCACTTTATCACAAACATCCCAGAAGAGCTTTCCCATTTCTGCTACCTGCACTATTATTCTTCTACTATTTCAGGTTAGGAACCCTAGAACCATCTTTGTGTGTTCTCATCCCTCCCGTATCTGTTAGGGGACACTGTAGGTTCTTCCATCAAAATGACACGTAGCCATCTCTTCCTTGCAGGCTCCCTGCCACCCTCCAGCCCAGTCCCTTGTGGCACCACATCGAAGTAACTGAAACAGCACTCCAACGAGCCTCTTGACTGCAGGATCTTCCTTTGCTAATCCAGTCCACATCCCCTGACGGCCCCAGTCTGCCTAAGAGTGATTTCGCCATGATTTGCTTCTCTCTGCTCATAAACTGACAATGATTTTTGATAGCTCATATTACCAGGCTTAAGCCCTCTGCATGATTTTGAAGACATTTTATAATCTGATCCCATCCTGTCTCCCCATCTTTATTTCCTATTACCTACCAATATAAAACCTTGCTCTTTTAGACTAGTTTCCCAAGTGTCTTACAGAGAAGTCATGCAAATCTCACTCTACATTTTATTCTTTTGTCCACATCATTCTCCCTCCTGGAACCCATCGCCATCCAAATTCTAAACTGTTCAGACTCCACCTCCTCCACAACACCTTATCGTACAATTCCAGGTCACATTTTTTGGCCCTAAATTCCTATAGCATTCCAAGTCTTCATTGCCATTAATGACTTACTTACATACAGTACTATACCACCACTAATTCTTTTATATGCAATATATACTGGAATATAAGTAGAGATTTTTCCTTCAAAATTGTTTCTCAGAAAAGGAAAATCCCCTAATACTGACTTTTTACAAGATCTCAAATATGGCAGGGTGCTGTATCGTTAAAAACAAAGTACTATTTGTAGAAGACATATTAATCTTAAATGACCTCAACCAATCCTACTTTGGGATTATATAGAGCCCATCTGACAAAATCAACTAAAAAAAAGGTAAAGAAATTTAATCAGCTACAATAATTATTCCTAACAGAATGATCTCAAAAACTGGAAGTGTTGGATCTCATAACAGCCCTTTTGGAATCACTTTAAAAATCAATGCAGTTAATCTCCGAAGTGTAAAGATCATAAATATCCACCTAATTAAAATGCAACTGTCCTAGTTTTATGTGAAAAGATAGAATGTTTTGGAACAAAACTTCTTGTGATGAAACTTAGATTCAAAATCTGCTGCATCAAACAATTCAGATGGTAGTGAAGAGGGTGTGCTCGCAAATGAGGTTAAATGACCTGGAAGGCAGCCCAAGCAGAGACAGTCACAGTGATGCATTTAAACATTTGAATAAGACAGTTTTGTGAAATATAAGAACGACAAAAAGTAATCATCTAAAGTGTTGTATTATTTTCTATAATGTGACTCTAAATATGTATAAATAACTAAATTAATTATTTAAATCGACATTTGATCACTTCATCTATATCCCTGAGAGTTTATACATTGAAACTGGCAAAACACTCTTTTTTGGTGGGCAATGGGGTAGGCACAGGGGTGAGCAAAGAGCCACAAGACAACAAAAACAAGTTAGGTAACTGACTGTGTTGACTAATGCCATGATGTAGTTGAAAGAATACATGGTCAGTCCCAGGCTTCTTACTGATGGAGTGTGTGGAGCTCAGTTTTCCAATTTTCAAATTCAAGGACTAAACTAAATGTTATCGAAGGCCCTTTGCAGTTCTACAATTTTATTTCTATTATTTTCTACTATATTCTCTCTTAATGATTCAGAGAATTGGTAAATACGAAGAGAAATAGGATTTTAGAGCTACCAGAATAGTAAAGAATTTCCTATTCTTTACTACCGTTTAATATCACTTGGAAACTTATTACAAGTCAAAAACTTCAGTCCTGCACTACTGCCCTTATAAGCTTGATTTTGGAACTCTTAGGTACACCAAACTATATTACCAACCTCTCCATCTGAGAACGGCATCATTTTAGCAATAAAGGTGTATTTAATGTTTCGTTCAGTCCTCTTTCTCCCCCAAAAGGAACTTGGAGCTAAGAGAGAGTTCAATGCTGGCCAGGGTCAGGGCTAAGACCCAAGCCCAGGCCTTACCCTGTGTTAATTCTGGTTGCAAGCCACGGCATCAAGCTCTGGGTATGCCCCTTGTGATTACTATAGTTATGAATCATATTTTCAAGTCCTCAATCTTGTGTCTAGGTTTTATGCATGAATGTACAAAGTTAAAGGCCACATTAATATAATTTCCTTATTTTAATGTAATTCCTGATTTTATTCCGTGGGTGAAATGCCCAATAATCCATCCACACCTATGTGATTTTGCCCCCAAACCAACCTAAACCTTCAATCCTCACTGCACAATTCTCCCATCTCTTCTAAAGAGATGCACTTGCTTGCCAGAGGAGTTGATTTCTAATTAGCACTCTCTTCATGGAGTACCATCCTATGGTAAATCAAGCGGAATGGACCTGGTGACAACAGATGCTGATCTCAAGCACACCACTTGTGAAATCATCCATTATGCAGAGGTGACCTAGGCAAGCTGGCACAAACCACCACAGCAGGACCACTCCATGGCTTCCAAGAAACACACATGTGCATGTGCACACACACCATCACATCAGCATCTGGTCAACTTTATACATCTTGTTTGGGATTACAAAAGCTACCAATGTCTGTAAGCTTGTCTCTGCCCTTTCAAGCTCAAATACTATCACTGCTCAGAGTTACACGATACTAAGGCTTACAATTGCAAAAATCAGTACTTACCTTCAATCCTCTTCAAAGCTGAAAGGCACATATCCTTCCTTGGAAACTCAAAGGGATTGTTGCAAGTTCGAATGGTGTCACATTCACATTTCCCATTGATTATATTGCAGCCAGAGACAAGGTTTTCATTGCATGGTTCAAAACCAAGCAGCTGGTCATCATCCCAGTTCTCATCTGTAAAACAATTAACAATCACATCATGTTGGCTTGTTAGCTTCATTCAAAGGTCTGTTTGAAGGCAAAAATGTGCAAGGATGTCAAGATTAACGTCCAATTTTGACACCTCAATTTACAAAAGGCAGTCTGGCTGCAATTTTACAAATGAATGAAACCCAACCTCCTAATAAGTGAGAAGACTGGAATGCAGCCAGACACATAGACATTAAATAGCTATATACACAAACATTAGTGATCAACAACCACTACACCACTACTTCTCTTATATGTTATTACAAAAACAGCTGAGATGCCTTTAAACTTCTTAATTTTAAACAAAGATTCCTGGATTTTCCCACATTCAATAGAATTACAGGAGTCACATTTGTCAATCTATAAAATTATTCCCCAAAACCCCACAATGTTTTACTCCATCTGGTAGAGACTAGTTTCAGGTTTGAAACAGCTCTGCGACTTAATGCATTAAGGCAGTTAATAAACATAAGAAGTCAGACAGCACCAAGAGACTCAAGAATGGAATACAATGGTGGAGATCCCCTCCAATACATTTCAGTACACATGCTAATGTCTATCACTGCCCACAACCCAAGCCAGAGACGACAGCAAAACTAAGGGTTCCAGCCTAGTGAGATGAGAGGCTGAGTTAGTCGAATTTTGAAGCTGAGACCAAAGCAGTGTTCTGGACACCAAATGGAGTAGACTGTAAGAAATAAAGTAGATCTTAAAACCAGCTTTCATGGGATGCAGCTCAGGCAAATGAAACAAACGTGACAGATCTGCAGGCAAGCTCAATTCTTAATAATATTCCTCATAGCTGAAACACCTCTTATAGGAAGCCGGACTATTTCTCTATGAATCTCTGAGATATTATATGGGTTTTTCCCCCTCTTAACATTATCTTTAATAAATCTTTTATCGCACCTTAACTGGGTACTGTTAAATAGTAAACATGTTTCTGATAACCATATCTGGAGAGAATTTTTTAAAGCACTTGAATTTAAGATACCTCAAACCTGGTGCTCAAACTAAGGCAGGTATAAAGCCATCTTAAGTATGTGTTTTCATAGAAGACAGTGCAAACAGATGGCTATGGTTTTTATAGGGCCAACTTTTACATCTCGTGACATCACCGACTTACTGCCTAAGTTAGGCAAAAGACTGATCTTCTTCACTAAAATAAATAATTTTCTTGTGGGGCGGGGGGGGGGGGTGGGTGGGTCTTTAGAAGGACATCATTTACAACATAAAGAGCTTCAGGGCGATTGATTCTCTGAAGAGGGAGAATAGAAAACCTCCTGTGTGCTGATTTCAGGAGATCAGGCTCAGTGATTGGATCAAAGCCTCAGCTCTTAGCAAAACGATTTTAGAAGTTTACACAAAAACAAAATTTATCTGTTTCAAAATTTGTTTTCCTATTCAGCCTGCATCTGGTCCTTAGAAATAACATGTATATAACATGTACACACACAAAGGTACATTCCTACCTTCAAGACAACAGCAAAAGTACTAAATTACTCTGACAGGAAAACCAGAAAGAAATATATTGAAACAATTCAATACAGAAAACTAGGTGACAATTTAGTCTTCAGCTATTATATATAACAAAACGGTGCATCTAAATGATTTCTTATCTCTATCTAATTGGTGACATACTGACAGGACCACTGGCCTAATCTTGTACTGTGAAACTTGCCATGAAGGAGTTTTTCTAACTGTATATTCAAATTCATAATTCAAAGATAGTTCAACCCTAGAAACTTAAAAACGTGTAAGAAATTCAAGTAACATTTGAACCACAGAAAAAAATATATTTCTCCTCTTTCCCATCATATGCTGAGAAGAAATTTTTATTACTATTTTTGTAAATATGTGCAGTTATTGTATCACCAAATTGAGTGGATTCTACTGCACAATTTTTTCCAAAATAAACATCCCTTCCCTCCATTAACGGGAACTCCCTGAAGACCTCACTCTCCTGAACTATGGCAATATCTTCTAATATGTCTCCCTGCCACTGTGTCTTGTCCCTTCACTACCCCATTCCCCACACTGTCATCAGAATCATCTTCCTCAAAAAACAAATCTGCTCAGTGATTCTCTCTTGCCACCAAGAAAAAGTCCAAACTTCCTATTGTAGAATATAAGATTCTTTATGGTATGGCTTGTACATATACCTACAGACTCATCTTTCACCAATCCCTCCGACATCCTAATGCTCTAAGCGCATTGAGATACTCACTACAAACCCTAAATCATTGCTTCCATGTGTTTGCTCGTGGAGTATCATCCACCTACAACACTTCCTTCTCTTCTTTCCCTGATAACTCCTACTCATCCTTCAAGACCCAGTTCAAATGTTACCTCTTTGAGAAGTCTTTTCCAGCTATGAGCTGCTCCAACCTCCATGCTCCCATAAACACCTGCACAGACCTCTTGTCCCCTATGGTAATAGTTCAACATAAATCAAACTTCCCCACTAGGCAAAGAGTCCTCACAGGCTGGATCCAGGTCTTATCCAATTTTGAACCCCTTTAATCCCAGGACTTAGTATAGTGTTCAATAACTGGATGGATAGATAGATTTTCATGTTGCTGGGATGGTCAATGCTTTTTTCCCTTTTTTTTTTTTTGTACTAGAAAGTCTTATTTAAAAAAGTTGTGTGTGTGTGTGTGTGTGTGTGTATATCTATACATAATCACAAAGAAAATCATGCTTCAATATAAAGAAAATGTTTCCACAACAAAAATCTTATTTAAAAAGCTTATTAGTAAAGCATTAACGAAGCACACATTTTAAAGAAATGCTTGGATGTGTTTTGGCACCTTTCCCTTTCACTAGGAATCATCTATCACTAGTCTCTTTCCCAGTTCAGCTCTAAGACTTCAACTTCTTATCACCTAGCTGGCATCGACAGTCCTTCCAGGAGTCCACCTCAGAGCCAAACTGTTTTCACTGCCAGATGCTTTTCTCTGCCTCCCCCAGGAAGCCCATTTTCCCTGAGTGTGGGATCAGAATTAAAAGGCAACCTGCTCTCCCTGGCTCCTTACTGTTTTCTGCTTCACTCTCAGCAGAAGCCTCCAGGCAGCAGCAGCTGTGCCAGAAGATGTACAGGTAAGCCTGACCGCCCCCCAGGACACGTCACGGCCACCACGTCCAGTCAGGAAGCACCTGACTCGGAAGCCAAAAACGTCTTATATGCTTTTCTTTTCCTTTCTGAGAGGAAACTCTTTCAATTCTATGCCCCCATCCTAATCAAGACTTTGTTTTTCCTCTTGGCAAACAGTTCCCTTAGCAACCACTGTTTTATAGGATGGAGTACAACATGCTTCTGAGACAAATGCTTTTATGTTCTTCTATTACAGAACATTATACTTTAAAATAATTTAACAGCCAACCAACAGGGATTGAAAGCAAAAACTTAGTAGGTTTTGATTGCAGAAATCAAATCTGAGCCCAACGGTGTTGCTGACAGCACTTGGCAAATTCAATGTTTTTAAATCTCTCTTTTCCTAAGTAAATCCACATATACAGCACAAGGATCAAGGTTCTGATTCTCTGACACAGTTCCTAGTTTCTCCTTGGACTGGTTGAGGGTGAGCGGGAAAAAGGAGTTAAAAACAGGAGTACTGCCTTTTAATTCTCTCTATCAACTAGTTTTTTTCCTGGTACTCTCCACGTGACAAGACGTAACCTCCTAGCCTGAAAGTTCAAGACAATAAAGATACCTCTGCAAATGTATTCTTAAATAAAACCCTTAGTTTTAGTATAATGAATGATTCTGCAAATGCGTGTTTTGTTTTAAAAGCGCACATGTGGTACCAAAGCAAAAACACCTGCACTTCCAATAGCCACATGCAGTCTTATCCTGGACTTGGTCTTCCTGCTCCATAAAGGATCTTCCGATATTCTTGTTGATGGCTGAAATTCCTTCCTTCCACATTTTGCTATAAAAGATTTTAAATGCCAAGGCTAGTTAGAAAGGAGTTTCGATCCTGAGACTAGGAAAGGGGGCATGGAGAAAAAGGATGCGAAGGAAGAGGCGTCTCAGAAGATGCACAGAGACACACCCAGCTCCAGATCTGGGAAGCAGCTGCTCTGGGGGATACATGCCTCCCATGCCCCAGAGCTCTAGAAACAGGCCATGGCAACCCTGGCCTGACGGGTCCTCTGTGCTCTTCAAAATATCCTTCCATCTGCTTGTCGGGGTCTGAAATTCCACTAACATGGAATAAAACGTTTCAGGTGTGACTGCACTTACTGGACAAAGCACTGTGTGTTCATCTGAAATCTGACTTCCTGAAGGCCAAAGGCAGTTGTACAGTCAGAGCTTTTCTACCTTGTACCAGCGTAGGTTAGTGGAGTTTACTCTGAAGCAAGATATAGCTACACCCTGTTATGTGGCAATCCACTTACCAGAAATATGCTATAGCAGATATTAAAAAGCAAGAAACAAATTCACAGTACACACTCAGAGGCTCACGGTAATGGAATTCTGTTGGCAGAAGAGAGGCTTCTGGGAATATATATCAAATTAATTCTCCAGCTGTTCACATATCCCTGTGGCTACAGTAAGATGCAAATAGCTAATACTGGCATCTCTTTCCATGCCAGCCTAGAAACTCCAGTGCAATGTAAAATTGCTGCTTTAACTCCCCCAGCTCCTGGCTGGCTGTTATCAGGCATTCAGTTTTGCTCAAGGAGGAAACTAATGCAGTGAGCTTTCATTCTCTCTGCTTTGAGCTTAAGGCGGATGGTCCAAAAGCTGGTGCTTCCCTCTCCCTCTCTTCCTTGTGCTGTAATCAGTGCAAAGCAGGAAGGACAAAATTATAGTTATCAGTAGAGATGATTCATGTTGCAAAAATTTGTTTTACAGGCATTTCCACAAAGTGAAGCTATGATAGGCATATGTAACTATACACCAAAATGGACAAAGCCTGAATTCAAAACAATGGAAATATTAAAATATGCACATAAATAATTTTTTGAAGACTAACTCTTAAACTGATGCAAACCTCTAAATATATAACAAACATGACCACTGATTCATATTACGTTCAAGTGAGGAATTCTTTGAAAAACAAACAGCACTGATGAAATTTACTAAATCAACTTACAGTAAAATATTTATTAATGATAAGCAAATGTTCCACTGCTGTAATTTGTTAGACTCCTTAGCAACACGACTAACAGAGAACCAGAGATGAACTATAGAATGTAAACTCATTCATTCATTCATCCTTTCTTTTAATCATTCATTCCTCAAACAGATGTTGCTATCTATTATACATCAAAAACTGAGCAAGGTGCTAAGGATTCAAAATACTAGGAAAGAGGAGTTTACAGTACAATTTTCCATCATTCTAACCAAAATCATACCAAGTATGTGAATAAAATGTCTCTAGGAATCCTGAAACAGGAAAAGGTTAAGTAAGGGAAGGATAATTTCCTTTTTGATAGCAGGAAGCTGGTGGGGAACAGAGAGCAGCATAAGAAAAGACAAGCATAGGGGCCGGCCCCGTGGCTGAGTGGTTAAGTTCGAGCTCCGCTGCGACGGCCCAGGTTTCGCCGGTTCGGATCCTGGGCGTGGACATGGCACCGCTCGTCAGGCCACGTTGAGGCGGCCTCCCACATGCCACAACTAGAAGGACCTACAACTAAGATATGCAACTATGTACCGGGGGGATTTGGGGAGATAAAGCAGGAAAAAAAAAGATTGGCAACAGTTGTTAGCTCAGGTGTCAATCTTAAAAAAAAAAAAAAAAAAGAAAAGCAGTCTCTCCAAAAGAAAGGAATTCATGAAAGAAGAAGAAAAGATAAGGAGACTGGGATTACAGAACCCAACTCTCCTATTTTACAATTCTGCCTAAATCAGGAACCATCCACCTTAAAGTAGATATAGAAAAACAGCCCAGAAGAGGATCAGTGTCACAGGAGACCACCACCTTAGCTCTGTCATTAGTTCAGAGTGACCCTGAACAAGACATTTGGCCCTCTAGGCTCCAATTTCTTCATTACTAAAATGGAGGTGTAATGGATAATTTGTGAGGTCCCTTTAGACTTTATCCTCCTGTTTCCTTATTCTGGCATCTTTGTTGATAATGTACAATGACAACAATTTACTGGGAACAGCATGAGAGAATCATACGCTCAGGGCGGTCATAATTTAAATTTAAAATAGTTTCCCATCATCAGACCTGTTTGAGGTTTGGAAAACGGTCACTGTGCGCTGTCAGGCAAGCCAATGGTGCTTGTAACATAACAATTCTAGCACCTCCCATCCTCAAGGATTCACGAGCTGAGGTCTCAATTTATTAAAACAGGATTGGCCATGAATTGATAACTGTTGAAGCACTGTGTCATTATACAACTGTCTCTACTTCTGTATATCTTCAGAAATTTCTATATAAAGGTTTTATTTCAAATGGGAGAGGATTATGGAAAGTCAGCCAAGTACTTAAAAATGAAGAACAGAAATACCACAGATCAAAATTGATGGACACAATCAATGCAACAGAGGTAAAAGCAACATAAAAAACTGGTTCTTCAAAAAGCTCATTAAGACATCTGATAAATGGCTTATGATTAACAGTCTCATTCAGCATGTTAACTCATCCAGGTAATTTTACAAAGAAGTATTTTTTTCAATCAGTTTCTCTTTAATGGTTTTACCAGGAAGTTACTCAAAGTCAGATATTAAATAGTTACATTTCTGAATTTTTAAAAATAACCAAGACAGGTATTTGATTGCTCATGTAAATTTTTCCCTAGCTACAATTAGCGTGACTGTGCCTATGGTGTAGAACTCAACTCCCTTACATTTCCTCTGCTTTGTGATTGGATCCCAATATTTTTTAAGAAACTTCTCAGGCCTTCTCCCCTGGCCCACGTTTGTGCAGTGTTTGATTGGCCTTCTGTCTCAGGTATGTGTCACATTAAGCATCACAGTCTTCTCTGAGCTTGAATGTCCATTAAAACATGCACTCCATGTTTAGCCAGCTTCAAAGAACATCAGTTTTCAGTTACCAACTGTACCACTGCTTACAAATTAATACGTCTTGAAGGAAAAATTACCTTGGAGAAGTGCTTGATTGTTTCACATTTCTTCTCTTCTACTAGATACTCTAAAAGCCATCCTTGAATTAAGCCAGGGGATTAGCCATCCCTTAGGTACCTGGCTCCCAGTGTCCTATTCTCCTACAGAGGTACCTTCAGTGTAGGGAGCATCCAGCGAGCGGCATTATAAGAACAGCCCTATCTCACTTCTTAAGGATATGGAGTTGGGAAGCAATGGTCTACAAAATAAAGTCCAACATCTGGCCATTCAAATCTTTGGCATGGAACACAAAGCCTGTTTTGATTTGATCCCAATCCACCTCTTCAACCTCATCTCCTCCACTCTTCCCCCTTACTCTAGCAGTAATGACTATGTGCTCCCTAAATGACCCAGCCTCCTTCATGACTCCATGGCTTTGCACAAGCTGTTCTCTCTGCCTAGAAAACTTCTCTGTACCTGCTTTGAAAACTCCTACTCAGTCTTTAATACTTTCTCCAGGTTTCATCCACGCTATAGGGACTGAATTCAGTATTATCCCCTCTGTAGGACTTCTATTGTGTATCTATTAAATTTCTTTCATTTATGGCAGTATAATGAAATTGCTCATCTAATTTCCTCCACCAGAAAGTAAGTTCTTTAAAGCTACGGATCTAGTTTTACTCTTCTTTTTCATCACTGGGTTAGCAGAGGGCTTAGAAAAATAAGTATCTACATAAGGAATGAACAGGAACAGGAGGTTAGAGGACAAGAGGACTTGAATGTAAGCAAAGTAATTGAATTTTCAAGTGCCAAACTTTTTTTTTTGTGGAAGATTAGCCCTGAGCTAACTACTGCCAGTCCTCCTCTTTTTGCTGAGAAAGCCTGGCCCTGAGCTAACATCTGTGCCCATCTTCCTCTACTTTATATGTGGGATGCCTACCACAGCACGGCGTGCCAAGCAGTGCCATGTCTGCATCCAGGATCCGAACCAGCGAACCCTGGGTCGCCGAGAAGCAGAATGTACGCACTTAACCACTGTGCCACCGGGCCGGCCCCCTAAGTGCCAAACTTCTTCTGGAAAGTGAGTTTGGTGGTAGGAGAAGAAAGTCAATTGTTTAGAAATAACTGAGAAACATCGTTGGATCTCAGTCTTCCTACCTGTAAAATATTAATACTAACTCAAGTTTTCTCTTAACCTCAACAGTGTATTAACCAACACTTCCACACATCAATAAATATTTATGACGTGTCAAATGAATGAGTGAACATATTCCTCAACGATGCTAGATAAATAAATAATAACTTAAATAATAAACTCTATTATCTCCCTTTCTACCACTTTCATCTATCATGACCATAATTAGATAATATGACACAACTTAATGCTTCTTGCCAGAAAGGTACTTGTGGATATGAATAATGCACAGTACCATTTGATAAATATTAATGTATTCTCTAACCTAAAATCTGTTAGTCAAATGACCAAGAACGAAAACAGCAGACTAGATACGGGAATGCCTTTCTTCTCGATTGCACTCATCCAACAGCGTGAACCACTACACTGAAAAGAAGAAATGTGGCCAGAACGTCAAACAAACAAGAATAAAACGAAGACGGTGTTCTGAAAACAAGCACTTTGAAGGACATAAATTTTTCATTATACTAGCTGAACAGTTAGCACAGATAATGAAGCGCATTTCACCCCCTCCCCTGCCCCTGAGATGAATCTTCTGAGAACAGCTAACATTCACTGAGCCACATTTTTATGCACAGAGACCATACTAGGCATTTTCCACAGATTAGCACATTTAGCTGAGGAGAGAAGCTAAGCAACCTAGGTCTGAATTCCACACTGACCATCATCAAGCGGGCAACAGGAGGAATGAAGAAACAGGGAAGCGAGGTGGTCAAAGGGTTGGGCGATATTTCCAGTTCAAGTGAGTCCAGAGAAGCTGAGCATCAGGAAAAAGGGAAGGAACACTGCTATTTTTCCCATCTCTGGAGAAGCCCATCTAGAGAGAGTATAGCCTAGAGACCTTCTGCTGATGGTCATTACCATGGGGCAGGCAGAGGCCTCTCTATGACACCTTCTGATCCAAGACAAACGGAGTTGCAAAAGCACCTTTGGAAACATCAGAACTGAAAACTCAACAATATAAACATGACCCCAACTATTCCACCATCCAGGAAACAAGGGCTTCTTTGTTAAGGCAACAATGCCGTCATATACAGCAACTCCTGAGGGGCAAATAAAGATTTTTAAAAGGTGTAATGATCTGTAAGCAGCATTACGGAACCTTTCAGGATAATAATTTTGTGAAATCAGGTGGCAATCGATTGGAAGGAATGGTTTTACACATCATCTTGAGCACTGCTGGGAAGTTTACCTTAACAATTTATCTGCATTCTTCAAAGTAAACCAAGTGGAAGACGCTAAGAACCAAAAGAGTGATCAAGTTTAATTCTAATAACTGTATTTCTAACTGATCTTTCCAGTAACTCCAGTACTGTTCTACAAAGAAATATCATCCAGAAATATCATGCCTAAAAACCCCAACCTTTAAATTCTTCTGTGAAGCACGTTTATCTCTATGTTTGATCTTACTTATTTTCTACACCCTCCATGAATCTCCTGCTCTCTGGTCCTGGCGACAAAGCACAATTTGCCAACAATATTCAATGAACACTTTTTTTGTGTGCACGGTTGACAATTTCCTACTGTTACCCAGCTTCATCATCAGTGAAAGTTTGAAGTATATGTCCAGATCTTTTTTCCCAAAAACGTCATTAAAATCCACATTGCTACCAAATATTTATGTGGGAAGTGCTATAAACTGGAAATGAGAATGAGAGACAGCTGTGGCCTATTAAGAAACCTCATGGGGCCGGTCTGGTGGTGCCACTTCGGCATCCTGGGATTCATGGGTCCAGATCCTGGGCACAGAAGTACACATGGCTCATTATGCCATGCTGTGGCAGTATCCCACATACAAAATAGAAGAAGATGGGCACAGATGTTAGCTCAGGGACAACCTTCCTCACCAAAAAAAAAACAGAGAAACCTGATGCAACACAGGGTCTGTCTCATGTTTAAAGGTATCAAGTCCTTGAAATTCAAATTCACTCTAGAACTCTCTACCTAGAAGCAAATGTAGATTAGGGGACAATAAAAAGCAGGAGTCTCGTCTTAGGGTATGTCAAGAAATGAATATTAATATCATGGGAGGACTACGGCTTACACAGCAATGATTTAACCTCTAAGATTCGTGTAAAATAAATCATACAAGTAAATATAATAAGACCACAGAAAGATTAAGAAATCTTAAAACCATGTTTGAAAAATAGTTTGCATATTTCTCACAAAACAAGTTTCCTTTGCATAGTAATCAAACCTCTACTCCAACAGACACCAAGCTGTGAGTCATGGGGTACTCAATTTGAGGGTCTCAGTGATGACAAAGCTAACAATTAAGAGTATCCAAAAATCGTTAATGGCGCCCGTCTGCCTGTAGGATCAAGTCCGACCCCTCACACTGACAAATGAGGCCTGTGCCTGGCCCCAGCTGACCTCCCCGTTACTTCTCACTGCACAGCCAGCACCTCTTCCCTTCCCAGGCCACTGAAGCCTCCGGGCCTTCGCACTCGTGTCCCCTCCACGAGTGCCCTCCCCCAGGCATGGGCCCAGTTCACACGCCTGCGCTCCTTGAGGGCCCAGATGAAACACAACTTCTCGGCAAGCTTTCCACAACCACTCTATTTAAAACCGCAAACAAATACCACTGTGCAGCCCTGCGCCTTTTCTCTGCTTTATTTTTCTGCACAGCACTTATCTCCTCTTGGCGTGGTACATGGTTTATCTACTAATTTCGCTCATCTTGTCTCTCTCTACCAGAAAGCCCCAGGTTGGTACGGATTTTTGTCTGTCTTGTTCACAGCTATATCTTCTGCCCCTGGAACAAGGCTTAGTGCACAGTAGGTCCTCCATAAATATGTACTCAGTCAGTCTACATTGCATTTTCACTTCGATGGGCCTTTGCTGATTCCACTTCCTCTGTGGAAGCACAATCCTTCCTTCCCTGTTCACCTAGAAATCTGCTACTATCTTCCTGTGCCCACCCGAAATGTTTCTCAAGAAAATCAAGGTTTGCTTGATTTTCTCCTACCCGCAACACTTCACTTATCGCAACACTTCACTTATCCCAGGGCATTGCAGCTGCTTGTTTGCAACTGGATTCTGAGCTTCTTGGGGGCAGAAACGGTGCCTCCCTCATTTCTACAGGCACTCCACGCTGAGATGGTCCACAGCAGGCCTTAGTCCGCTGACTGGAGAAAATGAATGGTAAACTGGAGTAGGTGAACACTCTCTGAGTTAACACTCAAGAAAAAAAAAAGCAGCAGCTTTAAAGATATTCTGCACATATGTAAGATTCAGGTTTGCTTAAGTTCTTCAATACTTATGCATTTATATTTATTACTTTTCTGGAATGTTTGAGATGCAGAAAAATAAACTTTATAGTAATTCATGCCTAGCAGGGACTTAGGAAGCAGGCACCTTTCAGGTATTTTAAAATATAGCGTATGGGGCTGGCCTGGTGGTGTAGTGGTTAAGTTCACACGCTCCACTTCAGCAGCCCAGGGTTTGGAGGTTTGGATCCTGGGTACGGACCTAGGCACTGTTTGTCAAGCCATGCTGTGGCAGACATCCTACATATAAAATAGAGGAAGATGGGCACAGATGTTAGCTCAGGGCCAGTCTTCCTCAGCAAAAAGAGGAGGATTGGCAACAGATGTTAGCTCAGGGCTAATCTTCCTCACCAAAAAGAAAAAGATATATAGTGTCAAAGTTATAGAAAAATTTTATATATTTCTACATTTCAAGTTAAAACACATGCATGCAGAAACATACACATACAGAGAATAACTGATTTGCTTCCAAAAGGAAACATAAATACAACCCATGTGAGTACCCAGTCCTTTTTCCACATGCTACAGCAATATGTACTCCCATATGCAGTTAGGTAGGCGGATTTTTCAAGATCGTACTCCTGTAGTGTTATTCTATTTAAAGTTAGTCTTTAGAGTGTAAAAGAAGTCATCAGAAAATTGTCCAAATAATGAAACTCACAATTTGTGGAACTACACCAACCTTAACTCCTACCTGAAAGGTTAAATATTATTCCCTCTTAGGTTCAATACACATTTCAAGAGCTAATCATTTTTAGGATATAAAAGGAAATACCAAATGTAGTCAATTCCCAAAAGAGGCTCTGATGAAATCCATTTCCTATTTAGCTAACAATAAAGATCACCAATTTTCAAAGGATTAGCATGCATACAGATACGTAGCTTTAAAGTCACATATAAGCACTTAACGTGTTCTTTAATAATTCAGCTCTTTAAACACCCAAACGTAGAGAAGATCGGTAGGTTCTCAGGGCAGACCTGAGATGCACACCTTGAGGAGTGAGACCTGGCCTGCTTACCTGCTGCCCTGCCTGCAGCATCCCACTGGGCCTCTCCTGGTGGCTTTTGGTATCAGTTGGGTGGAGAAAGGGGTGCCACAGACCCTGTTGTGCAGGCCCAATGAATGAGTCTAATGACCAAGACATTCCTACTCAGCATCAGGGCCACTGTTCCCAGGGCTCTGAACAACATCACGTGAGAAAGGAGGAAGGGAGATGAGCACCTTCACTTCAGACAGGATGGGGCATGACCACGGAACACTAATTATGGTCCAAGACACCCTGGGCACAGGAAGAGGCAACTGACTCGGCACACAGACTGCAGTCACAAAGGAAGGCTGATCCCTTCAGGTACGGTGGCAGTTAGTTCTCGCCTCCTTAACAGGTGTTTCAGAAACACTGTGTCACCTATAGTTTCTATTCCTTTCCCACGAGCGTGGAATTTAATTTTAAACATCCCCAACGAAGAAAAGCTCGCTTGCCATTCTGGCAAACCTCACGTGCAGTTTGGCAACAGTATCATCTGCTCATGGTTTCACAAGGGCTTGCAGGAGGCAGTTCCAAGTCCTTGCTCTGCATCCTGGTTCTGCAACAGGCTTCAAGTGGGAGGAAGCAGGGTTCCCTTATCCCAGAGGAAGGCAAGGAGCTGGGGGACACATCATCACGCTGAGGCCAGGCCTCAGGTTTTTGAAAATCATTTCAAGGGAGGTAACTGATCTGAGGGTGGTAAGGGGGGGTCCATCATGTGCAGCCACCCCCTTCACTAACCCTGGCTTTCTACGATTCTGTCTTGCCAAAAGTGAGCATGTTAAAAAGCACCGGGGGGGGCCGACCCAGTGGCACAGCGGTTAAGTGCGCACGTTCCACTTTGGTGGCCCGGGGTTCGCCGGTTTGGATCCCAGGTGCGGACATGGCACCACCTGGTACGCCATGCTGTGGCAGGTGTCCCACATAGAAAGTAGAGGAAGATGGGCACCGATGTTACCTCAGCACCAGTCTTCCTCAGCAAAAAGAGGAGGAGTGGCAGCAGTTAGCTCAGGGCTAATCTTCCTCAAAACACACACACACACACACACACACACACACACACACAGAGAAAGCACCAGGGTCTCAGAACGGGGTGGAAGTTTCCTTAGGAAGGTCTTGCCCACCTTCTGACATACTTGGTTTCTAAGGTGAGAAACGTACACACACACACACACACACACACACACACACACACACACACACACACACAGAAAGCACCAGGGTCTCAGAACGGGGTGGAAGTTTCCTTAGGAAGGTCTTGCCCACCTTCTGACATACTTGGTTTCTAAGGTGAGAAACGTACACACACACACACACACACACACACACACACACACACACACACACACACACACACACACACACACAGAAAGCACCAGGGTCTCAGAACGGGGTGGAAGTTTCCTTAGGAAGGTCTTGCCCACCTTCTGACATACTTGGTTTCTAAGGTGAGACACGTACATTGCTTCTTTCCATCCACCTCCTTCACCTTCATCATCTCCCACAAGTTTCCTCTGCCTTCTGGTCTGCTCCTCCCTTCTTCCCCTCAAATCCTCTCCTCACCCCAATTGCTCTGGGAGCTCACCCCCTGGGGCCCAGCACTCCCAGAGGCCCCCACCCATGGGCCTGGCCTGGGGAAACCCACCTATTCAGTTTGCCAGCCCAGTGTCCCTGCCTGCCTGGTCTCCTGTGCTGTGGAAGTCAGCTGGGCCTACTTGGGAAGGTCACACTGCCCAGCACTTCCTTTCCTTCCGTCCCACCCCAAGGCCATGGGGCACTCTTCCCCCCTCCCCTGAGTCCTTCCTGTTTCCCAGGCCAGGTCCATCCAGGACACTCAACTGCCAGGGGTCAGAGTGTCACATTCCAGTGGCTTCACACCCCCATGGGGAGGGCTCCAAATTCCTGCAGGGCGGGTAGAGATGGGGCAAGGAGGCGGGCATGGAGAGAAAAGTTCAGCAGAGGCCAATTCCCCTGCTGTGCCCACTACTCTGGGACCAAAGTCACGGGGTGAGGCAGGCAAGAGGGGCCCCAAGAGCTCCCTCCAGAGTGGGCAAGAGGAAGCCCCTCAACCTCTTTGGGTTCAGAAGGAAGAAGATGCCATCACTGAAGGCACAGCAGAAATTATACAAAACATTAAGAGAACACGATGAACTTTATGGGCCTCGTTCCTGAATCTGTAAAATGAGGGGGCTTGCCAGAGACACTTCTCTGAGGACCCTTCCAACTCTGTAATTCTCTGATTCCTGGTATAGCAACAGCTCTCTGACCTCAGTCATGTTCAAGATCTGATGTATTTTTGGCTAACAAACAGAATGCCACTTTTACTCAGAAGGCAGCCAAACTTCTTACCCTCCCAAGCACATTCTCCTCTTGCAATATTGGATTCCTTCGCCTCTGACTCAGTGTCTCCAGACTCTCTCGGTGTCTTTCTTGTGATCTCTGTGTCCTTCAGATTTTAACTCCATAGCGTCTGGGTTCAAAGCTCAGGCTCTGACCTCTCAGGGGCCTCCCAACTCCTCCTGCTTGCAGGGTCCCAGGCCTCATGGAATCAGGCTGTAGGATGTACGTCCCATCAAGATCACCCTGTGGCGCTAAGGGCCGTGGCATGATGGGACTTGACAACTTGGGACCACCTGCACCCAAGGAGTCCAAAGCTCCCAAGAACGGTGCTGGGAGCATCACTGCACAGTGCCCAGTGCTGAGCCCCTGAAACAGAGAAATCCTAGCCCACGGGAGGCAGAAGCTGTGAAGAAAATGAGGAACTAGAGCCCAACCTGGGCCCCGAGTAAACAGGTGAATGAGCCAACTGCAGTCTGGGCTCGGACCCCACTCCCTCCCAAGATAGTCAGGGTGACTGTCCTCTCCTGGGGCAGAGAGGAATAGAAGAATGTGGCTGGACTGGCATCCCCCCATACTGGGGACAGGACTCAGCCTGCTCTTCAGATACCTGACTGATGGGAACCGAATTTGGAAGGAAAAGAAAAGAGAGAGAGTGCTGGGGAGGCTGCAGAGAGGGAATAAATGAAGAGGAACCTACGTAGGGCTGCCATTCCTGTACCAGACAAAGTCATAAAAAGCATTTGTTAGCCTCTAAATGATACTCCGTAGAGAAACCACCCCTGAATGGTCAAAATCTGCCAACTGTACTTCAACTAAATGTCTATCTTTTCCCTTTTTTAAAAACCAACCATTGCTGTTAATAAATCCCTATGAGTAAAGTCTGACAGCAAAGACTAAGTCTGTGGGTAAGATGATAAAAATGGTCCTACGAAAAGGTATCCTGATGTACAGTCATCTCATTCTAAGCAACTGCTTTCATTGAAAAAAACAGAATTCCTGATCAATTACTACCTCCTTCTTGTCAAGCCAGGATTCAACACAGAACACTCCCTTTATTTACTAAGACCCAAACACTAGTGAGAGAAGACGCTTTCTGCGTGGTGAATCATCTGGAACTAACTAGAAATTGGACTTTCTCCCCCCAAGTACATACTATCCTTCATAAGAAAATGGTTCAGTGCTCTATTCAGTAAAACCTGCACCTTCCCGCCATGTGCCGGTCTCCCTGTACTGTCAGCAGACGGCTCTGCTGTCAGGGCTGATTCCTGCACATGCGCACAGGGCAGAAAGACAGCAAAAGCAGTCAGATGGCCAACAAAGGGGGCTCTGCAACAGCGCTTCCTTTTATGAAGATCAGGTTTTAAATGGGCTGCTTCAATCTGGGTGAGAGAGACGTGAGAAAGAGGGAAGAAGGGAATCGTAGACGCCTCTCTTCTTTTTGTGAAACGATGAATTCTTCAAACCATCTGGTAAGATAATCTTGTCCCACAAGAACCAGACTATACTTGTTTGCATTGAAATAAATTTATTTTTTATTTTTTAATTTTTTTTATGCTTTATCTCCCCAAATCCCCCCTGGTACATAGCTGTATATCTTAGTTGCAGGTCCTTCTAGTTGTGGTAAATTTATTTTTTTTTAAGTTGGGTACCAGAGGCGGATTTGACTGCCAAAAAGATATTCTGGAATACACTGAGACCTAAAAGAAAAAAAAAAGGAAATGTTATTAAAATGACAACAGGCAACATAAATGGCATTTAAAAAGGTAAGGCAAGGCATTTTGTTTGACTGAGTATGTGTGTGTGTTTGCTCAAAGCTCTTCCAAGTTCTCCATAAAGAAAAAGGATACTTAATACTGTTACAATTCTGTTACATAAACTGCTTTTAGAATCAATAAATATTTTTAGAATGAAAAGAAGCACTTACACACCGATAAAGGACTTCAGGTTCATGTTCTTGTCACCTTTGTGGACATGATCACTTTTTAAAAACCATCTTTTCCAAATTGTAATCTCCAGGTTCTGGGTTAAAAACTCTTGTCTTTAGGATCACAGCCCCTGTCCCTATCAAGAGAACACAAAGATAAATATTCTTCAGTCCTTGCCACACGAACTATTATCAGCGTAAACTTTTTAACTAACTTTCTTAACTTAAAAAACAATGACTTACCTCCCTTCTGTGACAGCTGTGATCTTCATCCTGAGGACGGCCAAGACACTTCATCAAACCTGAGTGGCAGTGCCCTTCCCCCACCATCTCATCGGGACCATTTGGGGACCATTTGTTCCTCTTATCGTAGATGAGCAGAAACTCTGAGAGTAGCCCTCAAATTCAGTACCCCATCAGCAAGAGGGAACAATCATGTCTGGCATACTAACCTGCCTGGGGGAAAATCACAAACAAAACCTCCTCACAAGCACCTTCCAGCTGTCCAGGTGATGTAATGCGAAGAAAATGTCCCATGAATTTACTTATTAACTTAAAACCCCATTTATTGAGCAACTACTACTTGCGTGGCCCCACGCTAGGCACTGAGTGGGCTAGGAAGAAGCAAGAACCTATTCATTTAAAGAGCATTTTTCTACCCATCTCCTACCTTAGAAGCAAACACAAGTTAGAAGGCAGAGCGATCCATAAGGAAAGGGCAGAGCCTCATTCACATAGCCATCCCACAGGCTAGAGTTCAAAATGTTCCCGTAACAATGCTTACTGGAAATAAATCACCTCACTGAGCTGTTTTTCCCTTGCAAAGTTACCTTGGGAGCCAGTAAACATAGATTTCTGACTGGCCGGGTATGACAGGTCTGATTAATAAATCATAGGCACATGGTTATTGATACTGAATTTGGAACATCCTACTAGCCAGGCCCCCACCAGGGAGGGAATGTCTTATGCCTACAATGCTTTATTGCAAACAAATATTATTTTCATTTTATGGTAAGAAATGAACAAATCATTTGTCTACCTCTGAACATTACAATTACTCAACAAAATATTTAATAAGCACCAATTAGGTATAAACCATAGTGTTTAATGTGGAGGCACAAGGACAGCTGACACTTACTATATGCTCCCTATGTACAAGCCACTGTTCAAGAGATTTACACAGATGAGTCTGCTCAGTTATTCCTCATAACAACTCCAATGAGGTAGATACTCATTATCTACCCAATGAGGTAGATATTATTATTCCAATTTTTCAGATGGACACTGTGCAGAGGTCAAGTCGCCTGGCTAGGGTAACACACCAGGCAAGTCACCTGGCTAGACTACAAACTGACTTCAGAACCAGAAGTCCCACTAGAACACAGCATTGCCTCTCAGTAATAAAACGTGGTTTCTCCTTAAGGAACTTATCATCTACATTTCTCCTGAGGAAGTCATCTCCTCTGGGCAGTTTTTCTTGAGACTGCATGCTTAACACTCCCTAACAAATGGAAGCAACACACGCTGGCCACAAAGGTGGGTAAAATGCTCCAAGACCAGGTTGATTCACAGTCTGGGGAGCAAGCAACAGGGCTGAGGAGGCAGGGCCAGCGCTGGAGTGAGGTCAGTGCCGCCGGTGAAGGCAGGCAAGTGCCTCGGGATGAGGAGAGGCATGGTCAGGTCGGCTGGGCAGAGCCCCCAAGTTGCTAACAGCAGAGAGCACCCGTCTGCAAGGCTGGAGGCTGACCCAGGGCAGTAGCTGGATGGGGGACTTCCTGAACATGGGTGGATGCAAGGTAAAGGGATTCAGAACTCACACAGGGGAAATCTGTGACCAACCCAAAAAGAAGCAAAAGACTCAGGGGGGTAGGGGGCTCAGGGGCTGCTGCGTTTGCTCACTCTCAGAGCAGTGGAGACGGTGATGCACAGACTGAGCTGCAAACCCCATCCCACAAATGCAGCCCCAAATGCTATATGCTTCTACTATTTACATAACTATCTTTTCTCCAGACGCTTGGTGTTCATTATTTGCAGGTGAGGAAGTTAGTTATTTGACTACAAATTCAGAAAGAAAAGGAACAGAACGGCCGTGGTTGGCGCACTGGGGGAGACTTCCGATATACCCACCAAATGAGATCCAGATACTGAGAGTCGACCCTCGGAAGCACCAACTCGGAGAGGTAACAGCGTGAAGAAGCCATAAACAAACCCATCCCGAAACAAACCCATCCAGCGTTGACCCCTGGCGAGAACCTCCGAGTCCACAACCTCCCTCCAACTATATTTATGCCTTCTCCCACAGTCTCACATCTCAACAGCCAGAAATAAACCCGGGGCTCTCAAAACCGAACCTTTCCTCCTCCCCGTCCTCTGAGTTGGCCAAGCTCCAGGACCCTGGAAGCAAGGAAACACAGCCCAGAGACACTGTACCAGAACTCACACCCGGCTGAAACATTCACCCCAACACAGGCTTTACTCTCTCCCACATGACAAGGAACATACATATCGACTTCGTTACCTATTGATTCAAACATTTCCAATCACATTGTTAAGAAGCTTTTGAAAAGAAAACACAAGCAGTTCTGGTTGATAATAAAGATGATCTGATTAATGATTAACTGTTAGTACTGGAGACAATCTATTGATTCCCAGCTTTAAATAAAGTTGTATAAACTGGTTACAACAAGAGATATAGGCTGTATTTTGGGCGAAAGCTTAGGGGATCCCAGGTGCCCACCCCCTTTACAAACCTTTTCCCTAAGAGTGGCCAACTCTCCCACACCTTTTCATTCATCCTCGAGACACAATCTCAGTCTACATATTTTGGCCATGGCGGTGGGTGTCAAATATTCACTTATTGTTGTTGAATATAAGTATCTACTAAGCTTTGTGTTTAATTAATTTTTTAAAAAACTTTACACACTTGCTGACTTTAATTAATGTTATTATTTTATGATATAACTAAAATTTCAAAACATCCATGGTTAAACTATTAAATTTGATGTGAGTTCACCTTCAAATGACTTTTTCAGGACAAAGTGTGCTCTTTTACGTTCATATGCTGATCTGAAAAGTATCTGTTAAATTTCACTTGTGTGCATACACCACTTTAATCCACGTTGTGGCTTAAAGACGTCTAAATGGCTACTCTCTCCATAACAAGCAGCCATGTAAACATCCAGTGTTTTCTGGATTGCATAGTTGATTGGTATACGTCACGCATGAATTACAAATTTTCAAAGACTTATAATTCAGAAACAGTAACTTAATATCAGAGGTAATCAAAGGTTTTCTTTTTTTTTTCTTTTGAGGAAGATTGTTGCTGAGCTAACATCTGTGCCAATCTTCCTCTATTTATGTGGGATGCCACCACAGCATGGCTTGACAATTGGTGCTAGGTCCTCGTCTGGGATCTGAACCTGTGAATCCTGGGCTGCAAACGTGGAGCACATGAACTTAACCACTACGCCACAGGTCGGCTCCTATCTTCCTTTGATGACTCAAAAGGCACTTAAAATTTATATGAAATATATATGAAGCCCAGTGATTTGACTTTGCATACTGTTTGTGCAATTGGTTTTGAGTGAGAATTTTTTTTTTTGCTGAGGACAATTGGTCCTGAGTTAACACCTGCTGTCAATCTTCCTCTTTCTTTTGGCTTGAGGAAGACCAGCCCTGAGCTAATTTGTATTTTTAAAGATTAGAGAAATGAATATGAAATATTACAACATATGCTATCTATACATTTGAATATGAAACCAGTATCTGCGTTGTAAAAACTATTAATACATCAGCCAATAATAACACAAGGAAAAAAAAGTCTGTTTTCCTAATAGAATTTCAACAAACTTAATTCTGACAATGACCCAAGTTTTTCCAAATTTTATATATGTGCCTTGTGGGATAACTTCTAGGCCTCTGGTTTTCATTTATAAAATGGTGGAAGTGGAAAACCATTTTAGATTCTCAGATAAAATCCTTGATAACAAGAGCATATGTCATATGTATGCAAAGCACAAAGGCTGCAAACTCATCTTGAAGTTAATATCTAGTCCCTATTTAGGACTTAGTTAATTATATCCATTTTTCATAGTAAATAAACATTTGCAATCCAATAATGTACCAAAAAAAGCAAGAGAATTGAAATGTCCCTCCTACCCAGGGGGCTGGCTATTTGCACAAAGTTTACAAATCATTACTTAACCTTACGGAGCTTCATTGTCCTTAGAGTCAACACAGGCCTGGTGGTATCAAGGACAGAAGACAAAACAATTAAGGGCCACAGTCCTCATGCCACAAGCCCTAGACACAAAGGACCAGATGTACAGTCAGTCAGTGGTCAGATCCTTAGTAAGGGGAGATGAGCCAATTTCAGTCATCTGCTTGGAGAGCCCTGGCACGCACAAAAATAAATTCCATTAAGACTACATAGAATTTTCTCTTAGGTTCACCTGGAATGACTTTTTTCCCCTTCTTGCCTTTTATATAGTCCTGAAAGGAAATGAAGCTGAAAGTTGGAGTACATCTCAATTAATCAGCTTAAATTATAATAATGGAGACTATGTAGGAACATACATTTGATATAATTTGCAGTGGAAAGAAGCAAGATACAAGATGTATGATAAAAATATATGTCTAAAGAGAAAGACTAGATAGGGTATATATACATTTATATACACATGTGCAAAGACACAAAACTGGTTCTTGTGTTTGGAACAAGAGCGTTTGGGACCATTGTTTTTCTTCTCTATTTCCAAAAGTGTTTAGTAGAGTTATGTCGCCTTTACAATAATTTCCTTAAAACGAAGGCAGTGGACCAAATATTTGGCCCTAGCACACATAGCTAGTTACGGGAAATAAGATGTTCAAGAAACCAACTACAGAGAGGGAATTTAGGTAACCCTTTCTGACTGACCATTAAAGGGACTTGGGTCTGTTTTTACAAGGCAAGGCCCTTTCCCACTTAAGCTCCAAGAATCTTTGAGGATGAAAAGTTCCAGGGAATATGCGTGTCAGTCCTTTCTGATGGACTCCTTTCTTGACACATGGCATGGGCAGGACATCAGCAACTCCAAACCTGATGGGGACCTTATCAACTGCAAAAGAGAGGACTCAGGAGTGAAGTGCCCACAGCTTCAGGTAAGCCACTTAGGAGACAATCTACATGTACTTACTTATATAAATTAATTAATGATGGCTAGAGACAGAATTTTTTTTCCCCATTGGAATTAACAGACCCTAACAGCTCCAACTGGAAGAAAATGCTATCACAGAAGAATGGACATAAAGAGGTGATCAGGACAAGAACGTGACCCTGTAAGGGATTCTCTTTACACGTGTGCACATTGCACATGGGGATGCGTGCATAAGCATATACACACATCACATACTGTGCAATGTGTGCACAGCTGTCCAGTGTAATGACAGTTTTCCACTGTAAAAAAGGACAGACAGAAAAGAAAATGTCTATGTTTCCATTACTCCAAATCCCATGCAGACTCGGGGGCGCCTTCCCACCGCATTCTGCCAGTGCCCTGGCCCCCCTGCAAGGCTGCCCTAGGTCACTGACGACTTCATTTCTACCCCTCAGAGAGCCCCATCTGCTTGCTTTCTCTAGCACAAAAGTGACCTTTCCTCCCCAAGAGCTGTCTCTGGGTGCAGTTGTAGGCACGACAGGCCAGTCAAAGGCCCGTTCAAGACACTGATTTTCCCCAAATAACTGACAGGTTCTTTTCAGGACTCAGGTAACTCAGCTATCTCAACAGCTGAAAATGGTACTTGCTGGCTGCACTTCACACCCACTTCTCTGGTTCTCACCTTCCAGGAAGTCTACTTTTCAGTTACAAGAACTGTTTACCTTGGCTTACAACGTGAGGGGCACTCCCTCCTTCAAGCGTGTTTCCCAGTCCTCCCAGGCCTCCATTCATTTATTTTATTAAAGACTGAGGGTAAACACGCTATTCCAGCAGCACGAACAGCTCCGAGTCCTTCACCTCCCACCTCAAATTAACTGAGGAATCACGGGTTCTGAGATACACACGTCTCCGATTCTGGCAGCATCCACCATCAGGTTAAATATTCCTTCTGCAGATACCACACTTGCTCCCAAGGTCTGGGAGCTGACTTTCAATAGTACTGAAGCCACACAAACGTTAAAAAAATAGTTTTTAAGAGTTATAAGAAAATCAACACTGGACCGTCAAAAAATTAGTTTGCTTAGAATCTTTACTTTTCATCGCCAACTAAGCATGATGGAGAATTTGAACTCTACAGCTATAACTTTACTTAGCCATCAGTTCCAGCTTGCCCTTATCCCCCTTCCAGAAACTTTTATAACAACTAGTGGTGATTAAGAAAAGGTCCTCAAGTGGGTTACTGGACACCAACGTTATGAAGAATCACCAACTGGGGAGAGAGGAGCATCTTAAACATGGGAAAGGTGAAGGGACATGCTGCAGCAGATACATCAAAATTAACCCTGCTGTAAGAAAACGGGGCTCTCTGGGGACATTCACTCAACTGATAAAAGGGTATAGGTGCCCAAGCTTATACCAAGGATAATTTTGTATATGTGTCTATGACCCTGTATACTTTATCTTGGCCAAACCTTTTTTTTTCCCTGAGGAAGATTTACTCGGAGCTAACATCTGTTGCCAATCTTCCTCTTTTTGCTTGAGGAAGATTCATCTGAGCTAACATCTGTGGCCAGTCTTCCTCTGTTTTGTATGTGGGTTGCCGCCACAGCATGGCTGATGAGTGGTGTAGGTCCGCGCTGGGGATCTGAACCTGTGAACCCAGGCTGCCTAAGCAGAGTGACATAAACTTAACCACTATACCACCGGGATGGCCCCCCAACCTCTCTTCTTTAGCAGTTGAAAAAGCTTAGCTCTAAATGCGTCACCCAAAGGCTGTAATTTGCTGTTGTATCCTTAAATGTCTAATGTCTTTCTGTCCTAATTTGTAAACCACTTGAAGACCTCTAGAAAAGAGAACAAAGAGTTCATGACTAGGGCTGTAGGAAAAACAACTCCACACTGCTAAGTAACAAGTTGGGACACCAGCCACCAGTCATCAAGAATTCCTTGGTCCCTGAAGTCATGGGGTTTGGAGTACATCCAAATGGGATTTTGCTTTCTTAAATTCCTTATATTGCATTCCTATGGACTTCCTGTTCAGACCATTGTGGGGCATTTTTATTATTCACAGTCACACACTTCCACCCTCATGCTGTGGCTCAGGACTTCCTTCCCCAAAGAAGTTGTATAGTTAAATTCCTGAAGACATCTGAGATCACCTAGAGCAGGAAATGGGTTGTGTCATTCACTGGCACTGCACTCATGGACTGAACATTCAATACATTAAACTCCCTCCTGATTAGTCAGCATACATGTTTAAGACACCAGCCTGGATTTGTTGATAATACAGTTGTGTTTGCTTTATCATCATCAATTATTCATATGGTCATCTGAAGTGTGTCTATAAAGTAACCCATAACTGTTTATCAGTTGTTTACAAGCAGCTGATCACAGAATCTCCACTGCTCGATGCACTAGATCCCCGTGGTAAGCAGAAGGCTATAAGCAGCCGCCTGGAAGGAAAATTCTTACAAGCTGATGAAGGGTTGGTGAATGAAAGATGACACCTTGATGACAAACTGGCAAGGAAAGTCCTCACAAATAAAAATTCTCTATAAATATTTGCCAAAATAAATACAGCTGAAACTAACCCATCATAGCAAAATTAAAAAAAATAAAATCTAATAATGATTTGGGGCAGGGGTAGAGGGAGAGGACATGGGACACGGTTAACCCATTTTGAGCTTCCTTCTGCAATAATGTCACTTCTCACTGGGATTCTCCTGACAGGTAGTGTCATTTGTTTCAGCTTCCACAATGCAAACCAAACAGTTCAGATGGAAAAGTTTTTGTATCATATCTTGGATGACCTTGAGTCTAGATTTAGTCAACAAATGCTCATTGAGTTCTTCCTGTGTGCCAAGTGCTAGAATAACACACAATCCTGGCACTCAAGGGGATCACAATGAGCCCGGGAGACAGAAATGTGAACTCCAACACAGTGAAAAGTGCTATAACAAGAGAAGGAGAAAGTGCTATTTATGGGCACCAGGGGGTGGGGGAATGACATTATTTTTTCCTGGGCAGAGCAGGAAGGCTTCACAAAGGAAGCCACGTAAAACAGTAGGGTTTGAAGGATAAGAACACATTTGGAAGGATGTGAAGATAACTTCGGGGAATCTGAAAGCCAACACCGCACCTTTTCCAGTGGCTTGCCTTTGACCCTCACCTTCGGTTGCAACAGATACTAGGATCTATCGAACATACCTCCTAACTTTCTGAGTTTTCAAAGGGGTTTGTTCAAGATAAACCTGAAATAAAACTGGAAAACCTAAACCTTGAAGAGGAGAATAGTCAGGTACTGAATTTAGGAGTCTAATTTTCCTTTACCTGAGGGCTTTTAGTAATAACATGTAAATTACTAAGGCTCTCCGGGAAGTTAAATGCTTATTATACTGAGATCATCCAAAAAAAAGTAAAGTTGGAATCATTATGCATATGAAATATATCCCTTCTAAAGAAAAAAAAAGTGCACTGTTCCTTCTTTAGTAGTAGTCATCCTTTATGTTTTTTCTCTCTTTGTAGCTCCCAATACCTTCTGCTTTTCCATTCTCTCAAGAAACAGTATCACCCAAGCATTTCTGGCTCAAGGGCATATGCTTACATATTCACACACAGTTTAAAAAATATAATACATGGGCTATTTTCAGTGCCAAATGTAGCTGTAATTATATATTTCTTTTGGACATGTTTTATGTTATTAAAGCATGTAAATACTTTATCTCCCTCAAGTTTTCCAGAACTCTACTGGCAGAGAGTCTTTTTCCTTTCTCTTTCCAAAGCATCGAATACAGTTTCCTGAATAGAGAATCAATAAACGGTTGCTGAGGGCTCACCTTTTCTCAACATAAGTCTTTGAAAATAATTTAATCTCTTTCCAACAAAAAATACCTCTGGCTTCTTTTATTTTGCTTACTTCCCTACATAGTGACTCCATTTCTCACCCTAAATCTCTGCTTTTCCTCTCTGCCATCACATCTAAAATTCCTACATAACACCAAAAACTATGTTGAGTGATAACCTACCATAAACCATCTCACACAGCCTTAGAGTTAATACAACTTTTGTCCTAATCACCAATACATGACATAAAGTCAGGTAGTTTTCCTCAGCTCCACTTGCCCATGTATAGATATCCCAATTAACCAGGCAGTTTAAAAGCCAAAGCACTTTAATTAGAATTGTTTTTTTCAAATGTAATAAAACAATGCACAATCTTTATTAAGAAGTCATTCTCAGTTTGCTGATTTACAGAGTAGATAGTACATTTAATTTGTTTCAAGCACGCAAATTGTTTTCAGCACATCCGTAATACAATGCAAAGTATTCTTCGTCTGTATTGTGCCTTCAGCAACTGAATACACATGCACGCGCACACACGCACAGACTCACTCTCCATCCAAAGGCACAAAGTTAACCACACCTTGAAAGAAGGAATTATCACAGCTTCCTGTCTCTCAAAGTCACATCTGTAACGGGACCAGGGCTCCAGCTGCTGATGCTACAGTTAAGGTTTACCATCCTGGGCACATCTTCCTAGGCCAGCAAGTCTACCACAACCTTGTGAAGAGCCTTGTTTTATGACACTTTATCACCTTCTGATCCATATTACCATATTTCAGTGTCAAATGGATTTTATGTTCTGGCAAATGCTCCCCTTCCAAACATTTCTCCAGAAATCCTCTTCCGCCAGCCTGTTAGTGTAGATACCTTTATTAGAAGAGAACCCAACTTCTCTTAATAGTTGGGTTACCGAGCGCTGGAGAGCTGCATGTCACCATGCTGGGAAGAACGTGGAGGCAAATGGCAAGACGGCTGGCAAGCCTGCCTTTCCAATGGCTCTCAGGGCACTGGAGATCCAGCCTGCACTGAGTCGTGGCAGGGACTGACCAGAGAAGGAGCCCACATCAGAGCACAAAGTCGTGGGCATGGGAGGTATTAAATAGACCTTCTAGCACAGACTCTGATGGCAGCAAATGCACACTGAACCCTCGCTGCTTCCAAGAGAGAGGTATTCGGCCTCAGGCATTCAGACTCTCGTTAGTGCCCCCATAGTTTAAAAGTCCTCAAGCTAATATGCACCAACCAAGCAGGAAGGAAACCAAATAAAGACCTATTGATATACCAAAGAAGAGTAAAGCAGAACCTATTTAGGCAAAAGCTCCAGTTAGTAAATGAACACCATCCACCCCTCAATGGCTATTTCAGACGCCACCACTGTTAGCTGTCCAGAAATCTACCCTGGAAGAGAGAGGATAAGATCCGGAGCAGGATTTAACTTTTGATATTATCTTCAAAAAAGAAAAGAAGGAAAGACAGAGCAAGCCACAGTACTCCACACTAGAAATGTTTTCTGTTAAACAATATATAATGTCTACCCACTTCTTAGCAAATTTATAGCAGTTTTACAGATTGGACCAAAAAGAAATCTTTGGGAACAAAAAGGAAAATATTACAGAAAATAAAAAATCAAATAAATTCATACTGCTAGGGATTGGTGGCTTAGGTAATTGCATTGAAAGTGAGAATCAGAGAAGAGATCTACATAATAATTAGCGGCTAAGTTTTCTCATGTCACATACTCCCAAATGGAGTATTTAGAATTCAGCAGACTTATTAACGAATAAATGCCCGACTGGAATTAACTAGCACCTCATTCTGGAAGGCTGCTCTTGGCAAAAATGTAATATCCACAAGGCAAAGCAAGCTGATTGCTGGCGGACGCTGTGGGCTGTGCTGAGCGCCACATACTTCGGAATAATATGCATTACATCAAGTTTCAGAGCCACAGATTCACACCACCTAACTTCACTGGGTGTCCTGCCGCTGGACAGCATGCAAAGGAAGGGTGAAGTTTCTGGACTCTCAAGAGACAACTTCCCAGGCTGCACAGCTAGCCTGTACTTGAAACATATGTAGTGAAGATGTGCTGTCTCACACAGACGCAAAGAGCTTCCTGGTCCCGTGGCTCAGCGACACACAGAGGTAAGGGAGCCAGCATAGAGCAGGATGTCCCACCGCAGACACTAATCATTTCAGCCTCCCAAGATGAGGCACCCAAGTGCCACACTACCCCTCCTTCCATGCACTATGACTGTTCTGTTTCTTTAAATTCAGGCTGCTCCTTAAGGAAACTCCCTGGCAAGTGAAAACAGCAGCAAAGGTAAAAGAATGCTGAGAATTTGGCTGCTGCCTGCAGTATTAGGAAGAACAGCAATTACTCAACTCTCTCCTAGTGTCAGAGGCAGAAATGAGCATGTGAATTTGGGCAAGTTTTGGCCTGTCTTTGCTCAAGCTTCTCCCTGTGCAGTATCTGTCACCTACCTACCTCACAGTCCTAATAATTAATGAAGTAAACGAGAAAATGGAGAAAGAGTGAAGGCAGCAGGCCAGCAGAGACATAAAAGAGAGGCATAAATTCTACCTTGAATCCAGGCTAGGCCACAGTTAATACGGCTTAAAGATTGCTGGCAGTTAAAAGATGTCAGTGACTTCCCAATAACTCTGTTTTGCTGTCTCCACCACCTCACGGTAAACATAACTATGGGCGAACCCTTGATCTTTTCCTCCAAGCCCTTCCGTCTACAGCACTTGGCAGAGAGTCCTGTAGACAATCCCACTTTTTCCTTCCCCGGCTCTGCAAACACAAGGTAATATTTGACTCCTGCCCAGCACTTCCAGATCACAAAAACACGGATCTTATGACCAGAAAGGCCTTAAGATATCATCTGGTTCAGTTCCCTTGCCTTCAGGTAGGTAACTATTTAATTCCCTTTTGACAAATTAAGACAAAATAAAGTCAAGGGAAGTCGAGTTTTATTGAAGTCACTGAGCGATTAAAGGATGAAGGGCGATCGGGAAGCCACGGCTATTTTTTTCTCCTTTATCATGCTATTCTCACGTACAAGAATTTTGTGATATTTACCTTCCTGAGCAGACTTAAATCCTTCCTGCAACAAAGTAGGATATACACAGGCTCATTCATTCCTCTGATTAAAATACGGAAATTGATTTGGCCTTTCATTTTTATGTCACAGACAGTGGTAATAAATTTTCCTAAAATTTGTCTAACATATAAGAACTCAGTGGTTCTGAAAAACACACAGCATAACCAATCTTTCTCAAACCATTTAAAAATCCTTCTACTTTGGTTTTCAGAGATAAAGCTGTCTAGAATCTATCCCTTTTTCCTCACTCAGAATGTGAATGCCCAGACCTTAAAAAAAGCAAAGCTCCCAAGAGCAGAAAGTGAGGAAAGGGGAAACAACGTGAAGGTTTTCAAGAACTGCATCTGAGGAGATGACGGAACGTTCTGCCTCTGCAGAATTAGACACACACGCTCCGAGGGGACCGAGCCCACACTCCCCACAGGTACGATTCCTCACATGTTGCAGATCTGAAGGGGTCCAATTAATTCTTCATATTGAACGTCTAGTTCAGGTCAAACTCCCTCAAGGTAGCTTTGCCTTATTTTGGCAGGTCTTTTGGAATCTTAAAAAAAGGAGGTATCACAACTCTCCAATATTGAGATGCCTTTTGTTTTATCACAGCTGTGAACTGTTTCGCTTGTGGCCTTTGGATAAGCAGCTAAATAAGTTACCTCTTCTAGACGGGACTTCACAGGCTCAGGTTTCATTCTGCCCTGCCAGAAATTCCTTTCTGTTTTGAATCTGAGATGTTTGTTTATGGTTTTTGTTTTGAAATGCTAAATAAGACAGGCGCAGTCTCTAGTTACAGCCTACATCTTTTTTATTTATTTTTTCTTACCTTGCTACAGCCAGAGAGGCTGGCTGTTCGGGACTTAGCTAAAATTTCCAAACGGTAGACTCTTCAAATTATCTTCCCAGGAACTTGAAATGTAAAATGACAACACCTTAAAGTATAATTAACACTAAGTTTTCTTTCCTAAGTGTTCGTAAGACAAATGTTCCCAGGATACTTCAAATTAGGGTGTCATTTTTGGATTTCACAAAATATACTTAAAAGAAACCCTGAAATTTGGAAGTTTATCTCATCTTGCTTGTAGGTTACACTTTTGAATATGAGCACTCTTGATGAAAGATAGAGGCACTACCATGATAGGTACTAAATGAGTTTCTGGGGAAAAAACTCAATTTCTACTGTGTGATAATAAGGTTTGGTTGTCAAGAAGGAAATAAAGAGTAGTAAACTATTGATTCCAAGGATGGTATCTTCATCGAGTTCTTTTTCCTTGTTCCATAATAGCCAACATAAAGCATTTGCCTTGTGAGTTCTAAGCCCTTATTTACTAGATAAAAACAATATTTATTTCCAGGCATGAAGGAAGAATTATAGTCCTGTCTTCCTAAAGTGGGACCACACCTACACTGGAAACTAAAGAGACAAGAATGTCGGCTATCATAACTCTAGGCGTTCTTTTCCAGCCTTCCACGGCAGCACAGAGACTCTCCGGAGAAACCACAATGCAAATCCACGGTAAAGCTGCAGTATTAGTCCCCATGAAAGATGAATGGGACGCACAGGATCAAGAAAAGCAACGTGATGTACTCCGGGCCACGCGCCATCTCCTGCTCACTCCCAGGCCCATCCTGCCTTTGAGCCACTGGGCCTGCTGCTTCCTGCTGCAACCCTGGTGATCCCAACCCTGCCTTGGAATGTCTCCAGAAACGTCTCAAAACCCACCGAAAACCTCCAACAATAAAAGGAAATTTAATTCATGTTCATAAAACCATATGCCATCAATATTAAGATATGTCACCTTTTAAAAAATATTAATGACAGAAAGCTCTCTAGAAGTAAGGATTCAAACCACAACATGAAGCCAATATCCACATCCTGCTGAAACACCAAAGGGGCTAGAAATTACAGTCGTACTGGAGCGAACCAATAAATGCTTTCTTGGTCCAGAGACCCTGGACTCGTGGCCTGTTGTTCTCACTACTTCACAGTCCCTTTCTCTCTGACAAACATGTGAGACCAGAATCCCTCCTCTGAGTCCCCTGCCCAAGAGACTTAGTTAAGTGTGGAGGAGGTGTGAGACAGCCCACAAAGTAGATGTTTCAAAAAGTTAGAGAAAGCTAACAAAGAAAATGAGAAAGGACAGAAAATAGAATGGAAATTAGAATATTAATTACCTTCTAAAAGTCTATTTCGTACCAGGAACTATACTAGCCATTATATACACATACACACACACACCCCCCCCGCTATGTAATCATATATATATTATATATGTATTAATTCTCTTCAATCCTCACTATAATATTGACTTGACAGAGAGCTATTACTATTCCATTTTCACAGATGAGGAAACTGAAGGCCAAAACAACTAAGCAAGTTGGTTGTTCAGTTAAAAAGTAACAGAGCTGAGATTTGAACATAAGTTTGTCTAGCCCCAAAGTCTATTTTCTTTTTCCTAAAACTTCCTGCACAGAGGAGGAGGAGGAGGGGGGAGGCCAGGAGACCTCCAGGCCTCGCTGGGTGCCGCCCCCTCCAGTAAATCCCTCCTGGTGGTCAGAGGCAGAGTTAGGAGCCCTCTTAGTTGCTCCTGAGATACTTAACACTTCCTTATCTCAGGGCTCAACAGCTGTGAGTAACTGTCTTAGTCAATAATCAATCGTCTCAGCTATCTACCATGAGCCCATGACCTCTGTGAAAGCAGGGCCCCTCTCTTATTTATTTTGGCTGAAAAATAATTATTCTAATAGCAGGTAACATTATCAGGTCTTATATGCCACACTGTGCTACAGGCTTTACGTGTGCTAGCTTTTTGCTACTCAAAGTGTGGTCCTGGGACCAGCAGCATTGGCATCACCTGGGAGTTTATTAGAAATGCAGAGTCTCAAGCCCCACCAAGACCTACTGAATCAGAACCTGCATGTTTAATGAGATCCCCAGGTGATTTGTGTACACATTAAAATTTCAGAAGCACAGTTTTATCTCATTTGAGCCTCACAGCTAACATAGGTGCTACCTATTACTATTATTAGGGACACTGAAGCTTAGAGAAGTAGCATTACTATACATCACAAAGAGCAGACCCATGGCAGTTGCTCTCAGTAAACGCCTGTGGGTGGAAGGATGGTAAGGACACAGGTAGGGCTGGAAAGAGGACGGAGGAATGGACGTGTTAAACATCTGACCTCTGGCTTTGCCTGTTGGTACCAATTGCAGCAGCAGGTGGACTGGGGCCCAGACACCGGCATACTGCAGCAATACAAGCTGTTTCCTTGGCTCAAGCCAGGCCAAATCCCACAGTGATCACCAGTGCGAACACTCCGGGAGCCAGAAGCAAAATCTTTTTCCAGAATACAATGTGAAGGAAAATGCACAATGTGAAAATGTACAATGATTATACTGAGTTTAGGTGCCCCCTTCATCCCCAAAGGAAAGAAATATTAGCCCACCAATAAATGGTTAAATTTACAATTCCTATGACAATGCAAAAAATTTCAGATTCCTCCCTCTTTACTTTTACCCCAAATACACAAATTTTGTAGAAATTATTTAGAGAGAGTATAACAAATGGGCCTCAGGAGGAAAGATAGCAAATAGCTCCAGAGGCCTTTAAATAATTTTTTTTAACTTAATGCATTTATGGTGTTGGGGTGGAGGGCGGGGACTTGAACTCAATAATAATTCACTGTCTTTCTAGGAGCTCAACTCCTTAGATGATCAATTACTCAGGTAGATGAGGATTAAGCAGAACAAGAGAACGAGCCCATATCAAGTTATTTTATTTACACTGGTTGGTAGCTTTGTTGTTAAGTGTTTACCGCATGTCATTCTTGTAAGTGCTTCACAGAGTTCATTCAGAGTCCTCAGAGCAACCCCATTATTAACCCCACCATACAGATGAGAAAACTGAGACGCTCAGAAGCAGACTGCAGACTTGACCCAGAAACCAAGTTTCTAACCAGTACACTCTTTTATAAGTATTTTGCATGGAGAACTAATTGGGGTTGGGGGAGCGGGAAAGGAACTGAAATCTGTTCCTTTTGTAACTAACAGGAAAAAAGGAGATCTTTTTGACTGTTTTTCATGTGAGCCCAAAATGAACACTTACCAGTGTTTGTTTACCTTGAGGGCATTCTTAAACTTAAGTATAGTCAACCACTCCTCCGTCCACAAGACCAAAGAGGTCTTGTCCAAACAAGGAGCTTTTCCATGATGTGACCAGGCTGACTGGCCAGGACAAGCAGCAGGGAGTGGGTGAAGTCGGGAGATGCTGATAAAGGGACACCTCTCAGTTCACTGCCCACGCTCACTGCCTAGAGGAACAAGCTGGAACAAAGAGAAAATCACTCTCAAAAGGAAACTTGCTGTTTTGAAGCACAGCTAGTAAAGGGTTAAGAACGCAGCCTCATTCTTAGATGCTGGGAAACTCTGACCTGTATTGCACAGGCTCTAAGAAGAATGGGGAGAATCCCCTCCCCACCAAAAAAAAAAGAGCTTCTACTTATACTTTTAAACCTAGTTCGAATTCGAACTCTCCTTTTCAAGAGCTTTGCCACCAGAGCCTGAAAAGATCACCTCAGACCTTGTGATTCCTAGAACAAACTTTACCCACATTTCACTCACCAACTAATCATATACAGACACATGAACTCACTTCTCCTTGGCTTGAACTTACATTATTATGCAGACTTTTTAACGTCTTGTTGCCTTATTCTTTATCTTAGTGTAAAGGGTAGGGAACACATTTGAGAAGTCCCAGGGCCCCCAGCTTCCCCCCGGCCCCAGCAAAAGGCCTTGTACAGAGCAGAAGATCCATGAAAGACTGATTGATTTATAGGCAAATACAAGTCAGATCTTTGAAAATTCAGCTTTGGAGAATTCAACCTCTGAGAAGGAAGGCTTTCAGTCTGTTATTCATGCATGCTTGGCTAGTCTGCTGTTTCTTCCTCAAATAATTAATTGAGCTTTGACTGGGGTGTCTCCAAATCCTGAGAATGCATGTGCCATATAGAAAACAGTGTTACAGGAACGTGCTTCACCAAACATCTACCTGCCACTCATTTGCCCATCTCCTCTCCGACGGTACCTACACGCTAAAGCGGCACTGGCATGTCTCATGTTAGTGCCACAGCCTGAAAGGTATTACACACCCACATTTTTCAGGAATTTCACAATTAATGTCTGGAATGTGTTTTGGATCATTCTTCAAAGGATGACATAGTTGCCCTAAAACGAATTCAATATTTTTCCCTTCTCCCATTTGTCATTCTTCAGTCCTCCCACTCCATTATCTTTTTAGGTTCATCTGTTTTATCTACTTCCCCCAACTTCATAATGCCTGTCCCCCGCACCCCCCAAGCTGTTCCCTCAGTCATCCAGATCATCGCATCTTAAGTCGCACAAAACACAGAAAACTGCACCAAATCACTGAATACCTCCTACCACGGGATGTAATGCCCACAGTCTAAGGATTGTTCAGAAAGTTTTCTTCATAAATTAACCTGTCTGTTCACAACTGCACTGCCAACATATTACTTGTTGACGCTCCTGGTCACTGTTAAATAGGTGTTAATAGCAGCCAATATCTCTAGAATTGCTATTTTTGCCTTTCTAGTTCTATGCCATTCATTTGCCCTTTGCCAAGAGTTTTATGTGACCAGACTCCTCAATGACAGTGAAGATTCTGTAAGCTTGATAGTCAAAGTGAAGGTCACAAAGTCCTGTCATTTGTATACGTGCAGTGAATAGTCTCTCCACGTCTTGTCAATATTTACTTCTGGGAGGAATTAATTATTTCCTTGTTTACTAACATTGGTTCCTCTTTCCATAAGCTATTAAAGGAATGCTATAGGCCCTCTGCTTGCTTCTCTCTCCAGCATCGAAGAGCTCACTCTACCTAAAGACTTCTGAGATGGAAAATGAAACACACTACTTAAAATTAAGGTCTGGAGCCCAGGGTTTTCCAATTTTTTCTAACGCCAACAGAGGAGTATTAACTTTGCCCCTCCCCTCTTGTATTTAATTAGCAAAAATTAAAATCCATGGACTCGTAACTCCAAGTCCTACAGTATCGAGCAAAGAGAGGAGATCTGTGGCTGGTGCACAACCAAACGTTTTGGTGTATTATCCGGCCTCCTGTCGCCTGTTACCTGGGGCCTCACCTCAGACTCTCCACACATTTTCGTCCAAGGAACCATCATCTCCACTGACTGTCTTCCAGTGATTAGAAAAGAAACAATAACCTTCTAATGGCAACAGTTTCAGAAAACAGCATTCTCTTCTTTGCTATGCTACCCACCACATATCCTGGGTTCTCCTACTCAGTGTCCGATGATGAAAAGTGGGTGGAAGGAAAAGTTAAAATACCTGGAGAAACAAAAGGAGGATTGTGCTTTGCAAGAAATAGTTTCTAGATGGCCAGGGTGAAAACATGGAAAGTTAAGTTCCATAAAGATGAAGCCACTGAGTAAATATTCACTGGGAAAAACGTTGGTGCTTATCTGCGATACGATCACCTGGACCTAATACAGAAAAGTTCTCAGAGCAAAGCCACTCGGTAGCGCCCACTAGGTTCTGAATCACTGTCATCACAAACTGTCCAGCTCAAGCCATCATCTGCCCTTTTATTACTTAGAGAAGGCTAGTCATGCTGCCCCACCTCCTAGAAAAGCACAATGTCCTATCCCACATAGGTGGAAAAGTGGTCCTCACCCCCTTATCTCAAACTATAATCCTCACTGTCCAATCAAAACATTCTTCCTAGAAAATCCCACTTCCGTCGTTTTTCAAAACTCTGCCTTTGATCTTCCAAAGAGGTCTCTCATCTAGTCTTTTTCCTCGGAAGTTCAGAATCTAAACTTGTTTCTCCAGCTTCTGGGCGATTCACTGAAGCAGGCAGCCTAGCCAACAAACAGGCCACGGAGGATGCTGGAAAGGGCAACATGAAGAGTCACCAAGAGAATGGAAATGAGACAGGGTCTTGCGCCCTCCCAGGAACCAGAAAGCACCTTTGAGACTGAGAGCAAAGAAAACTTTAGGTTTAAAACTCAGTTTTAAAAATCACTTAGCCAAAAACTGTTTTAAAAGAATAATTAAATCAGCATTTACTTAATAACAATCTAAACGATGTGGAAGAAAAGTCCAACTGTACACATCATGTGATTCACAGGACCCAACTCTTCACATTATTTAATCTTTCAGAAAATATTTTTTCTTCAGTGTTCTTTCTAGGGAGAGGATTGTTCATCCATTCAATGCACATTTACTGAGAGCCTCTTATGGGCCAGCAGGCTTTAAAAACCTACGGCAGGGAACCACAAGTTGGAAGGGGCCCATTTCTGCCCCTGATTTATCTAAATCACTCTGTGAACTGCAGTTAAAGCGTGATGTTTTCCCCCCACAGAGCCAGTCCGGGACGTAACACAAAAATTACTGCAAGTTGGCAACTACAGCAATGTAATTTGTATTTAAATTATAGCATGGAAAGCAGGTAGATTAGTCATAATATTTCTATGCCATGCAATATGTTTTCCCAGTGTAGCCAATTAAATAAGAAGTTTTCAAGAGTTTTCATTAACAGATACAACCAGTAGGGGTCATTTTAGTGCAAAAATTGCAGCAAAAGAGACTTCAACATGTATAAAATACACAATTCCTCTTCCTGTTAGTTATGATAATCATGCTTCAGTGTGTGAATTTCTGAATAAAACTAGAAACTGAGGGAAACACTGGCCATTGAGAAATTTCTTGCAAAGGAACAGAAAAAAAAAGACAAAGTCAGAGTTTCCAGATAATTACTGACTTGTAAAGACTCCTCTCATTCTTAAAAAGGAAGAAGAAAGGTTACTCACTTATGTTTTCCATAAATCTTGTAGGAAAGTGAAAATATTTGAAATTTTAGGCACACAATTGAAAATATCTGTCTGAATCCAACCATCAGATCATGCCAGGTAACAGTGTCGTCCTTGCTTAGGCTTCATGGATCTAGAATGTAATTTGACTGCTTTTAGAATTCTAAAAAATAAAATGAAAAATGCCCTGACCACACCATTTTGGTAGCTGAAAACAGGCCTGCTCAATGGAAAGTGCTGGTAAATAACACTAATTGAGATATAATCAGGGCAACAAACAGTGCCAGGCATTTTCAAGGCTAACACCAAGTGCATGGGGTGTTACCAGAAGAAAGGAAGCTATGAGGGATCGCATCATTTCAGAGGAATGAAAGGCTCACCAACCAACTGCCAAAATAACTCTATACTGTGACACCAGGACATTGTTGCCAAAACACTTGATTACTGTGAATTTTCCCTGAACTCCAGATTTCCTTCACCAGAAATATATCACGAAGAAAAACAAGGGTTAGAATCTTTAGAACCTCCCAAAGTCCTTGTCAGGGCAGAGCAGTTTCCACCGCCTTTAATCTCGTTTCATACTGCTTGTTCTTTTCAGATTTATGGGAGGCCGGCTTAAGTAAATTATACACTCCAAGTGGCGGGGTTCAAAGATGCATCTTTTAGTCCAAGGCATTCAGAATTCCCAAAGTCAAACACATAAAATTATATCAGAAGTTAATCTCATGGCCATTTATCCTGATGTGAGAAATAAAAACACGTTATAAAATGAGACTTAACACCAGACGAGAGGCTTCTGTATTGCAGGCAAACGAACTAGTCTAACCCAACGTCCTAAGGGTGCGGCGGCGCACTGCACGTTCCTCCCCTCGGAGAAGAGTTCCTTGCACTCATTACTGCCCACTAGCTTTCAAACCAGAAAAGCCTCCCCAATTTTCCAGAACTGTCCAAACTCTAAAAACGACAGGTATAAATAAATATGCATGTGTGTTTGCGTGACTGTGTGTTGTGTACATTTAAAGAAAATCACAGAATTAAAGCCTTTTAAAAGACCCATTTTAACCTTCAGGTTGCCACCTCCTTTTTCAGTATCCCAGCACAATAAATACCCCCCCACACACACAAGGATGCTTCAGAATAAACCCTTCCCTATCTCCTAGGTGCAGGCTGTGAGTGAGTAGCAAGGGACAGGGGCAGAGGGCGCCTGCCCCTCCTCCGCGCCCCTCCTCCAGAGGTAAGGCTGCTGCGCTTCTCACACATAAGGATGCCCCGGAACAGCATCATCACCCCAACGTCAGCGGGAGCAGGGATCCCACTTTTAACTGGTGCTCACCGAGTCCTGCCCATTAGGCACATAAAAAGAACTCGCTGCCTCTTTCTAGACCCCAAACCAGACCAGGCCCCCCGAGGCTGAGGCAGGCGGGAGGACTTAAGGCCGACACCCACCCACAGTGGTTCTCTCATCGAGGGAGACTCCAGCAATTCCATCTTTCTCCCTCAGTCTCGACACCATGCTGCACAATGCTTAGTGGAGAAACCAGCAGAACAATCCTCGCTGTCAAACAAACCAAAAGAAGGAACTGGCAACGCGATTGGAAACACGCGGATATGTGATCTTAAAAAGCAACCACTAATAGTCAGAAACAACTTCTCACTCCTAGGTGCAAGACCTCCCCACCCCCCTCCATTCAAAAGAGAACGCCTTTGACCGTTTTCAATAGGCAAATAAATGAGTAAGCACCGTGTGTAACTTCCCCCGGGCTGACATATTCCGGAGCTGAAACTGATTTATATGCGAAGGAGGAGGAAGGGGGTGAAGGAAGAGCGCAAGGAAAAAATAATAAGAGACACAGGGAGTGTGAGCTGGAGACAAGTCTCCTCCGCCAACAGAAAATGGACTTTCGCGGACGGTGTGCAGCACTGGGTTCCACACTGCGCTAGTGCGGGGAGGCTGGCAGGGGCCTGATTCCCCGAGGGGCTAGCGACAGCCTCCGCAGTGCCCCCTGCCCGCGGCAACCCCACCGCGGGGCGCAGGGCCGGGACATTCCACCCAGCCCGAGCCCGAATGGCCACACGTGTGGAGTCTGTGCGCCGCCCGGGGGCGATCCCCCACTCGCCCGCCCCCACCCGCGAAATCCAACCTCGCCCGCGGCCGGCCAAGCGTCTGGGGGAGCAGCGGGCGGGGAAGGAGGGACGCGGGGGTTCTCTCCCGGGGGCGGCGGCCGCCCCTCCTCCCGCGGAGCCCTCTCTCCTCGGGAAAGTCTCGGCCAAACTTTGTTCGGCGCAGCGAGAGCCGAGGGGGCGGCGCGGGCCAGGTGGGAGGGGGCCCGCAGCGGGCGGCCGTACCTTCGCAGACGCCCACTTCGTACTCGGTGATGGAGTCGCCATTGAGCGGGGGGCGGATGACACAGCGCAGCCCCCTGTCGCAGGCTCCGTGGAGCCCGTAGGCGCCGCCGCAGCTCTCGTTCCTCTGGCGGGCGCACATGTAGCAGCAGCCGCAGACGCCCTGCACGATGCTCCCGGGGCAGCTCCTGGGCTCTTCGCACTTGGACTCGTCGCAGGGCAGGCAGACCAGCGCCTGGGTGCCGGAGCGCGCCAGCAACAGCAGCAGCCCCAGCAGCGAGACCAGGAGGTGCCCGCAGCCGGCCAGCCCCCTGCCCCCCGCCACCAAGTACATCCTCCTGCGCCGCCGCCGCCTCCTCCTCGCAGCCGGGCCGGGAGCGGGGCGGGCGCCCTCCCCTGCGCGGGGCACACGCGCTGCCGCCGCCGCACCCGCAGCCCGCGGTCCTCGCCGCCCCCCTCGGGGCCCCCGGGGCGCGCCTCCCCTCGCGGGGCGAGGCCCCCGCCCCCCCTGCGGGCCGCGCCGACCCCGAGCCCACTAGCGTTGGCGCCAGCGGTGGCTTCCCCTCCTCCTCCTCCTCCTCCCAGGAGGGAGGGGGAAAAAGAAAAAAGTTTCCTCCCGGCAGCTGCGGTTCAACCCAAACTTCTGGCGGCGGCGGCGGCTGCGCTCGGCTCGAGCCCCGGCTGGCGGCGCCTCCTCCCTCTCCTCCTCCGCGTTGGCCGGCTCCGCGGCGGTGGCGCAGCCTCCGGGCCGGTCCCCGCCTCCCGAGCCGCCGAGTGGGCGCGGTGGCGCAGCAGAAGGTCCGCGGCGTCCGCTCCGCGCGCCCCGCTCGCCTCACTCCTGCGCGGCTCCTCCGGGCGCTTGTTTATGGCTCGAGCCTCCGCCGCCCGGGCTGCGCCCTCCCCCATCCTACCTCATCCCCCAGACCTCGCCCCCCCGCGCCGCGCGCCGCTCATTGGCTGCCCCCCACCCCCCCCGGCCCGGCCGGCCCCCTCCCCCTCCTCCCCTCCCTCCCCGGCGGCCGGGCCCTTCCTCCCTCGCACGCCTCCTCCTCTCCCTCCTCTTCCTCCTCCGCCCGCAGCCGGGCGCACCGCGGCGGCCCCGCGGCCGAGCCTTCGCGCGTCTCTCTGGCTCGGGCACCGCGAGCGCGCTGCGCCCCGGCGCTCGGGGGACCCCCGGCGAGCGGCGAGAGTCGTGGCGTCCCGAGCGCCCGCCGGCCCCGCGGCCACCGTGGCCGGCCTGGGAGCCCCGGGGGCGAGACGGCTGCACCGCCGGGCCAGTTTTGAGTGCGGAGAGTGGCGGCGATCCCCGAAGCTGGGGGCCGAGGGGATGGCTGCAGCCTTGGCTGGGGCCCCCGCGGGATCGAACCCCGAAACAGGGAAGCAAAGGCACGGAACCTCCGCAAACTGGATGAGAATCCATCTTCCACTCGAGCTAGGAATAGATTTTTGTGAAAGATATTATGTAATGGAGTCTCGGGAAGCTCGAGACGCCTCCAGCGAAGCTGCTGGTGAATTAATTAAGTGCTTTAAACGGTCTAGGTAAATATTCCGCCGGGGGGTGGGGAGGATTGTTGGGAACTGCTGTAGCTTGAGTTGAATTTTAACTGTCCACATCTTGTAGGTTTTGTTGCTCTGCTGTCTGTGCCGAGGTGCTATATTATGGGAGGGGATGAATGGAAAGTCGCAGCTGAATTTTTCTCCCTTGAGTAGGGCCGAATCCTGGATTACTACAAATCTTGACGTGACTAGACCCGTGGTTCTCATGCATCATTTCTGTCATGTGACATTGCCCTTTTCTTTCCCAAGCTCATGGACAAAACTGATGGGTTTTAATTGTTTCGTTTATTGTGAATGTATTAATAAAGAAGATGTGTGGTAAAAACTCTTTGTGATAAACCAGATCAAGCAGCAGCTGAAGTGATTGAAAATGCATCGCGTGGAGAATTGTTTCTCTTCTGTGGCTGTCAGAAAGGATTCTTGCAGTGATGGTCTCTGTAGTGGCCCACCATTCACAGGATGTGTACCAAGGTCAATAAAATTCGTGAATTCACAAAAAGTGACTTGGATCAGTGTGGGGAAAAAAAATCAGATCCTGTGGCAGGTGTGAGGTGGGAATGGCTGTGGACCTTCTGATCCAAGATGGTCTGGCTGCAGGAGGGTGGCAGCCAAGTGGGTCTTGAAAATCGTGACTAATGAACCAAAAGTTAATAGCACGGCGGTGTAAGGAAAAAGGAAACAAAGATACTTTTGAAATCCTCTGTTTGCAGAACAAATTTATACTTATTACAAATATTTTGGTTTAACCACTCTAATTCTGAACCAAAGAGCTGAAGTCACTAGTGGGGTATTCCCCAGTCACTGGCCTCAGAACACTGAACATGTTCCCAATCATATTTCTTTGTCCTGAGGAGGGGAAGAGGCTCGTTAATTATCACTGCTTATCAGAGGGTACTAGAGAAGATGTTCAACAGTGGAATGGGGGAGTGAGCCTCCCATTTTCTGGAAGAATTTAGAGAACTTTTGAGATGACTAGTTCCAAGAGATGTTGGAGAGACAATTCCTGCAATTGGGGAGGTCAAGTTAGATGGTCTCCAAAGGAGCTCATACCTTAAGATTCTACAGTTAAAAGTATTAAGTGGCAAAATCATTTAAAATATGCTAGATTTTTTTATTAGCAAATTCAAGAGAAAAGAACACACAGGACTGTTAGACATGATTGTTTCTTGTACCCCAACAAGGCCCCAGCACTTCACTGTGGGATTTGCCAACAAACTGTCATCATTGGACTGTGTTAAAAGGCCCTTTCCACTCTTGCAGAGGAGGTTATCTATATTTCTGTTCAAATGCAAGTATAAAGACATTATTAAAATGTAGCAGATAACATTGTAGGACTCAACAGGAAAAGCCAAGGTCAGGTGATGGAAAAAAATGCAGAAGTGAGAAAGCCACTGTAGTTAGAAAAAAGAGAGTAATAATCATTGTCAAGGGCTTGCTTTTTGGTTTGTGTTTTTTATTTTTTTAAAGAAATGTATTAAGGATCAGGGAAAGCTAGAGATTGAACACCAGCAAGGGACAATTTGGAGGTCACCATTCCTCGTTCCTGGTATTCCAGAGGTAGAACCACCTGTATACAATGTGGTAAAGCCTGATGTCTCATGGGGATTCAAGTCAGACCTAGAAGGAACTGGAGAGATTCTTAAGACTAAGATGAATGTATCAGCTCAGAAAATGCAAGTTATACATGGTACTTGGCCGTAGAATTAATAGGGAAGCAGAGGAGAAAACAGGAATAGTTACTTGAAGCCTGTAACTAGTGGCAAATAAGAAACCTGCAAGGACCTGGCTGAAACCAGTGTGTGAACAAGAAACTCAGTTACTAAATAGCTCTTTCTTCCCCGGGATCCAGGAGGGACTATAAGATGGCCAGAAGCCAAGACAATGAGATTGAGGCTCAAACACGAAAGAATTTTCTCATCTTTAGAGATCAGACTGAGGATACAGAAGAGAAGTTGGGTGGGCCCAACATGGTGGCAGTTGGAGGTCAAGGGAGAAAGCGGCCTGGAGAGATTACGTAGACCCTAAAAGACATGTCCAAATGTAAGAGTTAGAGTCATACATGGCATATGGTTTAATGCCGCCTCCTCTGGAAAGTCAGCTTGAGCTTTTTCCCTTATCTCTTCTATAGTATTTTGTAAGTACCTCTGCTTGTAGCATTTACCATGTTATATTAATAAATCTTTCTCTAAATAGCTCTGAACCCCCTAAGATTGTCAGCTCATTGGACAGGGCAGGACTTATAAGAAGGATGCATGCATAAGTGAGTTGAAAAAGGGAGAGAGGGATGAATTACAGATAAAAAGATATTTGACCTTTTTTGTCTCTGGACCTTGTCTCTTGGTTTTAGTAAACGCCTCCAAAATAAGCACCCAAAAGCATAACTGGGGCAGGAAGGAGTCTTCCAAACTGGAAAAAACCCACAGGTCCAAAAGGAAAGGGAACTGGAAGATGGAGGTCTGGAGGAAGAGACAGCCTGCCCTCTATTGGCCATTAGGGGGTTTGGGTGGGAGGAGTTTGCTAAATTGTAGAAAATGTCTGAAAATCAAAGTGCCCAGTTGGGGGCCTAGCAGAAAGTGGAAAGGAGAGGGCGATAGACAGAATGCTGGTATGAGAGCCCTCCTCTCTGATACAGTGTCTAGTCCAGCTTCTCAAATGTAGTCACACTCTGGGAGGTACACACTCTTTGTGTAGTTTCTTCCTGAAACGAAAAGAAAAATGTAGACCTTTTGGGTCTGATACATACACTCTTAGAACTGAGTTGCACAAGAGAAAAGGTCTTGTTGCTTTATAAAGATGTTGCATACATATTAGAAAGATCCGTGAAGAAACCAGGACCACTGGTCTGGCTCCTTACCCCCTCTTCCCTCCATCTCTGGTCCCCCTCAGCTGGGATCACCTATACACGAGTTCTCATTTAATCTAGGCTTGGACCATTTCGGTGATATAAGGGCATCCCTAATTTGGGGGCTCAGCTATCTGATTCTTGGGCTCTGGATCTGGTACTTGGGCTGTGTTATCACCACCTAGTACCTCATTTTTACTACAGTGGGTTCCTGTCTTATCTACCCTGCCTGTGCATGGCAGCTGCTCCAGAAGCACAGAACGCAGGTTCTGTTTAACATTTGGTCTAGGATCCTGTCTCTCTCTCTCACTATCTGCACAAGTTTGAACAAAGTGTTTACCCTTTTAGAATCTGCTTCCTCCTCTGTAAAATGGAGACACGAATACCAACCACATAGGATACAGTGTGGATAAAATGGTTGTTCTCCTTTTCTATTATTATTTTTAGAGTCCTAATTGAGTGTCTCCTCAAGTTTTACGCCTGAGCTGGAAGCCCTGCTCTGTGATATCTCAGCACCTATTGCTATGCAACATCTGCCTGTCAAGATATTTGCTTTTTTCCCTTCTTACGATCTTTCTGTTGGTCCCACTTTGGCAGTCTGTCTAGTCTTGGGGCTGTAGCCTTTGTGATATTTTCTTGGACCCATTCCAGTCTAAGACTTACTTTAAAAGGTAGTAATTAATAATAATGGTAATAATAATAGCTAACCTTTATAGAATGCTTGCTAATAAGCACATCACATAGGTTATCTTAATTAATCTACAGAATAGTCCTTTAAGGCCAATGCCTTATTATCTCCAGTGCCTATGTTGTCTCCACTTTATAGCTGAGGAATCTGAGACACAGAGGCTGGTGTAATTTGCAAGCTCTCAGAGCTGTGTGGATAGCTATCTGATTTAGAATCCAGTCCTATTTCTGCCTTAAGAGACTGTGTAGTTAACTGCCTCATGCAGTAACTTGGGTAATAATAAGTTGCTTTTCTTTTCAGTTTTATTCTTTTTTGAGGCCCTAACTTAAAAGTGTTAATATTTATGACGATATCTTGCCTTCTTTACTAATTAGTATATGAAAAGTTAAAAGAGTGATTAGTGCTTTTCTCACAATGGAAATAGCTCCATTGTTTTCCTAATAACTGAATAACAAATATCTATGTACTGTTTACTGTGTGGATACTGACCAATAAGCTGGGTATTTCCGCATGTCTAATCCTTACTATAGCCTGATGAGGTAGGTGCATAATTACCTGCATTTTACAGGTGGGGAAACAGCCACCCAGAAAGGTTAAATAATATGCCCAATGTCATACTTATTTAAAAGGAAAAATTAGGGTTCAAACCCAGGCAGTATGGCTCCAGAATCCACGTTATGTAATACTGCTCGTAATATGTATTCTTTACAGATAGCTACTCATTGAGGGAAAAAAATGAGAAAATACAAATAAGTTTAGAAAAGAAAGAAAGGAAAGAAACATCACCCTTAGTTGCACCATTGAGATATACCACTAATAACATTTGCTATACATCTTGAAGGCATATTTTCCCCCTGTAAAGTATAAAACAGAAAATGGAATATACATGCTAGTTTATAACTGTTTTTTCACTTGTCCGTATACTTTTGGATCTTTAGGATCAACAACTGCATCCTTTTTATCACTGAATATTATTCCATTGTCTGAGTATACTATATTATATTTAAAAATGCCATATGAATATAACTTTAGGGTTTTTGGTTGGTTTGTTTTACATTTTCCCTATTATAAACAAAGCTGCACTGCATTCCCATTTAGCCAAGTGGAAATGAGGGGGATCTTGTCTAGGCTGGCCTCTGAAACCTCTCCGCAATCCTGCACATTTTTTAATTCTCTCTCTGCTGACTGACAGCAGAGCATACCACAGAGGACTCAGAGGCCCTAGGAGAGTTTGGAACCATTAAATGGATAGATCCTCGGTCCCTGAATGGCTGTGTGAAGCAGACCTCCCAGGTGCAGACACGTTCACATACACACACCTTGCTGATTCTCAGTGGACTGTTACTTCAGTAAGAAATGAATCTTTACTGTGATAAATCACTGAGATTTGGGGCTTGTTTGTTACAGCAGTTGGCCTATCCTAACATACTATTATACCTAATAGTTATTAAGTTATTATACTTAAAGAGTATGTTAGTATCCTAACAAATTATTTTAGCTTAAACAGAAATAACATTAACTGTTTGTTCAGGCCCTAGCTATTATTTTAAGTTCTCAGACAAAAAGTAGTTTTGACATGCACTTATAACTAACTTGCATTTGCTTGTTGACCATGTAATGAATGTATAATGATTAGGTTACCGATCCTGGCATTTAAAATACTTTCAATATTATAATTTTCCAAGAATACCTTAGCATTGTGTTACTACTGATGAGTGGCAATTAAAATAACCAGTATCAAAACTTTGTACTTACTCAGACGAGAGGGTGGCCATCTGTATTATGCTTCCCAGTGAGTTTTATTTCCTGAGCTTCCATACTGTCAGACCATCTCTGCCCATAACTTCCTTATGGGTTACCAAAGTCTTATGCACTCAAAAGAGAATGAGGCTCTTCAAACCCTCATTTTTCTTCTTTTTTCCAAGTCCGTCAGAATGTACTCCTTCCTCTCCAAGCCTCCTTTGCAATACTGCCCATGTGGGCTCCCCTTTGAAGCCCCCCCACTAGTATTACTGTCAATGCATCAATATCCATAGGTTTATTATGGACTTTAAATCAGCATCTTCTTCTATTTATCATTTGAACTTAAGGAATATTTTAATATTTCAATGCGGGATTCTAAGGCCATCACATCCAAACTCTTTATTATTAATAATCTTTGATAGCTTAATGTCTCTTGATCATCTTATTGGCTACATTGGTTGTTCTTCACCAGCTTCTTCTAGTTCATACTAAAGTTCACTCAACAAATCAAGTTCGTTAACCAAATGCTGGTTGCCAGTAGGCTGTGACTGTGTAATTGACTATTGGTCTGAGATTAGCAAGAAAACTGCAAGACTGAGCTCATAAGGCATGAAACCATGCAGGAAGAAAATATAGGAAAGAGATTCCAAGATCGTCTCTGTCATCAGCTAATTTTTGTCAAAGTCTCCTATTTAGATTTCCAGGGAGAAGAGCTAACCAGCAATGCTAACCACAGATGCTTGAAGAAGCAGACTATTCAATTTTTTCCTTGACAGATATTGACTCCATCAGGTATGTCCTCAAGGATGATGAGGCATTGTGCCATAAAGTGCTTTAATGGAGAGAACATGATTTTGGGAATCAGACTGACCTGGGATCAGATTCTGACTGTGTTCTTCACAGTCTGTGTGACTTTGAGTAAATTACTTAGTGAGAGTTTCATTTTCCTCCTCAGTCACTTAGGAAATTAGCACCTGTAGGATTCCGAGCATATAACAGATGCTTAGGAAGTCTTCTAGCATTTTTAATGATGGCATTTTTTTTAAACCTGTAGTAGGCTCACATATTCACTGAATGTTTGCTACTTTCAAAGCTTGTGAGATGAGGTCTAGTCTATGGTTCTAGAACATAGTAGTACTTCTGGCTTTTGTGAGGATTGAACCCAAGAACTTCACTTCATAGTGACTATACTCCCTAGCAGTCTGCAATTCCCTTAAAATGTCACTTTTTGTGTCTGTCTCCTCACTTAGGGTGCATGATTTCCTATTAAGCAGGATAGGGACTTTGAAGCCAGGAAGCTGGATCCTACAGTCCTAACCACTGCTCTGATTACAAAACTCAATGTCACTTTCCCTGTGCTGGCGGGGCCCACTGTCTAGTAGGGACAACTGGTAAAGCAACAGTTTCAACATAGTGTAATAGAAGTTTACAAAATTAAGTCTATATGAGGAAATTGGAGAAAGTTTCACAAGACTTTTTCCTGGATGAGAAGATAGTTTGGTTGGATCTTGAAGGAAGTATAGATACCAGGTTTAAGGGTTGAGGGAGGGAGAAGAAGAGAGTCCAAGCAAAGAAAACAGTGAAGTGCCTGGAATAGGGCTTGGTACACAGCAGGTGTTTAATAAATGTTGTTAAAAGAAGAAAGAGAACATGAAGTTTTGCAGTGGAAAACAAAATGAGGTTTGAGGTAACTGGATGCCCAGTGGCAAATGTTCGAAGACAAGGCGGGTGAGATTAGGCTGGATGGTGAAGGCCCCAAATCCGTAGCAAAGAGTAGACTTCATTCTTTAGGCGAATGTTTGGAGCTTTTAGAGACCAGTGACCTCATCAGATTCCTAATTTATAAAGAGAGCATATTTTATTGATTTTAAGACGCACTTAAAATATTTTAACAACTCTGAAAGTGAGATGCATCCCACAGTTGATGGCATGTCATAGCTTAATTGGCAGTTGTTTGTTTTCTTTCTCAGTTGTATATAAAATAATGTCACTGCTTACAAGTATGGCATCTTATATTTAATAAAAAGTTGAAATTATAGCAGCAGAGTAACAGAGAGACAATGAATGGAAGCAAGAAAACTAGTTGGGAGACTCACCAAATAGCATAGCTGTGAGATAATGAGCTGGGATAGAAAACCAACCATGTCACGATAGATTTTGAAATTCCAAAATAGATTAGACATTCCTGAGTTTAACAAGTTAAGCTTACCTTTTGGTTTTCTATTTTTCTTTGCCTCATGGTTAGAACCTGAAAAACCCTTCTTGCTTTTCATTAAAACCATATTTTCTTGGGGCCCGCCTAGTGGCATAGTGGTTAAATTCACATGCTCTGCTTCAGGGGCCCAGGGTTTGTGGGTTCAGATCCTGGGCGCACACCTATGCATAACTCATCAAGCCATGCTGTGGCAGCACCCCACATACAAAAAAATAGAAGAAGATTGGCACAGATGTTAGCTCAGGGCCAATCTTCCTCAAGCAAAAAGAGGAAGATTGGCACAGATGTTAGCTCAGGGCCCATCTTCCTCACAAAAACCAAACCAAAACAAAACACCATATTTTCTCAGATGAATAACTTAAGTACAGACAATATTATTTGGCATTTATTAGGCATTAAAATTTTGTGAGGAAAATAGAAGCCCATTGAGACTGAAGGCCCCTTTTGTACTCTATGCAAGGGTGTCTCCTCTTTGCCACAAGATTTCTTATAGAAATACAGAAAATGTAAAGTATTGGAAAAGACTTTAGATATCCTCAGGTTCAACTCCTTCATTTTACAGATGAGGAAAATGAGGAGTGGGGTGCTGATTACCTTAAGTCTGCTGACTTCGCCATCTCCTACATGGTGGGTATAGCTGGAACCCTCCTGCACGCTTGTCTGTATTAGCAGTCACTTGTTTGTCTACTTCTGGATTATTTACCTCTGACTCCAGTTCTGCTACTGAGCAGACAGAACAAAAGGATCTTTTGCCTTCAACTGCCACAATTTAGAGTTAATAAATTTGTTATTAATTCCCCTATCTTTTTCCTGACTCGTTCTATAGCTGGAATTTTACTCTTTGGCCAGACACCTAGTGGTCTGCATGCTAACCTCTGCTGAATACTGATGGTGTCTAGGATTGCTCTCTGTTGCCTGGACATTTGCTGCCTGAGTTTCTGATGGGCATCGCTCATCTTTCTGTGCAGCAGCTACTATCACACCACCCTGAGGCACTCCCCTTGTCCCAGAGTAGCAGTCTCTAGAAAACAGAACTCTCCACATTACTGTTTTTTCCCTCCACCTGACTCCAGACTGTTTATACGGCATGTTAAGTGGAGTTCTTTTGAATATTTGCTTTTTTTCTCCGGGACTTAGACTCTGGAACCCTTATTCAACATAGAAACCCCTTTCTTCTCTCCAAGAAATAGTATTCACCAGTAGCCTGTGTAAGGCTGTAGCCCTTCTTATTGGTTGGGCCAACTTTTCTAGTCTTTGAGGATCCCTTCTATTGGCTTCTGTGGCCAGGCATTTGTTCTGATTAATCAGTACCCTGCAGTTTAGTTCTTAAATGTTTTTAATGTCTCCTCTGCTTCTCAGAAACCATTAATTGAGCATATGGAACCGAGTATATGCTAAATGCTTTGCATATCGTAACTTTTTTAAAGAGTATTTAGTTATTAAAATTTAATCCTCATGGAAATCTCATCATAGGGTATGATCAGGCATATTTTTAGAGAAGAGGAACTGAGGCTCAGAGAAATTACATAAATATCCCAAGGACATGGGCCATGTGCCTGAGTGAGGATTCAGATCCAGGTCCTGGTGACGTCATGCCTCACTATGACACTGTAGTACCCTCTATCCAGTTCCAACTCATTGTACAACGAGTCCACTCTGTTTATCTTATTCCAGGATCAGGACGTCTGGGCTAGCCTGCTTGGTGCTTCCATGTCCTTACTCGCAGTTTGGGGCGGTGGTCATTTACCTGTGCAGAACCATGAGTTCACCCAAGCCTTACTGACCAACTAATCTCCTGGGTCTTTCCCATTCCCTCAGCATGCAACTCACCCTTGTCCTGCTCCTCAACTATCTAATCCTGCCTGGTGACGCATAAACTATATGTCACTGTCACTGTCTCTGTCAGACCTGTGTAAGGATTTGAATATCTGTCTTTATTTTCTCATTGTTATGTCCTAAAAACCACCAAAGGACTAAGGAGAGTGCTCCCTTTCATTTCTGATTTGTTTCTTACTCTGGAACTTTCCCTCTTTTGTTTAAGTGTCTAAAATGAAGTTTGAGGAGTGTAAGCATATCATCAGGGCAGCTTACCTGCAAATAGAGCCTTAACACACATGCTTCAAAAATGCCCTAAAGAAAACCTGGTGGTTTAGGTTAGAGGAGGTCATGAAATAAAATAATATTGCAATTAATAACAGCTAATATTTGTTGAGCCCTTTATTCTAAATATTTTATGTAGGGGCCGGCCCAGTGGTGCAGCAGTTAAGTTCACACGTTCTGCTTCTCGGCGGCCCGGGGTTCGCTGGTTTGGATCCCGGGTGTGGACATGGCACCGCTTGGCAAGCCATGGTGTGGTAGGCGTCCCACGTATAAGGTAGAGGAAGATGGACATGGATGTTAGCTCAGGGCCAGTCTTCTTCAGCAAAAAGAGGAGGGTTGGCAGTAGTTAGCTCAGAGCTAATCTTCCTCAAAAAAAAAATTTAAAAAAACAATAAAAAATTAAAAAAATATTTTATGTACATCCTCTCATTTAATCCCCCAACAACTCTATGCAGTAAGGACTATTATTATCTTCATTTTATAGATGAGGAAACCGAGGCACAGAATAGTTAGGTAAGATGTCAGGTCACCCAGGTTATAAATGAAACAATCAGGATTTGAAGATAGGTGATTTGATTCCAGAGCACAAGCTGTTCATCAAACCTACAGATTATAATGTTTTATTTAAACAAATATGCAAGAATCAGATATACAGATGACTGTTGTTTTTCAAAGCACTAACATTGTCACCTTGGGGAAATAAACCCATTTTCTAAGAATGTTACCATTTCTCACAATATTTTTGGAACTGACCTCTGATCCAATTACAAATCTACAAGGAAATTAGATTCTTGAGGCTCATACCTGGGTTTTGATTAAAAACAGCATTACCTTGGTATAAAAATAGTTCCATAAATCAATAAAATTGGTGAACATTGCCTCCCCAAAACAGAAATATATAAGAACAGGTAACTTCCAAAAGAAGAAATATAAATAACCAATAAACATATGAAAAGATGCTCAACCAAATATAGTCGAAGACATGCAAATTAAAATAATGAGAAAACACTTGCCATCTATCAGATTGACAAACTTCTTTTTAGACTTTTAAATTTAATTTAATTTTAAAATTTTTAAAATTTATTTTTTATTGAGGTAACACTGGTTTATGACATTATATAGATTTCAGGTGTACATCATTATAATTCGACTTCTACATACACTGCATCGTGTTCACCACCAAAAGTCTTGTTTCAACATCGTCATCGTACAAATGTCTCCTTTACCCTTTTTGCCTTCCCCCCACCCTTGTGGAACATTTTTAAAGACTGGTAATAACCAGGATTAGCAAGGATGGGGGCAATAAATACTTTCATGAATTATCAGAGATAGTAAAACTTGGTATGATTTTTCTGTAAGGCAGTTTAGCAATATACATCAAAATATTAGCTGGACATATCCCTGGTCCAGATATTATAAGTTTAAGAGTTTAAGAAAATTTCTTATTCTAAGAAGAAGAGGTTAAGGTCAAGTGTACAAATATCTAGCAACCCAGGATGTCCGTCATAGTCTTGTTCATAGTTGAAAAACTGAAAATAAACTAAATGTTCATTAATAAAGTCCTGATTAAATAAATCTATGTAATGGAAAATTATAGTTATTAAAGTGATGATGTGGTTCTCTATTTACTTTATTGGAGAGATAGTCATGATATAGTGTTGATTTTTTAAAAACAAGTAATAATAATATGACAATTGTGATAGAATCTCATCTCATTTTATTTATGTCTGTATCTCCATATTTATCTCTCTAAACATAAATACACATGTAGATAATACTCTGGAAAAGCTATTCACTAATATGGTAAGACTGATTATCTTTGTGTGTGAGGATTTCATGTAATTCTTTCTTTTGCGCCATTATTATTTCATACAATGTATTTTTATATTGTTAAATTTTAATTTCGCAATATTCTATTTATAATTAGGAAAAAGATAAATCTGTTTACATTTTGAAAAAAATTACTATTACCTAGCTGGATCATTCACAATCTTTACCAGGTGTGGTTTGCAATAATTTTGGACTATGTTCAAGATAAGAAATACACTCACAAGTGAAGTGAGCTTGCCATAACTGAAATTCTTTTGTTGTGGGAAATACAGATCAATCTCAAAAGAAAATTTACAAAATTGTTTCATAGTATGATTGAAATAAGAGTCTCCAAATGGGGACGACATTTTAGTGCTCAACATTTATTTGAAGATATAATTCTGAACTGTTTGGTAACAAAATCATCTCACCACTTTTATTATTGTGCCTCATATGCTCTGTTTATAAAAATTTCAGAAAGCTGAACCCTAAAGAGATTCTCTCACACAGTGGATGAACAAGCTGTAATTTCTTTAGCTTTGGCATGCGTCAGTAAACGAATGCGTATTTTACTTGCTTGACCAAGCTCAGGAATCTGCAAGTCTGCTAACATTGCATTATGTTCATGGTGCCCTGAATAATACCATGTGCCCTATCGCAAGAGCTGAAGATGCGCTTGTGGAATTTATTTTATTCCGATTTATGAGGACTGCTGCACACAAATAGATTATTGTAGTGTCTGTGATTAATGGGACACCACACGGCTGCATGGACTTCATAAATCATTTGATGCAATGTCTGAGTGAATTTTACTTGCAAAATCAGTTTCAATCAGCTTGGCTCAAAAACTGGGTAAAGCAGAAGGATGTGTCCAGTTGCGGGAGGTGTGGAGGTGGTGGAGCAGCCAGTACAGGGTCCAGTTTTGTGTCTCCTGTTATCAGTGATGTGGAAGAGCGAATAAGCAGCACATTAATTAAATCTGCAGACGGAATTGGAAATGTCACAAATGCTGAGAAGACCAGGGAAACGATACAAATTGGCCTAAAGTGATAAGTGGGGGCTGGAATAAAGGCCAAAAATACAACAGACCTGAGTATACATGCACACACGTACACACACACACCAATCAATAAGCGGTTAATTTTATAACTCTCTTAAGATTCTCAAATATCATATGAAAACAGTTTGTGAATAATGAATATTAAAAAAATGACTGCAGGGTTTTATTCTAACATCAATATTTATCATTTGTTTTGTTTTTAGAATAATGATTTTATTGCTTTTTTTGACCCATAAGTAATCCATTTTCATCATATAAGAATCAGGAGCTACAGATCAGCAACAAGAAAAAATATTCTCTATAATGCCATCATTCAGTGGGATCCATAATCATAAACATACACACACACATGAGAAAATGAGACCATACAGCATATTTAATTTGGTGCCCAACTTTATAAGAATACATCTTTTCTTAAAAGGCCGAGTTCCCGGGAAACTTGCTCTGCACTCACCTTTTACTTGCTCATTGAATTTGTTCCCTTCAATCTTAGTAATTAGAAGCTCCGAGAAGATGACAAAGGGCTAATATTTGTAAAGGCTAAAGCTAGCGAGAAAAAAGAAAAAGAATTTCCTTTGAATATTCTGCCTGCTCCTCAGAAATTCCTGACACCCCCAGCTTTCCATCCATTTCTCCTGGCCCTTATGGGTCAGTCTTTCTCCAAGGGAACAGTCACGAAATTCTCCCTATCTTTCCTGCCCTCGTGGGGAGGCTGGCCCTCTGATCCTGAAAATTATTGGCATTTTAGCAGAGTCACTATTATGAACTGAGGAACACTCCTACTTTGACAAACAATTTAAAAGGAGGAAGAAATTCCCCACACTGAAGATTATTCACAAGGGTTGAGGAAGGTGGTAATCCAGGACAAATGGCCTTCGTGGGGTGGAGTGTGGGGAGTGATGAAAGGAGGGAAGGGAGAGGAAGAGAGTGAGCGGGAAGAATAGGAGTAAAGAAAGGAAGAAAAGTCTGCTTTCTCCTTCCTTAAAATGTAGCTCTGAGCTGGCATGAATGTGTATATAAGATGGAATTCTGTCACTAGGGAAAACTGAACAAATGAAATAAAAGCTTAATTCAAACAAACACAGGCAGAATCTGAATCCTATTACGAATCAAAACTGGAAGTGTAGGGAGAAGACTGCACAATCAAAGGAGAGCAAAGTCATTCTTGCACTTAAGTTAGGAACGCAAAATTTGGCATCCCGTAGACTTCCCCTGTCCTAGCTCCCAGGTCTTGGTGAGGAGGGTCACCCAGGCTGGCCTGGGTTAAGCTGTCCTTGCAGGGTCAGATATGTGGGAAAGAGCCATGGGCAGGAGTCCATGGAGACCAGTTTCCAGTTTTCTCACCTGGATGTCATTAAGAAATTCCTATCACCTCCTTGGGTCTCAGTTTTCTCTTTTGTGAAATGAAGAGTTTGCCCTGGATCATCTCTAATGTCCTATTCAATGTCCTATATGTCCTATAGTCCTAAATCTCAACAGCACATTAAAACCACCTTTGGAGCTTTCAAAACCTGCCATGCAAAGGCCTCCCTCCAGACCATTTACCTCAGAATCTCTGGAATGGGAGACACATCAGTGTTTTTATGCTGCCCAGGTAATTCCAATGGGCCCTTCTTCTCTCCCTTCTTCCCTTCTTCCTTTCCTTCCTTCCTTCCTTCTTTCCTTTTTTCCATTCTTTTTCAAATATCTATTGAGTACCTACTTTGTTGTCAGGCACAATTTCTCAATGAACAGAAGAGACAAGGTCTCTGCTTTAATGTAGCTTATACTGATATGAGTGGAGATAGACTATAAATCAGCAAGAAAAAAAATCTTATTGGTAATAAGTGCTTTATAGAGACTTAAAATGAATGATGTGTTGGTCATCTCAGATAGACCAGTGGCTGCTTCAGATGGAATAGTTAGAGAAGATTTCTTTGAAAAGGTAATCTTCAAGCTGAAATATGAATGACTGCAAGTGAGCCATTCAGTTATGAGGTAGAAAAATACTCTGGCACAGGGAACAGCTAGTGCCAGTCCCTAGGCTGAGAACAAGATGGAGACATGAGGACATTGTAGGGGGTGGGTAGAGGGATGGGGGAAAATCGGGGCAGTCAGATACAGTGAGGAAGGGGCAAGGTCAATGGGTTGGAGGTCTCAATGAATTGCTGGGATGGATGTTCCAGAATGGTGAGCTGTAAGGATAGAAGATTGTGAGCAGAGAATAGGAGGCTTGAAACCGAGATTTCAGAGGAGCCATAGTTATTGGTGATGACAAGGTCATGGGAATGAACATGACAGTGACTGGGTAAAGTGGGATGGAGAAATAGATCATTGGATGCAAAGAGGTTATTAAAACTCTATTGGCTGACCAAGATTTATTAAGAAAAAAATTTAGGAAAATTAACAAAAACTGATTAAGAACAATGAACTGAAAACTCCTAAGAGATTTTTAAATGACATGATGCTACACTCTATCATGGCAGGTTGCAGACAAATTCTCTTTCAAATCTGTACATATTGTCTTCAGGATACTTGTAGTTTAGGCCCAAGTCAGAATTGGGAATAATGTTTTGGGTTTAATTTTAGTTCAAAAATTGAAAAGAGGGGGCTGGCCCAGTGGTGCAGCAGTTAAGTTTGCACGCTTCGCTTCGGAGGCCCAGGGTTCGCCAGTTCAGATCCTGGGTGTGAACCTGTGCACCATTTATCAAGCCATGCTGTAGCAGGCATCTCACATATAAAAGGTAAAGGAAGATGGGCATGGATGTTAGCTCAGGGCCAATCTTCCTCAGTGAAAAAAGAGGAGGATTGGCGGCAGATGTTAGCTCAGGGCTAATCTTCCTCAAAAAAGAAAAAAAAAAATTGAAAAGGATGAGTTGGACCAGTTAAGATGAGGCTTTCTAAAAATTATTTTTTAATGAGGAAACAATTTGAAGAGAGAAAGTACAACCTACGGCAGGTATTCTCAACTATTTCAGACCCCAGTGTCCTTTTCAGTAACAAATATTTTATAAGGCCCTCTTTACTTTCTTTATATGTAATTTATAGATAACCAACATACACACATAACTTGAAAAAACAATATAATTCTCAAACTAAAATACAAGGAGTAATTAGAAGAAAATACTTTACAGTAAAATACTATGTATTTCAATATGTAAGTGCTTTGACACAATCACAGCAAAGCAGACATATGTTTGCACCTATAGAAAGCATCCCCTGTGAACTTAGTAGCTACAAACGCGGATTGATACAGGTGTGGTATGTTGGTGACTTAAATTCCAGGAATAGCGTTGCTTTGAACGATTTTTTTTCTTAATGGTGAAGAGCTCTTGGTAAAGTTCTGAAGTTAAAAGAGAACAGTCTTCTATTTGATTCATAGTTGCATTCCTGGAAAACTCAATATAATATTAAAACTGCAAAAATACTTTTATACTTTTACATATATTTACATATATTTATAGGTAAAACAGAAATAGATTCCAGGATGAGAAAATTATGAACAATTCTTTTTGGCAACATGAAAAGTCCAAGAGACATTAAAAAATGATGCAGGATGCAAGACAATTCTTTATTTAAGGGATTGGTCCATACAGTGTAGGAACCATATAATCCCTGCGCCCTGCCTACCGCATGCTAGGAGCACCATCCTCCTGCAGTCACTGTAGCCACAAAAAAAAAGACCCCATAAATTCTGAAAAACTGACACTTGGGTCTCACTCCCAGAGAGTCTGTTTAATTGGTCTAATGCGCAGCCAGGGTTAACTCACTGGTATAGGAGAAGGCCAGTTGAGATCTAGGGGACCATCAAGAATGGTTGTGCAGGTTGTGCACTATACAGCCCTAGAGGGCACATGGTCACAAAGACTATGAGCCACTCTTCATCTATCAAATAGAAGCCACAGACTTGCTGGCTGGCTCAAGTGAAATCACATGTGAAAATACCATTTACATATTTTAGGTGACATGGAATTTTTATTTAAACAACTTTAATTGAGTAGTATTTTAAATTATTTAGAATGTATCTCTCTTCACAAAAGCCTGCAAGATTTTATTGCATATATTAAAAATTGAGCTTTATAAAGATTTTTAATTAAAAATCCCACATACAAACTCACAACCCATATACCATCTCTTGTCTTTTTCTGACACTCTATTCAAGCAGAGGTCATACTAAAATGAATCCCGAGGTACTCTGAAGATTTTGGCAAGGAACTTCCTGAATTAGAAAAATGGTAGAATTGCAGATATTCTTCAGAAAACAATATGCATACTACCATATTAGGGAACTCATATATATGAAAACACTTACTACTCAGAGAAATTAGGGGTTGCTTATTTTGTATTACAAAGTGTTATGGGTGAATGTTTGTGTCTCTCCCCACCAGCCCCCCGGCCAAATTCATATATTGAAGCCCTAACCCCCAAGGTGATAGTATTTGGAGATGGGGCATTTGGGAAGTAATTAGGTTTAAATAAGGTCATATAGGCGGGGGCCTCCTGATGGGATTGGGGCTCTTATAAGAAGAGAAAGAGAGACCAGAGCTTTCTTTGTGCCATGTGAGAACACGGTCGGAAGGCAGCTGTCTCCAAGCCAGGAAGAGGCCCTCACCAAGAACCAAATCTGCCAGCATCTTGATCTAGGACTTCCAGCCTCCAGAACTGTGAGAAGAAAATGTCTGTTGTTTAAGCCCCCCAGTCTATGGTATTTAATTATGACAGCCCAGCTGACGAAGGCACAAAGCAGTTCTTTACTATAGAAAATGAATTTCTGATTTAAAAGGGATTTACTTCATGCGGCTTTACAAAGCAAGCTTCCTTATTACAGGGATAAAGTGACTTGCTCTACAACAGTATTCCTTGGGACACACTTCTTAAGAATCTGAAGTTGATAGTATTTTGACAGTATTTATTGAGTTTCTACAAGGTGCCCCTCGCTATGCTAGGCTCTGGGTATTTTCAGAGAGAGAGATGCTCTCTCTGCCCACAGCTTCCAAGTTGGTGAAGATGATGTATAAACTGACAAGTCAAACACAACATCACAAGTACTGAAATAAGAGCTGTGAACCCAGAGCCCAGAGGAGAGAGCAGGTAACAGCCTGGAGGAGAGAGCGAGGGCCTTACTGAAGCCATGGCAGTTGAATTGAGTCTTAAAAGGCTAGTAGACATTTGCTTGCTGGAGAAGCACAGAGAGGAGTGGACCAAGCAAAGGAAATAGCAAGTGCAAAGGCACTGAGGCTGACGAGTGAATTGTCAGACAGTGAGGCTGACAAGGGAATTGGCAAAAGTGTAAGGGTGGGGCTGAGAGGAGGCAACAACGATGAAGTTCAGGATGTAAAACAGCTACAACCTGTGGAGGGCTGTGGACGTCATGTTAAGGAGTTTGAACTTTATTCTGCAGACAACTGGAAGTCTAGAGGAGTTTTGAAGCGGAGGATAATATCAATTTTTTTCTTTAGGAAAATAACTGGCCGCTGTGTGGAAGACGGGCAGCAAGGAGGAAAGACACATGGCACACAGAACAGTGTGGAGAGCTGTACTCACGAGCACCAAGCCTGGAGGCTTGCATGTGGAGACTTCACCCTCTGCAGTCAGGTCAGGAGCTGCTGCAGGCAGGAAGGTAGGTTGGACAGGAAGCGTGAAGGTAACGATCATAGGTAAACAGATCAGAGATTGAGCACAGCCAAGTGAGTAAACACGGGAAGCAGGATGCAGGGATGGAGTCCTGTCCAGAGAGGCCCGTGGAGGCTGGAATCGGGAGAGAAAAAAATGACAGAGACAAGAAACAATGGAACAGGCATCCAGGCCAGAAAGTCCAGGAGAGAGCCGAACAGGCTTTAGGCAGGAGGCCTGAGTAGTGAGAATGGATAACAAACGCACCAGGGCTTCTGAAAATGTAGTGTGCCCGAGAATCACCTGGACAGCTCCTTACCATACGCGTTGCTGGGGCCACCCCCACAGATTCTGATTCTGCAAAGGTCTGGAGTAGGGCCTAATAATCTGCATTTCTACAAGTACCCATGCGATGCTGATACTACTGGTCTGTGGACTACATTTTGAGTAACAAGGATCTACGGGGACTTCCAGTTCTACAATTACCCGAACTGGTTTCAGGATTTAAAAAGATCTGAACCTTCAGGCTGTAGACGTTTAGTTACCAGACTGGAGAGAGGTCTGAGTGGGTGGAGGAAGGCCAGTTCCTGACAGACCAAGCATACGGTCAGAGAGGCCCACAGCAAAGCAGGCAGCTGTACGTGAAGACCAAATGAGACTTAATTAAAAAAATTTTTTTTGGTTCCTCTTCTCTGCAGGCACCTGTTTCAAAACAAGAGTAGTGGTTGTTTGAGGAAAAGTAAGCGGAAAAGGAAGCAAGCAAGTACTACGCAGACACTGTCTCTTGGGAACCTGGATCTGTCAGGCTGGGAGCTGGGGGTTCCGCCCATCCGATCCTTCTCGGCTCCAGCAGCGCCACGCTGGGAGCATCCGGGCTTCTCCGGGCTGGTGGAACTCAACCTCATCATGAAGCAACCCCTCCCCCACCCCCCACTGGTTTTTCTGGGGTCCTCTTAAAGTGGAAATGAAGGATTTTGTTGCACTATTAAAAAGAGAAAAAAATATGTAAAGATAATCAAATTCTTGAATTGATTAAATTATGGTGCATCTTTTAATATGACAGACTGAAGAGGCTTCCAGAAACTAGGCCAAATTTTCTGGAGAGCTGCCAGTAATCATACAGTATGAATACGTATATAAGCAGTATGTTAATGCTTTATAATTTTTTTCTCTTCTGACTTAAGCTTTGAAGGTAATAGTAACACTGAAGCTTTAACCAGTACAAACCCAAGCAAAAGATGGCAATTTGCTTAAATTGCAAGATGGATTTGAAATTGGAGTTGATTAAAATACTAATGCCTATACTAGATGAAAAGGAGTTGATTCGTTTTCCAAGATCCTTCAAATATGGAAATTATTAATCAGTGAGTCGGCTAGCTTATTACTAGATATTAGCACTTAAAAACACAAATTCCTCTAACATTCTTACCTCTGTGACATAAATTCCTTTAGTTGCATAAGCAAACAAACACCCCATTTCCACATCATTGAATAAACATAAAAAGTAATCAGAGCAACAGCAACTAGAACAGTGTGGTGTGGAGGTGGAGGTAATTGGCAGCCTGGCACTAGGCTGGAACTACAAATGGAGAAAGTGTTCATTGTTTGGCTACGGAGCTCCAAATTTAGAAAATAGGAGATGCGGAGGGACAGGAGAGAGAAAGGAAGCAGAGAGGAAAGGGGAACAGCAAAGCCTGGGTTATTGGTGGGGAGGGGCCTGGGAGACCCGGAAAATCAGCACCACAGAGACTTGAATGGCTGAACTCCTGATGAAAAACACTCTGGTAAAGTGGTTCCCCAGACAAGGAATGGAGCAAAATCAGCATTGACATAAACAAGCTCTTGGTTCTAATTATTTGGCAAGCAACTGCTGCAAATCTCAAAGATGAGTGGCAGAGGCTGGATCACTAGTTTTGGAGTCTACTGAAGCTATCTTGGAGGCTCTTAGGGAAACAAGTGTTGAAAAACTTGAGTGTTACGGATACCAATTTATTCAAAAAATGTTTATGGATCTACTATGTACAAATATTTCGCTTGGTACAAAAGTGAATAATATGGAATTCCTGTCCTCAATCATCATACAGTCTATATGGAGAGCATATATATTTTCAGAAATAATTATATAATAGGACAAATTTTGGCAAATGCCCAGAAGTACAAGAATAATTTAGAATATGCGTTCATTCCTCAGAAAGTGTGCAATTCAGTGGATTTTAGTATCTTCGTAAAATTGCGCAACCATCACCACTAAGTAATTTCAGGATATTTTCATCACCCAAAAAGAAACCCAGTAATTATTAGGAGTCACTTTTCATTCCTGCCTCTCGCTAGTCCCTGTAAACTACTAATCTATTGTCTGTCTCTATGGATTTCCCTATTCTCAATTGATTCCACAAGATAAACTTACTATAAATGTAAGTTTTATATCTGGACTCTGAAACCTATTCTAGTGGTGTTTATGTCTACACTCATGCCAGTACCACACTGTCTTGATTACTATAGCTTTGTAGTAAGTTTGGAAATTTGATTTGAATCCTTCAATTATGTTCCTCTTTTTCAGATTGTGTTGGCTATTCTGGGTCTCTTGCATTTCCATATAAATTTTAGCGTCAGATTGTCAGTTTCTGCAAAAAAGTCAGCTGGGATTTTGATAGGGATTTCATTTAATCTGTAGATCAATTTGAGGATCATTGGCATTTTAACAATATTAAGCTTTCCAATCCACCATCATGGTATTTCTTTGCATTTATTTATTCTTTAGTTTCTTTCAACAATATTTTGTAGTTTCTAGAGAACAGGTTTTACACTTATTTTACTAAATTTATTCATAGGTATTTGTGTTTGATGCTCTTGTAAATGGATTTGTTTTTTTAATTTCATTTTCAGATTATTTATGACTAGTGTATAAAAGCACACTTGATTTTGCATATTTCTCTTGTATCTTGCAACCTTGCCAAACTTATTTATTACTTCTGATAGTTTTCATGTGTATTCCTTAGGATCTTCTATGCACGGAATCGTGACATCTGCAAATAGAGATAATTTTTTCTTTCTTTTAAGTATGGAGGCCTATTATTTCCTTTTCTTGCTGAATTGCCATGGCTAGAACCTTAGTAGAATATTGAATAGAAGTATAGAGAATGGATATCTTGGATACTGTCTTATTCTTGATTTAGGGGGAAAGTTTTTGGTCTTTTTCCATCAAGTATGACGTTAGCTGTGGGTTTTTCATAGATACTGTTTATCAGGTTGAGGAAGTTTCCTTCTATTCTTAATTTGTTGAGTATTTTCGTTTTTGGATTTTGTCAAATGCTTTTTCTATGTCTATTGAGATGATCATGTGGGTTTTATCCTATATTCTACTAATGCGATATATTACATGGTTGATTATTTTATATTGAACCAACCTCACATCCCTGGGATAAATTTCACTTGGTCATGGTGTATTTTTTATGTGTTGCTAAATTCAATTTGCTGGTATTTTGTTGCAGATTTTTGCATTTATATTCATAAGAGCTATTGGCCTATAGTTTTCCTTTCTTGTGATGTCTTTGTCTGTTTTTAAGTCGGTAATACTGGCCTCATAGAATAAGTTAGGAAATATTTTCTCCTCTTCTATTTTGTGGAAGACCTTATGAAGGATCCGTGTTCATTCTTCTTTAAACATTTGGTAGAATTCACCAGTGAAGCCATCTCATTCTGGGACTTCCTGTGGGATTTCCTTTTTAAAATCTTTCTCTCTTTTTTTGTTACTGATTCAATTTCTTTACTTGTTATAGGTCTATTTAGATATTCTGCTTCTTCTTGAATCAGTTTTGGTACTTTGTGTCTTTTTAGGAATTTATTTTATCTAGGTTATCTAATTTATCAGCATGCAATTTTTTTTGTATTAACTTATAATCTTTTCTATTTCTGTAAGGTTGATAGTAATGTTCTCTCTTTCATTTCTGATTTTAGTAATTTGAGTCTTCTTGCTTTTTCTTGGCCCAGTCTAGCTAAACATTTGTCAATTGTGTTGATCTTTTCAAGAAACCAAATTTTAATTTTATTGATTTTCTTTATTGTTTTTCTGTTATTTATTGCATTATTTCCACTTCAATCTTTATTATTTCCTTCCTTCTGCTTGCTTTGTTTGCTCTTCTTTTTCCAGTTTCTTAAGATGGAAGGCTAGTTATTGGTTTGAGATCTTTCTTCTTTTTAAATATAGACATTTACGACTCTAAATATCCCTGTAAGCACTACTTTCACTGCTTCTCATAATTTTGGTATATTGTATTTTCATTTTCATTAATCTCAATAAATTTTCCTTGTGACTTCGTTGATCTATTGGTTATTTAGTAGTGTGTTGTTTAATTTCCACATATTTGTTAATTTCCCAAATTTCCTTCTATTGTTGATTTCTAATTTCATTCCATCACGGTGGAAGAATGTACTTTGTAGTATTTCTCTCCTTTTAAGTTTATTGAGGTTTATATTATGGCCTAAGATATGGTCTATTCTGGAGAACGTTCCATGTGCACTTGAGAAGAAAGTGTATTCTGTTGTTGTTGGATGGAGTGTTCTATAGATGTGTACTGGGTCTAGTTGACCATATTCAGGTCTTCTATTTCTTTGTTGATCTTTTCTCTTGTTGTTCTTTCCATTATTAGATGTGAGGTTTTGAAGTCTACAGCTTATTTTTATTAAATTGCCTATTTTCTGTTCTATTCTGTCAGGTTTTGTTCATGTATTTTGGGGCCCTATGATTTGGGAATTTTTAAGAGGCAAAGAACATCAGGAAATGAGTATTCCCTCAGACATACACACGTATACAGATCATGTGCCTGTTCACTCACCTCCCACTCTGACACGTTCCTTTAAGCAGCCTGTTTTTCTGCTTTTCATGTCTCCTCAAGAAACATTTAGGAAACTGTTAGGCAACAGATGAACAAGTTGCCAGATAACCACCAAGCAATTCTCTGTTTGAATTAGACAGGTTGGAGCAAAGAATCAGGGAGGTGGCTGGAGTGGAAGACAGAATTATAGTCTCTTTCTATGACATGGAAAAGTGTTTTGTAGCATCCGTGGTTCAAGGAGGGAAGTGTTACCTCAACGGCCCAGCAAGCTATAAGGCTGTTGGAACTTGTAGGGTTTCAAAGTCACCTTGGAACTTTGAGTGTAATATTCCTAAAGAGGCTAGTGCATGTCAATAGAGGAAGTAAGAACACTTGTCTTCCAGGATCTGATACCCTCCAGGCACACCAGGATTCTTTATCTGTCAATGGCAGATGAATATGTGAGACATATACATATATATATATTATATATATATAAAATATATATAAGTATCTACTTATACATACATTTATCTTTCATGTTTACCTCAGAATATTAGAGATACATCCCAGAATTTTCTGGTAAAAAAATTCCGGGAATATGCCTAAACTCTTCTTGTATTGATTTTTATTTTTAACTAGTGCCTTTTATGAAGTTGTATTTTCTAAATTTATTTAGTTTCACCTTTCCTAACTTACCTTCTTGAGTCAAGAAGAGGCCAATACATTTACTGCAGATTTTCTATTAATACTGTTATCCTCAACTTAACTTTTGATGAATACTGAGTGACCTTGAGTTGAAATTACTCATCTCTGGTGTGAAGAACACCAGGCAGAAGCTTTCATACATATTGTTTAAGAAGGGAGCTGTGTACTCTTCCACTCAGCAGAGCTGGGCATAGGGTTTATGCTCTCTGAGGAAAGCTGAAAAACCTGAGAAAGACACATGCTCCGAATAAAAGACCCTTCCTCCTCTAGAACACTGCATATAAAGATAAGGAGAGATAGTACCCCTGGGCTGTCAAGGATCAAGAATCAGGTATCAAGTATCAAGAAGGAATTTTGGGTTCACTCCACTTCATTGTAGAAAGATATTCAAGACCCTAAAACTTTGGTCCCTAATCATGGCCATAATACTATCTGTCTAGAAATATTTTATAAGGAGTGGCCCATAGGGACATAAAATAATTCAGCAGAACACCAATAGAATGTACTACCTTGGGTAATCTAAAAATTACCTACAAAATGTACACCTAAGTTCTTGAATGAATTATGTGGTTTTACAGGTTTTTAACCTTAAGCCAGTGAATGTTGGTGCTCTGAACCTCTTTCAAAAATGATATCTGGGCTTCTGTTTGATGTTTGATGTTTGATGTGCTTGGTGTAGAAAGTACGGCCAGCCATCTATTAAGACCACTTATAAAAGACCACAATAAAATGAAGCCATCTACATACGTGAAAATGCTTATTTTTATTATTTAATGTCTGCCTGTATGTCTGTATGTATATATGTATTTTTTTGAGGACAAGAGTGAAGGAGTGCATGCATCCAGGTCATTAAAAAATTCCACTTTATTAAGATATTTATTAAAAACAAGGAAGGTCAGATATGTTCTTATTTTGCCCCATTTGAAATTGTTATTTCTTAAAAAAGATTTTGCTAACAATCATATCCCTAACCATATGGTAAAATGCAAGATCTGTATTATTTTTAAAAATGGGGAGTCTTTATTGAGCTGATGCAGTATGGGTCATAACTGACTGGTCTTAGAGTCAGAAGTGCTCTCCAGGACAAAATGGTATGCTGTTTTTAAGAGATTTTACTTTAAGATTGCAAAGAACATGAAACCGTAGATAGTAGAGAAAGAAATGTGCCTAATTCTTGCTTGCTCTTTGGATTGAACAGGTTAGAAGTCCATCAAGAAGAAAACGAATGTATTTGGGGTTAAACAACTTATATAAAGGAATAGATTGGGAGAGGCGTATCCTAAGTCCAATTAGGTAGAGCCATGGCTGTAGAAATGACAAAGAGAAACACATTTGCAAATGATCAGGGCCCACCATTTAATTTTGTGATTGGAAATATTCTCTGGATTCTCTTTGGCATGAGCTTTTAAAAATCAACTATAAATATAATGAAGTGATACTAGGTTCCAGGTAAAAAATGGCCTGAGACTTGCAAAGTTTTGGGCCAGTTAACTTTTAGTTTATAAATTTGGGAAAACTAATTATCTCAGGTTTCACTAGAATCTGAGCTACTTTAAATTCTCCCACAAATTCTTTCTTTCAGTTATTATTTTCCAGAATCTTCTCTCATTACCCGTTTTGGTGGCCAAATTCACTCATATATACTATATATGACATTTTTTAAATGCTCAAAATGGAGTTTATAAGAAGATTTCAATTTCTAGATGGCTTTCCCAAATTTTCATTTTGCCTGTTACCTAAAAAGAAGTCTTTGTCAACTCAAGCCATAGGAGGCCAAATCCAAAATTTTCTGGAGCCTACCTCAGAGAAAATCTTTTGACAAGAGGAGGAAGTAGAAACTCCTTACGGTGTTATGGAGGAGTTTTAAATGGTTCCTAGATAGCCACAGATCATCAGGATAAGCTGAAATTTCCTCATTCCATTATAAACTTCTCAGTCCCCTGACTTCCCCAGTCCAATCAGGGATATCGATGGGCAACTTGACAGGTCCACCCAGGTGGGGTTTTAAAGACAGAGTGAGAACCATGTGGGATGGAACTCTGGCATAAACCCAGAAAAATCCAACCGCAAAAGCCATTGGTCCTTTGAAATCTGTTGGGTTGGATACTGCACTTTGTTGCTGCCTTTCAGATTCCAGGTTTGGACCAAATCATTTTTCTTGCATGCCAGAATCACTGTTCCTTTCCACTCAGTGACTTCTATCCACTGCTCAATCATTAAGTATTAATTTTCTCTACGATATAACCATATGTGAATATGTGTCCAGAAAGTTGTGGTCTTGGAATCAAACCAAATAACAATTCAGTTTGTTCACAGCTCATGAATCTGTAGGAAGAAAAAGGGCTCCTTTACCAATGCTCAAACACACACACGTGAACGTTCTTCATTACTCTTGCTACTAAAGGCCTTCTGGAGACCACTAGGTGTCACTCTGCACAGATCCCTACACTTGCAAAGGAAAGAAAGCACTTGATTCAAGCTTGGTAAAGCTGTCCTTTTCTTGGGAAGACAGAGAAAAGATTCTGCTCTCAGTGAGTTTAATTCCCTTTTTCTCACCAGGGAAAGTCTTTAATTTACCCTTTATTTAGACCTGAAAGCAAACTTTCTTGAGTTCCCTCCCCTTGTCCTCCTTTCTCTCGTGTTTAAAACTCAGGAAAACCTGTTCTTTGATGAAGAAACCCGTGTTCAAGGCTAAAGAATCACATATTTGATGAGCACTGTGGAGGGTCACAGTCAAGTCTAGGATCTCCTCAGACTCTTGAACCCTTTTTGGGCAGAGCAAGCTTTAAGAGAGGGGGGCCATCTTTATGGTGCGATTTGAAGCTCTGACTGCAAGTGTTTCTCCCATATCAAATCTCTTCTTCATTAGTGGGCCTTTCCTACCCGGAGTGAAGGTCACACCAATGAAATCTTACCCCTGGGTTAGGCACATTATATAAGTAAGAACATTGTTATTTAGATGTATATGTTATGCAGTGCCCCTCATGAGCACACTAATGTTAATTAAGTTATGTAAGTATATTCAGTTAAAGTTATATTATCTATATGTCCTCTTGAAAAAGAGAGTATAGATTTGAGGGTATATATTTCAAATAATAAAGAAAAAGGTGGAGGGACAGGTCTTTTTCTTTTCATTTCTTCTGATATATTTTGATATACTTTGTTGTTCTTTTTGTAAATTTTTGGATTGAAATTTTAATTTACTTGTTTTCTTTCCTTTATATAAGTAGCTAATTCTATTAATCTGTTGATCATTCCAGAAAAACTAAACAGATTCTAACGTATCTGGTTATCTTTATTGCTATATTCAATATGTTTTGCAATTATATATTTGTCTCTTCTCTTGACTATAAGGTAGCATAATAATATTTTATTTTTTTTAATTTTTATTTTTTTCAGATGTACATCATATTTCGAATTCTGTATACATTACATCATGTTCACCACCCGAACACTAATTATAGTGCATCCCCTCATGTGTGACCCTAATCACCTCTTTTGCCCTCCCCCCTCCCCCCAGAGACAGATCTTGATCAAGAAAATCAAATGAACATGATTAGGCCACAGGAAATATAGAGAGGCCACGTTGATCAGGGAATGAAGAGGGACATTATCTATCCTTGTTTCAAAGTTACCTATCTCCCTCTGTTTATCATTCTTCTATGAACACCCCTTTCTCTCATGTAATTTTGAAGATACAGAAAGGTTTGGGATGTATTTCATGAAGCAGTTAATAAAGTACACAAGAAAGGATAACTAACACGTGAAGTGTCTACCATGCTCTGGGCACTCCATTCTGTGCATTTTGAACATGAATTCACTTAAATTATCCTTCTGTAATAGCGTAGGAAAATTAGACACAAAGTCTTAAGTAACCTCTCCGAGTTCTCATAGCTGGAATGAAGCAGAGCCGAGGCTAGGACACATTAGAAGCTTTATTTGACCTTAAGTAGGTAAACTGTTCGTAGAAGCCTGCACAAGAAACTCAATGATACATATACGAGAGCAATTATTGCAGCATTGTTAAATGGGAACACTAGAAATAACCTTAGAGGCCGTGAACAGGGTAATGGTTGAATACATTATGCACTTGTTATAAAGACTAACTTAATTCTATAAGTACTTGAAGGAAAAATTTCCAAGATAGGTTATAAGATGAAATGGCAATATGTGAAAGATTATGTACAGTATCGTCCTATTGGTTTCAAAAAGAATACACACACGTACTAAATTGTACTCTCTGTGAAGGCAGACTTTTGCTCACTAATGTAACCTCATTGTGTAGAACATTGCCTGGTGGGGTGTCAGACCCTAAGGTGACCCTCTAATTATTCCTACCTCCTGATGTTCACATCTTCATGTAATCTCTTCCTCTTGAGTGTAGATGGCACCTGTGACTTGCTTCTAATCAATAGAATGTGGCAAAGGTGATAGGATGTCATTCTCATGATTAGATTTGATTAGGTTACATTACCTAGGGCTCTGCTGGCAGACTGGTGCTAGAGATTCTCTTTGCAGTCTTGATGAAGTGGGCAGCCATGTTAAGGAAGCCCACGTGGTAAGGTTTATAATATCTATTCTTGTCCTTGTATATGAGTTCAGTTCCTTTCTGCTGATGAGTGTTCTGTGATATGAGTCCACTGTTCCTGACATAACCTTTCACCATGACGGACACTCAAGTTGCTTCTAATTCTCTGCTATCACAAACAATGTCTTGGTGATAAATTTGTAAATATCACATAATGGAATGTGGGCATATGGGGGTCTGTGCCCAGGAGTGGGATTCCTGGGCTGTAAATAATATGTTACTAAATTTCACCAGGTACTGCCAGGTCGTTTCTGGAATGGCTGTACCGCATAACTTGCCCACAGCAGTTCAGGATGGTTCTTGTTTTCTCATATCCTCCACAATACTTTTTTTTACCTGACTATATAATTGTCATAATACTTTAAAACCCAAGTTATCTGTCTCCAAAGTTTATGTTCTTATTATATTTAAATGATGTCCTAGTCATCCAAGTTTTGAAGACATTCAAAGACATGTTTTGAAAGATGAAAAATACAATACTCAAAATTTCCAGATATTATTGTATCCAAAGTTAAAAGTCAGGTCATTATCTGACTATTTTTCAGTCCATTACTGTTTGTTGTTCTCCGCTAACTTCGTCTTTTCTGATTATAAGAGAAAAATAGGGGTGTGAGAAGAGAGAAGTTTGGAATATTATATTGGGGTTTCAGGGAAACAGGCATGTGTGTGTGTACACACACAAACACACACAGAAGGGTAAAGGAAGAGATGCTAAGATATGAAAGTAAAAGGGAAACAAGAGTGACATGGAATAACAAAGGGACATATTTTCTCTCTAAAACATTGATTGGGGGTGAAGGTGATAAGAGTAGGAAATGATGAAGGGATCTTCAATATGAGCTTGCATGTGTATGTGGAGAGAGAGAGGAGGCAGGTATGCTGACCAGCTTCTGCTTCATCAGGTTGCTGAAGCCATCTCCATATATAGAACTGAGTGCTGGAGATTTAAGGCACCTAAAGAGGGACAATTAATGCTGTTATCCTTTTGTGTTTGGGGAGATGAGGAAAAGGTAGAATACAGTGACTGAATTACGCATTAGGGTCATGTCAGCATGACCAATTTCTTTGCTTTTTTCCTTTAGAGCTAAACTGTCCAGGTGTTGGAAAAGGAACGTGTAACCAGAATCTCCTAATCACCAAATATTATGTTTTAATTGCTAGATGTGCCATATTTAAATAGATATAATTCAATCTGCTTATCTGAAGCACATAAAACATAGGCTTTTAAAAGAAATTAAGGCCTATATAGGTTTTTCCTGACAAATTTTGTTTGAAAAATTTTGTTGAAAAATAGCAATTTCTCTTACCAATTTGAAGACTGATTTAAGCGTAACTGTCTTATACAAATCAGCGACAGGGAGTATGCATTATAGTTAAATGAAAATCCATGCTAATGGAAGGCACTGAGATTTAGATAACTGAAACCAATGATTTAAAAAAGGGGACATATTTTTGAGATGCAGTCACCTAAGCATGTACTCAAACCACGTAAACACCAGCGTGACTATCTCAGGGGGTGTAGGCTCCTCTCTCTCATCTGGGACCTGAAAATGAGGCTCAACTTTACTCTCCCCCGCATTAGTGTTGCTGATGGAGCAATAGGCACACAAGAGAGGAAGGTTCCAGATAGACCTTGAAGCTCATCCGGTTCCAGCCTGCATCTGGTGCTTGATTCTCCTCAACTTTGCATCCTGTGGCTCTCCAGATTTTGTTTTAATATTTCCAAGGATTAAAAGTTCACTTCATCCCAAGTTAGCCTATTCTAGGTGTAGACAATAAGTAGAAAGATCTAACTTTTGCTCTGTTTAAGCAGATATCTGCACCCATTTGGAATCCTCCTATAAGTCCTGTTTCTGACCTTTTCGATACACAGAAAACAAATCACTGCTTAGTTCTAGTGACAGCATTTGGAAGCCACCTGTCATTTCAGTCCCAAAGATTTTCCTTTGTAAGGAAAAATCATCTCCAGTTTTCATGAATCTCCTGTGTCATAGTTTATTCTCTATCCTTGGTCATTATCCTGTGGATACCTTGTTTTCTAATGATCTTCAAAGCTTAGCACTCAGAATCAAGGATAATACTCAATAAGCGACTGAGAAGAAGGAGAAATCTCCTAGAATAAAATAGGGTCAGGCATGTGGGGGAGTATGAGTTTCCGGGTGTTAAATTCTTTTAGCGACTACTTAAAAATCTGAGATGGTTGTTATAAATATACAGGTAAACAAGATTTATTTAAATATTAATAATCATGTTTAGCAATTGACATGAACAGTGAGAAAGATGGATGTGGAGGGCCGCCGATGGCATCATGATGCCGAACAGGTTCCTGGGCCTGAGCTGCTGGATGCTGGGGAAGAACCGGATTCCCATGGCAGGCATGCAGGGTGCCTGGGTGCCATGGGGCTGCTGTGGGCCACTGACTGGCAGCTGATTCTGGACTGGATGCCTTGTATCAGTGGTAAATTTAAGAAGGACGATTAATTAATCCGCCCCTCCGTGGTTCCCTTTGTCTGTGCCGTCTCCTCCCAATTCAGCACCTGCTGCGTCAGGAATGGGGAAATCCCTCAGGATGGACGTTGAGGAAATCTACAATTCAACTTAAAACTGTATGCTTCTGAAAATAGCTTTGATATTTTAATGCACATAGCATTAAACATCACTCTGAAACTAGATTATCAGTTTATTATAAAAGGATACAACTCAGGAACAGCCAGGTGGAAGAGATGCACAGGGAAGGTAGTGGAAAAGGAGCAGGGAGCTTCCAGGCTCTCTCTAGGCTCACCACCCTCCCTGAACCTCCATGTATTGACCAACCTGGAAGTTCTGAGATTTTTTTTAAAAGGGAAAATGACACAGGACAGATTTAAATGTTCCTAAAAAATTAATAAACAATACAACAGTAATGAAACTATCTACAGAAAGTGGGATGAAGTCATTCACAAAGTCAAGGACATTTTGAAATCTAAGGTCATTTGAAGGATCAGAAGCTAGTTGGGAAGAATAGAAGAAACCCTTTGATCTCTGCCTACTTTCTCTTGGTTGCATCCCTGCAATAGTCTCCTTGCTTTCCCTCTGGCATTTCTTTGTCCATTTTCCACACTACAACCAGAGTGATCTTTTCAACTCTTTACTAAATTCCTTCAGTGGCTTCCCATTTTCCCCAGGCCAGTGACCAGTGTTCTTACTAGTTCCTGTATGGTCTGGATCATTCTCCAAGCTTCACCCTGCATCACTTTTCTTTGCCCTGTGTAGCCACACTGACCCTTGTCCAGTTATTAGAACACACCATGGTTCCCCCCAACATGGGGTCATTGCAATGCTGTTTCTTTTGCCTTTTCTTCATCTAATTAACTGCCACATATCACTGAAAATTAAGCTTCAATGTCACTTCCTCAGACGAACCATTCTTGACCTTCCATTTTAGGTCAAGTCCATTTCTTAAGTGCTCTCAAAGTTTCTTCTCTTCAGAGCACTTATCTCAGTTTGTAATTGCATCTTAGCATGATTGTTAAGTTAATGTCTGTGTAACATGGGTGTGTTTAATCACTGTCCCAACATGAGGGAAAAATCTTACCAAGACTGCCCACGGACACTCTTTACTTCCACACCTCAACTACTCTCTATATTTCCACTATCTCACCTTGCATCTGATGTGTGTGTGTGTACAAAAAGAGGGTTATCCTCACAGGGTGGCTGGGAGGGGACTGACCAAAGTTTTTCTTTAGGTGGTCACAGGCTTGGTACTGCCAGTGCAATGGATAGGACTTATGTCTCACTTGTCTCCCTGGTGTTCTGGCAACAGATGGTTCTTCACTGACAAGGGAGACGAGCAGAATCTGGAGGGTAACCCCTCCTTCTTGTCTGTAAGCTCCTGCTTGGTCTGATCTCCGGCCCTACACTCCTGACTTTCCCTCATCATGATTCCTTTCCCTCTTTCTTCCCTTCCCTCCACACTTCCTCCTAGTTCTATAACTCTGTATTGTGGAATGGAATTGACGGAGGAGGAAATGCTAGAATAAACTACTTCTTTCTAGTCTTAATTTGGCTAACTAAAAAAAAAAAGTTGCACTTCTGCTTCAGCTTTTAAAACTGGAGTAAGAATTAGGCTATTTTGAATTCTAGTTCTTCTGTGATAGATAATACTTTCCTGAAGTAGTAGATATCTTGTGTCTAACCATCCAAATGAAGGAGGGTCACAGAGAAAAAGGACAGAGTAGGTGACAAGCACATTGGCTACTATACAAAATTATTACCCAATCACATGTCTCTTCCCATCAAACTGTGGAGACGCGTCTGTTCTCATCCAACTTGTACCATCAACATTGAATACGGTGTCTGGTATTTATTAGGTACAGAGCAGTTATTGTTGAATAATTGAATAAGAGTAACTAAGAGAGGAGATAAAAAAAGCAACAGGCAAGAGCCATCAAGACTGAATTTGAAATGAAGGAAGGGCCTGGAAAGCAGGACCTGGTAGCCAAAGACAGAGCTCCACAGTCCAGAGGAGACAAGACAGATAACAAAAGCAGAAAGACCAAGTCTCTAGTGGATTAAGGAGAAAGAGTCTACCTGAGAAGCAAATGACTGGTGGAGATAGAAAATAGGTTATTAGAGCATCAGAGCAAAGGCCATGCTAATTTTCTAGGAGAAGACATGATTGAAAAAGTTTTGGATAGAAGCCAAAACTTCAATCTACAGCCCCAGTAGGTACTGATGTTTTATAATGATGAAGAATTTTGAATGCCAGACACAACTGTACAAAGCACTTTATTCACAACGTTACATTTAGTACTCACAATAAACCTGTGAGGTAGTGTTTGTACACCAGTTTTACAGATGAAGAAACAGGCTCAAAGGGGTATGATAACTTGCCCGAAACGGCACACTAATAAGTGGTAGAGCCAGGATTTAAATTTAGATCAGAGGGACCCCAGAGTCAAAGTTTTAGCCCCAGTGCTTATTGACATTTATGAAATGCTTTAGAGTTTTCAAAATGTTTCTGACACATACTTATAGACACGATCCCAGCAATCCCTTGAATAGGCGGGGCGGACGTTATCACTCTCATCTCACAAGTGTGCACCCTGAAGCTTTGAGAAGCAGTGAGACTTGCCCAGGGTGGTGGAATCAGAACTCAGATGCTGGCCTCGTCTTGATAATATATATTCTCCCTCCAAAGATCAGAAGTAGGCCTAAGAAGGTGATTTAGCAGCAGACAGAAGGTGGTCTAAAAAGAATAAAGACAAAATGGTGCCTGTCTTAAACTTATTGATGGTTTAAAGCCTGAGCTGCCATTGGTCAGGGGCTTGGGTGATAGGTAAAGGTATTAAACCCTACATAACATGACTTGAGTGATCCTCATATTACTTAATTGCCTATCCTCTGGTCCCTCAAATACATTACCTGGTACACATCACTTTCCGTGCAGGTGTTCCTGATTCCCTCTGTAATCCTCATGACTCATGAGAACTGCATGTCCATCTACAGGGGCCGGCCTGACACCCATGTTTACAGCATGTGAGGTTCTCCCATCCCTTTCCTACCGGTGTTGGTGAAAACAGGGTGCACACCCAATTCAGAGAAGCCGGTTAATTTCCATGTGTGACTAGAACTGAGGGACATGTGAAAACTGAGCACTGCTGGGAGATGGAGAGGTGGAAGAGGTGGGAGGGGAGGTTGTGGACTGTAAATGGAGAAACAGGGAAAGCAGATCATGGAGAGTGAACAATGAGTGAATCAGGCAAGAAGACAGAAGCAGAGATGAGAAACAAAGATGACACTTCTTCCGGATTCCAAAAGTATTTCCAGTTTCCAGTTCCGCTTGTGTCTGGAGGCCTGACAGCTTTCCTGACAACTAGCTGGAGTCAGTTTTGGTTACTGCAGCCCAAAGTGTCCTAAGTGAAGCCTCACTTCTGACAGTTGGAGGAGGACTGAGGAATGGAAAGAGCAGGCCCATGGCCACGGCCATCACATGCCCAGAGAAGTTGTGGAAGACGTGCAGAGGCCACAAGTGAAGTCACTGCCTTGGAGCGATGGCCGTTGTATAAATAGAATGAGGCAATTACTTGGAACTCCTAGGGGTATAAAGACTTGTTCAGTCACCGCAGGGCTCATTTAGATGGTAAAGGGGAGGAGGCTTTTGATCATCCACAAAGCACATGAATATAACAAAAAGCAATCAGGTGTGCATTGTATTCCTTTCTGTTTTCCCTTCTTTAGTTACTATGGCAGTGCGACCAGTGAGACATTACTGTGGCTTCTTCCTGGACACTTTTCTATCTATTACAATTTTGGTGACTCTAGATAACAGTGAAGTACTGGGATGGAGGTTAATGTTGTCACTAACATTTGCATAGTGCCCTATAGCTTACAAAGTGCTTGTGCATACATTATAGTGCAATAATTTATGGAACACCTACTATGTTCCAGGTGCTCTGTCAGGGCTTTGTGTATAGTAGCGCTGCTTTCCACAATTACACCCAGAGGGAGGCATTCTCATCCTCAATTTAGGAATCAGAAAACCGAGGCTCGCAGAATGTGAATGTCCTGCCTGGGAATATTCATGTCCCGGGGTTTGAACCACGCTTTGGGGCTGCAGTTTGCACTCTTTTTGCCATATAATAATACTTTTCCCCATTCTTCATTTCACTCCATTCATCCACAACGATGAGAAGGAATATACTTTCATAAAAATATATATGATTAAGTCAAAGTAATGGCAAGGGAAGTCTTCAAAAATAGTTGAGAACTATAAAATAGAAGTATGGAATGACTCAGTGAAGTCCAGAGTGAAGGTATCAGAGCAATTCCACCCAGTGCTCTCTAGCAGAGGTGAGAAATGAGGCTCTCATCAAGTTTAACTTAATTTAGTTATTTAGCGCACTCAACAAATACTTCTTGAATGCTTGTCTACTCCGTGCCAGGGATTGTGCGAGACACTGGAGATGGAAGTTGAAAATACATGGATACAATTCATAGTCCTAATGGGTTCTTGAACCAGTGGAGAGATAGATTCATAAACAACCTCAGTGTGGTCTCTTAAGGGCACCGAGGGAGGTAGGCTATTTACAGGGTGCAGTGAGAACTTAAGTAAAAAGTGTATAAAACGTTTGTTTCCCCAGAGGGTTTAGGGACACTGAAGGTATCACAGAAGAGGTAGTCATTGGGCTGGGGTGTGAAGGACGAGCAAGAATTTCTTAGATGGGCAAGGAGATATTGTCAGCATGAAAAAGATCAGCGCCTCTTCTATTTGTTTCAAGAATTCATGGGAAGGGGCAGAATTTGGAATTTTCAGAGCCAGTTCCTCCACGGGCAGGTGAATTCATTTTTTCTTGGAAGAATGTGGACTAGAAAAGGGAGCTGAGCAGCAATGGAAGGTGCTTGTTCCAACTCCGCTACTATAGAATTTCCTGTCCTGAACTTACCATGTGTAGCTCTTCTACATGCAGGGGTGTGTGTGTGTGTGTGTGTGTCTACTCATCCTTCTGGGCTTTTCTTCCATCTGCCATTGGAGAAGAGAGTACACTAGCTATTGTGACAGAATATATAGTCTGATAAAGCACTAATTATATTTCTGATTATATTTCTTATTTTCTTACCACAATTAATCTGCATTTCATTAGTACCACGTTATGTGTTTGATACTTATATATATCTTTGTTTACATGTTTACCTTCCAAACCAGCTATGGTGCTCCTTGAAAATGCATTGTTTATCTTTTTTTGTTAAGCGGTCATTGTTTCTAAATGGAAACGTATTCCATTGATACACTTTATTAGAAATTTTAATTTGGTTGTGGAGTTCACTAATCAGTAAATAAATGGTCAATTAATATTTAAGAATTCAAAAATAATTGCATAATTTCACTGAAACGTTCAGTAATATCTCGTTGCATACTCTGAGCATTGCTTAAAAGAACATTTATTCAGGAAAGAAAATATTGAGTGGTATAAAATATCTAGAAAAATAACATGAACTTTGTGAATTCTTTTAAACACTCAGATTTTCCAGATCAGTGAGAGTATCCAATGCAATATTGATTTAGTGTGACATATTTTAATAAATGCATCATCAATTGATGACTAATGTGGACCATGTGAATTGATTTGCCCATCTGCCCAACACGTTATAGGGCAGGCTACTAAATGCATATAGAGCATGCATTGATAAAGGCAGGGTACTATGTAAATGTGAAGGTTTTATGTGTTGTGGCCAAAGTAGTCCCAGTGGGAACCATTCTCTGAAATTATAATTGAAGTCATTGGGATAAGTTAATAGTTTTTAAAGTAACTGATTTACATAAAGTCTCAGGAAAATATTGAATGCGTAATACAAAACCAAAGCCACAGTGATGTTATGTGTGAACAGCCCCTGGTAACTCAATTCACACGGAGTTTGACACAAAAAAGACACCAGTAAAACTATACGCCTGTGATGTGGGATCACAAGAGAATAAACACTTTCATTGGTAAATACAGTTAAGACCTGAGGATACTTCATGGTCATAGCAGTCATTCTGTGAAGAGCTGATCACGTCAGAAGGCTTCAGTTTCCTTCGGGGAGTGTGCTGAGGAAGAAAGCAATACAGACAACATATTTGGATCTTGATGAGTTTTAATCGCTCTTCATGGCATTCTTCATTAACGCGAACAAGAAGCAGTTTTTATAATAGTACTGGATTATATAGATTCACCTGGATTGACATTGTCAGTGGATGACATTGGATTAGTATTTTCTCTCTCTCTCTCTTTCTTTTTTTTTTTCAAGAAGATTAGCCCTGAGCTAACATCTGCTGCCAATCCTCCTCTTTTTGTTGAGGAAGACTGGCCCTGAGCTAACAGCCGTGCCCATCTTCCTCTACTTTATATGTGGGACGTCTGCCATAGCATGGCTTGCCAAGTGGTGCCATGTCCGCACCTGGGATCTGAACCAGTGAACCCCGGGCCGCTTAAGTGGAACGTGTGAACTTAAGCGCTGTGGGACCTGGCCGGCCCCTCTTTTCTTTTTTTTGTGAGGAAGATTCACCCTGAGCTAATGTCCGTTGCCAATCTTCCTCTTTTTTTGCTTGAGGAAGATTAGCTGTGAGCTAATATCTGTGACAATCCTCCTCTTCCTTGTATGTGGGATGCCTCCACAGTGTGGCTGATGAGAGGAACATGTCTGCACCCAGGATCTGAATCCACAAACCTGGGGCCACTGAAGCAGAGCACGTGGAACTTTAACCACTAGGCCATGGGGCTGATCCAGTATTTTATTTTTTTACCACTAGCATGGATAATGCAATTATGAGCATTATCAAGTTTGCAGACAGCACCAAGACAGAAGGGCTTAACACCTCAAAGCTCACACACGAAAACCACAGTGTAATCTTCTGAGTCAAGAAGCTTGAGAGCAGTTCCAGAGCCTCTTCAATGACCTGACAGTAGTCTGTGGCTTATCATTAAAATGAGAAAGTACAGGGTGCTACCCTCTGTAGGACCTGTTGAGTTGTAAGAATTACCTGGATGACATCTTATTCTAACTCAACAGCTTAATCTTAGGCAACACATAATAGATAGTAAACCATTGTCAATAACTCTCAAACTGGCTGTAGGATGTTGGCTGTGTTTTAGCAGGCCTATGAAAATCTCCTCTTTATCGCTATTCATTTCCTTCATATCACTTCATCTTCATCAGTAATTATAAATTTGTTTGTTGAATTTGCTAGTTCTGTAAGTACAGGAAATGTCTTTTAAAAAAATTATCGATATATTCCCAGTTTCCAACACTCAATGTGTTCCGTATTTTTTGAAGAATAAATGAACCAAATTTATATTTACTGACTCATCCGCAGAAATCTAGAATTCATCTTCATCAAGGGCTCTGGTTGACCTGAGCTGTGACAGCTGCTGGGTTCAGATGCATCTGAGTTCGTCCTTTTGGAGGACGGGAGGCACACAGGAATCCGCATCTATTTTGTTGAGTTAATGTATGTGGGAGGAAGAGGAAAATGAAAATAATACCCGAAGCTTCCGGTGTGGAGCACTATGATGAAAGAGGGGCAGGAGCTGAAGGGTTTGTTTCCATGAGGGTCTGTGACATATGCCAACACACGTGGTGTATAACATAAGTGGGTGAGGGACAATTGCCCTATTGCTCCTAGGGCCATTCCGGCATCTCAAGGATTGGCATCTTTAGGAAGGTACAGGTGTCACAGACATGGATATTCTCATGAGAGGCGTGGTACCAGTGACAGAAGAGACATGTTTAATGAAGTGGACATCAAGTGGAGGGCAGAGGAGGAGAACATGGCAGGTGTGTACTCTGCAGACTGGTTGCTGATCCCAAGAGACACCTTTGGGCATTCCCAGATACAAGCAGTGGGGGGTTGACCCTTTTTAAGTAGGTGGGGATAAGGGTTGATGAGATGAGTGTTATTTCTTCTTCTGTGGTGCCATCTGTACCCATAGATTCAGGGGACCCGGGGAAATTTAGGTTACATTTCTATCAGGAAGGTTTTCATATACTTTGCAAGTTCACTGGTTGACAACCTTTAGTTAATATGGCCAACTGATACGATTAACTGTATCTAATTGTCTTTCAAGCTTCTGGTCCAAAAGGAAATTCTGCGTTGAAGATTCCATGAATCACAGCAACTCTATTCCTAATTCATTATGTGGATGTTCTGAATGGAGAATAGCCCTGGATTCATATTTAGGAGACTGTGGATTCTGGGTTTCAACTCTTCTCCTCGCTGGGAAGTGCCAGGAGGGCAAGGTCTGCGTCTTACTTGCTTCTGTGTCCTCAGGGCTGAGCCCCATGTTTGGCACAGAGGAGATGCTCAGGAAATATTTGCTGAACAATGTTTTACTTAACTTTGTAACCCTGTCAGGGCAAAGTATGGGTAAGTTGACTATTCAAAGAAAATCATTATTTTTATGGAAAAAGAGAAAGGAAAAGAAAGTGAGGATCTCAACAGCAAGGTTTCTGAATCTTTCTTTTTTCATAATTCGTTTTCTCACTTCTCTGCTCTCCACTCTAACAGCCGCTGTTCTGACCCGCTCCCTCCTGTGGCCTTGAAGACACCATGCTATCTGTCAGCTGGGTTCATGTCAGCAGGCAAGGCAGCCAGGGCAGGGAACATTCTGAAACGTGTTCCGTGTCTTTTTCCTCCAAGTGTTATTCCTTGTACTGAGAAATTGAATTGTGTGGGACAAGCTCACAGAGATTTATAGACTGAAATCCCTGGCCAGGAGGCAGGGCTGGCACCTAACCACAGCACTCTGCCCATCCTCGCTCAGTGTCATCTCCCTCCATTAACATCATCCCAGCCTATCTCTCCTGCTAACTTGATTCTTTTCTGAGGAACACTAAATATTTGGGACAAGACAGACTGCCTGATTCTAATGGATGCTGTGATGTCCTTCTATAATTAAGATAATAATTGCTGGAAAGAGTAAGGACTGAAATAACCACGCACAACTCCTTAGGTTTCATTGGCCTGGTTCAGCCTATAGTATCAGAATAAAAAATGTGTCCATCTCCTGCCAAAATTGAAATGGTGTCATGCTGCCAACACGGTTGGTTAATGGGAAGGACCATCTGGGCTGTATGCTCCACGGGAATGGGGCACATACAGGCAGTCCTTCCAGAGGGAACACACCATTAAGGGGTGACTGGGACTCAATGTTGACGAGGAGCCAGTGTTATATTCTTCCCAGTGACGTTAGTACCCAGACGGCGGTGCCATCCCAAGTTATGAGTGTCACGCTCTGCTGGAGCCAAGGCTTGTACCAAGATTGACTTTTTCCTTATCCTCAGTGTCACAGTGTTTTGGTGTAATTAAATGGAAAGTTCCCTGTTCTGCTTTTAGTTCTATTTATATAAAACATTTCAAGTAAGAATACTGTCATGTAATACTTTTCTTGACCAAGATATGTAAATTAATCCAATTAATTCATTTATCCAGTCCATACGTATTTATTGAGTGCCTATTATGTGCCAAATCCTCTTCCAGGCCCTGGGAATATGCCAGTGAACAAATCTTTAGACAGTTCAGAGTTCTTCAATTCAGGTTTATTGCAGTAAAGTTAAGTTTCCTCTGTTTTAAACGCATGTAAGCTCTAAGATAGTAGGGTCTTATATTGCAATGGGGTTTCGGCTTTGTTTTCGTATTGTTTACTGTTCTGTAGAAACATTGACTCAATTCTATCTTAGGTTCTCCCCTTCCCTTCCCTTCTTTTCATTTTCTCCTTCTTCCCTTCCCTCATTCTTTCTTTCTTTTTTTTAATCTTTCTGGCAATGCTAGTCTAAGTGTCACAATCACATAAAAGACAATGACAATTTAATAACAGAGAATTAAGGCCTTGAGTTGTCAGTAGGAAGTAGAAAAATAGGAAACTAGAGGCACAAATGCATGGCCATCTGAAAAAGAGAGCTCTGGCTGTGCTTGTTAATTCTTTTTTTAGCAGTTTGGTGACCTGTATATTGGGAAAGCATTGGGGATACACGTCCTGCATTAGCTAAGTGATAAATGGTCTTCGTGATGCAGTAGCTGTTAAGCGGAAGAGCTATCTGATTCTTCCTTTCTGAGGTTCTCCTATCTTGAATCTGCCTGTCAATTAGCATCTGCAGACCCACGTATCTTTCTTGACAGAGAGCGTGTTCTCTGGGGAGATGGATTGACAGGGACCGGGCCTGACTTTATTTGTAGATGTTGCTTTTGTGTAGGCTGCTCCTGAGGTGGGGGGAAGGGGCATTGCCACAACTTACAGCATCGATTGATTCTGAGAAAGCTTCAAACAATTCCTGACCGCTACAAGTAGCACGCAAAAATACGTCTGCCTGATTTCTAGTCCCGGTACATCATGCTTTTCTACTCAGGATGCATGCTCTCCTTTCACTTGGTCCCATTATCACCTCTGAAGTACGTCAGCTGGACTGGCACTCACTTTGGAGGAAGATGAGCAGCAGGATGCTGGGCTGTGTGTTTGTCTGGCAGGAGGGGGTTGGGGAATGTGGTCTGTAGAGGAAAGCAGCCCGAGGGTAAGGAACTTAACTGCTCCCGAGGCCCAGAGGGACCAGAGGCTCTGCTTCCTCCTCTGCCTGCCAGACCATTGACCAGAGATTCACCCACTCCGGGCTGTCGCCAGTGCTCACCTGAGTCTTTCAACCACTGCAATAGCCGCTGGCTTGGCAGAAGCGACATAGGTATTACATACACTATTTGTGATTCTCCGTTAAGTTTGTATTTCTTTATGATCACATGTGGTTTTTTTTGTTACTGTCTTTCTGTCCCCATTCAGTTTGAATGCTACTTCTGGGTTCGGAGTGTCTAAGTGTTTTCTCATTTTGACAAACACAAAATTGCACTTCAATTGTGTCAGTCACAAGAGGAAGAAAATGTATCAGTTCCTGCCAATTTTCTTATTTATTTACTTGTTCATTTGTCATTCATTCCTTCAACAAACATGCATTGAGCACCTACTGTATGCCATCCATTGTTGTAGGCATGGGGATAGAGCAGTGAACAAAATAGGCAACATTTCCTGCTGTAATATTCTAGAAGGGGGCGATAAACAATAAACAAATAAGTACACGATATGTCATCTGGTGATAAGCGCTCTGGAGAAAAATCCTGCAGGAATGAGAGGTTGTAATTTTAAAGAAGGCGGTCAGAAAGCCCTTTCTGGAAGGTGATATTTAAGCACAGAAATTGAATAACTAGCTGTATTTCCTGTTCTGCACCGAATACATTGTCCTCAGTCTCCATGGCAATTCATCCCCTACCTGCCCTGCAAAACCCAGCCCCAACACTTGTCATGTCTACACTTATACTAAAAGAAGTATTTGTTATTTATCTGAAATTTAACTTTAACCACGTGTCCTATTTTATACGGCAAACTTAGCACCCCAGTGCTTTCCCAAAGCTGGAAATATTCCATCTCTCTTAAGAACTGCCACACCGCTCTCTTCTTCTCTTAAGGCACCAGTGTCCCCTCTGGTGTCACACTTATGTGGGGACAAATGTTATCACCCCTTCTCTACTCTAAGCACGCTGAAGTCAAACCTTACCTGATTCATCTCTTTATCTCCACGACATGGAGCAGAGAATTGGTACTTAGTAGGCGTATGTATATTTGTTTAATGGACGCAAGTTCTTCAGGGCCACAGCCTTGTACCTGAAGGCAGAATTATCTGCCACCAAAGTTTGCATTTCCCAGCATAAGCAGTAGGCTCCTAAGTGTCTCAGACTTCTGCCCCGACACTCTCTTCTGCTGGGGTTTGGGCTATGCTTGCTTAGTACGTAGTGTTTAGGCTGCTCTTGCCCTAAGTGCATGCTAACATAGCTGCTCGCTGACAGATATGTATCCATCTGGAAGGACTCCCGAGGCTAGATAAAACTACATACCCTGACTCTCTACGATCAATCTGAATCCCCAGGGTATGAGCTCTAAGGACTTTGATCTGGTTGGAATGAGAGAGTTTGTTAAGGGTCACTTAGCCCAAACTTCTCCCAACTCACTCAGATATTTGTCAGCTAGCAGGTGCCAAGCATTTCTAAGAACATGAGCCATTTGCCTTTCCCACTGTTCCTTGTAACTTTCCGCCCCTTTCCCCACACCCTTCAGCACTTCTAGTCTTCTCAGAGTCCTGAGCCTTTTGAGGGCTCTCCTGGGCGGATCAGATCACGTCTCCACCTTTGTCCCTCCTGTAAGTGTTCCCTAGGCAGCTTCCTCTGCTCTGTGCTCTCAGTCACCGTTATACTTGCTTTCTGTCTCATACAAATTTGTTAAAGCCTCTTATCCTCTGATAGCTTTTGTCCCCTTGTTTCTTGCTTCATCTTTTAGCATTTTTTAAGGAGCTCCTTGGAGGGATAAAGCATGCAAGTTCCTTTTGCCAACTTGCAGAAGTCCTCAGTGCTATCTGAAGAACTCTGTGAGATGCCCTTTTGCCCTAAAATATTTCTTAAACCAACCCAATCCAGTTGTGCTATCCTTCTTCCCTGGGAGTAACAACATTTTCTTTGGAAACCATTGTGAATCATGTAGCATTCAGGGGTCTACTGGAGCTCAGTCAGCTGACTGTGTGCATCTCTTCACAACTCTTCCATGTCAGTGGCTTGAAACTGGCCATGGTGGGAGTATTTGCATCATGGAAAACAGCACATGCCACAAATCTGGGTTCTCTCTCTCCCTACTCCCAACTGGTGAGCCAGTGTACCAGCAGACCTCTGATATATTCTGTGGGGTGGGGGTTAGTGTGGGATGAAATCTTTCCCAGTGACACTTGGGTACTCATTATACCTCAGCCAAGTTACTTTATCAGCCTAGCTCAGCATTCCCTTCAAAGTCAGGGAGTTGGGTCTGAGCGAATGTGGTAAGATTCAAGACGGGGAGGTTTCCATGGCCGAAAACCAGGTCACAATGGCCCAGAGCACAGCAAATTCCAAGGGAGCTATCTGGGGAGTGCCAACATGAGGAGGGATTGCTAAATGGGAATAGGAGAAAGTGCCAGAGCCAACTTCAAAATTATCTGGGCATTTTAGAGGATGAACAAGGAAAGGACTTGATGCAGAGGCAGGAAGTTTGTTTATTCTTTCTTTAAGGAGCTGACCTTGCTGAAGCTGGGGTGAATCATTTATTTCACCCTCTCTCTTCCCCCCAGCAGGGACCTGACACATATGCTCAACGACCAGGAGCAGCAGCGAGTGCAAACACCTGCTGGCACTGCTAATTACCTAACGCCCCTCAGGATGAGGGCATTGGTTTAACACCTGGGCAGAGGTAGCTGACTCTGTTAGAACCCGAGAATGTTGGCTTTGCAGTTACTGCAGATGCCTGGATCATTAATCAGAGAAATAGTGCTTTGTACGTGGGAAACAGGGCCAGAGAGAGTCTTTTACTTTCGATTAGCGGGTGTTTGTTACAAAAAGAACATAAACAGATTTCCTTAGCTTTCCTGCTGCAGAGAAGGTTGACTCCTTGGAAGAGCCTGATGTGAACTCATTTGTATTTAGGTAAAATTTGGTGCCTGAAACATTGATGAAAGGTGTACTCGCCAGGTTCCTCCTCTACAAATGACCTTAGTGCTTCTATGTGATCAAATTGTGCATCCATTTATTTTAACCCTGGCACTTTAATAATGTGGGCAACGTAGTGGCTGTTAAAAGGCTTCTGGAGAACGCTATTTGACAATTCCCCTTCCTTTTTACTATGCCCTGCAGCCTTTTCGGTGCTTCTAATTTATTGTTGGAGGAAGAATAATGGTAAAAATTCTTAGCATTTTCTACATGTCATTGTGCCTGGCACTATGTTAAGGGCTCCAGAAAAATGATCTCATTTAATTCTTAGAACAACTCTATGAGGAAGGAAATTCCTCTCACCTCCCCACCCCAATTTACAGATGAGGAAACTGAGGCTTAGAAAGGTTAAGAGATTTGCCGAAGGTCTTGCCCCTTTCCATCTGTCTGGCCCACCTACCCATTTGGATGCTTTTGAAGTTACGCAGGGGCAACATGCAGGAGGGAGCCATCCCTTGGCACTTACCTGAGGATGGGGCTATTTTGTCATTCTTCCAATTTTGACTGTCACAACTCAAGTTCTTTCCTCACTCAGCTGATTTGTGACTAGGACCTTCTCTGCCTTCCCGGGGCGACGGGTCAGACATGCAGCCTATGCCTTTTGAGGAAGAGAACAAATATCCAGTGCCCTGGAGCAAATGCCCACTGTCACCATGCACTGGTGAGTCCCATCAGGATCACATCTGAGTTCTGAGGCTAGGTGAAGTCATTGTTTTTCTAATTCCACGCATACATTTCTTTGTTCATATTATTGTATGCTATGTCGTCATTGTTAGTAATTTTCTATTTATCTGCACTGCAGGTATTTAAAGGATTTCTGCAGTTATTTTAGAATAAAGAAAAATGGGAAAGTCTGTGTCTTGCGTTCATGATCCTGGATATAATTTCCACTTTCAAGATAATGTAAAAGGAAGTGTATTTCTTCTAGCAGTGTAGCTAGGAAACAAAAAGCAACAACAGCCCTTTTAAAACAATTATTCTTCCTCAGAGTAGTGTCTCTATTGAAGACGTAATCCAAAAGGAAACTTGGTTATTTATCTGCTGCCATTTGAGGTGATAACTAGAGTTAAGATTACCTTGAAACAAGTGTGAATTACACAACTTTTATTCAAACATTTAAAAATCAACACAAAACTATCATTTTAGGAAAAATTTGGGAATAATTTAGACCTCTTTATATTCACTGGAGTTGATGAGATTTAAAATCAAGGTGATGGAGTGCAGAGGACTTTTAGGGCAGTGAAAATACTCTGTATGATACCATAATGATGGATATTTGTCATTATACATTTGTCCAAGCTCACAGAACGTACAACACCAAGAGTGAACCCCGACGTAAACTCTGGACTCTGGGTGATGACGACACGTCAGTGTAGGGTCACACATTGTAACAAATGTACCCCTTTGGTGCTGGATGTTGATAACGGGGAGGTTGCGCATGTGTGTGGGCAGGCGGCCTGTGGCAAATCATGTACCCTCCTCTCAGTTGTGCTCAATTTTTGTACCTTCCTCAACCTAAAACTTCTCTAAAAAAAAATAGACTTAAAAAAAAGAGAAAAATAATATCAAGGTGAGACAAATGGTACTGAGTTGTGCTTCCCCAAATGTGTTCCAAGAACGTCTGCATCAGAGTTACCTTGGTGGCCTGTTGACAAGGCAGACTTCTAAATCCCAACCAGGCTATTGAACCAGAATCTTTGCTTTTGGGGCACAGGAAGCTGAATTTTTAGAAATTTTCTTCACATGATTTTTTTCTCTCCCCTCCCACACTAATGTTGGAGATCTACTGGAGTAGAGAAAAAGGTCTTAAGCTTTCTTATCTGACAGACTTGAATCTTGACTGTCCCTCTGTGACAGTATGACCTTGGGGAAATGCTTAACTTCTCGGTGTTCCATTTTCCTCGTCTGTAAAGTGAGAAGAATACTATTTTCCCGGAAAGAATAGATGTCATGGATAAGAACCGCCTGGTATAGTACCTGACGTGTTGTAAACACTTAACGTATGACAGCTAGTATTATTATTCATGCATCGTCATGGTGAGCTAGCCTCTCCTGACGCCAACAGAACTGAAAGTCTCATAATAAATCACGTAACACTTTCCATCAATTAACTTGTCAAGGAGTTACTTGAAGTAGAAGAAAGCAATGGGTGGAATGGAAGAACGAATCACCTCAGAAATGTCTTCCTGGAGGCTGTGGGCACCTGTGGCTTGAGGGGTGCTTTTGAGCATAGACCAACTTTGGGAAAGCACAGCCCAGATTGCATGTGTTTTATCTTCCTGATGGTATATCACTCTTTTTTTCCTTCCAATCCAAACACTGAGCCCAGGAAATATGATTTCTAGTAGTAGTAAGAGTACTAATAACAGCCAACATTCATTGAGCCCTTCCTGTGAGCCACACATTGTTCTAAATTTTAAATGCATTAACTCTTTAATCTTCATAGCATTACTCAAAGATAGGTGTTATAATTATCTACATTTTACAGAGAGGAAAACTTAGGCACAGATGTTAAGTGCAGAGCAGATCTGGGAGCCTGTGTCCTAACCACTAGGCTACCCTGCATTTCTCTGGTTAATTGAAGAGACGATGAATTTGAGAGTGGACTAAGATACGACTAGCTCCTTCATTCTGCTTATCCGAAGTGAAAGAGCTTTACCTCTTCAGTATGAATGAGGCTCTAATGAGTCTTTCGCTAGTTGGGATGAGGGTGGGGGCTGGTCTGGAGCCTGGCCAGCCTCTGGGAAGATGAGTGTTGGGGAGGGAGAGGCCTGGCAAACAGCGTGTGCATCCTGGAGCAGTGTCATCAGGTAGTTTGGACTGGATAGTGGTTAGATGTCCTTTCCCATCTCACTGTAACAGGCTGGCATGTCATGGGAATCATGGGGAAAGCACTGGGTCTGTGCCATGTTTGGTCCCTAAGGATGCCGGGGAGCTGAGAGGAACTAGTCTCCTAGGCTCAGCACCAGACTCCTGTCAGGAAACACAAGGATCTTCCTGCTTGGATTTTCTCAAGGCTCATTTCTCAGGTCTCAGAGGCCATTTTTTGGAAGCCTTGGGTCCCAAGGCCTCGTTTTTTTCCTATTATATGACTCTCCCTTTAAAAATGGGGGGTAGTTATATTGTCAGTGTCCCTGAAGATAAGCACACAAATTCTTTTCATTATAATTTTTTTTTTCTTTTTGGTGAGGAAGATTGGCCCTGCACAAACATCTGTGCCAATCTTCCTCTATTTCATGTGTGGGATACCACCACAGCATGGCTTGATGAGCGGTATGTAGGTCTGCACCTGGGATCTGATTTGCGATCCCTGGACTGCTGAAGCAGAGCATGTGAACTTAACCACTATGCCACTGGGCGGGCCCATAACTGTTTTTATTAATAATAACTAGAGGGAACTAGGAAATGGCAGAAACAAAACCTCACGAAGATGGTCTCTTGCAAAGGAGTCAAGAATCTCAGGGTTTTCAACCCAGTTGATGTACCTGGGATTGCTCCTGACTTCCTTTCTCGTAGACTCCCCCCATCAAGTTCTCTTCTTTTATTCGTTATGTTACCAAACCTCTACAGTCCCTCCGCTTTCAGACGCTCTGGAAAACGGTTCTCCACCTTGAGTGCACAGCAAAGTCTCCCAGAGGTCTCGCTGTAATTGCTGGGCTCCAGGCCTGGAGTAGCTACGGACACAGAGGGGAGGAGAATTTGCATTTCTAACAACTTCCCAGGTGTGGCTGATGCTGCTGATGCAGGGACCACACTTTGAGAACTGCTGCTCTGGCAGACCCGGGCTTAAAGATAAAATTCAGGCTGAAACATCAGTCATTTAAAGCGGGGAGGGGTCACCAGATAAAATACAGAATGCTCAGTTAAATTTGAATTTCAGATAAATGAATAATATTTTAATGTACCCATGTCCAAAATATTGTATGGGACAGACTTATACTAAAAAATTGTTTACTGCTTCTCTGAAATCAAATTTATTGGAGTGTTGGTGAATCTTGCATTTTCGTTTGCTAAGACTGGCCACACTATTTCAAGGGCATAATATTTGCGAGTTTCCTGATGGCATAATAGCTATCTCAGTGACTCAGGCCATCCTCTGAGATTTTTCCTTCCACCACCTAGCTCTCAGGCTCCTGAAATGGATTTCCCAACTCTGAGATGGTTCCTTCCTATTCCAACCTTCCGCTGAGACATCCCTCTAGGGCCCACCTGTGTACTTAGTGTATCCCAGGGCGACTGCACTGCACAGTCCCTTGGAGCTTACTATTGCCATGTGTCCCTAGTGGAACACTACTCTTCTGTGCCTGAGACTTTTTAAGAGTGGCAATTTCAGGCCGAGGAAGGAGGGGAGGTGGGGCCCACAAAGCACGCAGTCAGCTTCCTACTTTGCTGATGCCAAGACTGGCCAAGCTGGTGCCCCTGAGAAGACTCCTTAGCAATCTCAGAGAGGGACAGTGTTTCTATCCACCGCGTGAGCAAGCCTGGCAACTTTGCTATGTGGAATAAATGTCAATAATGTATAATGTGTAAGCGCTGCTTCTAGGCAGGTTAAGGATTGCAATTTGTGTTTAATTTTAAAATCCCATTATTGCTCCTCTAGAGGCATTTCTGAAGTTTGACAAGCTTCCTTGCTAGGATACGGCAACTTCAGAATATTGTTCCTGGAAGTGGCAGGAGATTTCTTTGACACAGACGATAATAATGATGATAATCATGAAATAAATAATGAAATTATTGAATGGAGATCAACCTTATGAGCCTTAAGTTTAGCTAGAGTTTAATGTCCATGAGTTCATCTACCCCTCCGGTCATTTCCAAAAGGAGCACTGTATTCAAACTCCCACCCCAGCATCATTGTGAAGACTGCAGAGTTTGGGTCCTACAACTTCCTGCAAATTTCTGGAGTGAATACTTAGAAGGACAACATAGTTGTCTGCTTTCAAATACCAATAATTCTGATTCAAAGAACAGTAACTTGAAGTGTTTTTCCAGTAATGCAGTCTTATTTCCAGAAACTCTAGTAAAGCTAGTCGGAACCCTCAGATTTTATTTTTGTTTTCCCGCTGAGGAATGGAGTCCTGTTAAATATTTGTATTATTCTAAAACCTACCCTTGTTTGAGAAACAGATGTTAGAAGAGAATGCAATTAAAAGTGAGAAGAAATGACTGTAGCTGAGAACAAATATTTATTTTCACAAGTTATGGTTGTGTAGCTGGTGGCTTCCTATAATAAGTCATCAATGAATGACAAGTCATACAATAAATGTGTCTATTGTTCGTGTGCAAAAATGTTATTACTAACTCACCATTGGAAGTGGCAGCATTTTGAGTGTTTTCCACTAGTGCTGATGAGTTTGGGCAAGGTCACTGATAGGCTCTTGCCTTACCATACTGTAATCAGTAGCAGGCATCTGCAAAAGAGATAGCCAAGATTTTCTAGTGTTTTCTGTGGTAAAGGAAAAGGGCCAGATTTCTGCTCCTAAGCATTCCTGCTCCACCAGCATTGGGCTTTTGCATTGCGCAGCTCGTGCTGCAGTGCTGTATGGCAGCAGACAGGGACAGCAGAGATTTGCAGGGTTTAATAAGCATCGCAGTTGAAAGGAATCACACATTTTCTTACCAGGAAAGCCACTCTACTCTGTTCCTACTATACGCTCCGTGGGCTAACGACAGACCAGATACAGCAGCAGGGAAAGACAGTAGTCAGTTATAGGGCTCTGTATTTACATTCCAAACCAATAAGCAACTTTTTGTTTGTTTGGCTTAACAGCTTTGCTTTAATTACAAGCCATTAGCCAGTCACTAATATATGAAACAGTTTGAATTTCATAAATATTTTTGGTTATTATACAACTCATTTAACATTTTAATTTACAGAAATAATATCTGATTTAGGAGAAATACTTGACTTAAGCGAGATCATGTAACTTGTGGATAGCCCAGCCCTGACTCAATCCAGGGGAGCATTAAGGTAGGGGTTGGGGGGGCGGTCTTTGGAGTCAGATCGCCTTTACTCGGATCCTGACTTTGCCATTTACTAGTGTGTGACCTCAGGCAAACTCTAAGTTCTCTGTGCCTCAGTTTCCTCATTAGTCAAATGGAGGCAATTTTTTTTTAAAGATTGGCCCAGAGCTAACAACTGTTGCCAATCTTTTTTTCTTTTTTTCCTTCTTCTTCTCCCCAAAGCCCCCCAGTACATAGTTGTATATTCTAGTTGCAGGTCCTTCTGGTTGTGCTATGTGGGATGCTGCCTCAGCATGGCCTGACTAGTGGTGTCACGTCCGCACTCAGGATCCAAGCAGTCGAAACACTGGGCCACCGAAGCAGAGTATGCACACTTAACCACTCGGCCACAGGGTTTGCCCCCAAATGGAGGTAATTTTATCAACAACCTCTTAGAGATGTTTCCAGCATTAAGTGAGATAATGCATATGAAGTGCCCTGCACAGAGTGAACATGCAATAAATATTAGCTAAAAATAGAATAAAATTGAACAAAATTTGAACTCTATCCTCAGCTATACCTGGGGGGATGTGTTATTATATTTTGTAATTATTGCGTGAAGTAGAGATATGTTGTCTACCTAATGAAATTTAACCAATGAATATTTAAATTTTGAAATAAACATATCGTATACGCTGATTAGGGATTCATTGATGCCAATAGTAAACATATGAAGGGCCAATAGCAAATTTAGTAATAGGTAAAGGTATTAAATGTAGTAAATTTTTAATAAAATCAAAGACCCCCTTATATTTTATTTTTTTATTTATTTAAAATTTTTTTTTTTTCTTTTTAAGATTGGCGCCTGGGCTAACAACTGTTACCAAACTTTTTTTTTTTTCTGCTTTATCTCCCCAAACCCTCCCTGTACACAGTTGTATATCTTAGTTGAATGTCCTTCTAGTTGTGGGATGTGGGACGCCGCCTCAACGTGGCCTGACGATTGGTGCCATGTCCGCGCCCAGGATCCGAACCCTGGGCTGCCGCATTGGAGTGCGTGGAGCGCGCGAACTTAACCACTCAGCCACGGAGCCGGCCCCAGACCCCTTATATTTTAAGTCATCACTTTAGAATAAATTTTGCTTATTGTCTAAAGCAATAAAGAGAACAGTACAAAATAAATATGGCTTCACTTGGCTTCATTAAAAATGGTGTTTCTAATCTTATTATTTTAACATTTATTGATAGGCTTTCACTTTTAAAAAAATTCTCTGGGTCTGTGTTTTTGGGTTGGATGGTACCACAAATAAGCCATTGGAAAATCAGTGAATGGAAACAGCTCTGTCTTCAAGGATGTGGTTTCTGTGGTCTGGCTCCTTCTGCTGCAGCAGTCATGGCTTGGTGGGGAGGGAGAGTAGGCATGGCAGGAAGTTGGGCAAGGTAAGTGAGGTAGCGTCAGTGGTAATCTGGGTGGTTAGACTACTCAAACTGTGCAAATTTAGTGTCGGTGGTTTCTTGGCTATGACACTTTTCTTTGATGTAGTCCCCACTTTCCATGACTGGAGAGGTCCCAGAATCTACAGCTAGGGGCATGGGAAGGAAGGGAGTAAGCTAAGGAAATATGTAGAACTGTGAGTCTTCTCTGTGCACCATTTTCTCTCCCACCAGAGAGGAACTTGGTGCTAGAGGAACCTGGGAATGTTTTTTTTTTTTAACTGCTTGATATTACTCATTGGAATGGGCACTCACCCCTACTCCAATCTCCCCCTCTGGGGTGATAGATGAAGACATCACCTTGGTGGTTCTTGCTTCCAGGAGAAACTCTATATAAGCTATGAATTTTCTCAAAAATCATCTCTGCAAAAGTAAAATGCTATCTGCTGGCTCACTTAGTCTATGAATTGATTCAATAAAATTGATTTCCATTTTATATCTTCAATATTTTGCACAACTTTGAAGAGGCTGATAAGCATTGCATCGCATCCAACATACAAGTTGGGTCTTCCTCCATATTCACAGAGGCACATGCTTAATGTGTCTTGTGCTGGTTCATTTTGTCTCCTTTTGTTCAATTACTTGTTGATGTCATCTCTTTTGGCTATTCCTGAAAGGGTAGCTAGCCTTGCTTTGTTTACTTTTTTACATACTAGCACATATCAAGTCATATTAAACAGAACTGCCTTTATCAAGCACTTACTATATGTGCTGTACATTGAGTCATGTTCAGAAAACCTCATTTATTTACCTTATTTAAGTCTTGTCTCAAGGCTGCAGGATAGATACTCCTTCCATTCACAATCAGAGATTATGAAACTCAGAAAGTTTAAATACTGTGCTCAAGGTTAAACATCTACTAAGTGGTAGGCACACATTCAAAACTAATTCAGTTCAACTTTAAAGTCCACGCTCCTTCACTTGGCTATGGTGACCAAGAACTTTGTCTTTGACTGCTGGGTTATTTCAAGTAGAACTCAGCATTGTTTTTATATTATTTGACTGTCTTTCCAGACAATGCTATCCTTCTTACACTCTCAGTCAATTTCAACATTGTTCAGCTTCTGTACAAATCAAGGTAGCACAGCCTCTGCACAGATCAAGATTCCTTTCTGTATTTCAAATAGGTAATATTGACCATATGGTTGTAGCACACTGCAAGGCACTGTAGTGGATACCAAAATACACGAGCAGTGGCTTATAGCCTTAGGAGCTTCCATTTTAATGGTAAAGAGGCAAGCATGATCAGCATACAAATGTCTGTAACATGAGGTAGAACAAAAAATGCCCTTATTGAGTATAATCCATGATAGGAATTTTCAAGATGGAGAAGGCAACTCCAGAAGCCTCTCCTCTTTGGATCTTGGTTGAGGTTTGGCTTTTTTGCTGGGTTCATGGAGAGAGGGGACTAGAGAGACAGTTTGTCAGCCTCATTTCAATGGTTCATTGTCACTTTTGTTTTGTACAAACAACTCATTTTTGGTGAGAAATAATGATTAGTGCAAAAGAGGATGTCGGCAGGGATGGGGTGTGCAGATGCGTCTTTATTTTACTATTTTCTCCAGGTTGTGACAATGGTGATAACCTCTAACAAAGAGTGAAGAAAAAAGCTCCTACTGCTCTTATCACAATTATATTCGGTCTGACAACCAATAATTCATTCATTCAATTTAACGTTAAATATGTGAAATTTATTGAATTAGATGGGCAATGATGAACTGAAGCTTATATTCTATGGAGAAAATAAGGAGTCTATACAAACAAAATATCTCATGGTAAGAAGTGATAAAAATCATTAGAGAAGGACAGAGAGATTGTCATAGTATTTGAGAGGAGGAATAGGTTATTTTCACTGGAGGAATCAGGGAAGACTACATGAAGGAGGTGGTGATCAATATTAATAGCTAATTTCTCTTAATTACTAACCAGGTACCAGGCCTTATGCGTATATTAACTTATTTAATGCTCACAAAAACCCTAGGAGATAGATGCAAATTCCCTCCCTATTTTTCAGGAAGAGAAACCAAGGCATAGAGAGGTTGAATACCTTGCTAGCAAGTGGCCTGCAGGTTGGCTTTAGAGTCTGGCCATTTAAGCACACAGCTCTATTCATCACGCTGTGCCATGGAGGATGGACGGGCATGGTTCCCCACAAAGGGCTAGAAGAATAAGTAGAGAGATAGCAGCAGGAAGGGACAAAAAGAGCATGGGGAGGCCGGCACATGAAGAGAAGTAGTTGTAAATAATAAAATGGAAGGTTACATAATGTTTATTAAGTTAGAGTCAGGCTATGAAGAGATTTGAGTAGCTGTCTAAAGGCGTTGTACATTCCTTTTTATGACTGACAGTTTTTAAAAAGCTTCATCATACGAGTAGGTGGGCTGCAGGAAAGCTAATCTGATAGGCAGATACAGGATGGATCTGAAGCTTGTCTAGACAGGGAGAGCACTTAGAAGTTAGAACTGATAACAAGGAACATAGCTTACAGTGATGGGGTGATGGAAGTGAGGATGACAATGAGGAATTGCAAAATCAGGAGTGAGGAATTAAGAATGGAAATCACGGAAGTGCAAAATTGTGAGATTTTATTTTTTGAGAAGAGAAGAATTAAAAGAAATGCTTAAGTTTTGAGTTGGGGTTATTGCAAGGGTAGGGGTGGTACCCATAGCTCTGGAACCTGGAGGCAGTGAAGTTTGAGTAGAAAATGAAGTTAATTTTGTACATAGAGTTACGCAGCTAGAACTTTCTGTTGGATAATTCTCTGACAGAAAGACTGATAATAAGTGGATATTTGACTGCATTCTATAGGGCTTAACCTTTTAACCCTAAACCAAAGTCAGGGTGTGGTAAGGAAAGAATGTACCCTGAGATTTGAGATGGATATCTATGTAGATACATGAGAACACCAACAGGCACATGAAAAGGTATTCATCATCTCTAATCATCAAAGAAATACAAATCAGAACCACAATGAGATATCACCTCACACCTGGTAGAATGCCTGTTACTAAAAAGATAAGGCAAGGGTGTGGAGAAAAGGGAACCCTCATGCACTATTGGTGAGAATGAAAACTTGTGCAGCCACGTGGAAAACAGTATGGAGGTTCCTGAAAAAATGAAAAATAGAATTACCATATTATCCATATGATATATCCTTCTGGGTATGTATCTGGAGGAAATGAAATCACTATCTTGAAGAGATATCCACCTCCATGTTCATTGTGGCGTTATTCATAACAGGCAAGACATGGAAACAGCTTGAGTGTCTGTCGATGGATGAATGGATAAGGAAGATGTGACATATATATACGCAGTAGAATATTATTCAGCCATAAAAGAAGGAAATTCTGCTGTTTGCAACAAGACAAGGGCATTATGCTAAGTGAAATAAGTCAGACAGAGAAAGACAAATGCTGTATGATATCATGTATATGTGGAACCTGTAAAAGCTGGTCTCATAGAGAGTAAATTGATGGTTACCAGGGGCTTGGAGGTGGGGGAAGTGAAGAGATGTTGGTTAAAGGGTACAAATTTCCAGTTATAAGATGAATAAGTTCTGGAGATCTAATGTCCTGCATGGTGACTATAGTTTACGATACTGTATTGTATACTTGAAGGTTGCTAAGAGTAAATCTTTAATGTTCTCACCACAACAAAAATTATAACTGTGTGAGGTCATGGATGTGTTAACTAAACTTATTGTGGTAATCATTTCACAATATGTAAGTGTTTCAAATCATCACATTGTACACCCTAAACTTACACAACGTTATTTGTCAATTATGTCTCAAGCTGGGAAAAAATCAGAGACAAGCTTTTTCCTTTCTTCTATGGTCTCTTCCTCGACCTGTCGCTTTTTATTTGTTTGTTTTTATTTGCTATTTAAAGTGTGATTCCTTGGGCACAAGATACTTGCAGGGTGAGAGGAGACCCTTGTGGTTGTGCAGTGCACGCGCCTGCCCCTAACCACCCTACTCAGGCCGCTACTGGTGGTGGAAGGTGGCAGTGGTCACTAGGTGGGGACAGAGGAATGCATGGTCAAGAACCTATCCTAGGGGTTCTTGACCCCTAGGGGGAGGCAATGGGAATTAGAACCACATATGAGCCAAGGCTCCAAGTCCCTAGTGCATGCTCCATTGTCCCATTTGAACTTTGCTTACAAAACACAAATTCAATGGAGCATTAAGCCCCAAGCATGGGTACCCTTCTGAGTGCAGTGCCCTATGTGACTGCACTGGTTCAATGCCCAAGAAACCAGCCCTGTCTGGCTGCAAGGGGAATGACAAAATCACAGAATAGTAGTGGCCAGGTAGCAGCACTTAGCTATGAGAGGTGGGCTTAATTACAATAATGGATAGCAAAGTTGAAATGGCAGCCAGGAGGCCTGACCCACAGAGATCTATCAAAATGGCTAATAACACTCGATATTTATAGAACAAGATAGAAGGGCAGGCAAAAACAATACTGCTTAATACATAGTCAGAAGAGATCAAGAAAGAAAGAGCAGAAGACTGGGGTCAGTCATCTCACTGAAAAAGTCACAATTCCTTGTTCTGTTTCCAGACCTAAGCTAAATCTCAGATCCAGAACTCATCAACACAAATAGAAGTTGAGTTTATATGATGAAGTACCTTGAATAGAGCATTCAACAGAAGTTGAATACTCTAGTGATCCCCTTACTCATTCCCCAAAGGGATTTATGGTCATTTACTCTGGTACCCATGGACTAGGGAAAAAGAAATACTCAGATCCTTCAATAGTAGTTAGATTCAGAGTCCAAATTGATGCTGATAGCTGGGAGCCCCAAATGTCATTATGCTTCCGTTTTTAGGATAAAGAAGGATGGGGGTGTGGTAATATATGGAATTCTAGCCTAGGTCATTCCTCCCTGGATCCACTGGGTTTAAGGACCCACCTAGTAGTCATTCCCCAAGTCGAAAATATGGCATTGGAATAGACAAATTTAGCAGTTGACAGCAGTTGCAGAGGTTGTGGTCTCCTCATTTTCCCATTTCAATCAATAGTCTGGCTTCTATGAAAACCAAATGAATGATGGTGGGTGAGAGTGGTCTACTACAAACTTAACCAAGCAGTAAGCCCAACTGCAGCTGCTGTGTTAGATGTGATATCCTTGTTAGAGAAGATTAATATAACCTTGGGGATGTGGTATGTGGTCTACAAAATTGATCTACCAAATATATTTCCCATACTTATCAAGAAGAAATATCAGAAACAATTCCCTTCACAATGACATTACACCATCAGGATCTTGCCCTCTGTGAATTTTCCTTCTCTCTGCCAAAATGTGGTCCAAGGGTCCTGGACCATTTAGATATTCTGCCAAACATCACATTGTTCTTTTATATTAATGAAGTCGTATAAATCACATGTGAAGTGTTATAAGTGGCAAGTACTCTGGAATCTTTAGTAAGACATGTGTGCTCCAGAGGGCGGGGGATAAACCCTATAGATACAGGGGCCCACCACGTGCCTAAGGAAGAAGTAATAAAACTTAGTAAACCTCCCCAGATTTTGGAGGCAGCATAGTCTGCATTTGGAAATACTGCTCCAACCAATCTACTGGGTGATGTTGTGAAAGACTTAATTTCAGAGCAAGAAAGTACTCTGTAGCACATCTAGACTGTGGTACAAGCAGTCTTGTTGCTTGGACCAGATGATCCAGCAAACCCCACGATACTAGAGATATTAGCGGAAGAAAAGAATGCTGCAATGAAGCCTATGCCAAGCCGCAATAGGAGAGTCTCAGAGTAGACTCCTAAGTTCCTGGAGCAAGTGCATGCCATTGGCAGCAGAGGACTATACATCACTTGAAAAACAGATCCTGTAATGCCACCACTGTAGGAGAGGACATTAAGTGATGGCTAGAACTTCCCATCATGAGCTAAGTACTGTCAGACCCAGCAACTTGGGTCCATCAGTAATCCAGCTTGGTGGGTCTGGAAGTAGTATATCTTGGATTGGGCTTGAACAGGTACAGAGGGTTTGGTGAACTGCCTGAAGAGAGGCCCAAATTCATGTCACCCACCAGAGTTGCACCAGCACCTTCATCTCTGCTCCCACCAGGGTCTCATGGGGAGCTTCCTTATGACTAGCTGATAGAGGAGGGGAAAACCCAAACTTGCTTCATAAATGGGCTGGCTTGGCATGTCTGTGAATGTCAACATTGAACAGCTGCTGCACTACACCCCTATTCTGGGGTGGCCCTGAAAGACAGGGGCGGGGGGAAATTCTCCCAGTGGACACATTTTTGGGCACTGTACTTGGTAGTCCACTTTGTGTGGAGAGAAAAATTGCCTGAGTTAAGGACAAATGTGGACTGATAGGCAGTGGCAAAATGACTTAGCTGATTGATCATGTTCTAGAAGGAGCAAGATTAATGGATTGGGGACAAATAGGTCTGGGAAAGAGAAAGCTGAATGAACCTATGGGAGCAGGCTCAGAGTGTAAAGATATTTGCATCATGAGTTAGCATATACCAGAGAGTTTGTGCTGTGGAAGAGACACTGAACAACCCGAAGGATGACTCAGCCAGTGTATGTCAGCCATGGACGTACTTTGAAGTTAGAGGCAAAAGAATTTCATGATGGATCGGAATTGGCATATGACAGAAAAGAGTCAAGAATGACTCCAAGATTTTGACTTGAGCAGTTGGAAAGATAGAGTTGCCATTAATTGAGATTGGATGGAATGGATTTTATTATTAATCCTAATAAATGTTAGGAGTTCAGTGTGGGGCATGTTGGCTTGAGATGTGTATAAACACACACATGGAGATGCTATTAAGCATTTGATATATGAATCTGAAATTGAGGAGAGAAGCGTTCAACCCAGAGTAGAAGTCATGACTTGGTGGAAAATCACAGAAATGATCAAAGAAGTCCTGTCTGATGAGTTGAGGGACCTAGGACAAGGCCATTCCCTTTATTTTCACTCTTGTGTATATCATAAGAGGACAGAAGTATGAGCACGGTAAGGTTTTTGTCAACTTTGCAAATCCGATTCTGGGCAAATTTGGCAGTGTAGGAAAGATTGAGTTTGGGCATTGTTTTGGTGGAGCCAGTATATAGAAACTTTTAGTATTCACCCATTTTTGATACTCCTCTTTTTCTAGGCACATGGGAGAATTGCACTTTGCTTCATCCCTTGCAGTAAGGCAGGCTTAAATGGTTAGTTCCAGGCTTTGGTTGTAAGAAGGCTGTCGCTTCTGTGCCAAAGCATTTAATCGCTGGTACAGGACTCTGCAATGCTCTCCTCCCCTGCTATAGTGAGCATGGAATCCTGTGGGGAGGGAGACGCAACAAGACGGAAGTAGTCAGATCAGTGAGCTGTTACTGAGGACTTGCTGCCCTGGATTTTGCCTGAACATATGGCAGACTTTTGTGTGTGTTAAACTACTGAGATTTTGGTGTTGTTTGTTATCGCAGCAGGACATAATCTATTCTGACTGATATAGTCTGTTGGTGGTTGACCTGTGGTGGGAGTTCATGGAGATAAGGATCTGGTCTTTCATGGAGTATAAAGGGAGTGTGATAAGAAGAGGACGAGTCTAAGAAACCAAACCTTACTCATGTCACAGTTTCCCTCGGGGCTGTGAAGAACAAAGATACCTTCTCTCTCATAAATGTACTATTCTTTTTAATTTTTATTTTGGTTTATACATTGTTTTTCAATAACCTCTCCCTTTTTTATTTTCCTTTTTGCTGCTATTGAGAATCATAAGGACTATTTTGGTGACAATAAATCTATAAATATTTACAACTAGACTTCACCACTTTTAATCAACCGGGTGATTAGAGAAGACCCCTAAGTTTCTTAAGGACGCCACTCAGAGTGAAAGTTCGCCTACTGAACAATTAAAGAATGAAATCACAGATGTTTAATGGAGTTTCCAGTGTACCTAACCAACATATATTAATGATATAATGGATTTATGTTTTTAAAGCTTGTCAGTTAGATTTAAAATATCCTACACAAATCTCTGTCTCAATCCTTTTATCCCTTGGTAGGTCAGGCCTGAGAATAAAAATTATAAGCACTTGGAGGAAGGAATAATTTATGATATGTGGTTTTTGCTTGTGTGGTGTCTTGTGCTCGCTTGTCGTTTGTCGTCCTGTAATGCTGTGGGGGGAATATACCACTAAGGTTTGGATTAAATAAGCCAAGTATACAACACTTTGTAGAGTTCATATTTGACGCTCAGTAAATATTGGCCTGAGTCCAATCTATATAAAAAGCTCAGCAAAGACAGTAAAGTAAATAACAACAACAAAAAATATAGAAACCGAAAAATCTACCCAGTACATTTTTAGTTGAAAAAGAATTTTGGCACTAAGTTAAAGAAGGAAACAATATCACATGGATTTGCTAGTCTTTCAACACCAACAGCTACATTTTCTTTGAAATCTATGAAATGAGCCAATTGATAATTAAGGAAAGCTCATTACCAAGCAAATACAAAAAAGCTATTCACCTTTGAAAGATGGCACTTTCATTACAGACACAGCAGAAAAGGACTTAGGAAACTAATGAAAAAACATAAAATGCAAATTACTGCAGCTAATTGGTTGTGTCTTCAAACATATTCTGAATTATTAATTTATAAAAGAGTAAATCTCTTCCTTTAAATATAAGATAAGGAAATGTTATCCTCCCCTCATGGTTAGCATTAAAATTCTAATTTTCATTCTTCTCTAGTATAATCGTATCAAAATTTTGTTGAGAGGACAAAGAGGAAGAACCAAAGGATTCCAGTTTCTTCAAAGTTCTAAACTCTTCTGCTGAATAGTTAGTTACATGTTAAATTCCCAGTTCCTATATATAGTCAGTTAATAAGGAGCCAAACTGAAGACACACATATTAGACAGTAAGTTCCGAGAAGGTAGGTATTATCACTTCTGCTTTGTTCACTGTGCATCCCAAGCATTTTTCAATGTCTGGCACTGAGCCTTTAAAGACAGCTCTCATCAAGGTGATCATTGATTTCCAGTTTGACAAATCAATAGCACGACCTCATCTTACTTGACATTTGACGAAGGAGACAGTTCTCTACTTTCTGAAATGCCTTCTCCTTTTGGAGTCTGATGGCAGTGATTTTCTCCCTACTTCTCTGGAAATTTCTTCTCAATCTACTGGTTCCTTTACCTTTTCCCGGCATTGCGGGGCCCCAGGGTTCAACGCCTCGTTCTCTGGTGATATCATCTAATCCCATGGTTTAAATGCCCTTAGATGTTGAGACTCCAGAATTTTGTCTTTGGATCTGATCTTTCCCCTGGGCTCTAGACTTGTAGATCTAATCACAGAGTCCACGTTGCTTGTTGGATGTCAGATGGGATTTCAAATCAACATGCAACATCATGGATGAAACTCAAAAGCATTATGCTGAGTGAAAGAAGGGAAAAACAAAAGACTGGATACTGTGTGCTGTATGAGTCCATCAATATGGCAAAATTATGGTGAGTCCCTGTGGCTTGTGATGGGGAGGGGACTGAGTGCAAAAGGGGATGAGGTAACTTTTGGGAGTGATGGGAATATGCTATATCTTAATTATGGCGGTGGGGTGATGGTTATACGATTATGTACATTTGACAAAACTCATTAAACTCCGCAATTAAAATGGGTGAATTTTTTTCCATAAATGATTTGCATTAATTATCCTTCAATAAACCTGATTTTAAAAAATGCTCAGATATCCTCTCACTGCAGTTAAGATAAAATCAAAATGCTTATCATTCTTCTTCAGCCGTACTGGTCTTTGTTCCTCAAAGTAACTAAATTCATTCTCATTCCCATGCCTTTATTTTAACTTTTCTGTTGCCTGGAAATTTCTTTCTCTGAGTATTTGAATAGCTAACTATATTTATTTCAGGAGCCAGTCTCTCAGAGAGACTTTTCCTGTCTTTGGTGTCTAAAATAGGCCTTGCCTGTCCTTCAAGTCAAATTCTATCCCATTACCCTGTTTTAAGCACCTCAGCACTACTTGAACAATCTTACATATATACTTACCTGCTTTCTTCTTTATTTCTCTCTCTCCTCACTGGTCTGCAAGTTTCTGGAGGAAATGGAAACTATCAAATGGATTCATGCTGAATCTCCCAAGCTAAGGCCAGTATCAGGCATATTGTAGGCATTAAATAAATATTTTTTGAGTGAATAAATAAATAAATAAATAGCAGGAACTTAATAAATGTTTGTTGACCGGCTGATTGACTGAACTCTAAATCACAATTGTAAAACACTGCCACTTCATGTTTAATTGACGCATTGTGGTGCAAAGATTGTGGCTCAATGATGCTAATGGTATATGTACTTAAAACATACACATCCATCAACAGGCATTTATTAAAGTCTTTCCATATGAATGGCATTGAGCTACAGGTGGCAGTCACTTACTTAGAAGAAAACATTCTGTTGATCATTTCCAGTCAATTGTTCAAATTTTCTCAAATGAATAATTTTCAGAGAAAAGCTCCTTAGTCCAAACTTCTGCAAGAAACCTGTAGGAAGTGTGTAAATAAGTTATTTCAGTCATGTTTTTTCTTCTGCATGGAATTTTGTTCTTAAATCACTTGTTAGGAGTGTCTTATGGATATCTTTGTTAGATTTGAGAAATTCTGAAGCCAAGTCTTATTTTCTCTAATAAATCACTCTTGGTATAGCAACAACAACAGCAAAAAAGAACACTTTGTTTTTGTAATTAGATCTATTTTAAAAAATAATCATGTCACCAGTTCTATTTTGAGGAACATAAGGATGGCCCTGCCTTGGATATCTGAAAGTATGAGAAACTGGGCAGTAAGTGATCACTCCACTGGCACCTCACCTGGTGATCATTTTGATAATGCTTATTAAAATATATGTGAATTGAATCTGAACACATGTACTTTTATGCATACACAAATTTGAACCCTGAGTGGAACATCCTGCACTAATATAACTGAACGAGTAGCACTTAAAGAGAGAACAGGTAAATGCTCAATAAGAAACACACACACGTGCGCTCACAGTGGCAAACAGAACTCTTCTTTATGGTAGCTGTGGTCTACTATTGATTCTAGGACCTTATATTATTTCTTTTTGGTTCTGTTTTTTTTTTTTTTTTTGATGGACATATTAGGCCAAACAAATCAAGAAGCCAAAAGCCTCTTTCTGGAGGTTAGGATTGCACTGCACTGAGCCCAGAGGATTCACTGCAGCGACATCACTCCTTTCTGGAAGGAGGCGGTGCGGTGCAAGCAGGTGATGACAGAGCATAGGCGGGAGAGAGGCTCGATGATGTTGACTGTCTGTCATCTCTGCTCCAGATCCCCCGACTCTTCTCCTCAAGAGAGAATAATTCATACTCAGGGATAGAGACGATCAAAAGTTCCCGGTAATTATGTCTTCTGAAGTAGCACCAGGTCAAGAAAACGAACAGTCATTCAGCAACTTCACATATCAAATGAAGGTATGTCAATGAGAGACTTGAAGTGTCAAATCCTCATCAGAAATGTTTTTCTGTAATTCATATTATACTGTGTGCTATAGAGTCTAGATTTAGCTTCATTCAGTTCATCTGAAGAGAAGCAGGTGCATGGTTTCATTTAATAACTAACATGTGATCATGGTGAAATTGATTAACCTATGTCATTTTCTTTTCCTTCTCTTTTACAGACAAAATAGCTTGTACTGACCATGTACTTTATATTGAACCCTCTATAAGGGACATTTCTAAGATTCTGATGCCTAATGTTCTTGGACCTAAAAATTGTAGTAGAAGAGTAGTACATTTGCTACCCCTCCAAGCATTCACCTCTTGCCTCCTGAACTCATAATTATCAAGATACAAGCTGAAAAAAATAGTGCCATTATTTTCTATAACACCCCAAATAGACACTGGCTTGTTAGGCCTTCTTCCTGGAGAAGGCATTGCTTACCCGTTCAGCTTAATGACCGTGACTGAAGGAGTTTCTTTAACTCTGGATAGGTGAAGAAAACATAGCATTATTTGAAATTAATCAAAGTGACACTATGAGAATGAGAACTGTGAACAGTGTTCTATTCATTTGTCTTAAAAGAAGGATAGACAGAGCAATAAGAGAAAGAACATAATGAAAATAGGTACTACTTGCTGTCCACTTGCAACCTGTCAGGTGCCAGAGCAGGAGCTTTTAAATAATCACATGTCATTTTCGTGACAACAGGTAAATGCGTGCTACCAAGGCCCAGAATGGTTCGTTTCCTGTTCCCAGGATCAAACAGTTAGAAAATGCTCAAGCCAGGATCTGGGCCAAGTCTGTCTGCTCAGTTTATTATACTACAATACCTCCACTTCAGGAGAGTTATATATGACGTACAATGATATTCTTGTAATCATATTGTCGTCTCTTTTCTGGTTGGGTTCAGATTTGTGTCTTTGTTTTAGCTGACTTTGGTCCAGGATTGTCTTCAGTGTCTTAAGCCGTTATTGTCCTGTGCTGTATTTCATGGGCTTCTCCCTTCCCTCTATTAGGGCCCTTGTTACTAATTGCAAAAAATTATCAGTCCAGTGGTCTACGATAGCTCGAACTTTAGATTTTAAATATACGGCTCACTACCTGTCGAAATGATGCAGCTCTCTTATGCTTTCTCTCCCTGTTATCTCCTGGCCTCCAGTACGTATCATTCTGGGAGTAACTTCTCTTTAGGTTTCAAGGCCCTAAAGCGCTCTAAGCAATATGCTTGCCGTCTCTGGGTTCCTCATGGTCAGCATTCTGCCTGCCTGGGGGGCTGAGGAGGATGTTTTGAAGGGAAAGGCACTTGTAGGTTGGCCCAGAGCTGAAAATGAATAGTTGCCCTCATACCTCTTGTGAAGTGCAGCTAAAATTCTTGTCTAGATATAGCAGCTCCTGGTTCCATGCTTTCATCATTTTAGGTCTGTTAATTGTGTGAGATACACAATAAATGTTGATTTTTAAAAAATGCGTACCATCCAAACAGGGTGTCTATAATTTTTCACTTAAAAGTGTCTGTTACTAAATATTGCTGCATTTTCCCTCACATTGATAAAAATTAAAAACTGAAAGCCCTGAGACGAATATAATGAAAATAAATATCTGAAGTATCATCTGAACACAAGATTAAATTTAAGATGCTACAGTGCATTGTATTTTGCTTTTCTGAAATCAGACGTCCTGAAAGGCACTTTTGATAAATTTCATCAGGTATTTTACTAATCATAATTCAATTTGACAAATATTTTTAGACGATCTGCTGTCTACTTTGTTCTGTGCTGGAAACTGGCATACGTAAAATAAGGGTAAAACAGTTTCTCCACTCAAAGAATTTATAATCTAATTAGAATCTACTAAAAGATAGATGTATGTATGTACGTGTGTGCATAGGTATGTGGGTATGAAATAGTTAGATAAGATTCAGAATAATATATGTTTCTGTTTTAAAATAAGTTATTCAGCCAATAAGGACAACAGGACATCACAATATTGAGAGCATTTTGAACAGTTTCTTCCATGTGCTAGCCCTTCTAATTCTCTCATCTCAGCTGGGAAGCTTTGACTCAGTTTGGAAAAAAATAATAGCCTCAACAAAACAATTTTAAACCTATAGCTTTTTGGTTTCCACTATTATTGCTTTTCTCTCCATGTAATAAAGGGGCAATGTGTTCCTTTATCCTCTTCTTACTCTCGAGTCCCTGAGCCATTTTTTTACTGTCTTTTCTGTCTTGCTGCCAGTTGCAACTCATTTCTTATTTTGGTTTTCCTGACTGCATTCCAAAAGGCTGACCTAAAGTCAAGTTACTTGGTTTCCTGGGAAAATAGTTTCTTTCCTATTTCTGCACCTTGTTCTCCAGCTTAAGTTTAAGGTTGAACCCATTAATTAATATATTTCCATCATTTAAGGATGGCATAAGATACCATTAACCTGTCTTCTTCAAAAATATTTTTTCACAATTTATAATTTTAGAATTGTAAGTTGCCAACATTTGTGTGTAGCACATTTCTAAAAAAATACGTGGGGAAATTTGACACAAATCTACGAATACAATATTCAGAATGTACACTGTAATAAAAACTGAAGGTACATCTTTAGCTGAAAGCTGTTACTTTTTTTGATGACGTCACAAAACTCCATCTCATGCTATATTTAATGCTTTTTTAAAGAGTAAACTTTGGAGGGATAATCTGAAAATATGCTTAGCTGGAATAATGGAAAAGGAGTGTGGTACATCATGAATCGATATAAATTTATTTTTGAGGAAAGCAAAATGAGCAGCATGGACAATGAAATGTTTCAAGCACTGTAAAACGTATTGAGTTCCAGAAACTGGGCCGTTTTGTTTAAAACGTCCTTTGGATCTGTTTTCCCCATGATGATAAACAGTGGAAAAAATGGACTGAAAATAAAGAAAAAATTGTATTCTGAGAAGCATATTAAATCAGAGAAATGATTGTGTCATAATCGATTCCATGAAAAGATTCTCAGAAAAGTAAACTTGATACAATTAGTGTGAAGCTGAAAATGATGAATCTGGCTATCAGTGGTCAGCGAGAAACAACTGAAAAATTGCATCAAAAAGTTTGCGGAAAAAAATCTCCAAATAAAAGTCCTAAAAACAAACCCCGAAGTCACACTGGCACATATGATTAAGATGAAGTTTCATATTGTGCACTCTTATTTATTCCGACAATGTGCCTGATGCTGGTCTATGGATCCTCCAGGGCTCTGCTCAAAGTAACCTCTCCAGGAAGCCTAGAAACTTCTACTTCTCTCTTGAGGCTTGATCTTTTACTCTAATTTAGATTTTCTTGGTCTTGACATTTTTTATTGATATATTAGTGCTATTGATTATATTTCCTGGAAGCCATTTCACACCTTTGCATGAATAAATTTTAACATATATAATATGTATATCAAACATCTGAAGATGATGACATACGGATTATAGTCTCGTGGTCTAATTGATCAGAGAGCTCTCTGATGCCATTCAAATTTTCCCTTATTTAGAAAAATAATCCAATTGATAATTATAAGTATAAAAACAATTAATAACTATACTCAAACTATTCTTTTAAAATATGATTTGAAATATAAAAACAGACTAACTGTTATCAATTAATCCAAGGATTTAAGGTAATAATTTTGAGGGTAGGCTAAATAATTTATCTGGAATCTTTTACCTCTTAATATTTGGCTCCTCCAAATATTAGTTTTGTGACATCAGGCAATTTAGTTAATCTATGCCTCATTTTTTCTTACCTGAAAATGGGAAAATTAATGATGCCTATCCCATAGGATTGTTTTGAGGATTAAATTAGTTAATATTTTTAAGTATTTGGAGCAGTAAGCAAGTATTTAAACAATATTTAAGTGTTTGTGTATTATTATTCATCTCCCAATTTAATGACTGTCTCTCCCGCTATGTCAAATATGCTATTAAACCCATCTATTGGGGCCGGCTCGGTGGTGCAGCAGTTAAGTGCACGCATTCCACTTGAGCGGCCTGGGGTTCGCCGGTTCAGATCCCAGGTGCGGACATGGCACCGCTTGGCAAGCCATGCTGTGGTAGGCGTCCCACATATAAAGTAGAGGAAGATGGGCATGGATGTTAGCTCAGGGCCAGTCTTCTTCAGCAAAAAGAGGAAGATTGGCAGCAGATGTTATCTCAGGGCTAATTTTCCTCAGAAAAAGAAAAAAACACCCCCCATCCATTAAGTTTTAAATTTCAATTACTGAATTTTTCATTTATTGAAGTTTTATTTTTAATTCTAATTGTTCATTTATTTTGTTTTTTGTTTGTTGCTCATATTTTCAAAATGAAAAATTTCCTTAGATATATTAAACACAAATTTTTAATATTCTAAGTTCACAAAAACCCTCAAATTTGAGATCACTTGCATTTAAATTCTTGGCGTGATGGTTTTTGGATCATCTCGGATGAATGGATTTAGGCTGGGAAGCCATACAAAGGCTGATTTTTGGTTGAGAATTTTCAAGGAAATTTTTCTTTTTTTTTTCTTCTCTATCCAGTGTCAAGGTTCAAGATAGGCGGTTTAACTTGCTGTCACTTGGAGCTGGGAGTGGGCATGCACTTATTTCTACTTCACTCTTTTTCGGAGGTCTGAGAATAGCTCTTTACACAGGGGTCTCCTTTGTACGGGGGTCTCGCCCCTCTTTTGGTGGACTTCTCTCTCCTCAGCTCTGGGAGGCCTTGGAAAAAAGCAAAGCTCAAGTGCCCCTGGATTCAGCTAATGCTCTCGGAGCTTCAGTTAACTTATTTTATTTTTGCTTTCCCAATTCTTAAACTTATTCTTAAATTTGCTTCTCTTCCTTTTTAAAATTGTGGTAAGAACGCTTCACATGAGATCTATCCTCAACAAATTTTTAAGTGTGTGATACACAATACATTATTGTTGACTATGGGCACTATGTTGTGCACGAATCTCTAGTACTTAGTCATCATGGGTAATTGAAACTTTATATCTGTTGAACAACTACTCTCCCTTTCTCCCAGCTTGCCCCAGCAAGTCACCACTCTATTGTTTGCTTCTATGAATCTATTTTATTTTTTATCTTTTTTTTCCTCTTTTTGAGGAAGATTATCCCTGAGCTAACATCTGCTGCCAATCCTCTTCTTTTTTTTTTTTGCTGAGGAAGACTGGCCCTGAGCTAACATCCATGTCCATCTTCCTCTACTTTATATGTGGGACACCTACCACAGCATGGCTTGACAAGTGGTGCATAGGTCCACACCTGGGATCTGAACTGGTGAACCTCCAGGCCGGTGAAGCAGAACATGTGAACTTAACTGGTGTGCCACTGGGCTGGCCCCTGAATCTGTCTATCTTAGATATCTCAGAAAAGTGGAATCATGAAGTATTTGTTCTTCTGTGACTAGCTTATTTCACTTAGCATGTTGTCCTCCAGGTTCATCTATGTTGTTCCAGATAGCAGGATTTTCTTCTTTTTTAAGGCTGAATAATATTCCATTGTATGAATATACCACATTTTCTTTTTCCATTTACCCTCTGATGGACATTAAGGATGTTTCCATATCTTGGCTATTGTGAATAATTCTTCAATAAACATGGGACTGCAGATGTCTTTTTGAGATCCTGATTTCAATCCTTTTGAAGTGAGATTTCTGGCTCATATGGTAATTCTAGTTTTAATTTTTGAGGAACTTTCATACTCTTTTCCATAGTGGCTACACCACTTTACATTCTCACCAATGATGTGCAAGAGTTCCAATCTCTCCACATTCTCTCCAACACTTTTTGTCTTGTTTTTTGATAAATAGCCATTCTAACAGGTGTGAGGTGATATCTTACTGTGGTTTTGATTTGCATAGCCCTGATGATTGGTGACGTTAAGCATTTTTTTATATATCTGTTGGCCACTTGTATATCTTCTTTGGAGAGACTTCTATTCAAGTCTTTTGCTCATTTTTTAATCGAGTTATTATTATTATTTGATAGTGAATTTTATGAATTCCTTATATATTTTAGATATTAACTCCTTATCAGATATATGGAATAAAGGTTTCTTTATTTACTGTATACTCTTAGGACCATTTCCAGTGACTTTAAATCGTTACTCTTTTTAGGTAATTTTTCACCAGTTTCTCCAGGAGTAGGTGAGGGGTGAGTCCACAGAGCTCCTCATGCTGTCCCGCCAGAAATGGAACCCACTTATCTACTTTTAAATGATATAATAAACACATGTGATAGAAATGGTATAAACACATGTGAACTAGAACAGTGACACTCACTCAAATCTCTCCATGTGCTCTTTATTTATACCACCCCCCTGCATTCTTCACCCCTCAAAGTGTTGAAATTTTATATTGTTTCCTTTACCTTAAAAAGTCATTTTATCAAATAAATATGCAGGCCTAAAATACATAATATTTGATATTAATTATTTTTGAAATTACGCAAAGACTGTTGCCCAGCTTCTGGGACTCAGTTTTTTACTCACATTATATTATTAAGAATTCTCCATATTGCAACATGTAACTGTAATTTATTCAGTTTTACTTCTATAGAACATTCTACATTTATAAATTCTTTCTCTTTTTGTTAGATACTAGGTTGCTCCCAGCTTTTTAAAAAATTTAATGTTTAATTCACTCTACTATGATTTCCAGCACCAGCACTTTACTGAAACTGGTGATAAGAGGTCATTAATTATTTCTATGACACCCAATCAAATGGACACTTTCCAGTCCTCATCTTACGAGACCACACATTGCCATTCAACTGGGTGGGCTTCTCCCTCTTTGAAAAACTTGCCTTCTTGGTTTCCATGACACTTCTGTTGTGGTTTGTCTCCTGTTTGTCTGATCCTTTCTTCATAATCTCTTTGGTACTTCCATCTTCTTTCCATGTCTCTAAATGATATTCCTGATAGGCTGATGCTGGGAACTCTTCCTTCACTTGACTCTCTCTCCTTTAATGTGGAAAAGTAGCCCATGAGGTACGGAATAAAATGCAGATTTTGGGGGGTTCCCAAAGGGATTTTGATTTAGTAGTTATAGGATGAGACACAAGAGTTTGCAGTTTGAACAAGCACCCTTCTCTGAGTGGGTTTAGATAGTTCTTTCAATTCATTCTACTGTCTCATCTGTAAAACATTCTTTACTTTGCTAAATTTGTGATGTCTTCTAGAGGCTTTAGGAATGTTAATTTTTAAAAAGAAATCGCTGGTACTAATAACACTTTTTAAAACCCTAAGTTGGAATTGCATTTAAACAGGGCAGAGTAGCTGTCAAGCAGAGTTATATAGCATTTTCTCTGCTTGGCGACGACACACACAGAAGAGCTAGCTGTGTGGCTGATCCATTGGTTACCAGGACTGATGTAGTATTTTTTTTACAGTCAGTGGTACTAGTCAGGCTAAGCAATTCTTTGAAGCAAAGAGAACTAGAAAAGCTCAAAACCATAGCCTGTTCATATCAAAATTTGGTTGGTAGAAGAGTATCTATAGATACCCTGATATCTATAGATTTGGGCAGTGTGGAGTTAATGTGCAAGATGATGCTAATAGGTAGGCGGAGTCAGTAAATTAGCATTTTGTAGATCACATTAAGGATTTTTGTCTTTACCTAGATTGGAATAAGAAGTCATTGGGAAGTTTTAGATATAGTGAAAAGTGGATGCAGAAGGTCCCATGATTTCAGATGTATATGTTGAAAAGATCACTCTGGCTGTGTACGCTGAATAAAATGAGTGTGGGATTCAACTGTACATATTGTTTGAGGGAGACTAGTTAGGAGGCGATTGTTGAAGTCAAGGAGAGAGAGGTTGTAGCTTGAATCAGAGTGGTAGCAATAGAGATGGAATTTGATTCCGGAGAACATTATGATTTACGATCAAATGGGCTTGTAGTTGGTTAGATATAGGAAATGAGGGAAAAAGAGGTTCTAGGAACTTCCAGTTTCCTGACTAGTACTACTGGGTGAATGGAGGTGCTATTGACTGAGAAGTGGAATGATGCTAAAAGAAGGCCACTTTTGGGTCTTAGATAATATAAACAGTAGTTTCCTTGGCTCTGAAAGATAGTGGCTGTAGAGATAAGTCCTGTCTTGTGATTTTCTTCTGTTAGCAGATGAACAACTAAGGAATGTCTCTTCTGTATATTTCATGTGTATTAATCTCTCTTATCATTGACAGTTATTCCTACATGGATGAAAACACAGTGCTAACAGTTTCTATCTCCTGAAGAGAGAGTACCTTTGCTCTATCTTTGGTTCCAAGTCCAAACATCCAAGGGAATGCACTTATTGGCCAAACTTGCTCTGGTGGCTATCATTGGGCTTATAAATAAGTGGCCAGATGAGTGGGGCCATGTAAGAGAATAGCAGCTCCAGTGGGAACCGTGTGAATGGAACAGTGTGGGAAGAATTAGGGAATTTGGGGTATATTCTACAGGAGGTGTCTGGCATGTGCTTGTTGGGAAAAGCAGAGAAACAATTCACTTTCCACTTTCCACAGGCTAATGCTGGTTTAGTAGTGTTTGCCTGCTCTTGTTTTGGGTGGAACATAAGCACCCATAGTACTTTCCTTAGTATTATAAAGTGCTATGAAGTACTTGCCTTAGCACTATAAAGTACTCATTTTGTGTACTGAAGTCTGGGATAAATTGTACTTTCTGAGTTAAGGCACATAAAACATTTTATTTTCCTACATTATGATTTCCCTTTTGTAGTTCTCCATCCCTATAAAACTGCCAAAAAAAGAAACTTGGATATAGCAAATGTGGTATAATACCGTCTTGCCAAACCAACAAATTGTCAGTATGTTCTATAAGAATATAGATTTTATGTACTTCCTATTGTGTGTATGAGGAACCCCCAGTGCTCCAGCCCTTGTTCCAGTGTTCTGTGCCCTCCCTCACCCCATCCTCTAAAATCTTACTCATTTTATTTCAGGAAATGTTAAGTGATTTCTTTGATCCCAAACTGATTCACTTGGATGATCATTCCACTGGGGTTAAATGAGTATAAAGATTATGATGATACTTAAGAAGAAAATGAAAAGATAAATTGGTTATGACTAAGATGGAAAAAATTGAAACACAATTACTTGAGTGTAGATGACTTAGGCAAAGGGGAAAAGCCAATTATCCTATGCTGAAAGATTAGAGGCAATAATTTTAAAAGCTATTCTATTTGCATAATCATTTGGCATCAGTGTAGGTCTGTTTCTCTCTCTTTACCTGTCCATAGTGATAAATTATAAATTGTACTTCCTACAGTAGTGAGACAATAATATGTTCTTTTCTCTTCAAGTAAACACACTATTTTGTGACTTTTTAAAAGGTTAAGAAGATTACTTGTATCGTTTTGTACTTTGATTTTTAATTGCATATGTTTCTCGTGTTTCCTTCGCATTATGTTTTCTTTGGGAAAATCAAGGTGATGTTGGTATACAAGAATATTGAAATTAAAGAGGATTTGGAGGAGGTCATTGAAAGGGGGTGACTACTGGTTAACCTGCGAGCTGGACCTGGGCAATCAGAGGCTCCCCACACTCTCCCCGTCCTTGGCAAGTGTGTTCTGCCCACTGTTCCCACAGCCGGAGCCATTTTCAAGGATGCAGTCTTGAGAGAGCAATGTGTTGTTGGGACTGTCTGACTGGTACACATGACTGAACCCTGTTAAGTCCTCTATGTAAACTCTTAAGATGCTGGCGGTGGGTGCGGAGATCTACTCGTCTAGTGGGCGCCCAAGACAAGTCTTGTATGTAAGTTCCTTGCTTATTAAAACTCCCACCTACCTTTCTGGAGTGACCTGCCTCTTTCTTTGGTCTCTCCTTGCTATCGTTGTATAGGAGCCAGTTTCACATTTCACCAAGGAAGCTCCTGAGATTTCAAACCAACAAAGAGATAAAAAATGTCTTGCAGTTTAGAAAAATAGAGCAGTAGCAGGCTCACATTTTTATGTGTTTTAAGCCCTTTGAGAGTCTTTTTCTAAAATATAACAACTTCTGACTAGACATGTATGATATATTGTAACAACAGCTGAGTATCAAAGAAGGAAAACCACTAGTTAGGACTACTTTGCTACTCTCATTTTATCATGGAGTACAGTCTAAATCTTTTCAAATGCCAGATTTAAATAAGATAAGCCATATTTCATACATTTCTATCACTCTCCTATTTTCCATCCACTGTAGTTGTAGGAACATTTCGAGTCAATATTCTCCTAAATTTTTTTTGAATTATCCCTTGAGTTAGAAGGCATGTTTGGAAGAAGCAGAAACTTATAGACTCTGCTATTATGCACCTTTCATAGGTACAGAGAAGAGAATGATAATGGTGAGAGGAGAGGATTTTCAATACATATTTCTCTCACTGTTCACGCTTGAATTCTACCATTCATTCATTTCTTCATTTGTCAGTAATTGTTCAACATCTGTTTCGTTTTAAGGAATGAAGGAATCGCAAAGAAATGTAATCATTGACCTTGTGGAACTCCCAGTTAGTGTGAAAGAAAGACATGCAAACCAGTTATTACAATACAGAGTAATTAATGCCATGGAGTGGAATGGAAGTACAGAGCAGTGACACATAAGCATTCTAGGGTTGGAGGAGACGAGTCAGGGGAATATTTTGACGCAAGTGTCATTTGATTAACATTAAGGGATGACTTGCTAGCTGAGTGAAATGAAGAGAAAGAAGATTTCAGTTGGGAGTAATCTTAAGTGCACAGGCGTGGAAAAGAGAAGCTCATTGGGAGTAATGTGTGTGGATCTTCATGGCTAAAACTTTGGATGCCGCTGAGGATAGTGGGTGAAACTGGAGAGGAATGTAGAAGCCAGCGAATGTTCCAAAGGTGACGGGAAACAGTCTTTCTGTCCTACCCATGAAACACCATTATTTACTTATATTTTTTAAGATTGACACCTGAGCTAACATCTGTAGCCAATCTTTTTCTTTTTTTTCCCTTCTTCTTCTCCCCAAAGCCCCCCAGAACATAGTTGTATATTCTAGCTGTAGGGCCTTCTGGTTGTGCTATGTGGGATACCGCTTCAGCATGGCCTCGATGAGCAGTGCCATGTCTGTGCTCTGGATCCGAACCAGTGAAACCCTAGGCTGCTGAAGTGGAGCACCCAAACTCAACCACTGGACCACGGGGCTGGCCCCCTGAAATGCCATTATTAACCTTTTCTTAATTTTGTGAAATCTTTCCCAAAGCAATTGTCTGCCTTGAAAGTCATCATAAGTCAGATGTGTACAGCTTTGAATTTTCCTGATTAATGATTTCTCTGTTTCACTTTGTAATGCATAGGCTAGGCCTAAGTTTCATAACCATTTCTTTAAGTTGATAAGCCAAATACAATTGCTTTTCTTCAGTCTTAAATACAAGTGAGTGCTATTGTGAATTGATGAATCCCTGTTATTTGTGAAATTACCTCTATTGTTACAGTCTGACAAATTACTAACAGATACACATCACAAAAATGCCAGGCACTTTAGTTCATTTAACTGCTTTCGTTGGCATTTTATTCCTTCCCCCCATGATTACTGACATTTTTTTTTAGCTCTGTGTTAAATCACCATCTAATTATGCATCATCACAGCAACTCATAACAGTTGAGCATGTCTCACTCCTAAATTCTAAAAGCAACTCTGTTGAGTCAGTCTTACAATGAGATGTTGTCACTTCTCTCGACCTTGCCTTACCCTCTGGGTATATGGGATCTTTAAGTTCCGTTACTATGGTGGGAGTCTGCTCAGAGAGAGTGGTGCTTTGGAGAGGTTCATTAGTCATTTGGGTAAGGTGAGGAATACGGAACAAAGCAGGAAACCATCTCCCAGTTGATTCATTGCCAAATTCAGATGACCTGATTTGTTTTCTCCTTTCTAATGTATCTTTCTAATAAAAAGGCATTGACTGATGGGAAACTGGAGGTTGAATCTCAAGTTCTTGGTCAAATATAATCATATAGTTACAAATCAATTAATCTCTGTTTCCTCATTTGTCAAACGAGCATAATCCTACTTTCCTATCTCCTGGAGATGTGTGAGGATGAAATGTCCTAACTTGTTCTTGGCCCCCACTTGTTAAAGGCAGACTGTTTGATACGACTTTCAGGGAATGCTGCCTTTTCTTTATATGTAGTTATGATTGGAATTTGGGTCTTAGAAATTGATCTATTGCTACTAACTGGGAAAATTCCAGGTGGCAGATTTAGAGTCCTGCAGAAAGAGTATCAGTTTTGATCCTGTTGAACTCCCACTTAGAACGTGGAATTTAAGTGGAATGGGGCATGAGAACAAGCCATTTTCCTGTGGTTCCCAGTGTATTTCAGGGACTCCATGACCTCTTTTTTCACTTCTCATGTATTTTTATTTTGATGCCTCTATAAAAATACCAATGAATTTCAATAGGCTCATTTATAATCATAATCTCACCTGGGATCATCACCTGTTCCCATTTATCAGCATTGCCAAGGAAAAGTGGTACATTTTTATTTTTATTTAATGAATAACCAGCTGCTTCAACAGATGTTTTATAAATTTAAAAGATGCCCTGCACTTCATCAGCGAAAGAACACCTAAATGCTCTCTGCATAGGCAACAACTGATATAAGTGTTTTGTTTTCTTGACCATTAAATTTCTTAGAATAAATAAATTACAAATTATTCAACTCCCCAAATCAATAATCAATATATAATGGCAGATTACACAGGCCCATCTGCCTTCCCCTTTGTGTTTTGTCTTGAAGATCATTATTCAAAGAAGGATGGCTATAATGTGTGGTAGGTGGTGTTTCTATAGACTAGCTTAATCTACAACTCATCAATGTAAGTATTATTATCTCCATTTAAAAATGAAGAATCAGAGACTTATAGTTGCTAAGGTCATTCAACTAGAAGTAGCAGAGTCAATATTCAAATCCAGGTCTCCCTGACTTCAAAACACATGTTCTTTTCATCCCTGTCTGCCTTACCAGCCAGGCACAGTTCTATGAAAATTTCTAGTGAATTCATAAGGAACATTCTCTCCCAATTCTCTGAAGAATTGTTCAGGGACTCAAGAAAGTTCTTCTTAATAACCTCAGAGTATGAACATTGATTAGAAAAAGAACTGGAGCTTTTACAGAGACGATAGAAACGAAGAGAATTTTAGCTTGTCATGTGTCCTTAGGAAGGTAGTACCCCGTCAGAACACAATGGGCCTTGGGTCAGATTTTCTGTGAAGGAGAAGGAATCTGAGATTTGCTAGTGAGGGTGACCAGGTACTGTCAGAGGGTTCTACTGTGTTCTAGAATGACTTATGGGCTTGAAACATCATCCCTGATGTCTATGGAAGCATTCCTCCTCTTCGAGTTCACTATGCTAAAGGTTAGCCACTGCTTTTTATGCCCAAATCTTCCAAGTTATTCTGCATCTCTGAAGCAATGACTATGCTGGGAGGTGGGAGGTTAGAACATAGTTTACAATTAAATATCAGAAACTTCACCATCTTATTCCCACTCAGTTTCACACAGAGATTTGTTTTATTCAAGCAGCCATGAGTGTTTTGTTTTAAGAGAAGGGAAGATTTTGTTGATGCTTCTTACATTCTAAATCATTTTATTCTCTTGAGATTAATTAGAAGAGAAACAAAAATGATTTCTAGTTGTTTACTTTAATGAGTTTTTATGTCCTATCAGAACTGAGTTACTTTTCTGTTGCTGCCTTGGTCATGCCATAGAACCAGGTAACCTTGTTGTCCCATTTGCTCCTCTCACATATTTAACATCTCTTTCCAGGTATCTACTCACTCAATATCCATTCATGCATCCATCCAATGCATCCATCCATTCCTCCACTAATCCATCTAGCCATTTGTTTATTTATTAATTAATTAAATCAGTCATCATTCAACTTTCCCTTCCTTTTTGGTCATTGTGTTTATATTTTATTGAAACATTCTGTGAAAGTGTCAATAATTAAAATGACATGTTTTCCATTTGCATGTACTTCTTTTATTGTGATAAAGAGCATATTATAGAAAATTCATAATATACAGGCACGTGTATACCCTGATGATGAGAGTGCAAATTGGTGCACACTTATCAAAAGCAATTTGGCAATATTTACAAAATTTACATTGTAAATTTTGACCCAGCAAATCCATTATCAGTAATTCATTCTAGAGACATGCTTGTACATATAGGCAAAGACATATGAATAAGGATGGAAATAGAGACATTATTAAACTACAGATAACCTAAATGTCTACCAATAGAAGTCTGCTAAAAAATAGATATTTGCTTTTAAAAAGACAATTTTCAAACTCAAATCTTTCCCCATCTTGCTGCTTCAATATTAGTTTTGTGGGTTACTTAAATTTTAGAACAAATAATGACTCCTCCTATTTGATATTTGACTCTCCTCTTTCCAAACAGAATACATTTCTGCTCTATTCTCAAGGTGAATTCATATATTCATTTAACAAATGCTGTCTTGAGTACTTACCCTGTGGCGGCAATGTTTGAGATGCTTGCAGACCTCATGGAGCTTATATTACAGAGAAGGGAGACAGAAAATTTACAATAAATATAATAAACAAGCAAATTGTATAGAAGATAACAAGTGGTTGGGGAAAAAAATGAGTAAAGCAAAGGCTGTTTGGAACACTGGACATGAGGGTCATACTGCTGTTTGAATAGGGTTGTTAGGATAGATTTCATTGAGAAGGTGGCATCTGTACAAAGATTTAAAGGAGAAGAGGGTGTTAGCCAAGTAGCTATCTGGAGTGTGTAAAGTCAGTGTAGTCGGGCTGAGGAATGAAAGAACAGTAATAGGAGATGAAGTTAGATGAATAATGGAAAGCCAGATCATATAGGGCCCTGTAGAACATTTGAACCACTTTGACTTCCAAGTGAGATGGGGAACCATAGTAGATTGTGGGCAGTGAATTGACAAAATCTGATTTATGTGTTAAATGAGGGCAGTGTTGAAAAGAGATTGTAGGAGGAAATGCAATTAGGAGCCAATGGAAATCATCCAGGTCAGAGATGGTGGTGGCTTGAATAAGTGTCATAGAGAAGGTGGTGACAAGTAGATGAAGGCGAGAGTGGATGGAGTTGCCCAAATTTCCTAAAGCAGATGTGGGACTTAAAAGTGAGGAGTCAAAGAAAATTTCCCATAAATCAAAATGAGGAACCCTATGTATGGATCAGTTTGAGAAGGAGGATGTTGGATATCTTAAATTTGAGATGTCAGATGTCCAACTGGAGATTTCAGCTGGGCAGTTAGGAATATAAATCTGGAGTTCAGAAGAGAGGTCTAGGTTGCAAATTTAAATTTGGGAGTCATTGGCATATGGTGGGTATTTAAAACCATAAGACCAGATGAGACCACAAAAGGAGTGAGTATAGATGTCCCAGCCTGGTGAGGTTGGGCAGGAGAGGTGGAACCAGCAAAGAACATGAGGAACAACTAGTGAATTAGGAAGAAAACAAAGGGAATATATCCCTGAAAGCTAGGGAAGAAAGCATTGAAGGGAGGAAAGAGAGATCAACTCTGCCAAATGCTGTTGATAACTCAAGTAAGCTAAAGACTGAGAGGGGGGTTGTAGGGTTCGTTGACAACCTTTAAAAGAGTAAACATTGAAATCCTAATAATGACCATGAAAGGGTTTTCGTTTTAAAGCTGAAGTTGAGAAAATCATGGTTGAGAAAAGTATTTCAGAAAGTGTATTAGCAGGATAACTTCAGGGAAAGACATTATAGCCATTTTGAGCAAACAGATGTCTAGAAATATTTAAATAATAATACAAAGCAAAAAAATATAGATTAGATTATGTTACAGTTCCTTTTTATGGTTTCCAGTTTTCATATAAAAAGAATAATTTCATGGTTCAAATTAAAAAAGTGCATTTAAAGATACACTTTGTGATGTCACTCTACTCCTGCTCCTGTTTTGTCCAACCCCTACCCCTGTATCTTTTTGCATATACTCTCACTATTTCTTACTGCGGTTGTTAGCAAATGCAAATAAATACTTATCTTCCCTAATTCCTTACTCAAAGGGTAACCTAGAGGAAACATTTTTTCTTTCTTTCTTTACTAAGCAATATAACGTAGAGGTCTTTGTACATCAGTATAAAGAGAGCTTTCTCATTCTTTATGCTTGGATAGTTTCATTGTAGTTTATTTAAACAGTTCTCTTTTGACAGACACTTGGATTTTTCCTAACTTTCAAAATTAGACAATGCTATGACCTTATATGTTTCACATGTGTTCAAGTATAGCTATAGGATAAATTCCCACAAGTGAGAGTGCCTTGTCAAATTTTTTGTAACTTTTATATGCACTGTCAAATTTCCCTCCCTAGGAATTGTACTATTTTGCACTCCCACTGGCCAAGGTATGTGAGTGCCTGTTACCTTAAAGCCTTATCAACAGAGCATGTTGTCAAATTTTTGGATTTTTGCCAATGTGGTAGATGAAAAATGGTCTCCTTATGGTTGCAGCTCAGCACATTTGTATGCGTTTAAGGACCATTTGTGGTTTTTTTTCCCTGTGAGCCTTATGATCCTATCCTTTACTCTTTTTCTATGATTTTGATGCCTTTCTTCTAGATTTTTAGGTCCTTTTTATATATTAGGGAGACGAACTCTTGCCTGTGATATGAGTTATAAACATATAATTTTTCCTTATTTATCTTCTAGCTTGGATTCTTTTTTTTGCCATGTAGAAGGTTTTTTTTTAATGCTACTGTGCATTTCAATTTACGATTTATTCTATAGCTTGTAGATTTTTAGTCAGTTGCAATGTCTTTCTCATTCTAAGATCGTAAAGGGATTTGATGTGTTCTAGTACATTTTTGATCCGTTGGAGTTTGGCCTGGTATGTGGTGTGAACACAATTTGGTCTTTTTCCAGATGGCTACCCAGAGGTCTCAACTCCATTTGTTAAAAGTCCATCTTTACTTCCATTGATTTGAGATTCCACCTTTATCGTACATCAAATTCCCACATATATTTGGGTCTATACTTAGACTTTCTATTGGTCTGTCCACACAACCTTCTACTATCTCACTGCTTTAACTATTGTGGCTCTCAAGTTGTTTTAATTTAATGAGGTCCATCCTCATCTTCTCCTCTTTCAGAGTTTTCATGGCTATATACTCTAATCTGAGTACTTGTGGAATCCTTTGGTGTACTTGTATTTATGACATTAAACAAAATAAGCTTTAAGAATTGTTTTTAGTTTGTAGCTATTTAAATCCACTTAATCATCCATTTGTTCCGTCAATATTCCTTGGGAACCTATTATGTACTTATCACTTTCTAGGTACTTGGGAACATCAGGGAACAGAGCAAACTTCTGCTCTCTTGTAGCTTTGTAGTCACATACATTAGTCCTGAGTCTTTCAAGAAAAAGTTCTATTTGATTATTCTTCACGTCATCTGAGGTTGAATAAAGCAGAATGTCAACTTTGCCATCTCAATATTTCATGAAGAAAAAAATCTTCAAAATCTTGTGCAACAACATCTATAATAAATCATCTTTGATCCAGAATAGCAAAGAATATGGAAAGTATGAAGAAAAGAAGAAAGTGCTAGAGAAAAACAAGATACACAAGAGATATCTTGTTCTTCCACTTACCTCAGTTGAAATTTTATCTATTTAGTGTCATAAATTTGCAGTGCAGTGGCCATATGAACATTTCAGCAAAGTCTAAGAAATGATCATCCATACACTATATCGTGTTTAAAATTTGATTCCTAAACTGTTAATGATAAAGTTATAATAATAAAATAATAATAATATTTTTTTGTTAAATTCAAGATTTGTTCTCAAATCCCAGGAGGTATAATGAGCTATTTGGCATCAGCCTTGGCTTTGGTTGAATATCACTTTTAACACTTGACCACTTAGTATGACATAAAAATATATAGTCTGAAGTCCTTTACCATCAATTATTTCTTTTCAAAGGCAGAAACTAAAAGATGGGAATAACACAGGTATAGTGCCACATGGCAGTGGCAAGTCAGCCTCATGACAATCTTTTAATCAGTTAGAAGTGTTGTCAGCCCCAGATAAACTGTCCAGGAGCAAAACTTACATGGAGGCAACTTACCTGGACTTTGCCCTTTTGCCATACAGGATGGTTCTTTAGTCTTTTAACAACCACCACATACCTAAGATAAATTGTTTTAGGCCTTGGAGTTACACAACCAACTTATTCAAGGACATAATTAAGAAAAAACTCATTTGAACATTATAAAACAAACATTTAAAACTGATATGCAAAATAATTTTCTTAGATCTTTATTTATGCCATTGCTTTTGCCTGGAACCTCCTTCCCCATTTCACCTGTCTTGCTTTTCAAATCTCAACGATTGCCTCTACAGGTGCCTTTTTTTCTGAACTAGCTCCTAGGGACTTAAGAAGACATCAGTATTTGTCCATTGTATGGTGTATGCCTCATGGCACTTAGATTAATACAGTGGTCCTCAAAGCTGGCATCCATTAGAGTGACTTGGAGAGATTGTTAAGCCGTGGCTTGGTGGGTTCCATCATCAGATTGCTGACTGAGGAGGTCTGGAATGAGGTCCAAGAATTTACATTTCTGACAAGTTTCAGTAGGATGCTAATACTCCTGATTCACGACCACACATCGAGGACCACTAATACGTTATTATAATAATGGTTTAACTTTTCGTTTCTCCGTTTGTCTATGAGTTTATTGAAAGCAGATCAAATTCAGTTTCATGTCAATTTCTAGAACCTAGAAAAATCTCTCTCACACAGTAGATGCTTTACAAATAGCTGTTGATTAAAGGCATAGAGAGCTTTATTTAATAGTACTATTTTGAGTGTATAAACTATCAGAGTTTTTGTAATTGTGAGCTACGTTTTTTTCTTGGTAGCCACTAGCTATTTTCTGGGAAACTAAAATTTCAAAGGTTATTGATAACTTTAATGGGAAATCTGAAGCACTTTTGCAGGACATTTTGATTATTTACTTTATTAATCTCTAATACTGAAAAGAGTTTTAAATTAATGTTTTATTTATAGCAAAATGGAAATAGATTTTCTCATTAGTGTATTGAGCTTGTATGTACTAAAAAAAGAAACTTCAGCAAAGATTTCAGATAGTAATAAATTTTACCATTCCCTTAAAGTGAAGTTGCATAGAACATATATGTAATAAGCCTCCTTGATACCAGCTGTTAAAATCTATTGCATTATCTCCATGGGGCAGTGATCTAGGAACACAGTTTCCCAAGTAGAAATAGTAAAAGACAAACATGTAGGTAATTCAAGTAGATAAATAGCACCAGTTTTCTAACTTGCCACCAACAACAAGAAAAATCAAATGAATCAAAACAAAAAACTACAAGATTTTCTACAAAATTGAGGATAGAGAGGGATGAAAAAGGAGAGGAATATCAGAGTGGTGAAATGAGAGTACACCACAATACACAATTTTATCTCCTCTAAGAGCAGCGCTCCACTTGGCATTGGTTTGCAGAATAATTAAGTACCCCCTGAGGTCTCTTCTCATCAACAGCTCAACACTTACCCCCTACCCCCCCCCCCCCCCCCACCCCACCACCAAGGCAAAGTGCAAAGCAACTATAAGCTGTGCTGGGTTGGATCTTCCTTCACAAGAAAGGATACTCCAATATTTCCCTTGCCATGTGGAACTGAAGAAGCTGTGGATAAGATTGGGTAAAATTTTGGTTCATTGGGATACAAGATGCCAGAAGCAAATATTTGAAATAAATCTGAAAGCAAAGGTTAAAAATGTTGACAGCAACATACGCATTTAGCTTTCTTCCCATTTCTTATTTCTTGCTTTAAAGATTTTCTCATCCTCTGCCCAAATATTTGTTGACTTGGGAACTGATGAAAGGAGAGGGATGAAAAAACTTCTGTCAGTGAGCTTACTCTTTGGCTTATGTTCATTAAATGATAAAACTGAATGAGGTAATTTTTATTCCACTCTTCTTTTACTTTTTTTTCATTCTTCGTTCCACTTTTAGATCGTTCTTTCTCTTATCTTAATTCTCTAGATGCATCTTCCATTGTTAGCACAACCTGTAGTTCAAAAATCTTTTCAGATGTAAAATTCTCTACTGCATTTATTGTCTGGCTTTCAATTTTTAATGCCTTTCTTTTTTCCCTACACCTACTACTTGTACTTTTGTTTTCCATGGATTTGATCTCCTTGTCACCTGGCATTGTCTCCATTATTTCATCCTGCTCACGTAGATATTGTCAAAGTACTCACCTCTGTTTTACCCCTAAGGAGAAACTAGTGCATAAAGAATATACTGCACCTTTACCTTCTTTCAAAGAACAGATAGCTATTTCACATGAAATGTCTTCCTCGTAAATTTCTTTATATTTCCCTTTAATAATTAATCTAGTCTTTGTTATTTAAAAAACAGTGTCATCCTCTTCTAAAGATTTATTCTATGTTGTAATCTCTTGAAAAGGAAAATATTTAAGGAGTGGAGAAAGATCAAAAGTGAGGAAGATAACACCTACTGTATTTCTTCTCTTTCCTTTAGGGCAATTGTGTAAGATTTCATATTTTGTACAAATGTCTTAATTTTATACTGATTTGACTCCTAGCCTTCATGAAACTCAAAATACTTAAACAAGGAGGTAATAATATTAGACTATATCTCCTAAAATCTAAAAATTTAGATTTTTAACATTTACTGAAATGTGATTATTCCTAGGAGATATATTCTCAATGTGTTATCTGCAAATTTTGGTCAGTGAAATTTTCTATTGTAGTTTTAATGACTTAGCTTTTGTTTCTGGCATGAATGAGTCTCTTGTTGACTCTGTCCCTTCCTGGAATCCAATCAGAGCATCTTTGTATTAATTTTGTTGAGACTTTTCTAGCAGGCAGGAAAGGGTAATATTAGTGGCTTGTAAGATTTTGGCCTTGTTGGTATAGTTTGTGGACTGGAACAAAAAGGAAATGCCTTTATTCAGCATAGTTGGTATCAACTATTGCTTTGCCTCAGAACCATCTGGTGAGTTTAAGAAAAACTGCAGATGCCAGCAGTTAACTCCCAGAGATTGGATTTCAATTGGCTTGGGGGCAGGGGTCAAGAAGTGAGTATTTAAAAAACTTTTGAGTTGATTCTAATGTGCAGGTGGAATTGTGAACCATTGGTTTATCATCAGATTGATAAACTGTGGGTGTGCATACAGGTGCAAGAGCATCTTCATGGCACTAGGCAAGCCGTGGCTTCTCAACACGTGTCCGTTTTTTGGTATATCATGCGGAAACCTAAAAGATGACTTAAACTCTGGCCCCACAGTGGTTAGTTTGGCTCTACCTTTTCTTTTATATGCCATATTGGCTATTATATGCCATTGCTTTGAGGGAAAGTGTAAATGTCCGAATTATTGATGAAAATCAGGGAGAGGGCATGAAAGAGTGGGAAAGGCAGAGAGCATCCTTTACAGTGTGGAACAACGGAAGAGAGTGCATGTGATTTTGTTTCTGAATCTGGCAAAGTGTGCCACTAATCTAGTTACATCCGTCACGTCAACCTTGCCTACAGCTTATTGTTGTCTGTCTGTAGAGATGTGACATTAAGTAGGCCATATACTGTGTTATTTATTTGTTTATAGGTTAATTGTTCAGAATATTGATCTCCTGGGTCCATTTTCCCATTCTTTCTCAAATACCCTTTCAAATCAACAAACATAAACTAGGACAGATTCTTCCACACAGGGGCCTCTTAAACGATGCAGATTCTTTCTACCTGGTGCCTTTTAAAAAGTCACTCTTGCAAGAAAGTAGAACACGGTATAAATATCGCTACCATTCCAAAAGTTACTTCAAGGTGTTAAGCTCTCCCTTTTGGAGGGACGCAAGAAACTAATGCGGAGCCACTGAATTTTTGACCACTTGCCCTTTTATTGATTTAGCAGTGAATATACAGAGGGAGGCCTCTAAAGTTCCCATAAAATTGTATACATTTTGCAAAGAAATTACTTGAAGATGTGTTACTCAGCTATGTGAGAGTGTCTGTGGAAGTCTAAATCTGTCTCTAAAAATGCAATGAAAACAAAAGCTTAATTCTGAGCAGTGGGGATCCAGGCTGTCACCTGTTTCCATTTTCGACTTCTCATAGTTGTAGTTACATAGTAACCTCTGCCTTAATTTTGTAACGCATTTGTTTCTTAATTAGCAAAAAGTAAATTCAAAGCCTGCTGCTTAGCCAGTGGGAGGGTATACGAAGAGAAGCTGGGTTGGGGCTTGCGAAGGGATTTTAATCCACTTGATGGGATTCTGTGTAAACAGAATTGGGAGATTCAGAGGCTGAAAGAACGTGGGAGGGAGGTACAACCTGAACCCTGAGGTAAGGCCAAAATCTAGAAGCCCAAGACATCAATGCAAAATCTGAGGTGACTTCTGAGAGTGAGGGCAGAGAAACTGTTACAAGCTAAGAACTCGAAAACTGAATATGAAGAGAAAGAAGATTCCAGAATTGCTGCCTCAGTAGTGAAGAGGGGTCAAGAGCAGGAGATGGGGATGCAGATGCAAAAAGGAACTCCGGGAGCAAAGACAGTTAAAATAGGGATGAGAGTCGGCAGACACATCAGAAGTGAAATGAGAAGAAGGGAGATGGGCCAGAGCCCTGGATGAACTCAGCCAGGCAAGAGCAGGTGGCTTTAGTTGTCTGAATTCTGCTCTTGATTTTACACTGTTTTTTTAATCTTCTTTTTTCCTGTGGTATTATTTGGTATTACGATTAAGAAATGTATTTTATTCTTGCAGGGCCTAACGACACTTGATATTGGACAACGAAAATTCTACAAGTGAATAGTCTGTTTCTTGAAAGCACTGGTGCATCCTCTGTCAGGTGAGGTTTTTTTGGACCATTCTTTTTTTTTTAGTATAACTTCTAGCTTTTTTCCCCTCAGACTAAGAATTTAGATATCTCTAGGATCATATCTGTACTCACGTGCTCTCATTGAGTGAAATGAATTTTCCTAGCTGTTTCCTCTTCTCTCTTACATAAAAGGTAACATACTGTACATCCTCTTTCAAACTTTAGTTTTTTTCGTTTACTATTTCTTGGAAACAAGTACTTGATTCATGGAGATCTTCCTCCTCCCATTGTATGGCTGCCTAGTATTTCACTGTGTGGATGTATCGTATCTTATTCAAACAATCTTCTACATACGGGCATTTAAGTAATTTCCAATATTTCGGAATTATTGGAAACAGATTGTGTATATGTATTTCGATATTACTGGAAGAGTTTCTTCAGTGTAAATTCCTGGAAGAGAGATGGTGTGTCAAAATGTCAACATATATGCAGTTTGGTTAGATATTGCCAAACTCTCCTCCGTTAAGGTTGCCAACAGATTCGGCCTCAGTCAGTTCTGGCTGCCATAACAGATACCGTAGACTGGTGGCTTAAACAACCAACGTTTGTTTCTCCCAGTTCTGGAGGCTGGGAAGTCCAAGAGCAAAGTGCTGGCAGATTCCACGTCTTCTGAGAGCCCTCTTCTGGGTTGCAGACTCCTGACTGCTCATTGTATCCTTACATGGGGAGAGAGGGTAAGAAAATTCTCTTGGGTTCCTTTGATGAGGGCACTAATCCCATTCACGAGGGCTCCACTCTCATGACCTAATTATTTCCCCAAAGTCCCACCTCCTACTACCAGCTCACTGGGGAGTTAGGATTTCAACATATGAATTTGGGGGGACACAAACATTCAGCTCATTGCACTTTGCCTCCCGACTGGCAATGTGTGAGAGGGCTGTATGCCCACTGCCTCAGCGGCAGAGTATGTTGTTATACTTTTTAATTTTTGCCAATCTGACAGGTAGGAAATGGTATCTCAGTGTGGTTTGCATAGGTGTTTCTCTTACTATGAGTGACAAGGAACATCTTTTCACATGTTAAACAGCCATTTGTACTTCCTTTTTCGAATTTTCTGTGCACAACTTTTGCCAATTTTTCTATTGTCTTGCTGAAACCCTGCTGTTTTCCTTACTCTCTTGCACACAGCCACAATGACCTGAGGAAGCAAACCTGAGTACTATGTGCAAGCAGAAGCTTGTCTTATCTTAGGTTTGTACCAGGATAGTTGCTTAAGAATGAGCTAGGTAATAGATTAACTCCATCTATCTTCAAGTTTCCCATTCAAAAGGACTGGGGTGGGTCCCAGGAGTCTATGTTTTTAATAACTGTCCTTGTGGTTTGGATGCCCAGGTATGTGTGGGAACTACTGATAAGACTGCTCTTCCTGGAGCAAGACCAGCTTCAGGATCCTTCACCTGGGAGAGAATGGGTGAGAAGAATGGCTGGGGAAGGCTGCCTCATCCCTCAGGAATACACTAGAACATTTTGGCTTACCTACACATTTTACCAGGTAGCTTTGTCCTCTCTGAGGAGAATAAAGGTGCTGTTCAAGCCATTTCTGGTCCTCCAAATGCAGCTGGATCATCTGAGGATCCTGCCTTTGAGATCAGGTAAAAACCTAGTCTTGGATAAAATCCCCAGTGTTTTTTAGTCATCCAGGCTGGCTTCACATTGCCCACCTGACTTGCTGTTTTCTTCTCATTTTCCTGGCTGTCGTATCTATTGGATTTATACTCATTTCTCAAGACTACCTCAGACTCTGCTTCTTTTGGAGACCAGATTTTCTAAATTACAGACTGGTTCACACGATTCCTTTTGTTTTACTATGATCTCTCGGTTTTGGCTGCTCCTTTGGCTCTGGGAAAAGAAACTCGCACCCCCTGGAGACAGAGGGTATAAGGGCTCCATGATTTCCGTGTGGGTAGAGCTTAGGGTAGCAGCAATCTGGTTTGAATGTGGGCCTGGGACACCTCTTGTGAAGATGTGTTTGTAATAGTAAGGGCCTAGTTTTTGCTTAAATTTTATGTTTGTTCAGATGGAGGCCATGGAGATTGATAAGTTAAGTGCTTCCAATTTGCTTCCTGGAGTGGCCCCTGACATATAGTAGACTAAGTCTCTGTGCGTAAATACATTTCACCCCTAGATTATAGTATAATATTTGACAACTCGATAACAGTCTAAGTTCTTGATCCCCATGTTTTCCCAGCTACAATTATTTCCAAATAAAAAGGAGGCAGACTTTGAAAATGTAGAGCAGTAGTTTCATTTTTGAAATGGGGGGAGCTATAATGGTATTTTTCTTTTTATTCAGAAAAGAGATCATATTCTTTTGATATGATCTTCATATCTATTCATAAAAATAAGAATTTTTGTAAGAGACTATTTAATCCAAAGACGACTGAGAGGGTGTACCGGTCAACAGAGGAGAGGGGAGAGGAGTGGAAGATGATAGCAGGGAATGGGCAGGAGAGCAGAGCTGGTTTACTCAGGAAAGAATGTTTCCATATTGTGCCCACCTGGTTTCCTTGTCTGACTTTCTGAAACTCTGACCTAATTGTCATATTTAGAACTTCACAGATTTTAGAACTTTACCTTTAACTTCAGAATCTCTGAATAAGGGGTGACATTAATGCGAGCCCAGTAATCACTCAGAGAGAAGAGCTAAGCCCAAGGGTGACTTCAGTCTGAGACATGGCCAAGTGTCATAGAAAGTGGAAAAACTGAATCAACTGTATATTTCTCCAGGTGAAAAGGCCACAAAAATCACAGATGTTTAAACTTGGAAGGAAACTTCTTAGAAGCACTTTCTTATGTATAGTTTGAATATTCTTTTGGAACTACACAATATCCCCAGGGAAAACAAGGATCGTAGATAATTTTCTTTAAAAATATTTACTTTAGTCATTAAAAGGAATGAATCTCTCTTTCTTGTAAATGTAAAGAATACAGAATCTTTCTTATTTTTTTTTATCAACTTCTTTCTGGGGTTGTTCTTCCCTCTAGGTGTATTTCATTTACAAATTGATCAAAATTTAGTTAGTGTCTTTCACTTAGGTTATTGGTTTTCTAGTCCTTCTCTAAAGCCTACCTCTTAGCTCTTTGATATGGCCCTCCCCTGTCTATCTCTTCTTCCCTTGGAGACCATTATCTATCCATAGAGAAGTTCTAGAATACGTGTTAATGTTTATCCTCGTAGTCTTTTGTTATAGAGTCTTATTATTGCAAACAGATTGCAAGTAGATTGTCTTTAGTATTCTCCTGAAGCATATTCATTTTGTAGTCAGTTGGTAAATACCATCACGGAATAAACATGGCATTGTTCATTAGATATAATTGGTAGTTTGGTCATTTTCCTCTGAAAAGTAGCAAGGAATAAAAATAAATTCTTATATTTTGTTGGTCTGTTACAATCAGGCTAATCATATGGAAACAAAGTACTTACATTTAATTTGTAGAAGCCACTAATTCTTGCCTTCCTATTATTCAGCCGTTTCATGAGGTTAAGTCAACGGTGCTATGTGAAACAAAGGTGTTGCACCCAAAAGGCAAAGGCCTTTTGGATTTGTCTCGTAGGAGTCCAGGTGTTGACCTTGGGCACCTTTTAAGATAGAGGACAATTGAGCTCATGAGGATCTACAAATCCAAATTAAATTCAGCAATATTTAACAAGAGAAGTTTTAACTTAGTATGTTCTCAATAAGTGAGACCTATGTAAGAAAGGGGATGTCGCTCCCCCACCCTTATTCAAGAAAGATTATTTTTCACCTCCAGTGAGTAAAGAGAGAGGGGATGTGGTTAGGTTAGACGACAGAGTTTCCTTCTAGCTAGGATTTCTTTTGCGGTTATGAGATCTATTTTCCACGAGGGAAGTGGTTTTCAGAGTGTAGAGGCAGCTACACTCTTTCTTCAGGTGACCTACATACTGTTTTATCTATAACATGAAAATGTCTGTATTTTGGGTTCTACTATGTGTAAATACTTCACTTGCAATTTTTAAATTTTAGAACCCTGGTAAAATTTAGGGGAATAGCAAATGAGAACAGATGGGATAGATGACTTGTGGGGTCTTTGAGATCTTTGATGAGAATGATGCCATGGTCCAAAATACGATGAAAAATCTTTTCTTAAAGGTCTTCAATTTCTGCCTCAAAGTGAAGTTATAAGATGGATTTTAAAAAGGATAAGTTATTTGTAAGAAAATTCAGTAGACAATAAAACTATGCATAATGTCCATAAAAGTTAGTCAGAATTCTTTATCTCAGATATCACATGATCCTTTGTGTTGGGACCTACGACTGGAATTCACTGGGAACTAAATTTCTCCAAGTACTATGTGTTCCCCTTTGCTGGAAAAGACTGAGTGGATGAAGACCCAAGGTAGCCCATATCTACTTTAGCTATTATCACATGGTTTGAAACAAAAGCATAAACCAATACAATTCTTTCACTTGTTTATTTGAGCTAAGAAACATGAAGGGAAGTTGCCAGTTAGTGGTAGAATCTGAGGTCAGAGAGTCAGGATACTGAGAGTTGTAACAAACTTATGAACCAGTATAAACCGTGGAAGCTTAAGATTCTTACATTGAAGAGCAGAGAATGGAACAAGCATCCAGGGAGAAATTGAGTTGCCCCAAGGAAGAGATTATAGGGCTTCTCTGCTTCTAGTTTCTTGAAACCTCTTGAAAATATACCACCAATCCTGAGATTCAAGATGCTGATTGTATTCTTAAAATACATTTCACTTTACTTGCAATTTTGTATATTCTCTTTGCAGCCAAACTAGCTATACTAGAGCAATCAGTTTTAGCTAAAAACAAACAATTTTTGCAGGGATGTGTTCAAGAAGCAATATTTTTCACATTCTTTATTTCACTGCTTCGTTTTGTTTCTATAGCAAATACATTTTTTCTTAAATGCAATATTTATTTTTATGTGGATAATTTTAAATGATATGTTAGTGACATAAATTTTTGGAAAGATAAAAATAAAATACATTTCAATGTCAGGAGCCAAACTGACTGACTAAAATAAATTTTTATTTTTAATAATTCCAATATGAGCTATGTGCTCTTTTCTGAGTTATAATGGTTCAATGGTTAACAGAGCAAAGATGATGAACAATTTAAAGAAAGAGGAAAAATGCCAATTATCTAAATACATAGAAGTAACTAGACATTTGATTCAGTTTTTAAGTTTCTATGTGTATAAATATTACCTGATTGACCTATACAAGAAATTATTTTATTTTATTGAATAATGGCTTCCAATTGGAGACTCAAATGTGTTTACGTTAGAGCTTTACTCTGACTCTTGATCAAATCTTATCTTCTTAGCTGCGGCCGTGGCAACTGGATATGGAGGAGATGCAGGCTGATGCCTGGCTCTCAGTCCTCCCTCTTCCCAATCCTTTCCTAGGCATTGACTTTTCTCGTGTTGTGGACAAGATGGAAACATATGGGGAAGCAGAAGTCTTTTTATGTGACTGCCCATGTGTCAGTGGTGGATATGTGTTTTCTCTTAGACTCAGTCTGGTTCTAGCGGATGCTGGCAGCGTCTGCTGGCATGAAGGTTTCCATCCAGATGGTGTGCTTGGTTTTCTTTGTGTGGCACTTACCTTTACATCAGCTCTCTCTGTCAGTAAGGTATCTTCTAGAGGAGCAGACTGTCTCCTTTTCTTTCCCCAGCAGTATCTACCTCAACTCTTTTGGATTGGGCATCGCATCTATTGGTCAAGCAACTGCCTGATCATTCTCAGCCCATCTTTGTGTTCTTTTCTGTGAAGCTGGGATGCTTCTCTTAATGCTCTGAGGGTTGTGGAGAGCTGGCAGAAGGTGCTTAGGAACACCAAACTCTGAAGCTCCGTTGGCATGGGCTGCTCCAGTGGTCTCCATCCTTCATAAATCTGTAAGCCAGAAAGAGGCATCATTCTTTATGTTCAAGAATGAGCTCTAAACTTTAAAGGAAACTTGTGAAGCACCCACTTCCTCCTGTCCACAGTGGGGGGAACAGACCAAAAAATAATAACACAGCATACCTTTGGAGTTCCAGAGCTCTCTACCAAGAATTCCTTAGCATGCACCTCCACAGCGCATCTCCAGGAAGGGCCTGAGGATTCTGCAGCTCAGCAAACCTCCAACCAGAGAACTAGATGTCATTAACTCTGTCTTTCTGGAGACTCCAGTCTTCACAAATGATTATCTTGGCTTTTTTGAAGGGGAACATCCCTGATTCCATTGTCTTTTCTTCACAAACACTGTAATACCCATCTCATCCAGCTCCCTGGTCTTGTTTTTTGGATGTGGGGATTGGTAAAGGACTGACCAACTGCTAGAAATTCTGCACTGTGCTTCTCAACAAGTTCTGCAAAGAAGTGTTGGCTCCAGCTCCGACTGAGGACAGCTCCTTGTCAATAGGGGATAACTTTTGCCTTTTGTCCAGAACAATGCAGAAAATCCCACTTTACCTATAAATCAGAGACTATATTTGTCTTCTGCTCTTCAATGTAAGAATCTTAAGCTTCCACGGTTTATACTGGTTCATAAGTTTGTCCCCAACCCTCAACATTTTATTCAGTGCTTTTCAAATAATTGGAGCTCAATAAACATTTGTTAAAAATAAAGACAAGAACAGTTTGGATAAGTTCAACTTTAATTTCAAGAGAAAAATTTAAGAAGCTTCCAAGAGAGATGGAAAATGTCTGATAGAATGAAAGGCTACATAGAGGTTAGAATGGATTTATGAGAAGAAATCAGGTCCAAGTAATCTGACATAATTCCCTGCTGACATTCTCTGATGAAAATTAATGATTGGAAGATGTTGTATTAAGATATTGTAGGCAATTTAACTCAGGCAAAGTTGTGCATTTTATAAAATAGTAGAGGAAAGGGATTTGGGAATCAGTACTAAACCAAGCGAGTTTTAGGCTGTGCCTATACAGGATGAAGATATCAACCATTTCAGTTTGTGTCTTTTTTTTTAAACTCATTTGACTTTTATTTGACTGATTTGACCAAGTCGACTTGCTATTTTGGAGCCATAGAAACAGAGTTGTGATGTGCTATTCGATGAGACAAAATAAATACAGATGGGCTTGGGTGTTTATGACATTTTTTTATGTTTCATAGGGCTATTTGAGGGATTGACTTGTGTAATACAATTACTAGTTCACATTTCCTTTAAAGTTTTCCCATTTTTTTAAGGAGATTTATATTTGGAGTAGGGTAGATTTTAGGGAAATTTGGAAAGAAGTTATCAGTTTCTGCTGATTGTAGATACCCAGGCCCTCCAAAATTCGCAAAGACCCTCACTCCATTTCCGAGGGATTCCCTACTGAAACTGCAGAGCACTGGCTCTTCCCTCTCCCACTAGACGTGGTAAGCTACTTAAAGACTACGCCCTACTTCTCTTTGCATGACCAGCAACTATCACAGAGCTAGTACATAGTGTGTTGTTAGAGCCGTCTAGTTGACTCCAATTCCTATTGACCCTGTGTACAGCACAGTGGCACTCTGCCCAATCTTCTTGTGCCATCTTCTCACCTTCTGGCACCCTATCAGACAATGCTCTGCTGTTATTTATAGGATTTTCATGGCCAATTTTTTCAGAAGTGTGTGGCCATGTCCTTCTTCCTAGTCTTTCTTTGTCTGGAAGTTCCGCTGAAACCTGTCTACCATGGGTGTCCCTGCTGGCCTTTGAAATACCAGTGGCATAACTTTCAGCATCACAGCAATAGCAGCCACCACAGTATGACAACCAACAGATGGGTGGTGTGGTTCCCTAACTGGAAACCAACCTGGGCCATGGCAGTGAGAGTTCCGAATCTTAACCACTAGACCACCACAGTAAATAGTAGGCACACAATAACGGCATAGTGCATGAATGAATAATTATTAGGAGCCCTCATGCCAGCCTTGCAACCTAAGCCTAGTATTTCATATTTCATCTGGCGTGAGACCCCAGTTATCCAAGTTCTCCTGAAACTTCTGGTTTCTCCCTAACTTCTGACGTGACTACTCAGTTCCTGATTGATGGACGAGTTCATAATACGGATTAAGATTTTCTCCTGAAATGCATCTTTCCTGCTGGGGCACTGCTAACTTCCCAGGCCTTGCCAGCTCACTAGCTAGCATAGACCCCCACCGCTACCCCTCAATTTCAGACCCATTTCAAACTGAGCTAACCCCCTGGAGCCACTGCAAAACCTGTTGTGTGACTGTGACCATTGTCTGAGAGAGGCTCTTGCTTCCCTGTTTGTGACCGGAGTCCCAACCAGCTCAGCATCTTTGAATGTTGATTTCAGTCAAAAACGAGTTCCATCTTTCTTCCTGCTTTGGATACAGGCATTTTTACTGTTGAGCAATTTCAGCTCATAGGAAGCTAGTCCTTAGTTCAAGTTTGTCCTGTGGCTCTAGAACAATTTGCCCCTGGGTCCCTTCCTTGGCCCACAAGCATACAGGCAGATGAGATAATGTTAAGGCTTCTCCAAGCTGAGGTCATCCTGGGAGAGATTAGCTTTTTGCACCCTCTGTTCTCCTTTCAGTCACCTCTTCTCTCCACCAAGATCTTGCCATCCACGCTGCTCTCAGGAGGCTCAGAGACTTCCAGTGTACACTAAGGTTATTGCCCTATTGGCTAGAGTTTTCCACTTGGACCACTCACCTGCCTCTATTTCAGCCTCTCAGGGCCCTGGTCTCTACTACTTAGATTGATCAGGTAAATTGGACTGTAAATGTTGAATATGTACTTCAAATTTTGTAGGTCTCATGTATTGTACTGAAGCTTCCCCAGGATCAATAAACACATTCCCAGAAATTATTGAACTATGTGGGGCTCTTCTGAATACAAGACACAGGAACAAGGACAAATGAAAATAAATGTTGGGCTTTGTATAAGCTATTAAATCTATTGACTCATCTGAGTAACATGGTTGATGACGTGTGATGAAACACAAACATTGATTGTGGGAAATGTTTCAAAGAATGAAAGCCAGCCTTTTAATTTGAGAAGGAAAAAGATAATATGTGAGGGATTTGGGTAACTTTAAAAAAGATGTCTTCATCCCCTACTGAGGACTTTCTGGTCACCTCTTGATAATTTGAGCTTTTTAAAGGTAAGAAAGGCAATAGGATCTGATGAAATTAACATTTATTGCATCCCAACTCTCTCATCCCTGTGCATTCATCTATGTGACACCACCTCAGGGATTTGGTGGCCACCAAGAAAACCACCTCCTGAGAACTTCTTTTTCTTTCTGATTGTGTTTCCAATGACATAACTGTCCATAACTGTCCCAAACTTGCCCCATTTCCCTCACTATCTCAAACACATTCTACTCCCCTTTCCCTTAGCAGAAATCATTAGACATATTACTGAAACGATTACAACACTGATAAACTATCTCTATTCAATATGTCTTCACATTTTTACCAAATTTTTCTATTTCCCTAAGAGTTTGGAGGAAGAAATCTCTCTTCTTGTCAAGACGAATCTTCTACTTTTGCACAGAGTCTCATCCTTCAGCCTCCAATAAGATACTGCTCCAGAGTTAGGTGCTATATCATTACATGCATCATCAGCTGTCTTATAAAAATAACCCTTCATTATCCCTCTGTATCACATTATATTGTAGTCTTGTATCTCTTCTCTTTCCTTGCAAAACTCAGCAGAATAGTTTCTGAGTACTGCTACTATTCCTTACAATTTTAACCTAGCCCTTTCTTAATGAATTTCCATTTAAAAATGGATGCCTTGGATGCTCATCATCCTGCTCAAACTGGTTTTTTTTCAGGATTAACAATAATCTCTTAATTAGCCTTGTACATTCTTATTAGGCTTCATCTTCCTCAATCTCCTTACAATGTGCGGTACAATTAATCCCCTCTCTCTTCTTGAATTGCTCTCTTTGCTTTCATAACGACATACAATCTAAACTTTCTTTCTGTATTTTTAAAAATAATAGCCTTATTGACATATAATTCACATACCGTATAAATGACTTTCAGCCAACGGACTGTGAATTGAAGTTATGCATACCATTCCAAGACTCCTCCATCGACACTCGCATGCTATTTTCCATGCTATTTCCTTTTTTTGGCCTGATTGTGAACAGATAAGCCACCATGTTGAGGACAGTGGAGGCACCAGATGGAAGGAAAAATGAAGAAGCCTGAGTTTTCCCATCACTGCCTAAAGAGGCACCTACTGCCACTCAGGAGCATGTCCTTGGACTTAATGTGGGCAAGAAGCACATGCCTTTGTTTTTAAGCCATTGTTCACTTTCAAGTTTGTTGTAGTAGCATACCAATTTATAAACTCGCCATCAGCATATGAAAGTCAGCTGTGCCAACATTCAATATATTTATTTGCCAAATTATCAGAAAAACAATCTTTCTTTAATTTTCTTTATTACTCTAAGTAAATGTTTTTATATATTAATTTGCCATTTATATTTATTTTTTGTAAATTGCCGAACTATTTTTTGCTAATGTTTCTCTGAAGGTGTTTCTCTTTTTCTTATGTTTGTCTTTTGCCGATAGGTTGCCAATACTTTTTCACAATTTTGTACTTTGTCATAATTTTTATTTTTTGCTTCTTAGACATTTAATAATTTTATATAGAAAATTCCTTTTATGGTTCTTCTTTATTGTCTCTACCTTTGGTGTCATTTCCAAAAGTCCTTCCCTCCACACCCCCGGGAATTACATTCTAGTAGTTTCATAAAATTTTTAAAACATAAAACTTTAATCAATCTGGAATTTGATTTAGTATAAAATTCTTTTTGTCTTTAATATTTGATCCAAAATCTTAGTCATAGTAGGCACTTAATAAGTATATGTTAAATTTGATTGTCTTCTTTTAAAACCTTAGGGTTGCTGCATTCCATAAGATTTGGTATGCTGTATTTTCATTTTTGTTTGTCTCCAGGTACGTTTTACTTTCCCTGTTGATTTCTTCAAAAAATAGCAAATGTTGGAGAGGATGTAGAAAAGGGAGCACTCTTACACTGCCGGTGGGAATGCAAGCTGGTGCAGCAACAATGGAAAACAGTATGGAAAGTTCTCAAAAAATTAAAAATAGAAATACCATATGATCCAGCTATCCCACTACTGGGTGTTTATCCAAAGAACTTGAAATCAATGATCCAAAGAGATTTATGCACCGTTATGTTCATTGCAGCATTATTCACAATAGCCAAGATGTGGAAGCAACACAAGTGCCCTTCTATAGATGAATGGATAAAGAAGATGTGGTGTGTACACACACACACACACACACACACACACACAAATGGGAATACTACTGAGCCATAAAAAAGACAAAATTGTCCCATTTGCAACAACATGGATGGATCTTGAATGTATGATGTTAAGCGAAGTAAGCCAGACAGAGAAAGACAAATACTGCATGATTTCACTCATATGTGGAAAATAACAAATACATAGATAAAGAGAACAGATTAGTGGTTACCAGAGGGGAAGGGGATTGGGGTTGGGTGAAATGGATAATGGGGCACATGTGTATGGTGATGGATAAAAATTAGACTACTGGGGGTGAGCACGATGAAGTGTATTCAGGATCTGATAAACAATAATGTACACCCGAAATTGCACAACGGTATAAACCATTATAATCTCAATAAAATTACTTGAAAAAAAAGCCCCCAAAACTTGGGGTTGGATTAGATCAGTGCTTTTTACAGTGTAATCCTTAGGCCAGTATCATCAGCATGAACTGGGAACATCTTAATTAATTAATTAGAAATGGAAATTCTTGATCCCTACCCCAGACCTACTGACGGGCCCAGCAATCTGTGTTTTAACAAGCATTCCAGGTGATTCTAATGCAGGTTAAAGTTGACAGCCCCTGGAGTAGAAAATATGTAAGGCTTCTTCCAGCCAAAATATCTTAGAAATATGTTTGCCCACGTTAATGAAGCTCACTGCTGTGGAAACAGGATTCTCTCCTTATTTTCAGCACTGTTGGAAATAGAGAAGAATATGTTTAAGGCTAGCCCTTCTGGGGCACAATCATGATTGAAACAAGACTCGTATGGGCCTCAGTTTCCACTCTCTGTGCCCATCCACACAGGGTGCTTCTGTTTGCCTCGGATCCCCTGATTTCCCAGGAATCTTTCTCTAGAACATCCCAGCAAATCTTTTCATCCCACACAGTGCATTGCCATGAATGTTTTCCAGCCTCCTGCTCCGTCAAAACCTCCTGCCTTCAGTCCCTTGTTCCAATCTGCAATCTTAAAGGAGAGTTCCAGTCACCTCGGGCTCTCGGTGCAGATGTGTCAAGTGCTCACTCACATGAAGACCTCAAGAGTCTGAATGGCTGGCCACAACCCTGGTCTGTCCCTGGGCATTCGTGTGGTGCCTCTGGCAGCACTCCTTCCCCAGTCCTCTTGTCCTGCTGCTGGCACCCCCGGACCTGGAGCTGCTAATCTCTGGGCTTAAAGAATCTTCTGATCATGATCTGGTGATCCTGGAGATCTTAGAGTCTAAGCAAGTATTCTTCACTCATTGTCCTCCAATCCTGCATACCCTCATCTGCCAACTTGAAAACATTATTCTTTCCTTTTGCCCATAGTAGCCCTGGAAGACCCATCAGGAAGAGTTCACTAGACGCTAGACTGGGTTTACCATTTTTGTTGTTGTTGTTGTTGAGGAAGATTCGCCCTGACCTAATATCTGCTGCCAATCTTCCTCTTTTTCCTTTTTTGTTTGAGGAAGATTTGCCCTGACCTAACACCTGTGCCAGTCTTCCTCTATTTTGTATGTGGGTTGCTGCCACAGCATGGCTGCTGATCATGGTATAGGTCTGCACCTGGGAACTGAACCCAGGCCTCCAAAATGGAGCATGCCGAACTTAACCATTAGGCCATAGGGCTGGTCCCTGGGTTTACCTTTTGACAGAATAGTATTTATTTCTCTCCACCTGAAGGTTAAGTTAGATCAATCTTTAGAAAGAATTCTTAGTCTCTACGTCCTGCAGAGCAGCTGGGGAGATGTTTCAGTTCTAACCTGGCATCTGGAACGGTGAGAATGTGCGCTGGCCATATTCCTTCAAGGATGGGCTAAGGAGCTGCTTCTTATGCGGCAAAAAACAAACAAAAAATCCCCAAACAAAAGCAAAACAACTCACCAAAAACAGGTTAAGCATTCAAGCTCTTTCAACTTATGTCACAGTGATCCTGGGCACATATTTCTGTGATATCAAAACTGATGTTAACCATGTCTAGGATATGACAATGAGATTAAGTGTATTTGCATGGAGGAGAATGGTAAGTGAGGTTTGGGTAATAGGCATAGCAAGTAAGAGGAATAAGAATAATGCCACTTAAGCCATAGACCAGGCCTACTTATTTCTTTTGAGTGTGTGTGTATATGTGTGTGTGTGTGTGTGTGTGTGTGTGTGTGTGTGTGTGTGTTATTCATACTTGAAAAGTTCCAGGATGTGCTGTTGCTTTATTGGGAAACCAGAAATGCCAATCCCATTTCTTAAGGATAAGATACTGCAGCAGGAGTGCTGGTCTCGGAGAATGTTCCGGACCTGGGAGACAGCAAGGGGAGTGCCCAGGGCGTCTGCTTTCACATCTGGGCTCACATTTGAAGAGTAACGTTCGACTTGACAACACGCTCCGCGCTGCAGTTTACGGCATTCTTAATACTATGAAACTTGTGTTTGGGGCTGGGGGTGGAAAGGGAAGACGATAACCGGCAGGCTGAATATGCTGATCTTTTCACGTGCTCCTCTTTCCCGGTCTCTGCTGCTGCGGTTCAGTTTGCTGGTTTGCCGGCTGTCTCCGAGCCACTGATCTGATCCGCGCTGTCTGAGCCGTGTCAAAGCCGCCTGGCACTGGCAGCAGCGTTCCTTGCCTTGACATCTCATCCCTCATCCTTCCTTAGATCTCGTCAACCTACACACTCTGCTCCGCCAACAGCTAATAGCGAAATGACTGCGGGGAAGGCAATGACAGCAATAGCTGTTCGGCATTTATTCTACCTTTGGTTTTTGCTGCACGGAAAATTCCGGGACTGATGAGGTCTGAGTTGCTGGGGAGACTAGAGGAGCATGCATTGGGTTTGAGGAAGGTGGGACTCTCAGAAATCTGCCCTTTCTCCTCCTACAATACATCGAAATTTGGGCTGAGTGGTCTTTGGCAATGATTTAATGCTCTCTTTGGACGTTTGTCAATTAACATAGCAGGGTCGACAGTACGCAATGAGAGTTGTATGCTGTCACTAAGGTTCAGAGATTATATATTTCTGTCTCCTGAATATCATTCCTAAGACCATTTATAGTTCAGGGGCAAAACAAGGAATTAGGCTCCTATCATCTGCATTCTTGCTTTTTCGTTGTTCCCATTACCAAAATGCCATCCCATAACACCTGCTTACACAGCTCAGTGCTGTGCAGAGAGACTCGGATAGGAACAGATGCTGCCCTCCCTCCAGGAGCTGGCAGTCCAAGAACAATGCCCTGATAGAGACAAACGTTATTTCTGCCTCCTTTTCTTCTCTGTTATCTGGTGTAAAGCTTGTCATAGTGGATGGATTACACAGACTTTATACTCAGACCTATATCCCAGTCATGTCTTGGTCATTTACTAGCTATGTGATGTTGGGCAATACCTTTGACTCTTCTGAGTCTCAGCTTCCTCATCAGTAAAGTGGGTACAACAATGAAGCATGTGCTATATGGTTGTTCCAAATTTAGACTTAGTGTTCATAAACTAAGCTGGTCTACAGTGAGTGTTTATTCCTGGTAGTTGTTGACATTTTGGACAATGAATCTTATGATATGTGTATGAATATACTATTTCTTTTGATGAGTACGGATGGATTCAGGGCCCCGGATGAAAACAAAGTACTTAAGCTATGGAAACCTATCACATCATATTAGCAGTCCTCTCTTCCACTGCATCATCTCTATTCCTTCCGCCATTGAATTGAATTATGGAGTTAGTTATGGAGTGCTTATTAACTTACCCACATAGATATGAAGTTATTTGGATAGATACAGACATACTTCTGTGTCTATCTATATGATAGATTCATAATGTACCTCATCTGGATAGGTTAACCTGAATATAATGTCTCAATTAATCAAATTCTGCTTTTGGGTGACTTATAAGATACTGGTCTTTTGATTGGTTCCACTCAACCACGGCGAGTAATGCTCACAGTTATTACACTGATGTAGCTCATGGAGAGGGTTCCATATGGATACCTTTTTAACAAATATCGTGACTTTAAATATCGTGTTTTTTGGTGCATTTATGTATTAATAATTTAAGTTGATAATTTGTTCATGTATACTGGGATTGGCCATTATAATGAACTTGAACTCTGTTATAGATTAAATGATAATTATCTTTGATCCTTTTGCTTAACTAGTTTGTCTTGGTTATGCTTATACTGGATACTGCTCAAGTAAAATGATTGATGAGTGAGATGAGAGTTTTTTCATATCAATGTTTCACAAATCTTGTAACTCTGTGGGCCAGTTTTCCATTATAGGCTCAGGTAGGTGTTCTTATAATTTTTTTTTCTAAGCCAGAAAATGAGCCTTCTGCCATCTTCGTGTTCCTGCCCTCAGACAGTTATCTAACAGTTTCTCATACTTGTATAGCAATTTGTACTTCTCAAAGTCCTTTCACTGAAGTACACGATACTGACCCCATTTCCAGTTTCTACCTCCTTGCCTCCATATATGAAGAAAAATGCCAACTACCCAATGATGTGAGGGAAAAGTGGGAATAATTCTTTGGAATGTTAAGCATTTTTCCTTAAGAGTTTGAAGGCCCTATGAAAGCATAGGGCCATTTTTGGAAGAAGAGAAAGAAGATGGAATTCACGGGTTTGGCATTCTTTCACATTCCAGAAGCTGGAGTGTATGTGTGTGTGTAGGGGGATTTCTTGGTTATATCAATCATATTCTACGTCCTTCGTTGTTTGCCAATTGAAGTATGAGTTACTGCAACCAGATTATAAGCAACTTGAAGTCAAAGAATCTTTCTTAGAAATTTATTTGCCTCAAAATGCTTAGCATAGTGTAGAGAAATTTTAAGTCCTCAGTCGTTCTCTTGAAAGCAGTTGAGAGATACTTTCTGCTTCTCACTGCCTAGTTAACATCAGGTTGCATGAAATTGGCTTGTTGGAACTTGTCATTATGTCTGCTCCATGGATAGTAAGGCAAATGCTTACTAGAAGGAGGGTTAATGAGATACACACATATTCAGGTTGTGATAAATGGTCCATGCCCATTTTTGATACCTAATGACTCCGAATTACTTTTAGTGATAGAAGCCCATTAACTTTTTCACAAAATGGTAACGTGAAATCTCCTCCAGAATAGGGGAACTGCTTAAAAACAATGTCTCACAGACGTTAAACTGAAAACAAAAAAAATTCCTGAGACAGAGCTGATGTCTGTTGCATGGTAGCATGGGGCCAGTTGGGAGCTCTTTCAAGAAAGGAGACCTTTCTAACCGGATCTAGGGTCAGAGAGAAGTAGAACTGGCAGCCACCTATGCACGTGACCAAGAAGCATCTTTTGATACTGAGATTTGAGAATATTTGCTGCAGCCCTACCACTGTTAATGTTATCACTTACGGCTAAAGGGTGCTGATAAGCAAGGGGCTGTGGGAAAACAGGAAGACCAAGTGTTTTAAAATGAACACCAGATCCCATTACTAAATATTTTATGTCCCTACTTACTGGGCTAAATTCTCCTCTTTGAGCCAGGGATGGTCATTGAAATTGCAATTTTTCTTCCACAGGTGATTTATTTATTTTGTGCTTTTTCAGTTTCTCTAGGGTGGTCTGGCATAAGCCTGATCACCTGGTAGAACCTGCTCGAAGCAGTTGTCTTAGTCATGGTGTATCAAGGGACCTGCTGATTTGTTGCTTGTTCAGTGGGCTTGGTGGAAGATGGCAATATCGTTGATGTGTGATCCTTGGTTCCACCTCTCCTGATGCTTTCTTCATGCCTGGAGCTTGGGGTACTTGTCTTCCTAACACCGTTTACCACCAGCTAACTGCAGTAGACCTCTCTGAGACATTCCCATGAAAGGCCAGGCACACAAATTCTGCCCTTATATGAAAAAACAGGCTGGGTTATGGAACTTTGTGTGAAACGCTGAAATGTGACATGTTTATGACTAAAAATACATGCTGGCAATATCATCTCCAGAGTGGGGAAGTTTTATTTTGTAATTTCCAAAGCTCAAAACACTGGGAAAATTTTACTCAGGTTTAATTTATTGGTGTTCTACACCTGCTTGTAAAGTGTTGACCCTCTGGGAAGTATACTTTGATGCCTATAGACAGCTAAAAACCAGAATTCATAATTTTCTAACTAGAGTCTTCAAAACCCTGTATTTATAAGACTTTATGAAGGAATAATGTACTGAAGTAACCAAGAACTTTGTGACTTCATGAATGAGGGATATAAATGATGGTTTAGGAATCCTGTAAAGTCAGGCCCTTTTGTTGACATCCCTTTAGTTTGCTGGTACATCTCTGTGGTACATTTTAGGCATTTGGCAAAACTTGGCTCTTTAAATGTTGCCTTAGCACATATTTAAAAAACAGATTGTATACTCCTGACTTTGGAACCTGATTATTAGTGCCAAATTTTGACTATAAAATATCATTCATGGAAAAAGATACTAGTTTTAAAATTATTCAATTTAAAACATTTTTCCCCTATGTTTTATGGATTTTTCTAAAAATTAAATGGTTTAACAAAAATTGCTTACCTAAAAATCCTATTTAGAATATCCCAGATCTCTTATCATATTATTAATTTTACTGAGATTATTTTCTACTAATTCTTTTTTTTAAATTCATTTTGAGTGCCAGATTCCATCAGATCTTGGCCATTTCCTGAAGCCTCCGTCATATAGAAGTGATGAACTGATTCATAAATGTTGAACAGTAATTTCATACATAAAAATATAAAAATAAACCCTTATTTATAAAGTTTAATGATATTAATACATTTAGCCTCAAGAAATTCATGTTTCTGCAAGGACTCTATGGGTAAAAGGGGTTAACCCAATCGCAAGTGTATGGCTGAAAAGTCCCCCACCAGACACAGGCCCAGCAGGTCTTTGAGACCCTCAGGCCTCTCCCTCTGTGGTTGATTTGATTCTTCAATTTCACCTTCTATTTCTGAGACTGAATCTGGGATCCTCCCTTTACTCCTTGACTTCACTCCTGAACTTCTGACTTAGGCCAGGTGACCCGGCTCAGACTCCTAGGGTTCCTGTACTCATCTTTGAGCTGCTGTATCGGCTACCCCCTCATATCCTAAAGCCCAGGTTCCCCAAGTCAGCAGGTGGCTCTACCTGAATTCTTCTTTCACTGCTTGACTTGACTGAGGTTGGAATTTGGCTGTGGTCTGTTTCCTAGTTTCACTAAGATCCAAGAGAGCAGGGCCTGACCCATTTACAGGGGCCGTCTAGCACTTTCAGAAACGAGCTATGGAATGCAGAGGAGGGAGGTTCCAAAGGGATCCTAGAGGGAAAACTTTACTATAGTCAACAACACCTATGCATTTTCTTAATCTTTGATTTAACTATCTCCCACTGGGTTTACTTGAAGTGAGTTGTAGCTTCTTTCCTAATTTTCTTCTAGGCTTTAATTTGCAGAATGGAATGACATTTTTGCTCTTTACATTTTTTGGAAATAATGGAATAGAGTGGGTGAATTAAGAAGAAGAAGAATCACTGTGAGGGAACCCGGCAATGAGAAGCTGTGCGGTTTTGATTGGAGCCTGGTTTGCGAGAGGGACTCACGAGGTACCACAGGCAAATGAATCAGTGGGCATGTCATTAATTTGGCTCATAAAAAAGAGAGTCAATCAGTATCACACCTCAGGGAATGTTCACATAAAATCAGATTCAAGTAAGACTAATTAAAAGGAATTTCCAAGAGTAACTCGGCGTAGTGCCAAATTAAAGAGCACATGCACCTGAGGAGCTCGAAGCGCTAAGGAAAGTTTCGAGGTTTTTCAGGAAGAGGCTGTGGTTAGCACCAGCCTTGGGGAATGAGACTCAGGGTCAGAGACTAGAATTATTCCTAGAATCAGGAAAAATTGGATGAAATTTAGTAATCCCAAAGGGAGACGTTCAAAGGAGACGGTCAAAAATCAAGAAGAATCAGAAAAAGACGTATTAAGAGAGTTCTAAGGATCTGGGTCCTGCTTGCATTGAGCTGGGAGCTGCCTAGGTGGTATATGGGAGAGAAGGATCTGGAAGCCACAGAAACTGGGAGAGACATGAAAATGTAGCTTCTGATAGGAGTATACTTACCTTAAAAAATCTGAGAAACACTGACCAGCTGTTCTCTGATTGGCTGTTCTAACAAGGATGCAGGGTGAAATTTGGTATCAGTGATTATCTAGGGGACAGAGATGTTTCTTTTGTTATTTTTCCTATGAAAAGTGGAAGCATTGTGTTTCTTTCTATCCCTGGTAAGCCCATAAAGGCTTCCCTTCATAAGCGTATGCAAGCTAGGTCTCGGCTCCACTGACTCTCAGGCTAGACACTCAGGGTCATTTATATCTGCACCTTCAGATACACCAATTTACTAACGCTGAGATTAGAGCAGGAATAACCTCAGTGCTCGGTTAATGCCAATTTCCTCTGAAACAGCCAGGCTGGAGACAGATAAGAGTCCCCTGATGACTGATTAAAATATGGTATCCTGAAAATTAAGTGTCTAGTTTGAGTGCAGATGTAGCACAAAGATTTGTTATCTGAATTGACTCAGATTGAATGCTAATATTGGGAAAACTCACTAGGAATAATATAACTGTTCTACTCCCCCAGTAGGAATAAAGAACACTTCTGGGGCATGTTAGAGTCAGGAAAATTGGTATTGAAGTCTTTTATGATGAGCTGTTTAGTCATAAAGCCTACTGATGAGAGGGCAGGCGTCAAAACAGGAGAACTACGGATGACATTAACACTTCTATGATGGTACCCCCTTAGTCTGATTCTACCATTTGATTTGTGCTTTTCCAATAGTGTTGTATGTAACTCAACATTTTCATAAAGGAGCAAAAGGACTTTCTGTGGTGGGCTCATTTCATTTTGGCTAATTTTTCTGTCTCCAGGTTATCATCCAGAATTTGAATAATGACATCTTTTTAAGACATAAAATTGGAAAAAAATTTAAGAGATTAGAAAATGATTGGCTTAATGGAGCTAGTATCAGATTTGGCAAAAGGCTTTAAAAGATCTAGGTTCTGTTTTAATTACTGAAAAATCAACATGTGGATAATATTGAGGAGTGGAATAGAGAATCAGGAAAGGCATTTTTGAATTGTCATTCATTTAAGCTATGTAACACTTGATAAAATGTAGGAAATACCTGTATTCCTAGAAGGTAATGATGATATCAAATCTGTTTATTTTTAAAAAAGTGACATTGTATACTTTTTTTCTGCTAAAGAAGATTCACCCTGTGTTAACGTCTGTTGCCAGTCTTCCTCTTTTTTTGTGAGCTGCCACCGCAGCATGGCCACTGACAGACAAATGATCTAGGTCCCTGCGCGGGAACCGAATCCAGGTCCCTAAAGTGGAGTGTACTGAACTTAATTAACCACTAGACCACAGGGGCTGGCCCAAAAAATGACATTGTATTTTTATATTTTAAATTTAGAAAAGTAAAAAGAAGAAAACAAAAACATGGACAAAATCTTTATTTTCAGAAAAATTCTATATATGTAAAAAAAATAAAGTTATGTATATGTGGTATATAGATGTGCATATATTTATACGTATTTCTATACACGTGTGTATAGATATCTATATACACAGATATATACGTCTATCTATATACACACTATCTATATATCTGTGTCTATCTATATCTATCCATCATCTACGTCTATCTATCTACCTATCAATCTATCATCTATCATCTATCTGTTAGAAAATTCCAAAAGGCTTTTCTGATTCCTGTAAGATGAGGACTAAGATAATGCAAAATTAAATATTGACCTGAACTTATAGGAAAGAAAATTAAATACTTGGTCACCAGAAACAAACAGGGAATTATGAAAACCAGAACTCTCATAAATGATCTGATGCTGCGCCATGAGCTGTACCATTTTACATTCCTACTGTGAGTATGAGTGATCCAATTTCTCCACATCCCCACCATCATCAGGTGTTATCACTATTTTCTATTTTGGCTATTCTGATAGGTGTGTAGTGATACATCATTGTGATTTTAATGTGCATTTCCCTAATGGCTAATGATGTTGAAAATCTTTCTTCTCTCTCTGGTATTCCTGTTACGTGTATGTTACACCTTTTGTAGTTGTCCCACAGTTCTTGGATATTCTGTTTTCTGGCTTTTTCAGTCTTTTTTCTCTTTTGGAAATTTCTTTTGAGGTATCCTCAAGCTTAGAGATTCTTTTCTCTGATGTATCCAGCCTGCTAATGAGCCCATCAAAAGCGTTTTTCATTTCTGTTACAATGTTTTTGATCTCTAGCAGTTCTTTTTGATTCTTTTTTTTTTTTTTTAAAGATTTTATTTTTTCCTTTTTCTCCCCAAAGCCCCCCAGTACATAGTTGTATATTTCTCGTTGTGGGTTCTTCTAGTTGTGGTATGTGGGACGCTGCCTCAGCGTGGTTTGATGAGCAGTGCCATGTCCGCGCCCAGGATTCGAACCAACGAAACACTGGGACGCCTGCAGCGGAGCGCGCGAACTTAACCACTCGGCCATGGGGCCAGCCCCTCTTTTTGATTCTTTTTCATAATTTCCATCTCTCTGCTTATATAGCCCATCTGTTCTTGCATGTTGTTTACTTTATCCATTAAATCCCTTAGCATATTAATCATAGTTGTTTTAAATTCGTGGTCACATAATTTCAACATCCTTGCCATATCTGAGTCTGGTTCTGATGCTTGCTGTGTCTCTTCAAACTGTGTTTTTCGCCTGTTAGTATGCTTTGTAATTTTTTGTTGAAAGCTAGACATGATGTACTGGAAAAAGGGAACTCCATTAAATAGATGTGTGGTGGTGAGGTGTTACAGAGGGAAAGTGGTCCATAGTGCTATGATTAGGTCTTTGTCCTTTAGTAAACCTATGCCCCTGGGCTGTGACCTTCACCAGTGCTTCTCAGACTTTCCCTCCTCCCTGCTTTCAAGGGACAGGATGGCTACAGTGGGCTGGAGTTGGTCTTTCTCTTCACTCAGGTAGCTTAGGTTCTGATGAAATCCTGGTAGGTTAGGCCTGGTAAAATAGTTTTGTTGTGGCAGGCCTTGTAAAGAAGAATAGAATTCTCTGGTGTATTTCAAAGAGATCGCTTTTCCCCTCCCCCTGCCTGAAACGCGAGTGGATTTTTCTCTGATCTTCACTCCGAGAATCTGGTAGAGCTCCTAGAGGTAAAACTCACAAAACTATGCTTCTTCCTCCAATTCTCGATCACTTTGGAGTTTTTTTCTCTCAGACTTGTCCACACTGAGCCTCCAGTGGTTTGCCAATTACAATTCAGGTGCCCCTACTCCAGGACTGGTTCCAAAAGCAGCGTCTGCTTGAGGCTTTCTGCTCCAGTTAGGATTCTCTGTGTCCACTGATCTGTCTAATTTTTGGTGTGGTGATTTGTTCTGTGACCTCTCTTCTCTGATGGATCTAAGAAGAGTTGTTGATTTTCATTTTGTTTTGCTTTTTATTTATTGTTATGATGGAGTAACAACTTCTAAGCCCCTGAACGCCAAACTGGAAACTTGAAGTCTCTATTTTTAACTTTTTAAAATAATCACTATCCTGTTTTCCTTAGTGGCTGCACCACTTTCCCTTCCCACCAATAGTGCCCAAGGGTTTTGATCTCTCCACATCCTTGCCAAGATCCACCACTCTTCACTTTCTTGATAGTAGCCATCCGAATGGGTGTGAAGTGGTATCTCATTCTAGTTTTGATTTGTATTTTCCTAATGATTACTTGGCCATTTGTATATTTGGTGAAATGTCTATTCAAATCCTTTGCCTGTTTTTTAATCAGGTTGTGTGTGTGTGAGTTGTAGGAGTTCTTTATATACTCTGGATATCAACCTCTTATCATATCTGTTCATATGATTTGCCAATATTTTCTCCCATTACATAGGTTGACTTTTCACTCTGTTGATTTTGTCCTTTGATGCACAGAAGTTTTAAATTTTGACCAAGTCTAATTTATTTGTTGTAAATTTGGTTGCTTGTACTTTTGATATCATATCCAAAAAATCATTGCCAAATCCAACATCATGTACTTTTCCCCTGTGTTTTCTTCTAAGACTTTTATAGTTTTAGGTCTTATTTAGATCTTTGATCCATTTTGAGTTAATAATTTTTGTACATATAAGGATCCAGCTTCATTCTTTTGCAAGTGGATGTTCAATTTTCCCAACACCATTTGTTGAAAAGACTGGTTTTTTCCCCCATTTGTAGTCTCAGCATTCTGGTCAAAAATCATTTGACCATATGCATGAGGGTTTATATCTGGGCTCTTTGTTCTGTTCCTTTGGTCTACATTTCTGTTGCTATGCCAGTACCACACTGTTTTGATTATGGTAGCTTTGTAATAAGTTTTGAAACCAGGCCTAGTGTGAGACTTCTAACTTTGTTCCTTTTCCAAGATAGTTTTGACTATTTGGGGTCCTATGAGATTTCATATGAATTTTAGGTTGGGTTTTTCTACTTCTGCAGAAAACACATTAGGATTTAAATAGGCATTGCATTGAATCTGTAGATTGCTTTGAATAGGATTGACATCTTAACAATATTACATCTGCCAATCCATGAAGACAGGCTGTCTTTGCATTTATTTGTGTCTTCTTTAATTTCTGTCAGAAATACGTGTAGTTTTCAGCATACAATCTTTTGTCTTCTTGGGTAAACTTATTCCTAAGTATTTTATTCAGTGTATAGAAACACAATTGATTTTTGTGTGTTGATTTTTCTCCAATCTTCTATTGAGCCCATCCAGTGAGATTTTTATCTTCGTTGTTATGCTTTTCAGCTCTATAATTTCCTTTTGGTTCTATTGTATTTCTCTTATTTATTTGCTGAGATTTTATATTTTTTCATTTGTTTCCAGAGTGTTTGTAGTTGCTTTTCTTGAAACATTTTTGTTTGTTGCTTTAAAATTTTGTCAGGTAATTTTAACCTCTGAGTCATCTCAGTGTTGACATCTACTAATTGTCTTTTCTTATTCAAGTTGGGTTTGTCCTGGTTCTTGGTATGATGAGAGATTTTTGATTGTACCCTAGACACTTTGGGTCTTATGCTGGGGGACCCTGGATCCTATTTAACTTTTTTGTTTTATTTTTTATTTCTTAGCAGACAGTGTCTCCATTTAGTGGTAGTGTGCAGATCTAGGGTTGATGTGGATGTTTTAGCTATCTGTTGGGCCCTGCTGATACTCCCTGGCAAGGTGAAATATTGACTTACACTGCCTCATTGCAGATGGGGGAGAGGGTAGAAGTTCAGCTCCCTCTCAGCCCTGCCCACACCTTTCTGCTAGAAGCTGAACAGTGCGTGGCACCACTTGATTGTCACTGAGCAGTATGTAAGGTCAGCATGCTACCGATCCTCATTGACTCCTGAGTAGGAGGAGGTGAAGGGCTGACTTGCATCTCTTTGTGCAGCCTTGCTATGCCTTGTTGACAACCTAAGGTGGTAGAGGCTTAGCTTTCTGCTGGGATCACTGATGGGGGCAGAGAATGAAAGGAAGAGGAAGAGCCTTCCTTCCTCTTTTTTTCTTTTTGAGGAAGATTAGCCCTGAGCTAACATCTGCGGCCAATCCTTCTCTTTTTCCTGAGGAAGACTGGCCCTGAGCTAACATCTGTGACCATCTTCCTCACTTTATATGTGGGACACCTGCCACAGCATGGCTTGACAAGCGGTGCATAGGTCCACACCCAGGATCCAAACCAGTGAACCCCAGGCTGCTGAAGTGGAATGTGCAAACGTAACCACTGCTCCACCAGGCTGGCCCCCCTTCCTTCTTTTTTAAAAAAATATTTTGGACTAAAAAAAGCACTTTCTTTCCTCTCACTCTTAATTGATAATTTTGCCCTTTGTAGAATTTTTGGTTCACAGTCATTTTTGTTTAGCACTTTGGAAATTCTCCTCCATGATCTGTTGCTGCTGCTGAGAATTCTACTGTCAGTCCTATCTGTGTTCCTCTCCAGGACTGTCTTTTAACTCTAGTTATAGTTAAGATAGTTCCTCTTGTTTTGATGTTATACTGTTTCTCTATGATGCTTCATTTATGTTTACCCTTCTTGCTAGGTAGTTTGGTGAACTTCTAATTCTCAACTTGGAAAAATTCTCAACCATTCTCTTCAAATACTCCAAATTCTCTCCAAATATTCTCCACACTGTGTTCCATTTTTTGGAAAATTTGTACTTGTCTTTCATATTTTTTATTTCACCATTCCTCTGTGTTACATTCTGATTAACCTTTTCAGTGTGATCTTTTAATTCACTAATTCTCTCATTTAGTTTAGAGTTTATGCCCAGTAATGAAATTTTTAAAAATTTCAGTGAATATATTGTTTTATTTCTGTTTCTAATAGTTCCTTTTCCTTGCCATCTGATCCTGTTTTATTTCAAATTGTTTGTATTTTGTAATTTCTTCTTTTTCTATTTTATTTTTTTTTAGTGCGGAAGATTGGCCCTGAGCTAACATCTATGCCAGTCTTCCTCTATTTTGTGTGTGGGTCACTGCCATAGCATGGCTTGAGGAGCAGTGTAGGTCCACTCCTGGGAGCTGATCCTGCAAACTCTGGCTGCCAAAGTGGAGTGTGCTGAACTTAGCCATCAGGCTGGCCCCTATTTCTTCTTATTTTAAAAAAATAATTGGTCCATATCTTGAGGACCCTATAATGTATTTATTTTAAAGTGATTTATTTTTAGATGGCAATGTTATTTCCATCTTGTCTTGAATGAATCCCTCTTCCAATTGTTGATTTTGTCATCTATTTTTCTTAACCTCAGTGTTCCTCATGTGATTTTAAATTTTGGTTTGTAGGCTTATCTTGATTGTGAGTTTCTTTGCTTTCTTTCCCTCTTCTCATCATTTCCCAGCTAGTGGTTGTCTTCACTTTGCTCCCAAGGTCCCAAGATCTTATATTGGGACTTTGGAATTTATGCCTTGCTCTGATAATGGCAACATTGCAGAGCTAGTCAACAAATCAGAGTATAGTTTGCTCCTGTTCATGACTCTGAGGTCAAGTCTGTGTGCTTTCGATCACAAGTTTACTTAAGTTATAGCTGCAGGCGGTTTTCAGCCACAGGTTTTTAGGGTTCTTTCACGGGTGTTGGACCTTCATTCCAGCCTCAGCTTTGAGCAGTGAGACTTGCTTTGCTCCAGCACTCAGGGGATACTTCTGTTCCTTTCATTCATTAGAATCCAAGACAACTGGCCCCTTCTGCTAACTTCTACTCCTGGAACTCTGAAGAACCAGAGATTTTTTCATATATTATATATTGTATGTCTATAGTATATATACATTAATATATGAAATTATATATTATATTCATAAATATATATGAATATATATATGAATCTCTAGCACTTAGCTCTTAGCAGTGTACATGGCATCAAGTAGCCATATATTAAATATTTATAGGATTGAGGTTGTTTATTTATGTTAAGACTTTGGTTACTATTTTATTATAGTAGAAATTTTAAGCTATTATAATGCTTTTCCAAATGAATTTTTTTCTGTGTTAAGCACTGTAATTTCCATTTAGCTAAAAATTGTCCTGAATCAAATTTATTTTATGAAAATAAATTCACTTTTATGTTGGCAATCCAAACTCCAATCTTGGGCTTCAAATGAACTGAAATGTTTGTGCTAGATTTTCAAGATTTTAACCAGGTCTGAAAGGATCAACAAAGATACTAACTAGCACACTTAAAGGATAAAATTTCTTTTTGGGAAAACATAAAATAATTTTTTGAGGAAGTCATTTTGATAAATTTACACTAATGTGTTCATAACTGGTGATCAGACGTCTGAAAACATTCTGAAAACCTCAAAAATATGGTAAACAGCATAAAACTTATCTGAAAGTTAAAGGAGGTGATGTCAGAAAAGGAAAATGACTCTTATGAAGCCATGAACTTTGCAGATGGCGTTCCCCTTAATGGTCTAATATTGATTTAAAGAAAATTTAATTTTAAACTTTAAGTACATGGACTGTTAACTAATAAATTTCAGAAAGAAATAGATTAGAAGAACTGAGGAGAGTAAGATGGTGGAGGATAGAGAATCTCATGATATACTTTGTCTCTCAAAAATAATTTGTGGTGGGGCCGGCCCCGTGGCTGAGTGATTGAGTTCGCACACTCTGCTTCGGCAGCCTGGGGTTTTGCTCGTTCGGATCCTGGGCGTGGACATAGCACCACTCCTCAGGCCATGCTGAGGTGGTGTCCCACACAGCACAACCAGAAGGACACACAACTAGAATATACAACTATGTACTGGGGGGTTTTGGGGAGAAGAAGAAGGAAGAAGAAAAAAAGAAAAAAAGATTGGTGACAGATGTTAGCTTAGGTGCCAATCTTTAAAAAAAAGTCATAATTTTGTAGTGCATGAGTTTATGTTAAATAAATGAATCAATGAAAAATAACATGTATATCAGTGATACTATCAGAAAAAGAGCAAGTGCTTCCAGTAAAATCACAAATACAGAGTAGTCAGGAGTTAATTAGAGACTTCAAATGCTAAGCATCATGAGGACACCAATGTGTTAAAACCAAGTATACTATTGCATTAATTTCCTGGGACTGCTGTAACAAATAAAGACAAACTTGTTGGCTCAAAAGAACAGAAATTTATTCTCTTGCAGTTCTGGAGGCCAAAAGTCGGCAGGGCCACACTCTCCCCAGAGCTTCTAGGAGACACCCTGTTCCTTGCCTCTTCCAGCTTCTAGTGGCTGTCAGCATTCCTTGGCTTGTGGTTGCATCTTGTCATATCGTCTTTTCCTCTGTGTGTCTGTCTCTAAACTCCATCTTCCTCTCTCTGATAAGGATACGTGTGATGGCATTTTGTGCTTCCCCAGATAATCCGAGGTAAGTTCCTTTTATAAGATCCTTAACTTAATCACATCTTTTGCTGTATAAACTAATATCCACTCCTTTGCCATATGGTACCCCTGGTGCTATTGACAGATTCCAAGGGTTAGGACACTGCATTAATTTGCTAGGACTGCCATAACCAAAGACCACAGACCGGGGGGCTTACACAGTAGAAATGGATTGTCTCACAGTTCTGGAGGCTAGAAGCCCAAGATCAAGGTCTCGGCAGGTTTGATTTCTCCTAGGGACTCCCTCTTTGGCTTGTAGACAGCTACTCTCTCACTGTGTCCTCACATGTTCTTTCCTCTCTGCACATGCACCCCTGCTGTCTCTCTGCATGTCCAAATTTCCTCTTCTTATAAGGACACTAGTCAGCTTGGCCCACCCTAGAGTCCTCATTTTAACATAATTTCCTCCTTAAAGACCTAATCTCTACCTACAATCACATTCTACTGTCCTGGGGGTTAGGGCTTCACCATATGAATTTGCGGGGAGGGACACAATTCAGCCCGTAGTGACATGAGCATATCTTTTTGGGGGCCACGATTCAGACCACTACAAATGTGTGACTTTCAATTGAAATCATGAAAAATAATTAAATATAATCTACTAAACTCTATTCGTCAATGTAAGCAAGTGTAATCCATTTAAGAGGCAATCTCATCAATATAGTTAAAATTTCAGAGGAAAACGACTCTATCAGGAGTTACTGACAATTAACTAGAAAAATCACTTACATGGAATAGTTATTTCTCAATGAGGCAAGATTGAATGTACTGTTAGCACATTGCAAAATCTCACGCTGATATTTATTTGGGAATATTTTTCAAAAACTCTCCCTTTCACTTATGGCTTTTTAGAGAGACTTGTGAAGATTACAATAGAAAAGAATTCTCCCTTGGTTAAAGGAAAACATGTAATTTCAGTGGAGGTGTAATTTATACTATACACTGCAATTGCCTGACTTTAATGAGAAAATAAAGTAAATTCCAATATACTTTCCTGGGAATCATTCCAGCTCTCAATAATCTGCTGCAGTGAGATGCCAGGAAGAGGCTGTTCATAGAGAGATGGCCAAAAGTCCACATCTATAAACATAAATAGGTTGCTTTCTTGGTAACATTATCTTTGATTACAAAGAAAGTGAGCTAATATTAATGCATATATTTGCAGAGACAGATCATGCAAATACCATGTACATGGTACCCGGACGTCTAAGGACATAAAAATCACAAATATAAAAAAAATCATACTGGGGCCAGTCCCGTGGTTGAGTGGTTAAAGTTCTGCACTCTGCTTTGGTGGCCTGAGTTCAGGTTTGGATCCTGGGTGTGAATCTAATCCACTCATCAGCCATGCTGTGGAGGCACCCTGCATACAAAGTAGAGTAAGATTGGCACAGATGTTAGCTCTGGGCTGATCTTCCTCAAGCAAAAGAAAAAAAAAAGAAGAGAGGAAGATTTGCAATGGATGTTAGCTCAGGGTGAATCTTCCTCACCAAAAAAAAAAAAAAAAAAAAACCCACACCAATTTTATAGACAGTCCCTTGTCTTGTTCTTTGCCTCAGAAAAATCTAAATTCCCTTTATATTTATTCCTGCTCCATACCTCAAGCTCTTCTGCATTGCCCATATGTAGTACTTCCACTCTCTCTTCCGTTTCCAGTCTGTATGGTTCTTCTATTTACCTTCAGAACAATCGGCATAGGCTTGGGCTTCAAGTATAGCACCAACTCATTCAGCATAAAGTGTTTCAGAATTCAGGATAATTTGAACATATACTGGATTGAATAGTGCATGTTCCCCCCTCAAAAATGTCCACCTGGAACCTCAGACTGTAACCTTATTTGGAAATAAAGTCTTTGCAGATGTAGTTAGTTAAATTAAGATGGTGTCATACTGGATTAGGGTGAGTTCAAATCCAGTGACTGGGCTCCTTATAGGGAGAGTAAACAGAGACACAGACTCACAGGAGAGAAGGCCATGTGAAGACGAAGGCAGAGATTGGACCGATGCTGCCACAAGCCAAGGAATACTAACAACTGGCAGAACCCCCAAGAAGTTAGAGGACTCAAGGAAACATTCTTCCCTAGAGCTTTGAGGAAGCCTGGCCTGGGATGCCTTGATTTCAGACTTCTAGCCTCTAGAACCATGAGACAATAATTTCTGTTTTAAGCCACTCAGTTTATGGTAGTTTCTTAAGTGAGGCCTAGAAAACTAATGCAGAACATGAGTGTGATAATTTGAATCTATCAAGTGTGCTCCAGATAAAATCTATTAGGAAAATGAGCCAAGGCATCATATAGTTAGTATGACACCAAATGAGCAACATTCTTTTTACGGCGTCTTTGTCAAATGGTCATTTAGCCCCATCCAGAGATGGGGAGTCAATTACCCCATAATGAAGGAAGGGTGCTGCATTTTAGGGCAGCTCTAACTGTCAGAATTTCTGTTAGTGACCTAAAGTCTGCCTCCCTCTACGTCCACTAATTCTGGTTGTGTCCTCTAGTTGAAACTTCTGGCCCCACTTTGACGTTGTTTGAAATATTTGCAAAGTCTTCAGTCACCCCTTAATTTGCTATTCTCTTTGTTAATCAGTTCACTTTCTTCCAGTATATGAAATGCATTCTAAACGCCTAACCATTGTGTTTTTTCTCCCCCGTGTTATTGTGGCAAACATTTTTCTGAGGATCAAATACATTTTTTCTGATGAAGTTTGACTAGACCAGTGAAGCATGGGACTAATTGTTCCTGTAATTTGGGCATAAAAATTTTATCTTGAAGCCTAAGATGAAATTAAAAGTTTTTAACCTATACCTTATATACTCGGCTAATTAATCTTTTATTATAATTTTATGTTAAAATTTAAATTATTCATTAATTTATTAAATAATTTTATATCATAATTATATTACAGTTATTATTTTTCTGTATAAGTTTCACTCATAAATATATAGAATAAAATGAGAGCTTCATTCTTCTCACCCCTCCCTCCTAAACACCCATCGTTAGATCATAAGCATCCAAAGATTTAGTATTTGTCTTTCTGGTCCTTATTTTTTGTGTTTAAATACATAACACACATATATGTGTCTGTACATATACATATACCCACATATATATATACACACATCTATTTGTGTTAGTGCCCGTGGATTCAATTCTGACTCGTAGCAGCCCCACAGACAACACAGCAGAACCCTGCCCCGTCTTTTTGCGCCCTCCTCTCATCTTTCCGCGCTATATCAGACAATGCTTCGCTGTTATTCACAGGATTTTCATGGCCAATATTTTCAGAAGCGGGTGGCCAGGTCTTTCTTCCTAGTTTGTCTAGTCTGGAAGCTCTGCTGAAACCTGTCCACCAGGGGTGACCCTGCTGGTATTTGAAATATTGATGGCACAGCTTTCAGTCTCTCAGGAACATGTAGCCACCACAGGATGACAACAGATGGGTGATGTGGTTCCCTGACTGGGAAACAAACCTGGGCCGTGGCAGTGAGAGTGCAGAATCTTAACCACTAGACCACCAGGGCTGGCTATTCATATCTATAGTCTTAAAAAAATAGGGTATTGCTTCCTGTGTTTCTACATCTCAGTTCCCTCACACTTTGCTCAGTTAGATGGTTTGCTCTGACCATTTTACATCGCATATATTGCCGTTGGTGTTCGGTACTAAATTCAAGATTTTGATGCTGAATTCAAGAAGTTTAAAAATGTCATCTTCTTGTGTTTTTACTTTGTATTAATCAACAACATTTTAAATTTTAACTTGGATGTCTAATATATTTGTTATCTCTTTCAGTTTTGTGCCTGTTAACTTTGAAAAGCACACTTCCTGTATCTTTGTGAAAGTCATGGGAAAAAAATATTGACCAGAATTAGAGCAGGGGAAGTTACCCTATCATAAATTTACTTTAGGGACCGCATCATTTATCAACATTATTAATGTAGAATTATCTAAATAGTTGCAAATCCAGGGACCATGCAGTTAGTTGTATCAACTGAGGTTTTCGAGATAATGTGGTTTTCTTTTTCTGGACTCTGGGCTGTGGGGTGGTGCAGAAAGGGGTTTGGTTGTGTTCTTCCTTCTCAAAACTGGAGTAGAAGACCTGGACCAAAAAACCCAATTGCCTAATGCCACAACAAATTGTGAAAAGTCTAGTCAGTTTAATAAATCTTCACCTGTGTCTTGCTGAATTTGGAAGAAGGCAAGGGCAAAGATATTAACCTTTCTTTTATAGAGAGTGGTTAAAAATTTGAAAAAGCAGGCGTGTTCTCTATAACATAATATTTATGGGAAAATCTCTCACAGTGGTAACGTTCTCTCAAAAATTGCTTCTCCAGCCAGCCCTGATGGCTTAGTGGTTAAAGTTTGGCTGGCTCTGCTTTGGAGGCCCAAGTTCCTTCCCCAGGCGTGGAACCAGGCCACTCGTCAGTCAGTAGCCATGCTGGGCAGCAGCTCACGTAGAGGAACTAGAAGGACTTAGAACCAGAATATACAACTACTGGGGCTTTGGGGGGAAAGAAAAAAAAAAGAGGAAGATTGGTAACACACGTTAGCTCAGGGCGACTCTTTCCCAGGGGGAAGAAAAAAAAAGCTTTCCCTGTTTAAAAAACCCCAATCTGGTGAATGAATCTAGGTTTAGAAATTAAAAAAAAAAAAAAAATTGGTTCTTGAACCATTAAAGAAGGCGATTTTATGCCTTCCTTCTGGAGTTTTTTTTTGAAGAAAGGTAAATAATATTTTTATGTATTTGTTACCCCAACAATGAACAGATTCTCCACCAACAATTTTGCTGCCAAAACGATTTATTTAGTAATGCGTAAACTTTCAGCAGCAGTTTGGGTTCCTGGTTGAAAGGAACAGGATCGGAGCCTGACTGGGGAGTTTACCGGAAGGATGTTAATGGAGGGGGAACACTCACGAGAATAGGGGAGGTGGTAGGTAGGGGTGCCGGTGAAAGAGCCAGGGGGCGTGGCAGGCTGTCCATTGCTCGAATGACCTGAGCCGAATGCTGCTGCTGCTACCACCGCAGCAGCCGTGAACGACCTCCACAAGGAGGGTCTGTCTTTTGACCCTCCTTGGGATTCAGCATCTCGAGAGTTGGCTTCTGATTAGCAAGCTCGTATCATGATCTTTCTCGCAGCTATGCCTGGGAGAAGGATCTGTTCCTCTCTTCTTTCACAGTGCTAAGCAGAAACCTGGCTATGTTAATTTTCTAGGGCTACAGTAACAAAGTACCACGGACCAGGGGGCTTAAACAACAGGAATTGATTTTCCCACAGCTCAGAGGGAAGAAGTCCGACATCAACATGTCAGCAGGGTTGGTTTCTTCTGAGGGCTGTCCGGGAGGGGTCTCTTTCAGGCCTTTTTCCTTGGCTTTTAGACTGCTGCCTTCTCCCTGTGTTTTCACAACATCTTCCCTCTGTATGTGGCTGTGTCTAAATTTCTTCTTACAAAGGTACCAATTGTAATGGATCAGGGACCACCCTAATGACTTCATTTTAATTTAGTTAAAGACCCTATCTCCAAATACACTTACATCTGAAGTCCTGGGGATTAGGACTTCAACCTCTGCATTTTGGGGGGACACAGTTCAGCCCATAACACAGGCATTTGTCTCCCATTGACGCAGCACACTGTGCAGGAGGGGCCACTCTGACAGAACAAGAACCGGGGTACCTGTACAAACAGGAATGGGTTCTGAGCAGCTAAAAAATGATAAACATCGTTCTACTTTTTTCTGTAGCCATAGTTATGGAAATTAATTTTTAATTACAAGAAAATACTATATACAGAAAACTTGAAAATCTAAAAACCCAACTACATACAATATTCAATGTCAGTAAAAGTGCAAGAAAATGAAAATGCTCTCTCTGCTGGGGCCATGGCAGGCTTTTATCCACCCTCTGGCCATTCTACTTTTACATACTGCTAAAGTGGAGTTGTGCCACTTAAATCTCTCTTCAAGAATGTTCTATTCAGCTGCAAGGAGTGCAGTTAGCAGACCATTTCCTGATGTTATTGCCTTCAGGATTCATCTCAGCTTTCAAGCCATGGATGTGCTCTTTTTGGGGTATATAATAACCAAGCATCTCAGGGCTACTGGAGCCTGGCCATTTCCGTCCAACGCTGGCCTCCTCTAACAGGCAGTCTTTGCTTCGGAGCTGCCTTTCAGTTTGTCTGAGACGTGGTCAGATCCACACCGTGACCCGAGCTTCGCCCTGCCCGATCCTGCTTCCTCCCTCTTTCATCTTTCACAGGCGTTATCCCCGCAAAGCTTCTCATACTGCCAACTGCATCTCTATCTGCGTTCCAGAGTGCCTCATTCTCTCTCTCGCTTTCACACACACAGAACATATATTTAATAGTATTTTTATTTGTTTTCTCACTGCCCTTTGTTATTCCAGTCATGGATTTGCAGACTATTGTAATTTTTAATAACATAAACTCTGTCGTTTAAATGTAATATCACTTATTGTTTTCTTTTACCATCTTATCCCTAATGACATCATGGAAATTTTGTATATTTTCCTTAAATTAGTTAAATTATATTATTGACAGTTCACTGTCTTGAAGCCTAATTTGGGGCTACGTAATTTGGTGATTCATTTAAGGCCTAGGTAGAAACTAGGGGAGAGACAGACAGACAGACAGGGAGATGTCTCCCTCTGAGTATTTGCACAGTAGAGTATAAGACTGAGTGGCTGTCGGTGGCCACGGTCTGTGCTATGAACTAATGAGCAGAGGAGGTCTGCAGTTAGAAAGAAGAATCAAGCAGATGGAGAAAAGCAGACTGAGATAGAGAGACCGTGTTCTGGTTCCCTATGAAAGGTCTAAAGGGCTCTTTGCTCCAGTGTGGGTCACGAGGACACCCTAGTCCCGTTCCTGAGTCTAGGTTTGGGGCAACCTTTTGGTCTTCTAATGAATTCCCTTGACTTTGCATGTCTTCGTTTAAATCGGGTTGGCATGATTTGCAACTCAGAAAAGTTTCACTATCATAGCACATAAGCACTTTGTATAACATAGTAGGCATTCAGGAAATTTTAGTAAAATCTGCATCGTGTTACATTTTTAAGAGGAGTCTTTTTACTGTTTCTTCTCAGTGGTCTCAAAGCCTCTTTCATTGTTTGAATTTGTACAGTCTCAAGCTGATAAGCACAGTCTCCTGCAACCTGTTGTCACTTATAAAAATATTACTTACAAAACATAATAACAGAGAGGGGGGAGTGATCAGGAGAGCTTACTATTGGACTAAAGGACAAATTTTCCTCTTCACTAAAAAATCAGACTTTAGATTTTTAGATAAAGGATTTTTGGGATATTTAAGGAGTCCAATTCCCAGTTAGTCTTCGGTGGGGCAAGGTTTCAGGTTGACAGTGTGGCAGGGGACCTAGACAGAGAAAGACTTCTTGGCTGAGTGCTGAATCTGGACATAGATCAGCAAAGAAATCATCACTGGGGTTTGAATTACCCGAGGAGGGTGGGGACGTTTTATTTGGATGAGATCCCTAGATCACCTGGGAATGTGGGTTCCTCATGCAGTCCCAAAATGGGCCGTAATATTCCACGGAGAATACTGGAGGCAATTCATAGGGATTAAATCTGGTAGACATGAATGAGTCCCTTCTAACAATGATCTAATGGCCCAAATATACTGAATCAACTTGGGCCTCTGGGGATAAAAGTGCTCAGTTTGACCTCAGACACCGTAAGAGCAACTTCCGTCCTAGGCAGCAGTCCAGGGTGTCCTTCCTGCTCTCGCCAATATCATGCTTGATTTCCTCTTCACTAGGAGACGAGCTTTGATTTTTGCTTTACTTTTTCCAGGTGTCTCATATGCTTGTGCCAATCTGGAGCCTTCGTGTTGATCCCCGAGGGCAGGCCTCATCTTGCATCTGGGCTAGGGGATTGACTGGAAGCCCATGCTCTGGCCGTATGTCTCAGAGCCAGCTTCTAGGTTCTCTGAGACAGCTCCTCTCCTTGGCGGCAGGGTCTTATCCTCTTTAATCTTGTCAGTCTCTGCCAACAGGGCACTGGTGTCCTGAAACTTGTTCTCCTGATCATTTTGTAGCCATTTGGCAATGAGTGAGCTCTGCTTTTCTGCCTTTTTCAACTGTCATTTTTAATGATTCTAGACTTCCTCTCTGATCCTGGAGCCTATGAGTGGAAAATGTAAGACCGTGGAGAATACATACTGGTGGTGTTTTCCAAGTGTGTGTACAGACTATATTTCATCTGTTAATTCTTGATGATGGTGCCAACAAGGGCCAGGGAGATCTTCACATCAACTCCAAGCCCCTCTAACAAGTGACAAAAAGTAGATTTTATAAGTAACGGGATGGAGTTCTCCATATACAGCCTATGCAGGTCATACCCAAAGGCCTGTGAGAATTCTGATGGAGTTCTCTCTCAGTTATTATATTGAAGCTACACGGTTAATGCTGTCTCTTAGACATCAATAGAGAAAATGTGTGCTTGACTAGACTCTTAAGAGTAATGTCTAAGAGAGGATAATTACAAGCAAATCTTACTAATTCTTGATTACCTATTAGTGGAGGAGAACAAGTAGATGGCTTACTTTGGAAAAAAGTGAATAATGCATCGTGCTGCAGTGCCAATAGCTCACACAAGCGACGGGAATAGTGGTAGGCCCCAGCCTTCAGAGACCCATCCACCTGGCTTTCAGTTCCAGCTCTGACCCTTTCTGATTATGTGACTCAAGCCCTCTAAACTGGCAACAGTCATACCTCCCTCATAAGGTTTTTGCTGGAATTAAGTGTGATAATTTAAAAATATATTTACATTTAACATGATAAGCTAAATATTTATACAACATCTAGTATAATGTTTGGTGTCTCACAGAGGCTAACATTCACAAAAACTTCTTGAACACCTACTATGTTCTATAGGCATTGCACTAAGTGACAGGGATAAGGGGACAGATAAGTCAAAGTTCTTGCCTTCGAGAAGGTTACAGTTTAATGGAAAAGACTGATGGAGAAGTCTAATGGAAGACTATGTCAATTTATGTACATAAATAGACATAAATAGGTACAAAAATAGACAATCTTAATGCAATGTGGTAAGGGTAATTACAGAGAGAGGCATAAGGAAGCACAGAAGCGCAGAGGAGAGAGACATAACAAGACTGGAGATGGAGGTGGGGTCAGGCAAGGCTCTGGGAATAGACGCCTGAACTGAGAATGAGCCAGAAAATAATGAATAAAGATATGCGATACGTACATTTTCAAGAAAATGTGACATTCAATATGTATGAGTTTTCTTCTTCCTTTCTTTAATTCCCATTGAATCACCAACACTTTTATATTTTTTGTCCATTATTGGTGGTTCTAGAACTCAATTTGTTGGTAGTAGGGAAGGAGGAACAAAACTTATGGACCATTGTGGGTTTATAACTGCATATTAAAATTTCTGATTGGTCTCTTAGAAGACTGGCCACTAAAGGACTAAGAAGAAAAAACTAAGACTATAAAGACATTAAAAATGGGAAATATCAGGTGTTATAAAATCAGATTCCGAGAAGTATATACTGGAGGGGAAATTAAGGCAGTAAATATTACTGATGTGTTCGCATGTTTTAAATCTTGCTTTCCTGAAGTGGAACCTGCCTAGCAACAGAGCCTCCTCTGGGCCCCACTCTCCACAGCTGCTCAGCCCTTCAAGTCCTGGAGTCGCTGAGATCAGGGGTACAGCTTAGGAGGTCCCAGGCTTAGAGAAGCTTTGGGATCAGGATGCTAGTGTCTGAAAGTCCTGGGACACACAGGACCCAGAAGACTCAAGGCAGAGCTCTGGAAGTCAGTAACATGCAGCTTCGTTGCCAGTTAGATAGATCTTTGCAGACTGGCCTTGGAACTTTACCATCTTTTATATTCTTTTACAATGGATAAATTCATTCCAACTACCAACAGGGCATTCAGAACACAATTCACTCATAAGATAGAGTAACTTGACCCTGTTTCTTCCAGGTCATGAGGTGAGTCTGTGGAAGCCTGAAGTCTGTACCTAAAATGCATTAGTGCCATTTAGTGATTGCTTCTTCATTTTTGTGCCCTGCTGTTAATATATTTCCTGAGTACAGCATCTCTAGAATCCCTTCAATGCCTTTTCAATTAACGATTCAGTTGAATAACAAATCAAGTAGCATTTATGAGATTAAGTGTATAGGACAATTTGCTGAGTAGGTTTATCAAAGAGAGTTCTATATTTCAAGATGCTCACACTTGCATATCTTTCCAAGAACAAACCAACACTTGGGCTAGGCCTCCAGGAAATTCAAACATCTGTATTAAAAAAAAAATATCTGGAACAATCAATCATCCAGTTTTGTCAACATGAAGCCAAAGACCTAGATCATTGGAAATGTGTCTAACCAGATGTCATTCAGTCTGTGGATGTATCTAGAATCAAAACTACAAACACAGACCAAGGAATAAAACACATCAACAGTCTTGCTCTTGAGTCCTTCATGTGCACTTTCGCTTCTCGAGTTGAAACAAGCAGAAAGTAAATTCGGAATTTATGGAGGTGACGGAGGTTGTCTCCTTATAATAACCTGTGAAATAATCTTTAGAGAATGAGTAAGGAATATTTAGATAGTGTGTTGGGAACATTCTAGGTGCCAGCAGAAAGCTACATAGAATTTTGGCTGACTGCAGTGTAAGGAATTGTGCAAATTGGGATAGTGCATGTAGTTTTCTTGTGTAAAACAAATTGAATCTTTTGTATTATACTAGCGAAAAAAGTTCTATTCTAGTTAAAAAAGAAAGGTTTTGAGATAAATTTTACTACTTTTATAATAAACGAAAATAATTTTAAGTGCTGATAGCTACCATTTATTGAGCACATGCTAAGTGGCGGGCCCTGTACTAAATGCATTTCCTCTACTAAACTCAGTAAAGTTGGGACTATTGTTCTCCTTCTTTTGCAGATTAGAAAACTGAGGAAAATTAGAGAAGTTGAAAAATTGACTCAAGATTTCACAAGTGCTGACTGGTGGAGCTGGGGTTTGAAGTCAGGCCCTTCATCTCTGGAGCCTGCCTGATCCGCTCAGCCAGGCTGTCTCCTTTCCAGCAGCCCTGCCCTGGGGACCTGAGGCAAATCTACAGAAGGTCAATAAGCTCCTCAATAAAACAGCAACTGGCACCAACGGCAACTACGTTAACAATGGTTAAGAAATATTGAGATCTTAATATGTTGTAGTGATTTTATTTTTATCTCTAATTTTCAAAATTCTGTGATGTTATCACCTTGTACAGATGCAGAGGTTGCAATGTGGAGAGACTGGGTGATGGCCAACATCACAGGGCACTTAAGTGGGGGAGCCAGGAGTGATCCCTGGTCTGAGGTCAGATCATTCAAACACTAGGTTCACGCCTCTCCCTGCCTTCGCTCCCTGCCGTCCTTACCAGTCTTTCGGGGTCCCCTGCCATTTAGGTACCCAAGGGATGTTCCGAGTCTCTCCTTCCCTCACTCTTCTTGTCCTCCTACATCCTGTTTAGGCAGCTCTTTCTCTAACCCCATTCATATACTGATTTTTCAGAGCATCTTATTCCATTTCCTGAGAGCTTTGTTCTTGAGAACACAACTGTGGCTGCCTTGGAGGTATCAGGCTCGGATTTCCCTTCAAGAAAGATCTTGCTGCTCAGCTATGGAGAGTGCAGTTAGCTCACAGCCTCCAGCTACTAATGCCTTCAGGATCCAGTTCAGTTTTCTGGCTGAAGCCATGCTCTTCCTGGGCAATGACTAGCCAGCGACTGAGCACAGAGGTACCAGGGCCTGGACGTTTTTGCCTGATAAAGCCTTGTTTCACAGCTCCCCACTGGGTTGGCAGGGACTTTGTCGGAGCTGTATGATGGTCTGATCTTCCTGTCTCATCCTGCTGCCTCCAATCACAGCCCAGTAAACCTCTTGAATTGCTAACTCCATCTCAGTGCCCACTTCCCAGAAGACCCAATTGGCACTACAGCTAAGTCAGTAATCTATCCAAGGCGGATGATGGGACGATGTGTTTAAGTGGGCTGGTGTGCTGAGAGAAAGGGAGAGTGAGAAATAGAGAGAAAGAAGGAGGGGAGGCGAGAGGGACAGAGGGAGCAAACAAGCTCAAATGAAAACTTTTGGGTAGGTGTTTATTCTATTCTATTTATCCATAGGTCTGTCATTTAACCCTTCTTTACTTATGCTTAAACTGTGGCAGTGGGGGGCGGCCTGGTGGCGCAGCGGTTAAGTGTGCATGTTCTGCTTTGGCGGCCTGGGGTTCACTGGTTCGGATCCCAGGTGCAGACATGGCACCACTTGGCAAGCCATGCTGTGGCAGGCGTCCCACATATAAAGTGGAGGAAGACAGGCACGGATGTTAGCTCAGGGCCGGTCTTCCTCAGCAAAAAGAGGAGGATTGGCAGCAACATGTTAGTTCAGGGCTAATCTTCCTAAAAAAATAAATAACATAAATAAAATAAAATAAGTAAACTGTAGCATTGAAGAATATTGTAACTCAAAGGTTAAAATAAATTGAAAAAAATACACCAAAAATACATGAATGCTATTACAAGTTTTTGGTCATTTTATTATATTATATAGTCAAATTTTAAGTACTCTCAAAGTGCCTAGAATAATACCTGAAACACAGTAGTAAGCTCTCAATAAATGCTTGTTGAATGAGTAAAAAATGAATAAAAGTTTAAAAAACTCAACACGTTATACTTTTGAACCAGGAAAAAGAGTTTTCCAGAGTAGGTAATCGTGGCAGTTGTCAATGGATAGAAATGTTTCAGACTGAATAATAGGAAACATTCTTTGTGTACAGATAGCCATTAGTTTATACTAGCTAGGCAGTGTCCCTCAGCACGGTTAACTTCTGAAAGCCCATACAGAGAAGTGGACTTAATTCCTGCCCTCTAGGACTTGCGCTGTAACAGGGCTTCTTGGTCAAATGAAAAGTCAAGTCAGTGTTGTAGCTAGGGACCCGAGGGATGGCTTATGAGGAGGGACTCCCCAACGCAATCCGAATGTTCATACCGTCTAAGAAAAATAGCAAGCTTTCTATGCATTTCAAGTCGTTTAACTACTGCTTCAAATCAGTTAACTGCCCAGAAGCCCTTCCTAGTTAGAAAATCTGGAGAAGTCACTGCATTCTGCTGAAAAGCATATATGACCTGAGTGGGTTGGAGGTCATGCTGGCAGATGGGAACTCTGTCAAGGAAGCACCCTGCATTCTCAAGGGGAGACAGTGATGAGATTACAATTAAAGGAGGGAAGGGCTATGATTGGCTCACTTGGAAGCCTCAGATGATGTTGGATCCAAGTTCTGGGACATAGCTGTTACTAATGCCCCTTCTAAATTGTAACTGGTGTAAGACTACTACTCTGCAAAATTTCATATACAATCTTATTTTTATATTAATATTTTGTGATGTAACCAGTTGGTAATGCAGTAGAAGATACAAGTATATCTCATTCTACTTAAGATAGAATTTTGGATAAGGCAATTTTGTTAAAAATTGGAGCAAACAGTGGTCTGAGGAGGCCAACATAAAATGGTAGAAAGGATAAAAGATAATGGTGAGTAAAAGAATATGGAACAAATATGCTTTTCAGTGTATCAGGTTGAAAATCACTAAAGTAATATTTCTCCTATAATTAAACAAAATATCCTTATATTAATTTATCAAATTGCAAGATGACTTTGTTTTATGCAGTTTGAATAAAAGTGAAGGGTCTCATTGGTGAGGAAAAATGGAATGTTTGCGTGGAAAACACATTGGCTAAAGAATATATAAAAAGGATATGTGGAAATCAGTAAGAGGGAAGAGTCAACTATTGCAAATATTTTATTCCAATATAATTCAGCAAAATGATTCCTAGGAAATTGATAAGAATAAGAAAAATTTAAATCTGAGACATCAATCTTTAAACACTGCAATTTTCAAAGTAATGCCAACTAAATCATTTGTTACTGATGTCAGAACACTCAGGTATTTGGGGAAAATGTCGTTTTAAAAATTATGCTTCTACCACATACTGGTTATGAATTATTCAATAAATGTGTAGGGGTGATGTTGTTTATAACACATTTCCTGCCAACTTCTGTTTTTCACTAATTTAAAAAAAACCTGAGAAACTTGAGATGGCTTCAGAATGTAATTGGTAATAGAAGCAGATGACACTTATTTGACCTTTCATTTTGGCTTCTAGGCATTTGCAATCAGTTGTAGGTAAGATATGGGGACAGACAATATGCATTAAAATTAGCCCCATCTTTTTTAGCTGCCAAAGAGTAGACTTGGTCATAAAATTTGGGAGTAAAGAAGCTGAGAGTTCATCTAGTCCCGTTCTTGTGCTTTACAGGTGAGAAAACGCTCGGTCAGAGAGGTAGTAAATTGACCAGCTCAAGGTCGGGTAGGAAGTAAATGGGAGCAGATCTCAGCCACTTGACTTAGTGCCAGAGACCCTTTGTCCCCATTCCCAGTATCAAGCCTTTCTTTTCTATTTGGGGAGATTAGACTATTTATATATTATATAAAATTATGAAATATTTTAAGCATCCTGAAAATAAGCAAGAATAATATGACTCTGGAGTACTTTCCCATTCAATTCTGTCAAAACTTAAACCATTGCTATATTTGCATCAGATTTAAAAAAATATATCATGATAGAGTTTGTTTTCTTTTATAGATCAGAATCATTATATTCCATTTACACTGAAATGATAGTGCATTAGCCATGGATTCACTTGTAACTTTAAGTCAAGTACATAAATACTCTCAATACCCTGCATATAATAATAATAACTATAGTTACCAATAATAATAAGTAGCCATCACTGTTCTGCTTACTATATGACAGGCACTTATTGCATGTCCTGTATTATTTTATATCAGGTCGCGTTTTGTTATTGTCCTAGAGTTCAACTTATTTTCTTCTAGATGAAATTCTCTCTCTTTTCTCATTTATTCTTTTTGAGTGGAATAGTAATATGCCATATAGGCTGTTCTTTTCTGTCGGGCCGAAAGGCCTAAACAGTTTCTTTGTATGGAAAAAAGCCAGATGCTTTATTTTTGGGGTGGCTCTGCCTCTTGTTGAGCTCCCCAACTTCAAGAGCAGAGCGGGTGCTGGGTTTTAGCCCCTACTCTTCCCTTTAGGTGGGCAGTCTTGTTTAGGGCCAACCCATAAACTTTACCGTGGCAGCTCTGACGGCCAGAAAGAAAGGACTCTCAATTCTGGTGAATGGATCAGATCAAGACATGGGCAATCTAAAGTGAGGAATATTATGAAAAAATTTGAATTTGGTTTTGGATGGGATTATTGAATTGAATTTATGTTTGAATATCGATTACACCCAATGATGTTCTGAAAATTCACATCAAAGAGAATGAGGAAGTCACGCTGAGAATGAAGGCCAGACTGAAGAGAAGCTGGGAACCCATCCAGATTTTTCTCCCAGTAAATCAAACCTTCCTTGGAACAGATCCTAATTTGAAGTGATTGGATTTCAAAGCACGTTCCTTCTGAGAATGAGATGGACCAGAAAGCTAAAGCGACTGAGGTGGAGTGTGCTATGAGGTATAACATGAAAGTCTAACCTGCCTCTGATTATTTCTACATCATCTCCCTTCCTGATCTGAAATTCCCCCCACAGAGTAAAATAAAGATGGTGACTTGTCATCCTTCCCCACCGCCTCTCCCACTTTATGTTCCACCCTCCTTATACTTCTCACCTTTCCTCAAGCAGGTAGAGATCTTTCACGTTTCAGATCGTTTGTTCATGCCACTTATTTCCTGGCCTTGAATTCCCTCCCTGTTCTACCTGGAAGACTTCTACTATGGTCATTTCAGGAAACACAATTCAGGAGAACGGGTAGTTAAAAACAGGTGCCAGTCTGGAGAGATGAACAAAGCTACATATTTGGACTATTTAAATTTGGATAGGCTCTCAAAAGTCTAAACTTGAAAAAGTGTCTGGTACATAGTATGTTCTCAAGAAATATTAATTAAGAAATAAGTTGAATGAATGAAGTGGATAATGTTGTGTATGTTTAAGAGTGTTGATAATTTTTTTGGACTGGAAGGTCTTCCTCGGCAACCTTTTATCTGTAATTAGGTCCTTGTATATAATTCCATCCAGAAGCTTTTGAGATGCTGTGCTCAGTGCCTTACATGAAACGAGACTCATTGCTCTGTGGAATCACAGATTATACATGGCACCAGGGGACTGGTGTGCCTAAGCACTCAGTCACGCATTTCTTTATTCCCGTTGTGCTCATTTACTAGTGGGTCTTGCCCTCACCTCTGTTTCTTGCTTTAGCATTCTAGCTTCTGGCTGGAATTTGGAGCCTGCCGTGGGCCCTGGTACACTTAGCTGCAGCCTGGGCCCGCTTGGTTGTGTCTTGCTCTCAGGCAGAGGTGCATATCCTAGCCCTTTTCTATCTAGCCATCAGCTAGAGGTTCTGTTTGTACAGTGTAGCACTGGGAATTGTGAGGCTCCTGTCCTCTCTGGCATGGAATGTTCCTGTCCTGAACCACAGTTCAGTGGCCAGTGGCACAGGCCCTGGAGTCTGATGGACCTGGACTGGAGTCTAGCTCCTTTATATCTAAGCTTAGTCAAGGTTCTCAAAATCTCATTTGTAAATTGGAACAGTAAATCTTCATATTGTGAGGATTAAACAATAATGTAGAAAATACTCAATATCATGCATGTAGAAGTGATGAATACCTCTTTGACTTCTAGGGTTTAGCAACACTGGTCCAAAGTGAGCTGAACACTGGCTATTGGGATGGATATTGGCCTATTTGGAATCTGATTATTGACTTTTAGAGGTTAGACTTACTGTTGAGTAAACAATTCTCCTTGCAGTCTATCTTCCTTTTGTTTCTCTGTTCTCCTCTAGCCAGATTCTAACAAGGAAGGGATGGGAGGAGCACAGAAGTATCTGTCTGTCTCATAATTTGCCTTGGCCTTGGCCTTGGCAAGACAAAAGAGATTGATTATTTTAGAACACAGTAATTAAGTAGGCAGAGTATAAACTGTCAATAATATCAACAAAGCAATTCATTAAGCAGAGTAGGTGCTATTGGTTAATAAACTGACTTTAAACAAAAGTTTGCCATGGGTAAGCCAAAATCTTTCATAATTCATCTAAAGATGAAGGACAGTTGACTTTATTTGCCATGTGTTTCTAGATATTATTAATAAATGAGCACGGAATAAAGCGTCTTGGAAATGAATCCCGGATATTTCTCTAGAAACTGTGATCCTTAAAATGGTACTCAAATTCCAGTGAAATTGTACGTACATTCAGCATATTTCATTGTCTCATTCCAGTGATATGGTAAAGTGACCATAGATGTTAGAGTCAGACAGACGTGGTTTTGAATTCCAATGACATTAACTTAACATTACTGATAATAAGTTTTCTCTTAGGTGAAATAGCTTTAGTTTTCTCTGTTTTTCAAGATGGCTCTGCAGATTAAATACGATAGTGCACGTCAAGTGCTTTGTGTCATGCCACGCCCAATTTCTATCCTTATCTTTGCCTTCCAAACCTATGTGTAGGGCACACTTATATTAAACGAAGTTAGTGAAAACACAACTTCTCATCTGAAAACCACTTTGCATTCATCTCCTCATACAAGAAACATCAATGTGATTTAATATTCTAAGACCGAACTTTCCATCTCTCTGACCTTTTCTTCTTTCGGGCCATGCAACTCAAGTTTTGGATAGGGAAGAGGATGGGGAAGTGAAGTGTGGAATTCATTGACTTGGATAAATGGGAAAAGGAGTGTTACTGAGCATGTGTTATTGTGAGTGAAGTGGTTACCACGTACTATTCTTTGCACAAATAACTATTGGGTGGCTACTACAAGGAAGGCACTGTTCCAGGTGCTGGGGACACAGCAGTGAACAGAACAGGTCAAGTCTCTAACTTCATGCAACTTGAGTGCTAGTGAGGGGATACAGGAGATAAATAACTCAGTAAAATATATAGTGTTACAGGCAGTGGTCGTGATGTTAGGAAAAATAAAGCAAAATAAGAGGGACAAGAAGTGCTGGGGTGGGTGTGGGATTTCTATCTTATTTAGGGTGGCCAGAGAAGGACTCTCTGATAAGGTGACATTTGGACAGGGGTCTGAAGGGAGCGAAGGAGAGTTTGGAGATACTAAAACACATAGAGAAATAATAAGTTGTAAAGGCTCTTGAGGAAGGAGGAAACATGGACTGTTTAAAGACTATCAAGAAGATTGCTGTGATTGGAGCAAGAATGAGAGCTTCAAAGATGATATCAAAGAAATGAGGCATGAGCGGGATGTTGTTCCCACAGGAGCAATTTGCAAATCTGTGGGATGTCTTTGGTTCTCAGAATGATTGGGGTGTGCTACTGTTATAGAATGGGTGAAGGCCAGAGATGCTAGATGTACTGCAATAGGTGAGACAGTCCTGCACAGTGAAGAATTGTCCTACATCTCACCCACTTTTCAAATATCTGAATGGGTATTTGTGTAGTGTAAGGCTGCCACATAGAGTTGTGCAGGTTGTGGACTGCAGAATTTTTGGAAGCATTGTTGACATGGATCTGCTGGCCATGGTGTCTCCACTGGATTGTGTTGTGCACAATTCGTACAGCTGTAAGTGGCAACCCTGCAAGTAGTAAGAAGCTCTTTATAGTTTTCCGAGTCTAGACCCTAACTCCATTTTACATACAAACAAAAAGGGTTTTTTGCACCATTTTATAATTACTGAATTTCTTAGGAATGCAGCCACTATGTATATGAAAGAGACTTGTTTTATTTTCTCAAGACCTTTACCAAGAGTTCTTCACCATTATATCAGACAGGGTCCAATCCGAAGAGAGAAATCATATGGTAAGTTAAACACGAAAAATTTAATATAAAGCATTATTAACCATAACACAGAATTAGAAAAACAAGAGATTGGTTGGTAAGAAGAGAATTCTAAAGGAATACAGGAATGGCAGCTCTAAGGATCAGCGCTACCCCTAGGGCTAAAAGAGAACATACAAGGAAGAACCACCCACCCTAGGTGGGGGGAATGCTGAGAGCCAGTGCTTGTTGGAATGACACAGCCACGGTTCATTACATGGTAAAGAAGTTACTATGATTTTTCATTGGCAGAACTTGCTGGAAAACTCTCTTTTGGAACTTGCCAGAAAATCAGGTACTGGAGAAAGTCTTTTATTGGAAGCATCTCTCGAAGGCATTCTGCTATGAAACTGAAGAACGAGTATGCTGGGGGAACTGTTGCCTGCTGGATGCTGCTGATTGCTGTTCACTGCAGGAGCTGGGCACTGGACTGGATGTCTGTGCTACAGAAGCTTAGGACTGCAGGAGTTGCAAGTGCTGCAGGAGTTGGGTGTGGAAGAAGCTGCATATACTGCAGGAGCTGGACACCAGAAAAGCAGTCATGCTGCAGGAGTCTGATTCTGGAGAAACTGCCTGTGCTGCAAGAACTGTGTGCTATAAGAGCCAAGCACGCTGCTGGAGCTGCAGTGTAGCCCACTGGAATCAGGAAGGAAATCCTCTTCCTCCTGCACCCTCTACTTGCTACAGGTTAACATCATGCAAAGGAAAAATATTGAAAGGACCCAGCTCCATTTTTGCAGAACAAGCAATGAAGGGTAGATTTGGAGCTGAGAGGCAATAAACTGCCAACGCACGTAACAGTTTTGGAAAATTATGTCACTGATGCCAATCCATCTGTGTCACCTGAATTTAACATATCTGTATTAATTTTTGGTGGTTCTAGATATAGATGAAATCCTCTGACCATTTCATTATGTGGTCTAGTTGTGGTCATGCTGAATATTTTAATGCTGAAATTTATATTATTTTATTACTATTTTCCTTTTATTCATCATATTAATATTTTCTGAAATTAATATATATATATATATATATATATATATATATATATATATACATGCTTTCATTTCATGAGAACTAAAAACATTTGTTATACAAAGCTACAGTTGATTTGAAAGGATTGAGATAGAAAGCTTTTAAGTCATTGCAAGGAGTCTCAGTGAGATAGAAGCCGCCAGAGGGTTTTTGAGCAGAGGAATGATATGATGTGACTCATGTTTGAGAAGGATCACTGTGGGAGGCCAGGAGTGCAAGCAGGAAGACCAGTCTATAAGCCAGGGTCCCAACAAACAGAAGTCCTATTACACTGGGATTTTAAGGAGGATTCCTCAAAGGAGCTATTTACAGAGATGCGGGTAGAGTTAGGGTATTAGTAAGGGATGTTGAAGCACCCAGGGAAGAGCAGCAGCAGGATGTCAGCATCCTAGGGCCTAAAGGCGTAGGGAGGAGTTTGTGTAACTGGAACCAGGAGCCAGCTGAAGCCACGGAAGAGGAACCGGCTTATAGGATCTATCACAGCCTCTGCCAGAATCGGTTTGCCAAGAAGCGAGAATAAATAACTCAGTCTCTTCTGCTTACACCGAAGAAGTAAGCTTCCACTTGCTTCTTATCTTCTGGAATTGTCTCCCATTGATCAAACCCAACTGGAAACCAGTGGGCTAATGAGGCTGGGTCATGCTGACTGTGAGATAAAGATCAGAGCAGAGAAAGACCTGGAAAGGATCTGGATGGGAAGCAAATGGAGAACATCAACTTGGGTCCATTAATTCTAAAAGAATGGCAATTGCTTCAAAGTCCTTTGGTTGATTTGTTATTGCATATGAGATAACTTAACAATGAGGCTGATTTATTCTAGAAGATATTTTTGAAAGGTAGTCTCTCTGACCCTATGAAGTCATAAACAGGATGAAATGGAGTACCAGGTCAAGAGAAATTCTGTTATGCTTCCTTCTTGGGCTGTCTCACATTTCCTGGCTCCTAGAGTCTAGGCTCTCCTCCTGTCTCCTCATTACCCAGGAACCCGCATTATGGTCATTTTAATTGGGACCTTTAATATCAGGGAGCTATCCAGGTCTTAATCTTCTCCCATCTACTTCAACAAAACGTTGCATTATTCTAACACGGTAATACACTATCTGAAGAAGAGATTCATGCCAAGCCACTTGTGTGTTTTAGCCATTGTTTCTAAAGGAAACACGTTTTTTCTTGAACATCACAAATGCTTTTAAGTATTTCAATGCTTATGATTTAAAAGTATGATTCGAACTATTCTATATTCTTAGTCATACCCAGGAATGGAAAAAGGCCAAAGAGTAGTAACCATGAAGAGAATAAATTAGCTTTTGCTTACACTCATCTGAGGTCTTCCAGGGTGCCAAGACAGAAAGGACTATTTCGAGAAGCAGCAAGTCTCCTGTCACTAGTGGTCTCTGGCCATTCACCTTGGAGGGAGGTTGTAGGGAAGATTTAAGTTTTGGGTCTGCAGTTGACCCTATTATCTTTTCAAGATCCGTTCCAATGCCGAAACTGTGTAATGCTCTGCAGGTGAAGGTGTTTAGAGTACTGGCAGCACCTTGCTCAGCTTTGGTTTCCACTTCTGGGTTCAACTGAAATGAGAAGGAGTTAAGACTGAGAGAGAGAAGGCAATATGGAGAGGGGAAAGTTAGGAGGAAGAGCAGGAAGGAGTTCATGTTTTATTGTGCATGTGGGACATGTTTTACTCATTTCAAATATAATTAAGTGACAGAACCAAGTTCTTTTACTGGGGATACCTCTGGAGTTGGGGCTGCCTGCTGGGATCCTTCTGGACCAATGGGTTTGGGTGCTGGCAACAGAATTCACACCCATCGTACCAACACTGCAGCTTTGCAACAATGCTTCCTGTCATCTAACCCTGCCCATTCCAAACTCTGACTGTCATTTGAGGTCCTTCACCTTACATCACATTTTCTGGAATATCGTATTAATTTCCTATTGCTACTAGAACAAATTATCACAAAGCTAGTGGCTTAAAACAATACAATTTTATTCTCTAACTGTTCTGGAGTTCAGAAGTCTGAAATGCTTTAACTGTACTAAAATTAAGATTGTAGGCAGGACTACGTTCTTTCTGAAGGCTCTAATAGAAAGTCTATCTCATTCCCCTTTCCAGCTCTAGAGACCACCTGCATTCCTTGGCTTGTGGCCTCTTCTTCCATCTTCAAAACCAGCAGTGTAGTATCTTCAAATCTCTCTCTTTCTCTGACTCACACTCCTGCGTCCCTCTTATAAGGGCCTTTGTGATTACATTGGGCCCACCTGGTTAGTCCATAATAGTTTCCCTGTCTCAAGATCTTTAACTTAGTCACCTCTGCAGAGTTCCTTCTGCCGTGTAAGGTAGATTCATGGATACCAGCGAGTGCCAGTCTCTGAACTCAAACGCCCCCCTCAGTGGTGTCAGACCTGATTAGTGCTCACTAATAGGACAAGATTGAATTTCTCAATTTTTGAGGTTAGCTTGACATGAAGTCAAGAGTTCAGACATGTACTAAAGCTTGTACTCAAAACTATTAGCTTTTATCCACTTTCTGAGGGAAATAACTCAGGAATTCCCTGAAAGGGGAGTGGGGAGACGAGTACTTTCTGAGAACATCTAGGTCATGATGTTCGTGTTTTAAATCATACCAGGGCAGCCAGGATTCTTGCAAACTAAAGGCTAAGAAATTGCCCTGCTTTTCAGTGACTTTCCAGTGTCTTCCTGCAGGAAGCACGTACAGGTAATCACAAGCAGATGTGCCCCACCAAGCACAAGTGCGCGTTCCTCGCTCGTTCCAGAGCTTCCGTGCAAGGAGAGGAGGATGCGAAAGCAGGGATAAAAAGGACGGCTTTCGTGTCCTCGAGCTGCTACCAACAAATTGGATACAATTATAATTAGGACACTTGGGAAATTGAACCAGGAAATTCATCCTCTGATGTTGGATTTTAAGGTGATTTCTAGTCACGTGGCAGGATAAAAGGAGGTCATTTTGGAAATGCAGGTAGGAATATCCGTGTGAGGTTTTCTAGAGCAACTTCTTTAACTAGGGGATTGCCTGAGAACATTCTACGAAACAACACGATGCCTTGAAGAATTGTTTTATTTTTTCCAATATTTGTTTTCTGTGAAATTTATTCCACTGGACCTTCAAAATAGAAATAAAAAGAATGAGAAATACATTTTTCTTCATTTTCAGTCAGTTAGTGAGACAGAAAAGTTCGGTTTTAAGTAATTCTGGATTTTTAAAATCCAGAAATTTAGAATTAATTTTGTAGCCTTGGACTATAGAGAAATTAAAAAAAAAAAAAAAAAGATTGCCAACCCCCTCCTCCAGCCCAACACACTGAATCCTGTTTTATCTTGTGATTTGCCCGGACTCCAACAAGCTGCTTCTCTCCCCTAATTTTGTGTGTATTGATCCAGAATAATTTTTTGATTATTGTTGGATTGACTGGGGGCATGTGAAACATTTCCATCTAAAACTAGAGAGAAAAAAAGACATGAGGCTGCAGCAGGAGCGATAACAGAGAGCACTCTTCCTGATGGTGCGAGCACAGAGGTGCGTTTTGTTTCAATTTAAAATAAAAAATTGAAACTGATTTAATTCCAGTTTATATCTCTTGTCTTTACTCTGTGGAGTGTAACAGAAGAAATACAAAGATGGCATGCTCTATTCTTTATTCTTTTGATGTTTGGCTAATGAAACTTCGTATTTATAAGTAACTCATTTGTGTGTGTGTGTGTGTGTGTTTGCAGAATTCAGTGACTTGGCACCATGTGACCTCGATGACATCATCTTCCCCTCCCCACACCACATTACTCCACAGGATGGATTTTCTATTGATAACAGCTTCAGCCCTAATGGAAAGAAGTGTTTATCTGACACACTACGGCATCTTAGGATTGTTAAATAAGCAACAAGGATTTGTAAAGAGCCCTAACAGTCTTGAAATCAGGAATTGTGGGTTCAAGTCCAAGCTCTGATACTTCCTGCTAATCTTGCACAAGTCACTGAGACTTCTGAGTCTCAATTTCCTTATCTGCAAAGTGAATGTCATAACATTTCATGTCTCTGCTCCTGCTTTCCTAACTCGTTCAGACTCTCACTGTGTCTCTCCTGAATATTCTGGGCTTGTTCTTCTGTTTGCATTGAATGGCCTTACCACCTCTTGCCTACTTCTGCCAAGCAAACTTATTTGCAGCATTAAGACCCCGATGAAGTAGCTGTTTCTCCACCCTGGCCTCCCAAGTAAACTTGATTGTGCCTTCCTTAGAGACACAGGGACTTTGCATATTCTTTGATATAGGAGATTTCCTGACATCCTGCAACTCTCTTTACCTGGTAACCTCCTTCAGTGACCCTCACACTCCCAGAGGTTAGGGATCAGGCCCTACTCCTCTCTCTGTGATGCCTGGCAGGGTGCTCGGCCCTCAGTGGCACTTGATAAATGTTTATGAGTTGAATTGATGCACACCCTGCTTGTCCCAGGGCTGCCGTTGGTTGTTTGGAAAACCACAAGAAGAGAGGGAATTAGATATTTACAGAAGTAATAGTAATACTTGGAAAATATCTTCGTTGCTTCTGGATCTCTGCTCGCACAGCTGTATGGATGGGTCATGGCAAATCTCCCCATCTCTAAGTTTCAGATAGCAGAATCTGGTGCAGCCATGTAGCTTTTTCTTTCAGGTTAAATAAGCCCAGATTCCTGTAGTCATGATTTATAGGCCCCATTTTCCAGCTCTTTAATCATTTTCATTGCTTTTCTCTGGAACTACTCCAAGTTCTCCATTCACTTATGTTTTGGGCTCCAAAGTGGACATGGTATTGAAACACTGAGTGAAAGAATTATCTGCGTGTTTCTATATTCAATATTCTTATTTATACGTAGATGATTTTTTCTCTAATCAGTCTACAAATATTAACTAGGCACTTATGCTATACCTGGCACCAGGCTTCAAAGTTTTTGGCAATTCAAACAATGTGGTTCCTCTCTCTGAAACAGGCTTTCTTTGGTGGTATTACATGAAAAACAATACATTTATAAGCATCTTTATGACAGTTATTTATACAAAAGTGGTGTGGTTTTCCATGTCAATAAACATGTTGTCTCTTATCTGGTTTGTTTACATGAAATTAATTTAATAGCTCATCTGTTCCATGAATATAACATCCCACATTACACTGTAAATTAAAGGAGAAGCAGAAAATGATCTAGCAATTTTTCTTGCATTATAAACTTTTAATACACTTAAATTTTATTCTAACTTGTAGATTTTATTCTAGTTCAGCTGACTGTTAAGTTTTTCTCTCTATTTTCATTAGAAAGATTTCAGTAATACTAAAATATTAATAACATTCAGCTATTTAAGCACAGTAAAATTATATCACTACTGTATACTGTTTTATCTCTGAAAGCATTTTTCATATCTCTTAACTCATTTGATACTCATAAGAACCTTACTAATAAAGAAAGGTAAGAATTAACACCATCATTGTTCATTTGGTTATTCCAAGGCACAAGCAGAATCAAGGTTCAACCAAGATCATACAAATTAATGGGGAGACAAATGTTCTGATTTATACAGCTTATTCCATCAGAGTTTCTCAAAGCTTGAGAAAAAATTGGACTCTTACTATTATTTAAGACTCCTATAGATTACAACTTCTAGGAAAGGCAAAACAAGGTTACAAAAATTGTGGTATATAACAAATGTTATTTTAATAAAAAATATTTTTAACACACGTGGAATACCATGTAATGTAATATATTTACACCACCAACAATATAATTAAGGTATTGACAACAATATTTTTTCATAGACCATTGTAAGGATTGGTAGAACAGAACAAAATTAAAGATACGTACTAGTCAGGAATATCTGTCTATCTATTTATCTATCTACCTATCTACCCACCTATCTATCTATCATTTATCAATCTATCATTTGGTTTATTATAAGGAATTGACTCATGTGATTATGGGGGTTGAGAAGTCCCAAGACCTGAAGTTGGCAAGGTGGAGATTGATGTTATAGTTCTGATGGCTAGTGGCTAAGGTATCAAAAACCATTGAACACTTCTGTCATCACAGAAAGTTCTACTGGACAGCTCTGCAAGTTTACACCATTCTTTTCACATCCAGAAAGATCTAGGCTTTGTATCATCACAGAGGGAGGGGCTCCTTTTCTCTCTAGGTTCTCTAGTGAGAATCCCAATCTCACTACAGTCACATCTCTTACAAAGAGTGTCCAAAGAAAAGGTCACAATTTTTCCCACCCTGAGCACAGATGCATATGGAAAGAACTAACAGGCCTCTGATTAGGCCAGCAATACTCAACTGGATTGGGAGAGGAGAGGCATATCCAATTGTCAATGGTATAGTTCCGATCTGAGGCCAAAGGCTTCAGAACCAGGAGAGCTGATGATAGTGTATGTTCTTGGCACCGACCTGTGCTACCATGGGGGAGGGTGACACAGGTAAAGTGAAACGCTTCTTTTACACTCTTCAGTGCATCTTTTCTTAGTTGTTTTCTTTTAAAGATTTTATTTTTTTCCTTTTTCTCCCCAAAGCCCCCCGGTACATAGTTGTATATTCTTAGTTGTGGGTCCTTCTGGTTGTGGCATGTGGGATGCTGCCTCAGCGTGGTTTGATGAGCAGTGCCATGTCCGCGCCCAGGATTCGAACCGACGAAACACTGGGCCACCTGCAGCAGAGCGCGCGAACTTAATCACTTGGCCATGGGGCCAGCCCCTCTTTTCTTAGTTTTTTTAAATGAGGTGCTATAATTTCTCCAATGGACTCCCAGATTTCTGTAGGGGTATTCCTGTCCATGGATGGGTGTCAAAATGGATGTTTCTGTGGGGGTATGAGGGCTAGAATCTCTTATGCTTCCATCTTGCTCACATCCTGCATCTGTATTTCCCCACGGCAATTGGATATGCCTCTCCTCTGCCAATCCAGTTGAGTATTGCTGGCCTAATCAGAGGCCTGTTAGTTCTTTCCATACGCATCTGTGCTCAGGGTGGGAAAAATTGTGACCTTTTCTTTGGACACTCTTTGTAAGAGATGTGACTGTAGTGAGATTGGGATTCTCACTAGAGAACCTAGAGAGAAAAGGAGCCCCTCCCTCTGTGATGATACAAAGCCTAGATCTTTCTGGATGTGAAAAGAATGGTGTAAACTTGCAGAGCTGTCCAGTAGAACTTTCTGTGATGATGGAAGTGTTCAATACCTGTGGCGTATGATACTGTAGCCACTAGCCACATGTGGTATTGAGCTTTTGAAATGCAGCTAGCATGAGAGCAGAACTGAATTTTTAATTTTAATTACATTTGATTGATTTAAATTTAAATAGCCACATGTGAAGAGTGCCTACTCTATGGGACAGTGCTGGTCCAGAGAATCTTTTTTTGTGTGTGTACGTTGTAAGGGGTGGGGGCCAGTTTGAATTGTTGAGCAAATATCTAGATAAAATTTTCTCTCAGGCAATTCAGTCCCTGGTAGATTATAAAAAGTTCCAGTGGTTGATCTAAAAAAAAGAGCATTTTAAGAAATATTCAAAAGAATTTCAAAAGCACAGATCCTTATAAATCTGTAAGCTGATTTATGCATGTTAATCTAATCATCAGTCCTCAAAATAAGTGAGCATAGAATTAAATTTATTTCATTTAAATCATCATGAGTTTCAGGTGTGTTAGCTTTGAGAAAAAGAGGAAAGTCTGGAAATTTAGTCCTCTTTTCTAATTGAGGAAATAGTCTTTAATATCATTTTTTTCCCTTTTGCTTTGAGAAAACCATGTATATAAAGCATATTTTTAGTATTAGTTAATGGTCTTTCAATACATTTCAGATAAAATTTTCAAGGATTTTGGAAAAAGATCCTTTGGAGTAGAGTCTTAGGGAGAAAGACTATTGTGAGCTGATTTTTTCCCATTTCTGAATCCCCTTGAGAATCTAAGGAGAAGCGTTGCAGGAGAAATGCCTCCCCGGGCAGTCAGTGTTTAGTCATGGGCCAATGTGAAGAGTTAAATATCTACCTGGCTTTGGCAGCACAAGACTGCAATCTCCTCTGCTGTTCTTTGATTTCATCAAAAGGCGTATTTGCATATGGACTGATAAAGCACCTTGGCACCAGGATCCTGGATTTCATACAGGCACAGATTTGGCACAGGACTGATGAAAACTCAATTATGATTTATGCCTATGCAACAGAGTTTCCTATTGATCACCTGCCAGAACCATGATAAAGCAATGTTAGGCCTGAAGCCAATTCTTCTCAGCCTTAATCTTTCCTTAGGGCTTGTATTCTATGCCCTTGCTGCAGTTTTCTGAACATTTGTGAACGATAATGGTTCACAAAAATGATCCTTGGATATGCAAACTTGTCTGCAATGAAGGATGCTCTTCCTAGTGCCTGGGTTTACTTTGTATTTACCTTCCAACCATTTGGGATTTATCCAGTACCTGCTTATGTGCATTATATTGTTCTAAGTTTTATAGGATGTTGAAGAAATGGAAAACATGGCTCATGTTTGAGGAACTTGCCTGTAGTAACCCAGAGGAGGTAAGTTGTCCAGCGATGAAGACACTAGTCCAAGAAGCAATTGCCGTCTAATATTGATATGTTGGTGAAATTGAGCAACAGGAGGCAATGATCAGAGTGAGCCGAAACTGGACTGAGAGCCTTCTTGGTTATGATTCTTAATTGAGGAAGGGCATTAAAAAATAAAAGGAATCACGATTAGGTAGAGGGGATATGAATGAGGGTCATTAAGGGGGTTCTTATGGAAAATCTAGCTTCTTAGATTATCAGTGTCTTGTTGAGGTGGTGAGCATTTCACTTTTCATACTCAAAAAAAGAAACTTTATTTATTTACAGTATTTAACTTTAAAATGGTTTAAAATATCTGACATTAACGTAACGCTTCTGTGTGCTAGGCCTTGTTCCAGGGCTTTGTACATATTGACTCATTTAAATCTCCTGTGAGCAAGTTCTGCTATCACCTCCATTTTACAGACTAGTTAACTGCAGATCAGAGACAGTGAAACACTTGTCTAAGGTCCCACAGCTAACAGGGGGAGGTACTGGAATCTGAACCTCGGCAGTGTGGCTCCAGGCTCTGTGCAATCACCACCTCATATGGCCTCTCATCTGGAGAAGAACAGAGGTGCATATGCCATGGTTTATGTCTTGGCTCTCCAAGGAGTGGAAGAGCTGTCCCTTTCTCCTGGTGGGGAACAGAAAGGTCACTGTCCTTTCTGTCCTTTAGTTTCAGGATCACTTACAATTGGATGGGCAAGGTAAAGCAGCCAGTTCTGAAGAGCCTTCCTCAACTCTTTAGAATAAATTCAGTTAGGCTTGTGTTAAGGGTTGAATTCTTTCCCCGCCAAAAGATATGTTAGAGTTGTAACCCTCGGTATCTCAGAACAGGACCTTATTTGTAAATAGGATCCTTACAGAGGTAGTGAAGCTATTTTGTTACGGCAGCCCTAGGAAACTAATACAGGTTGAAAGTGCTTTCTTTTTTTTTTTTTTTGGCTGAGGAAGATTCACCCTGAGCTAACATCTGTTGTCAATATTCCCCTATTTTGTATGTGGGTTGCCACCACTGCATGGCCACAAGTGGTGTAGGTCTGTGCCCATGAACTGAACCTGGGCCAGAGCATGCCAAATTTAACCACTATGTCACCAGGGTTGGCACAGGAAGTGGTTTTTAAGTGTATGAGGTGGCCTCCTATTAGCTGAGGACTATTTAAACTCTCAAGAGGAGATATGATTTCCACATATCAGAGAGTGGAACAACTTAAAACCTCCACAGTGAGGTTGATGAGGTATGATATGAAGCAAAAATCTCTTGTGACACCTTGGAACCTCATACAATTGAAAACTTATTTCAAATTTATCTCTACCTTAAAAGGTTACCTAAAAACAATCCATGTCAGAATCTAAGACAGGCTATTGTGTTAGACAATGTAGTTAGATTCTAGGCAAGTTTTTTTTCCTCCAAAGCTCTTCTAAGACTCCTCTCACCAACTTTCCTGACATTATTTATACTTCAGCTACAGCCCCACTTGATCAGATGAATAGTATAGTTTATTCCATATTCTAAAAGGACAATGCTCCCTATCCCAGATTATAGCCTTCCTTTGTTGGACAATAGCCCTAAACGATATGCAAGGTATTTGATTGTCAAATTACAAGTTTAGTTTTCATAGGCCAATGTTCCACATGAGGGCCAGAAAGCATCAAGCAAAGCTTATTCCTCTACAGACCAGTGCTATCTTCTTTATTCTCTCCTAGAGAAATACATTAGAGATATCAAGTTGTGGTTGAATTTACTGGCAATTCCTTGGCTTTCATCCTTGTGTACAAGATTTGGCTGCTTAAAGAGCGTGAGTTCAATCTAGATAGAGCCCTGGGTGGAGATGCTCTTACAAAACTGACTCTTTCAGGGTTCTGCTCAGATAAGAGCCTGCATATAGCAGACCACAGCCTTTAGGGTAACAAAGGATTGTGTTTAAATTTCCTTTCTTGAAAACTTGACTCTTAATGATTTAGTTGAGCTGACTTCAACTCCTCCCTCTCCTGGCTATAGAGAAAAGTAGCACAAACATTCTTGCTTACACGAATATTACAGCTCTATTATTTCAAATGAGGAGTGATCTGAATAGGCCTCTGACCTCGCTGCCCAATTATTGTCCAAAAGAAAGGCCACTGATAAAACTTTTAGCCTTTTGTTATTGTTTTTCTTTTTCCAAACAAGTTATTGTTTTTGCTAGATATCCTCATCTTTTAGCTGGCTTATAAATAGATAACAACCCCATACAGCTTGTTGCTATTTCCTCGATGTGCATTTCATAATAGTTTATCTTGGAATGCACAGTGGGAAGTATTCTTCTCAAAGCAAAAGATGTTTTTAGTACCACGTTGATGTTTTATTTGGCCCAAGGTGGGTAGCTGGCTATCTTCAGCTAATTCAGGTTGATACTAAATGGAGTAGAACTTGGAGGCCTCAACGGCCTTCATCTGGGTCTGTAGTGGGTTCAAAATAATTTTCTAAGAATCATCCTGGCCTTTCTTGCCAGAGCTCCCTATGTCACCTTGTGAGGGCTGGCCTGGCTGTTCGTTGAACCAGTGCCTTCACGGGATCCCCAGCTTCTGAGAAGGACTGTGAACCCTAGCCCCAGCTCTGGGCTCCACTCAGGCACTGGAGGATGAATTTAATGGCACAGGGAACAGCAACTCTCAATACATTTTCTGGGACCACACAATAGTGATCAAAAGTGAGGAGGAACACTATTTAAAGAGGATCGCTAAATTCATCCAACTCCAGATAGTCTAAATTAGATCCCTGGGTCAAAGCTGATCAGCAGGGGGTAGAACACTGTTTTTGTTGTGTTGGTCATCCTGCCTTCTCTTGCTCCCTCTCCAGACAAACACCTTTCCTTTGTATTGTGTCTGGGTATGTGCCACTAGCCTACACCAGAAGTCATTTTAATAAGCAGCCCCATGGATCCAGTTGTACAAATTGTAAAGAAACTGTGGTGGTTGTTCATGACATCACCTATATACGAGGATCCTGGAGAAAGTTCCTATCTGATCTGAGTACGAAGAACAATTAGACTTCCTTGGGAAATTTGGACTCTTAGTATCTCATGAACACTGTGAATTGTGTAACTGGTAAGGTTTCTCTTTTCATGTTGGCTGCCAGAAAATTTAGGGCCAGATTTATGGCCCACCTAGCGCACATGTGTGGGTTATTATGATATGCATTTTTAGACTTGTTCCTGGCTCTGCTTCATCTCCACTCTTGTTTTACTTTCTTCTCTTGCCTCACTTTTAACTGATGTTATTCAGTCATCTTCCATGTGTCTTGTTATAGGCTGCTTCAGATCTTTTCAGGAATAGAGCAAAATATGAAAATAAATACACATACGTAAATAAAATAATCTCAAATAGGAATTTGTAGGGAGGGCTGCAGATTGGTTGATGAAGAGAAAATAGGGGCTTCCAGATGCAGGGAGCAACATGAGCAAACACGGAAAGGTGGAGTGAATGGTTTTGTTAAGGGATCTGATAAAAAATCTTCTTTATTACAGTTAAGGTGATATAGCAAAGCTGCTCAACTGAGACCTCTAAAATAAAACATGAAAAAAGATGAATGGTGTAAAGGGGAAATTGCCTTTAAAATCTCTCAGCCTGACATATTTTATTTCAGGAACAAATTTGTGAAAATATTTTAGTTACTATATATATGTTGGAACAAAACCTAGAAGTTAGAGGAAAAATAAGGGGCATTGAGATAAGAACATCATATTAGCATCTTTTAGCTTAATACATCTTCATGTGTAATTTAAATACTTCAGCAAGAGTTAGGCGATGACATTCTTTCGATTTTATTTATGACTTCCAGAGGTCACGCCTACATCTATTTGAAAAACAAACATGGGAAAACACTAAACATTTTATAGTGAGATTAGGTATAAATTGGAAATTCGGATGAATAGTGATGGGAATAACTCAAATAATTCAAAGATAGGAAACGTTATTTATCTGGAAATCTTCCAATTAACATTATGTACTTTATTTATCTGGAAATCTTCTAATCTCAAGGTTCCATTTTCATTGACTAGTTCCAAGAAGTCAAATGGTTCTTGTCTCTTTGATTACTGCTATATCCCAAATATTCGGTCCATGGTCCATAACACGGTAGATAATGAGTGCATACTTGTTGAATGAATGAATAAATGAGTGAATGAAAGAACAAAATGAATGAGAGGTTAGGAGTGTCATCGTACAATCAGCATGAAACTGATTTGACCTTGGGGAGGCAATCCCCAAGGGGACTACTTTTGCCCCATCTGGAGAATACAGGCTACGATAAAATTCCTTTTAAAGTTAATATTCCAGATAGCTATTTAAATGTTACTATTTCTACGATTATTTGAAGACATGTTTCCTTCCACAGTGTGGAACCTACCTCAAGATGACTATTTTGTGAAATAATTGTCTTCCTGTTGGTGTTAGAATGATGAATGCTGGTGCTGTAAGGACCTTAAAGACCATTAGCTCCTCCCTGTGGAGGTGAGGGGCCCATGATTGAGTGATGATGCCTCTGGTCCAAATTGGACCCATTTGCAAGGAGGCTGTGTGGTACAGCAGTTACACACACTCACTCTGGAGACAGACAGGTCCTAGCTAGAGTTCTGTCTCATCTGGAAGATGAGAATAACAGTTCTTACTTCATAGGATTGTTTGGAGAACATGATAAAATAATGAATGTAAAGAATTTAGAAGAGTGCTTGGCATTATTTAAATCAAGATTTCCAAAGTATGGCCAAGTTCTATTATTAGAAAGTAAAGCATAATTAGCTTGACAATTCAAAGTTATCTTTTCATATTAAATTTTCCCGGATGCCCAAGTAGGATGGATTGCTTTCTTCTCTGAAACACCTATATGGTGTTTTACATGCATGTCACTCCCCACCTCCCAAATAGTGACCTTGTAAAGGCAGGCTTGGCCTGCATGGTAGGCAATTTAAAATTGTCTGTTAATTTTACTTGAATATTTATCAATATTATCTTTCAATGAAATTAATGCTGTGGTCTGAGACCAAGGCATTGTACACACAGATGCCTTTAATGATTAGTCTGATTATTCAAACTATGAATCTTTTGCCCTTGCTCAACTGTTTCAGAGAGGAATAATTTAGTCACACTGATTATTTGTCTAGATAAGGGTTTTTCAAACTTGGCACTATTGACATTTTGGGCTGGATAATTCTTTGTGGTGTGTGGCTGTCTTGTGCATTGTAGGAAGTTTAGCAAAATCCCTGGCCTTCCTCACCAGTTGGGAGAATAAAAGACATCTCCAGGTATTTCCACAAGTGCCCTGGAAAGCAAAATCATTGAAATCATTCCAATTGAGGACCTCTGGGATAGATTACATCAAATAGTTGCTTCTCTTTATTACATTTTTTAATCAGTCTCTGGAATATGCTTTGAAATAAGATCATGGAGTCTTCTTTCTGAGGCAATTTGAAAACAGAGAGTAACAATTCTTAATTCTGAAAGGTTCAGAGGATTGGATCAAATGATCCAATTTGAGGGAGCTCTCAAGTCTCTGGATTGAAGATACAGAAGTCTCACATGCCATCTCGGGTCAGCCCCCTGCTTCCCTGTATATTTAAATTCTTAGCATCCACTCTTCAAGTTTGCCCTTCTATACCGTATTGTCTATGGACTCTCGTCAAAATTACTGGAGAATAGTCACAAATCTTGCTTCCTTTAAAACATTTTTGCTTTATTTGTTTATCAGTTTCCAATTTGCCTTGCCGTTCTCAGCTGCACAAAGCATTCTGGATCACTTTCTCAGGCTATTGAGTTTAGGAGGACAGGAGGTTTATGGTGATTCTGTCTGTATGTGTATCTCAGAGCCTCTCTGCCCATCGACAGAGGCTAATACACCTGGCACTTGGACACACATCTGAGCATGGCTGCTGCAGCAAACTCCCAGCACCTGCTCCAACTCCCTCTAGCTGCCCCACCCTACAGACAATCAGCGCATTGTGCAGAACAATCCCAGAGCTGTTCAAAGAGCATAGCCCAAGGCCTAGGAGTTGCTGTTTATTTGCGGCACTAGATCAAGAATGATATGGCAGTAGCTTTCTGGATGTGCTTGGGAGAGACTTGTATCAATAGCACCTAAGGCTCTGGCCCTTCTCTCAGCCCTCTCTTGTCACTGAAAACAATGCCATATGTATTTGAGGAGTTGGACGTGCTTTGGGCAAACATGCATTAGGTATTCACTCAAGCCCACTGTGGCCTCTGGGTCTGTTGGCATATCCCTTGGTATTCCTCTGTCTCAGGTATATGTTACTGCATGTGTGAGGGAACATAAGGCTGTGCATGCTTTGTTAGGTGCCTGTTGGGCTTATTGGTCAGGATGGGGATGGGGAGGCATAGGAGGCAATGATGAACTAAGTTGGATCTAAAAGAACCAGATGCTCTCTGTCTCCGTAAAGTGTCCCCCTACCGCCATCCAAAACAAATTTGAATGAAGACGCTTCCCGAACTCTGGTCATACTTCAATGACACGTGTTTATACATGTGATCCAATTAAAATAAGTCACACTTAAGTGGTGAGAGACAAAAGGATCCAACCTCAGAATACTCAGAACACAATAAAGGTGGAAAAATACTAGTGACAAGGAAGATTGGCTAAAGGAAGGGGCAACAATAAACGAACCCATAATCTTTTTTGAGATATAGAGCTCTGACTTAAATACAGATAAGGCAGAGTTGTGAACAAGATTTAGAAAGAACTCACAAAGAAGGGTTCCCACTTATTTAAGTATTTTTTTAGCACTAAGTTTGTACGGAGCATGGAAGAAAATTTATTTTGAACATCATTGACTTGTGTTGGCACAATGTTTTTATTGACTATTATTTCAAGCTATGGCTTTTATGTTTTCCTGTTCTCTTTGACTGATATCTAATGAGTACATTTTAAAGAACATTTTTGCTCTTTTATGGCCAGGGTGCTAGCTCTAGCAACTGGAAATTTGTAAAACTGTACAATATAGCCCTTCCAACATGGTTCCATCAGTTATACACCAATAAATAACAGCGATTTCAAGGATGATTAATCATAATCATTATAAAGCACTTTGGCCAAACCAACATCTGTTTCCATGGATACAGCAACAGGCCATTCCGGTTTTGTAATTTATATGTTTCAGTTATTGTTCCCAGATGACTATGAGGACTATTCTATACAATGTGACCTTTTAACTTTAGGCCCCAATGGTCTTTGTGGTTTATATGTATCCTGTAGTCTTTTGAGAAGTTTTTCTTGAGAATTTCTAGAGCTCTGAGGAAATGAAGCAGGATTTCAAGGTCTTCCCATCAATGTTTCCTTGAAGAGGCAAAGTGAAGAAAAGTACAGTGGCGAGAATGTCAGTAACAAGCACCGAATAGTGCTGACGGCATTGTCAGCGCATCAGAGATCTAAAGACTCACAAGGCACTGGGGAAACTGAGGAGGGGGAGTCAGGAACGGCTCACTCCATGTCACGCTAAAATTGAGCAGAAAGCTTGTTCACAACCAGATCTCTTGACTCTCAGGCCAGGGCTCTTCTTTGCCTCAATTATTTTAGACAAATATGTTTTATTCAGTTTTTTATTGAATGAATGTTTATTGAACTATACTGTGTGCCAAAGTCTAGGCTCAGTGCTGGCAAGTTAACGGGAAGTCAACGGGAAGTCTGCCCTTGTGGCTCAGAAAGAAGCTGGTAGGGGATGCTCGCATTAAGCAAATAATCACCAGGCCAATGGACAGTCAGTCTGTGACAAGAGTTGAATAGGTGAGAGCTCTCATACCCTGAGGGCTCGTCACTGGGCATTAGGTCTAGTTACAGAGGTAAGAACAGACTTCTCTGGGGTAGTGTCACCTGAGCTGAGACCTGAAGAAGGAATTAACAGTGGAAAAATCAAGGAAATAGCATGTCAGATGCCAACACGTGTAAATGCCCCATGGCAAAAGGAAGCAAGGTGAGCACTAGCGCTAAAAGGTGTGACAGGCTGTAGAAATATGGGACACAATGATCAGGGACCTGATTATGCAGAACTTGTGTAGCCCATAGTGAAAAATTCTGTCTCCATTCTAGTTACAGAAAGGACACATCCGCAGTAGCCCAGCTAGATGGGGTTGTATTAGAGTCAGAAGGAGTAGCTGGGGACCAGTGGGTGGAGTTTCTCTAGCTTGAAAGGTAGTCAGGCTTTGGTCCTCAGTCCTTTAAACGTTCTACTGTGAAGGCCAGATGCTGAGAATGGCAGGAAAGCCCTGAGGTCTTGTCTGTCATTGGCTAGTCTGATTTCATATGCTGCAGGCCCAGGTGTCCAGGGTTCTGGTCTGCTCCCAGCAGGAGGGAGGCCACACAGTGAACTGTTGTCATGGGGCTGAGAGACTAGATTTAGTATAGACTTTTCTCTTTCTATGCACAGGATCCAAAGTATCTCTCCCATATACTGAATTTATAAGATACCACATACGAAGTGTGCCTGGTGCATTAGTTTTTTCTGCTGTGTACCAAATAACCATACACATAGCAGCTTAAAACAACACACATTTATTATCTCAAAGTTCCTTTGGGTCAGGAGTTCGCACATGGCCTAGTTGGGTCCTCTGCAAGTCTTCAATCAAGGTGTTGGCCAGGGCTGCATTCTCATCTGGAGTCTCTACTAGGCAAGGCCCGCTTCCAAGCTGACTCAGGTTGTTGGCATAACTCATTTTGTTGTGGCTCTAGGGCTTACAGCAGCTTGCTTCTTCAAACCTAGCAAGGAAAGCAAAACCCTAGCGCAAGTTGACTAGCAAGATGAAGTCTTGTATAACATAATGGGATCATAGGAACGACATCCCATCACCCTAACCAATTCTATGGATTAGAATAAAGTCACAGGTCCTGCCTGCACTCATAGGGAGTGGATTATACAAGGGTATGGACATTGAGAGGGAGGGATCATGGAGCCAGTCTGTCAGCCTCACTATCCATGCCGTAACTTCACAGACAAATACACAGGGACTATCCGCATAAAGCCTGTGTGAGTTTCGGGCTCTCTCTGACTTATTGTGTCAGAGAGACCTCTGAACACAGTTTGGTTGCCACCCAAGAGAATAGAAGCCCAATAGCAGGTGAAAATCCCCTAGTGGAAAATCTCCTAGCCTAGTTCCTTGTGGAATGAATGACAATTGGAGCACCAACTGCTGTGAGTGACGGGCAAATGCGGGAGGTCTCCAAGGATTTTCTCTAGTTTACCCTGCTTATCTGAGAAGGGAATCAGCAATCAGATGTGTAAACTGACACCCAGGAAGGAAGAGGAGCCTGGCTATAACGGCAGGAGAAGGCAGGTTGGGGTGGGAATGGGCACTGGCTGCGCTGGATGGAGTTCTGGCTCTGTGGCCTCAGGGAGGTCATTCTCTCCCATGGGAGTGCTAATGAAATGAAACAAGCAACTTGGAGCAGGTGATCTCCCAGTCTCTAGCATGGAAGTGTGCGTGTTTGTGTGTGTTTGAGTGAGTGAGAGAGAGAGATGGGGAGGAGGTCAGGCAGGGCCAAATCCTAAGCTTAGCTAGATGGTGAGGAAAGGAAAACTAGAACAAGAGAGGCTTCAAATCCCAGATTATGGCCTTTGTCATCACTTTATTATCTTATAAGAAAAACAAGACTTAGCAGAAAAATGATTTGCCCAGGGTGCTACATTAGTTAGTTTATCAGCACTGCTGGGCCTGGGTTGGCATCTTCTCATTTCCAGTTTGTGCTTTATTATTTCACCATGAATTGCTAGCCTGAAGGGGGAGGTTTCAGGATGCTTTCAGGAGTGGGGAAAAAAAGGGGTGGGGGAGAGGTGTTCAGAGGAGAATTACAAGACCCCTAATTACAAACTAGGCCCATTTCAAGCTTTTCTTCAGTGAAGCATGATGGTGCCTTACTGCTTTGAACAGAACATTTCTATTTTCTAAAGTGTGACTCTTGGGTCGACAGTCTAGCCATACTTAGGCTGCTTTCCATTCTACAACTTCTTATAGGAGGCGAGGAGTTGTTTGCTTTGTGTTGTTCGGCAACACTGGAAGGCTTGCTGGGCCTGGTGTACTATGCAGGCCTTGTTAGGAGGCTCATGATCTTACTCGGCACCTCTTCGAGCCTTGTGAGCAGCGGTATGCACCCCGACCATAACACAAGTCCCTGCCAGGACAGGGCTGCTGACAGTGCTGTCGCCTCTTTATAGTCTGCCAGCTCTCCCATGTGTCATAGAAGGAAGAATTTCACTCAGCTTTCCTTGCTAGTAATCTTGGGGATGCAAATGGAAACAATAATTAGTCACAATTTTCACTCATCAGATTAGCAAAAATGAAAAAGACTGAAATAGCCAGTGGGGTATAAATGATACAGCCACTTTGGAGAGCAATTGGGTAGCTTGCAAAAAAGCTAAAAGTGCACACACATTTCACTTCTAAATCTGTACCCCAAAGAGATAACTCTTCTAACTGCACAAGCAAACCTGGACCAAGCTGCTTCTCATTCGGCATTGTTTGTGAAAGCAAAATATTTGAAACAACCTAAATGAAGAAAATATAATGGAATATCCTAACGGAATAAATATAACAGGATTTGTTCATACTACTTTCCATAAACATGGATAGATCGCAAAAATATAATGTTACGTGGATATATTGGAGAACAGGATTTTATGATGCGTTTTATTTAAATGTGGAAAATAACACAAAAATAACAGGATGTATTATTTATGAATAAATGGATATTTATCCAAGTATCAAAATGGATTGGAAAGTTGAATAGCAAACTGTTGGTAGGAATTGCTTCTGAGAAGGAAGGAAGTACAGGGTGAAACGGTAAGAGGCTAAGAGGACTTGAACCTGCTTATTATGTAGTACTTTTTTTTTTTTTTGTGAGGAATATTGGCCCTGAGCTAATATCTGTGGCCAATCTTCCTCCTTTTGCTTGAGGAAGATGGTCCCTGAGCTAACATCCGTGCCAATCCTCCTCTACTTTATATATGGGATGCTGCCACAGCGTGGCTTGATAAGCGGTGCGTGGGTTCGTGACCAGGATCCGAACTTGCAAACCCCCAGCCCCAGAAGCAGAGTATGCAAACTTAACTACTATGCCATGGGGCTGTTCCCTAGGACTTCTCTTTTTAAAAAATAAAACAAAAATTTAAAAATGTCAACTTATGGCCAATTTTGTGTGTGTGTGTGTGGGGCAGGAACAGGTTTTTTATCTTTTGAGATCCTTTAAAAGTCCTCAAAAATATTATTAATGAAGAAGATCATCATTTCTTACCAACTGGAGGAATTTGAAACATTGCAAATCTACCTTCCCGTATGTCATGTGACAGAGGTAGCCTGAGCTGCAAAGGGTTTCAGAGGGTCAGCCTCAGCAGAATTCGGGATAAGGGCATGGAAGGGCATGTGATATGGAGCTATGGATGAGTAACAACATCCAGAAAAGACGTCTTTGCAAACACATTCAAGTACATTTGGAACTGCAAAACTTTTAAAAAATAGTGTGCACAAAGAAGGTTTTAAGTAAACCCTTGCTGAATTGGATATGCATGATGATCTCAGCTAATTGCATTTTTAATAGAATTATTCTTTGGTGTCTAGGAAAAGAAAGTTGAAAAGTGGGAAATAAATTATTTCCTACATTAAGTCTAAATTTCAGACTGGTCTCAGTTGTGACGGAAATTGCCTTGTTGAAGGTTTTTCTGCTGTTCAGATGGGTGGCCACGGAGCACAGCACTTAGTGAGTTAGAGGGGAACCAACACACTTTTGAAAGCAAAGGCAGGATTCGCAGAAGTAAACATTTCCCCTCAATAATGTTCAAAAGACCAGAGCCCTTGCTGCTTTGATTAACAGAGTAAAAAATCCAAAAACATTGCTGAAAATCCTCTTTAATTTCTCCTAAACTGAGATGATAGAGATAGTTAAATTATGAGGTTATCATAGAATTCTGTATCTCAGAAACCTGTTATTGTTGCACTTTATTAAAGCTTAGCTGCATTAGTAGATTATTTCAAGGGTTACTAGAAGTAATTCTGCGTGTGATCCTACGTGCGGAGTACATAATCGGTGTAGAATCAACACTTGCTATTGAAGAAGGAGGTGTTAAGCAAACAGAAAACTGGATTCGTCTTGTTTTTCGACTATCTCTTTCTACCCCACTCTAATCCAGCCCTCATCTTGGTTCCAGATTAAACCTCTCAAGGAATCTCTGACGCCATCACTCCTTTCCTACTTGAACGTTCACTTTCCACTGAATTAAGAACAAACTTATCCACCTATGCTAATATTCTTCCCCAGTGTTATTCCCCACCATTCTCCAGCATGCCAGGCCAGTGGGGTTTTTTTTTGGCTTTATTGAGGCACTACAAATGGTTTACCTTTGCCATCTATCCTGAATATTTTTCACCTTTTGCTTCTTCTTTCCTTCCCTGTCATATTTCTCCCACTCAGTTTACTTACCAGTATACTCTAGACATTACAAGAATTATCTCAAAATTCATGGCCTTCTTGAAACCTTGGTTAATTCCATCCAATAGAAATACTCTGTACATCTTACATTGAATTTGAAGAAGGGGTTATTTGCATAATAAATATGGACTTTTAAGTGTTAGTTTAGCCTTCCTCACTCTATTGCAAGCCTCTCAAGAATTGGACTTACGACTTATATGAATAATTTATGTTCCTTATAGCAAGTAGCACTATGCCTTACAAATAGTAGGTGCTTAGTTAATGTTTAATTAATTATTACCTGACTGAGTACACAGTTGTATGGGAAAGTTGGCTCTAGTCAGCTATTAACTCACTTGAATTCAATTGTCAACTCTTCAATTGTCTTAATAAATTGAAAAACAAGTGACTTTATAATCTAACACCTACGTTCTATATGACAACTTTCCTGGAATAGGCTGAGGTACAAAAGTGTACTTGTTTTCTTGCTGCCATATGTGGAGATTGCTTCAATGACCTGGTGACATCAGAGCTCAATGACCTCCAAGAGCTTTCATGATACAGGATTCAGTAATTACCTTGAGAGAAAAAGGATTTCCTTTCCAGCCAATGTTTCTAGCCCCATAGAGCCAGGGATAGTTTATAGAATATGTATTGTACAGGATCTGATTTGCTGTGGTTTGGGAAGACTACATGGCATCAGGACTGGTGTATCTGGATAGGAAGGTATGGTGTAGGGTGAAATGGCCTTTGGACTCAGATCTTTAGAATACTTCCATCAATCCACTCGTTGCTTGAGTTATATATAATGTGGAGCCTTATTTTATTTATTAATTTAATTTACTTATCTATTCTTCGTTTTCTTCTATACTCATTTTAAGTTGCTTATGATCAACACACATATCAAAACAGTGAGATATAAATAGGAGAGAAAATGGTTAAGACCAGGGAAAATATAAGTTGGAGTCAGAGTAAAGTTAAGACTGTAGTTGGAAGAGGGGACAAAGGAGAAAACCACAAAAGTTCACACTACATGGGTCTTCATAGTTGTTACTGATGAACAAGAAATTGGGCTCATGTTGGCAACCAACGTAAAACAAAAGTTGGTCTTGGACATGGTTTTAATGTCTAAGGAGAATAATCATATCAATTTTGGTGAGAAACAAATACTTCACTAGATTAAAATCTAAACTAACTTACTCACATGGAACTTCCCCTAAGGGCAGTGGATAATATTCTCAGCAACACCACATGAAGTTGTGTGACAGAGGTACAATTTCTGTACAAAACCCATGTCAAGAGCCAGTATAACTCAAGACAAATGTGCACCCTTCTGAGGGGTGAGTTTGATTTGAGGGTAAAATCTGAAATGTTAGGAAGAATGGAAAGACTATTAAAAATTTCTCTATAAATATCTCCTTCCTCAAGCAGGCTTTGGCTATGAGGTGAAAAACATAGAGTTCATGACTGCATTTTTTATGAGCCCATGAAGGATTCTTCATTATTAGTTGGGGGTGTATTATTGATTGACTCATCATGTTGTATGCTGAGTTATCCTTATTATCATCACCTCCACCAACTTCACCCCCATCACCAGAAAGTATCTAGTTAATTCCCACAGTGATATACACACAGTTGGTTGATTAATGAACATGAGTTGAATTAACTGTGCTACGAGCCAGTTGAAAGTAAACCCCAAGTTTATTTCTCTTTGGAAATTGACCATTAAGTAAGCACTAAAGATACATCAGAGATAAACAGAATTTTCCACAATCAAATTCATCAGCATGAAATACCTAGTTTTCAAGCCAAGGGGAAAGTGGTCTTCAGAATTGTATCCATGAAGTGGAACTTCAGAAAGTTTTAAAGTGAGGATGAAGACATGGTCAGAAAATGTATTTGAGACAAACAGCAGTGTTTGGGAGACGCCTCAGTAGGGAGAACATTTCTAACCTTCTTATTTCAAGAAGCTTAAGCCCTCAAAAATGATTAAAATGGATATTTCTATGAAGATTATTTCAATTTAACCTAAAACTGTCCTGCTTAGTCTAGATTAGTATATAGTCATCTATGGAAAGAGACCCAGAGTAGCTACAGAGGGACCTCAAGGGCTAAGACTAAGAATGTTTTCTGAGTTCAAATCCTAAGCTTTGGATGGTGTTGAGATGCCAATGTAAGCAGACTCTGAACTCCCCTCCTCCCATGGACACAACAAATTTATAACTACTCTTGGAAAAATTACTCCTAAGAGAACACTGAAAACTGTGTAAAAAGAACCCCTGCAACAAGGGACTGTGCTGATTGAGGTGGAAGAGGCACAAATTCCTTTCTGGAGAGAAGAAAAGTCATCTTCGTGGGGCAGAGTGCTTCATGGCCAGCTGGGAGCAATTTTAAGGTACAAAGCCTTCCCTGGAGAAGCAGGGGATCTGAGCAGGGGAGCATTACTGCTATAAGCAGCTTTCAGACTCAGCACAACTGAGACAAGTGTTATAATATCTGGTTTTGCTGGCTACTAACAACAATGGGGAATACCCTCTCAAAAGCTATTGGACATAAGGGAAAAAAGTCAGTTCTTAAAGGGCCCATGCACAAATTCACCAATTTAGGAAAGCAACCTAAAGTCACCAAAAAGAAAGGTGTACAGTCCTTTGGTGAAAAGAGGCTCACCTGTTAGGCTCTGGGTGCATCTCAATGAGAGGTGAGACCTCTCCAGGGATTGAGACATTGGCAGCGGCCATTATTGTGACCTAGTACAGGTGTGCTGACACGAACATTGGCAGACATCATTGGAGTTCTTCCTCTCACCTGTTAGCCCAGAGTCTGCCCCACCCACTAGAGCACCAATTTAACTCAGCTCAGCCAGGGCAGGTAGCCCACTCTAGGGACTGGCCCCACCCAACAGAAAGCCTTTGGATAAACTTGTGGGCCTGCATAGGTGGGGTGCCTAGGATCTTTGCAGTCAGGCGAGGGGGTCAGCCTCTGCAGGGCAGAGTGCTCTCGAGGAGTGGGTGGAGTGTGTGAGGCATTGGTGGAGTTGTGGGGCCTCTGAAGTGGGGCAACTGGGTCCACCTGATGGGGTCAGAGTGCATGCACAAGGCAGGACTGTGTTGATGGGGTGTGTGGCCCTGTGGGCAGTGGGGCTTAACAGCTGCATTAGACTTGAGCTTCTCAAACAGCGACATAGGGGATTGGCCCCACCTTCCAAAGCCTGAAACAATTGAGTGCTCCTACGCCTTACTGGCCAGAGCCCTACAGAAATTGTAAGCCCCTGAGCCTAGCAACCAGCCATGCTGGGGGCCTACTCACTTAACAGAAAATCTGCAACAGGAGTGTGCTATTAGACCTTGCAGCTAAGCGTGCTGGGGCTCCTCATGCCTGAGAAAGTGACTGAAGGGTCCATAGCAGCCACACACAGCTGAGCATGACAACCAGCCAGCCAGGGGACAGCCTACCCTCCCTGTGAACCTGCAGCAAGACCAATCCTGCCACAACAGAGGACAAATGGAGCCCACACAGGGCTAACCCCTGGAACATTTGGAACTGGTAATGAGAGAGAAGCACATTGCTAGGCCTCATAAGGCATTTCTTACATAAGGCCACCTCTCCAAGATTGGGAGATACAGCTGACCTACCTAATACATAGGTATAAGCACAGAGAAAGAGCCAAAATGAGGAGAGAAGGGAACACATTCCAAGTAAGGGAACAGGACAAAACCCCAGAAAAAGAACTAAATGAAACAGAAATAAACAATCTGACAAAGAATTCAAACAAAAAGTCATAGGGATACTCACTGATCTTGGGAGAAGAATAGATGAACTCAGTGAGAACGTCAACAAAGAACTGGAAAGTATAAAAAGATCCAATCAGAAATGAAGAATACAATGCTGGAAATGAAAAATTCACTGGAAGGACTCAATAGCAGAGTAAATGATATGGAAGAATGTACCAGCAAGCTGGACAAAAGACTAGAGGAAATCACCCAAACCGAACAGACAAAAGAAAAAAGAATTAAAAAGAATGAGGACAGTCTAAGGGACCTCTGGGACAATATAAAGCGCACTAACATCCATACTATAGGCGTCCCAGAAGGAGAAGAGAGAGACAAATGGACATGGAATCTATTTAAAGAAATAATAGCTGAAAAATTTCTTAACCTAAGGAAGGAAACAGACATCTAGGTACTGGAGACACAGAGAGCACCAAACAAGATAAACCCAAAGAGGTCCACACCAAGACACATTATAATTAAAATGTCAAGAAGTAAAGATAGACAGAATCCTAAAAGTTGCAAGAGAAAGGCAACAAGTTACATATAAAGGAAACCCCATAAGTCTATCAGCTGACTTCTCAGCAGAAACCTTACAGCTTACAAGGAAGTGGCATGATATGTTTAAAGTGTTGAAATGAAAAACCTACAGCCAAGAATATTCTACCTGGCAAGGTTATCATTCAGAATGGAAGGAGAGATAAAGAGTTTCCAAGACAAGCAAAAACTAAAGGAGTTTATCACCAAGAAACCAGCCTTACAAGAAATGCTAAAGGGACTTATCTAAGTGGGAAAGAGAAGACCACAAATAAGAATAAGAAAATTATAAAAAACAAACAAACAATGAAATCACTGGTAAAGGCAAATATACAGTAAAGGTAACAGATCAACCATCTATGAAGATAATATGAAGGTCAAAAGATAAAAATACTAAAATTATCTATTTTAATGGTAAGAGAGTAATGGATACACATGTACAAAAAAAGAGATTAGATATGATATCAAAAACATAAAATGTGGGAGGAGGGGAGTAAAAGAGTAGAGCTCTTAGACAGAAGTCAAACTAAAGAGACCATAATATAGATTGCAACATATGTAGGTCAATATGTAGGAACCTCATGGTAATCACCAACCAGAAACCTATAATAAATACACAAAAAATTAAGAGAAAGGAATCCAAACATAATACTAAAGAAAGCCATCAAACCACAAAAGAAGACAGCAAGAGAAGAAGAAAGCAACAGAAGAGACCTGATAAAACACCCAGAAAAAAGTAACAAAATGGCAATACATACATACTTATCAATAGCTACTTTAAATGTCAATGGACTAAATACTCGAATTAAAAGGCACAGGGTGGCTGATTGGATTAAAAAAAAGACCAATACATATCCTGCATACAAGAGACACACTGAAGACCTAAAGATACTCACAAACTGAAAGTGAAGGGAGGAAAAAAGATGCTCCATGCAAATGGCAATTAAAAGAAAGGTGGGGTAGCAATACTTATATCAGATAAAATAGACTTTAAAACAAAAGCTGTTACGAGAGAAAGAAAGGCACTACGGAGTGATAAAGGGAACAATCCAACAAGAGGATATAACACTTTAATATCTATGCACCCAACATAGGAGCCCTAAATATATAAAGCAATTATTAACAGACATAAAAGGAGAAATAGACAGTAACATAATAAAAGTAGGGGACTTTAACACTCCACTTACATTAATGGATAGATCATCCAAAGCAGAAGATCAATAAGGAAACATTGGCCTTAAATGACACATTAGACCAGATAGACTTAGTAGATATTTATAGAACATTCCATCCAAAAACCACAGAGTACATATTATTTTGAAATGCACATGGAACATTCACCAGGTTCAGTCACAAATTAGGCCACAAAACAAGTCTCAGTACATTTAAGAAGATTGAAACAGTATTAAGTATCTTTTCTGACCACAAAAATATGAAACTAGAAATCAACTACAGGAAGAAAATCAGTAAAGCCACAAATATGTAGATACTAAACAAAATGCTACTGAACAACGATTGGGTCAATGAAGAAATTAAAGGAGAAATAAAAAAATACCAGGAGACAAGTGGAAATGAAAATATGACATGCCAAAATCTATGGGATGCAGCAAAAGCAGTTCTAAGAGGGAAGTTTATAGCAATTCAGGCCTACCTCAACAAACAAGAAAAATCTCCAATAAACAATCTAACAATGCAACTAAAGGAACTGGAATAAGAAGAACAAAGCCCCAAATCAGTAGAAGGAAGGAAATAATAAAAATCAGAGAAGAAATAAATGAAATAGAGTCTAAAAAAACAACAGAAAAAAACCAATGAAACCAAAGCCTGGTTCTTTGAAAAGATAAACAAAATTGACAGACTTTTAGCTAGAGCCACTAAGAAAGAAAGAGAGAAGCCTCAAATATACAAAATCAGAAATGCAAGAGGAGAAATTACAATGGATACTTCAGAAATACGAAAGATAAGAGAATACTACAAAAAGCTATACACCAACAAATTGGATAATCTAGAAGAAATGGATAAATTCTTAGAATCATACAACCTTCCAAAACTGAATCAAGAAGAAATAGAGAATTCAAATAGAGAAATCACCAGTAAGGAGATCAAAACAGTAATCAAAAACCTCCCAAAAAATAAAAATCCAGGACCAGATGGTTTCCCTGGTGAATTCTACCAAACATTCAAAGAAGACTTAATACCTATCCTTCTCAAAGTCTTCCAAAAAATTGAAGAGGAGGGGAAGCTTCCTAACTCATTCTATGAAGCCAACATTACCCTGATACCAAAACCAGACAAGAACAACACAAAAAAAGAAAATTACAGGCCAATACCAGTGATGAACACCAATGCAAAAATCTTCAACAAAATAGTAGCAAATCAAATACAAAAATACATTAAAAAGATCATGCACCATGATCAAGTGGGATTTATTCCAGGGATGCAGGGATGGTTCAACATCTGCAAATCAATGTGATACACCACATTAACAGAATGAAGAATAAAAATCAGATGATCATCTCAATAGATGCAGGGACGGCATTTGATAAGATACAGCATGCATTTATGATAAAAACCTCAAATAAAATGGGTATAGAAAGAAAGTATCTCAAGGTAATAAAGGCCTTATATGACAAACCCACAGCAAATATCATTCTCAACAGACAAAAAGTGAAAGCTATCCCTCTAAGAATAGGAACTGGACAAGGACACCGAGTTTCTCAACTCTTATTTAGCATAGTATTGGAAGTCCTACCCAGAGAAATACGGCAAGAAAAAGAAATAAAAGGGATCCAAATTGGAAAGGAAGAAGTGAAACTGTTACTATCTGCAGATGACACGATTTTACATTTAGAAAACCCTGAAGAATCCACCAAAAAAACTTTTAGAAATAATAAATGAATATGGTAAAGATGCAGGATACAAAATCAACATAAAATATCAGTTGCATTTCTATAAACTAAAAATGAAGTAGCAGAAAGAGAAATTACAAATACAATCCTATTTAACCAAAGAGGTGAAAGATCTGCATACTGAAAACTATAAACCATTGTTGAAAGAAATTGAAGAAGATATAAAGAAATGGAAAGCTATTCTGTGCCCATGAATTAGAAGAATTAACGTAGTTAAAATGTCCATATTTCCTAAAGCAATCTACAGATTCAATGCAATCCCTATCAAAGTTACAACAACATTTTTCACAGAAACAAAGAATCCTAAAATTTATATGGAACAACAAAAGACCCCAAATAGCCAAAGGAATCCTGAGGAAAAAGAACAAAGCTGGAGGTATCACACTCCCTGATTTCAAAATATACACAAAGCCAAAGTAACCAAAACAGCGTGGTTCTGGCACAAAAACAGACACACAAATCAATGGAACAGAATCTAGAGCCCAGGAATAAACCCATACATCTATGGAAAGGTAATTTTCAACAAGGGAGCCAAGAGCATACATTGGAGAAAGGAGAGTCTCTTCAAAAAATGGTGTTGGGAAAACTGGACAGTCACATGCCGGACAACGAAAGTAGACCATTATCTTACACCAGACAAAAATTAACTCAAAATGGATTAAAAGACTTGAATATAAGACTTGAAACCATGAAACTTCCAGAAGAAAACATAGGCAGTATGCTTTTGACATCCGTCTTAGCAGCATATTTTCAAGTACCACGCCTGACTGGGCAAGGGAAACAACAGGAAAATATAAACAAATAGGACTACATCAAATTAAAAAGCTTCTTCACAGCAAAGGAAATCATCAACAAAACTAAAAGACAACTTATCAGTTGGGAGAAGATATTTGCAAACCACATATCTGATAAGGGGTTAATATCCAAAATATATTAAGAACTCATATATATCAACAACAACAAAAAATTACAACCCAATTAAAAAATGGGCAAAAGATCTGAACAGACACTTCTACAAAGAACATATAGAGACGACCAACAGGTACATGAAAGAATGTTCAACATCCCTGACTCTCAGGGAAATAAAAATCAAAACTACAATGAGATATCACCTTACTCCCATCAGAATGGCTATAATTAACAAGACAGGAAATAACAAGTGTTGGAGAGGGTGTGGAGAAAAGAGAACCCTCATACACTGCTGGTGGGAGTGCAAACTGGTGCAGCCACTATGGAAAACAGTATGGAAATTCCTCAAAAAATTAGGAATAGAACCACCATACGATCCAGCTATTCCACTGCTGGGTATTTATCCAAAGAACATGAAAACATGAATGTGTAAAGATACATGAACTCCTATGTTCATTGCAGCATTATTCACAATAGCCAAGACTTGGAAGCAACCTAGGTGCCCATTAAGGGACGAATGGATAAAGAGGATATGGTACATATACACAATGGAATACTACTCAGCTATAAAAAATGATAAAATCTAGCCATTTGTGACAATGTGGATGGACCATGAGGGTATTATGTTAAGTGAAACAGGTCAGAGGGAGAAAGTCAAGTACCCTATGATCTCACTCATAAATAGAAGTTAACAACAACAAAAAAGAATTATATAGAGACAGAGATTGGATTGGTGGTTGCCAGAAAGGAAGGGGGGAGGGCAAAAGGGGTGATTAGGCAAGTGTGTATGGTGATGGATTGTAGCTAGTCTTTGGGTGGTGAAGGTGATGACATAATCTTCACAGAAATCGAAATGTAATGATGTACAACTGAAATTTATATACTGTTACAAACCAAGGTTACCACAATAAAAATGCCTCCCAATTAAACCCCAGCCACGCACTAAAAAAACCAAAACCAAAACAATAACAAGTCCTAAGCTTTAAGAGGTTTCTCTTCTGTCTCTCAAGTCTACTAAAGATATATTTAAGAACTGATGAATATTAGATGTGGAAGAGCAAATCTTTTACTTGTCCACCTTCCTCCTCCTCACCACCTTATCCAGCTACGTCCTTTTTATTTTGCAGTTCCTGCTCATCTTGTTTTCCCTTCATGCCAATCCATAAAAGTAGAGTATGGGATAGAACATCCAGTGGATGTTGGTACGTATGGAATGATTCTTCAGTTTGAGGAATGAGGAAAGGAAATCTGTTCTCTGAAGAATGTTACAACAGTTCCTGACAAAGCAAGAACAAAATAACATACACTTGATGTATCCTTTATGAGTTGGGTTCAACTCTAAGTATCAAATACCAGAAATAATTGGGGCTTAACCAAGGTAGAAGGTGTGCGACCAACATCTAGAGGTGGCCATCCAATGGGGAGAGCAGGCCCATGGTGTCCTCAGGTTCCAGGATTCTTGCTGCTTCACCGGTCTTACCACTGGCTATTAGTCACTGTATCCACCCGTGAATGAGATGGGTTTTGGAGCTCTAGTCATTACATCATCAGAAAAAACTGGAGAAGGATGAAGGCTACTCACTTCTCTATTTAAAGAGTGGTCTCAAAGAGGGATCCCCTTGGCTCATATAAGGCTTTGATTTACATCACATTGCTGGGTTGGGCCACAGGCTGCATAGAAACTGGGAAATGAAGACTGCTCCTGAGGGAATGTGCCCCACTAAAAATGGGGACTCTACTACTGAGGAAAAAAGAGAGGATGCCACAAATGATTTGGAATAAATTATTATTATTAGGATTTCTAGTTTCTGATGATTACAGATTGAAGACATGCTTTTTCCAACTTAAAGAGTTTTCTTACTTAGGTTACCCTTTTCTGGGTTGCATCTACTCTTGACCTCAGTTAGGTCTAAGTAAATTTCATCTCATACATTCTTATAGAAAAAATGAAAGAAAAAGAACTGATTGACATCTCATTTCTTTTGTTCACATTAACTATAGGTGATTAAAAACTCTCAAAAAGCTTATAACAAATTTTACTTTTAAATATCCTGATATTTGTTTCTTTCATAATATTGCTTCTTTTTTTTTTTTTTGCACTTGAAGTTTTCACCATTTACTTGTATTTTCAAAACTGAGGACTCTTTCTGATGCCATGTGAATTTAGGTCATTGTTTTCTTGTTTTTGGCAAGAATTTTTGTGTAAGATTAAAACTATTTACCTTTAAATTCTTCATGCCAAATTTAACTATGTCTTAATTCAGAACCACTTTTAATGAAAGATGATAGGAAAGACAGCTACTTAGCTATTTTCAATTTCTAAATTTTACTCCATGGCATAGCATTCCTGATTCTTTTGAAGTTACACGCTACAAATCAAAAGGTAGACTGTGAAACATTTTGAAACTCCTTTCCCCTTCATTCTTCTTTGTTACTAAAAATAGATTACTTCCTTCAGAATTCCTTCCACACTTTTCCTCCTCTTAAAAGAAGGTTTAGAGCCAGCCCTGACAGCCTAGTGGTTGAAGTTCAGCGCACTTTACTTTGGCAGCCTGGGTTTGTTTCCTGGACGTGGAACCACATCACTTGTCTGTCAGTAGCCATGCTGTGGTGATGGCTCACATAGAAGAACTAGAAGGACTTACAGCTAGAATCTACAACTATGTACTGGGGCTTTGGGGAGAAAAAAATGTTTATTCACTGCACATGACAATTTCTTACAGATTCATCTACCTCTAGAATTTTGCACCACCCATCAAAGGCATTTAGCTCTATTCATTTGTTTTTCTTTTAAACGTACTACTGAAAAATTTTAACTTTGAACATAGGCAGAATGAAACACCTAGAATGACTCAACCTTAACACAACACTTTCTTATTTGCATATTTTCTAACAGTACCACATTTAATTTAATCTAAGTTGTGTCATTATTTTACCACTAAGAAAAAGTGCTTCCAATTAAAACATGAGACCATATTGATTGTAAGATGCAACCTGATTTTACAGCTGTTGATATGCTAAAAATATGCCTTTTAGAATTGAGAAAATTTGGTATTTGTTTACACAAATACATATTTTTACAGTTACAATCAGAGAATACAGACCTCTTTATTCTTTTTTCACTTAAACTGTAAACCATAAACATTTCCTATATTTCTACATTTGCTTTATAATTATCATTTTAATAACAACATAATTTTCTATCAAGTTGGTGTACTGTAATTTACTGTCATTTTTCTATTGTTGTGCATTTAGGGTGTTTCCAGGTTTTTGACAACAAATATCTTACGCATGTAGAGTTTTATACTGTTGAAGAATTTATTTGTCTCACTACCTGGATCTTCTGGATCAAAAGATTCATGAGAATTTGTATGGTTCTTGATATTTTTCCATTGCCTTTCAAAAATGTACTGATTTCCATCATCACCAGCAGTAAATGAGTGTTCCAATTTCACGAGAACTACTCCAAATGTTGAGAGCCATTAAAAAATCCCAGCTTTTTCTTAGTCTAAAATGCTTCATGAATATTGCTTTAATTTATATTTACTTGAGGTAGTAAGGGTAAACATTTTTCTTTGTGTTTGTTTATTAAATTTTTCCTTATTAGAGCTTATTTACCAACCACCTCTAGTTTTAGTTTCTATTACTTCCATTAGGCAATGGGACAGTTTTAAAATAGCTGCGCTGTTGGTATGATAGAAAAAAAACTAGTCTTTATTTTAAACAAAATCAAGATTGTGGTGGTGGCAGAATGGGGTGATGTGGAAAGAGAGGTGTTGTGCCCCTGTTTTAACAGAAATACTGGGAATTTGCTGAACCCGCATTTCTAGCATCTGTAGGAGCTCAGTGGTCTTTGCTATCTTTTGTCTTTGAAGGACAAAGAGTGATGGCTGTAGAAAGAGCCACTGTAGAATAAAGACTTTAGTGTTAGGCCTACTGAATTTTAATCCTAATTCTGAAGCTTAGTAACTGTACGGCATTGGGCAAATTACTTGAAGTCTGATCTAAATTAAGTGGGATGTTAATCCTCATCCACCAGCATATTAAGAACATTGAGTAAGTTAATGCATGAAAAGCATCTAATGTCAGGCCTGGTTTGCAATATCCACTCAATTCTCCTGTGGGCTAACGTGGATGCTGGAGCAGGTCATACACAGCAGGAAAGCACCATATTTAAGGGGGTGTCATTTGTGTAATAGTCATTGTGGATTTATAAATCTATTACAATATAATAGATGCTGTAGATTTTTATGTATTTCTGTCTTGTTCTAACTAAATCAGTATATTATGACAACATTTAATCAGATGGAAGTAAAGTCTCTTGAGAGAAGGGTATTTTTTCTAGTTTGCAGAGGAAAACAAAGTCACCAGTTAGATGAAAGTTTTATGCATGGCTAGTTTATAGTTACCCTATGTGTTTCTCTTGTTTCAAAACAATTCATATTTGTAATAGATAGAATAATGCTCTCTCAACTCCTCAAAGATGTCCATGCCCCCAGAACCTATGAATATGTTACCTTGCATGGAAAAGGGGAATTAAGGTTGCAGATGGAATTAAGGTGGCTAATCAAGTGCCCCTGAGAGGCATCTCCCTCTTTCTAGGCACTGGTTCTTTGAAGTTCTTGGCTACTTAAGGGGAGACAGTGACTGGCCAGCAGGATCTTAGGTTGTGTTGGCCATATGCATCCACCATGTCATGGGAGGCAAGCTCTGCCTGGTCTTGGTTTGGTCCAAACCACACTCCACTTGTGAAAGAGAGGAACTTTCACAAAGATTTCCCAAGCTTTAATGTTCATTACACTTTAGTATATTCTTGACTCTGCACAACTGTGTGCCTCCTAACACTCATAGAATAAGAAAGGCATGAGGAGAGGTTCTTGTTGCTTTAACACAAGAGCATTGTCTTCCTTTACAATCCATGATTTATGATGCCACCAATGGATTTGACATTGCACTTTGAAGGAAAAAAACCCCAAATGACTATTTACTACTTGCCAGTTATTGAACGTTTTATGTGCATCATTTTATTTAATCCTCAGAGCAATCCTCTGAGGTAGGAAATATGCTCATCCCCATTTCATACACTTATAGAGAGAGGTTAAGACGCACAGTAAGTGGAAGAGCTAAGTGTCAACCCAGGCAGCCTGGCTCTAGCCAGGCTATTTGACCATTGTATCATGCTATCTCCTCAAGGGACAGTTACCTCCTTTGTGAGTCTGGGGAGAAATCACAGAGTTTATCCTATGGAAATGAGCTGTGGAACAACAGCAGCAGCAACAGTGACAACAAAACTCTTTTGCAATTGTCTTGTGTTTCTGAGCCATTCTGCTTGGAGGAGATAATGTCAGAGCGGGCAGCAGGAAAACGTGAGTAAGAGTAAACTAGAGAGTTCTCTGCCCCTCTAAAGTCATTCCTACTCTAGTTAACATTAAACCTTCATGTGATTGACATTATTTTCAACATGTGTTGTAAATATTTTCCTACAACATCATTTTTTTTCCCTTCTTGAGGGAACATCCATGCCCATCTTCCACTCCTTTATATGTGGGATGCCTGCCATAGCATGACATGACAAGTGTTACATATGTCCACAGCTGGGATCCAAACCAGTGAACCCCTGGCCGCCGAAGTGGAATGTGTGAAATTAACCATTGCGCCATCGGGCTGGCCCCCTACAACATCATTTTTGACTACATCATAATGCATCACATCAGTGTAACGAACCCTAAAACTTTTGCAAATTCAGAAAAGGGAGTGTGGTGATATCTTTAAAATGCTTTATAAACTGTAAAATGCTGTGTGAACATTAAGCATCCTATTATAACATATTTTTAAAATTGGAATTCTTTTTACACAAATATTCCTATGTATCCGTATAGCTAGTTAATGCTAAAACTGTTTAAACAAAACTTAGATCTAATTTTCCGTTATCTTTGTTTCTGTCTTGCACATTTCTTTGTGAGTAGAATTAAATTATAACCAAAAATAGAAATACATTTGTTAGCACCTGGTACCATTGTTCTGAAAGAAAGATATTTTCTCCATGATGGCAAACCTTCCCCACACTGAGTAATATACAATTGAATTTGCATGTTAAAAAAAATGTGTGCACTGCTTTTTTATAATTAAAGATAAGATTAACCTGTGTGTTGAATTTTCCTCCAACAATAACTTGAAACATTTTCATGTTAATTTTACTGAAAATAGGGTGAGAGTAATGGGTAATTATTTTCTGCTGACATTCTCTCCCATTAGATTGAATGTGCGTTTTGGGACTGAGCTGTCAGTTTTGATTTCAGCTCAGTTTTCGTGTAGAGTTGGTGCATTGAGATTATTTTCCCATTATTGTTTAATATGTGTTTTTTTATGGGAGTAGAAGTAATTTGGGGCCATCCTGTCAATCATTTCCTCATAGTTTGGACGCATATCTGAGAAATATAGAAGGAAAGTCTTGAGCCATCTGTTTTAAGCAGTCTAACTTATTTACAAATATAAAACCCCTGATTTTGTACCCTCTGTTAGAATTGACCATGGTTTGAGTTAAATAATTTAATTAAAGTCTATATAATGCTAATGCCATGGACAAAAAGTCCTCTTATTTATTTATACAAACGAATCCATCCATTCATTTTTAATGCCATACGCCTATGCATATTGCATTGACTGGCTGGCGTTTATCCAGGTAGCTCGGAATATAATGGCAGCTGGTCTGATCTTTTCTTGGCCTTCTTAAAAATTTGAGGTTTTGGATCCCATGAAGAAATTCTGATTAATGTAATTCTTAATTCATAAGGAGAACTTTATTTTCATTTTATACACTGATGGTTTAAAAACAATGTTTTCTATTTATTATTCATTCTTCAAACATTTGTTATGTGCCGACTATATAGAATCACCCTGTTGCGAAGAAAGAGGAGTCCTAAGATATATAAGACAAGGTCTCTGAGCTCCAGGAACCAACTTAACAGCCTGGAAAGGTATGTTTGAGTTTTATTGGATAAATTTGAGAGAACTAATCAATATTTTTGGCCAGAGGCATCAACATAGTGATTTAGAGAATTTATGTGACTGTGATACACGGGCTCTACACCTTAGGGGTTCATAGACTGGGACACCTGGTGTGAGGATATTATAGCAGTACTGGGGGCAAATTAGATGGATGGCATTTAGGTGGATGGACAAAATAGAGACAGATGCAGTGTGTCTAAGCATCCTGACAACTGACTTGCCAACTCGGAAGGTTTGCATCTGAGTGGATAGGTGATCTAATCTGGGAGAGGCTCTGGGTTGGAGTGAGACTGGTAGTTGTTTTGAGCAACTTGAACTTAGGGGTTGGGGGGATATTCAGTAGGCAGGTGGGCATACAGGCTGAGAGATGGAGAGAGGATGGAAGGTACTGTTTCTGGAATCCATGTCTTACAAAAAGAATTTGTAATTCAGTAGCTGTCAGAGTGCATAGGATTCCTTAGGGCAATTGCTTTCAAAAATTTTTGACTGTGACGCATAGTATATTTTACATCATGACTCATTATGTGTATAAATATGAATATTTATGCATGAAATATACCCATGTACATTTACATATCTTCATGTAAACTTATGTTTACTTCCAAATTTTACCCTCACTGCATTCAATGCTTTCTATTTTTTAAATCTTCTTTTATTAAAAAAAAAAGTACAGGTTAAGACCCATTTCATAGATTTTTACAATCTATGAATCAGTCATGGTCTGCAGGTGACAACCACTGTGCTGTGGATCCAGCTCTGTGTGTTCTTCCTTGTCATTATGCCTCTGCACTCTGCAGGGAAAAGCGGGTCAGCTGGGATTTTGAGCAAGCTGTTGCTGGGGACAGTGGCATCCCTGCTACTGCTGTTCCCAAATTCCCCACTCACCAGAAATTGAATTGAGAAGAAGTAACAGCTCTCAATTAAGGATAAATCTTCCAATTCTTAGGGATCCAGGATGTGTACAGTGTGTTTCTAATTTATAAATGATAAAAAGAAAAGCAAGGAGGGGGCTGGCCCCGTGGCCGAGTGGTTAAATTTGTGTGCTCCGCTGCAGGCGGCCGAGTGTTTCGTTGGTTCTAATCCTGGGCACAGACATAGCACTGCTCATCAAACCACGCTGAGGCAGCGTCCCACATGCCACAACTAGAAGGATCCACAGGGAAGAATATACAACTATGTACCGGAGGGGTTTTGGGAGAAAAAGGAAAAAATAATAAAAATCTTAAAAAAAAAAAAAAAGAGAAAAGCAAGGAGAAAAGAGAAAAAAATACATGGGTAAGAAAGATGAGGGAAAATTTACTTTGATATTACATCTTTAACATTCTTCATATTTGTATGAAGTCAAATTATTGGCAATTATATTTTTAGGTCATCAGAGGAGCCAGAGTTCTTAAATTGGTTTTTATACTGAGGGTAGGAAGGTTGGAGGGTAATGTGTGCATTTGTGGTTGTGCGTGTATGTGTGCTTGTGCACTTCTGTGTTTTTGTGTGTGCACTGGTGTGTTTATGTGTTGGTATGTGTGTAGTGTACCATTTTATTACTTTATTTCATTCAAGCAGCTTCACCACTGTGAGCTTCAGTTTACACAAGCTCTCTGACATGCCTGCTGTAGACTGCGCCATTTACTACTACCCCTCCATGTTGAACCAAGGATTTCCCTCCCAGACACTCTCCCTAATTCATTAAAGATTTAAGTACCTGGTGTATCTTCCTTCTTTCTTTCTCCCGCTAATTCTGTCACCATTTTTAGTACCATCACATATATTTGCATAGATAACAGACTCCCACAGCCTTCCCTCTACCCAAGATCCTCTTTCAAGTATCTTGCATCCCTCCTATGTCAGTCCTATGTTATTCTCTCTTATCAAACCTCCACACTCACTTGTTCCCACTGTCAGCTGATGACCTTGCATCTTATTTCAATTGTAGAAATAGAAGCTATTGGTAGACATTGTCAACATATTTCTTCACTTCATTTTCCAGCCCACCTACATTTTTGCCTGTGTATACTGTCTTCTTCCTGCCACAATGGCTGGACCGTGACTGCCATTATCTACCCCCACATGGTACACTGGATCCATGTTCTCTCATTTACTCAAGGATATTGCTCCTGTGGTTACACTTTTCCTCAACATAAAACTTTCCCCTGTACTAGATTACTTACACCAGCATACAAACATATTGAAATATCTCCCGTTTTCCCCCCCAAAATTTCCATTTCCTTAATAGGGTGGTCAACACTTTCTATCTTCACTTTATTTATTTTTTTGGTGAGGAAGATTGTCCCTGAGCTAACATCTGTGCCAATCTTCCTCTGTTTTTTTTTTGTATGTGGGATGCTGCCTCCGCATGGCTTGATAAGTGATGTGTAGGTCCGTGCCCAGGATCCAAACCTGTGAACCCCCGGCTGCTGAAACAAAGCACATGAACTTAACCACTATGCCACGGAACAGGCCCCCTATCTTTACTTCTTAATCTCCTGTTCTCTCTTTAATTCACTTTGGTCAGGCTTTCTTCTCATTCCTGCACTGAAACTGCTCTTCTCAATAATGCCAGTGACCTCTATCTATTAAAATCCATCGGTCAGATCCTAGTTCTCTACTTACTCAAACTCCAAAAGACTTTTACACCAGTACTTAGTCCCTTCTCCTGAAGCACTTTCTTCACTTGGTCTCTGGGTTATACTACATCCTCATTGTTTTTGTCCCTCCCTGGGTTATCTTTGTCAGACTCTTTGCTGGATCTTCCTCTTCTCTAGACTTCTAAATTTTGGAACATCCCAGGACTCTGTCCTCAGACCTCTTCTCTTCTCTGTACTCTGTATTGGGTTGTCTCACTGTTTCTTTGGCTTTAAGTGTCAATTAAATGCTAATGAAACTAAAATTTATATTTCTAGACTCACATTCTTCCCTTAGGTCGACATCTATGTCTATCTTTAGATTTTGAATAGTCATCTCAAACTTAGCATGTCTAAATAAGCACTCTTTACTTTTGCCATTTCCCAACATGCCCCTCCCTCAGTTTTCCCTGTACAGTGAATGGCAGCATCGTAAACTAAGGGGCTCAGGCCTAAGAACTAGGAGTCACTCTTGATTCCTTCTTTTCCCCAATACCCCACATCTGATCTACCAGAAAGTCCGGCTAGCAATCCTTCCAAACTCTATCCTGAAATCAAGCACTTTTTACCATCTCCACAGCAACTGTAGTCCAAGACACCATCATTTCTCAACTGGACCAAATTCCCAAATAGCAGGCCAAAATGCCATCCTGCTTCTGCTCTTGGCTTTAAAGTCTGGTATTCACAGAGCAGCGAGAATGATCCTTTACAAGTTTAATCAAGCTACTTCCTTCCTCTGCTCAAAACCATTTAAGGCTTCGCATCATAATTAGAATCGAATCCAACACAGATTTCCATGACAATGCTAGTCCTTCAGGCCCCTCATTTCTTACTATTCTTTCCGTAGTCCCTCTAGTGTTCCTCAAACACAACAAGCTTGTTTGGGGCTTTCACACTTAATTTCTTTCCTCACAGTGACATTCCCTCCCCACCCCCCCATCCTCATTTCTTTCAGGTCTTTGCCAAAAGGTCATCTCCTCAGAAAGGACTTTTTTCCTGACCTCTCTATATAAATAGCAGCCCCTTCCACCTCCTGCCTTTGTTTCCGTTCTCTTTACTTCTATTCTGTCTTCTTTAGAGCACTTATTTCATCTGTAACTATAAGATATACTATTAATCATTTTCTGTTCTTCTCACTCACCACACCTACCTCCCGCCCAGAAAACAAGTTCAGAAGATAAGAGCTTGATCTGTCTAGTTCATCTATATCTGCAGCATCTAGAAAAGTGATGCCTGACATACAAAGTGCTCAAATATTTATAACATTAAAACAAATTAATTTAAAAAAGGGAATATCAATACATTGCAGGCTTGTCATAGTTCGGTCTCCCCTGTAAGGCCTTCTATGTGTGCTTATCTTTAAAGACTGCTCCTTTGGGGTTATACCCAGATCATATCAGAGTCCACCTTAACAGTAGGCAGTCCCAAGGCCAGTCTTAGAGCTCAGTCTATATGTGGGCATTTGGGAAAAGTCTTGATTGATTTAAAAATTTTTTTTGCCTTCTTCTCCTTTCAAGTGAATAGAAAGACGAGTTGAAGCAAATAAGCACAGATTCTCCCTCTGCTATTGAGTTCTGTCACTGAGTGGCTTCAGACTGGGCAAGTTTTGCTGGCAGAAGTAGTAGAAGAGGACTGGAGGTGAGGAGATGTGGTTTCTAAGCCTAGCACTATTACGGATCAGCAGTAGGAATGTGGGTGAATCAGCTAACACGGTAATGCCTGCTGCTCAAGTTTCCTTTTCAGAGACAGGGATTGTGCCAGAATCTGGATGTTGTCTCTGGCCCCTTCCTGCTCTAATTTTATATAGTCCTTCTGTTGAACAAGACCCTCCAAGATGAGCCTTAGCGTTAGATGTCAGGCATTTTATAATTCAGCTACTTCATGTATAATGCAAACATGGGCAAATTTACTTCCTGTGATCTACAGTCATATCGAACAATCTCACGCTGCCGGTACCAAGAACTGTTGGATAAATGCAGCAGTGAGCTGGAGCCAGCACTCCAGAGCCAGTGACGGGCATCTCTTCCCAACCTGTTGTTCAGTCACGTCACACTGTGTTGGTAGATTGAAATTGGCCATGGAGGTAGTATTTACACTAAGAAAATGCTACAAATCAGGGCTTTCCTCCCCCTACCCTACTCCCTGCCCAAGAGCCAGTTGTTGAATATTCATCGGCACATCACTACATAAATGTGAATATGTGTCACCATCATTAGATAGATAAACCAAAGGATGTCTTTGATTCATAGTGGTCCATGGGTACCTGAACCACCATGGTACATATAGAAAACCCACATGTACAACCACCACCACCAACACCCTTTTAACAAACTTGATTGAGAAGTTGCTTATTGAGGCACAACAATAGGGACTTTATATGGCTTACTTAATATGGACAACAGCTCATGAAGTTATTATTATTACTGTCATTTTTATAGACAAGGAAGCAAAAGCAGTGAGAGGATAAATAATCCAGCCAAGATGATACGAGCGGTAAGTGACAGACCCCAGGCTTGTGCCCAGGTTTCTCTGATTCCGACTGTGCAGCCGCACTGCGTCCCTGACGTGATATAGACACACACACACTCCTATCTCTGTGCACTTTTATAGGCTTAGAATACTTCTTTTCCCTCCACTGGGCTAACTGTTTATCCGTTTCTTTACTAAGTGCAAAAATGTCACAAATACGAATATCACATTAGAGACTTGTTTGTTCTCCGAGACATTTAAAACATTCCCCAGAAACTCTTCCAGAGATGAGCCTGAGGATCGCGTCTGTGTCAGAATCTTCAGAAAGGCACAGTGATATGGGAGATGCGCACCTTTTGTTCTTAGAAAGCTTTATCTCTTTTTGCTAGCAAAATAGCTGAAAAGGAAACTGCTTAACCTAAGACAGAGCACTTTGCCCTCAGAATAAATTGCTTCTTAAAAAAAAGGATTGCATAATCTTTGAATTAAAATTCCAAATCCACAGAGAAAAACATTACCAGCACTGTTAGGTTTAAAGGAAAGTGTCCATTAGCTCACTGAACAGGCTAGGGGAGCTAATCTCGGGACACGATGAAAGTCGCAGGAGTAACAACTACGCCTTTGATCCACTACCCATATGGCGTTCTCCACAGGATTATGCAAATGACCTTTAAAAAGTATTTTGGAGCATGCAGACCTGGAAATTTTTATAGATTTCCAAATCTGAGTATCTAATCAGATGAGAAGGAAATCAAGATTTTTCTCTCTTTACTTCAAGTAGAAGCTCCGTTCTCTAATTTTTCCTTGCATGAGAGTCTTTGGAGATGACTGTTACAAGGCTGCTAGAAGTGCCTACAGCAGGTAAAGAACAGAAAAAGAGAAGAGCTGTGATGTAACTAGTCAGTGTAAGCATATCAATCAACTTCCTCTCCCAGGAGATTTGCTTGAAGTGGGTGGCAAGGGTTTAGGACATTGATCAGGGGTTTCCACCAGGCAGTAGCATTTGAACCAACAGTAACATATGTGCCTAAGGGTTTGTAAGAAATTAAACATGCTAATGAACCAGGTTATTGTTCTATGGGAAATATTCCTCATGTGTCTGTACCTCTATGTAAGATGGAGGAGAGCTATTTTCAGTATACCTTGAACTGTTTATAGACTGATGCTGCTGGTCCAGACAGTAAACTTGAGAAACACCGGTCTATGGTTTTCAACTCTAGCTTCACGTTTAACTTGGAGTCAAAAAAAAAAAAAAAAAGAAGAAGAAGAAGAAGAAAAAGAATAGTGAAGGCTGGAAACTACCTCAGACCAAAATCTCTGGGGTGGAGCTGGAACGTCAGGGCATTTCATAAGACCCCAGGCGATTTCCATGTACAACCACAGTGGAGACCTCAGATCCAGACCCATTTCTTCATTTTATAGGTGAAGACATTCAACTTTAGAAATGTGACGAGTACAAGGCTAAATTTAATTCAGTTCAATTCAACAAATGTTTATTCAATCCCAACTATGAAGTGGACTCTGGCTCTGAGCTCAAAGGTACAGAGGTGAGGGCGTTGCTTAGGTGGGAAAGAGTAGCTCTGTCCTTCACCACCTTGCCATGTCTTCAACTCCTTGTAGGTCTCATCCCTGTAGGATGTTTTCATTATTTCAAAAATCTTATAGGAGACTCCATGTTCAGCAATCATAAATTTGCATAGACTAACCACATGATCTGATTTATTTACTATTGGTTGGAATTCTATTAACTAGGTGTGTGGTAACTGCGGTTTTCTCGTGCTAACCAAGAGCTCTGATTCCAGGAGCAGATATCATGTAGTGGTTATAGACATTGACTTCTAGAATCAAATTGTTGGCTCAAGTCCCAGCTCCTCTACTGACTAGTTATTCGATTATGGTCAAATAATTTTATTTCTCCATGCCTCAGTTTCCTCAAATGGAGTGATGATAGCTTCTTAGGCAGAGGGTTAGTTTGAAAATATCTGTAAAGTACTTACGTTGTCAGGGAAATAACACACTACAAATGTTAGCGATCCCTAGTGGTGTGTATTTGTTCCTTAGTTCTCTTTTCTGTGAGCTTTTACTAAGCTCTGTACAGGCTCTAATGGTAGAGATTGCATCAGATTGCCAATCACTGCACATCTCTAACTTTCAACTCTGGTAATTATCCAGGTGAACTGGAAAAATACAAGCCATGAAGTGTATTTTTCTCATTGTTGAAAACAATCAATTAACCAGAGCAGCCAGGACCTTGCTGTGCCCTGGTGGAAGTGTGCGGTGGCTGGGTAGGCAGGAAATGGCGACTAAGAGGGAGAAGCAGTGGATTCAGTAATACTGAAAGTGAATGGTCTTTCCTTACTTTAAAGAAATCTTTGCTAACAGACAACTCTAACAGAATATAATTAGTATAAATGAAAACTGCCACCTTTATCATTGTCCCCACACTACTGGGCAAATTTCTAAAAAATATTTTATTATTTAGGTTTTTGCAACTAGAAAGGAAACTTGGTAGAAATGTTAACAATAATTGGATGATTTTGAACAGAATTTTTTTGCTGATCCTTTTTCACATTGATATTAAAAACACACAATATGCAGTATATTCTAATCTCAAATATTCTTCATCAATATTTAGTGATTACTCGTGATTCATACCTTCAGGATGGGACCATATAGTCTCTGGTAAGAAAACCTTTTATGTACTGTGTGTGTCTGCGTGTGTAGGAGAAACTGAATTCTTTTTCTCTCACAGAACCCGTGGAAGACCTTTTCACAAAACCTTCTCTTTGCTTGAGTATCTTTGATAATCTTGTGATGCTACAGGCCTTATTCCCAGGAAAATGTGTTTCTAGATATATATGCATGATTTTGCATGCATTTATAGATCCTTTCAGGTTAAAACAAAATACGAGGTTTCACCTACCAAGGTTTGTGGTTCCCAAACTTGAAACTACAAGAAAAACGGGGAAGGCTGATATTTACTAGATGAGAACCACCTGCATAGCTCAGGACCCCCAATTTCTCTGATGTTTTGAGGCAGGTGCTATACAGGGACCACCTCTTTGTAGTTACCATAAGAGCCATGAGATGCTGGTCTGAGCCCTCTCTCCCCACCCTGCCCCAAATAATTTATTGAAATTTCATTAAATCTGAAGATACAGTCAGTACTTGACCATGTGCAGAGAACTGTGAGGGTGAATTCCCTAGAAATCTAACTTTTGTTAGTTTTGGATAACTTGGTGATCTGACACAAGCTGCTGAAGTCAAACTCGAAGACGCCACAGGAAGCACTGGCTACGTGATTTGTGGGCCCAGTACAAAATGAAAATGCTGGGCTTCTTGTTCAAAAACCATTCAGAATTTCAAGATGGTGATAGCAGAGCATTAAATCATAGAGGGGACCCTTCTAAGCACGAGATTCTGTGCAATTGCACAGGATGGTCACCCATGAAGCTGGCCGTGCCTACAAGAGACATAGAGACATTGATGGTTCTCAGTAACCAATACAAAATTGAAACTTGCTTAGAAAGAAAGAAAAGACTGGCCTTGCTTTTGGAAGGAGAGTGGAATCAGCAAACAGAAAGAAGGATATATGGGAAAGAAATTTATCATACTGTCTCTTTTCTTTTCCCCACATTTTTCTGAGCCTGAAACCGGAAGTCCAGTGTAGGGGTCACAGCAGTTCCCCACCCCTTCTCACATGGCTCATGTGAACAGGAGCTTGTTCCAGGGGGAGGAACAGTGATTTTCTGGGGTGGAGAGCCAATGGCAAGGGAGATAGGTAGACAAGCTGGCCTCTGTGTGTGCCCTCCATTCCTTCCTCATCCTTCTGCAGTAGGCAGTTATAACAAGGGTGGGCTGCCCCACTATTGCTGAGGGTAGTGCCCGGAGCAGAGCTCCCACAAGATTAGCAGCAGACAGGAAACTTGGGTACGGGGGCAAGAATGGGTGAGCCCTGACTGCAGCATTAGAAGTATTCTACCCCAAGGCACCTCCCCACCACCTCCACTCCCTGAAAGAACCCAAGCTAGGGTCAAGGCCACTGCCCCAAAGGAATAGAAGATGTGCTCCCAAGGAAAACTGATTAGATATTTGAGGAACGTAAGCTCCAAATAAGAAAGAGAACTGAAATGAAAAGCCATTCCAGAAGAAGCAGAACTAATGAACAGAATATGAATTTAAAGTAGTCCTAATAAATATTCTCACAGAGAGATAAGGAAAGCTTTTGAAATCGTAGAGCAGGAAAAAGAACTAATTTAAAATTTCAGGTCTGAAAACACAAGAAAAAACTAGAGAGACAGTTGGAATCGCTTAATGGGTACAACCGAGAAACAAACTAGTGAGCCAAAGGTTGCATCACAGAACATTCTGGAAGATATCAGGAAGGGAAAATAACAAGAAGAGGTGGAACCCATGAAAAATGCTGAGAGTCACAAACCACAGAAATAAAAGTGTCGAAATCTATAAAATAGAATTCCCAGAAGGTGAGATGGGAGCAGAGGAGGAAGTAAGAACAAGAATTTCCAAGAATTAAAGAAAGATATAAAAGATCAAGATAAACAGGCTAATGGAGTGCTGAACAGGAGAGATAAGAAAACTAAAACCAATATCCACACAGAGTATAGTTAAATTTAAGAGTGTAAAGACAAAAAGAAAATTTTAAAAGCTTCCAGAGGGAAAGAAAAGGCCTGAACAAGAGCCAGATTTATGGCAGCCTTCTCAAAAGCAACACTCGATAATGTCTTCAAAGTTTTGAAGGAAAAGAACTTTGAACTTAGAATTTTATATCCCGATAAACTACCATTTTACTAAAGAAATTCTCAGACTTATAAAGTTTAAAAATGTTTCCCACTCAAAGATCCTCTTTGAAACAATTCTGGGAGAAGTGTTCTGCCAAAAAGAAAGATCAATATGGAGGGATAAATGACTATGGGAAACAAATCATTTAAATAAGTTGATGAAGTTTATTAATATCTAAACAAGCAATGATTTAAAAAACCTTTATAATTTTAACAATGAAGAATTAATTCTGTAGATGATACCACCATGACAAGAGCAAAAAGGATTTAAGGAAAAGTGTGTTCAAGTTTTTGACCTGTTTGGGAGACATGAATATTGATAAATTTAAACACCCATGAGGAAAACTAAGCATAACAATGGGTTTCAACAAATTAGGAATAATCTCCAGAAGAAAAATCAAAATGTGTAAAGTTCAAACAGCAGAAGAAAATTTTATCTAAACAAGAGTTTATTCTGTGTCATGGAAGTTAAAACACAGACTGAGAGAGAAACACTCTTGTTCAAACACTGATTGTGCCACTTATCATTGTGTGACAACAGGCAAATAACCTCTGTAAATCTTGGTTTCGTAGCTATGAAACTGGAACAAATGCCTACCAGGAACGATTTAAGTGGGCATGAAATAAGATACTGTTAGTGTTGGACTCAGTGCAAAGCCAGGGAGTAGTAAATGCTCAGTAAATGGCAGCTGGTCCAGCCTAGGTCCATAGTTCCACAGATCCAGCCCTGCCCTATCTTTGGGACCAAAGACACTGAGATTACTGCTGAGGCTTTTCCCCTAAGACATCGAGGCTCCAGCAATTAGAGTGACTACCTCTCAGTTTCCTTAATTATAACGCAGGACTAAAAATATCAGTATTTCATTAAGTTATTGTGAGGATTCAGTAAAATATATGAAATCCTTAAGTGCTTTAAATGTTAAATACTATGATTATTTTTATGCTCAGTCTTACATGGAAGCTTCCAGAACGTACCATCTGTTCCTTAGGAAATTCTCTCAATGTGGTTATAGTACAGATGTAACCAATCTTAAAACATTTAAGGAACAATGGCAGTGAACCTCTGTGGAACACTCACCTAGCGCGGTCTCTCTGACGTGGAAGTCATTCATCAAAGAAATAACTACAAGGTCTACTCATGTGAAGCAGTATTCTTGGTCTTGAACTTTGTCATATGCTTCATTGGACAAAAGAATAAAAGAGCTTTAAAAAATGGTTACCAGGTGGTTATACTTACAAATTTCAAGATGTCTGCCTTGCATAGCACACAATAGCATGCTAGGATTCTCATCGATTGCTTACTTTGGTGAAGTAGTCCTGTGTGTATTTACATGCTGCTCTCCATGGATTAAAAATGTTTCTATTGCCTCACCATCAGTGACATGTGCTTTGCGGACTTTTCATGGGCACACTTGATCCATACCTCCCCTCAGAAAGACGCAAGGTATTACCTAGGAGTTAATATGGGTGTTGGATCCAGCCTGACCCGGTTTTATGTCTCAGTTCACTGACATTGCCAAAGTCATTTAACACTAATATACCTCTTTTTCCTCATACTATGACATGCTGACAGAATCTATCTCGTTTTGAGGATTAAATGAGATTAGGTGCGTAACATGACAGAAACAGAATGAATGTTGAATGATTGTTAGTGTTGATGACAGTTAATATGGTGACAATGATGGTCACAGGGGCAGGATGTGGTCTACAGTTAGTGGGACATTTCTCTTCCATCCTCCCTCCTATTCTGATGAAGTTAAGAATAAGATATTGAAATTAAGCTTAACTATCTTAATCAGTTAATGTAAATAAACCAAATGTTTATGAGCAAAATATAGTGTGTTTGTTTCTTTCCTTCCTCTAATAATGATGATTCACATAAATAATTTCAAACTTCACAGTTGCTAATACCTGCTAAGAGATTAGGGCAGGCATCTTTTTCTGCTTTCGTAAGGGGTGAGGTGCCTTTTCCAAGGACACAATACACAGGAAGAGTGAAGGTCATGTTGCTTATGAGGTCTGGAAAACACATCTTTTCCATGATTTCTTTGACAAAAGGTGGCTTCATGCTAGTTTTCATACAAGATTTATTAAATTGTCACAGACAGTCATGCATATTCTAGCAGAAGATACTAATGATGATTCTAAAGATGTATTCTTTTGTAACCTTCAGGCAGTAATAGACTAAAAACCAATGCCTGACATAAAACTCCCAAGAAGATATGGAGACACAGTAATGTGTCACTAAAAGTGAAGTTGCAGATTCATTTTGCTGTGCTCTTTAACACTTTATTGTATGGAAGTGACTCTGAATAGTGAAAGGGTGCTCAATGTATTTCGCTGGAGGCAATTTTATGAAAATACTGAAAATAAAAAAGAACCAGGGTATGAAGAATAATGGAAGGACAAAAATGCCTAGACACTCACCAGCACGTAAAATAACCAGTCACATCAGCACAGAGTGCGTAGATGGAAAGGCGTACAACACAGCAAGCAGGATGGCAGAGTGTTAACCAGCAGGCAAGCCTGGAGGGCAGGGCTCCTGTGTGTGTTCTCATGAAGGAGAAAGCTTCTTACGAAAACAGCCAATAGACAATTGAGTGCTTATGCTGTGCCAGACCCTCCGATAATTGTTTTACAACTATTAACACATTCTACTCTACAGAATCTTATGAGCCATTTTCAGATATTATCATCACTTTATAGATGAGGAAATTGAGACACAGAAGGGTGAGTGACTTTGCAATGTTACACATCTCATAAAGGAAAGTGCTGGAATTGGAGCCCAGATCTGGTTCTAGAGTTCGGAGATGGTAAGTCCTCCTTCAAAGATGAGGAGCAGGGGGTGGAGGGAGGCCAGAGCCCTTGTGCTCAACCGCTAGGCCACACTGCCTCCAGCTGATGTAATGTAAACAGGTCTATTTTGTGATTTTTCTGAAAGAAATGAATGTCCTGTGGAAGATTTTATAATATTTGAGACATAGAAGCACAGAGCTCTGCGTTGAATTCCCAATAGTGTTATCATACGTCCCCAGGTTGTCCAAGACAGCCCTGGTTTATGCCTGCTGTCAAGGTGTAATCAATAATAGTGCTCTAAAAAGTGTCCCAATTTGTAAGATAAAGTATATAGTCACCCTGTGTGGACAGTCAAATGGTTAATCCCTGGGCGATAGTAAAGCCACTTGAAAGCCGAAGTGCTGTGTTAATGATTTCTTACATACACAAGAGATGGATGGAGTGAGGAGAACTCGTTCTGTAGTCAGAACAGTAAGGAAGTAACACCCCTCACACCCAGGGAAAAAAAAACCAAGCAGGAAAACCACACAGAAAATAGCAGGATCCTCACAGTAGGCAGCATAATTAGATTTAGTAAAAACTACCCCAAAGAGGATATTTTCATTGAGCTCACTCTGCCAGAGGCATAGCTAGGTTAAAAGACTGATTTCCTCAGAGAGAATCTGAGGTGAATTCCAAACATGTTTGGGTTGTTTTAATACCTGTCCAGGCATTAGAACCCAGCCCTAAATATCAGGAATTGGGGAATATGGGGTGGAATTAATTCATTAGAGTTTGTTCGCAGCTAGTTGTAGTGAACCCGAATCCATTTGGCCAATGTCAATATGTAACTCTCAGAAGGAGTTCACATGTGGAGTTGGTCATCAATGAATTAGTGTACAGCAGCTATTAAATTAATGTGCTTATTATTCAATTACTTCTTGTGGGGGAGTTATTCCTTCCTTATTTATGTCTGTCTTCCATGTTTTTCCTGAAATAAATGTTGTGCCTTGTCTTTTCATACTTAAAACGACTTCAAATATATATGTGAAGATATTGAGTCCTCTTCAATATCAACGAGCCATGTTATAATGCATAAAGCTCAGTGTTTCTTAGCCATTCCCCTGGCTGCCAGACCAGAGGAGGCAGGAAGCCACAAACTTCCTTTTATAACTTGCCACAGTGAATATGGCAACATTTCTCAGCAAGCCCACTAAAAACTGCTTACTCAGTGGTTGTAAGATGTGTAGCTACTCAATGTAAGAACTTTAGTCAGTAAGTCCAGAAGTTTTTGGCAAATCCATTCTCTTTGCCAAGTAAATTGGCCATGTGTTCTTAAGGCCAGAGCAGGAAGCTTGTGTCTTTGGGATATGTTGAGAAGATGTGGGGAGAAAGAAGCTGGGATGGACCTCTATGTCATCCACACATGAAACTTCACAGGAGTAGATTTTCCATAAATAAGCCTCACTATACGCGGAAAGTATGGAAAGGAATATATTCAGTGAGATATAAAATGTTGAGATTTGATCATAAAAATTGAGTTCCTATTGTTAATACAGCAGAATGTGGCTTTTTATGGGCCATATCACAATGGAAAGGCATCAACTTTTGATAAGTGACAGACATGTTAGAATTCATTCCTTTACAATTACCAGGTAGGCAATTTCTTAGAAAGCTATAGAAACCTGGTCAAGTATCCCTATTTATTTTTCACTAGGGTTGATTATGCTTTATTTCCCATCTAACTTTCCATTGGTAAAGTTGGTACTGAGATAAAAGGATTTTTGTGCTGTTAATGTACACCCTGGTCTAGTTGCAAGAATGCTTGAAATAATTGCTCTTATACTGGCTCAAAATTGTGAACCAGAAACCTCTGGGGAACTTTTACTTGATCTGGGCTGTTTTCAAGCTTATTGCTGCTTCTATAATTTCCAGTAGAATTTTATCATCCGTTTTTTTTTTTTCTTTTTGCAGGTAATTCTTGTGACAGCTTTGTAGGAAATCAGGTGCTGAGTTTAGCTGTACCATTCTCAAAAAAAAAAAAAAAAAAAAAAAAAAGCCTCCCTGGAGTACCATGCCATTTATCATTCTCTTCTTCTTCTCCATCTTCAAAGGCATTTAGGTTCCCATACGCGCATGGGACTGTGCTAGGCTCTAAACAAGCAATTTAATGGAAACAAATCCTACTCTCTAGGGACTTCCTGTCTATTTTGATCAGGAGAATCTGACGGCTATAACAAAAACCCCTCAAATCTCAGTGGGTTAACACAACAGAGGTTCATTTGTCATCCACTTCACAGTCCAGCAAGGCTTGGCAGGGACTGTGGTCCATGCAACCATTTAGGGACCAGGGCTCCATCTGTCTAGTGCCTGCTCCAATCCAGAAGGTCTCAGAGGCCTCCACTACAACCCTTAACTCGGCAGACAAGAGGAAAGACAGCATGAAAGCTTTTAGAGGCCGGATCTGGAATTTATAGTCTCAACTAATCATAATCAGCTGTAAAGTATCAGGGAGAAAAAACTAAAAATAAAACAGGGTTTTGTGAGCACGCAGCTATCTCCCCCACACTCCATACCATCAGAGACATATCCTTATCTTAAACAACATGGGTACGCTATAGCATTGTTTTTTTCTTTTTGTATAAAGATTATTCCACTTGTAAAGTTGATGCTGAGATAAAAGGATATTTGCACTCTTAATTTAGGCCATGGTCTAGGAAAAGAATTGTTCTTATATTTTTATTGATTGGCATATGGCATATCTGGGATTTGGTCAAGTACCCAGCATTTACAGGCTAAGTGACTGAAGTCAAGCATTGATTCTGCCATCGCAGATGATTAAGGAACACAGGGAAATATATTTGGATACTGCCTCTATGCATTTGGAGGGTTTCTTCTTGTTTGAAAGCTTCCTTCAAATGACTTAAAATTAGGAGATTACAAATCCTTTGATACAACTTTGTCCAGGAAGTGGAGCTTTATTCCCCTCCTCCTGACTGTAGTTTGGGCTTAGTGACCTGCTTCTAAGGAACTGAGTATTTAAAGGAAAAAAATGAGAACTTTTCAGTGGAGAAATCTGGCAGATACCCCCTTAACCAAGTGTTCAAATTGTTCACATCACCAGTAATGTCATGTTGATGTCAGGTACCCGTTATACAATGTGATGAGAAGGCATGTGACCTCTGTAGTCTTCATTTAGTGAAATGGTATGTAATTCTACCCGTTACTCCAATCTAATCAGGAGAAAACATCAGACAACCTCAACTGAGAGACATTCTATAAAATACCTGACCGTTCCTCCTCAAAAGTGTCAAAGCTGTGACAGATGAGGAAAGACTGAGAAACTGTCACAGATTGAAGGAGATCAAGGAGACATGACAGCTAAATGTAATGGAGGATCCTGGAACAGAAAAGTCACATTAGGGGATAAGCTGGAGAAATCGGAATAAAACCCGTAGTTTAGTTAATAGTATTATACCACTGTTAATTTCTTAGTTTGGATCAATGTACTGTGGATATGTAAAATGTTAACATTAGGGGAATCTTGGTGAAGGGTAGATGGAAATCGGACTATTCTGGAAATTTTTTTGTAAATCTAAAATCATTTATATATTAATAGTTAAAAACAAAACTAAAAAATAAGCTAAAAAAATGAGATGATTAGCCTGAGGAGGGAAACAAAATTAACGACCACAAAGAGTTAAGGGTTGGAAAGACATTTTAGATCATCCCAATTTACCAACTCATTTTACAGAAGAGGGAACAAGGCTCAGAGAGGCAAATCAAATAACCAAATATTTCAGAGGAAATAAACAGTTGCCTGCCTCAAAATGAAGGGTTTATTGCTCTTTATCCAATCCTCTTGCCCTAAATTATTCCTGGGACTTTTTATGGGAAGGAGAGAGAATTCTGGCATAGATGTGGCAATAACTCAATACTGAACTTATGTTGCACACACTAGGACCATTAATCTTAACTTTTCTGGTTAATTACTAATCTGTAATCTACAATCCCCACCATATACTACACACATGCACCCACATCCCTTTCCCCCCCAATATGCTACTCACAGTCCTACAAGGTACGTTTTATCATTCCTGGTTTGTAGATGAGTGGAATGAGACTCAGATATGTTAAGTAACCTGCAAAGGTTTCACGGCCAATAGTTGGCAAAGTCTGGAATGAATGTCAGTCTGTCTAATACCAATGCTCATTATACCCCGGTGCTTCCTTCAAGAGGAAGAGGAGTGGGAAAGCCCCTGGAAAAGATGGGAGAGGGAATATCTAGCAGCAGTCAACTGGGTGAATGGCAAGAGTTTATTTTAAAATATCTCTCAGGGCATCAGAGTTATAATTTATGTCCTTAAATTCTGAAGAGCTGCAGTTCCTAAGTGAATGTGTGTGAGGCAAAATGGGTCGGTTGTCTGTAGTTTTAGGGGCTCTCCTTTGGAAAAAAGGATTGAAATAGTTTATTTTTTACTTTGAGTAAGTTTTTGTATGATTGAAATATTTAGTTAAATAGTATGTACATCTGGTGAGACAACGGTACTCTTTCCTGCTTCAACCCTGAATGTATATGATAATAGCATTGATCACTGACTGCACACTTCCTCTGTGACTCGTACTGTAGCATAGTACATTTGTTATTTCTATTTCACACCACAACTTTGGAAGGGAAATACTATCTCCATTTTACAATAAAGGAGACTGAGGGGCTGGGCCAGTGGTGTAGTGGTTGGGTTGTGTGCTTCACTTTGGTGTCCTGGAGTTTGTGGGTTTGGATCACTGGTGTGGACCTCATCAAACCATGCTGTGGTGGTGTCCCACATACAAAATAGAGGACGATTGGCACAGATATTAGCTCAGTGACAATCTTCCTCACCAAAAAAAAAAAAAAAAAGAAGAAGGAGACTGAAGACTTTTACCTGTCCTGCACCCAAATACAAAACTAATGCAATTTATATGAAACAGTTAGTATAAAAACATGTTTATATTAAACAGCCCTAACAAAGGCAGACATATTTCTTCTAGTAGATTTCTATCACCAACCCATTCCATACATTGTGCAGCCATTTCCAGGTGTTGCATCACAAGATACATATTAAGTTAGAGAGCTTTTTAACAACCTATTTAATTGGTGGAAACTTAGTAGAAATACAAGAAAGGAAATGGACTGCAATTCACCTTGTGGAATTCTTCACCTTTCCATTCCTTGCTCAGTCCCTTCTTGATGTTGAGACTGTGGTCTTTTAGTTCTCTCGGTCTCCCTGGGGTTCCCTGATCCACCTGACGACCCCTGGGGATATGAAGAAGCCTCATAGAGTGACCCTGAGGCATCACCTTTTTTTCTTCCTGGTGAAGGGTCAAGCAACACCTGGCTGGAGTCAGGTCTTTGGCCTGTGAGCGTTGAGTATGACCCTGAGACGTTATCTTTGCCTTCTCCTCACCAACCAGAACTTCATCAGTTATCAGCGGAGATGAATAGAGACCATAGCTGAACTCCAAACTCTCCTTACTAGGCCTATGTTATTAAAAGGAGCTCTGGAGCCAAAACTCTTGTTAATTCATGGGTATCTACAAATGCTTCTCCCCTTGGCACTGTATCAGTTGACAGGATTTCCATATGATTATGATTGTTATTGTTTTGCATGATGCTCTTTATAGTCATGTGGATGTCACTGTTCCATACCATAGGGAAGTAATGGAGGAGTCAAGTGCTAAACAGAAATGAAGCAATCTATTCTAATAAAATGCAGACTGTTATTTTCTTTGTCTCCCAGTTCAGTGTTCAGCTTGAGTCAATTGCTTGCTAACAACTGATGTAGTGTCTTGAGTATTTCATTGGCACAACTGTAAAAGGAAGCAAACCAAATGAGAGAAATTAAACAAGGCATAACCAAGTTGACTGTTTCAGGTACTTTAATCAAACTGTCCAATACCTGTCAGTTGGAACCAAGCTCTGAAGAGTAGTGAGGCATACATATTCTTTAGAGTTATTTAGCAAAAAACACGCTACAGTGAAGGAGGAGGTAATGGGTTCCCCCATTTAGTGACCAACATTCTTCTCTGTTCTCCATGGTTTGGCTCATGAATTATAAGTATTAAAAATATGGTGTAATCAACCAACACTTATTCAGCTTCTACTGAGTACCAATCATCATGCTAAGAGTTAGAGAAATGACTTAGACACAGTTCCTGCTTTCTCTGGGAGCAAGAAACAGGCAAACAGAGAAGTTATACATCAGTAGAAGTTTATACAAACAACAAAGAAGGAAGGAATTAACCAGAGAGATTGGATTGAAGATTGGATAGGATTTCATGTAGAGGAAGGGCAATTGCATATATTATATATGCAAAAAGTACAGCATATGTGGAGGCATAATGATGAAGCAATAGGGGATGTTCAAGGAACTCTAAAGAGCTTCTTCTAATTGCTAGAGAGTTGAGGGTACAGATGTGGTAGGAAACAGTGCTGAAGAGAGAAGCAGAGACTAGATAGTGAGGAGCCAGCCAGAAATCATTAAGTACTCAGCACTAGGTAAGGCACTATGTGGGATACAAAAAAACTTACTAGACTCTTTGCTGCTCTTGAAGAATTTATGATCAAACTGAGAAGAGAAATCAACATACATGAAGCAATAAAAACACAATTAAGAAGTCAATGATGTGTTATTGACTCTAAGCGCAGTTAGAATTCAAAGAAGGTACAGAAATCAATATAGTCTGGAATAATCAAAGAATTAAAGAGAAGGTTAGATTTGAGCTGCCCCTTGAAGAACAGGAAGGTTTAGCTCAATAGTTCTTAACCGACCAGTACTACCCCCTAGCGGACATTTGGAAATGTGTGTGTTTATTTATGAGTCCCAGTGAGCAGGAGGGAGGATCACTTTAGGCATTCGTTGGGCCAGGAATGCTAAATCCCTTGTACCGCACAGAAGAGACCTACTCAGTGAAGAGTGGTCCCTCTCAAAAGTCTAATAGCGGCTCCATTCAGAAGTACTAATTAGATCAGTAGGTTCCTGATGGTGAGAACAAAACAAATATAAGAATTTTAGGTCACATCACTCTTGGTCATTAACAAGATTTAACTGAATGCTTCAGAAACAGATAGTATTCTATTTTTAAATTTACTAACATTCTCAATTTATTTCAGAAATTACATGCTTCACTAGGCCTTTTTACAGGATTGCAATCTCAAGTGCTATTAGGTGTGAGATAGAGAACATAAATAGGTAAATTGGCTATTTAACCAGCACCATCTTCTTCCCTGCCACCCCAGCAATGCTGCAAGGTCATTCAGGATGTATGACAGGTCAGTACCACGGCTGTATTTTCCCCTCACCAAGCAGTGTGTGTCCATTCTCCTGCTTCTGACCATCTACCATGTGGTGAATCCAACTGTCTTGGCTTTGACTGCCCATGCCACTCTTTTTCTTACATTATGGCTTCTGCCTGCTCTTGGCTTCTGTTTACTGCCCTCTCTCAGCTTCTTACCTCCTCACCAACTGCTAAATCTCTGCATATCACCTACAAACTCCCTAAGAATGGGTATCTGACTACTTTGTCCCATGGCTCCTTCGCTGATGGGCAAATCCCTGGTCCACCTTGTGGGTCACTGGCAGACTTGAAGGTTTGCTTGCCCTAAAGCCTTGAGTTAGGCCATCCTCCCGTCAGTTAGCTGTGAATGCAATGATGTGGTCATAAGCACAGAGCAGGGGAAAAGGAACTGGGCTACAGCCTCATCAACAAAGGCAGTGGCTTTTCAACAATGACACTGGCTAGATTGAAATAAGGATATTCAATTGAAGTGAAATTGCAGGATCTGCTGCTCACAGTCACAGTAAAAAAAAGTCAAAAGCCAACTTTGCTAAGCACACAGTATGGAATAAACTGCTTACCGTTTCGAATTCTCCCATCACATTTACGCATATAGATTGTGGTCACTTTCAAATTCAGGTGGCACTCTTTTCAGATATAAAGGTTATGGGCCTACTGTCACTTTGAAGTCAACAACTACAACATTTAACTCATTGATTTTTCCCAGCACTAACTTACCCTCCAAACTTCCCTATTTCCAACCGTCGAGTTAGAGATTTTACAGGAAGTATAGAACTAACTGTTAATGGGAATAGATCATGACTGTGAATTGCAAATATCATAGGCTCCACTTGCTAGAAAGCCCTAGAGTCAAGGTTGATGGAGAGAAATATCTTAATAATCACATAAAACAAAATTTATAATCTGATGGCCCGCCATTCATATTGGGCCAAGAAATGGTTTTCATTTTGGTGAACACTGTGTATTATAAGCATTTGAATTAGAATGCACATAAATAGGGCATGCGAAGTAGAGATTTCAACAGTCTCCACCCTCCAGAAGGGCCTAGGTAAAGAAGAAGCCATAGGTGAGTAACGACCCACACGAGATGAAGTCCAGGTGTAACACTGGGCCAGGATGGGGTGGTGAAGTCAAGTGGACAATGTTTTGTTTGCCTTATAATTTTAAATGCTCACACTGCACTTCTTTTAAGGTGGTCATGCTCACCAGCCACTGTATGACACCTACGGTCACATGGCTGTCTTTTTCACCTGCATGTAGGTCTGGTCTAGTGGGAAAAATAAATGTGCACTTAGAAGTCTAATTAAAACACACGCTGTCAGCAACACTGTACTGAAAGCCCCATTAAGCATCTTATGAATGCCCAAGAGCACCTCGGCCCATGTTTGGAGTGACACATTTTGGCTCAGCTAGTGACAATTAGGATCAGACCCAGGACACTGGAGAATATGCACTGCATCCCATATGGACTACTGTGTAGGTGGATTGTTCCCCGGGTGCCTGAAACTCAATGAAAAAGCTCTGGGTAGGAATTAGATGAAAATGATGGAGAATGCAAATTAACACACTATAGATGGATCTGCATCATGTATGGCCACATTATGGATTAGATTCAACTGTCAGATGGTTTTGTATTATTCATGATCAAATCCAGGGTAAAGATACCAGATGGCAAAGGCATATTCATGGTCAGATCATAGTTGTTGGATTAATTATAAGTCTACATAAGAATTGGATAATAATAATTTAGACAGCTCTCAAAAGGATACTCTGTAGATCTAATAAAAAATATTTTTAAAATAAGGTTCATAGGTTATTAGGTGACATTAAATATTTTATGTTGCCATAAGTTATTTTCCAAAAAGACTCTCCAGTAACATAAAAACATTTTCATATTTCCCTAACCCGTGGCTTTGGTCTTAATGTTTGATAGAGCTGGTGGTAACAATGTCATTTCTTCAAGAGATTGCAGATGATTTACACTAAACAGAATGTCAAGGGACCAGCAAAACTCTGTCAGACAGTAAAAATGTTTGGTCTGCATAGCTGTAACTCATCATGGACAAGAAGGCTCTCTGAACCCAGGTTCTACCTAAATGTCATCTGCATCTCTGTGGGCTGGACATCTTCTTATTGCCCCTCAGATCTCCCCTTCATCCTTCCCCACTCTGCATTGTGCTCAGTGAGGCTGACCTGTAAGGGTTGAATCAGGGAGCTCTTTTGTCCTCTGGATTCCAGCTGGTTGGCCAACGAGGAGCGTCAGTGGGCGATCAGGTGGGGTGCAGCGAATATTCTCTTGGGTCCCTCCCTTGCAGGATCTCCTCAGGCTGGCTGCCTCCACCACAGAGGCCACCATTCCTGTTAGGTAGTCCTCTCCACATGCCTTTCTCTCTGGTTCTGGAAACTTCATGGATGGTCATGGTTTTCTGCTGTTATTAGCCCTGGGGTTGTTCTACATTATCCTTTGTGGTTTTCCCACACCCTGTCCACACCTTTGTAAATAGTCTTTTTATTAAATTCTCCTTAAATACCCACTTTGAGTGTGCCATCTGTTTTATTCTGGGATCCAGACCAAAATATGCCCTAAACACAGAATCACAGAATCAAAGAATATTTCAGCTGTAACAGAACATAGGTAGGATCTATTTAATCCTTCTCATTTTACTGGTCAGGAAACGAGGCAGAGCGATGTCAAGGGATTTGTCCAAAGTCACTAGCTAGTATGTGACAGACTGAGGACAAGAAACCAGACGTTCTGGGTCTCTTCAGTGCATTTTCTACAAGACTTCTCAGCAGAAGGTCTTGGGCACCACAGAAGATGTCTGTCCAGGACAGTTAACCCCAAAGGGTTGGCCAGTAGGGAAATTTTCTACGTACAGCAGCTTCCGGCGAGACTGTTATCAGCAACTCCAGGAAGGGACTCAGTAAGGAAACCGGAAAATAGAGAGATCCATACAGCATTTTGGGGAGTAGTTTCCAAAGATCCTAGCTGACCTTGGCTCCCAATCAGGAAGGAGGATAAGGGGGGAAATGCATGAAGTGGGGCCTTTAGCCCTCAGTGCCCAGGTATTCTCTGTAGACAGGTGGAGGGGATGGGCAGGGGGGATGGTTGTAATTAGGCGAGACAGGTGTCTCTACACAAGGGAACAGAAAAAAGGGAAAAATACTTACCATGAATTGAATGCCTGTGTGCCAGGAACTGCACTGAGGGTTTTACACTCATTATTTTCTATAATCCTAACCCGTAACCCTCATTTCACAGATGAAAACATTTAAGCGAAAAGAAGTTATACCCATATGCGTGGGTATAACTCAAACGAGCCCCAGAGGAGACCTGGAGTTCAATGCACACTGAGAACACAGTTACAGTGCAACAAAGATCATACAACATCTGTTATTGCCTGTCCTTGAGTCAGACGCTGAGGATGAATGAGAAACGAAGACCTGGAGATAAGCTGCATGGACTAGGAAGACCTAGTCACTGCTGTAGTTTCTGTACCCCGTGGGCTGTGGGGCAGTAGGGCTGTGGGCCTGTGGGCACAGGGAAGTTCACAGATGACTAGAATATGGTTTCAAAAGTGTTATGATCTGGAAGGATAAGGTTCCCCCATGGAGGAGGGGCAAGCAACACAGGCAGGGGAGGGAAGGGGCAATGAAGGCTTCACAGAGGAAGTGACACTTGAGTTAACAACTGAAGGATGGATAAGAGTGGGCAGATGAAGTGGGAGGGAAAAGTGTTTTAGGTGGAGTGAATAGCATGTGCAAAGGCCTGCTGTAAAGAGAACTCCTGGCAAATAAGTTCATTGGACTTGATCATAAAGGTTAGAGGGAAGTGGGAGGGATAAAGGCTGAAAAGCCAGGTCAAGGACATAAGTGGAGTCTGTAGGTCAGGTGAAGAAATTTGGATTTTTTTCCCTTAGAACATTAGAGAGACACTGAGGGTTTTAAAGAGGGAGATGACATGACCAGATCTTCAGGGTCACCTGTCCTTGGAATCTGATTAGGGCAGCTCTATGGGGCAACCAGCATGAGGTTGAGCTCACAGAGGCCCATGGGTGTTGATTATCCCTGACTGAAGCCAGGCCCCATTGGGGATCTCAGTAGTTCAGAGTCACTGACAGTGTCTCTCTGTGCTTGTCCGTCTATTTGGCGCTCTCTGCCTAGCTCCAAGTAATTTGCATTTATTTTTCCATCTTGCTTCCTTTAGAGTTCTTCTTGATTCCTTTAGAGTTTTGTCCTGTTTTAAAAGAGAACTCAAGGGGGCTGGCCCTGTGGTCCAGTGGTTAAAGCTCTGCTCGCTCCGCTTCAGTGGCCTGGGTTCATGGGTTTGGATCCCAGGCACGGTCCTATTCCACTCAACAGCCATATTGTGGAGCCATCCCACATACAAAGTAGAGGAGGATTGGCACAGATGTTAGCTCAGGGCTAATCTTCCTCAAGCGAAAAAAAAGAGGAAGATTGGCAACTGATGTTAGGGTGAATCTTCCTCAGCAAAAAAAAAGAGACTCCAGATGTTGTCCAACAAAGGTGGTGAATTTTCATTTTGTGATATTATAAATAGTTGCCACGTTTTTTTAACTAACCTCTGTGTTTGTTTGCTTTTCCTTTTCCTGTACATTAAACTCTAGCCCTGAGCTGGACAATGGCTCAGGATATTTAGCTGCCTTGGATGGATTTGGAAAACTTCACCTTGCATTTGGATCTGGCCATGTGATATGATCAGACTTTGCTGAACTTGGGGACCCACAGCATTCGTAGGAAAGGTATTTCCAGGCAGGAGGAAGGCAGAAGGGATATTCCTTTGTAAATTGTGAATGGATACAGGGCTCAGACCTTAGCTGTATCTGTATGTGCGTTACACTGCCCTGGAAGTTAAAATATGCCTACTGAATAAAGGAGGGAAGTGCTCTTTATAACAGAAGCAAAACGTTCACGAAATCATACCTACTCTGACATGCACATTTTCTCCATTCTTTTCCACTCCTCTCTCTTTCTCTCCCATTCAATTCTATTTAAAAAGAAAATGCTAGTTACAAACCACTAAATTGATTTCAGAACTCACTAACGATTGGGTTATAACCTGCAGTTTGAGAAACACTGTTATAGAGGATTTAACCAAAATGCATTTTTCCTAGTGTCCCACTGCGGCAAAGAAACTAATTCTATTTGAGCTATGGAGTTACGAAGTCCTACCTACTTGCTTGGGGTGTCTGAGGATTGATGGGGATTTCCACAGAGACTCTTGTCTCATTGGAAGGGTAGCAGTATCACTTTTTAAAAAACCATAGCTTTATGTGGCTATGCGATGGAATAAACTCTTGAATCCCATTGTATTCAGGAGGATCTTTAGTAGAGTTTGAGAGCCATGTAATGGATCCTTCCCACAAGAAATCTATTTTCAGTTCAAACTCTAATCAGAGAGCTATTCCTCTGACTAAAACAAATGATATGGTGGACCTATTGCTGGTCACTTACTCTGAAACAGCTGACTAGAATTCAGAATGCTAAGATCAGAGAGAGAAAGCTGCAAGACGAGGCACATAGGAAAAGTGGCCATTCTTGTGTTCTAAAGTAACCGGAAGCGTGAATTTTCAGATACTATTGAAGGGAGCAGTTCCACTTAGCATTATTGTTCATTGTATCTTAGTCCCGAAAATAAGTGAATGGGTAGAGACTTGAGAATTTTTCATGTGCCACGATGAAAATATAAAAACCTTTCCAGTCCCAGCTGGTGTGAAATAAAACTATGAAAATGATGAGATCCTTGGAAGAGGATCGGAACAGTAAAGGTAAGAAAATAAACCTAGACGGAACACACCAGAATAGAGACATCTTTTCTTAGCCTTCTGGGGTAAGAGGCTTCCCCCAGTTCTTTAGTGAGGGAAGAATTAGAAGTTGATATCAGAACCTCAATGTGGGTGTTGTCTACGTGCAACCACACACCAAATCAATGAGCAGTCAACATCACATGCCTCTTCTTCTGCACCATGGGCTCAGTCATTATCATAAACCACTTGTGTGGCCTTTATAGGTCATAGAGTGATGACCCAGATCAACACCAACAAACCTATTCGCAACCAATGAGTGCAGTTTTGCTTTGCATTCAGCAAATAAAACTTTTAAAAAAAGTTTCCTTCCTGCTATGGTCTGAATATTTGTTTATCCCCAAAATTCATATGTTCAAATCCTAACTCCTAACTGTGATCGTATGAGCAGATGAGGCCTTTGGGAGGTGCTTAAGCGATGAGGGTGAAACCCCCCACAAATGGGATCAGTGCCTTAGAAAAGAGACTCCAGAGAGATCGCTAGCCCCTTCCACCATGTGAGGAGATGATGAAAAGTGTGTGACCCGGAGGAGGGCCCTCACCAACCGTGATGGCAACCCCCTATCTTAGACTTCTAGCTTCCAGAACCGTGAGCAATACATTCTTGTTTATAAGCCACCCAGTCTGCGGTACTTTGTTATAGCACCCCAAATGGACTAAGATACTTCTCCCAGAACTAGAGTTATTGGAGATTTTCAGCAACAGTTCTCAGGAGGGGAACTCACAAATGCATATTCTCCATGACTGCTTTCTGCAACGTTGTGGAGCATACTGTGTTTGCTTGCCAAGTTCTTCTGCTCTCTTTCTACAGGGATCTCTTCCCTTTCAAAGTCACCTTCCTCAGGAACTAAGTTCTTGATGAGGTACTTTCCCTATGTGCTGGCTTCAGGCTTCTCTTTTCCTCCGAAAGCATAACTGTATGTGTGGCAATGTTTCAGAACTAGGGTTGCTCTAGTAAGGACTTTTGCTAAAATGTCAGTGAATTAAGAAGGATACCCCTTCTGGAAAACATATTCACTTTGAGCCTTTCTGTGCCATAACCCACAAGTTAGACATAATTAGGCCAATGCTTTCATTTTTTAATCTAGATGAAGTATCAAAGGCTCAAAGAAGTTCTTAACTTGTCCTAGTTCCTCCTCAAAAGGAATATTCTATCAGCCAGATTTTTAAGTTATTGAGATACTATGTTTTTCTAGGGGGGAAAAGGGCAAGGTTGTTTTCTGAGCTTTATGGTTTTTCATAGAGATTGTTGGTGAATTTATCCTGGTGGGTATTGGAGCACTAAAAGTTGGTTTGTAACATATTGTGAGAATAAAAAGGAAATAAGACTGGAACCGTTCAATTGAATATATTAAGTTTTGCTGTTGCTCCACGTTCATTGCCCTCCTAGAGATTCTGTGGGACACAGGTTAAATGCAAGGAGAAAATGGGAAGAGAAATGAACTAACATCTTTTGAATCTTACCTATTTCAAGGGCTTATGTATATCATCTCACCTAATTCTCACGGTTAACATTTTTTTCTCTCTTTTCTTTTTTGAGGAAGATTAGCCCTGAGCCAACTACTGCCAGTCCTCCTCCTTTTGCTGAGGAAGCCCGGCCCCGAGGAGGCAACATCCGTGCCCATCCTCCTCCACTTTTTACACGTAGGATGCAAAGCAGTGCCATGTCCTCACCTGGGATCTGAACCGGTGAACCCCGGGCCGCTGAGAAGCGGAACGTGTGAACTTAACCACTGCGCCACCGGGCCAGCCCTTCATGGTTAACATTTTAATTGAGTATCCTTATCTACATTGTATAGAAGAGGAAAGTGAGGCCCATGTAGTATTTTGTTCTTGGCCACATAGGTCACAGAAGTGGATTTGAGCTTAGTTTTTGTTGTCTCTAAAGTTCACACTCTTTCAACTAACCCATGAAAACTTCTTTCACAAAGCTTACAATTCAGACAGGGAGTAGTTTAGACATAAAAAGGAGCAAACATACATTATTAAGCAGTATATGTTAAATGTCCAAAAAAGGATTGGTCAATTGTGTCGAGATAAGATGGGATAAGTAAGCCAGGGCTGATTTCACAAAAAACTCTCCTAGTTTCCATGCAGAAATGGAGAGAGCTAGAAAGAGCATCTCTCACAATGAAAATAAAAAAGCGAGATAAATTGCAAGTTCATAACTTTTTTTGAACCTATCAGAGAACCTGTCACAGGTAACCACCTGGCCCAAAATCTAGGGAGAGAGAGGTCACTGCAGGGAAAGACAAGACATGAGTGCTGGCTTACCTGGTGTAGACACAAGTAGACATTGGTAAAAAGAGTTCCACTGAGGGGATTAAAGAGTTGGTGGAGGCCAAGTGTGCACTGGTGAGAGAGTATGAAGTCCCCAGGGCCACAGAAATTGGGTGAATCTGCAATCTCTTCAGGCTTTTTCTCCACAAACTCTAATGAGCACTGACAGAAAAGGTTGGAGAGAGTCCTAAGAAAGCTTCTTAATACGGGAGGGAAATACGAGCTGCTGAAGGATGGCCACAGGATTCCACCAGGACTCCTCTCACCGAATTTTCCCATGGAGTGAAAGCTTTAATCTGTAGAGGGAAGGGCAACAAACGTAGTTGTTTATTAAAAAAAACCCCTGTAGCTGGGGGAAGGGAATCAGGGAAAAACCCTATGCCATTGGGGGAGGGGCAGGAATAAGGACTACGTGGGCCCATAGCTACAGCCAGGGAGGAGCAGAAATGCTGAGATGATCATATCCCTGAGAAGCTTGGTCTGCTGAGAGAGCCTAGAAGCAATGACACCCCAACAGCAATGAGCACACCTAATGCAAATGCTCAGATATTAGTTTTAAATACCATTCTTTCATAAAAGAAGTCAGAGCTCCTTAGAAAAGTGGTCCATTCCAAGGCTGAGGCAGGGAATATACTGGATGATCCTGGAGCGTTTTGAGGTGTCAGAAAGCAAAGAAGTGGGAAAAAAGAGGCCAGTTTTATGTCAAAAGGACACAAAGCCAAAAGAACTCCTATTGTCCAAATCTGTAATAATTTGAGCAACAAAATAAATAATGATAGCACTAGATTATAATCCAAAGAAAGAAGTAAATATCTATGAGTCTAATACTGATATAAATAAATAACTGAATAAATATATAAATGGAGAAGGGATAAAGTGTCCTTATAGAAGAATTCCAAAAAATAAATGTTGAAGGAGTGAGGGAAGTAGAAAAATCACCATTAGAACATAGTAAAAATAATGGTAAAAATTGCTGTAGTGGAGAGCATGATGGGCGCTAACAATCTGTGGATGACAATTTGAGAAGAAACAGAACGTTTATTAGGGTCTCAAAGTATCTTCCTCCAAGTATTTATTACTTACAAAGGGAAAAATAGTAGCTTTACAGTGGAGAAATCTGGAAAAACCACCTTAACCAAGGGATCTGCAGTAATATTTATCAACATCATGTAATCCCTGATATGACGCCCCAAAGAGAACCCCCCTCCTCTGTGGGGTTCTTCCAAACAGAGCAGAACCTCAGTGTAATCATAATTCATTTCTTAACATCTCTAACTACATAAAATGTATATCTAAGCATATTATAAGCTATTTGAAGATAAGGATATCAAATATGTTTATTTTTCTTCATTTTTAGTGCTTCTGAAAAAGAGATATATAGAATACAATCAAAGCCTTGAAAAGGAAGAAGAAATGCCAACCATAAGTACTAAGATAGTAGTTAGGGAATATCCCATATAGCTCTGAGCTTCCTTGCTCCTAAGGTGAAAAGAGAATGACAAGGAATAAACACAAAGTTTTGTGAGAGATAAAGTTTTCCATACCCATATATTTTTTTGCACCACTCTAGACATGTGTTTTGAAAGAGGGGAAAAAGGCACCTATAATTTCACTCCTAATATATAGCTTACCTTTGAATGTTCATTCTTGTCTTCTTTGAATATATATTTTACATATCTGCAATCACAGTGTAGGTGTCATTTTGTATTGCTTTATTTATTATGTCATAAACATTTTCCCTATTTTTACGTAGTCTTCAAAGTTATCATTTGAATGCTTGTACAAGATTTTGTCATGTGAAAATGCCATAATTTACTTTTGCACTTACTTATTTTTGGACGTTTAGGCACTAGATATTTTTTTGGCACTAAATTCGGGAAGATGTTTTTTATGTGAGGATTGCCAAAAGGGGACATGGAGCAATGAAACAGGCAATGTCATTGACAGCACTTTTATACGATGCAGAAGAGAATTTCATGCGGACGTTGCACATAATCCTTCTCCATACGAGGTGAGGGCACGGTCTGAAAATGTAAACCAGTGAAGTGAAATTAGCAACAGCTCAGCTATTGCGAGATGGATTTGTAGGTGTTGTATATCTTTGTATGCCTTTCCGTGCTTAACATTGAACCTTTCACATAACTGAAGTTGAGTAAATGCATGTTGATATAAACATACTTCCCTCTGTGTCGTTATTCTATCTCTGTACCTACCTTCATGTTGGAGGAAAATCCGCTTCAAAAGTGTATTATTTCTAAGCTTAATGAGAGAATCATATGATGGTAAGAAACAAAGTACTTATAGCCAACAAAGGAAATATAGGAATGCCCTTGGTGTAAGGAACAGAAAGGAAACAAAAGCAACTCTCAAAGCTACGAACCACAAAGAATAAAAATATATTTAGTAGAAGAGAAAGTAATATTCCTCAAGAACCCATGCTTTCCCATTCCTCCTCTCAAATCTAAATGAAAAATCAGCAAGCTTTTCAATGTTTTCAGGTTGATTATGTAGATATTTAGAAAATATTTTACTGTTGGGCTATGAGAAACTCACTCAGATCTAACAAAAAAAATTTTTTTAAAGAAATCAAGCTTCTAAAGGGCCAGGTGTCTGCCCATTTATATAAAACTACAATTTTGAACATACTATTTCAACCTCTGAGTTCATCAAGGAGTTCTTAATCTTCACTGATAAGTTTCTCTTTTAAATATCTTAGCCTTTTCTTTTCAATTATGTCCTTCATGATTAGAGTGATGATTTAAAATAAATTTTAACAACCTTCCATTTTGTAGATATTTTCGTTCTTAGGTTTTCTAGCTATGAGATTATACTTTTCCCCTCTTTGAAAGTTTTGTCTTTCCAAGTCCTAGAATTCATCTGTGACTCAACTCGAAATTTGCATTTCTCACGATAACAAATTCCATGATGATACAATAACATTTTGAGTGTTCTATAGTTTCAATGTTGGTATCAAACTGTGTGAATTCTTTCTACCTGCCCTTTTTGGGAGTATGTGAGTTGTTCTATCTAATTATTGATATCTTTCATCGACTCTGAAAAATTATCAACTGTTATCTCTTCAAATATTGCTTCTTCATTTTTATTTCCATCCTCTCCTTTTGGAACTCTGATTAAACAGGTAGAGGACATTCTCATCTGCCCTTTATGCCTTTTAACTCCTCTTTCATAGTCCCCATCTCTTTGTGGACAACTTCTTACTACACATCTTCTGGCCCACCAATCCTTTTCTCAGGTGTGTCTAAAGTGTTAACCTCTCCACATCATTTTATTCTTATTATATTTTATTCTTAATATATATATAATTTATAATTTATGTTTTGCCTTGTCTTGTCATTTGCCTGAACTGACTAATTTATCCAAAAAAGTCCATGTAAATGGACTATATTACTACTCACTACCTCCTATTAATAACCTGGCTTCCTTCATATGCATATAAAATCAAAAATATTTTAAGGAAATGATAATGAATAATTTTTTAGTATTGTCCCATGCAATATTTGGAATAGACTTATACGAAAAAGGCATTCATTGTTTATCTGAAATTCAAATTAAACTGTGTATCTTGTTCTTTTATTTGTTAAATCTGGCAACCCTAGGAAATGTTGAGGCACTGTGCTGAATAATGTGACCTTCCTTACTCATTAGCAATAAAATCAAAGACATACTTTGCCAGTTTGCAGTGGTCAGGTATTGTAGAATGTAGACATTTTGTCAACAGTATGTCCGACTTTTTCAGGGATCCTCCCATTCATGAACATGGAAATGTTTGCCCAGGCCCCTGGCTTTCTCCCAAATCATATGTGTATCACAAATCGCATGTAACCTGGACACAGTCTCATGCTTCTAAAAAGCTCACTTACCAGCCGCATGACTTGCTCCTGACAGTTTTGCAATGCAAGATTCAAATTAATACCCTAGAAACATGACAAATTATTACTTGTCATTGACCTTTCCAGTGGGTTGAAAACTGTCACAATCATAAATGTGAAAAAGATGTGATCATTATAGCAATGATTTTCACACTATGTTTCATTGAGTCCTAGGGTTCCTCTGAAGAGTTTCTAAGGCCATCATGAGGGTAAAGTTCTCTGTCTCTGACTGAACCCAGGTTGCTCAGTTTTTCTCTGTTATATGTATTTGGCTCTACAAGTATATCATTTGAATAAAGTTTTATGCTGTTAAGAAATAATTTGAAACCAATAATTTGGAAACACAGATTTTGGTGTGAGAAAAACTTGTGTCTTACTCCGGTTTGTGCACTTGTCTTTTATGTAACCTTAAATTGGTTGTTAACCTCTCTAAACCTTTTTCTCAAATGAGAAAGAGATAATAATAGAACTTTCCACATAGGTCTTTTCTTTTTCTTTTTACTGTGTTAAGAACACTTAGCTTGAAGTCTACCCTCTCAGCAAATTTTTAAGTGCAACACAGTATTGTTAGGTGCCATGCTGCACAGCTGATCTCTAGAACTTGCTCATCTTGCATATCTGAAATGCTGCTCTCCCTGAACAGCAACTCCCCATTTCTCCCACCCTCCAGCCTCTGGCAACCACCGTTCTACTCTCTGTTTCTATGAGTTTGACTATTTTAGATGCCTCATATACGAGTAATCACGCAGTATTTGTCCTTCTGTGACTGGTTTGTTTCACTTAGCATACTGTCTTCCAGGTTCATCTATGTTGTTGCCTACGGTAGGATTTTCTTCTTTTTTAAGGTTGAATAACATCCCATTGTATATATAAATGCCACGTTTTCTTTATCCATTCATCCATTGATGGACACTTAGGTCGTTTCCATATCTTGGCCACTGTGAATAATGCTACAATGAACATGGGAGTGCAGCTATCTCTTCAAGATCCTGATTTCAGTTTCTTTGGATATATACACAGAAGTGGGATTGCTGATCAAAGGGTAAGAAAGAAATGAGATAATGCAAAATGTTTAGTACAGTAGCTGGTACATAGTAAATAAACAATAAATGTTAGCTACTATGTTATTATTTTATGTTAAAAGTAATTTTTAATTCAGTTAATAATCAGTTGAGTTAATAGTCAACAATAACGAATATATGAGTTCAACAGTAATGAATATACGTTTTCTCATGTGATCTTCACAGCAACATGCTGAGGCCATGGTATTCTTGTTCTACAGGGAGGAGACTGAGACGGGCGGATTGGTGAGCAGCAGTGTTCGTTCAGCTGGAAGTGGCCAACTGCAGTTTTGAACTTGGGTGTCCCTGAGTCCAGGTATAATATTCTTCCTGTTAAACTCAAACTGTTTCCTCCAGAGTCAACAAGGGGCACATGGATCATGATTTATAATAGCATTTAAACTTTTAGGTTTCTTGGTTTGTAGTTCTGCAGAAAAGTTGTGTTATTAAATAAGGACCCAGTTTCTTCCTTCTAAGAATCAATATTAATGTGGTTAATATAAATGATCAGAAGAATTTTTGAAGGCCTCTCTGTAAGCTGCTCTCTGATTCCTTCTTCCCGGATCCAGAGAACTGTTTGTTGCGATAATCTATGCAGCCTTCAGGAGTGAAGGAAAGCCCGTTGTCACCTCACCCTTTGAATAGTCATGCATTACTTTCTTATAATTATTTCTATAGGTTAATGACATCAAAGAGCATTCTGCAGCAAAGTGAACTGTTTCTGATAAATATACCATTATAGCAACTCGTACTAAGTAGGGCTTCTATTCTACGTTGCTGAAATACACAACTGCCTTATTTTTTTCAAGTACTAAAATATTTTATGATTAGCATACCAGGCTGTCCCCAGTCATTGGGAATGGCAGCATAGAATCTTCACCAGGGATTTTTCACTGGCTAGTGACCTGGAATCAATTTGAAATATTCTATCTTCACCTGAATTTCCATTTTAATATATCCCAGTAAAGTGTCAATGAACGCTTGTCTCCTCTCTCTTTAGTTCCTATAAATGTTGTTCCTGTTTATGAAACACCATTTTGTGCCTGCGCTTTACACAGATTAGTTCGCTTAATGTCTGTTACAACCCATAAGGTGGGTCTTATTCCATCTTAAAGATAGGAAGCTGAAGCCAAGGAAGTTAAAACTGCCCACCTCAAGTTTCAATACCTGTAAATGAAGAAGCTAGAATTGATTCCCAGGAAGTGTTAACTCTAAAGCTGAAGCTCCTTCCCAACGTAAATGCAAATAAATCCAAATCTCAAACAATTCCACAAATGATCTACGTGATTACAGGTATATAGGAAAGCACCACTGGGGGTGGGGGGGGGGGGGAAGCAAAAATCAGTGTGACAAATACATTAATACCAAACATTTGTCGAGAGTTTCTTATGTGCTAGGCATTGCATAGCACATTACAGATATTAACTAACTTATGCACAAAAGCCCTTTAGGTAAGTATGTTTTTATGCCCAAATTACAGATGAGGAAACTGAGGTGTAGATAATTAAGTGCCTCACACAACATTCCACATCTAGTAAGTGGGGAGCCTGGCTTTGACCTGATTCTGTGTGATCAAAGGCCTCCTCTTCACCCCTGGATGAGGCAGTAATTTTGGGTCTAGTCATTCCTTTTCTTAGTTAGTATCTTGCCAGGTTTTGAATCTGTGCTATATTTGGATGCTGGCAGAATAGCGTGTTGAGTTATTTTGGGGAATTGATGTCTGATTTGTCATTCAGATTCTCCTTGTATCTTCTGGAAGTAAGGGAGAATGTCTTCCACACTAATTCTCTGTTAATCCACTAGATTTGCTTCATGGGCTTGTAAATAATGCTTAGTTTTTGTTTAGAAAATGCATTTTTCTACCATTTAAAATGAATATTCTTGATTTCCTTTTTAAAAATATGTTATTTTCCAAGCAATTTTTATTTTATTTATATATATTATTTACAAATATTTTTGTTTGTAGGAAAGTTTCTTTTACTTTTTAAAACTAGTTTTTTGTCACAACTTTTTAAAAACATAAATCCTTACATCCCTCTCCTCTTACAAGCCTATTTTTAACTACTTTCTAAATCTTATTTTTCATTTTCTTTTGTTTTGGCCATTTAGAAAATTTAAATATCTTTTATTTATTTATACATTAAAAACTGTGCCAGGTATTTTTTTTATGAGCTTTTAACAACACAGTTCACATCTGACATTTCTACAGTGCTCATCTGTGATCAATCCGGCATTAAAAGAGAACAGATTATGGCACAATCAACCCATAAAAGCACTTCTGTTGCTCAGCCAGCCACTCGCTCATTATCCCCCCTCCTGTGACTTAAGTTCCCTTTGGAACAAATGAGGCACTTGGGAGGAGTCATGTGTAGCCTGAAGTGGTGCATGATCCCCTTACCCCAGCAGGAGGTCTCAGTGTGAGTCTTGAGAAATCCCTGCAAAGGAGGGATCAGGGTCCCTGGTTGCAGGGCCAGAGTTGAGATCATGCCCGTAAAACATGGAGAGGCTCTGGAGGTTCCCTCTGCTCAGGGTGGTCATTACAATGTATCCTCTATTGAGGGTAAGTTAGAGATAGACACTATGGAGATCAAAGGAGGTGCTGCTCGTAATCATGTCCACACAGCAGATGTAGACTGGATTCTTGGAGCCTTTGGCCAAAATGATCTTGTTGACTTTTCTGTTCCCTTTCCTGAAATTCTTTCTCCTTTGAATCTATTTCTAACCATCAAAGGAGTTTATAAGGGCAAAGTTCTTGTTTAAATGAAAATATCACAAAAGTAATAACTCTTACTTATATAGTGTTTTTGAAAGTTGTGCCAGTCACTATTCTAAGTGATTTAAACATATTGACTCATTTAATCCTCAACACAACATATGATAAATGGAGAAATAGAAGTACGGGGAAGGTAGCAGCTGCCCAAGACCCACAGTGAATGAAGTGGGAGGCCAGATTTGAAACAAGGCATGCTTCCTCTGGACTCTCTCCTCAACCATTGCATTATATAGTGTCACATGTTAAGCTAGTAATACTAACTGTGTGCATTAAAATCAGTCCATGATATTTCAGATTGTAAAAAGATAAACCTAATAGGGTCTAGATTACTATTATAGTGCCAACAATTCACTCATCTATTTAGCAAACATCTATTGAGCTCCTGCTGTGTGCTTCTCCCAGTGTGAGGCATAGATGGTGTAGAATAGACAGGAGACCTGCTTTCATGGAACATTCAGCCTGTCTAGGAACACAGACATTTAAACAAGTGACTGCAGGGGAACAAGCATGATGTGTGATATGACAGGAATGTTCCAGGGAACAGAGGACCTAACCATGTTTATGCATTAGGGACGGCTTCTTTGAGGAAGCAGCATTTCCACTGAGACCTGAACGATGACTAGGAGTTTATTAGGCAAAGAGCAAGAGAAGAGGTGTTTCCAGGTGGCAGGCAGGAGATGGGGAAGGTTTTAAGCCAGAGAGAACCATGTCAAGGAAGCAGAGAAGAATCAGTGTGCAGAAACAGCAGAAGTGAGGCTGTAGGGCTAAGCAGGCCAGATCATGGACTGCTTTACAGCTATGTTAAAGATTTTCACCTCTATTGCAAGGGCAGAGGATCCTATATGAAAGATTTAAAAGCTGAAGAGTGACACGATTAAATTTGCATCTTAGAAAGAATATTCTGGTTACTATGTGGAGAGAAGATTAAAAGTTTATGTATGTGAAGGCACAAGTCTGGAGGCAGGAAGGCCAGTTAGGAGGCTGTAGTCCAGAAACAATGGTGGCCAGGTCAAGAGTGTTAGTGGAAATGGAGAGAACTGGACAGGTTTGAGAGATACATAACAGGTAGAATCAGCAGAACTTAGTGATTAACCAGAGGTGAGGATGAGGAGTGGAGGGTCAGTTGATTTGGCTTCAGCAGAGGGGAAGGTGATCATGCCATGTACTGAGATGGAGAGCCTTGGACATGTGCGTAGGCCATGGAGGTGAGGTGAGGATAATGGCCTTATCTGTGAGTGCTGAGTTATAGGTGCCTCTGAGACATCTAAATGAAATAGTTAAGAGCCAACAGCAGTGCACATAGTGCATAGTAAGTGTTCAATAAATATTGCTGAGTTGAATGAATAGGTAGTAGACACTGGGGTGTGTGCATTTGGAGCTTAAATTGGGCTTGCAGGGTTAGAGATAAAGATTTGTAAAATATTAGCATATAGATGATAACCGGAGGCAAGGCAGTACTGAGATGTGGGAATGTGAAGAGTGAGAAGAGCAGAAGGCCTGGGACTAAGCCTTGGGTGTGCCAGCATACAAGCCATTTGCAGAGGAAGAGGAGGCTGTAAAGGAGAAGTAGCCAGCGAGGTAGGAGGATTATCACAGGAGTGCTGGGTCATGGAAGCAGAGGGAATGGGCTATTTTCAGAGGTTCAAACTGTCAAATGCCTCAAACAGATCGAGCAGCATAAGGACTGAAAAACATCTCTTGGAGTTAGAAATAAGGAAGTCATTGATGACCTAGTAACATCAGAAAGTGATGAGGGTTGAAGCCAGATGGGAGTGGGTTGAGGAATGACTAAGGATGCAAAAATGAAGATTGCAAATATGGACAACTTGTAAGAGAATATTGGCTGTGAAAGGAAGAAGAGATAAAAAAGAAGATGAATAAAAATACTACAAATCTTTCCTTCCTTTTCCTTTTCTCTTTTGCTTATTGAAAAATTCAGTCCTAAAACCCTTGGGTGGGGCAAAGCAAGAAGGTTATCCATACAGATGGCCGGCTGGTGTGGGATGGTGGGGGTCAAGCAGGGTGGGGAGTGTGTCGACACTGGGGGAAAGCCCAGTTTGACATGTTACACATTTTATCAACCTTCTTGTGTGTAACCAGTCACCTATTACCATGGCCAACCTCTCCTCTCTCTTGACATCCTCCTCCAAATAATATTCTTCACTGGGGAACCTGGTTTTAAGTCTATGAGTGATTGGCAGCCCCTTGAAACTGATGGAAGCCATATTTAGGTAGTGGAGTGGAGTGGTTAAGAACTTGGGCTACTGAATCAGACTGGATTCCTATTGTGGTTCTGCCATGTTTAGATGTGATATTGGGCAAGTAACAATCTCTCCATCTTGATTTCTTTATCTTTACTATGGGGAATCATAAAAACATCTACCAAGGATTACAGGAATGAACACATGCAAGAACCCTGGAAAGTGCTTGACACATGGTAACACTCAATAAATGTTAACTATTATTATTATTTTTTGTTTTGTTTTTGCTGAGGAAGATTAGCCTTGAGCTAATGTCTGTTGCCAATCTTCCTCTTTTTGCTTGAGGAAGATTTGCCCTGAGCTAACACCTGTGCCAATCTTCCTCTATTTTGTATGTGAGTTCGCGGCCACAGTATGGCCACTGACAAGTGGTGTAGGTCCATGCCTGGGAACTGAAGCCAGGCTGCCAAAGTGGAGCCTGCAGAACTTAACCACTAATCCAAGGGGCTGGCCAGAACTATTCTTATTTTTGATGTGCTAATGTCTGAAAGCTTTTTCAATGGTTGAAGTGAAAGATAACGAGCACTTGATAATGAGGTTGTGGTAGAAGGATACTGAGGATGGGTAAATTTGAGATGTATGATGAGCTATACATGGTGAGACTTGATAACTGATCAAAGGCTTGGAGTAAGGGAGAGGATTTTCAGAACTAGGTGGATGATGCTGTTGCCATTTGTTAAAACGGGAAATGGTGAATTGAAGATAGGAAATTCAGTTTGGAATGCGTTAAGATTGAGGTGCCCATGTACAGCCAAGGGGAGATACTCCACAAACAGTTGAATAAATGAGTCTGAATTGCTGGAGAGAAGTGATCAGTTATAGCCTATAGCCTAAAGGGAGTCAGGCAGAAAGTAGAGCTGAAGAACTGAGGGATGTGAGACAGGTTAAGCACAGATTTTGTAAAAAACTCAGGAATAAAATAAAGACAGAAAAGTAGGGGGCAGTTGTGGGTTAGGACGCAGTAGAGCTCTAATTCAGGTCAAGGGAAATACATGGTGTTCCAATTCTGATGGTAAGGTGGCCCCGATAGTGAAGAGGAAGGTCTTCACGACATGGTGGACATTTTAGGAAAGTTAGATACAGCTTCCATCACGTTGTCCCAAACACTAAGTCTTTGTAATTGACTGTGTCCACACATGATGGCAATAATGTTTTCTATCGAAACCTTTTGCCCATGGCTAAATAGAAAGTCAGACTGGGCAGAAGTATTGTTGCAATCAGCATGATTTATGTCTGATCCCGTCTTTGGTTGATTGTTATGCCTCAAAAGTCCTGGTGAACCACCCCTATGTGGCACTGCGCCTCCCTAGGAGGCGGGAATGAGTGTAGTTATTCAATGATTTGGTACGTGCATCAACTTTAATGATCAAAGCAGGATTTTCTGTGCAGAGTGTCTAGGCATGAGGTTAAAAGGATAAAATGTCATTACATCTCCAGCATGGAAACGGATTAGTGCTGAAAACTTAACAATTGCATATGCAAGTTAAAAGTTTGTTAAATTTCACTCTGGAGTTTTGTTCTTCTGGGAACGCATGATAATGAAGACTTTCAGTCCCAATCTGGCTCTCTGGACAGGAACGCATACAAATCCGTTTAATAATCCAGACTGACTTTTATCTCTGAACACATGGATCAGGTGCAAACGAGTGGAATGCAGATCTTTGTGTGTGTCTCATATCACATTGCTTTTGCAGAAGACAGCACAATTTTGGAGTTGTTCTAAATGTAAGAGATAAGTTATGGAGATCTAATGTACAGCACGTGAATATAATTAGTAATACTGTAATACTTGAAATTTGCTAAGAGAGTAGATCTTAAGTATTCTCACCACACACACACAAAATGGTAACTATGTGAGGTGATGGATGTGTTAATTCACTTGATCGTGGTGGTCATTTCACAATGTATACATATATCAAAACATCATATTGTATACCTTAAATATATACAATTTTTATTTGTCAAGTACATCTCCAAAAAATAAAATAAAGGTGGGGCTGGGCCCCGTGGCCGAGTGGTTAAGTTCGCACGCTCCGCTGCAGGCGGCCCAGTGTTTCGTTGGTTCGAATCCTGGGCGCGGACATGGCACTGCTCATCAAACCATGCTGAGGCAGCGTCCCATATGCCACAACTAGAAGGACCCATAACGAAGAATATGCAACTATGTACTGGGGGGCTTTGGGGAGAAAAAGGAAACAAATAAAATCTTTAAAAAAAAAATAAAATAAAATAAAGGTAAGGGAAAATATAAAATCAAAGGAAATGTATCAAGAACTTTAGTATATAAAATATTTTAAAGTTCAAAATATACAAACAATAATAAAAATTTGACCCCAGAGTCAAAATTGTATGGCCATGTTTATACATTCAAAGTGAAAATGAGTGTTCAAGGAGATTCCCAGATTATTACAGGAAAAAATATTTTACTCAATTACATTGATTTTTGGTTAAAATTCCTCTCTGCATAAGGGTTTCAATTTTTCATTTTGCTTTCAGTATATAATATATTATGTATATATAATTATAATTATGTGTGGTAGTGTATTTCAATTTTCTATTATTCTGTAACAGACTGCTCCAAAACTTAGGGATTGACGTAATGATTTATTTTGCTCATGACCTTGTGGGTTAGGAATTAGGGAAGGACTCTGCTGGATGGTTATTCTCTGCTGCATGTGGTGTGCACTGGGGTGTCTGGGGCTGGAAGATGCACTTCCAAGGTGGCATCTTCACTCATGTCTTGTGTTCTCAGCACCTCTCTCTGTCGCTTAATTTCTCTCTCTCTCCTTCATGATGTATCATCCTTCAGGGCCTTTTCACGTGGCTTGGGCTTCTCTCAGCAAGGTGGTGGCAGGGTAGTCCCTTGGTTTAAAGAGGCAGGAAGCAAATGATTCCAGGCTACTTAAGGGTTATGCCTGCACCTGGCACAGCGTCACATTCTTTTGTATTCTATGTATGGGTCAAACCAGACTCAAGGCCTACAGATTCCAGAGGGGAGAGAAATAAATTTCACCTCTTGATGGGGATATGGTAAGAAAGGCTCATGTGTGGGTGGTATTATTGCCGTCATCTTTAGAATATGCAATAGGTCACACAGCAGAACCAGGGAGACATGGCAAGGATTCCAGTGCTTCCCAAAGTGCAGTCTGTACACTACCTGCTTTAGAATCACCTGGAGAGGGGGTATTTTTTAATATATAGAACACTGAGTCTCATCCCAGAATTTCTGGGTCAGAATCAGCATCTCTGATTTAACAAGACTTCCAGGTGACTGCCATGTGCACTAAAGCTAGTGAAGAGTATTTCTGAGCATTTCTCTGGAGACAGAAAGAACTGGATTCAAATCTGACTGCCACCAACTAGCTGTGTGGCCTTGGATGTGGTTTCATTCTCTCAGCATCAGTGTCCTCATCTGTAAATTGTGCCTAGTGATAGTACCTGCTTCATCATGTAATTTCTGAGAATAAAATACACACCACGTACGAAGTCTATAGCACAGTGTCTGCAACATTGTCAGTACATTTATAGTAAAGGTTTAGTGAGTTAGTGGGTTTCAGTCCCAAAACAGATAATGACTCTTCAATGTGTAGTAAGGCTTTATCCACATGAATGGCCTGGACCTGAATTGTGACCTCAATTAAATTCACCAGTGTGCCAATCTGCTAATGAGGCCTGTACATTTTCTTACTAGAAGCCATAACATGGGCAAGTGTGCACCTTCCTGTATGTTCAAGGAGTTGAATTGATTCATGTATAATAAAGAACTAACTTACTGAACAGCAAGTAGCACACTAGCTGACCTTGAAATTGTTTAAAAACGGTTCAGTGACATGGTGGGTATAGTTTTGGCAGTAAGACATTCTTGGTATTTCATGATTGGATGAATGTCAAATGTGTGTGACATGGCCTCTATGAACTCAAGGCCTGCTATTACATGGCCATGGGAATGAGGCCTTTGGTAGGAGAAAGTGGAGGGCTGATCTGACAATTGGCTAAATGAAGAATCTATAGGTTCAATATCATACATTTACTGACACTTTTGGTTATAATAGAATTATAATTAAAAACATTGAACATGGACAATTATGAATAAATTCTGAGAAGCCTAAGTTGTTCTTGAAAAGTTTCAGGCTTAGAATATCAATGAAACCTTCAGAAAAGACTCTTAAGGTATTTGATTCTGTTCTAGCTGTCAGCTGCAGTGAATATAAGACCGCAGCATCTGAAAAATGGGCACCTGTCCTTGTGACAATGAAAGAAGAGTGTTCAGAAGACAAACGCACCCAGGGTCTGTTTCTCGTCCCTGAAGAGCTCCTGAAGTGAGGTTCTTCTTTAAAAGTCAACGTTCTTGAAATCCTGCCCTTAAATGTGTTTTATACAGCTCAGAATGAAATGAGAAACAGGTCCTGGGAGACGTCTGTTTAGGATGATGGACTGAATTTTTACAAACCCTGTGAATTTTCCGTGTGTTGTCTGCCCCTTTAGGAAAAAAAGACCTCCTATTTATGCAGTACACATTGTGCTAAAGCACTCAGGGCTTTATGGCTGACATTGATCTATATTTACCTATCTAATAAAGTTCCAAAGCATTCCTAATTACCGAATTTCTATTTCTTTATATCCCATTTGTTTTTCTCTTCTCTCCCTTCCTCTTCCTTTTTCTAATTTTCTAAAATCTTTTCTCACATTTGTTTATTTATCTTCTCGATCCATATTGTTTTACTTCCACCCACCCAATCTGTCCAATATTTACTCTTGGTAATGAAGACAATCCAATGATGACCTCAATAACAACAACATAATCAGTTAACATTTGTTGAGGATTTGCTATGTATCAGATGTTGTGACTTCCTTTCTTCCTTTCCTCTCACCCATACAGACACTTTTGTCTTATAGTTTGAATTATGGACATAAATTTGCCTCCTTTCATGATATATTAGATTCTCATCAGAGCCATGAACACAAATCATGATCGTGCTCTCATTCTGTTCCAATATTCAAAACGTAGGAAGAAGAAGCCATCTTGGAACAAAGGACAAATATACTCACTGTGTATACACTTCATCTCAGGTGTCATATCTGATAGAGTCTATTAATTCATTGCTTTATTTCATTGTTAATATCTTGTGACCAAAGGAGGGAGAAAATTCTCCTTTGGCTTCCCTCTTGCATAATCAGGAGATCCGAAGAGTTGTCTAGATAATGTGAAGCACTTTTTACAGACTCAGCTGAGTCTGAGATAACCTCACTCTGTGCCAGTGAAAGTGGAGGCCCAAGCAGTCATGTGGTGAAGTGGCCTCAACGAACACTTGAGCAAAGAGCCCCATGATTACTGGTCCACCATCTCCTGGGCCCCTCAGGTGTCAGAAATCTGCAGGTGGAGGAGCTGGGCAGGGAGCCTTCCTTTGTGCCATGTTCATGAGTGTGGTTGTTTTCATTCCTAAAAACCAGGTGTCACACCTCGGTATCATATGGGAGTGCAAACTGCACAGGTGGGAGAACTTCCTGTTTCTCTCTGAGAGAGTCCATCCTTGATATTTCTTTCATGCCTGATATTTTTATGACATCATTGTGGAGTTCAACAGTCAAAGCATATCCTCAGGAAATACAATAGATCTCCTGTGTAAGTATGAATTATGGGACTATCAAGAGGTTTTTGTTTTATCAAGTCTTTAAAAACTAAAACAGAGGAAGAAATATTTTTCACCGTTTCTTGAGAATGGTAAAATTAAGCCGATTTAAGGAGTTGTATTTTCTGTGCTGTTGCACAACCCTCTTCTCCATGAAACTTTTATCTTAGCTGTCACGACCAGGACGTAAGCACAACTCAAGCAATTTGTATTCCGGGCAGACACGTAAATTCATCTCTAAAGAGTCAGAAAATGGAAGGAAGCTGCAAGGAAAGTGGCTTGAATGAAATGAACAAGAAACTGCGTGGGATGCCTCATAACGCAGCCTTGCTCAGGACCAACCACTGCCATAACTGATCCCTTTGGAGGATGAGAGAGCCTTGACTTCAGAAGGAAAAGAAAGAGGATGGGAGACGTAAATTAACATGAATTATGCCAGGCGTTTTCTACCTGTTACCTTTACGCTAGCCCATGAAGCCAATAGTGTTATCCCAAATTTGTAATCAGTGACTCACATTGCTACCAGGTGATAGGCACAGGATTTGAACCTGCCTCTGTGTCTTAGGCTTGTGTTTATTCCACTGCCTCTTGCTGTTTCACTGAGAAACACGCTTAGAATTTCTTCCTTAAATAATTGGAATGACTAAGAACATTGAGGCAGGTAATTTTCTACCTCCAGTTTGAGCCTAGAGTAGATCTGACTTGTCCTTTTTATGTGTGTGTGTGAACCAAACTACCAGGCTTACTTATTATTAGATAAACATTTAGACTGGACTATATCTTGCCGAATTTTGCTAATGCACACAGACTTTAGCTTTCTAACTCTTTTCCTGGGTCTCTAGACCGAATGACTTAGGCTCCAACAGAACTTTCATAAGTTTTAAAGGCAGTATTGTGGGAGTACTTTAAATTTAGGTACTGTTTTAGGTATTTTATTTGTTTCTCCAGAAATTCCCATCTATTAGAAACTTGACCACCCCACGGAGGCCTGCAGAAACTGTCAGCCTGCCGGAGCAGCCCTCTGCTCTCATGTCAGCCCGGAGTGTCTGCTCCTAAAGAGGGCTCATCTTCATTTTGGTCCACTCTGATTCGTGATGTAACAGCTCAAATAAAGGTGTGCGGCTGTTCACTAGAGCCCATGCCAGGCCGTATTCGTACCGTGTAGTTCCTCTGTAATGATGCCCTGTCACTTAAAATGGGATTTTGCATGAGTGCATCATAAACTGAATTACCCTATTGCAAACGGCTTATTTTCTCCAGCTCCATAGTCCAAAAAAATGACACCAGAAGTGACATATTAGATGCCCTAGTACCTTGACTTCATTTTTGGCTTTGCCACAGCCTGCCTGTGATTACACGTGGTAGAAGATTAAAGTGCCCAGCCTTCAATTTGTTGACAATTACCATCTTACTTGTGCAGAAAGGGGCTTACCAGGAAACCAGCACTGGCAATTTCTTTTCCTCTCCTCTGCACGTCATGAGAATGAATCAAGGGCCTGGGAGTTAATCTTCAAGGCTGAGAAAACCTGGGCAGCTAAACCTGTTTACAACATCCCTGAACTTTGGATTCTTGCAGCACCTGAGAGTGGAGCTGTGGATGAGTTAATATTAAAAATATGGGGTGGTCTGTCAGCCTATCTTGTGATAAACTGCTATTGGAGGAACTGACAAGCACTCTGAAAGCTTCGTTTCAGGATAAATTCCAATGGCTCTCTTGCACTTTAGCAACTCAACATTTGCCATTGAACTTAACTGTGTACTCAACCCTCTGCTCTTTATACCTTCCTCTTTTTGTGTATTGATATTGTTTCTACTAGGAAATCATTTTTATCAAATTTTTCTGTCTGGAGGAGACTTTCTCTTTGCTTTATCATCATTTCAGACTCACAGATGGGCAGATTCAGAGTCAAGGGACCACTTTGTTGGTGTTAGAAATGTATTAGATGTGGTTCGCATCTACTGCTTTTCCTTAGGTGGTAATAGACATACAACATGAAAAATTCTAATAAATATTTGTTTTCAAGAAGATTCCTTAAAAGCTAGTTTCATACAATATATATAGGACATCATTTCTTAGACTAAAGCAATCTACATGTTGCCTTTCAAAAACAGTTTACAATCTGACCTTTGGTCTCCATCCCTCCGCCTTCTTCCCCACCCCCATACCTTAATTCACGATTTGCCTGATTACTGCTATAGATCCCTATACCTTACCCCTCTATCAGTACTAGTACATTGTCTATTTTTGACCAGGTTACTTTCTGAGAAACAAATCTGATCACATTAGTCCCCCATCTGAAATACTCTTAAGGATCCCCTTTGCCTATAGGATATAGTGTGAATTTCATCGCGGGACATTCATCATGTGACCACAATCTGCCTTTCTCTGATTGGTTTATTTGTGTTTTTATGCCATTATATTTTGGTCACTTTTAGAAATATATACAATCTACCAAGCTAAAAATGGAAGAAGAAAAGAATCAAATCAAAGAAATTTATGATATTTTATTTTCCTTTTAGCTTTGCCAAGTCTATGAAATTGCCTGTCAAAGTGGTATGAAAATCATTGCTATATTGATGGAGGCAGCCAAAGGAAACTTTACATGAGCGCTCTGTAATTAAATAGATATGAGAATTTACTTGTCCATTTTCCCTTCTCAAATTCTACATTTTCTGTCTTGGAATCTGTTGATGGTATAACATAGTTTACATGCAAATGTTTATATTTTTATTAGGATAACGTCAGCATTATTATGCAGGCATTGCTCTTCTAGCAAATGAGGAAAGATATTTTAAAACTTGAGAAATTTAAAAAGAATTTAGGCAGTCTATTGTCTCCCCCAATCTGGATTAGGGCAGAAGCAGAAATTAGATTAGACTGGAGGAGTTTGATATAGATGCAGGGAAAAGTAAGATGCAGTATTTGGTGGATGCTTCATAATCCATGTGGAGCGGGGAATTTTGAGTAGTGGAAAGAGGATAACCAAATGCATGAATATTGCAAAACACAATATACATTTAAGTTATGGCGATTAAAAATATTTGAGTAAAAATAAAATTGTATGCCTAGAAATAGAAAACAATACGGGCAGAAATGGTCTTGAGGACAGAGCACAGAAGAGCTGAAATGCCAGAGTAAGGAGTCTGAACATGATTCAATGAGCAATAAGGTGCTACTGAAAGAATTTCCGCAAATTTAGTTTGAGCTCCTCCTTGTACATACAGCTGGAGGCGTTGGGTAGGTTGCTGGATATCTGGGTTTGTCCTGAAGCCAGTCCTTTCCAGGTTAAAAAATTGACAAATTTCGAAACCTCCATTTTTCATTTGTAGGGCCCTCCACTCAGGAGAGAAATGGAATCCGCAAGTTTAGACTTCTGAATGAACAAGCTTGGTAACTGAATGATACAAGTTCATATTTCACCCGAGATGACACACCTGTGTGACCTTGCCATTGACCTTGTCTGTGTTTCCATTCATAAAAAGAACCAGTAGGAGTGATGTGCATGGAGTGTGTAGCAGGTCAGAATATTACAACTGAGGGGCTTTGCACTGTCTAAGAAGCTGGTTTCAGAAGCTTCCCAGGAACTTTCTTATGTAAGCTGAAAACCAAGGGCTCAGAAGCAACAATATTCTGGAGGAGGAGGTCATCTGTGGGAGGCTGAGCAGCACCCATGTTTAGTACCTTGATAACTCTTATAATATATACTTATGAAGTGGTTCAAATAATGAAAATAATCATTTGTGTTGAAAATTTGGAAATTGTGGAATAAGCATTAAAAAGGAAATAAAAATCGGGGCCAGCCCAGAGGTGCAGCAGTTAAGTTTGCACATTCCGCTTTGGTGGCCTGGGGTTAGCTAGTTTGGATCCCAGGTGCGGACCTACACACTGCTTATCAAGCCATGCTGTGGCAGGCATCCCACATATAAAGTAGAGGAAGCTGGGTATGGATGTTAGCTCAGGGCCAGTCATCCTCAGCAAAATAGGAGGATTGGTGGCAGATGTTAGCTCAGGGCTAATCTTCCTCAACAAAAAAAAAAAAAAAAAAAGAAAAAGAAAGAAAAGAAAAATCATTTGCAACCCAACCATCTGGTGATAAGCACTATTAACATTTTGGTTATATAGAGATAGGTTTTTTTCCCAATGCATTGAATGCTATAATCCTGTCATCTGCCTCCTTCTTAAAAATATACAGGAGTAGTTTTTCAGGTCCAAACATTTTTTTCCTCACAGAAACAACAAAAAGACAATCTGAGGTCAGCTTACTTCCAGCATAGGCAGCTGAGGGCAAAAAGGCATAAGATTGCCATTTTGAGTATTTAGTAAAAGTTTTACCTTATTATAAATCACAGGCTGGGGCTTACCAATTACACAGATATAAATCATGCTGTAATAAACAAATTCTTTCGTGCATTTATTTGCTTCCTTAGGATGAATTCCCAGAAGTAGAATTTCCAGGTCAAAAAGTTGTGAATAATTTTAAGGATGTCAATGAAGATTTCCAAATTGTCCCCCAGGAGGTTTTTATAGTTTACATTTCCCTATTTCTTCTGTGTAGGTCAATCTTGAAATTCAGGAGATAATGACTTAATGTGTTGTTTGATTAATAAGTTCTGTGGATGTGCAATGACACTGGAGTGTGTTAAGCATCAGGCTGGGCCGTTTGCTATAGTTGGCTGTAGACACCGTCATTCCCCTTGATATTTTAGAAATATTTAAGCAGGTGCTTAATAGATGATAAATAGCTTGCATCATATCCTTTGATTAAACATAAAACATTTATTATAACTCCTGAGGGTATTGGAAAAATCAGCAAAGCATATGAAAATACTTAATCTGACTAGTTACACATTTATAATGTAAGAGGTACTTTTCATGTGTTTATTAAAGTGGAATCAGATTGCAGAACTCTCAATAATTTAAATGAATGTTCCCATGAAAGGCACCATATGCTACCATCTGAATTTTGTATGTTTTATTAATTCATGGGGAAAAAAACCTTAAGAGCCACAGGCAAAGCATAGTCAAGTTTAACCGAAGCATTTATTTTGTCAAGTCACTCGAGGGATATATCCTTATGGGTGCAAAATAAGTATTGTTGAATTTAAGTTTTCAAATCCATAAAGGACTAAAAAGGGCAAGTCCAACTTTCCAAATTGGAAAAGGAATGCAAAGAGAACTCACTCTCTTTACAGAAAATAGATTCTGTGGGGATGTGATTAGCTCTTAGAAGTTTTTTTTTCTTTTTTGATGTGACATTAACCACAGGCTGGTCCATTTGTCAAGAATACGTCATGACCAAATTGATGAATTTGTTCAGACAACAGGTCGCTGCCACTCAAGTATCATTACCACACAGGAAATCCCTAGATTATCTGAGGGAGCAAAGAAATAGTGTCCATCTTTCCACAGCATTTGGCAACAAAGTTTCTGGGAGTTGTGGTCTAACGTAAAGAATCTCATTTGGTTGAATACTGGCTTTTAAACATCTATTACGTGTCTCTAACTATTGGGTGAATTGGTAGACTGAATTTTAGTAAACGTGCCTTACTAGATTTTCGGGGTCTTGTGAATATGTACCTCATCTGGAAACTGGATTTTCATCATTATTTTGTAATGAGAGCTGAGTGACCATATGCACATAAAACTTCCAGAGTTGTACCTATATATTGTAAACTCTCAATAAACGTTAGCAGTTTTTGTGTAAAAGTAATACTACTAGTTGTTGATATGTCTACGGCTGTTTTATCATGATTGCTATTATTACTCAATCAGGAAAGCAGAGTCGTCCTTTCTCGTTCATCTTTTCAGAGAATTGCTGACTGATACAAACTCCTGCAGGTCAGGAAACTTCTCCAAGTGAGGGCAGGGAGAAGTATCTGTTGAGGATTGTTCTAGGAAACTTCATTATGTTGAGATCCGCAGCAACAGGCCTCTTCTGCTTTCTCCCTCCTCAAAATGAAGCAAAACAAACAACAACAACAATAAAAGACTGTCGTATCAAACGCTTATTCATGGGAGACGTGGGTGACACTTCTCTGGATGGTGTGACCAAGATGAGCTCAGTGACCCAGCCTTTCCCTGTCTCTGACAAGATAAAGTTAGGCTCACCACGACAGGAAAGAGAAGCTATGTAAACATAAGCATATTGTGTTGTCTCTAAAAGTGGTCAAACGTCATTTCTTTTCCCTCTACATTTTAAATTATTTAAAATAAGGAAATGCTTAATCTTTAACACACGTATGTCAGGGTTGCCGTCCTCTTTAAAGAGTAAACAGTCCTTGGTACAAGTTGACTTTTAGAATGAATGTTAAAAGGATATCTATGGAATTGTCTCTCCAGCAACATCCTCTCTTGCCCACTCTCCTCTCCCTGAGATTTCCATGTGACTGTTTCAGGGGCTGCCATTTTCTCACATGACTTTGTTCTCCAGGCTAAATGTATTTGGATTTGGAGAAAGATGGTCTTCAGTGGGAGAGAAGGAAGCCAATATGAGAAAGACCCAAAGAGAAGAGAAAGAGAGGAGGGAGGAGAGGCAGAGGAGAAAGTGGGGCGCGTCCATCACCTTGGTCCCAGCCCTCGGTCTTCCTGAGGTCCAGAGACATCCCTGACCTATGTGTTTTTTGAAGACTCGACTGCAACTTGTATTCCTGAGCCAACAAACTTCCTTTTGACATTTAAGTTGGTTTGGGTTTGCCTTGGGTTTCTAACACTGCAACAAAATGAATCTTGACTTCTCACTGTCACTGTCCTCTCTGACTTCTCCTCGTCCTTCATATTCAGGCTCTTGAGGGACTCAGGACTGTCCATCAGATGGGCTGTGCTTATTCTGCCAAACACTAGACCCAACAGTCTCAGCCTGAGCATCATTTCATTACAGCACGAGATGGATATTATCGATCAGCTCACCCCTTGGTGCTGGCAGAGTTAAGTGCCCCAATTTAAACAGCATTACTTATCCAAAAGACAAACCACGTTCTAATCTCACCTATATTTCAAAAGCTGAAGAGCTGCATGTCCTAGCAAATGATCATATGTGAGATGTGCCCTTCTCAGTTCTGCCAGTTCTCCCACTTACTTATTACTCTCTTCCATTTGTCATGTGGCAAGAGTGCAGAGCAGTTTTCTCTTTTAAAGGCAATTATTACTTCCATAATTTAGATAGAAAATTGCATTTCAAATTAAATTTAAAACCCATAGGCAAGATATTGATGTCTGGATACATCTAAAATAAGTCTTCTCGAGATGTGATTATTTTGTGTTTGGAATCCTTTCACATACTAACATTAACTATATGTTTTTCATAGTTCTAAGTCATAGGCACTCCATCTCTGTTTTGTTAATATAATCATTATGCAAGAAAGAGTCATGAATTCAGTTAAGGATGTATTTTATATGTGCCTATTTTTGGCTAATTATCTGAATAACAGGCTCCCTGATTCTGTATCTTCACCTGTATTATAAATAAATCACAGCCAAAATTGTTAGATTTGTTGAAATGCAGGGCTGGGTCTCAAGAGAGGTGAGGGAGGCAGCTGGGGTACAAAATGTAAAGAGACACTCTTAGGATTGTGCATGGCGTCGCCCTTACCATTGTCCCGGCCCTGTTGAAATATTACAAGCTAGTTTAGAAGATGCTCACATGTATCAAATTAGAAAATTAGACAGCATGTTACATGTATCAATTGTGAGATTAGGAAAAAGGCAGAAAAAAACATAAGAACTGATTCTTTAGTAGGGCTGCCAGGTTCACCTTCTTTCTTTCTTCCTTCAGGAAAGGCATCCCCCACAGCATTCAGCACAGGTCTGACCCAGGAAGCATCACACCATATTAGGAAGAGAACCTGGGACTCAAGCCCATGCCCTTGAGTGAGTTACTCCTGATTGTGGAAAATCCAAAGAGCCAGAGGAGCTCTAAGGGCCTTTTCAGCCAGGTGGTTCAGGGGTAAGCTATTTCCTCCTTGGCGATTACTCAGTAGGTTCTTGATTAGTTGCTGGGGCAGAGTAGACGGCCTGCCCTGGGCAACTATGATGTGAATGAGGCTTGCTTTCAGCATCCCTATCCTCCTTATTTTGTCCTCCTTTTTCTTGTTGATGGTTCCTTTTTCCAGTTCTTTTGAGCACCAGTTGCCTTCATGGGTTCCCTCATTTCTTTACTCATAGCGTGGGATCTGAATCCTGTTTTCACCAATGTGGAGATGACCAATCACGATTTGAAATGGTTTTCCTCCACAGGGAACCGGCAACCGGGAAGGCACGAGTGAGACTTGAGTTATTGGTAGACGGGCTGAGCGGTGGGCAGATTGGACATGGAGTCAGGACAGGTGAGCCAGCGCAGGGAAGCTCAAAGTTCAGCTCAAGAGGGTGGGGTGTAACCTTTGATCCAAGGACAAAGACTAGATCCCCTCTGATCGTATTCCAAGGTTTGGCAAAAGGGGGCTGATGGCGAGAGAGGCAAAGCTCGCCTCGAATCTCCGTAAGGACTGGTAGCAACTTATTGGCATAGAGCCTTGAAGATTACTCCTAATTATCTCATATTTTGGCAGTAAACTATTTAATCTTAGGTCTGTTTTATGCATTTAAAAGATAAGCAAATTGAGGTCACATGTCCCCCATTTCACTGGGCACAATGCTACAAAGGTAGCAGGGGGTCAATATTTGTTCACTTTAGTTGAATTTTATCGCGCGCGGGGTCTATTTCTCTCACATATGTGACCTTCATTTCAAATACTATTAATGTCGTTCCTGTTCATAAAGATCATACTATGATTTTAATACTTATTTTTCTTTGAAGAAAGTTATATTTGAATCTCTCTCCATTCTCTTTCTCTCTTTTTTTTAAATAACTATATTAATAGAACTCTCCCAGCTTTTAAATCCTGTGTGGTTTAATTGAATAAGCAAGAGACTTCATTCTCATCCTGAGACAATCCAATGTGTCTTCTCCAGCCCATTCTACCTGCATTTGCTGATGTAGGATTTTTATTTGATTTTTTTCCAATAGCAATCTGAGTTCTTTAGAAGCTCTACCTGCGCCAGACTTCAGACATCACCACCAACTGGCAGTTCAGTGATCAGCAGAGTGAGCCTCAACAACCCCCCAGCTACACCCCTCCGTTGCTGAAACAAATAGAAACAGAACAAGACTGACAAAAGCATCTCCTGACTTAGGGCTTTGGTTACTGTTAAAGTACCACAGATCCTTCTAAAGTGCAGATACTATAACCACATGACCGATGTTCCCTCCAGTAAAGTGCTTGCCGCAGAACTGAGTTCTGCGTGTTTGTTTTAAGCATGCAGTGCATATGCCATCTGGCATATTTCGCATAAAAGTGAAACTGCTTTCATGGCTGAGTAGATGCCAAAATGGGATTGTATAACAGTAATAAGGCCTTTTCTGCTTCATGAATATACCTTAGGTGCTGTTTCAAGCATGAGACTATAGATGATACTGAAATAGTCACTTCTTTTTTCTTCAGAGGTGAAGAATATGCCAAGAAAAGAGTGAAGTCACTCACTTCTGTGATTTTAGAGCCTCACCACAATTTTTTATATGGAGAGAAATAATTGCAAATTCTTTGTTTATGATTTTTGAAATGTAATTCAAGGTTTTAATTTAACTCTGGGTTTATGCCTCTCCAAAATGGCTGGGTGGAGGGGGGAATGAAAATTCGGACTAGAGACTGTATCTTTTGCCTTCATAATGCAAAAAAGAAAAAAATAGAAGAGGAAGTTTCTAAATGTCTAGAGGTTTGGGGTTTCTTGAATATATCAAGTACGTAGATGATGGACAGAATTTCCTCCCTCTTTTCCATTACTTTGATGTCATGCTGCCAAATCCCAAGCCGTGTCTCCTTTTTCAACTTCCCTAAGCACTCTACACACCTCAAGAAAATGAATCTGAACCATGCCAACCTCCAAGGTGCCGATGCAGGTTTAAGAAATTTTACAACACTGTATCAACTCCGGCGGAACATATCCCATTGGTTGAGGAAGTGTCAGGGACGAAAATAATCCTTCATGGTTAAAGATGTTTGTAGAAAATTTTGTGCCACTCTGCCATGTTGTACGACCTAATAGTGTATTCTCCTCTGTCTATAATAATATATTTTGTGGCAAACTTGGGACTCAACATTTGTCATGCTTGAAATTCAGCTTTACACGAAAGTGTTCTCTTAATACAGCTTTATGCATCTCATACATATTTGTATTCCTTTCCAGCATAATTTTAGGCTCAGTGGAGTTTAGTGATAAACCTTTCCCTCTGTTATCAGGACCCATATCTATAGCATCTAAGCAATTTTCAAATCTTTCAAGTCATTTATCCCAAGAACTTGCTGCAGTACAAGCCTAAGAGCAAACAGAAATAGAGCATGAGTCTACTTTTCTGGTCAACTTGCCTCCAATGTATACTTGTCCCTTTGCATGCAGTTAGCAGTCATTTACGAGTCGTTAATATCTCAAATGGCACATTCTTCTAACGCATGATGGAATTTATGTCATACAGCTGTGAGAGATGCTTGGAAACCTGCGCTTGCAAACCAGGTTTCTTATTTACTTCGTAATCTGATGCTGGGAAACTGGTTGAGACATTGCCCCGCATCACTTATCTCTCTCTTTCAAGAGGGGATATTTCATCCCTATGCCTGCAGGCATTTTCTCCTATCTGTTGCAGAAGAAAGCTCCACATTTTGGTTCTCTCCAGTGCTGTCCACACAGGTTTGGTGACTGTAATTGATATTAACATGTCTCTGAGCTGAATACAAATGTATTGAAGCTTCTCTTCAGTTGCAATCAAATTTCAAACTGTGTGAGGCAACTGGGCTGTAGATGAGTGAGGGATCAGACTTTAGTAAGTGTTCTGCAGAAATTGGTTTCAATCTCAGAGGTCTTTGGAGAACAATCGCTTGGACTTTGGAATACCTGTTCTTCTAAAATTTCCTATGCAGGAAACAGATGGTATTCTTCTGCCTGTAGTACCTAGAAAAGAGTGAAACATTGCATAGGCTTCTTGAATAGGCTTTTATAGCTGGGGATGAAAGTTTAAAGCAATACTGACTTTTTAGTAATTTATTTACAAGTTTGTCATTCATATATGACTTCAGGTTATTTCTCTGAGTTTTACAGTTCAATTAGGATTTCAGCATATAAAGATTATAGCTGACTGGCAGAACCTAGTTGCTATCTTGTTTTGCTAGCTTCTATCCATTTTAGAAAATCTATTCCACTCCTGTGAACAGAAATGACCCTGCTTAAAAGGACCAGCCCCGAGACTCCACTGAGACATATGCATAGAGCCGCCATTTGTCCCCTTTCTAACTTGTGATGGCCTTGCAGATGAAATGCTCAGTTTGAAGTTGATCCTGTGGGGATGGCATCATATCTGTGGATTTGTAGATTGCCTTGTAGATGAAATGGTTGGCTTTTCAGCTGATTTTGAACTGATGGAATCACATCTGAGAGCCAGAAAAAAGTCATTGTGACAGAGGAGAATACGCATGTGATGTGCAATGTGGCACAGACCGAAAGAGATTTAGCAGTGAAAATTATTTACTTATGTTTCTCCCCTGCCACTTCCTCAACTGAAACGTTGCATTAAAGATAAGCTTGGGCTAATCTGCAAGAATTGATAGAGTTTTGAAATTCTGAAGACTGCATCTGTGCCCCATTGGCTGGTATTCAAAAGTTTTAAATTCAATATCTCAAAATGTGCAGGGAGTCTGGTGGATGGAACAGAGACTGTGGCGGTGGAGCATTGCTTGGGTTTTGTTAGCACAACATCCAAATAAGAGGATGAGAAGAGAGAACCACTGTCAACTATCCAGTGATGTACAGAAACCCAAATCTCTCTTTAGATGGCAACATCTGGGCCTTTGGCATGGGACACAAAAAATATTTTCTAATGGGATGAAGTTTTCACTTTTTCTCCAGATACTTTAGAGATGTGTTGTCCTAGAGTTAGACTAAAACCTCCAAATAGCATTGCGGGATTTCTACCAACTATTATTAAATACCCCATTATTCATTCATTCATTCAGTTAACAAGTGGGTATTGAGCATTTACCAAGAACTATTTCAAATGCGGCAGATCCGCTGGCAAGTAAGTTACACTGGAACCTTTTATCTTGGAGCTCACACTCCTCTCTGAATAAGAGGCTCAAAGGAGAATTTCTGTCCTGAGAGGGTGTCTGATAAGCTCGGCTCTCTCTTCTCTAACACTCTATTGGCAGTAACCAGGGGCAGCTGGCTTTATATGCCAGACCCGACACGAGGTGCCAAGTGTCTTCATTGTCTCCTTCAACAAGAGATTTTTCTCCCCAGTTTACCTCCTTTCCCAGAAGTGTTGCATTCTGCAGGTCCTGGCTTTATGTGAGATTGTCCTCTAAAGATAAGCATCCCTCTGGGTCTTTGCTGGGCTTAGTATCATGATGCCTCAGCTCAGATATTAGCTCTACAAAGAGTCCTTTGCTGACTGTCTGAAGTAGACTTCCTAGTCATGTCATCCTATTTTGTCTTCATACCCTTGTCAATATCTGAAACTTTCCAGTTGTCTAGTTCATTAATATTTTCTATTTTTTTACAATCAGCTTTCCCAATCAAGACTATAAACTGTACAAGTGTGAGAACTCCCTCTTTCAGTCATTGCTGCATCCCCAGTGCCTAAGTTGGTGCTTGGCCAAACTAGGCACTAATATTGAATGAGAAGTTGAGGAATGAACTAATAAAATAGGTTAACATGATGTACGACCATAGCACTCCATGTCGGGAAGTTAACTTCCTTCTAGTCTACACACCCAGGTTGTTAAAAAAAAAAAGTGCAAGGGCTGGTTACAGCCAAAAAACTGTTGTGCTCTGTAATTGTTACCTTGATTCAACTGCCGTTTCCTCTCCTCCTTCCACTTGGAGGCTCCCTCACATCTAAGTTGGACTGAGAGGAAAGGAAGGCTGAGTGGGAGCTGAGAGCAGTCAGGCTTCCCACCGGATGATAAAGTGGGGGATGAGATTCAGGTGTGGCTGTTCTGTGATTTGAATCTCTTAGTATTTGTAGCAAGGCCCGGCGGTCAGATATCCATCCTCAAGGAGGTGAGGGCAGGATATGGTGCTAACTCCCGCATCCTTGGTGGAGCTGACTCTCATTGACTACGACATGGTGCATCATCCCCCTTCTAAGGTAGCAGTGGCCACTTTCTGCCTGTCCCAAAAGGGTCTAAGCCAAGGAAAATGGAACTTAAAGCAACAGTTTTACATTGGATACACAGAAAATGAAGTATTGGAAGTCATGCAGCACATGGCCAAAATATAGTGAAAGTAAATGAAAACTTAACAAAATTCATCACCACCAAGAATAAGTATGCAAGCTGAAAACTCCTAAGGATCACCAGGATTCCTTAGCTGGACTCAAAAGCCATTTAAGAGCTTGTCTCACCTCTCACAGGATGATCCTAGGCTGCTGTGGCCCTTGGGGAAGAGTACTTCCTGTGTGTATTTTGTCTTGCTGACAAAGTGCCCCTTTGGCCCTAAGTCTTGGCTGGTGCTTACTTCTGTCCAAAGAGTCAGAGAGTATGGAGATTCCATTAGTCACATCAGAGATGGCCCATGATATGCCAGGGTATTGCCTCCTATTCCTTCCCTCATTTTCTGGCCTTACATCTGAATTTCTGTCCTTCTTTCCGTTTCTAGGTGGACTAACCCCAGTTTGTAGCTTTGACCTATAACAATAAACCTGCAGGTGTGCTCGGTTGATTTCTTACCTCTTTGCGGCAGCTTCTGCATCTCATCCCAGGTCCCCAACTTGGATCTCAGCTACGTTTGCTTTGGTCCTTTCTCATTTGAAAGCAAAAGTAAGAGATGAATTTAGGAGGAAAAACAAAAACAAAATCGACCTTCTTGTTAAATATTTTAAAATACAAGCATACTCTATTAATTAGCATAACCTCATTAAAGCAAATGTTGAAAACAAGTAGAAAAACAGAAGGAAAAGAATTGTTTATAATCCAGCCTTCCAGCGACAGTTATGGTAGAGTTTATGTTTGGTCTTTTTATACATGATTAATTTTGTTTCTCCCCACTGTATATATAATTATACTCTATATGCAATTTTGAATCCTGAGTTTTTCAATTATTATTGTCATATCTTTAAAAACACTTCTGAATAATAGTTTGTAATGGCTGCATAGTATTCCAGTTGATGGATATACATTAGTTTCCTCAGGCATTCATCTACTATAAGCATTTGCATTGTTCCACAAGTCATATGTTCGTGTAAATGTTTATAGACCTGTTCCATAAGCTATATCATGTGTTATATTGCAGCTCACTCCTGGGAAATGAATCAACCCAGCAAAGCCTCTTATTAGTTGAGGCAAGAGTTGGCTGTGAGATGCTCTAAGGAATTAGACTCTGAATTGGATCCCATCCTGGGAGATAGGCCGAGGACTGAGGGGGTCACGTATGCTAGGCTGGGTGTGTGCAGACATAAGCATATGCACAGAATCTGAAAGGCCTTCCTCTATGGAGACTCATTTGGGAGATATAATCTCAGAGTGCGGTAGGAATCCATTCTTTTGTGCAAGGGAAACACATATCTGTACTTTTATAAGCAAAACTGTAGATCAAGGAAATTCTAAAATTCCAATTTACTGGAATATTCAAATGGAAATAAAAATAAAAATAAAAGTAATTGGAAATTCTTTTTATATTTCTAGTAAGATCCAAAAGTGCTATGTTCAGATTTGCAAACTGATGAAGGAAAGCAATATTTTAAAGTGACGTTACTTCTGTGTCAAGGATGTCATCATTGCTTGGATGTTCATAAAAAAAGTAAAGATTCGTGATTCTTAAAAGTGTGAGATCAGGTTTGGCACTGATTCTCCTTTATATGATACATATATTTCAGAGATTAAATTGAAATTTGGAAGTAAATAGCTTCATGGGACACACACTGTGAAAGCAAGATTAGATTATCTTTATCTTAGGAATGTTCTTAAGGATGCCCTAAGTAAGCCATGATTTTTTAAAAACTAAATCATTTCAGCATTTCTCTGTGAAACTCATGCTAAAAAAAAAAAAAAAATAGAAAAAGTAAATCTATAGGGGGCAATAATCTGGTCCTGATGGAAAAAAGAAATACAGCTATGTTTTATGAAATATCCTTGCTATACTGACATGGAAGTGACATCATGTTCCTTTTAAAATATCCTTCCGGAGTAGTATAAATGAAAACATATTCTCTTCTGACTTCCTTCCTGCTAACTGCTCTTCACCCTGTCTTTGGTCTTTCTGCTCTTATCTGCCGTTTCTTTTGTCCCTTCTTTGCCCCTCCACCCTATCACTTTGATCTGCATTTCCTTATAATTTTCAACCCCCTTGTTTTTAATTTGGAACTTCCTTCTTTGCTTCTCTAGAAACTTTTCTCTTCTGCACTTGAATCTTTCTTTGGAATCAAATAGTCACATTGATTGTGAAGAAAGGAAAATAGTGTCAGATGTTGCCCTCTGCCCATGAATAACAAAAAACTCCACAGATATAAGCATTAAAATGTTTCTCTCATTTTAAGAAAAGAGTTTTGCTGGATGTCTTTGATCATTGTGGCTTTACACAGACTATCTGCTTTTGGAGAATAAGAAAAATGGTGATACGTAGTGCTGTTTGCACTTATTGATTGATATTTTAATTCAAATAATTTCTCGAGCAAGTAAACTTACAGAGTTGACTTCTCCCGCATATTAAGGGTGCAGACTGGTTAGGTTCAATCAGTCAAGGCTTCGTGAAGAAGGAGATGACACGCAAGATGGTGCTTTGAAAGTTAAATAAATAATACCTTCTATCAAGGATGTCATTTATATGTCACTCATACTCTCGTTCCTGTACTTGGCTCTCTCGACAGACATCATGAATCAACCACAGCACTCTTTCCTGCTGAACATGGATATGGCCCCACAATCCTTCTAAGCATTACACATAGTCACTCTAACTTAGCTAGGTATGTTATTTAATTTGAAATCAATTTGCCCTCTTTGTTTTAGACAAGGTCATTGTATATGCCTAGTGACCTTCCATCTCACAGATGTTACAGTACCCATAACCTGTGAGGTAGATATTATTTTAAGGATTTTACAGGAGGAAATTTTGCAACTCAGAAGGATTTGAGTAACTCACCAAGGTCACACAGCTGGTAATAGGAATAATTCAGTTCTTATGGCAAGATCAGTATTCTGTTCTCTATAGTTACTTATGAACTAACTGTGGACGTGTGCCTCAGATCTCCTAAATAAATAGCTAGCAAATGGTAAAGAAAATTCCAATCGAGTTGGGGGAAATTCTTGTTACAGCAAGGTGGTGTTGAGGGTTGGTGTTGAGTAAGTAAAATAGGCCACCGTCAACTTGGGGTGGATAGGAAATATCAAAAATGGAACCTAATCTTCCCCAGAAACTCCATTCCCCTCAACACCTCCATGCAGACACATCTCACTTCCATAGTGCTTAGAATCCCAGCGAAATTTCTTCAGATTCAGAGTCCTTCATTTTTTTTTTTTTAAATGCTAGTCACCACTGATGAACCAGGAAACCAATTCACTTGGTAGCACTTAATGGAAATGGGTATGTCAGATCATTTTTCATTACATTGGAAACCCACAATAGCGCCTAAGGGAAGGAAGAATCAGAGAGAGGGCATTATTTTAAAGGTTGGAGGGTTACTGAGGGCAAGCTTAGACTTGGGTGATTCCCAGAAGGCCACTGAATGAGTCTAAGAGAAACACGAGCTTTTCAATTTTAAAGAAGACTGGCCCTACAGCAACCCAGGGAGGACTCCCCCCTCCTGATCCTCTCTTTTCCACGTCCCAATCTCCCTCTGCCTTTTCCACATGGTTAGTGAGTGGCAGAAGGTCACTACTTTTTCCAAACAATCTGAGCAGAGATTATGCCCAGCATTCAGAAGCATAAATGTACAAACTTTAAAATATTTTAGCATTTTTATAGTTTTGCATATTTGCATAGTGGTAAAACTTACTTCTTAGTTATTTTCCATATCAAGCTGAAAATTGCCATCTAAGGATGAAGTGGAATCAGCAAGGGGCTAACACAAATTGCCAACTTGATCTCTATACTTCATCAAGTTACTTCACCTGAATTCTAGTCCAAAGCACTTTTCTTCTCTATTGCCATAAATCAAAAAACCAATGTTTTAGAATAAATATGGTATTTCAAGAGGCATGCCATTATTCTTCATACTAGAACACACCTCCTTCCTGATGTTATTTTCTTAATATGGACTGTGGCTGGGAAGGAAGCACCTTATGCTCTGAGAACGGGGACCATGACATTATTTTAAAGCACTATGTAGAGCTGAGAGTGAATGCTTATTGGAGCAAGTGGTTATTCGACTCTACAATTGTGTAGGGAACTTGTAGTTTAAAAAAAACTTTGCCTTGAAGGGAATAATGCTTACATATGAGTGCAAAATTTCGTATACACCAAATGTTTATGCTGATGAGACAGTATTATTTCTGTATAGTTTTAACGAAACCTTTTCCCAAAGAATATTTGTAGAAATCGATTGTTTAAAAATCAATTATCTAAAAGTTTAGGTGCTCTCTGAATCTCATTTTGCTAGAAATCAACAAATGTGAAAAGTAATATCTATATTATTCATAATCTTCTCTTAAAGAGATGGAAACTGAAATTTAATTTTAGAAGATGAGACTTGCTAATTGATCTCTCTAGAGTGAACTGTTGAGCAAATGAGAATATAAATAGGTTTAAGAAAAAGGACATGTTGTAATACAAATTTATGAAAATGCATATTATCCATGACTCTACTATATAGTCTAAGAATAAATACTATTCATTCCTGTGGCTTTTAAGTCTTCTTTCAAAATAAAAATTATATTTGTTTATGTCAACATTGTTTATTATTTATGTGAATGCTGTAATTAAATATTCTTTTGAAAATAAATAGCTGTTACTTTTCCGCAGATCCAGAAATCCTAATATAAGGAAATAAAGTCTACGGCTTTGTATGCTCAAGAGTGCATGTAAGTTGTTAATTGCCAGGAGATTGAACAATAGCGAGTCTATGCCGTAAGTCAACAAATGGTTAGCGTGTTCTTTCAGGCTCCCTCGCTGGGAAGTTTGCATATATTCCTCAGAAACAGCTTCATCTTTCCCTTAGAGGAGCTTCCAGTTCTTACAGAGCAGAAGGGAGAGAAGTAAATATGCAACATCCACAGGTAACTAGGGAGCTACAAAATTATGTTTTGGGCAGCAGATAAATCAGCAATTGTTTCTTTTGTTGAAGAACAGATTAGCTTTCATATTTTCTTTCCAGATCTATTGAAAAAATAAAACCCGTCTCCAAGATACAGAAGCTTGAGTCTCATCATCTTCTTGATCAAATTGAGAGTTTGTGTCCCTACTTTCCAGATCCTCTAGCTTTCTAGTCTGATGTACCAGTCTGAGGATCTGTAAAGCAGATGTTCTTCTGGTATGAATCCATGTGCCTTGAATTATTTTAGCCCCTCTCAGTAAATCATCCCTCTCCTATCCTTTTCTAGGAAGTGTTCTTTTCGGGAAATGTGAACAGAGTTGACTACCATACATCGGGGACCGGGGTGGAAGGAACCAGCAGTAGGGCATTTTCCTCCAGTTTCCAGTGTCCTTACTAGCTCCACACACATCCTTGATTTTTGGAATGAACTAATGAAAAAATATTCTTTCACAGTGAAAAAAAAAAAGAAAAGAAAGACCTTTAGATGCTAAGTGACTTATCCAAAGTAACTGAGAGCAGAGTCCACAAGTGGTCCATTTGGAAGTGGAGGCTCTGTGATCTGTCTGCCCCTCTGGACAGCCCAGGCACTTCCACTAGCAGGGACATGTGCTAACAGCTGCCATCATTGCCCCTCACCTGGGGAACTGATGAAGAAAGAATGTCTTGCCCACCTCTTGTCTTGTACTACCAGCAGCCTCTCCATCACTTTGCTCTCACCACCACCCCAGTCTCACATAACCCAATTTTTCAGGGAATTTCCCTTTAGGAAATAAAATGGAGATCATCTGCTGAAAAATTTTAGAACTCATGGGAACAAAGGTACCCTCTAAGCCGGCCAGATACACTTCTCACCTGCTGGAAAACGATCTGACTCTTAATTTCACTTTCACAGTGTGACTATTGCCATTGTCTGCTGGGTGCCTGTAAACCTAATTAGACACAAGGGGTGAACATTTTACTTTCAGTCCAGGGAATATTCCTCCTGGATAAATCACTGTGGGACCCTGAAAAATAATGGTGTTTGACTGGCTTGATTTTAAAAGGACAGAATGAGCCCTCAGATTGTTTGGTTTTATTTGATACTTTAACACAGGATACAATCTACAAGATATATGGGTGGGAAATCTCTTTCTTTCTGGAGGGCAATTTTTATTTTAAACAAGAGTTCTAAACAACAAGGCTCTGTTTGACCAAAATTAGAGTGCAGCGATGTATCCTGTCCCAATTTTCTGTAGTTCCCTTTACATGATGAGAGGAATCAATTTTCCCCTTTCTCTTTTTGTAAGACTGAATGTTTTGAAGATGATACTGTCCTTCAGCGAGAGAGACTCAGGGCATGTTATTTGGAAAGCTATCTTATATCCTTATTTGTCCAAATCTTACTGTGTATTCATTTCATGTAGGTGTCTTCCATATGAGTGGATACTTGGGGAGAGTTGTAGCTGTGGAGTGGCCACAGAAACTCTCTAATCTAACTCACTGTGTCTGCTTGGGACCCACCCTTCCCTTGTGTGGCTTCAACCCTGTTTGCCATCCTCTGACCTCTCTAGCCTTGCTCAACTGCAGACAGATACGACCCCCTTGCTTAGGCTCAGCCCACCCAGCATCTGATCTGGTGCTGAGGAGACATGGGGAGTCTCTTCTCCAGCAATAAGTGGGGTCCAAGTAAGCTATGTTTGTGCAGTCTGATTGAAATAAGCTCACAGCTACACCTTCACGGCATCTCAGCCTTTCCCTAATCTCTGACTTGTTGGTCTGGTCTCAGGTTCTGGTTTAGTATCTCAGTTCTCCTGCCGGGACTCAAAACTTGGTTCACCTCTAGCTTGCTTAGACAGTGCTCTCACCTTCTCTGATTCCTGCTGATCGTCTCCATGAGGATCCTGGACTCTGTCCTCAGCATCATCTAGTCCAGATCTCAATGAACTGATCTCCACCTCCTGTTTGCCCTGCACTGAATGACAATGTTTTCATCCAAACTGACTTCAAAATTGCTTGGAACCAATGCTTATACCTTCAAGCTTCATGCACCAAATTGAATTGACTTAGATTTTGATGCCAAACTTTATCACGTCCAAGGTCACTCACGCTCAGACAAGTGTATTGGGCTGCGGATAACCCTCTCACTCATCTGTTCAGGCTGGTCACACATAGTCTGCCCTTCTTTCTCTTCCCAAACTCTCACATCCCAGTGTGCCTGGAGGGCAAATCCTGCTTGCATTACTAATTCTTCACTATTTTTCTGTTCACGCTTCTGATCTTGCCTCAGTGTCTAGGGTGAGGTCAGCAGTGGACAGGCTGGTGTTGATGAGGGAAAAAGGGGAAGAAATGAATTAAATGATTATCTAGAGAGCATCACAGTGGAACTAAGAAAAGTAGGTTATCATCTCATGTCTTCTATTTAATAATTAGAAACCTTAGGCGTATAGTGGGTGGGTCCCCCACTTGCAGGGCTGGCCTCATTAGCAGCAAACGTGATCCTTGTCTAATTGCCTCACCTTGTTTGGAGAGAGTAACAAACACGATTATTTTATTCTGCAGTACTATACCATGGGTATTTTATGAGTTGAAAGGCCTTCACTGGGGGCATAAGGAACACTGTTTCTCAAGTTCCACTAACTGACTTACAAACCAAGCCACTTATGCACAGGGTCTCAGTGCTGGGCTTTGCAGGTAGGCAGCTGACTGATCTCGATCATCCATCTGCTGAGTCAGATTCCAGCTGCCAAGCACTTCCATAGGGCTAGTCGATACTGTTTTCCCACTTGGGTGATCTATGCAGATTTTGTTTTGGTTGATTATTATATTTTTCCATTTTCTTTGCTCCCAGGGAAATTTCATTCCCTTGTAGATGTGAGGAAAATTCAGCCATATATTGTAAAGTTGCTGTAGGCTGCTTTCAACTTCTTCCTCCCCAACACTCTCCTGCAACATCCAGCCAGAAGCGACTTCACCTTCCTTTGAATTACGGTCAGACTCAGTCGGTTTCAATTGTGTAGGATCCTCCATGTGCATTATTCATCTTTGGGTTCTTGGTGCCTGACGCAGTGGCTTGAACAATATGAACACCCAGTAAATGTCTGTTGAATGAATGAAGGAATATCTATTTCTAAAATAAGCTTTTTATTTTAGATCTTTTTTATTTTACAGATTTTACAGAAAAATTAAGAAGACAGTACAGGAAGACCATATACCTGCATCTAGTTTTTGCCATTATTAACATCTTACATTAATCTGTTACATTTGTCACAATTAATGAACCAATATCAACATATTATTATTAGCTAAAGCCCATACTCATTCAGATTTCTTTAGTTCTTATCTAAGGTCCTTTTTCGGTTCTGGGATCTCATCCAGAATACCACCTTACATTCACTCACCATGTCTTCTTAGGCTCCCCTTAACTCTGACAGTTTCTCAGGCTTTCTTTGTTTTTTATGACCTGACACTTTTGAGGAGCACCTGTCATGTGTTTTGTAGAATGGCCTCAATTTTGGTTTGTCTTATGTTTTACTTGAGATTCGACTGGGGTTTTGGGCTTTTGAGAGGAAGACCACAGAGGTGAAGTACCATTTTCATCACATCGTAACAAGCGAACGTACTGTCAACATGACTTCTCACTTGTTGTTGACCTTGATCAGCTGGCTGAGGCAGTGTTTGTCAGGTTTCTCCCCTGCGAAGCTACTCCTTTCCTGCTCCTCTTTTCATCCTGTGCCCTCTGGAAGGAAGTAGCCCACACTTAAGGGGTGGGAAGATATGCTGCACCTCCTTGAGGGGAGGGGTAATTAGTAAGAATTTGGAATTCTCCTGCATGGCAAAGTTATGTCTTCTCCCCATTTATGCCTTTATTTAATAATTTATTTAAATAATGCGGATTTGTGGGTGTTTGCCATTTTGAGTAATAATACAATCTTATTTTTTCACAACTAGATAGGATGTTTCTAGGGAATTAGCACTGATTTCTGCTTCTATCTGTCCCTCTGATTGCCTGACACAGAACAGGTGCCCAAAGAATAGACACTTGTTGGTTAGCAGAATTAAAATAAGAATTAAGCTCCCAATATCTGTAATGATATCCCAAAACAGTCTAATTGGTCCTCTGACATTATCTAGTTATATTTAACTGCCCTTTTGAAAAAAATGTGAAAAACTGAAAGATCCTTAGAAATCATCTAATCCAACCCTCTCATTTACAGATGGTGAAATTTAGGACTGGAAATTTATGGACCCATTTGTGGGAAGTGAGCCCACTTTTCCTAACTTCCAATGTGATGCCGTTTAGACATAATGCCTGCAGTGATACCTGCTACAGTGTCTAGCAGGTCTGATGTACTCAAAACAGGTTGGTTGAATTTGTATCTGTAGGCAAAAGTGAGCCGTCAAAGAGATTTCCCTCTCCTGTTTTTGTTTTGCAAAGTAGATTTTCACTTTTAACAGATCTCTGAGGGAGCAATTCAAGGAGAGTAGATGGGTGTAAGAATGATGACGGGGCAATCAGCTATTAAAGTAGACCAAGTGAGCGACTCTGAAGGCCTGTGCCAAGCCGATGGCAGTGGAAAGAGAAGAGAAGATATATTGAGAGACATTTTAGAAGCAGAATTGGTATAATCTGTTACCAATTAACGTGGAGAGTGAGGAAGTAGGAGATGCTGAAGGTGACTCTGAGGTCTCTGGCTTGGGCAGCTAGTTGGAAAGTGATGTCATTAAGACATAGCAGGTTTGGAAGGGAAGATAAATTCGTTAGGTGTGAGATACCTGTTAGACTCTTAATACTTCCAATAGGTAGCAGGAAATATATGTGGAGCTTAGAAGAAAAATTAAAGTCCAAGGTATTGATCTAAGAATTAATGTCAACTGACTGATGAAGTCGTGAGAGGTGTTGATGTCACCTAAGAAAAGCAGAGAAAAACAGAGGACTGAACACCTGAGTTCCCTAGAAATAGAGGACAGAAGAAGTAAATGGAAGTAAGAAGCATGAGGAAGTAAGAAGAAAGTTTCAGGGAACCAAATGTGGAGTGGTGTGGGGAAACTAGGTAAGGAAGGATGCTGAGTTGGGATAAATTCTGCAAAGCAATCCAATCAGATGATAAAGGAGGGTTGGGAATGCCAGTACTCAGATCATGGGTGAGCTTAACAAGAGTCATTCCAGTGGAAAGGTGGAGAGTTTTATGTAAGAGAACCAGATACTGCAGAGATAGAGCTTAGATTGATAACAGCATTTTCATTATGACTCTTCTTGGCTCAAACTGCCTTCATTTCCAAAGATTACAGACAATTACATGAGAAGGGAATTAAGTTAAATAGGAGGAAGGTCTTAATTGTTTTGATGAGGCATAGGAAGAGGTTAATGTGGTTTTTGAATCTCTCATTTGGGAGAGTTTCAAGAATAAAGACGTGGAAATTGTAAACTGGAATAAACTGGCCTTACATGAATGAAGAATGCCTCTGTAGTCCCCTTTAAGTCTTTGGCTCTTATTCCGTAAGGCTGAACATAGAAGGCTACAAGGAGAGAGGTTTTAGTTTTGCAGAGAACTTATGGGATAAATTTGCCCTGTCTGAAAATATTGAATTTGCTAACTAGTTGATTTATTCAGAAGCCTCTGAATATTTCAGTATGCAATCAATTGTACTTTTAATAAACCATAAACCATGTTTACTGCCTTATTTATTGAATTTAATCAAAGTGACTTGACGGCTAACTGGAACAGTGCTCTCGACAGGCCTCAGACACTGGGTCTAATTATTGGAGACAATAATGTAGCACGATGATAGGATGATTTTGTTCTTGAAAAACAGAACAAAACGGCAGAGTAAAAGATGTTTTGTTTGTTTGGAGGCGGTTTGTCTGAAAGATAGAAGGCCAACGTTGTGAAAACTTTCCTGTGGCTCGTCCTGTCTTGCAAGCAGGTGCAAGTGACTCAAGATTCCTATTAAAGAACAGCCTTCACAGCTCCTCACAGCCTCACCGCTGTGTTTGCCCAGAGGTGTAAATAGATTCAAAGGTCATCTGCTTCTTAATATCCCACTTCTCTCCTTTTGGAGTGGTTTCAGTTAGAGGCATTAAGATGAGGCAGCTCCCCAGTCAATCCGAGAGAATCAAAAGAGCCCTTCCATCCCCTACAGAGCCTTTTGCAGTCCTCTGGGTCTTAACACTCCAAATGATTTGATTCTGTTTGGTTACAGTGGCAATATTGATTGGAGTGAGAGGTGGCCAGGAAGGGTCGAACTGTACTTTATGTGTCCTTGCAGTCACATAGATCAGCGTCTGTTACTTCCACATCACCTGCAGGAAAGAATCGCCGTCATCTTTCTAAAAACAAAATACACTGCAAAGAATTTTATAGACCTAAAGAGAGTTTTGAAAAACTAGTTGGCACAGTAATAATTTGGTTTTCATGAAGCAGTTTTCTTTGGTGAATAAATAGCACTGTGTTTACACACAGAATGAATATCACTGAAAATCCCTCTATTTGGTTTTGACAAGTTCACTGAAAAATTGACAAGAGAAACATTTAATTTAGACAGTGCTGGCCAATCTCATAACAGTCCTGCTGAACTAAATTTTTAGTTTTATTTCAAATACGATAGAGACCACAGGCTGGGGAGGGGAAGTTGTTTTCAGTACTTTCTTATGTTTACACATCAAACACCCATAGTTGAATTGCTCTCTGAAATATATGAGCCTTGGGTTAGAGAAGACTCTAGCATGAAGCATCAGGTTTTTGCTTTGAGGGTATCAAGTTTTGCACTTGGTGTGAGCCCATCAATAGCAGGAGAAATAGACACCCTTGTGAACACTCAACACTGCTCTACTCACACACTGCAAACACCCAATACAATGTTCTAGAAAGAAGTTCAGGGAAAAGAAGCCATGTATTACAGAGTGTGCATGTGATGATTAAGTGACCCACAACTTTTCCATTTCTAGGGACTTCACAGTGTGTATCACCGCCAGATCACTCCCTATCTCTGCAGAGGGAGCAGGAGACATGCATGGCTCTGAACCTTGAAGTTTCTGGTGACGGTGTCCACGACTGGATTGTTTCTGATTCCACCCAGGGCCTCTGTGTCTGCCTTTGGTATGTATCTGTGCTTGTGTATAGGGAAGGGAGAGACAGGCAATATGGCCCTGAGAAAAAAAGGAAAGGTAGTGCTTTGCTGGGAGATCCCTACTTTCTTAGGGAAAACAGAAAGATAAAAAGAAAATGAGTTTTATGTCATTTTATTCTGCAAATGCATTTTATTTATATTTACTAACTTCCATAATAATACAATAACTTTGACAAGATAGTTACATTGTAGAGGCAGACGTGATTTAACTAAAATGGCATTGTACTAGCTTTAAACAAAGCAAACATTTGACAAAAGATAGAGGAAAGAGAAAATCCTCTTTTGGTGCCCCACATAAATCACAGCAAACAGGAAATAGAAAATACCTTTAGTGATACAGTAATGAACTGATAAATGAAAAAAAAAAACCGCCATTGAACTGCAAGATCTTTTGTGAGTACGAGTATTCCAAGGACAGAAATTATGTCTTGGCTCCTTTTGCTTTCCACAGTGCCTAGCTTTGGATATATTCAATAAATACTTTTTGAATGAATAATCTGCATTCCAAAGTCTTAATGACAGTTTACTTGTGTAGGTGGACTTTTTCAAAACAAATTCCTTTCACATGCCAAAAAAGGAGATTGGGAACCAGATTATAGGGTACAATGGAACTGAGGTCAAACGATGAGAGAGGGTCAAGAAGCAGGGAGTGCACAGGAGGCTGGATGTTCTAGGAGGCTTGCTTCTTGGCCAGGCGGCTTGGGTCCAAGAACCTCATGATGTGAAACAAGATGACTCTCAGGGATGTGATGCCTGGACCTCCGGAACTCCAGCATCTCGATGGTCCTTTGGCCCATTTCGTCCTGAAGAGCCCTGTCCAAGCCTTGAGCTTTCTGATGGTAAAGATCCATTTTGGGATCCTGCCTGATTCACCAGCCCTAAAAACAACTGAACTTCAGCACTGGCTTGAGAAAAATATGATTTCAGGGTCAAGGGGGAATTTCCCAACAGCTTCCCCAAACCTAACTGCAAGTTTTAAAGACTTTTCTCTGTCATTGAAATTTTATTCACTAGAACTTCATGAAAGTTAAAGATCTAGCCAAACAAACTTACCTGGGTGGAATGAAAGCTGTGTTTTTTCATTGCAGCCATGTGCATCAATGCTGTTGATGAGACCGTTTGCAGGTTTTATAAGGGTAGGTGTGGAGAAACCTGGGGATCTTTGGATTGCTAGAGGACTGGAGCAAGAACTTTGAGGGCTCAGAAAGTCTGAAACCTTCTAAGTTTTGCCCAGATCTCATCATAAGTACTAAGGGTAATAAGACAACAATGAGGAGGCATTTATGTCTAGTAGAGGCAGCTAAACAGAACTTCCTTTTCACTCAGGTGCTCCAGATTTCTTAAAACCCCCACTGATCTCAGAAAGAAACACGAGTGTGCTTTATGCTCCGGGTAGGTGCTTGAAAAAGAGAGAAAAGCCTCTTCATGTCTTCATGTTCTAGCTACAACCTTCCCTTCCTCCTTCCTTCTTCCCTTCTTTCCTTCCTTCACTCCTGGCCTCCTTTCCTGCCTTTCATTCATTCCTAAACATTTTCCAAGAACCTACTGAGAGGATGTTAGACAATCTGAGGTATATAAGGCATAATTCCTGCTTTCCTGGAAATAAAGATGCAAAGAAATATTCAAAATATGCCTGAATGTTTATGTGTTTCATTCACAGTGCCCTTGTATGGAGGGCAGTGGAGTGGGTGGGAGCACCTTGCGAGGGAGCTCCAACCTGAAGGACAGGCACATGGACATTGTGGGCGAGGGGGCTGCTGGACATTTTGTGTGCATGAAATGGGATATTCTTAACAAAGAAATGAAAAGGAAGCAAGTTCATGACTCTAGCATCCCATATAAATTATGAAGGCTTATGTTGAGTATATTTCAAAGGAAAGAAATTCAACATACAAAGGAAGGGAAGCTAAATTGTCCTAGGGACTGTGCAAATTTCATCTTCATTATTTCAATTAGCTCTCACAATGACCCTAAAAGGAATTCATTTTCCCTATTTATTTTCAGTTGTAGAAATGAAGGCTCAGGGAGAGATTCACACATTGTCTAAATTAAACTGAGACTGTAAACACAGGTCTGTCTGATTCTCACAGTTCCTTGGGATTAGGGAGGTTACAAAGGTGATGGAAGAATCTGGAAAAAAAACCCAAACCATAAAAAAGATTAGACAAGAATCTCTTTTGGGTATCATCTCACAATGCTAGAAATATTATAGAAATGGCTTTCTTATTTCAAGTGCTCTATTGGACACAACAAATCCCATTATAATAAAAATTAGACACATTCCTTTAATATCTTTTAGAGTAGCCAAATAGTTAATTTTCCATGGCAATCCTCAAACTTATCCAAATCCCAGCCATCCCTGGGCAGATTCAGATATAACTATATATCCACAAAATTGAAAATAGATGATAACCAGTCTAAGAAACATAGTTATAAATCCAATCTAAATCAAATTTCATATATGCCTTCTACCAATAAATACTGCTTTCTCAAATAGTTAATTGAATATTTTAGCAGAATTTCTAATTGCAATGCCATCGTCTTGCCATTCCTTAGTGCTTAGCCCTCTAATTTAAGATCTACTGGAGGGCAATATTTACAAATTAGAAACATAATTGAAATCTACTGCTGAATAAATTGATGTTTACCGCTACATAAAATTAGTGCAATCGTTTTAAATGGTATGGAATCTATTTTCTTCTCACTTCACTGGCTTCTTGTTTTTCTTTGATGGGATTGTAGCTAAAGATGACCCTCAGGAAAAGAGAGTTTTCTCCTTTACTATGTTCCCAAATGAGGGTAGGAGGACAGGAATGGTGACCTTGCTGAGGAACCACAGGCTGCTATGGGCCTCCACAATCACAGGTCCTCCCTAGCTGCTGAATTGTGAACCAATCTGAGTTAAGGATATTGCTGGAAGTCTAACTCCAGCTGCACAGACTTTTAAAAATTGGATGATTGAAAGATGTGAAACAAAGAGTAAATTTACACTAGGACCAGTATAAAAACATCTGAATTTATTGATGTTGAATTATTAATTAAATCCAAAGTTTTCAAAACACAAGAACTCTGCAAAATACACTAAGAAAATGAAGAGACTAGCCACAGGCTGGGAGAAAATATTCACAAATCACATATCTGATAATAACCAGAATCTGCAGAATGTACATATCCAGCAGATTAAGATAAACCTCTGAAAACTAAACAAAAAGAAAGCAAACAACCCAATGAAAAATGGGCAAAAATTTGAATAGGCACCTCATCAAAGAAGATATACAGATGGAAAATAAGCATATGAGAAGATGCCCAACATCATTTGTCATTAAGGAAATGAAAATTAAAACAACAATGAGATACCACTACACACCTATTAGAATTGCTAAGATCCAAAAATCTGACAATACCAATTGTTGATGCCTGTGTGGAACAACAGGAAATCTCAGTCATTACTAGTGGGAATGCAAAATGGCACAGCCATTTTTGAAGACAGTTTGGCAGTTCCTGACAAAGCTAAACATAGTCTTACTATGCATGCCCCTGAATATTTGCCCAGCTGACTTGAAAATTTATGTCGACACAAAAACCTGCACAATAATATTTATAGCAGCTTTATTCGTAATCACCAAACACTGGAAGCAACTAAGATGTACTTTAACAGGTGAATGGATGAACTGGTAAATCCATACAATGGAATATTATTTAGTGATAAGAATAAGTGAGCCTACAAAACTGTACAACATGAAGAGTTAACGCTAAGGTAATCTATGGACTCTAGTTAATAATAAGCTGTCAATATTTGTTCATTAATTGTACCATACTAATGCAAAAATGTTAATAATTGAGAAAAAATATGGAAACTGTGTGCAGGGGTGGGAGGAAGAGGTATATGGAAGTTCTCTGTGCTTTCTTCTCAGTTTTTCTGTAAACCTAAAACTGCTCTAAAAAATTAATGGTTATTAATGAAAAAAGAAGATGTGCTGACCTAAGTAAATAGGGGAATATGCAGGGATTTTAAGACTAGAGACAAAAAGAACTATACATGAACACTGCAGTCTTGTTGATGAAGTTGTTTCTCATGGGGGAACAGTTTAACAATTTCGAACCCACTATGCATATATACCAGGTTTGAACAAATATGTAAATCAATCTTGGGATGGTGAGATCTACCCATGGAGTAGGAGGTTACAGATATGCAAAGGGAAAAGGCTAGGACAAATTATTTAGTACAGTGAGATACATTGATATGAACTACTGTTCAGTTCCATACAGATAGCTAAATATAGAAACAATTATAGACATGTATGTGTACATAGGTTAGTATACATACACATATTTCTAAGCTCTGTTTGCTGAGAAGGTCTGGAAGTATTGATATCCCAGTAGCAATGAGCACAGCCAGATTCCATATCTTGGTTTCTAATACCATTCTCCAATAAAAGGAACCAGTACTTTTTGGAGAAATGGCTAACTCTAGAGCAGTAGCAGAGAATACACAAGATGGGCTTGGACCATACTGTAGCGCTAAAAGATAAGGAAGTGCTCAAGAAAAAAATCTGATGGAGTATTTCAAAGGCATGCAGGAACCAACTGAAAGAACTTCCAGTGGCTAAAGTTGAAACAATTTGAGCAAAAAATAAATAACATAGTATTGGATTATAATCCAAAATATAAAAGAAATATCTATGTATCCATTCTGATATAAGTATTTCATTGAATAAATAAACAAATGAGGAGGAATAGGAAAATCTCCTGTGTAGAATTCCAGGTAATTTATATAGCTACTTCACTGTCAAGAAGATGGAACATAATTCCGCCTCCTCCCTAACCATCCCTTGAGTACATGCTAAACCTAGTGACTTTCTCCCAAAGATACAGCAGGGAAAAAGGGAAGAATAGCTTTACAGCACAGAAACCTGAGGAACACTAACTACTCAGTCGTGTGATCAAGCTTAACATCAACAGTTGAGGGTATGTACCTTGAAATGATGGGATAAAAATGGCACTTTACTTCTGTGGTCTTCCTTCTCAAAACACTTAACTCCAGTCTAGTTATGAGAAAGATATTAAACAAACCCAAATTAAGGGATATCTACAAACTATTTGACCACTGCTCTTCAAAGTCATCAACAACAAGGAAAGTCTACAAAACGGTCACAGTGTAGAGGAGTCTAAGGAGACATGACAACCAAATACAATGTGGTATCCTGGATGGGATTCTGAAACAGAAAAATAATATTAGGTAAAAACTAAATAGCCAGCCCTGGCTGTCTAGTGGTTAAGATTTGCAGTTCTCATCGCTGAGGCCCGGATTCATTTGCTGGTCAGGGAATCACACCATCGGTCTATCAGTTATCACACCACGGTGGCTGCATGTTGCTGTGATGCTGAAAGCTAGGCCACTGGTATTTCAAAGACTAGCAGGTTCACCCATGGTGGACAGGTTTCAGCAGAACTTCCAGACGAAAATAGACTAAGAAAAAGGAACGGGTCACCCACTTTCAAAAAAATTGGCCATGAAAATCCTATGACTAGCGCTGGAGCGCTGGCTGATACAGCACGAGAAGGTGAGAGGATGGCTTGGAAAGAGTGGGCAGGGTTCCGCTCTGCTGTACACAGGATCACTGGAGTCGGAATTGACTCAACGGAACTAACAACAACAACAACCTAAATAAATCTGAAAAACGTATGGACTTTAGTTAGTAAGAGTATATCATTATTGATTGTGACATTAGATATGACAAATGTACCAAACTAACGTAAGATCTTAGCAGAGGAAACTGGGTGCTGGGTAAATGGGAACTTTCTGTAGTATCTTTGCAAGTTTTCTGTAAATCTAAAACTATCCTAAAATAAAAAATTTATTTTAAAAACAAACAAAAAAGTGCGTGAATGTGAATATAACCTGAATCTATAACATAAAATGTTTAGGAAGTAATTGTTAGTATCAACACAAAGGCCAAGGCAGTCAGAAACTATCAAGATGGCAGCATTCACAGAATCGTGGAATGACTGAGTGCTCTGGTTTTAATCTGCTTGGGGATATATTACAAGTTTGAGAATCGTCTTCCATCTACGTGAAAATAGAGTTTCCTTTCACCACCATTGCTCTCTGTTTTTTTGTTTGTTTTGTTTTTTCTACTCTGTATATTCCAAATTACTTCTCCGTTCTCATCTCCCACTTAAACAAACCTGTCCTCCTGGAAAACTGGTCTACTCGTCATCTGCTAAATATGCTCAAAGGGCCTTATGCGCAAGTTCTTGTCCTCACTCGAATGCACTGTCCTATTGCAGTTCCAACCATCCATCCTGAGGTTCTGAATGTCCGAAAGAATTCTCTGGCTTTCCTTGATTTCCCCAGCTGAAAGACAGCGCCTCCTCCTCTGACCCACAATGCTGCCCTGTACTTCTCACGTCAACCATATACCACTTTGTACTACCGTATTTTATATGTAGCTTCCCTATTGCCTATTAAATACTTTGAGGATGGGCCCCTGATTTGTGCATCTTTGCATTTCCCATGGCTCCTTTCATAGATATTCACAGAAGGTTGATCTAATGAATTTTTTCAATGTTGGGCAGTCATTTTCAGCTAAGAGAAAAACTTGAAACCAAGATCAACTGGACTAAATTAAAAATAAAATTATAATTATTCATAACAGAAGTGATTTGATGGAAAAAGACTGCTACATTTTCCCCACATCTGTTGTTATTGTGGTCTGTCCATTTGCAGTTGGTATGCATTGAGTCACTGCATGTCAGGTAATGCCTTTTGTCTATGAGCCATTATTACAATAATTAATAACAACCGCAGCTCAGTTGATAGGAACTTGGCAATGTGTGTATCCTTATCTTCAAAGCTCCAAATGGTTCTGGATTTGGCTTTTTGTGAAACAGTTTAATAGGAAAGTGTGTGTTTAGAATCTGTTCCTAGCTCAAAGACTGACCCTTATCTCTAAAGTCCTTAATGAGAAAGCACCTGACAAATTGACTGGCACACTCCACTCCAAGTAATTTCCCTTCCCGCCAAATGAGTCTTTTGCAGTCTCCACTTCTAAGTTAGGAACTGTTGAATGATGAAGAGTCTGAAGCCAATATCTGAAGCTTCAGAAAGCTCTCTTCAAAAGACAATTTTACAAAGTAAAATTAACTTATTGAAAAGGTGAAAAATCAATCAGCTTTTCTTCATTGTGCCAATGAACTATTTGATGAGTTTTACTTGGCTAAATTCACTGATGGGTTTAGTACTCTAATGTTGCCCAAAAACGAATCTTCCAGATGACTAACATGGAGTTCTTTTGCTTAATGAAATACAGTCCCACAGAATAGCACTGCAAAAAAACAAAAATCAAATGTATTATCAATCTTCACAAATATTATTTGAGTCTACTCATACAGCTGTCTAATAAGAATTTATTATTAATATGTTTATTAATTTACCAAATATTCAATCAATACTGAAAGCAGGCAGGATTAATATTGTGACAAAAATTTAAAAGAAAATAGCTGGCCTTATTTTATTAAAAATATACTTGAAAATACAAGCAAAAGTTTTCAAGTGAAAAGAATTCATCAAAACGGGGCTGGAAAAACTGTCATCACTGACTCCACTGTCTTCATCAAGAGACATAATCAGTAGTTTATTACACCACAAAAATATTTTTATTAAGCAAGGTAGTAATTTAAAAACAATATGGAAATTTGGAACATTTTATGAACGCTTTAAATCACGTGTTCAAGAATCTTGTTTATGGAAAATGCTCTGAATGTAAGTTTGAAGGGTTAAGAATTTAGTAGGAAATCAAGAATTGATAAAGTGAGATGGCACTACTCTTACAAGAAGCCTGGATGAAAAGAATGAGATCATGAGGACAGTAACTAAATGGCACCACAGAGTAAAAGGAACTTAAAAAAAATCTATAGGATAAGCTTGATTATTTTAATAAGCTGAGGAATAGTCCAGTAGTGAAGAAGAAGCTGAGGATTACGAGAGAGAAGGAGTAATTGATCAGATGGAGGGTATTAAGAACAAAGATACATAAGTCATCCTGGAATAAAATGATGATTCTGCATCCTTGAGACTGAAAGGAAGAGGAAAACATGGGTGGATACACAGATACCCTTAGAAGTTAAGTGCTTGAGGGGCAGTTGAAGATTTGGACAAAGGGTTAGCAAAATGAAAGGGGCAGGTAACTAAAGATCAATAAATACATTACTGAGCAGGACTGGAAGGCCCATACATTGTAGGGGCACTAATATGTATGGTGGTTTTATGACATTCTTTTGCTGTCCTCAACAATTTGGGTATAATAATAGTAAATATTAACTTACTGTGATAAGTACTTTACTCAGATTAGTTCATTTAGTCTTCATAGGCAGCTTGTGAAATAGATACAATTATTATTTCAACGAGGAAATGATGGCTTTGAAGATAGAAAATTTTCCCAAGTGTACATAGCTGGTAAATGTTAAAACCACTATTTATTTGAACCCAAGCAGTCTGATTTAGTGACTGAGCTTATGCTGGGTTGCTTAGGTTTGAAGGTATATTGTTTTAAATCAGAGATTTGGATGGTTAAAGCCAAATATGACAAGAACTTTCAGTAATGCAAGGGGATTGAACTGTTCCATTGGGTTATAGAAGTTGTTCATGGGGACAGCCAGGCAATCCAGGCTGAATAAGGCAGTGAGGCCAGGAAGGATGGCCAAATGGTAACACTCAGAGGACCAAGCAACTGGAGATCCCTGAGTCTGGGGAGAAGTTGTAAAAGAGATGAAGGCATGACATCTCTACAGGAAGAGGAGATCACGGACAGAGGACAGGATGCTGGAGGTTTCTGTGGTGGTACATTTCTAAGTGATAATAGGGTTCAAGTTGTGGCCATTGATATGAGTAGCTAGAGTGGAAGAAGTAGAGAGGAAATGAAAGGCTCAGGAGGATATGAGGAGTAAAAGAAATTATGGTGAACTCCTATTTATAAAAAACAGTATTAAGGATATCTATTTCTGAATGATAGTTTTCATTGAGCAGATACTTATGTTCCTGCCATAAGACCAGCAGGGTTTCAGGCTCTTGGGATACAGCAGTGGGCAAAACAGACAAAGTTGCTTCTATCATGGAGTTTTCATTCTAGTGTCTATATGTCAGATATGATAAGTGCCTCAGAGAAAAATTAAGAAGGGGAGGAGAATCAATATTGTCCGTTCAAGGAGTGTGATTGCTATAAAGGGTGATTAGAAACCAGTGAGGGGCTAGTATGGCCAAAAGAATTGCGTAGTCATTTACAGAGACGGAGAAGAGTGTGTGGGAGATGTGCAGTTTTTGGAGTCTGAGAATAAGGAGTTAAAATTTGACCAATTAATTTTGACATGCTCATCACACATCCAAGGGGAATATTATTGAATATTAAGTAAAGATTGGATGTAAGATTCTGGATTTCATAGAAAAATTGAGAAATCTGGGCTAGGGATATAAATTTGGGAATTGTATAGATGTTACATAACACCGTAAAAATGAATGTGATCATTAAGGAAGAGAGGGTAGGTAGAGACATAAAATACTGGGATGACTGTGTGCAGGGACAATTCTAAAAGATGGAGATGTGAGAAGAGTTCAGGAAAGAGACTGAGAAAAAGCGGTCAGAGAAAAAGGAGGAAAATCAAAAGAGTGATACAATGAAAGCTCTGTGAAGAATGTGTTTCAAGATGGAGGGGTGATCAACTGAATCAAATGTTGCTGAGGAGTAAAAGAAAATGAACACTGAGAATTGACCATTGCATTTAGCAATGCGGAGATAATTAGTCCCCATGACGGAGCAGCCTGGTTGGCGATGCTTCAAAAGAGAAGGAAGGAAATGAAATGGAGAAGATGAGTATGAACACAACTCCCTAGTTTTTCTATCAAGCAGAGTAGAGAAATATAATGGCAGCTGGGGAAAGACGTGGGATCAAACAAATTTTTTAATGTTTAAGGTGGAAAAAGTTGCAGCATGTTTGTATGTTGATGGAAGCTATCCAGCAGAGAAGGAGAAATCGATGATGCAGGAGAGAGAGGGACAATTGTTGGAGCATTGTTGAGACATCAGTGAGAGTAGATGAGGTCCAGGCACAAGTGGAGGCGTTGCTCTTAGGAGCAAAAACAATCGCTCCACGGTTGCAACACTAAAGTTGTTAAGACGTTAGAATGCTAGCTAATTGGTGGCAGAGACACTATTTATTCTGCATCTGCATATACTGAATATTGCTAACATAGTGTAAATTCCAGTAAGTAATGGTCACTGCATTGAACATGGAGACTAGACAGTGGAATTGCCCTTCTGCTGTCAAGGAGAACATGACTGAATAGGTGAACGAGCAATGTTAATAAACTGCGACAATTAAAAATCTGTGTGGTAACCCACAAAATGGATATTTATTATGACTTTTACTTTCAGAAGTGAGATCCTTTATTGAAAACTATGGTCTGTGTAATGGGCATCATTACCATCTCCCAAACCCCATCTCTTCTGCTGAAGGAAAACCCCTGCTTCTCATCCATATTGGTGTTCTAAGTATATTCACGGTTGTTTAAAATTTCTGCTTTATAGCTTACCTGTGTAAATAGGACCTATTTTTGCAAACAGAGGGAAACTGCATATTCTTTTACTTTTTTATTTTCAGAAAATAAAGTATGTTAGAGTGGAAAGAAATCTGAAATGGGAATCAAGACACTGTGTTTCCTGCCCCGCCTCTGCCACTAGCTCACTGGGAATGGGTTTCCTTTCTGGAAAATGAAGTAGTTGGTCGAGAGGATCCACAAAGACCCTTCCGAATCCAAGTAATGAAATCATAATAACAATCTAAAGAATTCAGAAATTCACAGCCTATGCCCTTTCTTTTTATATGCCTATAATATTTGATGTCAAGAGAAGTCACATTTATATTGTTGGGAGATTACCAATCACCCATGCATTAATATCTTACAGGGTTATTGTGAAGATTAAAAGAGAAAATGTGAAAGAGAGTCACAAACTGTAAAGTGACATACTGTCAGTCATTAATAACACGTAGATGCTGAAATATTACACCCATTACTATCATCCAGATTCTGCTTTCACTGTATGGCTTTTGGGACATCAAATAAAGTTGGTACTCAAGGAATGCAAATAGCGAAGGAGGAGGTTTAACTCGAAGAAAGAGTACAATTGCCTTTTGTAACTTTTTTGTTGTTGTAAAATGGCCTTATGCTGCTGCTGGAGTAAAAAGACTTTAAGACCTAGGGAAAGGCCTTGAGATAAGCTTAAGGGCTGGATGTGTTGTACTCATGGTATTAGTTTACCATGAAACATTATGTCTACATCAGAGTAGTACGGAAAGAAATATTGTCAGGTTATAAAATGCTCAGCTTTATTTTAAAAACAAAAGAAAAACTAAGCAAATTGAAAATTATAATTAATTAATGTGAGTTTTAAGGTTAAATCAATGACCTAACAATTCTAATGTATTATCATAATTGTATTTTTACTTCTTTCCAAAGTTACTTCTTTTTGCATAATTCTCATTTTTTTCTGTTTGCATACATTGCTCTATTCATTCATAGGAAGAAATTTAATAATGGGCATATATCTGGAAATCTGTATTTTTTCTTGTAACAAGAAATGTGCCCTCCTACTGGATGGACTGTTGGCACAGATGTGCTGTGACATCGGTAACAACAGTGATAATACATTTTAGATTTCAATAGCGTTCCATTTTTTCAGAGCTACTTCACAACGAACTCACTTTATTCCAGCAATGCCACGTACGAGCCACGTGACCAGGCAAGTCACTAAACCTCTCTGTGCCCCAATTTCCTTATCTGTAAAATGGAGATCATATTAATACTTCTCTCAAAGGGTTGTGTGACGATTAAATGAGTTAATCTATGTAAAACATTTAGTTATCATGGTGCCATAGTAAACATGTTGCCATTTATTATAATTATCAATATTAATATTACTCCTCAGTGGTTTGGAGATTATAATTGTATTAGGTCCTAGTGCCATTTGAAGTAGTCTCAATGATTCACCAAACTTAAGCGTTATAAACTCAAATGTCTAATACAACATGCTAGGGGCGATTGTGGCATATTGAATAGCTTGCACCTCTAAGACCAGCAGTCCTACTCAGTCCCAGGCAATGTTGCCGTATAGGAATACAGTCCTAGTATTGCCACACTGTCCAATTTCTCAAGAAGGCAGAAATTTAGATTTTTATTTAATCTCTTGACTTAAAAAAGAAAGGTTGGCAAATTATTTGATTTTTGGTAAAACACAATGTGGGCCAAGCAGCATATGTGGGTGGGCTTAGAACCATGATCAATGACTTCCTTATGGGCTCTCGTCACTGTAGTGTGTGCAGTAGGTGCTTGATATAATCTCATTTGACTATAAAAATTGGGGAATCAGAGTTAATTGGAGGATTGTGGCACCGTTGAAAACAGATTTGTGAGCTCCTTAATGGGTGTTGATAACGGATAGACTGGGAAATCTAAAATAATAGATGAAGATCAAAGAGGCACTATCTGGATACGATGGACAATCCCTACAGGGCTCCTTGGGTAAACTGCATCCTTATAAATTCCTTGGTCTTTTGGGAGAAAGAATAAAGGGAAGGGAAGAAGGCAGGAAGATAGGAAGTCTAGCAGCATGGGCGAAAACTCTAAAACAAAACAGAGTTCTTCCAGACAACAGGGTCCATGCTTTTCCATGTTATCAGGCTGCTTCTAAATTAAATGAACAATTACAGTTCTTTCCAATGGACAGAAGGTTAGCTGAGCCTTGCTGGGGAGTTCCAATATAGAGTTTATCTATATTTGAAATCCGGGCGGTGATTATAGAGGCTCTGTCTGTGTTTAGGGAGGTAAATGTTGAAGGTGCCATTTAAGAGGCAGATAAATGTGATCCTCTGACCCCACTGATAGGAAAAAAAACCTTGTTAGTAATGCAGACAAGTGACTCACCCTTGAGGTGATTCAACTTCATGGAACCAATCATTATTTATGACTTTTAAAAAAACATTTTAAATCACTTAAGTCTCAGTTCTTTGATGATTCCTTTATCACAGAGGGAGACTCGTGGATAATTGAAAAGGGATGAGTCATAACGAGTTTTCACTGATGCATGTTGCCTCTCATCACTAATTCCACTGATATCCTATAGGGAACATAAAGAGCCTCTCATCTCACTGATTGGTGGCATGAAAAGGCCTACATCTGACACTCAGAGCTTGCCTCTGCCCTTTCTGAACTTGATGGGCTTGCCTAGGGACAGAAAGGAGAAGGCCTTTATTCTCTGACCCTCCTTCCTACAAAAGCTCTAATCCAGTCAATTTTATTCCTGATGGATGGGAGAATACCCAGATGCCAGGCTGTGTCATTATCCTTCCAGACATTTGTTCCACATTTGCACCTGCTCTCCGTTGATATTCCATTGGGACAGTTAGAAGACTTAGATAAACATAGTGCAATTCCATATTTACCGTAAAAGGTCTCTTTGTTCTTGAAATACTAGCTATTCCATCACCAGATCACCTGATATTTAATCATAAGATGGTTATATATTTCAGTCCCAAAGGCAATTGAGAAATGAATGTTTAAAAATATTGTAAACAACATAAGGATCTTTTTTCCCCTCAATTTTTGCATCCTAAAGCCTACAGCGTCTGATGACTACGAAGCACTCGATAAATGTTTACTGAACCAAATCAAAATCTTAAGCAATTGTCATTCCAGAAATGTTTGTATACATTTATGGGTTTAAAAGACATGTTGATATTTAGATAACTTCATGAACTTGAGGGAGTTTTATTGGACACCATTGAACTAATATAATACTCCGCTGATATGGAAGAGAGAATTCTGGTGACTGTAGCCATCTGGGAGCACAGCCAGAATTCCGCATGTGACCAACAAAGGTTTCTAAATAACAGGAGGGGAACAAAACCGTCACAAAGCCTATGCCTGTTACAGGAGAGTTAAATCAACTCCAGTTTCTTAGTCTTCAGTTCTCCCGATTCAAGGGAAGACTCTTTCTGTTATGAAATAAATACCAGTAGCAAAAGAGTAGCCCTGTGCTAAGCTGGGTTGGGCCTCAGACAAAAGGAAAAATCTATAACATGGATCCTGTTTTTCTAAAAATAAATTTGCTATTTTGTTCACCATGGAATTTATTCATTAATTTTTATTTTTACAAAGATATTTTATTAAAATATCATTTATCTAGATTACTAAATTTTTGGATTCCCTCTTAAATTTTGCCCCCAAGCTGAGTGCCTCACTTTGCCTTACCCTGGTTCCAGCCTGGATGTGACAGTAGAAATGTTATTTTGTGGTTGGTATAATTTAGAAAAAACTTAACCACATCTTAATGCGATGCTGAGTCACTAAGGAACAAATGTTAAAAAAAAAAAAATCCAATCTATTATTTTTAATAAGGAAGGAAAAATGTCATATTTTAGAAAGGTTTCTATCAGATAGAAATAAAAATTATAAAAAGCCCATTAGTTAGAAATGCTTTCAGCTGTAGGTAATGGCATATTCAACTTACAGAGGCTTAAAATTATGAGTCTGCCTTTCTCACATAACAAGTGGTTTGGAGGTCGGCAGCCGTGGAATTCCTGTCCTTGGCCTCCTAATGCTTGTTGCCTGTGGTTGTGAAATATCTACCTCAATTTTAGCAATTGCATGCTTTTAAATGCAATAAGAAGGGAAAGAACCTTGCTAAGAGTATATATCCCCTTTATCAGGGGTGCCTATGCCTTCCAGGAGGCCACAGAAATATTTGCTCATCCCCTTTCAGAATAATGAGTCGACCCTATCTTCTAAGGATGCTGGGAAAGCTGGACCCTTGCATGGACCTAGTCATTTTCCTGCCCTGAACAAGAGGCTCTTAAGCAAGAAGGAAATAGATACTGATTTATGAGCTAAGAGTGTCCACCACAGGGTCCTAACATGCATTAATTCTATAGAATTTGTGTAAATGACGCTTTAACTACCTGAGGGTAAACCTGAGCTGTTGTGTTTATAAACTCATCTTCAAGAATGACTTTCTTGATATTGTTCCTTTTAGAGACTTTGTGTGTTTTATTACTTTTTACTTAGAAGTAAGCACCCAATGCCATCTCCCTAACATTCCCTTTGATAAATCTTAAAATGTAAATGACAACAAATATGTCTATGTACAGATCTACCAGAAAGAATAGGTGGATGGGGTGTGTTAGCAATAGTGTGTTTAAATATTGATTTATGTGAGTTTGATTTTATTCTACCTAGCTGTGCTTTAGGCAACAAGCTCTCGTTATCCATCAGCATTTGGGATTAAAATATCAACTCATTGACCTTCTTTTACAACTAAACTGAAATATATATTAAATTGGCCTCTTTGGACCATTATATGTTAGTGTCTTTAAGCAAACTATTTGCTGCCAGAAAACAATAGAGGTACGATATATTTAGTTCCTCTTTTACAAGTTATGCTTTTACGAATCATTATTTAGTTTATAGAAGTTTTTTACCTTTTAAATTGTAAAGACCTGCAAATGCTTTTTTAACAATTTATTCAGTCGTTTAATTATGCAGATGAACTTTCCTGAAAGTCCATAGAATAGGATAGTATTTCTTTTCTCTTTTCTAGTTTCTGAGTCATACAAGTCTGGTCAGGGAACATTCAGCGCTGGCTAGCTGTGCTTCCGGAAGGTCTGACAGGTTTGGGGAGGTAAGGGATCAAGTTCAGGGAGCACCGGCCGTCACTATAGACTTGATGAGGTAAAGGTCAGAGATCTTCCCGACAAAAAGTGTGCCATACTCAAAGAGGCACAAGTCGTGGTAATTAACAGAATGGACTTCTGTTTTCTTTGTTAGTTTGTCTGTTTCATTTTAGAATTTCTTTTGCACCCTGAGAGAACATTCTGAGCTGAGCGGTCTGTGTCGTAGTAGAAGCAGCAGGTGCTGGGCACTCAAATGACCTGCCTCAGCTAAATGACTCTGCTAACGTTTATCTATAACGACCTTGGGTTAGTCACTCCATCTTTTGAGGCTTGCTTTACTTATTCACAAAATCGGTGCTTTTATTTTTAAAAGAATAATTGCCTTCTGCAAATCTAGTTTTCTAGAGAAACCATATGTATTCGGGCAGATGAAAGCAGAGCCACTCTGCTTGAAATTAGGCGGAGGATCATTCCAAACCCTTGCTGCCGGATCTTTCTCTTAGCTCCTGCCTCAGGCTTTGAGATACCGCCGCGGAATCATTAGGCTTCAGGGAGCACTCTTAAACACTCCTGAGGGAGAGAGAAGAATGAAAGCTGTGGATAAGATTTTAAGGAATAAATTGAAACCCATTTTTGTTTTCACTTTCCTACCTTTTTTTCCTTTTTAATTTTTTGGGGTTCCTTAGAAGTCCTAGGAAATTGCTTTCATGCCCCACCTTGTAATTGCTTTAATTAACTTGTTTGTGAATATGTAATTACCCTTATTCTAATTATTTTTTCTCTGCATGTCACATCCACTCACTTTCATTGACATGTAGATGCAACATCTGCATCAGCAATTTTCTTATTTTAATGTTTTAACCTCCTTATTATGCATAGAGCAAAGACATACGGGTCAATGATTTTGTCACCAAGCAGCCATCCATGGAACCACCACACAGTCCAAGAATTGCAACATTGCCGGAATTCCAGAAACTAAACTTGTGACTCCCCCGTTGAATGCCCCAGTCAGTGTTCTCTCCCTTTGTTCTCCTGGCCCAGCCATGATAATAATGGGGCATCACTTTTTCCCTATGTGATACTTCACCATTTCTTGTGGTTCCCCTCTCCCTGTGGGCACCTTTTCATTCACCTCTCTTGAATTAAACTGCTTGCCTGTGCTCTATGTTTCCTGTCAGTCATCTGAATGACACAAAACCCCTGTAGAACGTTTAATAGAAGCGCTATTAGCAGTCTTAATGGAAAGCTTCTAAACGTCTCATGATTAAATATGATGCTTGCTGAGGGTTTTTTTTTTTTTTTTAAATAGACGTGATTTATCAGATTAAGGTGTTCCCTTCTATTCCTAATTTGCTATATACACGTTTAGCATGAATGGATAGTGAATTTTATCAAGCCATTTTTTCTGCAACTATTGAGACAATCATGTGATTTCTCTCCTTGATCTGCTGTTTGAATTACATTAATTGCATTTTGAATGTTAAGTTCTGTTCAGTTCCTAAAATAAAGCAATTTGGTCTGGTGTGTTATTTCCTTTTTAAAATATTACTGAATTTGGTTTGCATATATCTTGTTTAGGATTTTTTGAACTATATTTTGAATGAGATTTATCCATAATTTTTGCTTCATTTAAATATGTATTTAAAGCTCTAAATTATTCTCTATGTTAACCATTAGTTGTATTATGCAGCTTTTGATATATAGTATATTTGTCATTATCATTCAATTCAAAATATTTTTCTAATTTAAATAATGATAGTTTTTATTGACCCATGGGTTATTCGGAATTGCGTTTCTTAATTTCAAACAGTGACGATCTTCTATCTTCTTGTTGTTAATTTCCAGCTAAATGGTATTTGTTGTCAGAGACTACATATTTCATGATTTTAATTTTTTGCAATTTGTTGAGGCAGGTTTATTACCAAGAATATGGCTAATCTTTACAAATGTTCTGTGTGTTTAAAAAAATATTTATTCTTCAATTGTTGGGTAAGTTGTTCTACATATTTTCAATAGGTAAAATTAACTAATTGTGCTATTCAGATAATCTATATCCACACTGATTTTTCTCAGCTTGTTCTATCAATTACTGAGAAATGTGTTAAAAATCTTCCAATACGATTATGGAATTGTTTGTTTCTTCTTTTCCTCTTGGGAAGATTTTGCTTAAAGATTTGAAGTCACTTTACTAGGGGCCAAAAATTTAGAATTTTTGCATTTTCTGGTAAATCAAATATTTTATCTTTATGCTATGTACTTCCTTCTCTCCAGTAATGCTTTTTTCCTTTAAATTTACTTTGATACTGGTGTAGTAACTCCTGCCTTCTTTTGGTTAGTGCTTTCATGATCATCTTTTGTTCTTTTCTTTTCAAGGTGACGATATCTTTATTGTTTTATGAACAACATACAACGTTATTTAAAAATGCAATCTGACAATATGCATCTCTGAATTGAAACATTTAGCTCATTCACTTTAATGTAATCACCCATGTATTTTGCTTTAAATTTGCGATCTTAGTGTTCTATGTTTCTTTTTCTCTCCTTTCTTATCTATTTATGCATTCTACTCTTTTTCTTCTGTGTGCTCAGAAGATATATACTCTTTTACCGTTCTCTCAGTGGTTGCCTAGATATTAGAGTGTGTATTTTTAATTTACGAATAGCTAATATTAATTTGGCGCTTTCACCCAGAAAATGAGATCTTGGAACTCTTTGACTCTCACTATCCTCTTCCAACCTGTATGCTATTGTTGTCCTGTATTTTATTTCATTGTATATTTTGATTTCAAGACATTATTAATATTAATTTATTCAGTAAGTATGAATTTTTATTTTCCTGAAAACTTGTTATTTCAATATTTCGTTTTCCTTTTTTCATCTCTGATCTTCCATCTGGGATCATTTTCCTTCTGCCTATAAAATATCTTTAGTATTTATTTTAGTGTGAGTCTGATGATGATAAATTCTCTCATATTTGTCTGAAAATCTATTTAGGTTTACCATAATTTTTGAATTATATTTTAACTTGGAATAGAATTTTACCTTATCTGAGTTTTCTCCAGCATTTTGAAGATATTCTGTGACTTGTGAATTTTATAGATTTTGTTGAGAAGTCAGTGGGTATTCTAATTGTTGCTCCTTAAGTGATAGTCAATAGGGGCCAGCTACCTTTGCAGAGTGGTTAAATTCCACGTGCTCTGCTTTGGCGGCCCGGGTTCGTGGGTTGATTCCGGGCGCGGACCTGCTCCACTCTTCAGCCATGTAGTCGAGGCATCCCACGTACAAAATAGAGGAAGATTGACACGGATGTTAGCTCAGGGCTAATCTTCCTCAAACAGAAAAAGAACCAAGGAAGAGTGGCAACGGATGTTAGCTCAGGGTGAATCGTTCTCACTGAAAAAAAAAACATCAATCTCACTCCCTTTCATCCCTTTTAAGATGTTTTTCAGATTTATTTTCAAGTATTCAGTAATTTTGATATGATGTGCCTATATTTAGTTATTTTATTTTGTTCTTTTTTTTAATCTTGCTTGAAGTTCTCAGGGTTTCTTGATTCTGTGGCTTGATGTTTTTCACTAGTTGTGGGAAAATTTTAGCTACTCTCTTCATTGCTCCTTCTGTTCCATCATCTGTTTTCTGCCGTTCCAAATATATGTATAGAAGGCATTATGACTATATGCCATATGTCTATTTCTTTTTCTTATTTTTTTCAGTGCTCTGCTCTCTTTGTATTTCCTTTGAAGCATTTTTTTCTGATTTATCTTCTAGTTTACCAATTATCTCTTCAGCTGTGTCTAATCTGCCATTAAATCCATTCGTTGATTTCCTACTTTTGGTTATTTTACTTTTCAGTTCTAGAATTAATAGTTGGTGCTCTTTCAATAGTTTTAAATTTTATGCTAAAGATTTTTGATCTAGTCTTTTATTTCTTGAATGCACAAAGTATAGTGTTTTAAAAGTCTGTGCATGATGATTTGAGTACATTGAGCTCTTATGGGTCTTTTTCTCTGTCTGTTATTTCTGCTCATGTCTTATCTCCTCATCTTCATATGCCCTGTTGTTTATGATTGTATGCCAGACATTATACTTGCATAATTGTTTGTAGAAATAATGTGTGACTTAGGATAATGTTATGTCCTTCCAGAGAAGGATTTACAGGTTGCTTCTGCCAGGTTACCTGAGGGTACTGCCAATTTAGGAACACTTAATCCAACGTTAGAGATTAAACTGATTTGAAGCTGAGCCGTAGTCCCTGTGAAGGCCTGTCTACTTTTTGCTTCTAGTTTACTCTTACTCCTAGTTGTAACCCTTTTGTGGTTCCAATCAAAAGGAAGGGGGAATGATCTGGGCCTCCATTAGTAGGTTATGGTTTATGATCTCTATCCCTTTAGCTCCAGAAGATGACCCAAAGTACTTTTCATCTTCTTAGCCATCCTCTTGAAATTGGCAAATGTTGCCAAAGAAAAGGAGCTGGAAAAGCTGGGCTCACTTCCTCAGTATCTCTACTCTCCCATGTCAAGTCCTCATGGCTCACTACCTCATTAGCTCTCTGATGTCTATTTTTTTTCAATTATTCCGGGTGAGAAGGTTGGTTTGAATTACCTAGTCAGCTATCACCAGAGGCGGCCATCTCAATGAATGTGCGTATATAACCTATCAACCAGATAATTTGTTTTATGAGTTATCCCTAGAGTGTCATAGTCCCTTTATCAGTACTCCTAGGAATATGTAAAATACCAGGCATACACTCTTACCAAGAGTTATATTAAAAAGTTTTATTCACATATAAAAACCTAGCTATGGGACGTAAGTTCTGTAGGCGGCATCTGGATACTTGAGAATTCCTAGAAATCTGGGACTTTAATAAACTCTGCTCATCTCACTTTGAAATGATTATGTAAGTCCTCCTAAACTGGTATGTCCAATTGTGAGGTGCAAGTTGTTTTCGTTTCCAGTCTGCCCATCTTCTCAAATTTCCAAAGATCCCTTTATGTGCACTGACTTCTATTCCCTTCAGAAGTCAAACTAAATTTATTTTCGAAGGGACATATAGCACAACTATGTTGGGGCTAGCCTTCATATACGTAATAAGTCTTAGCACAGGAATATCCACTGAAATCTATCCCAGCTAACCTTCTTGCTCCCCTTTCTATCACTGGCTCTAACCCCTACTGGCTTATAAAACTCTCAATTCATCTTTTTTTTTTTTACCATTCCAAAACTCCACAGGTAACATAAGTGTCACTGCTTGCCCACCTGGTTTTGAATAAATCACCAATATTCTATTTAATTTTATCAGAAGAGAGAGGGCAACTATTTCTTTTACTGGTATTTACCATCTTGTTTGTCTCCTCTGTGGTTTATTCTTTACCTGAGAAAGACATTTCTTGTCCTCATTATCATCTTCTTTTCTACATTTGTCGGCCAATTGTCTGAGACCCTTGTTTCCAAAGTTTCTCCAGCATCCGCTTTTTACAAAATCAAACGAAAAACAAGAAAACGAATACAAAATGCAGCCATTCTCCTTTATCTCTTTTCTTGTCCATCTGTTTTTAGTAGCTGGTGCCAAAGGATGGCATAGAAGCTGAGGCATCTTGTGCTTCAATATAATCTCACCTGGGAGAGTCCATCGCTGCTTTTAACATAACTTGTCCCCTATTTGCAAATGATTAACATTTATATCTACAGCTTAGACCTCTCCTCTGAACTCAAGACTAGTATATTCAACTACTCCTTGACATATCCTTTAGGTATTCTAATATCTGAAACCAAAATAATGATCTTTTCCCAAACCTGACTCTTTTCCAGTCATTCATATTTAAATAAGCATCATTACTGTCCATTTCCTTTTTAAAAAATGTTTTGAAGTACTTTTTTAACTAAGACACTTTATTTCTTAGAGAAACTTTTGGTTTAAAGAGAAAATACAGAGTTCCCATATACTCCCTCCTCCTGCACTCGGTTTACCCTGTTAGTAATACTTCGCAATGTTACAATTGATGAACTAATGTTGATACACTATTATTAACTAAACTTCATAGTTTAGGGTACATAGGAACACGGAGAGTCCACTCTTTGTATTATATAATTTCATGGGTTTTGCTAAATGTGTGATGTCACGTATCCACCATTAAAGTATCATACAGAATACTTTTACTGCCCTGAAAATCCCCTGTGCTCTGCTTATTCATTCCTCCATCTCACCTCCCCCTCCATTCCTCCTGTGAGCACTGATTTGATCTTTTTACTGTCCACATAGTTTTACCTTTTCCAGAATGTCATATAATTGGAAGCATACAGTACATTGCCTTTTCAGATTGGCTTCTTTCACTTAGCAACATGCATTTAAACATCCTCCATGTCTTTTTGGTAGCCTGATAGGTTGTTTCTTTTTATTGTTATATAATATTCCATTGTATGGATGTACCACAGCTTGTTTAGCCATTCACTTCTTAAAGGACACCTTGGTTCCTTCCGAGCTTGGCAATTATGAATAAAGATGTTATAAACATTAGTGTGCAGAGTTTTATGTGTACACAATTCTTCAACTCATTTGGGTAAATACCTAGGAACATTTTCCTGGATCATATATTAACACAATCTTTAGCTTTGTAAGAAATCGCCAAACTGTCTTCCAAAGTGGCTATACCATTTTGCTTCCCACTAGCAATGAATGAGAGTTCCTACTGCTCCACATTTGTTCCAGCTTTTGGTGTCAGTGTCTTGGATTTTAGCCATTCTAATAGGTGTGTATGGAATCTCATTGCTGATATCCATCTACTTTTACAAAGCAGAGTCTTCAGCCCTCCTTGGCACCTTTCTCTCCCTCCGCTGCTATCACCAGTCTCTTCTGCAGATTTTCCATTTACATATCTTTCCATTTTATCTCCTCTCCATCTTCACAGCTGTTACCCTAGTTCAATTTGTCATTGCCTCTGGATTACCTCAAAGCTCTCTTGCCCCCTAAATAATGCAACCATAGCAATCTTTTCAAAAAGCAAATCTGACTATGTAACATCATCCCCAAAACTTGCTGGAAACTTCCCAACAGATTTGCATTGTGCTTAAGATAAAACCCAATTTTTGTCCTGACTTTCAATGTACTGTATGGCTGTCCTCTACTTCTTAGATCTCATCTGGAACCATACTTCTACACTCTGCACTAACCCCACTGGTCCTGTTGAGAGCCTTGAAAGCACTATCTAATGACGTTCTATTTCTTCTGCTACTTATCATCTTAATCCCTACCATGTTCCACTTCACCCCACTCCCTTTGCCTAGTTTATTTCCACTCATCCTTCACTCTAAGGACAAATGTCACATCCTACGAAGGTTCCCCTGAGCTCACCATTAGGGTTCTCCTAATACCTTCACATGATACCATGTATCTTAGGTGAAAGTTGTAACATTACGTTTGTTTTTATGATTGTTTGATTGATGTCTGTCTCCCACATTAGATTCTAAATTTGAGCAGGAGTTTGCATCTTTGTTTATTTAGTTATTCATTTATTTTAAATCAGTACATCTTCAGCAACTAACACCTTGCCTGGCACAAAGCAGATGCCTCATTGAAAAGTTGAATAAATGCTTTGTGGTAGCTGATAATGAGATTTATTAGTCAGAAGTTGAAATTTAGGGGCTTATGGGCTAAATGGTCAGAGAAATAGAACTGGCAATTGGATATAAGACAAAAGAGGAAAGAAAAAAAACATCATTTTTATAAGCATGGTATTTGTTTTTTCTCACACTTAAGGAACCTCTAAGAAGGTGACGTCTACAAAAGGAAGTTTCAAGTATCTTAAAAATGATGGCAGAGTTTTAGTTTTTTTAAATATCTTCACTCGAAAAAAATCAAACTGCTGCTCTTATTTCCCCTATAAATCCAGGAGGTTTTTCAGTGTTTCTATTTGGATGAAATACAGAATCTGTGGTTTTTAATCGGCCCTATCCACATGCACTAATGCCCCTCTAATCGTGATGTCCCTCTACTTGTATTATCCCTGACTTAAAAGAACTCAAGTGTATGTACATCTAGGGCCCAACAGGTTACAAGAACATAATAGAAAGCAGCCCATTGTCATCCTTTCAAGTCCGTTCCCAGATGTCTCTTCCTCGCACTAAGCTTGTTTGCATGTGCTGAGATTTTGGCTAAACCTCTGACCACATTGTGCCTTCAGAGTATTTCTCGCTCTTAAAAGAGGATCTGCGTTTGCTCTGAGATCTGCAGAGTAGCCAGCGCAGGCCTCTGCACCTGGGGGAAGATTGTGAATTATTAATTAGGGCAATGAGAAAGAAGCGTGCTTTGGGATGTTTCTTTTCTTTTAGGAATCATCGTAAAGCCTTTGGATGTGCATCCTTAAACTCTGACATAGGTGGAGTCACAGTGAAGTCTTCTGGTAAGGCTGGCTTAGCCTAAAGCCTTGCATGCACATTCAAAGCTTAATTCCCTGCTAGAAATGGGTGGGGATAAACTGGATTACAGAGAATTGTTCACAAACTCTTGGGACTTGAGAAGACACTGTTTATTTCAGTGGAGGCTGGTGTTCACTCAGCCATCCTTTTGTCCATTCATTTCAAAATTTCTAAAATATTTTTTCGGCACCAGATATATGCAAAGCATGGAACTAGCCATGTGGACATAAAAAATGATTTGTTTAGCTTACAAATTATAAAGAAACTACATGTGCAGTGGGCTATGTACTGTGTGAGAATGAAGCCTAAATTATGAGTGTGTACTGGGGTCAGGTAATGTGGTACTCCATAATTTGGCCCCCATTCTATCTAGTTGATCTTATTTTCTGTTTTCACTTGGCTGGTGATTTTCCAAATTTACTGAGAGGAGCTCCGGAGAGGGAACTCCAAGACTGGGAGAAGGGAGTTGTCAAGAGGCAACTGAGCAAGCGGGGCTCCAATCCTTCACTTCCCTCCCCTTTCACTGCAGAGTTTTGTTTGTTTTGCATATTGTGCTGCTTTGTCTGATTTCATTGGAAGGAGTCAGTGACATTTTGAAAACTATGATTCTAGGATAAACCATCTCTTCTAGTCAGATTGCTCACCTTTATTGTCTCCATATCGCAGTAATACACATATTGCAATTATTTGCATGCCTTTGCTCATTGTTTCTCTTTCCTTCTTCCAACATAGAACGCCCTTTCCATTTTCTCTGTTTACCACGTATCTGCCCATGGAAGATCCCTCTTCCAAGACTTAGCTCCATAGAAGTTTCCTTAATAACTCTCATCTGAGTCTGTAGTTATTTTCTTTTAATCATCGGAATGTTGAGCATAACTCTAGGATCGTACAGCATCCTTAGCAGATATTTGTTGGCTGAATGAGTACATAAAAGGATAAAATACAAAAGAAATTGAGATGTTATCTGAAGGACAACCCCTGTGAGTTCAGCTGTAGGAAGTATACAGAGTTTCATTTTTTAATCTGACTTTTGGAGATTTTATACAATTTCAATATTTTAACATAAAAGAATAAAAAGAGTCAGGAAGGGAGTATGAAAAAAGCGAAATAGGTTTCTTCAATGGAAAACAATTCTAATCTCTAAGAGCTATGCCATACTCAAGACTCCCAGTGTCTATTTAGCTTTAAAGAAGGACATTAATTCACCACCCTGGCCAGTCTGGCAATATTAGAACTCTTCTTAGAACTTTATAATTTCTAAGGAAACGTTGCCTTTTGTTATAGTCTAGTTTCTTCTATTTAGACAACTGAGGAAACCTTTACTGTACATCTACCTACTCTGAGGAGTATAAGGGAAATTAAGTTGAATGAGACATGGTTTCTGTGTCTAGAAACTCACAATTTAGTGGAGAGACCATGAGAAAGGGAAGAAGCACTGCAGCCTACAGCAGGAATTAGAGTTAAAGAAGAAAGTACAATAGGAAATCGAGGAGGAAGGGGCTGGCCCAGTGGTGTAGTGGGTAAATTCATGCACTCTGCCTCTGTGGCCCCGGGTTAACGGGTTCAGATCCTGGGCGCGACCCAACACACAGTTCATCAAATCATGCTGTGGTGGCATCCCACATACAAAAAGTAGAGGAAGATTGGCATAGATATTAGCTTAGGGAAAATCTTCCTCCAGCAAAAAGCGGAAGATTGGCAACAGATGTTAGATCAGGGCCAATCTTCCTCACACGTACACACAAAATAGAGGAGGAAGAGAATAGTTAATGTCTGAAGGGGAGCCCTAGCAGAGCTGATAGAGGAAGCATTGCCTAAAGACTGTGCAGAAATTCAATAGAGGGAAATGTGTCAGAACACTGCAGGCTCAGGGGACATCATGGGAAAGGCACAAAGTCGGGAAATTGTAGGAAATGTTTGTGATGCAGTGTGCATGTGTGACCACAGCACCAGTTACAATGGGGGTAGCACATGGGAGATATCATGGAAAATCTTCTGCAGCCAGTTCACACAGGATATTTGATTTTATTTTATGTTCAGTTGAGGGCCACTGAATGTTTTCAGAAGGAGAATGATATGACATGATCAAACTTGGGTTTGGAGATAACTTTGATGAGAAGACAGAAGAGGAGAGAGTAGTTAGGAAACTTGAAATGCTCCTCATAAGCCTTAATGAGGATGAGCTAGGACAATGCCAAGGAGACCAGTTTGAACGACTGCGGGTAAGAGATAGCTCAAGAACTAGCTGACAGGATCTGATACCACTTGGATGGGACGGAGAAAGAAAATATTTTCATAGAAAGATAAAGTATTTGAAGATGTCTCCAAAGTTTTGAGCCTGAAATACTCGGAGGATGGTGATTTTATTGATTGAGATACAGAATAGAACAGATAGAAGAAATTTGGGAGCAGAGAGGAAGAACTAGTGGGGAAGATGGTGTGTTTATGGCACATGTACTAAATTTGAAATGCCTTTAGGTTACTTATAAAATGATGTCCCACATGTAACTGAAGAAGCATGGTCTGAATCAAGAATAGAGAGTGTATTTGGGAATCGTTACTACAGAGTGGTAGTCAAGTCATGGAGAATGGAAGACAGAGAGCTTGGAACCCTATGGAGACCTGTGGAGAGACTGGCTAAAGAGTAGATGCTAAGCCCAGCCATGAAACAAGGGAAATACCCTATCAAGGATGCCAAGAGAGGCAGTTATGAATAGCAAATAGAATGAGTAGACGAAGAATGCAAAGAATGCTTGAATTTGCCTCAGCCAGATATTAATTTGATCTAGAAAATCAATTTCCCTAGAGAAAATAGAGAGTGGAACTCAGATTGCATGAGATTGAAGAGTTAATAAAAGGGGAGAGATGGAATAGGAGCCTAAGGAGGAAGCTCGTCAGAAGGCTGCTTCTTGGAACATGCTTTGAACGTGTTTGTAGGTGAAGGAGAAGGAATGAAAGAATGATTACAGAAAATAAACTATGTATAAAGTTAATTGTAATCATACTGTAGAAATAAGTAGACATGAGCAAATGAAAGTAGGCCTCTGCCAAAAAATAGACCCAAAGCATAAGAGCACTGGAAAACAGGTCAGTTTAACATCAGTGGGCACCAGAAAGCTGTGCCGGAAAAGGATATTTGGCTCAAGCAGTTTTGATCACAGCAGTTTTGGTCACATATGGTGTGCACACACTTGGAGGGAAACCAACTAGCAATAAGGTTATCTGCAAGGAAGGGCTAAGAAGGGGCTAAGCAAAGGAGCCTGGGCACCAGCCACTCCCCATATTATGATGACATGATAATGACAGGAAGTGTGGCCTGATATGGTTCCAGCACTGGAACCTGGAGGAAGTCCTGAGCAGGAGCCTGGATAGAGTAAAGAGAGAGAACAAAGGTGGGAGGGGTTCAGAGTTTTACAAAATCACGTAAATCCAAGCTGGTACTGTGAGATTACCTAGGTCCTGCAGGCTTGTCACCTCACTCTCTGATTTTGGTCAAAATCAGTATTAAATTAGAAATCATGTAATTGTGAAACCCAGGCACTGACTGTTTTACTAGTCAGCATTACTGATTGGACTTTGAACCAGAGAATGGGGACATGTGACTCTCCGGGCAGCCTGGATAGGGGATCTGACTCAGAGAAGCCAAAAATCCTGCTGCTTACGTCACTCTCCCTGCTCAGACTCAGAGTCCAGGAGGGCCGGTGCTTACCCATCTGAAGCAGTTGGGGGAGAGGTAATCAACAGATGGGGAGAAGTGGAAGTTATAAGTGGCTGCGGGGAGATGGTTGATTAAGCCAGGCTACTTAAGATGAGGGAGGAGATGAAGTACAAAACATGGGTAAAGAGCAAGTCATTGAATTTGGAATGAGGCAGAACAAATAGCAAGAAGATACAGTAAAGGGATGATTTAGAAAATCTTTGTGGTTGAAAGGAGCGGAGCTAAGTGATCCATTGGCCCTGAATTTTTCTTGAACTTTTGATGTGGGTAAGGGTTTGGGAACTTGGAAAGAACTGAAAAAGGTTTTCAACCATTTCTGTGGGGGGTTCAATGGAATGCTTATAAGTGAGTTACTAGGACACGTGAGCAAACAGCTAGGAACGCAAAATACTAGTGGGGCCAGATGACCAAGTTGGTGGAGACCAGGAAAGAGCCAAGAGATGGAGATGGTAAAGGAGGTCTGGAGACCGAAGGATGGGCTCAGTTGTGCTCAAAGAGTGGGACAATGATGAAAGTCTAGAAGGACCACATTCTGCTCTTCAAGTCAATGTTAGAAATATTATGTCATGCTTCTTCATTCTGCTAGGCTAAGAGCTCCTTGAATTCTCTCAGTGACTCCTGCCATCAAGAGGAAATGCAGTAAGGAGGAAATAATAGAAATTCAACATCCCAGAACACTGTCTAATAGAAGTATAATGTGGACTTCTTAGGTACTTTTTAAATTTTCTAATAGTCACAATAAAAATAATAAAATAAACAGGTCTTAATAATATACTTTATTTAATCCAGTATATCTAAAACATTATCATTTCAACTTATAATCAACATAAAAATTATTGAGATATTTAACTTTTTTTTTCTTACTAAGTCTTTCAACTCTTATGTGTGTTATTCATTTTCAGCACATCTCAATTTGGATGCCAAATTTTTATCAAAAATACTTGACCTGTACCTAGATTTCATAAAATTTACTGTTGAAAAAGTAGATTCACATATCCAGATGTTCCAAATATAACTAAAATTTTAAAAGTTTTTAAGTTTACATTTATATTAATTAAATTAAAATAAAATAAAAAATTCAGGTTCTTTGTTGCATAGCCGTATTCAAGTGCTCAGTAGCCATGCATGGCCAGTGGCTGCTGCATTGGACAGTGTAGTCCCAGCACATTGGGTAATTGCTAATATTAGTAAGCAGTTATTGACCAATATTAGAGTTTATGTACTATTTTATTGAGATTAACAGGTGAGACTCGGACTCAGCCTTCTGGAAAATAAGAGCATGAAGGTATGAGAGTATGGGCTCTGGTTTTCATTGTTTGGGAAAGAGCCAAGAGACGTATATATACAACAACATTGCCATGGTCTCCCATAAAGAAAGTTCCTGCGTATTTCTTTCCTATTCAGATTATTTATAAAGCTGAACTCTCTTGTAAAAGTATAGCCCTGCCTTAAGCATTAAATTGCAAATGATGATAACTATATTATCCAATTATTCCCTCTTTTTCCCAGGTCCTTTTGCTAGACTGTAGGCCATTGATAAGAGGCTTCGTAGAATTATCTTCCTTTTCCATTATTTTTAAAAGCATTTGGCTCTTATTCTTGCACCAATTAGTAAGCTAGGATCAAAGGAACTGGTGGAAAGCACAAAATTCCGCATTGTTGTTAGCGTGATTTATGCCGCCTGCTCTGCCTCACCTGCATATAGCTCATAATCAATTTGCACATAAAGTTGATTGAGCTCTTTGGGAATATTTAGATGAAAGAAACTCTGTAAATGCCAGGTATTTATTATCTTCGTTATGGTCATATAATGTGGTAATAACAAAAATGTTACAATTGATTCAATGGAGCTCTGCAATTTGAAGCAAGTCTTTAGAGTTATGTTGTGAGCTGATTTCTTGAGTTTTTATACGATTTCATACCTGTTGTTTCATCTGTGAGCTTTCTTGTATGACAACCAGACGCTGAGTAGATCTGGTTTCTTTTAGAGGTTTATCACGGTGTCTTACACATACAGTTTACAAAGAACAATCGCATATGTTGTCTGTTATTAGTTACTTGTAAAGTAGGAAGGATTGTGTGATTGGCCCTATTTTAGAGACAAAAAAGTGAGGCCTAGAGGCACGTAGTTTAAGATTATACAACTAGTAAATGGCTGTGTGAAGACCAGTACTTATTCCTTTTTCTCACGAATTCACAATTTCTAAATTAGGTGTTAATGTATAATATTCCAGAAACTTCTTTTATACTAAAAGAATGGCTAAATGCACAGGCTCTGAACTGCCATGGCCCCAGTTCACATCCCACTCTGCCACTCATTAGCCATGTGATCTTGGCCAAGATCCTCTTAAAGCCTCAGTTTCCTCACTTATAAAAGGTGAAATAGTAAGAATTGAATGAGATTTTTTAACCTTAGGCTGAAACTATTGCTCAATCTTGACTTCAAATTGAAGAAGATGGATATTTATGAGTACAGCACAGTGAATAAATAACTGGAGACATTAACATTAGGTATAAGAACCACTGTGACCCCAATGATTGAACCATCTGAACGCTTAGTATCTCTGCCAACACAGCCCAAGCCTCTCTGCCTCTTACCCACTGCCTCCCACCCTTACTGGCCTTCTTTCCAAGCTTTGAACCTGCTAAGCTCTTTCCCTCCCATGCATCCTTCACAGAGGATGGGCCTTCTGTCCAGAATGCTGTCTTCCTTCCTCATCTCAGGTTAAATGTCACCATCTCACAGAGGCTCCTCATCTAGGGATCCCATCTAAGGAGATTCCTCTTATCCCCCACTTATCTCCTTTTACTAATCTCTGCTTCTTCATTGCCAGTATCACCATTTGACATTAAAATTTTATTATTGACTGAATTTGATTCACTTGTCCACAAAAGATTTGCCCAGCAATATTCTGAGAACTGTATGTAGTGTGTGCTTGTGTTTCACTAGAGATATATCCAATTTTGCATTCTGCTTTAATAACTTAGCATTTGACTGTGGATATTTTCTGGTCATTAAAGCTATGTTTATGGCTTAAGTTTTTTTGGGGTGAGGATGCGGCCCTGAGACAACATCTGTTGTCAATCTTCCTCTTTTTTCTTGAGGAAGATTGTCCCTGAGCTAACATCCATGCCAATCTTCCTCTATCTTTTGTTTGTGGGATGCTGCCACAGCATGGATTAACAAACTGTGTGTAGGTCTGGCCCTGGGACTCAAACCTGCAAACCCCGGGCTGCTGAAGCAGAGCACGAGAACTTAACCACTACGCCAGCAGGCCAGCCCCTATAGTTTACCTTTTTGAATGTTTGTATGCTATTTGCTCACATGGATCACACTGGTTTATTTAACCACTTCTATTTTATTGTATATCTCCTTTCCGCTTTTTAAAAACTATTTTAAGAAACATTGTTATGCATATGTTTGTACATAAGTCTTTATTGATATCTTGCACTCTTTCTTTAGGATACACTATGGGAAGTGGAACTAGAGGATTAATTATTTTTTAAAGACTTGCTACATATTGCTAAATTTCTTTCTGGCGAGAGTACAGCAATTTCTTTTCCTGTAACAGTGTTTGAGAACATGTGTCTTGTATACTGTGAACAGCATTGAATGTTATTCTTCATAAATAGCACAAGTTTATAAGCAACGGATATCATTTCTTTATTTTAACTTGCATTTATTTGATTACTCAGGAGTGGTAAGATTTTCATGTTTATTAGACATTTGTATTTCCTCCTCTTGAAATGGACCTTTTATTCATTTTGAAGGTTTATTTTTTATGCTTTTCTTATTAATATGACTAATTTTATTTTAAGGATATTAACCACTTATCTACAATGCTATTGCAAATTTTCTTCCAATTTATTGCTTGATTTTCAATTTTGTTTATATTTTTGATGGATATGCTTGTAAAACTTTTGTACAGTTGAGTGGACTGAACTTTGCCCTTATGGTCTTTTTCTACTTTCTTTATATTTAGGAGTTCCTTACGTACGATGTGATCAGTTAAATATCTATCAATTTTCTTGAACATATTTTAATTTTTTCTGCTGATGACTTAACTCTTTAAGCCTTGTAAAATATACCCTGGGGTATAGTGTCAGAAACTATATTCTAATTTGTCTTTTTTATAAAACAACTCTATATTTTCTGAATAATCTTCTTCTTCCTCCTTTGGTTTATGGTGTTTTATCACAGATTCTGTTCTAATGTATACAAGAAGGCTAGCTGGAAACCTACACTGGGGCCTTTTTTCTGTAATTACTGCAGGTTTAAATTATGTTTTAATATCTAGTAAGACAATTTCCCCCTTCCTGTTTGCTTTTTTCAAATTTTTTTTCACCTATTATTACTTATTTATACTTCCAGATAGAGAACCATCTTGTCAATTCTGGTACACTGAATAACGGCCCTCAAAGACATCCAGTTCCTAATCCTGGTAACCAGTGAATGTTGCCTTATATGGAAAGAAGGTCCTTGCAGATGTAATTAAATTAAGGATTTTGAGCTGGAGAAAATATCCTGGATTATCTAGGTATGCCCCAGAGGTAATCATGAGAGTCCTTCTAAGTGGGAGGCAGAGGGAGATTTGACTACAGAGAAGAAAATCATGTTAAGATGAAGCAGAGAGAGATTTGAAGATGGAGGGAGGGACCATGAGCCAAGGAATGTAAGGAATGCACCTCCAGAAGCTGGAAAAAGGGAAAGGATTCTCTCCTAGAGCCTCCCAAGGGAGCATGGCCTTGCCAACACCATGGCATCGGCCCAGTGAAACAAATTTTGGACCTCTATCTCCAGAACTGTAAGAGAATAAATGTGTGTTCTTTTAAACCACCAAGTTTGTGGAAATTTATTACAGCAGCCTAGGAAACTAACACATCAATTTTATAAAAAATTCTCATAATATTTTTGAATTTTCATTAATGTCATCCATTAATATTTGAAGAACTGACATATTTAAAAGTTCAATATTCCCTTCAAAAAATATACCTCTTATTTTTGAGTAAAATGTTGCACCTTTTTGAGAGATTTCTTGCATTAGTATTTCCAATGAAAGAGATTTTCATTTTTCAGAGAATCAGCAGCATATTTTTTATAAAGTGATTTTGTTGTAGATAAACATAGAGGTAAAATGAGTGTCATTAAGATTGGCAGGAGCTGTGTATTTAACTGGACAACTTCTATAATATTACATAAGGAGCAACAATTTGGTTCCTTAAAAGAGGTTAGCTTAAAGAAATAAACTTATGGTTTTTCCCAAATTATCTTATTCTTTTGCAAGCCTTTTCTGTAAGCAGGTTTGATTTACTATATGATTACAGATGATGAATAAATGAGAATATAAAGCTGCGTTCTCTCTCTAACATACAACATTTTATCAACATACACCCAAAATAATTCTTAAAGACTGAAATCATGTTTTTCAGGAAGATGTCATAACTCTGAGGTTTCTGGCATTTTATACATCCTCATCTTCTCTGGTAAGCATTTGATATTTTGTTGTCCTTATTTTGATAATAAAGCAACTATTTCAATACAGACATTAAAATTATTCCTTTGTGTTTCAGAAATATTTACAGGAGGAAATTCTGACATGTGAGAGTGGAGATAAGGACTCACAGATTTTTTTTTTTTTTAAAGATTTTATTTTTTTTCCTTTTTCTCCCAAAGCCCCCCAGTACATAGTTGTATATTCTTTGTTGTGGGTCCTTCTAGTTGTGGCATGTGGGACGCTGCCTCAGTGTGGTTTGATGAGTGATGCCATGTCTGCGCCCAGGATTCGAACCAACGAAACACTGGGCCGCCTGCAGCGGAGCACGCGAACTTAACCACTTGGCCACGGGGCCAGCCCAGCAGATTTTTGTTTTTTTTAAAGATTGGCACCTGAGCTAACAACTGTGGCCAATCCTTTATTTTTTTCCTTCTCCCCAAAGCTCCCACAGTACATAGTTGGATATTCCAGTTGTGAGTCCCTCTGTTTGTGCTATGCGGGATGCCATCTCAGCATGGCCTGATGAGCATCGCCATGTCCACGCTCAGGATCTGAACCAGCAAAACCCTGGGCCGCTGAAGTGGAGAGAGAGAACTTAACCAGCAGGCCACAGGGCTGGCCCCTCACAAATTTTTAATATGGCTGAATGAGGCATTTTGGGCAGGTAACTTTTCTAGTAGGTGGATCTAGCAGGAAACTTAAAAAATACAAATGCCTTGGTCTTCCTCAGAATGTCCAGAAGAGAGACAAAGAGTTTGTATTTCTGAAAAATTCTGCACGTGATTCAGGTATGCACAAAGGTTTCCTTGTCTTGGGTTATAATAGCAAACCCTCAGGACTTTCCTAAACTGTCAAGCATCCCCAAAGGCCTGTTACTTGTCATCTCACTGAAGTCACTATGAGAACGTGTCCCTTTCTCTCTGAGCTAGCAAGAGATTCTAGTCACACTTCTTGCCCCCAGAAGTATCTCTCAGAGCTTTCTTCTATATAGTAAATCTTACTAAGGGTCAGAAAGGGCAACTGGAAATATTTAATCAATTTTACTGTATTTTATGGGGAAATTTTTATGATCGTGAAGCATTTGTAAATTGAGGATTAAAAAGTTCTCCAGTGTATCTTTTTCAAACGTCAGGGGTATATTGTTTCTAGTTTATACTAATATTGTGAATGTAAGTTTGATGGGAAAATGGAAAATATTCTGCAAACATAGTAATCTTGAGAGAAGGAAGTATGTCATCTTTTCTTTCTGACTTGAATCCTAAATCTTCTTCAAGGAGCTCTTTGAACTCAGCCTTCTCCTTAAAGACTTCTAATATACTCAATTTTCATGGTAGCTTGTATTGTTTTTAATTGTGAGACATTTGCAATCATTTTGGTGCCTGCATATTATGATTTCTATCGTACTTTAATTATGACATTTTAAAATTTACATTTTTATTTTTCTCAACAGGTATGAGGCCCTTCAGGGCTGAGATCTTTAATACCCTATGCAGTGCTAAGAATATTGTCAAGGACATTTTAAGCGCAAGAAACTCAAATATTGAATTGAATAAAACAAAAACATCTTAACAAAGAAACTGATTTTATCAGTTTCAACTAATCAAACTATCACTTACCTATCTTGGTTTCTTTATAGTTAGAAAATTTAGGGAGCCTAAAGTGACCACTTTCTTTGTGCAGTTGGTTCTCACGATATGATTGCCATTTTGGTGGTTTGAATAATAGTCTTTTTTAAAAGAATGTATTTCAAGATCTGCTGTACTCATCTGCAAACAGCAAAACCAAACTTTTTAGCTGCAGTAGTGTGATCTGGTGTGTATATTTATATTCTTCCGTCTGTGTTTCATTTACATGTGTGTGGGGAGGTGAGAGGAGAAACTTTCTTTGCTGTAATTATCACCACGATAATTAGTTGGGAAGCATACAACAGGTATGTGATTCAAGAGAATTTAAATCCACTATTATCCAAGAAATTTAAATCTCCTAACTCTGCTTAATACAACCATGATGTATCAACTGTGTGGATGATTTCTTGGCAACACTGGCTGAATTGAATATTTATCATAAATGCAGTGTTTGTTAAAGAAATGGCATCGTAAACACTCTTTTCCACCTTTATGGAAGTGGAATTAAAATGTCTTTACAGAGTACAACATTCTTCTCAGTAAACTTCACAGAAGGCTCAGTGAAAATAGTCTTGCACCGCAAGTTTCTTTCCCCTTATCTTTCTTTCCAGCTGCTCTGATTCTCCTAAAAATCAACTTCTCTTGGTGGTTTCTGTTAATAGGTAATAAGACCAGTGATTTAAGTCACTGATTACTCTCTTTTGGCTTTCAAACCATTCTAGCATGCTTCTAGTTAGAACAATGATTGCAGCGATAAGTTGATGCGAGAGGACGGTAATTTTGTATACTAATGCCCACAGAGCTTCTTAGATTTACATTAGCTCTTGCAATAATAGAAAAGTTCTAATAGCAGAAGAAATATTTATGAATATCTGAAATATATATGTGACTTCTAGCCAACGTAGCGATCTACATAAGACTTGTTGGGATTCATTTTGCTGCAACCAAACATGTATTTCCAGTACTGGTAATCGATAAACTTAGATTATTCTGATGTTCTTGTATTCAGTTCTCAAAATGTTATATTTTGATCAGGTCTACTAGCTTGTATGTAGGGACCTTCAAAGGAAATCCTCTTATATTTATAAGACAAATTTAAAATAATTGGGAGTCTCTCCTCCTTCATATTTCCTCCCAGAGCTGCAAAGCGCACATAGACATGCTTGTATTTACTATTTCTGTCCATGGAGTCTCAGTGACCTGGTGACTTGCTCTGACATGTCTGGTAACAACTCTGACATAGAAGAAGATGTATAGTTTTTAATTGGGAGTAGCTACGTTTTCAAATTCTTTAGCGAACCATTACTTAGCATAAAGTCACTTTGGAATCAATTAAATATGAACCTTTGTCACATCAGTATTCATGGAAAAGCACTTAGGTGATTAAAGACCCTTGGCCTCTAAATATTTGACTACTCACCAGCACCAGCCATTTAGAAAGCCTTATTAGCTCTTTATATTTCCAGGGATGGCAGTGTGAAAAAGTAAAAGAAAATGAGGGGAAACATAGTCTGTTTCCAAATGAATGTTCACTCAGCATCCACATGGCTTGTGCTATTCTAAGGTGCTACAGTAGTCTCCCTTTACCCGCGGTTTCGTTTTTCATGGTTTCAGTTACCCACGGTCAGGAGTGGTCTGGAAACAGAGGATCCAACTTCTGATCTATTGTCAGAAGGTCAGTAGTAGACTAAGGCCACATCACAATGCTTATGTCACTCACCTCACTTCATCTCATCACTTGGCCATTGTATCATCTCACATCATCACGAGAAGAAGAAGGGTGAGTACGGTACAATCAGATATTGTGAGAGTGAGCACATTCGCATAAATTTATTACAGTATATTGTTATAATTATTCTATGTTATTATTAGTTATTATTGGTATGTCTTACTGTGTCTAATTTATAAATTAAACTTTATCATAGGTATGTATGTATAGGAGAAAACACGGTATATATCAGGCTCAGTAAGTCTGTGGTTTCAGGCATTTGCTGGGGATCTTGGAATGTGTCTGCCCGGGTGAGCGGGACTACTGTACTGTTCTTTCTCCAGCTCCCCGTAGCTTCCGCTGCTAACTTCTGGAGTTTCCCTCGCTCTCTGCTTCTATAGTGCAGTATTTTCTCATAACAATACAAGATAAAAATAAATGAATACATTTTCAAATTTTCATCACCCAAGTGGGATTGGGTTAAAATATGTATTTTACCTTTAGTAAATGAAGAAAATTTTACCATGTTTAATATTTCAAGAGCTGCCTTTAATTAAAAAACAATTTTTAAAACATGCTGGAGCAAATGTAAACAAGGCATATTCGAAGGACATCAGTTTTAAATAACAATTTATGATCCTAATCATAATAACCACTACTTATTGAAGGAATTATGTGTGAAGCTGTGTGGTATACACGCGCTCATTTCATCTTCTCAACGCCAATGTGATGAGGTAGTGACTATTCTCATCCTTGTGTATGTATGAGAAAACTAAGGCTTGGAGAAGTAATGTAAGCAAATTGGATAATCTACAGAAGGTTATACGGTGCACAAGTGGTGTGGTTGGGATTAGAATCCAAGTTTGCCAAACTTCAAGGCTCTTTTCTTGACCAACAAGCCAAAATAACTCCTTAGGCAGGTTCCCTAAGCATCTACAAAGAGATTTCTTTCGGAACTGTTCAAGACACAAGTGGACAACTGTTTTTTGCCTAGACAGTCACTGAAAAGAGTCGGAACTTTTATAAAGAAAATTCTTTATTCAAATTGTTTATAATTTATAATTTTTCCTGTAAATGGAAATTTCTAGTCCTTAAATACTTAATGCTTTAGTGAAATCCAGTCCTTAAATATATAAAGATTGCAATATATAGTCTGTATATTCAAAAATACACATGATCTTGTGATGTTTGGATAAAATTTGCAAAATGTTTATCTGTGCTTTATTTGGATCATCAACTCATTTAAAAATATTCCATATCATAATGTCCTAATTTAAAAGAAGAAATATTCTTTAATAAATTGAAAAAGGTGATTACAAAAAGGAGATACTTTTGTCTCTAACAACCTCATAATGATCATTGATGGCTATTAGCGAGTGGCTAATGGCCAAAAGGGACCATGAAACAATTATCAGACCAGAAAATTGATTTATAGTAAAAAGGAATAATACACATCGGCAAATATAAAAAATGTGTTCTGATATATTTGAAAAGAATAAATGCCATTCCTTCCAAGTTTATGATCCTATATTTTTCCTTCTATCTGGTAAGTATTTTCTTTAATTCTACAAAAAATTATTTTAATCTCAAATAATATAAAATCTATATGTTTATTAATCTGACTCAGGCTTAATGAGAATTAAGATTTGGGGTTTTCCTGCTATTAGTGAGGTCCCTCTATTGTCTCAGTTTTGCAAAATTACTGCTAATATTGCACAACTTTGTCAAGAATGTTATGCTAAGAAGTGATAGGCATTGAGAGAGCTATGCTTGAAGTTCTATTTAATGCATTGTTCTGTAAGTTTATTTCAGTCTGCAATACCATGAAGTTCGGAATTTCAGGTGTAGCATTGTTAATATATTGCACATCCCCATCCGTTCTCCTTTCAATGTACAGTTTCCTCCAGTTCCAGACTTGCTAGGTCAGGCACACATGTTAAACTTTCATGCGCTTTAATCCTGGGTCCAGAAAGTGTTGCCATTTGGGTACTCACATGGCATCTGACCATCCGTGGAGTCCAGGTGGAGAAGAAAAATATCTCTGCGTGAGACGAGACGCTAGCAGAAAGGTTGAGGATATTTTAGGTCAGACAGGGTTTGCAGTAAGGTAAGATGAGGAGAATTCTGCTCAAATATTTCTATTTTCTCTGTGGAACACAAAGCAATATTATGACTTATGGTGAAGATCTGGGGGAGCAAGCTTGAAAGGATCCTAACAACATAGAGCAGCTGCCACAGGGAATGGGCAGGAGGCTGGCTAGGGTCAAGGTAAGTGATAATGAGCAATCCTCAAGCCCCCAGACCCATGTAACCGTGCAGATTTGTAATATGGCCAGGATTTAACTTCAGGATGAATGCTGATAAAGCCACCTCTGGGCTGCCGATGTTTACATATGCCCAGATATTAATTTTGGGGGCTAAAAATGCTCCATGTTATTGTTTACACTGCTCTATTAAATTACGTATACGTAGTAAGACTATTTTTCCATAAGACTATAGGAAAAGCTTTGTTAATTTTTAATATTAAAGTCAAGTCAAAAAACAGCATAGTAATGCAATTGAACACTATACGTATTAAAAGGAATTGGATAGGACTACATGTGCTTACATCAGAGGATTTCACAGAGAAATAAAATTGTGGTATAGTGTGTATGATATGATCTCCTTGTTGTCAATAAGCTATGGTTAAAACATCCCCCAGGAATGTTACCAGTCTGTAGGCATTAGATAGAAGCCTATAGGGTGCAACTTTGGAAATTGAACATGGCTTCATAACAGCATATTCTTGTTTCTTAGGCTGAATGTCTAATCTTCCACCTTAACTATAGCATATATCAATAGGACTCTGGATGGCGCCATTTGATGAAGTGTATGAGTGTAACCTGGAGATTTAGGTCTGGATGGAGCAGGTCCATGTTTTGTTGGAAAAGTTTGTACCAGAAAATGGTGGAGCCCCCAAATTCTGACTATCAGTAAAGCGCTGTGGGAGGAAGAGAGAGGGAGGCATTGTTGATTATTCTGGGCATCAAAACTGTGTACTGGGTTTGATCTTTGAAGCTTCAGTGCTCACTCAAGTCACTGGAAATCGTCCAGGGATGATCCTCCCTTTGAGAAGGACTGCCGCACAGATTAGGTCCTGAGAGGTACCTCCCCTCAAGAAGAAGGCCTCCTTAGCCAGTCCAGGGCTTTGCTTGGGGAACCACAACCTCACTTTACTGCTAGGATGATGATTGTGGCCAAAAATAACCCTCCCCTGGGGCCGGCCCAGTGGTGTAGTGGTTGTGCACTCTGCTTTGGTGTTCCAGGGTTAGAAGGTTTGGATCCCGGGCGCGGACCTAGCACCACTCGTCAAGCCACACTGTGGCAGCATCCCACATAAAATAGAGGAAGATTGGCACAGATGTTAGCTCAGGGCCAATCTTCCTCACATACACACAAAATAAAATAACCCCCTGATATCACGTGGGCGGCAACTCTTCAACACCTTGTGGACCACAGTACAGAATGGGTTCAGAAACACACAAAGGGACTTTTGTTTCCAGCTATGTGGGCAAGTCATGCCAACTCCCTCACTGAACTCAACTAGATAGCAGATAAAATATATTTAAAAAATCTACTGGAAGGTACTGGAAAACAAAAAAAACTAACTAATGATGAATTATCAAACCAGAATCCTGAGGAGGCCAGAGGGAAGAGAGCCTGGCATTTGGGGATGTTTTATCTTATGGGGTAATGTACTGATTATCGAGAAGGCAGATATGTCACAAGGTTGACTAGCTCTTTTGAAAAGGATTGGTACAGAGATGCCAGATAAACTACAGGATACCCAGGTAAATTTGAATTTCAGATAAGTGACGAACAATTTTTTAGTATAAGTATGTCCCGGGAGAAATTTGGTTTAAGATGAATGAGGGAAAAAGCTAACATCCACAGGAGGTCAGCATATCTGGGCGTTCAACAATGAAATGTTGATATGCTTTATTGCTCTGAAAGGTTTTAATTTGTGGTAGACTAATACTTTGATACCAGTAATTTGTTATGACAACTATTTTGTTCTTCTTTCCTAGTGTGAAAGGAAGGATCCGTTTGCAAAGCTTGACAGGAGGGTGGCTGAATTTGGCAGAAAAAGGAGGGAGAATTGGGATAAAATGAGGTGTTTGAGCACGTTGCTTTTTCCTGCCTTCCATTCTCCTGACACACACGTGTGCACGTGCACACAAACACACACACATGCACACAACAGGAAGGAGGAGAGACAAAAACCAGATTTTCTCTTGTTGTTTGAGAAGACCTAAAGATCTAAGAGAGGAAAATTTGCATAATTCTTCAAGTCGAAAGCTAAGAAGTATTCACGGACCATAAGATGTGAAAGAGGAGAAGAAATGGCCATACAGCATGTAGAGATAGGAGAAGGGGGAGATAGGAGAGCATTTCCTCTGGCTTCCAAAAAGAGTGGAGAGAGTCAAATCATCTGGTGGGGTGCAGAAGTAGTGGAAGGGCAGGGCCAGGAGGCCTGCCAAGTATTTGAAGTAGCGTAAGGTGAGGGGAAAATCACAGCCCCATATTCATGGTGAGGAGTGGACAGCCCAAATAATATATAGTCAATGTAGATGGTGGAAATCTCCAAGAAGCCCTACTCCAGGGAAGACCAGCTGGGCTGAAAGCTGAGGTAGCTCTAAGAAGTGGAAACAGAGGGGAGTGGCGCATTTGTAGAATTCTGACAATGGCTTAATGATGGCCCAAGTCTAAAAATAATCTCTTTTTTCTTACTGTGATGGTTAATTTTATGTATAAACTTGACTGGGTTAAAGGATGCCCAGATAGCTGGTAAAACATTATTTCTGAGTATGAAGGTGTTTCAGGAAGAGATGAGTATTTGAATTGGTGAAACAAGTAAAGCAGATGACTTTCCCCAGTGTGTTGGGTATCATCCAATCTGTTGAGGGACCAAAGAGAACAGAAAGATGGAGGAAAGGTGAATTTGCTCTCTCTGCTTGAGCTGAGACATTTGTCTTCTCCTGCCTCAGACATCAGCATTCCTGGTTCTCAGACTTTCAGATTCAGATTTGAACTAACACCATCAGCCCTCCAATTCTTAGGCCTTCAGACTTGGACTGAATTATACCACCAGCTTTTCTGGTACTTCAGCTTGCAAATGGCAGATCATGGGCCTTCTTGGCCTCCTTATGAGCCATTCCTACAATATGAACCAATTCCTATAATAAATGTCTATATCTATGTCTATCTATCTATCTCTTATTGATTCTGTTTCTCTGGAGAACCCTGTAATGCACTTACTAACCCTATTGGGCAGCAGGCTTGCCAAACCCATAAGAATACAGACAAATCAGAGAGCAAGTGGATATGGAAAAAAAACTTGGGAATTAATATTACGCTAGGATGTGACTGAATCATAAACCTAAATCTTTCAAGTAATCATTGTATTGGACTGAGAGAAATACTGAAATTGATCCAAGTAAAATGTTCCCATTAGATAGCCTGGGATTTCAGAGCCAGGTATGAATGATTATAAAAATGCAGAGAATTTGCTTAGGATTTTGACTATAACTATTATACTTATTACATTAGTTTATACATGAAAGAGAACCCAAAGAAAGATTATACCAAATTTCTCATGGTGACTTGGGGGTGGGGGTGGAGTGGAAGGAGGATGTGGGATTATAGCAATATTCCTTTAGTACATTGAATATTTCTCAAATGTTTGAATTTTGTACAAAAATAATAATTTCTATGGAGTAAAAAATAAATTCTTCCAAACGAAATAAAGATGAACATTAATATGGGGAAATGGCCTAAGCATACATCATCATGACCTCCCTCCTACTGGGGCACTGAACTACTAGCCTAAGCCTGGCCTAGAACTGGCAAACTTGGAGGAGACCCCAAATGTTGCATCTGAGAGCTCAGATTCATTGATGAGAAGATGTAAGTTCAGGGCACCATTGTTGTTAATGCTGAGATGACCAAGGACCCAGTCCTTTCAGTGTGGCTCTGCCTCTTTGGCAAAGCCCATGATGAGAATCTCTGACTCATGGCTAACTTAGGTGGAGCACCTGAGCTAACACAAGGAGAAGAACTGACCTGTCATTTTGCTTCGCGCACCTCCAGGAGAAATTCTTTTCCTGATGACAAGGGTTGTCTGAGAGAAATACCCAAGTAAGGTACAATTACTCCTTTTCCATATACAGTAGTCCCCCGTTATCTATGGGTTTGCTTTCTACAGTTCTAGCTACCCATGGTGAACTGTGGCCCAAAACTATTAAATGGACTATTTGCTACATCACAATGCCGACGTCACTCACCTCATTTCATCTCATCACGTGGGCATTGTATCATCTCACATAACCACAAGAAGAAGGGTGAATACAGTACAATCAGATATTTTGAGAGAGAGAGAGAGAGAGAGAGAGAGGCCAAATTCAAAAAAATTATTACAGTATACTGTAATAATTGTTCTATTTTATTATTAGTTGTTGTTAACTTCTTACTGTGTGTAATTTATAGATTAAACTTTTTCATAGGTATGTCTGTATAGGAAAAGTCATAGTATACATGTCAGGGTCCACCACTATCTGAAGTTTTAGGCATCCACTGGGGGTCTTGGAATGTATCCCCCGTGGATAAGGGGGTCTACCATAGCTAGGAGAGGATGGCTTTCCAGAAGACTCCTGGTTAAGCCTCAGTGGAGAGGACTTGATTTTGCCCTGACACCTCCCATTTTCTGGTCAGGAAAATCCTACCATATCTTTCACTGCCTGCTTATCCACCACTGCTGAAGAGCTGGGGTGAAAGTTCATGCTGAGAAGACTCAGTTTCCGACAGGAGCAGGCAAAGAAAGCTCAGGACAGAGACAAAGCTGAAAAACGGAAACAGGTGGCTCTGATTAGAGAGGATGCACCATTAAAAGTGGAAAACAGAATCAATGCTGCTGAAAACTGAGTTTGTGATCAGAAGGTTAAATGAAGGAACCGTCTTTCAATGCACAGAACTACTAAGAAATGTAAATCATGACTGAAAATATAAGAGACATGGAGGACAGCCCTAGGAGAAATAATATGTAAATAATCAGCATTCTAGGAGAAAAAGGAGCAGATGGAGGTGGAATCAATAATCAAAGAAATAATCTTCAGCTGCCTGATCTGAAGCAGGATCAAAAGGGCTTACCAAATGTCAGGCAGAGTGATGAAAAAGACACACATCTAGACATATCTTTGTGAAATTTCTAGCCTCTGTGGAAAGTAAAAAAATATACATTTTTCAGACAGGTAGAAAAGTTCAAATATAATGGAAAAGGAATGTTTGACTTTGACTTCTCATATGCCATTCTAGAAGCTAGTAGAATAATGTTTATAAACTTTTGAGAAAGAAAGCACTATTGTATAAAAATCCTACTCTCAGAAAAGTTATCATTCATATGATGACAAAAGAGGGACACTTTTGGATATGTAGGAACACAAAATATCCTATCATGTTCTCATTCAAAATTGCTCAAGGATGTACTCCAGCATAAATGATAGTAAATTTGAATAGACATCTAAAGCAAGAGGAAAATAAATAATACAATACATAGTGAGCAATAAATCCAGTAAAATATGTAGGTAACCCTAAGTGGATAAGGATAGAGTGACTGCAAATTGTAGTGTCACTGTTGAATAAGTACACTAAGAAGAGAAGAGGCATACTCAAAGGAAAAAGTGAAAAATAATATGGAGTTACATTTCTAAAGTAGTTCAGAAAAATCTAGGATTTGGAGATGGTGTGAATGAGAGAGTAAAATATCTTAAGGTCCTGTTGTGCAGAATAGTAAAAGTACTATCAATTTTAATAAAATAGCAGAGAAATATGGGTTTTAATATGGCTGTTTAAAATACAAGCTGATGAACTAACAAATAGAGAAACATATTACTATTTCCAAATTACTGGTAGGGAGCAATTGAAATGCAAAATAAAATAAACAGAGCACAAAAAACTTGTTCAAGCCGGTGGAAGCAGAAAAACCTAAGAGAAGGAAAGAGTATAATAAAGAAATTAACATAAAATTAGATATGAATAAGAACAAATACATCACTTTTCACAATAAATGTAAATCGATTGAATTCTCCAATTAAAAGACAAAGTCCAGCTATATACTTTTTATAAGAAATGCAACTGAAATAAAAAACAGCCCAAAGGGAGAAAAGTAAAAGGAAGGGCAAAGGCCATATGTAATAAATGCAAAGAAAAAGGTGTGGTTATAATGATATCAGAAAATGGGGAATTCTAGGCAAAAATAAAGCATGAAATGTATCAGAGAGATATCATATAATAACAAATTTTTAAAAAGCAGCAAAAACTACCTGGTATATGTAAAGAAAGGGTCCAGTCAGGAAATAATAATCACACTGTAAGTTGAACAGGGAAAGTTTAATATAAAGAATTTTTAACTAGTAACAGGGGATTAACTACTAAGAAGTAAAGTGAGCTCTAAAGAATGCAGAAAGGGCAGGTAGAGGAAACAGCCACTGTCCCTAGGCCCGAGATTGAGTAGCTAAGGAGCAAGTTTGGGAGAGCTCCCTCCTCCCTTCATCCCTCCCCCAGGCTGAGAATTAGGTAGCATTAGAAAGGATGTGACTGCAGCCCCTGGATGGTGAAGTTCGCTAAGGTGCTGCAGATGGCAGCCGGCAAGTAGGAGCTGCCTGCAGGAATTGTCAACAAAAGTTGCCAAGAGGCTGCCCATGTGGTGCTGTTGAATTCACTTGGAAGCTGTCTAGGGTGCCTGTGAAACTTACATGGAAGCCAGTTGGGGTGCCCGTGGACCTTGCTAGGAAGCTAACCATGGGAAAACTGCTAACATTTGCTGAGGGCCAGCACTCCTGGGAGTCCTGCATGCCCACCAAGTGATAGAGGAGCAAGAAGAAAGGGAAGCACACTGGCAGCAGAAAAAGAAGTCCCTTTCTCCTGCAGTGTCCCTCCACCACCATCTAGTGACAAAGGCTATTGTGCCAAAGGAGAAAAGGGCATAGGATCAGCTACAGTATCACAGTAGGGCAATGAAGTGTGGTGTACGGGAGGAAGAACTATTCCTTTGCCCTCTAGGTTCTTCTGACTGGTCTAAGCATGAATTGACATGAGACAGAATAACAGGAGAAAATCAAACTAAGTTTAATAACATGTATACATGGGAGAAACCCAGGAAAACTGAGTAACCCACCAAAATGCCTGAAGCCACCACCTTAAATACCATCTTCAGCTAAAGACAAAGGAGGATGTTGGGGGTAGTCATTTGGGACTTCAAAGGGGAGGAAGGCAATTCACATGGAGATGGAATAGCAAATATTTGCTCAACAAATGTTTGCTGGGCCATCTGTAAGCAATGAGAGAGGACTTTGATAAAAATGGGGCTTGCTAGGTGCCTTCCTGTCTCCCATACCTAGTTTATATTATATTATAGTTATCTTAAGGTATGAGCTCCTCCCTGGAACTGGTCTTCTATCTTAAATTCTTTTAAGCAGTTAGGAGGAAGGTCAAAGTTTCTTTCTGAGTCTTTTGTTCTTAAAAATAATTAAGCTAAAGAAGCTTTCTGGGGTGGCAGATTCTGATCCCCCACAGTGGATTTGGAAATGAGAGACAATAGCTTGATAACTGGCAGAGTTCAAGGAGCACTGGATTAAAAAGAATTGGAACAGTGGGACTTTAATATTCCTCTTTTGGAATTTGATAGATTATATTGAAAAAGCGTAATGCATTTAAAAGGATTTCACATAGGATATGTGAAAATTGCAACAAAATTGTTGTGCACTTGACCACAAAAATAAATGTAAAAAATTCCAAAATGTGGCAATTTTAAAGGTCTCCTTATTTGGCTATAAAACAAAATATAAACAAAAATAAACAAAAACAACATCTCAAGAATGAGATAACTAAAATAAAGTTTAACAAAGTCTTAAAATAATTTCAATTAAAGTTAAGAAAGGTTTTAAAAGTAATTTCAGGATCAACAAGAAAAACAAAGGTGAAATTATAAATAATCTAGAAGATGACATGAATAAGACCACTGAAGATCAAAATCTATAGGATATGGCTTTAAAAGAAAGTATAATCTAGAACTTTTATTTTTAGCAAAAGAGAGAGAACATATGTATTGAAGTGTTCAACTTAAGGAGAAGAAAAGTAAAGGAAACCAAATAACATAATAAAATTTATAAAGTTAAATCTAAAATTAAAGGATTAAGAAACACAATAAATAAAAACTAGAGTGGAACACTAAATGAGAGCAAAAGCAAATGGGGAAATAAATGAATTTTATCAATCTATAAAATAAAAATTTATTCAAAAAGAAAGTATTTGAATAGATTAATAGCCATAGGTATTTTTGTGTTGTGTGTATGTAAAAGATTATAAAGAATCTACCACTAAAATGTGTGACTTGGCTGGTTTTATAGTTAAGTTCTAATGAGAAATTAGACACAGTTCTAATTAGAAACAGACAAAAGTATTCAGACTTCTCCAGAGCATGAAAAAAAAGGCTTAAAATTTTTTTTGTAAAGTGAACATAACCCTTCACACAAAAACTTGGAAAGATATTACAAAATTTAGTCTAGGTCACCCGTGGATACAGATGTAAACATCCCAACTATGATTTTAGCAAATAGAATCCAGCAGCAGTTTAAAATAATAATAATATACAGAGGCCAAATACTTTATTCCAGGAATGCAAGAATGTTTCAAAATTAAGATCTAACTATACAGTTTGTAATGTTTAATTATAGGGAGAAAAACTTCTCAGTACCAATAGCTTCTCTGGGAAATGATTTAATTAAAATAAATGACAAAACAAAAAAAAATGGGACTTAGAGTAAAAATTGTTTTCCAGGAAAAAAGAAAAATCCTAATGAATGGTGAAATACTAAAGTCATTGATGTTAAAATCAAATACAAGAGAGAGATGCTTCCTATAAATCACTATTTTCAATTTTATTCTATTTTATTTCTTTTGTCAGGAAGATTGGCCCTGAGTTAACGTCTGTGCCAATCTTTCTCTATTTTATGTGGGATGCCAGCACAGTCTGGCTTGACAAGCGGTACTAGGTCTGCTCCAGGATCTGAACATCTGAATCCTGGACCGCCCAAGAGGAGCATGAGAACTTAACCTCTATGCCACTGGGCACGCCCTCAATTTTATTTTGCATCTCTATTTCATGCAACATAACAGAATATAGTAAGCGGTGTCAATATTTGAAAACAAGAAATAAAATTATAGTCATTTTTTTTTAGGAAGATTAGCCATATGCTAACATCCACCACCAATCCTCCTCTTTTTTGGTGAGGAAGACTGGCCCTAAGCTAACATCTGTGCCCATCTTCCTCTACTTTATATGTGGGATGCTTGCCACAGCATGGTTTGACAAGCGCTGTGTAGGTCCACACCCAGGATCTGAACCAGTGAACCCTGGGCTGTCGAAGTGGAACGTGCAAACTTAACCGCTGTGCCACAGGGCCGACCCCAAAATTATCATGATGTTCATATTATTTGTTTGTTCACCTAAAAAATTCCACGAGTCAGAAAAAAACCACTATAAATAGTAAGAGGATATAGTAAGTTACCTGGATATATCATAAATATACAATTTAATGACTTTCCTTTATGGTAATGAAAACCTGTTAGAATGGAAGTTTAAAAAATTATTCTAATCTCTATGGTAACATTAATCCTAAACTCCCTAGGAATAAACTAACAAGAATGTTTAAAAAAATTGTTTAAATAAAAACATTCATTGAAGGACAAATGAAGAGCGATGATGTTCCCGAGGGGAAGATTTACTAACAAACATCTAAATCCTTCCCAAATTAGTATATGCGTTTAACATTGTTCCAATAACAGTCCCAATGGTATCTCTTGTCTTCAATTCTACAGCTCTTTTGTGTATCATTAGCTTCCTGGCAGAAAGCAGATGGCATATTCAAATGGAGTAATTAAGGAAAGTTTAATGAAGGGATGATTTACAAAGGTTTTGGTAGGGTGATGCCTAACCCATAGGAGATGGTGTAGCCCCGTGGACTTACATTAGCATCCCCAGTCCTAAAAGCAACACCTTGATTAGTGTTTGATTAAACAACTGGATATTACAGCCTGGCCAAGTTTACACATAAAATTAACCATAGATCTATGTGTACTGACTTAGAAAAACATTATGTTCTTATGTGGAAAGAGAAAATAGTCAGCAAATTGTATAGAACGTGAGGCAGATTCTTGGGGCTGGCTTGTTCAAGATCTATTCTTTCTTTTAGCACGCCTCTGTGTACTTCTGAGACTGAAAAGGCAGAAACCGTACTTTCCAAACTCACTTGAAGCTGGGGTTCCAGATGTGGCCGAGGTTCTCCAGGGCTGACGACGAGATGAGGAAGAGCAAGGTGGGACACGGGTGGATGTGGGAAGGTCAGCTCTTCCCTAGGGTGTGATGGTGGAGGTATCTGGCTCTTCTGGGCTAGCTCTCGTATAGGTTCAAGTGTTAGGTCCTAGTGGTCTGGCTGCCCATTTGTGTAATCTCAGCAGTAGATTTTCTGCTAGAATAGTCTATGATATAGATGAAACTTTCTCCTGTTTTTTTAAAATTTTTATTTTGGACCACGTGTAATACAAATCTCTTTTTGTGGCTTTGCCAGAAATTCTGTATGGTACTTAATGCTTTCTAATAAATCCATTTCTGCTTAAACCAGCTATATCTGATACTGTTTTCAGTTATTAAGAAGTTTGGCCAACAATGTATGATATATTACTGTAAAAGGAAATAGCCCTTTGTCTTTCATTTTCAGTTTAAAGATATGTAAAATTTTACATGTGTGTAAATAAACTCATTAAACTAATGGGAAATATACACACCAAACTGTTATACAGGAAGGAGGGAGTGGAAGAGGGAGGAAAATTTATTTCTATATCAATTAGAGTGCAAATCAGTCAGGAAAAATTTAAACCACTCAAGGCTGGAGCTGCCACTACTTCCAGGACTCGTTATTTATGATAAAAATTCCCTTTTTGTTTGTTGCTTTGAGTTGGGCTTTCTAATGCTTGCAAAAATAAACTTTATAAATTTATAACGATAAACTGTTGAGGGTGTATCCATATTCAAAACCCTAGAAGCTTGTGTGAAATTCAGCTAATTTAAATGCAACTAATATTAATACAACTACATATATTTATTTAAGTTACTGTTGACTTCCTATAGGCATTTAAAGTCCAATTTGCAGTAAATGTCACAAATTTAATTAAAACATACTTCTATACTGAAATGAAAAGATCCTTATAAGTAACTGATTTTATTGCTTTCATTTTACATTTGTTATATTTGGCTCTGTATATAGGATTTGTTATCAATTATTCGGTGATGTAATCTGATATTGACTTATATATACTTAAATATTTTTAAAGCCCTGACAACTATCCTATTCCCATGAGGTTAAAGAAATGGTTACTGAATAGGACCCTCTCTTCATTGTCTCCCAAAAGCAAGCCTGTAGTGGACAATTAATACTTTATTTGCTCAATGTCCCACTACTCTCCTCACTGAGAAGCTCCCCAGGAGTGGAATAGCACCAGCCGAGGTCTTGCACATCCCAGGTCCTCTCCTCCTCTCAGAATTTTAATTTTTTTGGAGTAGTGGGCTTAGGATTCACTCTGGGCCTGGGAATTTTTGAAGGTGGAACTAGAGAAAGTAGGGGTCAATTCTCCCTCTGCTGATGAAGCTGTGAAGTTTCTTACCAAGTTCATCATCGGTATGAGGTAATGAGGCTGGCATACACAGAAGAGTAGAGAGGAGGGGTGGTGAGCAAGAATCCTGGCAACATTTTTGGTTACTTGAGCCTGATTGCTTAACATGCAATTGAAATATGACTTTCAGTCACTTGCAACCAAAAGAGACTCAAGTAATGAAATCTCCTACATAGTTCTTTTTTTTTCCTTGAGATGAATTTGGCAGAAAACAAAATTGCTTCCCTTGCAGGGATTAGTAATGGATTGCCCAGCAGCACTGAATTGGGGGTGGTGATAGTTTAAAGTGTTGAGTGCTATTTGGAGGCAAGGTATGAACAGGTAGGTGAGAGGAGCGTCTACACTCAAGGGAAATTAAACAGTGAGCCCATGCTACCCAGTTTCACGGGCCCCTAGATGGGACTTCTCTCCACTGCCACCCTCACTCCCACTCCTTTCTGGGCTTCCAAATCCTCTGGTTCAGATCAATGCTCTCCTCCTCCACTGTGGCCCGACCTATTCTCTCAGGCCCATTCCCATCCCAATTCTTATCTAGTTTGGGGGATCAGAGACTCTCTTGGAGCATTAAGGAGCTTCATGACGATGAACAAGTGGCCTCATTCCATACAGGCCCAAATTTCCTAATGTGTAAAATGGAAGAGATTGGCAAGGTCAAATCTGTTAAAAAAAAATTCAACCGAGTAAATTTGAAAATCTAATTGGCTTTATTAAACGATTCATGAATGGGGCAGCATCCCATCTAGCAATGAGGAATTGTACAAAATGGAAAGTTTTTATTGGAGGAAGGGTGGTGCAAGGGTGTTATTAGCAAAAGAAAAGAAAAGATTATTCTAGGCCAAATCATCTTATTTTGGGGGAAGGAGATGGTAGTGGTTTTATTGTGCAGATCTCTCCCTAGTGCTAACCAGGAAATTTCAGATGGATTGTTTTAAAGGTCACGTTTCTGGGAGGGGTTGAAATGGCAATTAAGTCTTGGTTTGCTGTTGTGGGGGGCAAATGACTCCATTTTGGGCTTGCTGCTTCTTTTTTTACCACTTCTAATATTCCCTTTTGATAAGGATCAAGGCTGCCCCAGGGAGAGAAGCCTAAGGCGTCCTGCCCTACATACTGACCTGTATCATCCTCTGGGAAGCATAGGACATCCTGACCTGATCCGACCTGATTCTTATCCAAAGTTATAGGACCACTCGATAACCAGACCCCACCTGCGCGGATATCATTTTAACGATTTTTTTCATGATCTTTCCTTTGTCTTGTAAAGAAATAACTCACATACCTATGCCTTATAAATTTAGCTCTAACCCTCAACCCAATTGCAGCTCTTCACTGCCCATGGGTCCTGTCCCCATGCTATTCTCTGAATAAAAACAGCACTACTGCCAGACCTTGAGAGTCCAAGAAATCTTTCTTTCAACTCCTCGGCTTGCCAAGCCTGCCTCACCTTTAACCTGAAAATGTGATTGTATGGATTATGAGGTGGAAAGAATGACTGAAAATGAGAGGAACCTTTCGAAAAACAGGTAAATTTCCATAAAAAATGCATATTAACTTATACCTTAAAATAAAGGAGGAAGGGGGATTAGTAGAGTAGCGGAAATTGGGGCTGTGAAAGGAGAACTGAATGCCAGGAGCAGCAAGAAGACAAACACGGTTGCCATGATTTGTGTGGGCTGGGGCTGTGAGAGATGAAAGACCACAGAAGGCTTCTCTGACCGCAGTGGTTCCAACAGGGTCAAGAGATTTGTTTCATAAAAGAAAAAAAAAGAAATTATGCATAAATAAAATACCCTCCTTATTAAGAAGGTCCCAATTACCCGGTTTAGAGTGAGAATGTCTCAATGTGATGAACTACCCAGTTACATAAACTCCCAATGTCATTGCACAAATGGAGTTCACCTACCCGATACACATAAAAAAAGCCGATTATGGTTATCAGCTTTTGGGAGAAGAAATGTAACTTTATTTTGCAAGATTGATCTGCAAAGAGACAGGGGCATATACTCTCAGATGTGCCTCCCCAGTCCAGGATTTGGGGCTAAATTGAAGAGGTTAGGGAGAACAGGCTGGCACCAGACATGCTGGTGGGGCAGGTTTTGAATGGTGGGCTTCAAGCATTTATGGGAAGGTTCTAAACGTTTGTGGTAAGGTGGGGAAGGAATTTTAACACTGGATCTTTCTGAATGACAGACCTCTCACTTCTGATGAGTCCGACTTTTAAGTGCTGGTCATGTCCCAGTCCTTTGGTTCCGTGGGGAGGAGAATGTTTGGTTCCCTGGACATCTCAGGTCAAGACTTCTTATTCTGCACCTGCTCTGGCTATGTGACTTTGTGAATTTTCTGACAATTCTTAATCACTCTGTTAATAAGAGATGGGGTCTGTTTGAATTGGTTCTAATGGGCCCGCGGTTACACGAATTATTCAGGTAAATTTATATTTTGTGACAGTATTTGACCAATTTGGAAAATAAGCAAAAAATAACATTTTTTTGTGGAAGTATTTGAACAGTTTAGAGAGTAACAGAGAAAAAATTGGAACCTCTCTCATCCTTAAATAACTATTGTGACACAAAACTGAGGTAGACCGTGAAGAAATTTTGAGAAGGAAGTTTATAAGAGAAAATAAAGATCTTTGAAAAACATTCATAACGAACAATAGAAGAGGGTTACGTGAAATAGAGTGAAAATATTATAAATTGGAAGGCAATCTGACATTTTTTAGCCCTACATTATAATTATATGAGAATAATATTTGTATATTTGTCATTTGACTCACATATTTTCTACCTGATTAAAATACTCTAAAATTTTCATACTTTGAACTTTTTTCTCCTCATTGGTTGCAATAGTACAGAACACGCGGTGTATTTTCATATTAGCACTGGAGAGTCAACAATCTGAATAGGTGAAGGAAACCCCCGAGAATTCAGGAGAGGTGAAGCATAAATTAAATGCTAACGTATGGGAGACACTGTTGGCTGTCTATACAACAGCCATTTACCCTGCCTTTCCCTATTAACAGATTCTGATTTTGTTCAGGAATTCAGGTAAGTGGCAACATGCCCAGGGTAGGTGGATTCCTTCTTTGGCTCCATGGGCTGAATCATGGTTGGACTAAATAAGGCAGGGTAGTCCTTTGCCAATGATTGTTAAGGGGTGGACATGAGGCATATGACCCAGTTCTAACCCAGGACTTAAAAGAGGGTGTTTGTTGGCGAATTCTAGGAAAGATTTTTCTTCCTGTTAAAAATGGACACATGTAAGAAGAAACACCCTCCTCATTTCTTTTCTGCCTTTGGATATTGTCATATGAAGAGATGATGTTCAGCACCATGGCAGCCATCTTATGATCATGAGGAGAAAGGCAAAAACATCTCAGAGAATAAAACCCAGAGCCCTGACATTGGAGAGTTCATGATTTAACTAACTCTGGAAACATGTAACTCCAGGCTTCTTGTTATTTAAAATAGTTTACCCATCTCATCTAAGCCTTTTTGTTATTTGCAGGCAAAATATATTATTTGATACAAAAGTGACTTAATCCTGTTAATGTATCTTCACTATGGTATCAAACTGTCCTGAATTTGAATCGTGGCTTCATCAATTAATATCTGTATAACCTTTACGGATAGTACTTAACCCTTCTGAGTGTCAGTGTTCTCTTCTCTAAAATGGGGATAATAATGGAGTCCAGCTCACTGGATCGTTGAGAGGGTTGAATGGCACACTGCATTGAAAGCAGTTAATAGATTGCTGGCCACATGGTGAACACATAGTGGAAGTTAGCTATTTGGTATTAGAATTTACTTTGGTTACTATTGAGAGGCTTCCAACTGTGACACATGCAACTCTGTGGCAGCTCTTTCAAAGCAAATTAAGAGTAAGCATTCTTGGGGCTGGCCTCATGGCCAGGTGGTTAAGTCTGTGTGACCTGCTTTGGCGGCCCATGGTTTCACAGGTTTGGATCCTGGCATGGACCTACATACCGCTCATCTAGCCATGCTGAGGCGGCGTCCCACATAGCAGAACTAGAATGACCTACAACTAGAATACACAACTATGTACTTGGGGGCTTTGGGGAGAAGAAGAAGAAGAAGAAGAAGAAGAAGAAGAAAGATTGGCAACAGATCAGGGCCAATCTTGAAAAATAAAAAGAAGTTAGCATTCTCTTCTGCTTGCTTGTCCCCAATCAGCACTATTCCACTCACGAAATGGCTCTTCAGTTCCCTCTTTAATTGCTGCAGAGGACTTAAGAACAAAGGAGGACTCAGAGCTGTTCATTGGAGGGTGAACAGAGCCTAAAGGCTGGCATTACAGGAAATTGTGCATATGGGGGTGTGTCATGAAACTGGAGATTGTGGGTGATTCTGAAGTTGAGCAAGATATGAGGGTGTCTGGAAGTAAGCAGGAAGTTAAGCCTTTGAGAGTCAGATGACCAGGAAGATTGAGTTAGAAGAGTATTTGGGCAATTGACTGAAAACTTAAGAGATCAAAGTAATATTTGGCAGCTGAGGAAAATAGGAGAGGGTATTTCCATGTTATTTACTCAAACTGTTGAGTTTTGGTAGTTGCACCTCTCTTCCTCACTTTGATTTTTGGGTTCAGTCCAGGGTAAATAACAGAGAGGGAAATGGTACCAGGAGGAGGATTTACAAACAATTCTCTCTTTCATCTCTATGCCCCTGAACCCTTATTTTTTTTCCTATAAGCTCTTGAAGTAATGTTGAACCCAACAGAGCCTTGGTCTGAAAAGCTTACACTGCCAAAACTGCTGCAAGGAAGCCAGGAGGGTGAGAACGTGTAGGCTAGAGCTCTCCAGCTTTTGCTTCTAAGTGGGATTTAGTTAGTGACTCTGACAGCCATGTGGCCACAGGGGACCACCCCAGCTCCTGCCTCCTGTCTGCATTGTTCCCCCTACCTTCGAGGTTGTATAGGAATTAAGGGGAGCTAGCAGTTAGGATCAGCAATCTCTAGGATTCTGATATGAAGTCTCCCGATTTCAGTACTTCACTACAAAATCTAGCTTCAGATATTCCCAGTTGTCTAAGTCACCTTAAGAGTGCATAAGAATCACCTAGAGTGCTTGTTACAATGCAGATTCCAGGGACAATCTTGTCCGGCACTTTTGTCTGGGGCCCAGGAGTCTGCAGTTTTCAACCAGCATTCATGGTGATTCTAAAGCAGGTGGTCTAGGAAGTACATTTTAAAAACCATACTCTGAGTACTGGGCCTGCCTTCAAAATGTCTTTCTTTTCCTTTCTTTCCCCAACTCCCAAGGTATGCAGGAATAGTAGATGCCACTTTTTGGGTAACTGTTGAGAAACTCTCTTTAAAAATTAAACTTAACTAGGCAGTGTTCTGAAATTAGAACTTTGCCTTAGAAGACTGGACAGAAGGAACATGCCTCTTCTGGGAAAAGCTGATGCCACTGAGCTACGTGAGGACCAACCAACGCTGCCTCCTCAATCCGTGATGCTCATTCAAGGGGAGAGCCCTCTATGAAGTCAATGGGAACTGTGCTGGAGGGCAAGGTGGGTGTGAGGGATGTCAGCAGAGGGGGGCAGAAAAGCCACGTTCAGGCACATTCAGTAAATTAGTTAATTAATGAAATTTTATAATAATTTGCTTAGAGACAAGCATAACTTTCATGACGTGATAAAGGACCAAATCCATGCTTTCCTCCGGTATTGGAAGGACCCAGTTGTAGCACTGAGGTGAGAAGCAGTGTCCAGGGGGACTTCTGGCTGATTGGCACTCCGTAGTGTGCTCCTAAGGGAGTGAGGAAGGAGCTAAGAGATGAGGAGGAGAGAGTTCCAGTCTAAAGTAACATAACCACCCATGCTTGCACAGGAAGCTTTCTCCTACAAATTTCATCATACATGTGTTAAAATGGGTGCCAGAAGAGAGATTTTTAATCTTTTTTTTGCATTCATTTTACTAAAGTTACAGATTCTCCCTCCAAGAAGAACGCAAGTAAGCATACACATGAAAAATTTCCATACCACTTCAAGGATTCATGGGTTCCTGAAATTCACCTGTAGACTCCAAGCGAAGAACGTCTGCTCTAGAATAAATATTGCAGACCCTGGAGATGGAAGTCAGGGATAGGGTAATCGAATAAAAATGAGATTTTGGCTGAGTAAATCATTGACTTCAGTATAGTATAGTCTCTCTGGAGTCAGACTATTTGGTTCAAATCCTGGTTCCGTGTCTGTCTCCCTCAGCCCCCAACTTGTAGGACATGAAGCAAGTGACTTCACCCCTGTGGCACCGTTCCACATGTCTAAAACGGGGATGTAACCACAGGTATGGTTACTATGAGGAACGGTGACTGAATACGTGTAAAGTCCTTACCTGGCACAAAAAGGGTGGCCGACACTATTATTTTATTCCCTATCTTAACGGATGATGTCAACATCAGCCACTTAGCCAGTCTTGCTTAGCGTTATCACTTAAATTCTTACTCTTCCATACTTGCTGTATTTTGTTAAATAGAATAAAAGCTCCATAAGAATTGATTTTAACATTGTAGACGCTATGTTTCTTACAGAGTGCATACTTAATAAACTTATGTTGAAAAAAATGAGTTTGTGGCGTGAATTTTACTAAGCCTCTCTAAATGTCCCTCTAATCTTTCTTTATTTACGTCTTCATTGCCACTATTTAATTCAGATCCTCTTCACTACTTACCAGGACTCTCAAAACAGCCGTTGTCTACTGAAACATTTCTCGAAAACTGCCTACACATTAGACTCATCCAGGGAATTTCAATCACATGCTCCTGGCCCCTAAGAGATGTATAGGATCAGCTCTGAAGGGACAGTCCTGAGGAAAGTGGAATACTTTCAAAAGTTTCTCAGGCCTTTTCATATAAATGGGATTATACAATATGTGACCGTTTTGTGTCTGGCCTCCTTCACTTAGTGTAATGTGTTCAGGGGTCATCCATGTTGTAGCATTATCAGTATTTCACTTGCTTGAATGGGCAAACAATGTTCAATTCTACGGTTAAACCACATTTTGTGTTTCTGTTCATCTAGTGAGGGACATTTGGGTTCTTTCCACCTTTTCGCCTTTATGAAGAATGTTGTTATGAACATGGTGTACAAGTTTTTGTGTGGATATGTGTTTGTGATTCTCTTGGGTATATAGCTAGGAGAGGAATTGCCCAGGCCACATGGTAACTCTTTGTTTAACTTTCTCAGGAATTGCCAAACTGTTTTCCAAAGTAGCCCTATCATTTTATATTCCCACCAGCAATGTATGAGGGTTCCAACTTCTCCACATACTTATTAACACGTTATTTCTTATCTTTTTTTGATTGTAGTCATCCTAGCAGATTTGAAATGGCATCTCATTGTGGTTTTTTTTTTTTCCTTTTTCTCCCCAAAGCCCCCTGGTACATAGTTGTGGGTCCTTCTAGTCTTGGCATGTGGGACGCCGCCTCAGCATGGCTTGATGAGCGGTGCCATGTCTGCATCCAGGATCTGCAGCAAAACCCTGGGCTGACGCAGCTGAGAGCTCAAACTTAACCACTGGGCCACAGGGCCGGCCCCCTATTTATTTATTTATTTATTTATTTACTTACTTATTTATTTATTTATTTATTTTCTTTCCAATAATATACTGCTCTCAATAGGCCCTCATTGTGGTTTTGATTTGCATTTTTCTAATGACTACTGATGTTGAGCATCTTTTCATGTGCTTATTAGCCATTTGTAAACCTTCTTTGGAAAATGTTCAAATCCTTTGCTAAATTTTAAATTGGGTTATCTGTCTTTTTATTACTGAGTTGTAAGAGTTCTTTATATATTCTGAATACACATCGCTAATCAGATGTATGATTTGCAAATATTCTCTTCCATTCTGTGGGTTGTCCTTTTACTTTTTCAATAGCGTCCTTTGAAGCACAAAAGTTTTTAATTTTGATGTGGTCTAATTTATTTTTCTCTTGTTGTTTGTGCTTTTGGTATCATATCTAAGAAACCATTGTCTAATCTAAGGCTGCGAAGATTTTGCCCATGTTTTCTTCTAACAATTTTAGAGTTTTAGCTCTTACATTTAGGTCTTTGATCCATTTTGAGTTAATTTTTGTATGTGTGTGAGGTAAGACTTATTCATTCATTTGCATGTGTCAGTGTACCGGCACCATTTATTGAAAAGACTATTCATTTCCCATTGAATGGTCTTGGCACGCTTGTTGAAAATTAATTGGTCATAAATGTGGGACTTTATCTGGACACTCAATTTTATTCCATTGATTTATGTCTAACTTTATACCAGAACTACATTGTCTTGATTATGACAACTTTGTAGTAAATTTGGAAACGAAGTGTGAGTCCTCCAACTTCTTCTTTTTCAATTTCTTTTGCTATTCTAAGTCATTTGCATTTCCAACTGCATTTTGGTATCACTTCTTCAATTTCTGCAAAAAAGGCAGCTAGGATTTCAATAGAGATTGTATTGAATCTATAGATAAATTTGAAGAGTATTGCCATCTTAATAACAGTAAGTCTGCATGAACATGGAATGATTTTCTATTTATTTAGGTCTTCTTTAACCTATTTCAATAGTTTTTTCATGTAAGTTTCATTTATAAGTTTTGCACTTTTTCTGTTAATTTTGTTCCTAAATATTTTATTCTTTTTGATGATACTGTAAATGCAATTGTTTTCTGAATTTTATTTTTGGAATATTTTTTGCTAGCGTATAGAAATACAATTGATTTTTGTATATTGATTTATCCTGCAACTTTGCTGAACTCATTTATTAGTGGATTCCTTGGGATTTTTCTATATACAAGATCATGCCATCTGTGAAACATGGGCTTTTAATTCACACAGGATTTTGGTTAACATGCGTTCTGTATCATTAACTGTTTTATTATCTTGATCAAACTGACTAAGTTTCATGAGAATAATTTTCTTCGTCTGTAAAAGGACAGTAATAATTCTGAAATCCATAGTTGCTGTGAGGAATATACGTGCTTACACTAACGGTCAAATAGCTATTAGTTCAATGATTTAATACATGAATCATAAGAACTGGCTCTTTGTAGCTAAGAATGAATGAACCATTTTCCAAATCATTTTCTCAATCCTATTGACTTTAAGGGTATTTTAGTTAGACGCAAAGCTGAGAAAGAGTATATTACATAACATCACATCTTTAGGGTGATTGGAACAACAAGAAATGAAGCTTCAAAGATAGGTTGAAATTTTGTTTAAATACACCACTAGATATGATGAACATTATTCTATGGGAACAAAAGAACTATTAAAGAGTTTTTGTTGGAGAATAATAAAATCAATGTAGAGGTATATTAAAAGTGAGAAATTAGGAGTAGAGGGAAAAGGTAGGAGGCAGAGATCAGTAAAGAATTGATGAGAACTTTAAGGCAATATCTAGGAAGATGAGGAAGAAATAATATACTTTGGAAATATTTGGTATGCTTTGGTTGGAGGATAAAGACCATAACTTCCAAAATTCTGGATTGTAAACCATTAATTGAAAGAGGGATTACAGAGGAGAAGAATGTTTGAGGACAGTAATGTTTTCTTTCTTGGAAATATTAGTTAAAGTACCTGCAGAGTACCCAGGTAGATATGCTAATAGGGTGATAGAGAATCAATTTGGAATTTAGGAGAAAGAATTGAGACTTCTTGGTACAAAATGTTAAAATTTGCTCCCTATGACAACTTCCGGTCTTCATTTCTATCCTTCCTTATCATAGATTCCATGGTTCATAAGGTAAATAGCCTCAAACCTCAATTCTTCTCTCTCTCTCTCTGTTGTCCTGCAAAACAAAACCTCTAACCTAGTAAAACCTAAACTTTGCATTCCTCACATGTGTACCTGAGACCTCCTTCTCCCATCACCTTTCTTCTCCTGCTCCAGTCAGACTTGATTGCGCTCCAGGACCGGTGTTGCCTTGGACTGTCTACTACTTTCTTCTTGGTTGGATCTCCTGTTTCTTGGATCATCTTACATTCTTCTTTCTTGATTTAAAGTAGCACAGAAAGTGAATTTTTAAATCTTTGCTTGTGTGCAAATGACTATTTTACCACCGTGATGTTTTGACTCAATTTAGATTTGTAAGCTGAAAATCAGTCTCTCTCAGAATTTTGAAGGCATTGAAGGCATTTTAGGATTCTGGATTACAGCTGAAAAATCTGACATCGTCTTGATATGTGTTTTACCGTTTATGACCTGTGGTTCTGCGTTGAATCACTACTGAACTTCCTTTGAAGATCTTAGGATCTTCTCTTTATTCCTTGTCTTCCGAAATTGGATCTTTTAAAATTTATACTCTTGGGCATTTGGTGGGTCCTTTCAAACTGGAAACCCATTTCCAACAGTTTTGGGAAATTATCCTGTACTATTTATTTGACAATATCTTCCTTTCCATTTTCACATTTATCTTTTCCTGAAACTATAATATGGAAGAAAGACTTCTTTGAATGATCTTCTAATTATTTTATCTTTTTTTCCTATTGCCTTTTTAGTATAATGTCTGAAAGATTATTTTGATTTCATCCTCCATTCATTTAGTTGGTTTTCTCCTATGATTAATTCTCCGTTTTTTGACTATTTGTCATCTCAAAAGCTCTTTCATGCTTTCAAAATTTTTCAGTAGCACTTTGTTCTTTTCTATGAAAGTATTACTTTTCTTATCTTTCCACTTATGCTAATTAGATTTTTTAAAGTAATTATTTTTCTCTGTATATTATCTGTGATTCACAACTTCTTTTTTCTCTTTGTTTATTTCATCTCTACATTCATATTGAGTCTGACCTTCAGTTTTGTTTGGCTTGTATGATACTTATAAAACAACAGATTTCACATTTTTTAAAAACTCAGTAATTTTGTTTCTTTTGAAAAATTGAAAGAGCTAGCCATCCTAGGACCATGTTTTTTCCTGGTTGAATAGAAACTGTCCATTTTAAAGGATTTTTTTTTTTTTTTAAGGTTTTAGTTTTTCCTTTTTCTCCCCAAAGCCCCCCGGTACATAGTTGTATATTCTTCGTTGTGGGTCCTTCTAGTTGTGGCATGTGGGACGCTGCCTCAGCGTGGTCTGATGAGCGGTGCCATGTCCGCGCCCAGGATTCGAACCAACGAAACACTGGGCCGCCTGCAGCGGAGCGCGCGAACTTAACCACTCGGCCACGGGGCCAGCCCCGAAACTGTCCATTTTAGATAGGACATGTATTCTCTTGGTCTCCTGTTTTATTCACTTATCTGTCAGGCCATATAAGCATTTAGGTAGACCACTTTCTCCACGCTCCTCTGTCACTCACAAGTCTCTAGTCCACTCAGAAATCCTCTCACTTAAACTTCTGGACACAAGGCTTATCTTTGAAGATAGAATATTTGCTCTGTTTTTCTTTCATTAAATCCTCTCTTGCTATTAAATCCCTTTGTAATGTAGTTGTTCTTTTAACAAGACGGTGAGAACAAATTTTATGACCATTGAAATCCACCAAAGATGGGTTATTATTTAATATGCTCCAAAGACACTCATTAATGGGGATGATTTAGAGTGTTCTATCTCATAAATCTACTATAGTACAAATTAAAGAAAATTTAAAGCTTTAAGTTTCTCATGTATCATTTTTTAAGTTTGGGTCCATTAACACTTTCTAAAGCTAGAGTCTTCTTTTTATATGTGTGTATTGTGACTTAATTAAATGTTGATAACTTGGTGTTCATCTATAATATGGTAAATGAATTTTTTCTTTAGTTTTTTTAATGAAAGAATTGATGCAATTCAGTAAATTCCCACCATGGTTAAATAAAACAATACCCCATATCTTATGGGAAGACTACTTGGTTGAAAGTCACAGGACCTAGAGTTTAGTTCATTGACTGATCATTCAACCACAAATATTGATTGAGCACTCTCCAAGGTACTGTAAGCAATCAGTCAATCAAATAAAGTTTCTATTTTCAGGGAGTTTATAACACAGTGGGGAGGAAATAGGTGGTAAACTACACAAACAAATAAGCATGTTAACCTATGTTAACTTCCTGACTTTGGAAAAATCCTTTATATTTCTGAGGCTCAGTTTCTCCATATGTAAAATTAAAATGTTGAACTCTAATTTTCCCTCACATCTCTAAGTTAATGTTCTACTTTAGATTTTAATTTATTTTTGATCATCTAAGAAATAGTCTTGACTGAGTCTGGATGTTGCATTAGGGTAACATATAGTGGAAAAATTAACCTCTTGGTGTGGTTTGTCTGAGAAGGTATCTTGAGGAACAGAAGAGTCTCATATGGATTTTTAAATAGTCTGAGACTTTATGATGGAAATAGCTTTGTATTTCTTTAGGGATATTCTATGTTTTAAGAAAATGTAAGAAAGAAACATCTCATGTTCACTTTAACATAACCATATGCCATTCATTCAACCATTCAATACATATATTTTTGCACCTATTATGTGCTGGGCATTGGGAATAGAGTTTAATAAGAGAGAAATATTTTTTTGTCCTCATGAAATCTACATTTTTAGATAGGAAGATTATTCCATAATCATAAACAAGTAAATAACATTTCGGGTAGTGATAAGTGCTGTGAAGAAAAGTAGAGTAGGGCAGGAAATTAGCGAGCAATGGAGGAAGAGAGGGATCTATTTGATATAGAGTTCCAGGAAGGACCTCTTTGGGGAGGTAATTGCGAAGTTGCCAAGTAAACTACAGAATGAGCAATCAAATTTGAATTGTAGACAAACGACAAATAACTTTTTAGTATAAATATGTCCCATGCAATATGTGGGACATAATTAGAGTATAAAATTCATTGTTTATCTGGAATTCCAATTTAACTGGGTAGCTTGCATTTTTCTTTTTTCTAATCTGACAAGCTTTCATTTGAGCCAAGACCTGAAAATAGTGATGAAACTGTCTTTATATCAGATCTAGAGGGATAGATTTCAAGATAAAAGAAACAGCAAGGGCAAAGTCTGGAGATAGGGGTGAGCAAGGCTGTTCAAGAAATAGCAGGGGAGTCAATGTGGCTGGGCTGGATTGAGGGAGGAGGCGAATGGCTGTCTTTGTTGAAGATAGAGGCAGAAGTCAGATCATACAGGTCCATTAAGCCACTGTAAATAATCTGGATTTCACTTGATGGAAAGCCATTGGAACGTTTTCGCTGAGGAATGATGAAATCTAATTTAAGTTTAAGCAGACCACTTTGGTCACTGTACGAACAGACTATCTGAGGGGATGATGACGTGAGAAGATTTGTTGGGAAGCTGATGAAACACACCATGCCAGAGATGATGGTTTGGAACACGGTGTTAGTGGGGATGGTGCACAGAGCTCTGAATTGGGTTATATGTTAAAGGAAGAACCACAAGACTTGCTGGTGAGTTGCGGGGTATGTGAGAAAGACAAATCAGGGATGCTTTCTTCATCTTTGGCCTGAGCAACAAGATAATCGATCATAAGCAAGTTTGATGACACTTAAAAAGAAGTAAATTTAATTTTCTTAAGCAGTTGTTTATTGAAACACACACAAACACACACACTCCCGCCCTTGCACATTCCTTGCCAGGGTTATCAAATCAAGTTACTATTCTACTACATCATTATCATCATCATTATCATCATTTTGTGTGCTTATTATGCCAGGCAACATTACTAGCCCATTATATATATTACTCAGCTAATTATCACAACAAGCCTATGATATAGGTACTATTATTATAATCATTCTCATATTACCAGTGGGAAAATGAAGTGACAGAGATTAAATAACTTCCCCCAAGGGACATAGCTAGGAAATGGCAAAGTATGGCTCTAAAGACAATCTGGCAGACTCCAAAACACTTTCACTTAACAGCTGAGTTTTGCAAAAACAAAGAAAGGGAACAAAAAGATGTTTTGAATTGTTCTGAACATAAAAAAAAATTCTTTCTACTTTTAGACTTCTGTTCAAGGATTCTGAAATAAAATTTTTAATAAGACAAGTAAGGAATGCGTTAAAAAAAGTTGCTAAGTGACAAAAAAGAAGATTTGGCAAATTTAAGATCAGATCTTTCTTCTTGGATGAGAAGATTGAAATTATAAAGTAGTCAGTTTTTCAAATTAATTTGTAGTTAATTTCCCATCAACATCATATACGATATATATACACACCTATATGTACGTGTGGGTATATATGTATACATATAAAATGTATGTTTATTAGCGTTATTTCAACAAATCACAAAACAGATAAACCACAATCTAACTTTATCAAAAATACAAAAGAGAAAGCACAAATATAAAACACAGAAAATAAAGTAAAAATACTTATAACGAGAAACAGTGAAGATTAGAAGACTCATAAGAGACTAGTTTTTTCCCCAAAATCTATTAACGAATATCTGAAAGTGCTGTTGATATAGAAAGATTGCCAAGATATGTGTTTACTTATGAAAACAAGGTGAGGAACTGGAAAAAATTAGAATATAATTTTTTGTGCGTAAAAAGGTAGAAAACAAGATTGTATATTTATATTCACTTTTATCTGCCAAAAAAAAAAAAAATCCTCTGAAAGGATATTCTGGAAACTTATAAATGTTGTAGCTGAGTGAGGGCCAGGGGTGGTAGGGAGACTATTACTATACTGCTTTCATATTGAACAATGTGAATGAATGAGCAATCCAAAATTTTTAAAAATAATATTAGTGTGCTATATTTTGGAAACTGAAAGGCAATTACTTCTGTGGTGAAAAAGGAGTGCTTTGAGCACTGACCATACAAAATTTGACTAGTTTTACTACAAAGCTGCCTTGGTTGGGAAGCATATGGTTTTGATCAAATAAATCTCCGGATGATTTTTATAAGTCTTTCATCACCTATTGATTCTGAAAAAAAAATCCCTTTGACATCATCGTCCATGTTTGGTCCAATTCCATGTTACGAGCTTGATTTCCTTTCTCATAGTCTCTGAAGCAATTTGCTTCCATGCCTGAGCAGGGTTTCAGTTCAGAGATAAAATAGAAAAATTATTAACTAAATCTGATGCATTATTTATTCTGTTCTGCTTCTTACTCTCTGATTCTACAGTTCTGTGTTCGATTTATTAAAAAAAGGAATATTATATTTCTAGGCTTGATGCTTTGAACACTGGATTTTAAGACCGTTTCACATATTTAATCGTCTTTTCTACTCCACAACGAGCTGCAAAATAGGTTTGAATGGGTTTTAACAAACTTAATCACATTGTTCTCCTCCAGAGCTATTATATTTTGCATAATTCTATCTGTAATTCTGAATCTGACTAGTGTCTGTAATTTATTCAGCACAATTTCTCTTTTATACCCTTTTATTAAGAATATATTTTTATCTTATGTCCTCTTATTTTAGTTTGTCAATACTTTATTTAGCTGAATTTGGAGATTATATACCTTATTTATTCTTACTTTTATTTTCCTTTCAATGAAAGCTGATAGTTTCGGAGATTTTTATTTTTATTTTTAATTTCTATCAACATTAGAGTTTTTTCTTCCCTTGAGTAACAGAGAAATCATTATTATGTTCCAAACCCTTCTTTCCTATAGGGTTTCTTTTTCCTCAACTCTATCTCCAACATTCTAGCTCACAATGTTCCCAAATTTCATCTGGGGCTGACACACTCACTACTTCCTGAAAGCTGATAACATTTGTGAGACATGGGAAAAACTCGAGGCAGCTGATTAAATTGACAGAAGGAGCGATTTCTATTAAGAAAGTGAGTTCTACAGTTCATTTCAAATACTGATGGCGTTATAAGTCTTCTCTGCTTAATATTAGGAATTACCTAAAAATTGTATTTAGATGTTCTAACAAAAATTGCCTTCATGAGACCTCTCTTTGCTGTGGAAAATATAGCATCCCAGTGGCTTTTATCTTGTGTAGGTACTACAAAGATCATGATGAAATAAGGCTTTGGTGACCATGATTTTTGGAGAAATTTGTCTCTATTGAAAGAAAATGTGAAATCATTTAAGGAAACACTTAGGGTGTTTGGATCGGCCTATAGAGTTGCTATAAAAGAGACAGGTAGAGGCCGACCCGGTGGCGCAACGGTTAAGTTCGCATGTTCCACTTTGGTGGCCCAGAGTTTGCTGGTTCAGATCCCAGGTGCAGACCTATGCACTGCTTGACACACCATGCTGTGGTAGGCGTCCCACATATAAAGTAGAGGAAGATGGGCATGGATGTTAGCTCAGGGCCAGTCTTCCTCCGCAAAAAGAGGAGGATTGGTGGCAGATGTTAGCTCAGGGGTAATCTTCCTCAAAAAAAAAAAAAGGGAGACAGATGTAAAACACGGTGTGAGTATTGGAGGCATCTCTGCTATAGCAGAGGAGAAAGGTGTCAGGGGAGGCTTCACAGAGAGCGCAACCTGAATGGATCATAAAAGGATGTGGAGAAGTGTGCCAAGTGGAGAAGGTGTGAAGGGTAATGCAGTGCATGTGGGGGAAAGCACTGTGTATAAAAACGTGAAAGCACGAAACACCCTGGTACTTTTGGGCAAATAGATGGAAATATGATGCAATGCTGGGGAGAATAATTGAAGATAAAGGAATTCAGTTACATAAGGTACAAGTCAAAGAGGTCCTTGTAATTCATTCTAAAGATTTTTCAAAGTATTTTTTCTAACGATTTTTTGATAAATAAAAATAATAGTTAAATCTGTATAAATTTTAACCTTGATTTGGATTTATACTGTCTTAGAGAAACAACTAACTCTTTAATAGAGTCTATAGTTTGACAGCAGAGAAAAAGTGAGGATGTGCCAACTGAAAGAGTCATCTCTGCCTGAGTGTCCACTTTCTCACCCTCCGTTCCCTCCTCCAATTGTAATTTGTCTCTGCTCGCACTACATCATCACAATCATTTAGGTTGTTGTTATAGACTAAATATTTGTGTCCCCCCCAAATTTCCATACTGAAATTCTAATCCCCAATGTGATGGTATTAGGAGGTGGGGCCTTTGGGAGGCAATTAGGTCATGAGGGTGGAGCCCTCATGGATGGGATTAGTGCCTTTCTAAGAAGAGACATGAGAGAGCTTGCTTCCACTCTCTGCTCTCTGCCATGCAAAGAAGCCAGAAGGTGGCCATGTGCAGACCAGGAAGAGGGCCATGCAGGAACCCAACCATGCTGGCACCCTGATCTTGGACTTCCCAGCCTCCAGAACTGTGAGATCTAAATGTTTCTTGTTTAGGCCTCCCAGTCTACGGTAATCTGTTATGGTAGCCCAAACTGATTACGAGAGTTACCAATGGACTTTATGTAAAAATCATAAATGTATAAATAGAAATTCTAATTAAATTTAACATTATGTAAATTTAATGTTACATAATTTTAATTATAATTATAATTTATGAATTAGAAATTTCAGCCCTGTTCTTCCTTGGTCATTTGGGAGCATTTAACATAATCTACCACTAACGGCTCCTTTAAACTCTTTGCTTGTCTTCCCAAATGCCCACTTCTCTGATTTTTCTTGTTTCTCTAATACCTCATTTCAGGCTACTTTGAGAGCCCCTCTTCTATTCTACCTTTTAATTTTGATCTACTTGTGTTTCTAGGTCCTCTTCTCTTTTCACCACACCGTGTCTATTAGGGCAAATCTGTTTACTTCTGTGATTCCAATTATAGTGAACGTCTGTAAGCAGGTGATTTTGAAATCTTTATTTCTACCAAAAATTTCCCTCTTGAGATTTAGATTAGCATGTTTTTATCAACATTTCTGCTTGGATGTTCAATACTTCAGGCTCAACATGATCAAACATGAGAGCATCATCTTCCTGCCTGTATCTATTCTCTTGTTTTTATCATAAATCTTATGTCTGTCCACTCAGCTGTTCAAGCCTAAAAACTGCATGTAAATTAAGATTCCTTTTCTTTTCTTTTCTTTTCTTTTCAAAGATTGGCACCTGAGCTAACATCTGTTGCCAATCTTCTTTTTTTTTTTTTTTTTCTGCTTTATCTCCTCAAACCCCCCCATACATAGTTGTATATCTTAGTTGCAGGTCCTTCTAGTTGTGGGATGTGGGATGCTGCTTCAACGTGGCCTGATGAGCGGTGCCATGTCCGCGCCCAGGATCCGAACCCTGGGCTGCGGCAGCGGAGTGGGCGAACTTAACCACTCGGCCACGGAGCCGGCTCCAGATTCCTTTTCTTATACTCCACGGTTGTGCCTATTGTTTATATCTCCTAAATGTTTACCCAATCTCTTCACTTCTTTCCATTCCCTTTGTCATTAGCCAAGCCCAGGCCACTAGAATTTCTAGCCTGGCTTATTGCTGTAGCTTCTCCATCTCCACTATGGTGCCCCCAGTGGTTTTTACAAATGTGACCTAATTATGTCACCCTTATAGACAAAACCTTTCAGTACTTCCACATTTTCACTGTGATAATGTCCATGCTTCACCCTAAAAGTACCTAGGAAACATATTGCAATCACTCATTTCCTTGGGTATTTATCCTACTGGACGGTAAGTTACTGCTTATAGAATAGAGTTGTAGTAAGATAGTATCCTGTGTACAATGGTAGTGATGGCCATACTCCAGTCTACTAGTCAATGTGTATATATTTAAACCTGTTATAGTCCCCCAGTTGTAATGGTTGCTGTATACAGAAGAAGAAAAACTATAGATTTTACTCTCTCTAATTTTATTGTCTAGCTGGGGGCAACACAACTAGTAAGGTATAAATTAAACAAGAACCATTCAGAAATCAATTATGTAGCACTGCCTGTAAGTGAAGAGATGAAAGAGAGAAATTCAAGCTGAAATATTTGAAGAAATCTCACCAGAGGTGGGATTAGAGTCAGAGTTTAGAAAATAAGTAGGATTTGAGAACATAAAGGAAGAATGGAATCTATTTCAGGAGAATAATGTATAACAAAACAAATTTTTTTTAGGATAAATAAGCGTAACAGTAAACTTGCATAAACTTTAACCTTGTTTGAGACTTGTACTGCCTTAGGGAAACAAGACAACATTTATTGATACATTTTTCTGTCAGTAACTATTGTGTAACTTGGTTATGTCTGGTGGTCAGGGCCAGCTGAAGAAACCGATGTCTTGGTTTTGATGTCTGTGTAGACTGGGTTAGTTCCATGGGCCAAGACCATGCCCCTGCCATACTTAGTCTGCTCTATTGTAAAGGCATGTACTTCCTCGGAGGTGGGGTGCTGGTTGCTGGTTGAGAAGACATAGGCAGGTGGTTGGGTTGACTGTCTATCTTCTTATGGCTCTGTAGAGCCGTATTTCTGGTTCTGTCCTGTTAGAAAATTGGGGTCCTGTGGTTCAACCTTTCTGTTGTCAACAACTGCAAGTCAGGAACTGGTCTACTTACTTTTCTTTGAGAAATGTCATGTGCTAGTAGGTGATTGTGTGGACTGAATTGTGTCTTCCTCCACCCCAATTCGTATGTTGAGGTCTTAACCCCAGGTACCTCAGAATATTGACTCTCTTTGGAGACAGAGTCTTTAAATAGGTAATTAAGTTAAAATGAGGTCATTAGAGTGGGTCCTGATCCAATATGACTGGTGTTCTTATAAGAGGAAATTTGGACACAGATTGGTGCAGAGGAGGACCGTGTGAAGATATTGCGAGAAGAGGGCCATCTTCAAGCCAAGGAGAGAAGCCTCAGATCCTGCTGACACCTTGATCTCTGACTTCTAGCCTTCAGAATTGTGAAAACATATATTTCCATTATTTATGCCACCCAGTCTGTGGTACTTTGTTGTGAGAGCCCTAAACAGCTGATATAGTGATGAAGAGCAGAAATTTATCTTTCAAAGCAAATCTCTCACCAACAGTTAGGATAATGGTCTTGCTCCTTAGCTTTAGGATAATAATCTTTAAATCGCTTTGAAGTGAATAATATTGATTTTTGTTAGGGGCAATAAAATAAAATTGTGGTATTTGATACTAATTTATAGTTTCATATGAAATTTTAGATGCTGCTTTACTGTAAGGACTATTAATATAGTGAAAATATATCGTAATGTAAAGAATGTAGGGTGGTCTTGTGTGTGTATATATGTTATTATGTATTCTGGTACAATCTAGAATTCATTTTTTAAAAAGAGATCAGAAAAATGCTGTTTGAAATAGGTATAAGCCATGGATGATAAAATTCTTTTATGTTACCCAAGGATGTTAAATGGATTGTGCAGTAATGTGAAAGTGCCAATCCTATATTTAAGCTTGAAAAAGTCATTTCCATTTAAAACTCCTGTTTTCTCTCTTCAAATATTTTTTTTAAAGTCCCATTTGGTGAAGCTTTTCATACTTCATCTTGATTTCAGCCACATATTGTGAGGTTACACAAAAATTCATTTGGCCAATTCTGAGACATCTGAGTGTGAAAGGGTATTTTTCAGTTAGAGAAAGTTTTTGAAACAAATTAAATTTAAGATTTTGATCATTCAAAATGTTTTGGCCTTATTTTAAGTAATACTTTTATTTGACTTGAAATCATTTGGATGGGAAAGAGCAAATATGTGGCCTTTTGAAAGAGATGTCCTGGCCATGGGGATGGGCGCCGGCTCACGCTGAGTGCTGCTCTCGTGGACTCCCCAGTGTTCTCCTGTGGAGGTGTGCACCAGCAACTGGGAAACACAGTCCACAGGGAGATGGCAGCTCAGATGCCCTTCCTGTGGCCAATAGTTACCCAAAGCAGTTCAGTTCTCCCCTCTGTAGCTCACTCAGGACTTTCTAATGTTTGTTCAATCTTCTCCAGCATCACCTGTGGCAACAGTTTTCAACTACAATTTCCAATGTGAGTAATTTTATTGAGTTAATCTGTGGAAATTAAGGCATTTAGATTCAAACACACACACACAACATTCATGGCCACGGTATTTAGAATCAGCAGGGGGCCTAGGTCAAAGGCTATGGTATAAGTATTGTCCTGTGAAACAGGGAACAAGCACCCAGATGCCGGCTGGATGAAATGGGGGTGAGGTGGAGAAGCACTGCCCAGATAGCTCCCAATTGATAGCAGCCCAGAGGGACTTGGCATCGAGCTTGATGCAGTTTGCATATTTACATTCACACATGTTAATGCAGGATCTCTCCAGCTTTCTTTCTCTTGCTTTGTCACTTGCTTTTACTCTTTCACTCTTCTTTCTCCAAAAATGTAGTATGTAATTATAATAGTAAATAATTGTGAAAATACAGAGTATAAGGTAGAGAATATAACTATTCTTGTATATCTACTCCTATCTCTCTATGTACCTATCTACTTATCTAATAATATAATTTGTCTTGTATGCAGTTTTGTATTCTGCTGTTTAAAACCATATTATGAGCATTTTGCCACTTCAGTCAGTATTCTTTAAGAACTAGATACTTAATCATGTATTATTTTTTGACTTTCATCACTTTTTGCTGTTAAATAATTAAGTTGTTTCAGTTTTATTTTGTTTTGTTTTGCTATTATAATTAAGTCTGAATAACACACCTGTTGTGACAACATTGTTAAGTGTCGGGGAAATTCAGCACTTGAACAATGACTGGCAGGTGCCTGGCTGTGACTGCACAATAACTTTGCCTCTAGAGGGGCAACTCTGAGGCACAGCTTCAAGTCCAGTTTCCCTGAGGGATTAGCTGAAGCTGGCTTGAAGCTTTACCTGCAATTGCGCCTTTGATTTGCTTACTCTCTCCTGTGCCTGCTTCTTCCACTTGCTTACCTCTTTCTCCTGGGAGCACTTCCTTAATAAATCCCTGGCAATGATCCCTGTCTTGTGGTCTGCTTATGAAGAACTTGACTGAAGACATCTTTTAATAAATCTATGATTATTCTCATAAGATAATGTCTTAGAGTTATTCAATGACATGGTATGTACCTTTTAAAAGTGTTTGACAAATACTGCTAGTTTACTATCTAGAAAAGTTGTACAGAATTAAATTCCTATCAGTAATGCATGTGTGCTCCTTCCGTTGCACCCTTTGGAATATTATCAATTATCACTTGAATAAATCTTTGTCTTGTTGGTAAGCAAAAAATATTTCATTGTCATAATTATTTTTGGACTCTTTGGTGAGTAGTTTCTGAAAAGAACTTACTCAATCTCTTTTCTACTTGCATATGACTACAGCATTGTGCTTCCTACCATTCCTCAGAGCAGGAGGCACTGGGCTGGTTCTTTTTCTCACAGTAGTTTCATCTTCTCTCGAGGTAGAGGTGGACCCCTAGTGGCCATGTCCGTGTTGTGTGAGGACCCTGATCCCTACCACAGGTTACGGGACTTGGAGTGGATACCTCATTGACTTGGGCCTATCAGATTCTCTTTCTTGTGAATATAAAACTGGGATTTAAAGCCAAAAAAATCTAAACAGCTAAGAGACTTAAAAATCTGTTTATGAGTGGGGTTATGCTTATAGAAGCACCCTAAAAATGAAGTCCGTTAACTCAAATAGAACAATGGAGCAGGACCTTGGGCTTAAAAATTGACTCATGCTCATATGTGGAAATCTGATAATTAGAGAAGTTAGTGTGGCAGAACAGAAAATGTAGAAAAGACTACTCAGTAAAGGATGCTGAGAAGACCATTTATCCACATGGAAAAATGAAAATGGATCTCTATCTCATATTATGCAGAAAAATCAAATCCAGTTGGAACAAGGACTTAAATGAGAAAGGTAGAGTTGTACAAATTTTAGAAAAAGAACGTAAGAGAAGGAACTTGGGGTATATAAGGATTCTAAAGTAAGACACAAATAGCGCTTACCATTAAAGAGCTGAGTAAAGACTGAGAAATGTGATTATATTTAAATTAACATTCTTCAAAAGCGACCATTAAGAAGAGGAAAAATAACCCCACAAACTGGAGAAGCTATTTGACAAACATAATAACAAAAAGATTGTTAGTACCCATACTATATAAAAATGCCTATAAATTGACAAAGGAAGGCAACATAGAAAAAAATGAGCACTAATTATGTACAGACATTTTGCAGTAGGGGAAATACGCATGGCTCACAAACATGAAAATATGCTCGAACTCATTTGTAACGAGAAAAAAGCAAATTAAGCGTAATGAAATAAGATTTCACCTACTAGAATGGCTATAATCTATAGGTCTGGTAGTACTTACTACTGATAAGTATATTGAGCAGGGAACTTTCATGGGCTACATTTTGGAGGGTATATTGGAACAGACTCTCTGGCAAACTATTTGCAACTATCTTTCAAATTTTAGCATTTCCATAGAAAGACCTCAAAAATTCTACTTCTAAATGTATATACCTTACAGAAACTTGTGCAAGTGTATACCTGAACACATGTATAAGATCATCCTGAGCAGAATTTTCATAATAGCAAAAAAAGTGAGCAGCCCAAATGTTCATCAGCAGTAAGAAGAGTAATTATATTATAATGTATTCACATGTTGGTGTATTATACAAAATGAAATCATAGCTACACGTGTCAGCAAGCATGAATCTCAAAAATAGTATTTAGTAGAAAAATAAAGTAATGGGCTACCTATATAGTAAATATGTCAGTTCAAAATATGAAAAAAGCAAACAAAATACTACGTGTTCATGTATAATGCACAAAACTAGAAAGAAAAGCAAAAGAATAATTAACACAAAAATTAGAATTGTAGTTAAATCCATCAAGAGGAGAGGGAAGTTGCTGAAATCAGGAAGGGCACACAGGGGTCCTCAAAGTTAATGATAATGTATAGTTTCATAATTTGAGTGGTAGGTTCATAGGTTTTGTTTCATTATGACTTTTGTAACTATACAAAACACTATGTACGCTAGTATATATACATCCATAGTCATAAGGGTGATATATCTTACAATAAACAGATGAATTTGGAATGTGGCAAACAATGGATGATGTAAACAGACCCTGTAAGGACACTGCTACTGCTCAGGGCACTAAATGTTGACAACAGCTGTCAGCCGAGGTACACCAGTTTAGAGATCTTTGTTTAACAATTATAGGAATAAATTCAAAACTTGTAATATTTTTAAAAGCCAATTTACTGAGAATACGTAAAGTGAGATTATGTTCACTCATCATATGCACAAAGAAAGTTTTTGTTAAACCTCATATGTGTTAGTTACTGTTCTAGATGCAGTATTTAGAGTATTAAACAATAGATAAATTCTTGGCTCTCTTGGAGCTTTCAATCAAGGTGGGATGAGGAAAGACTTATAATAAGCAAATAAACTAACAGATTTATGATGTATCAAGGGCCAATAGCTATTGTGAGAAAAAATAAATCCAGATGAGTCTGCTTTTGGCAAAAATAAGGTAAGTGGTACCAAACCTGCCTTCTCAATAAACAACTATAAAATTGAACAAAATATACAAAGTAACTATTTTCAATCACTGAGCAAAAGACGATGTGGAACTATGATCCCTTGGAAAAGGCAAATACACAATGTGAGACCAGTGATTGACCAAGATTTCCCTGGATTTCCACCTAGGGTACTTTGCTATTATAGAGCAGGGAGATGGAGCCCAAGCAGAAGAGTGGGCTGAATTTCTGGGTTGAGGAAGCAAAGGACTAAAGTTCCATGCTGCTGAAACAGTTGATATTCATGGCCCAGTGTACCTGAGAAAAGGTAACTGAACAGAGGGGGATCCCAGAAGTCTGTGTGGGAGTTCCTAATATACAATTGACCAAGGATTGCGCTGCACACATGCAAGGGAGTATTTACCAGGTCTGGCAGAGATGGCCTACTGAAAGGCTGAGAGCTGAAAAAGGTCAGCTGATATTAAAGATTCCGCAGTTTTAGAATTGGAGTTCCAGCCTAGTCAAAGTGGAGAGGCCTTGCTAAACAGCTGGAGTCTTCAAGACTAGAGATCTCAGAATTTATGCATTTTATGGAAATTATCACATCTTATGGTAATGTGCACAACCAAAGTTCTAAATTCAAAACCAAAAGAAATCTGCTACAAGAATAATATAACCAAGTCTGACAGAACCAACGTGATCCCATACTAATTTGACTTCTTGCCAGAACAGAAGTCAACATCCTTTAAAAAATAAAGTAATAATTGACTCACTATAATCCATTATCCACAATCTAATGCACACAATAAAAATTACTAGACTTGAGAAGAATTAGGGATATATTACCCATAGTAAAAAAAAAAAAAAAATGTCAGTCAGAACTAAATCTAAGAATTAGCAGACAGATTTTAAAGAGTATTATGTATTCAGTCATGTGCTGTATAATGACGTTTCAGTCAACAATGGATCACGTGTATGATGGTGGTCCCATAAGATTAGTACCATATAGCTTAGGTGTGCAGTAGGCTATACCATCTAGGTTTGTACAGGTATACTCTATAATGTTTGCACAATGACAAAATTGTCTAATGATGCATTTCTCAGAATATGCCGCTGTTGTTAAGCTACACATGACTACATATTCAAAGACTTAAAGAAAAATATGGTTATAATGAATGAACCGCTGAGGAATCTCAAAAGAGAAATAAAAATTCTAAAAAAATAAAAAAATGGAAATTTTAGAACTAAAAGTACAATATCTGGAAAGAAAATTTTAGATTGCATAGAAAAGCATTTTTAAACCCAAGGATTGATTGCTAGAAATTATCCAATCAGAAGAAGAGAGAGAAAGATGATTAAAATAATGAAAAGATCCTCAGTGACCCATAGGATATTATTAATTGGTCAAATATATGTGTAATTGGATCAGAAAGGGAAGAAATAGAAAATGGAGCAGAAAAAAATTTGAAGAAACAATGGCCCAAAATTTCCCAAAGAGGGTGAAAGACATAAATTTAGATATTTAAGAAGCTCAGCAAACTCCAATGAGAGTAAAGACAAAGAAAACCACCCTTAGAAAGATCATATTTAAATTACTGGAAATGAAAGGCAAAGAGAAAATTTGTAAAGCCACCAGAGAGAAAATGACCAATTACTTACAAATTGACGGCAAACTTCTCATCAGAAACAGTAAAGGTCAGAATCAGTAGAATGATATCTTTAAAGTGTAGAAAGAAAAAACTTGTCATCAAAAATATTCTTCAAGAATGAAGACAAAGAAATTTCTAGATGTATAAAACATAGAGAATTCATTTCCAGTTGACCTGCACTATGAGAAATATTAAAGCAAGTTCTTTACACTTAAGGAAAATGACATAAAAATGGAAAGTAAGGAAGAGTATCATACATGATAAACATGTCAATAAATATACAGTACTATATGCTTTCTTTTAATTAAAAGATACGTGACAGTTTTAAGCAAAACATAATACTGTGCTGTGGGATTTATAGAATCTATAGACCTAATATATATGTAGTATGTATAAAGGTAGGGAGTAAAGGGAACCACACTGTTGGAAATGCATCATGTTTTCTTTGAAGTAGGACAATGTTATCTCAAAGTAGATTATAATTAATAAATTATGCATGCTGTAATTCCCAGAACAACCACCAGCACGCTCCCCCCGCCAAAATACAAAGAGTTATAGCTAAAAAGTCAACAGAAAAATTGAAATAGAATACTAAAACTATTTGATTAACCCCAAAAGAGGTGGGAAAAGAGAAATGGAGGGACAAAAACCAAATTGGACAAAAAGAAATCAAATAGCAAAACAATAGACCAAAATCCAATCATATCAATAATAACATTAAATGAGACACTAAATGAAAATAGACTAAAACTTCCAATTTATTTATTTATTTTTTAATTGTGGTAAAAGTTGGTTTATAACATTATATAAGTTTCAGGTGTACATCATTATATATTTCGAATTCTGTATAGATTACATCCTGTTCACCACCCAACGACTAATTACCATCCGTCACTACACACACAAGCCTAATCACTCCTTTTGCTGTACTCCCTTCCCTCTTCCCCTCTGGTAACCACCAATCCAGTCTCTGTTGCTTTGTGTTTGTTTGTTATTGTTTTTATCTTCTACTTATGAGTGAGATCACATGATATTTGACCTTCCTCCTCTGACTTATTTCACTTAGCATAATACCCTCAAGTTCCATGTATATTGTCACAAATGGTTGGACTTCATCATTTCTTATGGCTGAGTAGTATTCCATTGTGTATATATACCACATCTTCTTTATCTGTTTGTCCCTTGATGGGCACCTAAAACCTACAATTTAAAGACACCGATTGTCAGACTGGATAAAAACCAAGAACTATCTGCTGTCTATAGGGGAGACATTTTTGTTTAAACTAAAAGCTCAAATAGCTTTATTTATTCTGTTGTTCAGTCTCTACTTTCAAGATGCTGCCTTAAAATACAAATAGTCTTCATCTACTTTAGCTATATTAATGATGACTTCAAAAGTTATGCCTCTAACTCCATCCTCTTTTTGTGCTATGGCACTCCAAAATGCACATTTCTATTTAAGTCTATTGTCACTTTAGACGATACATACCTAAACTTGACTTAATCATTCTACCCCCAAAACAAATTTTCTTCTCCATTTTCCTTTCTCCATTAATGGAATTATCATTTTTGCTAATTGCCTACGTTTAAAACCTTGAAATCAGCTTAATTAGATTCCATCATCTTCTTTTTTGTGGAAGATTAGCCCTGAGCTAACATCTGCAGCCAATCCTACTCTTTTTGCTGAGAAAGACTGGCCCTGAGCTAATATCTGTGCTCATTTTCCTCTACTTTATATGTGGGACGCCTGCCATAGCATGGCCTGACAATCGATGCATATGTCCGCACCCAGGATCTGAACTGGCGAACCCCGGGCCGCCAAAGTGGAACATGCGAACTTAACCACTGTGCCACCGGGCTGGCCCATCCATCATCTTTTAATCAATAAATCACATTGCATTTTTTTTCAAACTGTCTCTTTTCACTGCCAAACTATTTAGGTCATTATTACCTCATATGTTATGTAGAATAGCCACAAAGTGTTTAGGCAGAGAAGATAGATGTTATCTGTGTGTGCTTCTCCAATTTCTGCACACATTTTAATTTTTACTCATGTTCTTCTTGACTTCTTCTTCTATGCTAATGGATGGAAGTCATTACAACAGACCCTGATAGCTGTTCTTAGATAATTAATTGATTTCTGTTGAATTTCAAGCTTAGGGATTTTGTAGTCACTTGGTGCTAGAACTTCCTTACAAATGTTATTTATTGTGGAAAAACATTAAAATAGCACTAGAAGAAACACAAATGTATCTACAGTTCCATTGTACCTAAAAATTACTTTATTTAAATTATAAACTTTTAGAGATATATTTTTGTATTCTGCTTTTAAACAAACTCATTTTCATTTCTGTTGAAAAGTTCTTAAATTGGGAGGAGTGGTAGCAGCAAAATGGTGGCATAGGAATTTCTGTGCTTGTTCTCCATCAGAAACATCAATTTGAACAACTATCCACACATGAAAATACCTTCTCAAGAGCCAAGAATTCCAGGTAATATATTACAACACCTGGGTGAATCACAGAAATAAAAGAGGCCCTGAGGATGGTAGGAACAATAGATTCACATACCCGGGTCATCCATCCCCAAACCCCTGCGGCACAGCAGGGAGAGACACACCCTCCCCGAGGAGGAAGGGGAGTGAAGTGAGTACCCGACTTCATCTGGGACCCAGAGCCAGCTGGCCCCAGCACCAGGCTGATTCCCACAGCCCAAGATGGCTCCCTGTGGGCTCCCGGGAACCCCAGCTCACCCCCAGCACCTGTCAGCTCCAGTGGCTTCTAGTGGGCTCCAGAGAACCTAGTCCCCCAGCTCACCCTGGCACCTGCTAGCCCTGGGTGGATCTCATGGCCCCAGGCCCCCAGTCAGCCCCCCTGGACCCAGGCTCCTGGCTGGGCCCAGCAAGGAAACTGAGAGGAAACAGAATGAAAGCTATACATAGTTAAATTGAACAGTATCATAATTTAAAATTAATTTTAATAATATGCATTGCGTTTTCAAATCTTTCCTTTCTGAAAACTCATGAAATTCTTAATATATGTGGCTAAAAGCAGTATCTTTGTTCTGATTTATTCTGGTTTCTTCTCTCTGAGATCAGAATACACTTTCTCTGTATTTGTATTCTTATTCGTGTCTGAACACATTCACACTGGTAGGTTAAGAGAATTCTCAGCCACATGGTCTGCAGTTGCAGAGCTTCTAGACTTTACAAGAGAATCCTTATACATTGTATATCCCAGGCTTTGTGGAGAATTTAAGGAAGTTCTGTCTTTCTACAAAACACGTTAGAAAGTTTGCAGCATTTTTCCTCCTCCCCCTCGCACTCCTCCTTCTCTTTTTTCTTTCTCCTCTTTGTAATTCAAGCAATGAAATTTATTTTTGAAGGACTATTTTTGCCTGCCCTGGCTCTAAATTGAAAAAAAGTCTCCCTAATTGCTGCCAAAATCTTGGGCTTAATGATCCTTTCTATGCAGTACAGTAAGTATACCCCTTGGATTAAAACTTAGAGTTTTGCATCTTGACTCCTGTGTAAGCCACACCCAGCACATGAAGACAGCAGACAAGAAAAGTGAGTACAAGTACCTTCTGACACCTTTGGGATTCAAGGATATTCTTACCATCAGGGACTTTGGAAACCTGTCTATAAATATGAGGTCTACATTTTCTTGAATAGTTTTCTTTTTGAATTCCTCTAGTATGTAGCAGAGTTATGTCTGACAAAAAGCTGGCTTGCCAAAGCTATGGTAGGGGAACTAAGGAAAGGGGCCCTGTACATGCAGCGCCAGCATTTCGGGCAGTGAGCAGCCTGCCCCTGGGGCTCTTCCGGAACCAAGGAGAGCCTGAAGAAGGAGGAACTCCAGCAGAGGCAGGGTTTGATTTGTTTTTCAGTTTTCAACTAAAGATAGGGCATCGTGCCCGTAAGAGGAGTCTTTACTGGGCCATCTCTTAGATAAACATGTCTGAGAAGAGCTTTCCTTCTCCATAGGCCTCCAGGTCTCCAGTATGTATTTTTGACTGTACAAGACTGCCACACACAGGCCAAGAGTTCTTTCCTCTGTTCCCCTCCAGCTAGGTTGAAATCCCAAGTGACAACTTTCCCCAAGCGAAATCGGCAGGGATACAACCAGACCTGGAGCTAGAGATTAAAGCGGGAGGAGAGGGCTCTGAGAGAAAATCAGAGGAAGAGATAGGATTAAAAATCAACACCTATGCAAAAAAGGAAGAGCCCAGAGCAAAGAGCCTGAATCGCAGTTCCCTCCACCTCCCTATCTCAGCATGAGGCTGATTTCTGCATCCCAGCTGGCAAGTTCCTTATGGCTGAGCAGCTCTTCCTGAAGAGAAATCTTTGCATTTAAGCATGACTCTTTGAACAATAATATATGCTTTTTTTGAGTTATGTTATTACATTTATGTAATAGGGAACTGAGTGCCATTAATTCACTCCTGGATGGGAGAGTTATTAATACCGAATGCGATTCTGGTCCTTTATTTATGACCACTTTTCTTTTAACTCTGCACTAGAATTAACTCAGGACTGCATTTCAGGTATTGATCTGGAATCTGCAAGTTTAATTTATGACCTCCATCGGAATGCTGGGTATTTAGGCAGCATTTGCTTTCCCCCGTGGAATGTCACTGTGTGGCTGTCCTCTGGCATCGCTCTTCTTTTTCTTTTTTTGCCTTTCTTTGGATGTTTAACAGCTCCCTCAGGGCATTGCCAATTATTTATGACATACTTCTCCTTGTAAGATCTAGTTGGAAAACCTGTTCCTATGGAAACTGCTGTTTTCAAACAGGATGGTTCCAACTTCAAAACAATATCATCAAATATGCAACAGCACATATATCTTTTAACGGTGAGTGTATTCTAATGATTTGTACGAGCAAATCTGAAAATCTGAACATTAAAAACAAATGGGGGGGGTGGGGCCAAGTGTGTGGAAATCCCATCTGAATGAGCAGGAGAGGAGGTGACTGTCTGAAGAAAACTTCTGGGAATTAGTTTGACTTGGCATGTTAGAGAAGACTAGTGAGAGGAGCATAGGCTTTGAAATTACGTTTAGCTGAGACCTGTGACCTTTGTGAACTAGATTTAAGAGAAATGGAATAAACCTGGGTTTTGACATTTCTCTGTTTTTAGTACACTCTTTAATATTAAACCCCTACTGACGTCTATTCATTCAGCATTCAGTCACTGACAACACAGCACCAAATATTATATTTTATAAGCAGAGTATTTGTTAGCTTATTACCCAGTCATAATTTATTTTCTTTGTCCCACTGTTTATTCGTTTCAATGCCAAGGAAGTGAAGGACAATGTTCCTAATAAGTGATACTCTTTACAGAGAGCTTTGTTAAGCAGGTTACTAAGGCAAAATCATTCTGTATCCTTGACTGATATTTTTTCTTTTGTTTGTTGAGAGACACTCATTTTCTCTCATTGCATTCAAATCCAAATTTTGCTAGTTACCATGGCAATATTTTTGAAGCCAGTATCACTCTAAAGTTCCATCATGACCTATTATGATATAGCTTGGATTTGTTGTAGACTTCATCCATCCATCAGTCTGACTGGAGAATTCTGAGGGAGGGAGGAGAAGGGAGAGAGAAAGAGAAAGAGGGAGAGGGAAAGAGAATCACAGAAAAGTACTGCAGAATAATGTGAAAATGAGCCTATATAACTAGAGAGTAGCATGTTGTTTTGAGGGGCACAAATTATTCTTTTAATCCTTATTCAGTCGTCATGCAATATAAATCCAGGCACAAAATTATTAATTAGATCCATTGCAGGAATATGCTTTTTTCTTGATTTTTAAGCCAAGAGACTACCTGATATGTGTATAAATGCTTAGGAAAAAACTCAGAACGTTCACATTAAAGATGCAATGTTGGAGTCCCTGCGGAGGCGTTCACTTTTAAATACGTTGGCTTGCTCCCTCCGGAACCTGAATCATGATTGGAAGTTTCTCATATCATTTCTGAGTGAGGCCTACAATCATGTGGGCCTCTCGGAGATAGAGATACAAACCAGAAAGCAATTCCACGAGAAGGTTTCTACCTGTACCCTGATCCCTAGTCAAAGGGCAATGTCCGGGTTTTGGATGGAAGGAGCCTGCTCATATACAATCAGAGTAAGTTTCGTCTTTGCCCTGAGTCTATAATTTTGACTATCACTCACCTCTTATGGGCTTCACACAGCTCCCCATCCTCCTGAAGACTGAAGCATCATTTGTAATAATTTGTAAAACTTAGGAAATCAAATATTTACAATATTTCCTTGCTGGGATAAACATCAACTATGTAGTGCATGTATTTTCAATGAGGACAATATTGGTTCTTGGAGGGTGAAAAATAATCTTAATCTTTTTATGTATAAAACAGATATACGCATATTAGATGTATAGTATACGTGTGGTAAAATTTTATGGGAGAGTGATTATTTTAAAAAATGTCTAAAAAGACTCCTAGGGGAATAATAATGAAAAAAATGGTTGAGAAGCACTAATCTAGTGCAAGTTAACTAGTTGCTTAACTGACCTGACCAATTTCCATAGCTGGTTAGTGCAGGTACAGGTCTTGGTCTCAAGTCTCTTGACTTCCTTGAAAAATTTCTACATTTATTCAACAAACATTTATTGTGTGTCTGTGATGTATTACCAACTGTTAAGATCTAAGACACAAAAACAAAAGTGTCATAGTCTTTATGATCAAGGAGACACTGAAGAGTATCTGATGATAGAACAATGTGGTAAAAGCCACGTCAGAAGCGAAACTTCACACAGATCCCTTGCTCTATATAGTACTGTGGAAGATGAATTAATTTCATATATTGATTCAACTTAATATGTCCATGTTTCTATGAACTTGACATTAGTTCTCGCACGTGAACCTGTTTTTTGGGAAATACGTGATGTACTTTCTTAGGATGTCACAGAAAGAACGTTAGACTTAGAATCAGACCATCTGGACTTGAATCCCTAGTTTTTGTTTTCGGTAGTCATCCAGATAATTTTCAGTTGGTGTAGACATGCTCAAGTATTTGAACTTTGGTTTTCTCATCTAATGATGTCACAGGATTTCTTTCGGAATTAAATCTCACTAAAAATATCTATTCAAACTTAAAAAGGCAAGTGAATGTTCTTCTGGCCAACTGAAATGAGGACATAAACCTTAAGGCCTGACTTTTAGTAAACAGGGGATGGATTGCTTTTTTTCAGCTATTAAATTTTTTGCCACCTACTTGTGCTCTGGCGCCCAAGGCCTACTCCTTAGAGAAACATTTTTTTTCATGAGGAAGATTGTGCCTGAGCTAACATCTGTGCCAATCTTCCTCTACTTTGTATGTGGGATGCTGCCACAGCATAGCATGATGAACAGTGTGTATGTCTTGCCTGGAATTTGAACCCATGAACTCCGGGCCGCCAAAGTGGAGCAAGTGAACTTAACCACTACACCAGTGTGCTGGCCTCTGAAGATACATTTTTGAACTCAAGAGGGTCCATTGGTGGGACTTCAACATAAACTTTGCTGATTGGGGTGATGAAGAAAGCCTTGCATGTTAGTCACTGACTTCTGGTGAGATCCAATGGGGAGGAATGTGGCTTGCCCCTGTTAAGAGCAGTCAAGTCAGTGAAAGCTGAAAGATCAAGAGGAAACCAGGTGCTCACACTTGAGTGATCTGTTCAGTAAGTGGCTCTCTGGAAGTGTCTGGGGACTCTGGATTTTGAAGAAGGCTTATTGTATATAAATAAATGAAGACCCCTTAAATGAGAACAAGCAGAGGTCATTTATTCAGAGCATGCTATAGAAGGGAGTCACTTGTGTTTGGCAGAAACTCAAAGACAGGCTGGGGAATGGGAAAGCATTATAGTAAAAGGAAATAAGGGGAGACTGTAGGTATCCTTTGGGTGGCATAGGAGGTGGGCTAGTTAGAAGCGTGCATCTATATGATTGGTTTAGTGGTCATATTTGGCTTTCTTTGATTGACTTTGATTTTAGGACGAGGCAAAAATTAGGTAAGCTGGTAGTCACTGACCAAGTCCTGACCTTTTTGGGCCAAGAATTATTGTAAAAATTGTGGTTTGGCTCCCTGGACTGATTGCTGCAGAATCTGTGGGTCAGATACCTATTGTCTATATGGTCCAGTCATTGTTCATTTGCATATTTAATCTTTCAATTTGTATGCACATTCACCTCCTACAGGTAACACATTAAGCTGTTATCAGTTACTTTAAAAAAAAATATGAATAAAACCTCCTTGGGACACTTTTAAGAAGTGAGTTGGCCAGGCTAAATAAAGAAAAGTCTAGCCTGAGTGTTTCAATAAATCTGGGAATAACTATGACACAAATTTCCTGAGCTATCTGGAACTTGTACAATTTCCTCACATCTATTTCCCCCAAAGTGATTAGAACTCAAAGTTTAAAATGAAAATATCTCATGTACTTATTTTCCCCAACATCCAGTAAAAGAGCAGTTGGGAGGGTTGTGTCATTATTTACAGCAGCGCTGGGAAGCAGGGAAGTGGAGAGAGGGAACTCTTGGGTTAGATTTGAAAGCTAGCTGAGCCAAAAAGGTACAAAAGGGAGCTCTTACACAGTGTTGGTGGGAATACAAATTGGTGCAGCCACTATGAAAAATAGTATGGAGATTCCACAAAAAATTAAAAATAGGACTACTATATGATCCAGTAATTTCACTTCAGGGTCTACATTTGAAGGAAATGAAATCACTCTCTTGAAAAGCTATCTGTACCCTCATGTTCAATGAAGCATTATTTACAATAGCCAAGACATGGAAACAACCTGTGTCCATCAACAGGTGAATGGATAGAGAAAATCTGAGAGAGAGATATACATACACACACACAATGGAATGTTACTCAACCAAGAAAAAGAAGGAAACCCTACCATTTGCAACAACATGGATGAAACTTGAGAGCATTATGCTAAATGAAATAAGTCAGACAGAGAAAGGCAAATACTGTATGATCTCATTTATATGTGGAATCTCAAAACTCACAGAAACAGAGAGTAGAATAGTGGTTGCCAGGGGCAGAGGAGGGGGCAAATAAGTGAAGACGGCCAAAGGGTACAAACTCCTAGTTATAAAAAAAAAATAAAATTCAAAGAAATAAATAAAACTGGTTGAGCCCTTGGAGCCAGAGGCCAGAAATTAGGGAAAAGGGGAGGAAAATTAGCATTTGTTGGAGACTTGTTTTATATTAGGTACTGTGCTGGAACTTAATAAATATCTCATTTAGTCTTCACAAACATATTGAAAGATAAATAGTATTCCCATTTTACAGATTGGGAAAATGAGCCATTGCGGGGGTAAATGATCTGACAGAGGACAGGAACTGAAACGTAAGATCTAGTAGCATTACTGTCTACATCAATATGACTTTAGTATTCCAAGAGATTCTTTCCCAGGAATATAAAAGTTGCAATAACTTTTTTATTCATTCCAGAAATTTCCTGAAAGACACATTAACTCTTCAACAGAAAGTATCTGTGGACCATTAAGTCCATAACACTCTTTGAACCCCACATCTCAAAATCCTCACCTTGCAGTTTCTACCAATCTTAAGCTATTATACCAAGATCTCTATTCAGTCCTAATTGAGCAGCCCCTCTCCACCCCATACTCATTCATTGAAAGACTTTCCTTAAACCAGACTTGAAAATCTCAATAAATCAGACCTTCTTTTTCACTCTTCAAGACTCTTAGTCAGTAAATTTAATCATCTCTTACTGAGGCAAGCAATAAATTCCACATTATCTTATCTGGTTGATTCCTTCATTCAATACTCATTTACCATATCTGTGGAGCTAAATTATATGTCCTTTACCTCCACCTTCCTTGTCACTTGGATCCACTTAGGTGTGCCCACACAGACACACAGACAGACACACATATACATCGAGTCGAAACCCTCATCTGCATCTCAGTGTAACTTCAAATACGAAGGTCCCATGTCATTGTTCACTCCTGATTTATGTGGGTGAAGTCTTAAACAGCAATGGGCCACAGCCTTTGTCTTGCAATAACTCATCTGAGAAGGGGATTATTAAAAAAACATGTATAATCTGTTATTTTTATCTGTGATGGAACAGAATGTTACGACATAGTGACATCCAAGCTGTAAAGTGGTATTAACAATCTTCTATTCTGATTACTCATTCTAAGGACAAAATAAATGTGTAGACTTAGGTAAACCGTGGAGGGTAGTGAAGGGAACAGCAAGTCTTGGTGAGCAAATACTAGTCAAAGGTAAAAGGACCTTTCAACACAGTACGTGAGTGACTACTTGAAGACTAGGTCAGGTACGGTAGAATGGGAACAAGAGGCAACTGAGGGAGAAAAAAGGAATATAATTTTCATCCTCACTTTTGATGTTTTATAACATGGGTGAAACAGCCCCAGTTCTGTTGTCTGGAACCCTGATTTTCAGTAATAAAGAGTGGGAAATAGAGTGAAAGATGTGTGAAAGGTCAGAAACTATTGACAAATGTGTATGAGAACCATGAAAATTGCTGGGTGGTGAAAGCTTCTAAAAAACTAAAGGTGGTTTTGAGGAAATTGAAGGTATAAACCAAAGTAAAATTTTCTGTATTTCAATAAAATCTATAGTGCTACAGGCTGCATATCTTCGTAAAATCAGACAAATTAGACATAGCCTTCAGGCAACAGTGGATTACTATTTACAAGGATGAAATCGAATATTTCCCTCTCTGGAGGCAGCCCTAAAGAGCTGTGGTTAATCAGAACAGCTGAAGCTGCGTTATAACCAATTCCACAGTGTGCAAGTAGATGTGGGTATTGGAAGTGGTTTGTTTATGCTAAGAAACTACGGACATAAAATTATATTTTGGATGAAAGGAAATCAGCAGTAAATATCAGGTAATGAGATTCTAATATCACAACATTTCCAGGTTGTTTTGAAATCCATTGTGAGCAATGCATAATCCAAACAGGAAGACAAGAAATGAGGTGTTATGAGGCAGGACATCTCCCTTCACGGCGTGGAGTCGAGATGAGGGAACAGTCTTCTCTAATTTGCAGTTGGAGAGTACTTGTTTCCTCAGAGTGATGAAACAGGGAACTGAATAGTAAATGACAGTCCAAATGTCAGACAGAATCACACTGCTTTGAATCCCCTAGTATTTTAATCCTTAAAAATTGCAGGATTCTGAACACAGACTAAGTCATGGCATCAAATTCTCATCTATTCAATGTCTGCTTTCAGCATGAAATTATGCAGTTTGTTCAGAAAATTAGAGTATTTTTCAACTTGATATTCACATACAATATTGAATATTTTGGGTCTTAGGATAACGTAAGTATTTTTACACTGTTATTTTTATCGCAATTAATAGGCAATTTTTGCAGCTTTGCATCCTCTGTCCTTATCCCATCCCCGTCCCTTTCAACATCAGTATTTTCTGAAAAAGATCAATTAGTAGGCTAAAATATGCCCACTAATAGCCAAACAGGAATGATATTTGATAAACTGATTTCATGATACAATTGGCATTTTAAGAAGTAAAATAACTTTAGGATATGTGCCTAATTTATATTAAAAAATTCCAGTTATGTGTATGATTTCTTCATGGCAGAACTATAAATATGAACCTCTTACATCTAATTTGAAATAATGACAATTATATCATTCAGCAACCCAAGAAATCCTCCAAACTAAAATTTACAGACACAATTTGCTTATTCTATGCAAACATGGATTTATTACAGGAATATAAAAAAGGAAGAATATACTTTTAAATGTGACTCACATTTGTAAAGTTTCTGTGAAAGAAAAGTGAAGAAATCTTACTGAATGTAATTATGGAATTTTCGGTCTTATTTTTCTCTAAAACATGCCACACGATGTCCTTCTCCCTTCTTGGAGTTTCTGCAGTGTTTTTAGGACTTATGGTTAACTTGGGCACATAAACAAAGGTGTTGATTATAAATCCAGTATCACATCCCATAATTTCTTTCAGCAAAGCAATGAAGAGAGCAAGCTGGATAAATTTTGCTTACATCGAAGAGAATTTCCAGAGTGTTCAGTATCTACATTCCCAGAGGAAAAGGAAGAGGAAGTTAACCAGAGAGAATGCAACGACTGGATTCCACTCAGAAATTCTACAGATAATTATTGAGCTGAATGCCATCCAAAGCATTGCGCAAAGTATGAAAATGAGAACATTTGGTCAGTGCCCTCAAGGAACCTCTCCTCCTTTTTCTTTCCTAATGAGATATAGATTTTCCTTTCGAGAACCTCTTCTCCTTCATAGTTTAGCAGTCATATGCTTTGGAACTGAACCCAAGCCCAGTTTCATGGATGGGCTTAATGTGGTCTAAACCAGGCATTGGCAAACTTTTTCTGTAAAGGGCCAGAGTGTAAACATTTTAGGCTTTGTGGAACCTTACAGTCTGTGTCACAATTACTCACCTCTGCCCTTGCAGCAGTCACAGTGAAAAAGTAAACAAATGGGTCTTATCTGTGTTCCTGTAAAACTTTATTTACAACAACAGGCTGTAGGCTGGATCTGCCCTCTGTGCTGCAGTTTGTGGCAGTGTCAATCCCTGGTCTTAAGTAAATTCCAGTGCTGTGGTGATTGATTCAGGCATCCTCCAATCAATGCATGACAGTTCCTCAGTTAAAGAGATTCGTGAGAAATGGGGTCAGTCAGCAGGAAACTCAAGAATTTCTTTTTTCAGTTATTATGGGATATTGTATCCTGTATCTGCCACACATAAAGGAAGAAGTGATGGTTGCTGCCAACAGCCAACTTACCACCACGAAGGAAGCCAGCTCTGAGGATGAAACCAACATGCGGAGGAGAGCAGAGTGAAACAATTGAAGGGTCACAGATGTTTGCAACTCAAATTATTCTTTAACCATGCTGGAGGTCTGTCTGTCTTCTGTTTTTATTCCTCCCCAAAGCCCAAGTACATAGTTGCATAACCTAGTTGTAAATCCTTCTATGTGGGATGCCGGCACAGCATGGCTTGATGAGTGCTGTGTAGGTCCCTGCCCAGGATCTGAACCGGTGAATCCTGGACTGCCAAAGCAGAGTGTGTAACCTTAATTACTATGCCACCGGGCTGGCCCTTTCCTACTTCTTGACTTCTCAGTTAAATATTTTCTTGTTTCAGCTAGTTTGAGTGAGTTTTGTTACTTGTAACTAAAAGATCCCAACTGATACAGACCTACGTGTACATGGAGTAAAATAGTATGAGTGCCACAAAAGAACTGCCAAACATCAGAGGCTCTGAGAAGAGGGAATCATAACTGGTTCTGGAAAAGTTTATTAAAAGGTGGCATTTGAGGCAAATCTTTTAGATTATGTTTTTGTAGCAGAGATGGAAGATAAGAACTAGCATGATGAAGTACCCACAGGTGGCAAAGAGTGGACTGAATTTCGGGATAGTGAAATGTTACAGTATGCTAGAGGCATAGGGTTTTCAAGGAAGAATAGTGGCGGATGGTTCTGGAGTCAGTGTGAGCAATCTGAGTAATGCCTCAGAGTGGAAAACATGAAGGTGAATAGAAGGCCTGGCAATGGAATTGGATTTCCAATAGAAGCCAGGGAACGTCTGGGGTACTGCCATGCATTGTGCTAATAGCGATAATTAATCAGGAAAATAAGGTGGATTCAGAGATGTGACAGCTACAGGGTATCAACCTAGGCAGGGCACGTGTAATCCTCGGGGAAGCAGGAAAAGGTAAAATAGTCATCAGATTTTATCTCCGATAGTCCCTTTGAAGGAGAATACAGATGTAATTAGTAGGAATATTAATAAAGTACTTAGAGATGGTGCAGGTGATACCTCAAGCAACAAACTTTAAATGACAACAGTAGGGTGGATTGGTCAACTGAAATGCTTCTGTTTTGCAAAATGCTGTATGCAAATTTGGGTCCAGAACTAATTCGTTCATATGCTGGAAGAAAGCCAGGTTATTATAACCAGCTCTTCTCCATTCTTCACCAACAGAGCCTTCCGCCTCTTCTTTAAATGGCCAGCCAACATTTAACGTGAATATCCATTTTAAGGGGCACCAAATTATTACCCAGACTCATGTGCCCACATGTCTATCCAGCCTTGTCTGGAGGTGCTTACTAAAGGGATGCTGGTTTTCAGGAGGCAAATCCTCTAGAACTTAGTGCCATTGGACAGATGCAGACAAAAAGAAGTTTCTCTGACAATTCAGTCACCTTGTGGTACTTATTGTGAGCCGACTCTGTGCAGACACTCGCTGTGTTAGGTGATAGGAGTAATTCAAAGACGAACAAGACGCAGTCCCTCAGGAGTTGGGGTACTTCCCTTTTGCTGACTCCCACCCACCTCCCCACAAACCTTGCTCTCTTCCATTCTTCTCAGCCGTCTGCAGTGTGTCACTTTATAAATTAGTACCGGGCTGTGATCTCAAAAAACGTGGTAAGACAAATCCTGGGTCTGATTTTCCATTTCAGCTGCCTGGATTAGCCACTAATTAAATGTTTTGTTAGAAAACCACCCTTAATAAGCAACTAGATTGTATTAATTATCTGTTCCTTGGATCTTCTAGAACACTAGTTCTCACCTTTGGTGCAAATTACAAATACCTGAGGGGTTTTAATAATACCCAGGCCAGCCCCTACCCGCAGCGTTTCTGATTTAATTAACTGGGAGTGAACCTGAGCATGGGGATTTTTTTAAAGCTCCTCCAGGAGATTCTAATGTGCAGCCTTGGTGCAGAGGGACTACTCTGGACTTCTACTCTGTATCGCCGGGAAGCCTCTTAGAGCTAGCTTGCTTTTCTCTAGCATCACTCTGAGAAGGTGGTTGTTCTTATGTCCAGGAATGGTTTAGAATTTAGCCAATCCTTGTAGCTCATGACTCTGCCCATGACCCTCTGGTTTCTGCACCAAATTTCTTGAATAAAGGATTTCTGGGTGAGCTGGTGTGTCATCTAAGGGGGAAGTGGGAAGATTGCATTGCTTTCCTCCTGCATTATTACTTAGAGTCCCTTTCAAGGCCAGAGGCCAAGGGGGACGGAGAGAGAGCTAGTACCTTATGTATGAGCAGAAATGAAAACTGCTGAAAATACGTTATTGATAGTGTGTGGTGGAAGGTGGAGGGTATAAAGTAAGAACTTTTGTTGAAAGTTGTATTAAGCTTTAAATTTTATGATAACCTCCTTTATATATTTTGAAGGGTGTGACTATTTCTCATATTTTATTTTTAAGAGTCACCTAAAAAATTAAACGGGCTGCTGAATTTCATAAATGTGTAAGTTCATCCTGCAAAGAAAAAGCTCCCTGTTGACAGAAGGTCTCTGGTCTGGTCTCTGTTGTTGGCCTCCTGGTTCCTCTTGCCTCGGTCTTTGTTCTTTCCACACACTTTTCGGGGTTAAACTCTAGGCTTAATTTGAGTCTCCTCCTCATTTCCCCACGTTTTCTTCCTTCTCTTCTCTGCCGCATTTCCCACTTGCCTCCTACATAAAAATCGTCTTTATGCTGATATCCTCAGAAGCTGATTATAAAGAAAATCCAAGTGGTCATTTTATAACCACCTGTGACACTTGATGGATTAAACTCAATCCGACTGGCCCAACATTTTGTATCAGTGGCATTTTTTTCTTTCAACCCCAGCTCTTTCCTGGTTGAATGCAGTTATTCCCGGGGCATCGCGCTTTAATAGAGCCCTCACAGAATACTTTTATAAAAACCATAGAATGTAACATTTTGGCACAAATTTGTACCAAGGAGCTAACAACTTTGACGTGTGAGTTCTTTGTCTAGTCAGCTTGAGTGGAGTAGCATCTGATGAGTTGATATTTCTTATGGGGAAATACGGCCTCTGCCATTGCTACCCCTCCAAACAAACACTTTACAAAAACTTAATTTGTTTATTTTTTTCAATTTATTCCCTTTATCCGTAACTCTATTCCACTTTCTGACCACAAGAACATTTTGAATACACTTAATATATATTTTTTTCTTTGTTCATGTCCTTGCAAAATCTGTTTTGGACATATGTACTTTTAATATAATTTTTAATTTTCTTTATAGATTTTTCTGTGTTCTTATCCTACAAGAATACTCTTTTTTTTCCCCGCACTGTGACTCTTAATAATTCTAAAAGGAAGGGGAGACTCAGTTCTTACTGACCTTTCCTAGGAGTTCAGTATGTCCACATTTTCTCAACAACAGTGTTTGCTGAGAAAGGCCATCATCAAAGGACACACCACTCTTACGTATATGTTTCTAGGGTCTGGACATGGCATCACTCTGGTCCAAGCACATAAACACAACAAGATAAGGATACTGTTGCAGGCGGTAGAGTGCCAGAGACTGGCAGTCTTGGCGGCAGCAGTGAAATTCTATATTAGGTTGTTTACATGGAAGTATCTACAGAACATTTCTTTCCATGTCTGGAACATCAGCCAGAATCACAGAATCACTCTAGCCTTGAAGAGCTAAATTTTAGGGGCATGATTTCCGGTGAATAAGAAAAGAATCTGGAAGAAATCCCTGTTCTCTCATTTTTCATATTCTTCTCATATGTCTTTTGGCTTTTCCCCACACACAATCAGTTTACCTTCTGTTCACTGTTTGCATTATTTAATTTAATCCCTGAACAGGTAACCAGCGTGTACCCCTGGCTCTACAGACAGGTTCATACAGTAGAACCGCACTGAACTTGGGGTCTGGAAACCTCGGCTCCAGCTCTGTTCTTCCACTGACTTCCACCGTGAACTTGGGCCAAACGGTTTCCCGCTAAGTTCCACTTTCATCTTTTGTGGAACAAGGGTCTCGTTTGTCTCTAAGGTCTCTTCCACTTCTGTGATTCTAGCATTTTTGTCTCAGGTCTCTTTGAGTGTGATCTTTCACAGCAGGTGGGTGTGTCTATAGCAGCATCTGAGACTGAGAAAGTTAAAAATGTTGTGGGTTGATATTTGAACACTGTCGGGCACTCTGTCTTTGTCACTGCATCCAGTTTTACATTCTAATAACCCACACTTACTCAAACTCTATTAAAAATTGGAACAAACTTCATTTTAAACAGAAGAACATTTCTTGTAAGTATAAACAATAGCTTTGATTATAACAAGTTTCTTATGAGACATAATCACCTGTTAATAACCTGTCTTATGACTTGCACTATGATTAAATGCTTTTTGAGAGTACCCTGCCACATTGGAATTCACCGGGAGTAAGAAATATGATAAGGAATTTAGGTTGCTGATTTGAGTGAGGGCCAGCATTAAACGGGAAACTTTACTCTCCAATTCTGCCATTGCCAGCCTATAACTTAGGCTACTAGGGGCCTCCCAAACCTTGAATTTCTAACTTTATAGGAAGCTTGCAAGACTGAACATACCACACTGTTAAATTCTCAAGTGATATTTTTAACTGAGAGCAAAGGAGCATAAACATCTATCAATAGAGACTAACTACGAAACTTTCTAGGATATGTTTCTAAACCCAAAATGTAAGATCGCTTATTAAAATATGTGAATAATAACATTTACAATGCCCGAAAGCTCTCATAGTAGTTTACATATTTCAAAGGGTATGGTATATATTATGTTATTTGTTCCCCTCATTCCATTCCAGAATATGGGGAAAGAAAGAATTACTATTGTAAACCTAAAACTATTCAAAAAGAATAGTGTTTAAAAAAATAACAAAAAATGTTAATACCCCAGTGGGGGCATATCAGTATATAAGAAAATTATAGAACACACACACACAGTGAGACAGAGAGAGAGAGAGAGAGAGAGAGAGAGAGAGAGAGGATCTGCCTACTGAAAGTATCTCAAAGCAATGACATCCCATTACTAAGGAATCTTGTATTCTTGTATTTTAAAATTGAATCTTGTATTTTAAAAAGCTATAAAATACATTTTTGGAACAATTTGGAACATTTTCCCTTGGACAGTAGGTGGTATTGTTAATTTAATTGTGGAGCATTATGTCCTTTTCCTTAGGAGATATGTGATGACACATTCAAGGGTGAAGCATCTTGATTTCTGTAACTAAGTTTCAGATTATTCAGGAAAAAGATCTGTGAAGGAGGAAGAGAGAGAGGGAGAAAGAGAGAGACATGGTGAATATAAATGAAGGGTATTCAGATGTTCATTGTATTAGTCTTTCAACTTTTCTGTCAGCTTCAAAAACTTCAAAACGTGAATCTGGGAATGAAAAAAAGGAACATAGCCAGAGGTGGATGTAATGAAGACGTTTGATAAGATTTATTGGCCCAAACTGTTGACTGACACACCTGCTGAGCTTATCCAGTGGTGAGTGATTGCAAGCTTTCAGGTACAGTCTCTCCTACTGAGATGACTGGAGGAGAGTTCTCCGGATATGGAAGAAACATCTTCAGTCTAATCAGGAGTAAATGCCTCATTACCTTCCCGTTCCTTCTTGCTTACCTTCAACTGCAGTTTAGAAAGCTAGACAAACTTATTCTCTCATTCCTTCTAACATCTGTACCTGAGCAAGGATTAATGCTACACTTTCAAGAGGGGGATTTTCCCACTCGCATCTTTTGGGCATATAGCACCAGCTTCCTTCCTCCATCCCACTTTACTGCTCATTTTTGGTTTGGCTCCATAACCTCTCTATTTCCATTTCCTTCTTTTTCACTTCTTACTCTGGCTCTGCCTCAAAGATTGCAGGAAGTTCCTTAAAAAAATCTGTATGTTTATCAGGCAGTAGAGATCTCAAATTATGTTTTTAGCTTTTTACTTGTTAGAATTTATATTAGACTCTGTCCCACCAGCACCATGTGGTTTATTTTTGCTCAGATTTTAGTGGGAAACTGACTAAGCTTAAAATTAATCATTCGGCTTTACTCTCTTTATTAGAGAAATACCAGGAATAGGTAGGATATGAAAGGTGAGACTTGGGTGCTCTACAAAGTATTGACATAGCAAATTCCTAATCAACTTGAATTGTGGAAGATATTTACCTTCATTGGAAAGGATTTTTTAAAAAATAGAACACAGATCCATTCTTCTAGACCTTCTATACTGCCTCAGTTTACATTGATGGAACAAAACTGAAAGTGTAATATATACACATTGTTCTCTCTTAAGTGACTAGTGGAAGAAGATTCCAAAGATAGCAAATCATTTGGATCTAGAATTCAGCTATAAGAAGTAAGGACTTAAAAGAAAAGTATTGAAAAAAGTTCAATCACCTGTTTGGGACTTGAAAATACTGTGACTTAGGCTATTTAAAATATGGAAGCAACCTATTCACCAATACAAAATTTAAATCAAGCTTGGCACAAGTTTCACTAGCTCGTCATTTTTCATTTGAAGGAAAATACAGGAGAATCCATTTATAACACTGGGAGGAAGAAATGGACATCATTTACGTGTGCTTTCTGTTGATCGTTGTATGCAGGTATCCCTCTTGTGAGCATGCTGTCTAAGGCATTTTCATTACATAATTTATTTAATGTTTCTTGGGATTTAATTTGACCAGTAACACATTCAAAATCCATTTAATGTCAGACTGTGTTCTTTTAAGGGTCTTAGTGAGTCCTGGCATATGCTTGTAAACATGGAACTCCATTTACTTAGTCAGTTTCTAGTTTGATACTCCGGAAAGAGAAAAATCTTACTTTCATGCCCCCTGAAATAACAAAATAGTGATACAAATGCTGTATCCTCCTTGCACGTAACTATACATTGATTATTTTTCACTGCAATTATTGCGTGCTATTTTAATCTAATTAAAGTAAACGACTACTTTTGAAAGCTGCTATGGGAAAGACCACGTGTTGGCTTATGCAACACATGGCTTATGTTTTACGTTGGTTTATGTTTTCAGAAATGAACAAAACATAAGTTGAAACATGAAAGAACTTTCAGTCTTATACAAGGTATGACGTGAGCCCCTTCTATTGGGCTATGAACCCAAGCTGGGGAGTCTGCATAATTCTAGTTTCCTTAGATTCAGCATATAGCAGTGACAGAGTAACACTTAGAAGGCATTCAATAAATGTTTGTTGAATCAATAAATATACATAAATAAATATATATGCATAAACATATAGTAAATATGCAGTACTATATAGATGGTAGTATCAGGTAGTGCTATTGAGAATGATAGAGGAAGGAAAGATTACACCTTGTTGAGGATAAAAGGAATGGCTTCACGGAAGAGGTGCCACTTGAATTGAACCTTGAAAAATGAGTAGGTCTGAAATAGGTAGGGATGCTAAAGTGAGATGGGGACATTGTCAGTGGACATACAAGTACGCACAGTGGCTAGTGGCAAGTAGAATGATTCAGAACATATTCGACAGTGTAAGGTATAACTGGGTGAGTACTAACATAGCATGAGTATACAATGAATGTTTGTTAAATGAGTACACAAATGTATACTATGATCAAGCCATTATGCCAAGATTCAGCTTGCTTAGACATAAGTAATGATACTTCAAAAGAATTTTTCTAAATACTATGTGCTCTCATGAAATAGTTTTGCTGAGGTGTTTGATATTAAGCTGGTTTTATGTATCTCTCTAGTGTTGTTTCATGCTTCTTTGCTTTTGTTTATAGCGAATGTATGAGTAGGTCTTAATTTCCAACTGATGGCTTCCTAAGCTTATCCAAGTGCCTGTAGAAAGGGAAAGTGCCTCTTGGTCTGAAAGCTGCCTGAGTATATTTAATGCTTCAGCAAAGTAAGAGTTGAAGTGTTTCCTATGAACAGAGTGATCTTTGATTTAAGAATGAGAAACTGCTGAGGAACTAGATGAGGGTGTCTCCAGAACACGGCAGCCTGATGTGTTGTAGAAAACGAGTATTTCTAAAAATCATGCAGTCCTAGCTTCAAGTCTTGTTCTGATTCCCACTAGCAGTGCTATTTTGAGACAGTTGCTTAAACACTTTGAGCTTCATTTTTTTCTCCTTTGTAAAACGGCACAATTATTCCTGCCTGTCCAGCCTGTTGTGAGGATTAAATGAGGTAATGTTTATGTGAAGCATCTGACCTCTGGTGAGTGCTCAGTACTCCCTAGTGGGCAAACTCTGAACCAATTATGTCATAACGTTTCCCTTGAAAAATGGAATACAAACACATTGAATTCTTTCCATGTTGCAGTTCTGTCGGTTTATCCTTGTATACAATATTTCTTAGAAATGTTTATAATTTATCTGTCTCTCCAGGGTCTTATTCAAGACTCTGTACCCAGGAGGAACCTAATAAGTACTTCCTAAAAATAATTTCTATCAACACTTCATTCTGAGCTTACTTTGATTCCAAACAACTCTGAAGCATGTCAATATCACTGATAAGTTCCATCTGTATCTTGAATTACCGGTTTGAATTGATAATGTGTCAACCCTGAAAACATTATCCCTAATGGCCCTATTAAGTAAGCAAATGTCAATCATGTGGTTTGCTGTTTAAAAAGCCAGGTATAAAAACTCCCTTAAATAGGCTTCTATTGTTTCGCTGATTTTGCCAATTACAGGTTTAGCGTGTTATTTCGTTTATAATCATATATTCCCCAAATCAGCAAGAAGCAAGCGAGTATGTCAGTACATTGAGTCTCACTTAAACTTGCTGCTGACCTACTTGCTCTTGGAACACAATATGCTCCTTTTCTAATATGTTTAATTACTTCAATCACTTATTTTAAAGTTGCTGTTCTCTTTTGTGCTCTTAGGATGTCTTTATGTAGTGGGAGACTAGTATTGCCAGACTTTAGTTAAGCAGAAGCCAGTACATTGGAAATAAGAGTGACATTTTTCTTTATGCTGAACAAAAGTAAGGCTCTGGACTTTTAAGGCTGCAGTGAAATTACTGGAATCTGCTCCTTTAATATATTCTAAGTAGCTGGTACCAAAAGGCAGTGCTCCCCTGGAGGATAAGTGAGCCAAGGACATTTTGTCCCATCTATAGGATAATATGCAGCTTTTCCATTGTAAGACAGGATCCTCATTTCTAAAAGTTGAATGGAATGCTGCTTACGAAGGGAAAACAAACATTTTCAGCTGGTTAAATGTGAGATGTTGAACGAAGTTCATTACAATGCTTGGAGCACTTTTATTTGCTCTTGAGTTGGAGAGGTTTTCATATTCTCAAAGCTTTTGTTTCTCAAGGCTTTGTTGAGATATTCAAACAAATATTTAAAACTGTATTTGAGACAGTAGGCTTCAATAGTCTTGTCCTTAAATATTAATTTCAGCTGTGTTGCTAGTTGAACATAACCTTGCGTTTGTTGATATTTAGTCAAAGATTGATTATGTGAGGAATAGGAATGTTAGCATCTTCCTACGATTTGTCGTAGCTATTTGGGGAATTGAGGTAGAAAGGAAGATATATCTGCAAGAAAGTCCTCAAAGCTGCTATGGAAGGAGTAAAAGGAAATTAAATACAGAAAAAATACAGAAAACCAAGCCTGAGGGAAGCTAGCACAATGGTAAATGCGTACCTTCCCAATGTAAGGGGGATGGGGTTATGCCATCTGGGTTAGGGAAATTGTTTGTCCTGATTCCCTCACCTGTTTATTTGCAACTTTTTTCTGCCTCATGTCCTATGTTAAGATGGCTTGGAAACTATCTTAAATCCAAGAGTAAAGCAAAGCAAAAAATTATAAATGAATAATTAAAAATTAGTTGCTATTATCTAACAATGAAAAGTAGTTAACAAAGTAAGATTAAATTTTTTCCTATTTGTTCTGCGAAAGCTTTTTCAACATGAGCCTTTTAAAAGGCAACTATAACACATAAAATAATGTCCTCAATTGCCCTTTCCAAGAGAAAGAAAAGTGTTATACTTACTTTGACCTTCGATAAAAGCCAAGGGCAAAATGTTAAGTCATAGTCTTGTAGAGTCAATCTCACTATACCATACTACATGAATGGAGCCTTCTGGTAAAACGATTGGAGAGATGGGTAAAGTCTTGAGAGTCACGAGAAATAAAGTTAGCATTTCTCTTAGAGCAGTCATTCTCGAAGTATGTCCCTAAATCAGCAGCATCAGCGCCATCTGGGAACATGTAAGAAATGCAGTTTCTGGTCCTGTCCCAAACCTACAGAATCACGGACTTTAGATCATTCTGATGCACACTCAAGCTGAGAACCACCATCTTAGACTGTCTATTCTCTGTATGAACAAACTAAGATGGGCTTTTACATCTATCCTACTTTTTAAAAAATCATTTAAAAAATAATGCAAGCTTACTAAATAAAACATGAAAATTATAAAATAGAAGATGAGAAAGTAGAGGAGAAAGGGGAAGAGTAGGATGATGTCAACATCCTCTCCCCACCCAAATGCAAGAATTTTGACTTTTTTGTGACTTTCCATTAAAGTATTTTTTTATGCTTAGGATTTTTTTCAAAATCCTAATTTATTTATTTGTTTTAATTTTTATTTTTTTCGGATGTACATCATATTTCGAATTCTGGATACATTACATCATGTTCACCACCCGAACACTAATTATAGTCCATCCCCTCACATGTGAGCCTAATCACTCCTTTTGCCCTCCCCCTTCCCCCTTCCGCAATGGTAACCACCAGTCCAATCTCCACCGCTATGTGTTTTTTTTTTTGTCATTTTTATCTTCTACTTGTGAGTGAGATCATATGGTATTTGACTTTCTCCCTCTGACTTATTTCACTCAGCATAATACCCTCAAGGTTCATCCATGTTGTCACAAATGGCCGGATTTTGTCATTTCTTATGGCTAAAAATATCTATATATTACAGCCTGCACTTTAAATGTAATAACATTTGCCTATGTTATTGCCTAGATGTGTAAATCTCATTTTTAGATCTTCAAAAAATCGCTATCTGCCTACAGTTGGCCATTTAGATTTCACAATTATAGAGAACCCTCTGGTAAATATATGTGTGTATGGAGCATTTTCTACATTTTTAAATGTGTCCTTAGTAGAGAGTCTTGCAAGTAGATTTCCTGTGTCAATGTAGGTGATTATATTGTAAGATGCTTTTATTGGTTAGATTCTGAACATTGTCTTGATTCTCTAAGACCCACTTATTTCTGATGCTTAGAGCTTTAGCTCAGGAGGCAATCCTATGTCAACCTTCAGTGCTTTTTCTTCTTCTTTTTTATCTGTTTACGTTTCTACTAAAGTTTGCAGGAAATCTTCCTAAATTTTGCCCCAAGCTCAATCTTATTCTAAGTTTCTCGTGCTGACTGCATCATTCCTCGTATGCAGGCCTTCGCAGAGCACTTTGAAAGGAAGTTGGGTGCAAGGCCAGAACCTCAGTAACTTTTTGTGTGTAATTATCATTGGACCTAAAAGTCCTCAGATTTATTTCCAAGTCTCCCTTCAGTAATGTTCACATTTACTCCCCTTTTTCCCCCCCATCTATCTACTTCAATGTTCATGTTGAAAGGTCCATGGTCCTATTTCAAAACCCAGTGGCCTCTAAGCACATTTCTTCATGTACTGTGAAGCTCTACTTACCACCCTCTTTATTACTGTCTTTGCTTTCTTTTCAAGATCTTGCGTGACTCTTTCCTTTCTCTTCTTTAAAGCTGTTTGCAAGAGAGATGTATTTGTACTTAAGGGAAAGCTTTGCATTCATTCTCCTAACCTAATACCCCTTCAATGCTTTTGTTAGACCTACCTATTTGTTGATGGGTTTGCAACCAACCTGGAAGCCCACAACAGTCTTGTTTCCATGTATTTTCCTGATCTTCCTCATAACTTCTCTGTGTCACTATTTTCTGACTTCTCTCTGCTCTGTTCAGGCATCCCTCCATTTTTGATGTTTCACACAGGAGAAGAGGAATAGAGATGAACATCATCACATTCCATGCTATGAAATTGTTCTTAAAATTCTTTGCCCAGGCTTGCCTTCTCTAGAGCTCTAGGACTGTAGGTTAGAAATCTGGGAGTCAGGGTGGGATGTTCGGCTAACAAAGAGCCTTCTGCTCATTCTTTCCGTAAATGGATATAGAACGGTTGCCAAATCAATATGCTTTTTAAAAGTCATCTTTCCTTTACTTAAAGAGCACTTAAAGAATTCAGTTTTTCAGTATAGTGGGTAAGTCCAATTTAATGAATTTGCTTCCACAGAAACCTAAGAAAGTGACTGTAGCTTTGAAAGTGTTTAATTTGCACCCAGGGAATTGTTTACATGCCTGGAGAAACTCTATCAAGATCCAACAGGAATTTAGGAAATTGACTCCGTGCTAGGCTAATATTAACAATAATATCCCAACTGACATTTTTATACCCTACTTTCATGTGTTTACAATGTCCTCCAGATTGTGTCCCTAGAAAGAATAGAGTTTCAAATATCACCACACAGGTCATTTCATTTTATCCCCTTAAAGACTGGCTGAGAGAGCCAGTGGGTGAACAGAATGAGAGAGATGGATTCCTCAATATAGTAAGAGAAGAGATTGATCAGTTAAGTAACTCCTTCTTCAACACCTGTAAAAAGTAGAAATCAATTAATTAATTAATCACTAGGTGCCCCTGTATTGCTGCTAAGTAAAGGGAAGAAAATCTATAGACTCCAAACTGCAGAAGAGGCTCACTATGTTCTCAGAGAACAAGTCGTAACAGGCAAAAGCACATCAAAATAACTGAAACCCTAGTCAAAAGCAGTGAATTCATTGTTTCAAACAGCAGCCTTATACAAATCTCTTTTAGAAAGAGTTTTATGAAAAAATGAACATGCTTAAATTTACACAAATATTGAGATTGGGATCTGAAATTCTCCAATTATGAAACAGCTAGAAGTGCTGTATAAAATATAACAAATATCCTAAATGCATAGTTCTGCTTATAACAACATAAAGGAAACTGACAGTGGCCAAAATTAAAGAGAAAGTTGAAAATCAGAAATGTATGGGCCAAAAAGGCATGGTTGGCCTGAGGATGTTTGCCAGTCCCTGTTGAACCTTGGCTTGTGATGGATGTCTAAGGGCTGGATACAATACCTTGGGTCTCTGCCTGGTGGAACCTGACACACTTACACAATGCTAGAACTTCTTTGGAAGTTTCCTCATCATATCCTTTTTTAGAGCTCAGCTGCTCACCACTCCATTCATTAAGGGGATCCCATAGCAGAGGAGTTAAAGACCCTAGTTTCATAATCCCTTTGATTTTACCTCACAGCTGACACCGGTAATAGCAAAAATGGGGAATGGGTTTACATGCAGCCTCATATCTAACATCACCTGGTTCTTCCCAACCTCTAGGCGTTCTTGTGAAGTCCTGTCTTCCTAAACTCACTTACCACTTATGGTGATTTTCTCTTGGGGCCTTGTGTTCTTTGCCGCCACGACCTTGCATGCCTGTCCTATTCCATTAGATATATCTGTATAAGGCGTTATCTGAACTGAGGGGTATAGGATTCAAGTTTTGTTCATTGAGCTTCTAGGTCTCAGGAATATCAAGGGTTGTAGCTAAATTCCAGTTTTTGTGTCTCTGAACATTTCAAATAAAATTATGTTGGCTTTGTCTATCCAGAGTACATAGAAACTACTGATTGTAGAAAGGATGTAGAAGGCAAGTGATGACAACCACACAAACTTTATATGAGAGTCTCACGTGAACCCAGGTAATGTGTTGCGGTATATACAAATGGTACTGTGCCTATCATATCATAAGCATCTTTTTAGTTAATGTTTGTCATTTTTTTCTCTCCTTTCCTGTGTAAGTAAAAGCCGGGGGAGATGTTAACAGGATTCCAACCTTGTCATGCTACATCTGTCCAAACACTGCTCCCTTTTATGGGACTGTAAGAAGTGTGAAGAATGATATTGTTGCTATCATAAATGCAAGTCACTGTAAGCAGTCCAGTAGGTGCTCTCTTGGAGTTGGTTGGGTGAAATCCCAGGTGAGAAAAAAGACAAGAGGGAAAGAGGCGGATTCTTGTCTTTGGATCTAAGAGACTCCTTAGCTAGTTATTCCACCCTCAGAAAAAAGAAGATGTGTGTATGGCTGTGGTAGTGGTGGGGTCATTATTCTTTTGTAGTCACAAGAAATCCTCATTAGGAGTGAGGAGAAGGAAAAAGAAGTGTGGGGAAAAGGAGTAGATAGATTAAGAATGAACCGCAGTGTTGATACATTGAAAGCCTTCATACCATTAAGCTGCTGATTTATTCATTCAATAATGCATTCATATTCAGTGTGGTTAGGGAAGACCAGAGGGATAATCCTTTATGAACTTCTGTATTTTATACCACTAAACACTTCATCAGTCTCACTAATTTCTTTACGTGCCTCTCCCTGAAGACTTTCAGCGATAGACCCTAACTCTTTCCCCAGGTAGGCTGTTACTGTGCCATTGCCTTTATTGTTTGCCTGCCCATCACAGCAATAAATTAAAACATCTAAATCTGAATCTAGACAAATAATTTATTCTAGCACTTTTCTTCCAGTGGGTTCAGTTAGGTAGTTTTTCTAAAGGAATATATGTTTAACAAATTTTGACATTTGGGTTTAGCGCATGAATTAGCCATTCTGGCCACAGCTTTGATCTACATAGATGCTGGCTCAGCACTGAGAGGCTGTGTGGAACGTGATTCACCAAGGCAGTTCTGGGCAGAGCCGATGACCTGGAAAACTCACTCTTGACCTTTCTGGCCGTGGTATCCTCTTGTCTCATAGTGGTTACAATCACAGTGATCAGTGTTTAACAATTCTTCAAGTATATATTAAAATAGTCGAATCCTCATCTACTTCAGATTGACTCTAAATATTAACAAAAGGGTATCCAAAAAGTGAAAATTGATTTTGCAATTTAAAAAATAATTAATACAAGCCTGTAAAACAGCAAAAATTAATATACTTGTTTCCAAAACAAAAGAATGTAAACAGCTGTCATAGAGTAGAAAAGCATTTCTAGGTCTGATGTGGAAAATGCAGGGACTTTAATGTGCATTTGTTAAGAGGCAATGAACCAAGGGATCAGAGCATGGCATTTTGAGTCAGACACATTTGGGTTCAGACGCTAAGCCTTATTTTCCCCATTGGTAAGATGGGGTTACATATAGGACCTCTTGTGTAAAGCACTCAGGATTAAATGAGAATATGTGTGAGGCATTTAACAGAATGCCTTACTCTGTCCAGACACAATAGAGCTAGCATCAGCATCATTATAGATATACTTGCTTACAATCGATGGGGCTCTACCTTCCTGACTGAAGCACTCAACAGTTTGCTACTCATTCTCTCTAAAAACTTAACTTCTCGGGGCCGGCCCGGTGGCGCAGCGGTTAAGTTCGCACGTTCCGCTTCTCGGCGGCCCGGGGTTCGCTGGTTCGGATCCCGGGTGCGGACATGGCACTGCCTGGCAGCCGTGCTGTGGTAGGCATCCCACGTATAAACTAGAGGAAGATGGGCACGGATGTTAGCTCAGAGCCAGGCTTCCTCAGCAAAAAGAGGAGGACTGGCAGTAGTTAGCTGAGGGCTAATCTTCCTCCAAAACAAACAAACAAACAAACAAAACTTAACTTCTCAATGAATTTCTGCAGCAGGAAAGAATGTCTTGTTTAAAAACAAAACCACAGCACGTATAGCTTTTCATGGGAAATATGGGTCTGGAGAACAGCTTTAGCTGAGGCTCTACCCTGTCATAGAGTTACAGCAGATCCACTGTTCACAACTGTTCTTCAGGCCCAATCAAAGATTGTATTTTGGTAAGACTTTGTACTCTTCTTAATGTATCAGTGACGAATACCATGAATGTTAAAGACATTTTTACATCTTTTATTTTATTCGTTCAAACCAATAAACCATTATTAGATTTTTCTTAGGGGTAAAGCACCAGCTTCACATTGGGAGAGCTATGAAGGCAATGGGAAGAGAGTCCTGACCCCAACTTTCCACATCCATCACCATCAGCATTTGTATGATCTTCTTTTTCCAAATATAATTATTATTTTCCAAGTGTTAACATTTGTCTTAATAGTTAGAGAAGTATCCTTTTATGCCATTCACAGATCCCCTCTTTGAACAAGCCACAGTGAGGATGGATACGCAGACGATAAAGCCTCACCTGTGGTTACACAAAGTACTTCCATTGCTGAATAGAAAAGAAACACGCGTAAGTGGGAAAACAGCTGCTACCATGTGGTCAGTAAATTGCACAGCTGTCTCATCATGCTGAGAAAACTTAGCTTTGGTTATACAGTGTTTTGATAATCGGGCAGTCAACCCCATTATTAGTAAGGGTAGGTCTTAGGTGTTAAAATTTTTAGAAACAAGTTAAATGAGCTTAAAAGTTATTCAAGATATCAAAGACAGCACTGGTAATTTCAGCCGTGAATCTCTTCCTATGGCTTAAGATTATATACTATAATAAATGTGGCAAATGGTGTGGATTGGAATTCTGGTATGGACTGGAAAAATTTTGGTTCACTTCTTTGATGCTAAAGCAGTCATTTTAACTTGGATTGCAAATCTGCACTATCAACGCATCCTCTTACTGGACTCACATGCTGTCTTTAGTGACATTCCAAGACAGTGGTATAATTTTTCCTTCAAAAGAGTCAAGCTTTATTGATCTCATTCTAAGGGACTGAAGGGATTGAATGATAGCATAAGGAGGTTATTCCTGTCACCAGTGTTTGTCTCTCTCTGCACAGGAATCAAACCCTAAGAGTATGAGGTTTGAAATGCCATTGGGAAATCTTGGCTGTCTGAAAATGTCTGCACGTACGAGGCCAATGGATTCACTCATGGTATACAAGTTCCCAAGTGGGGTGTTTATCAACTTTTTTTTAATGTCAAATCACACGTGAAAATGGTAACGTTTCCTGGGGTAAATCACAGAAAATTTGAGAATAGCTATATAAGGCATGGTGACAAAAATAATTACATAACTTTATAAAGCTTAGTGTTAGGAAAAATACTAAATCTTTAATTGGAAAAATACATCCATGTAAAATCTTGAAATTTCAAATGAGAAACTTGAGCTGGCTTCAGTGAATATAACTATAATTTGTATCAGGCTTTTATACTTGAAATGACCACAAGCAATTTCTGATTAAGACTTTTTAAATGATATTGTCTTCAAACTTTTGATAGTCATTATCAATAAGAAACTTTGTTCCCATAAATAGGTGATAAAAAATTTAAAATCGTTATAATAGCAATTCAAAAATTTGTAACAGTTGAAATTAGATTTAAAGAATATAACCAGTATTCCTTTTCTTTCATTGACAAACACAATGTTGAAATTTCTTACGATAATTTAAAAGGATCTTGAATCTACGTATTTTGGAATAATGATGGAGCTCTGATTTGCAGAATATGCATACATTCTTACAGCAGCTACCCTATGTCAGCCTGGACATCACTAACAAAACACAAATATCAAAAGTATCTGGGTTATGCTAAAACTTCAATGATTAGCCACTGCTCATAGGAGTTACCCCCTCCCGCAGTTCACATTAGGTTGGGCTGCTGTTCTTTATGGTTCTCCTCAGTGCCTTCAGCAGTGACACCACCCTTTTGTCCAGGTAGCAGAGTTACTCCTTGGCTCCATATATGAATATTAGGGCACAGTGGTGAGAGCTGGTTGTAACTAGGAGAGCTCACCACCTGAGGAGACCATGGGCAATATTGTCATACCCCACTCCTCTTGGGCTGCTCTTGGAGCATCTCCAGATGAGCAATCTAATAACCAGAAGCAATTGGCTTTGGGGCTCCAACCAGCCCTGCATCCCCAAACACTGCCCAAGTCCAGAGGGGATCCATATCTCACAGTACCCCCATAATTCTTTTGCAGCACACACAATTTGCAAACTTTATATGAAGATTTTCCGTAGGGTCTAGAATAACTGATTGAACATCCATATAGACAAATCATAGGATGACAGTGAAGTGCCCTTCCTTCCCTAAAAACTGGAAGATGATTGTAGAAGAGTGCACAACATATTTATCTTATTAATTATTGTATTTTCAGTTCCTAATTCATAGAGGGAGCTCAATAAATATATTTTGAAAGAATGAGTAAATAATGCAAGAAGTGAGTTTGCTGCCTGATGGTTAAAACTAGTCAAGGTAACCCACTCGGGAGGACAATGAGCCTCTGGTGCCATGAACCATGCTACTGGAAGAGTAGTAGCTTAATTTATTTGTTTGACAAATAATTATTGAATTCTTGCTATGTGCCAGGCACTCTTCTGAGTACTAGGGATCTAGTAATGAACAGAAGAGTCATAAATCTCTCATGGAAAATAGGGGACACAGAAATAAACAGTATAAATAAGTTCAACACATATATGTTGGATGTTTGTGAGAGGTATTAAAAAAAGAAGACATTGAAGAGGAATATGGAAGGCTGGAGAATTTAATTTTAAAAAATGAATTATAGGAAAATAACATTTGAACAGAGATCTAAAAGAGGTGAGGGAACAAGCCCTACAGATATGTGGGGGGATTGTATGCCTGGTGGAGGGAACGGCAAATATAAAAGCCCTGAGACTAGAGCATGCTGTTATGTTCAAGAGATGATAAGGAGGCCAGTCTGCCTGGATGGGGTGAGTGAAGAGGAGAGTAACAGGACAGAGTAGCGGTCTAGATCCCATAGACCCATAGGCTGTATTAAGGGAATATCCTTTTAATCTGAGTGAGATAGACACCATGGCAGAGGCAGAGGTGATGAGCAAAAGAGTAACATGACCTAGCCTTGAACAGGACCCCACTGGCTGCCCTGCTGAGAACAAGCCAAAGACAGAAACAAGCACACCAGTTCGAAGGCTTTTGCAATAATTCAGATGAGAGACAGGGGTAACTTGGAAAAAGATAGATGCAGTGTAAGTGATGAGGAGGAGTCAGATTTGGGATATATGTCAAAGGTAGAGCCAAGAAGATTTGCTGATAGAGTCAAGGATGGTATCCAGGTTCTTGTTCTGAGCAACTGAAAGAATGAAGCTGCCATGAAAACTACCTTTAGCTAAATTGGTATAAACCTACCTAATGAAATTATCAAACTGGAGCTCACAGAAACAATTTTGGGTATGTGTCCCTCCTTTCTTCTTTAAAAAATTTTTTTATAAAGAATGACACACAAAAGTATAGAAAGTAATGTAATAAACCTACTTCAATAAGGATCAACATTTTGCCAGTTTTGTATCTTCTATTGCCTGTCCACACATTTGTATTTTTCCGGAGTATTTTAAAGCATGCTAGCCATTGTGTTATTTTTGGAGGCAGCCATGGAGGGGAGATGACTGCTGGTTGACCCCCGAACTGGCCCTGGGCAACCGGAGGCTCCTTACTTTCTCCCCTGTCCTTGAAATGTACATTTTGCCCACCATTCCCAAACTGGGAGCTGTTTCAAGGACACAGCCCTGAGAGAGCAAAACACTGTTGAGACTATCTGGACTAAATACATGACTGAACCCTATTAAGGCTTTTACATAAACTTTTAGGATTCTGACTAGTGGGTGTGAAGATCTATTTGTCTTGAGGCCACCCAAGATAAGCAGGCCACCCCAGACAAGCTGTGCATGTAAGTTCCCTTGCTTATTAAACCTGCCCCCTACCAATCTGGAGTGGTCTTCCTCTTTCTTTAGTCTCTCCTTGCCCTCCATATACAGAAGCCAGTTTCGAATTTCACCTGGGAAACTCCAGCGGTTTCAACTCAACAGTTGCCTCCTGCTTAAATCATTCAGTATGCTTCACTAATTGGCAATGAATATTTTATATGACTATCATGACATTATTATACCCGAAAAAGTTAGCAACTCTTCCTTAATACCATCTAACATGCAAGCCACATTCAAATTTCCCTAATTTTCTCAAAATTATCTACTAACAATTGGTTTGTTCAACTCAAGATACAAACAAGAGCCTCGCATCACATCTGATTCTTACGCCTTTCCATCTCTTTTATTCAGTAGTAGTTTCTTTCCTTCTTTTCTCTCCATGTTTCTGATTATTTATTTTTATTTTTTGCAGAAACTGGGTCATTTGTCCTGTAGAATGTGTAGAATGCCCCATATTATAAATTTAGCTGATTATTTTGTTTCTGAGAGGGCTCTCTACTTCCCTACTTTCTCCAAAGTGGAAGGTTTTTTTCTTCTTTAGACTTGATTTGATTCAAGTTCAGTATTTCTGGTCAGAATACACATAGGTGGTGTTGATTATCTCCTATTGCACAATTAAATATTGGAACCCTTTGATAGATGTTGCTTAGATCCATTATTAATAAAACGAATTGCAAAATGGTGATTTTCTAATTTTATTATTCCTCCTCTACTTTCATCAGGCATTCTATTGAAAGGAACTTTCCCTTATCAAATATTTGGTTACCCTGAAATAAAGTTTTAGAGGAAAAGCAGGAAAAATATTTAATACTTTTCCTTTATATGTTAATTTGCAGAATATTGAGTTGGCCCATTGTGGTAAACAATGTCTTTTACTTTTTAAAAATCAAGCTGAACTCATAGATTCTTATATATTTGAAGTGTTGCAATCCATTGTAATTAATTTTTTCTTTTTCTTTCTTTCTTTCTTTTTTTTTTTTTTTTGGTGATTCATTTATCCCATCCTAGTCCAGTGAAAGCTCCTTTAGTTTGGCTCCTCTGTCTCTTCGGCATGACTTTATTAGTCTTTGAGAGATTTCTTGCCTCCTGGCACAACATAGCTGGGGTTCATCTTGTACATTTCCTACACCAGACATGGAATCAGCCATTTCTCTTAGGACCCCTAGTTTCTGTTAATGTAAAATGGTATTCAGAGACCACAAGCTGTATGCTAGGGGTCCTCGTTGTAGATTGTAATTGCTTCTCGGGCTAGAACTTTATAAGGGAAAAAGGATACTGATCTTGGGATTTGTGCATTCTGACAGGTTTCACTACAGACGTAGTATTTATTGGCATTTTGGTCAGGACTGACCTAAGTGTTTCTAAGTGAATAGCATCCTAGTCCTGGTCACCAAGCCCCAATAATACCCTACAAACACTACCAGTCACTGTTAAGTTTAAATACTTTCGGGAGGGTTTACTGTCTTTGGTTGAGAACCATTGAAGATTATGCCCTCTCTTGGCTTCATTTCCATGCTCACCAAAAAAAAGCCAGTCCGAGTACTATTTTGGCACTACAGTGGTGTTAATATTGGGAAAGAGATGTGCTGAACGGAGAACCTGACCCTCTAGAAATTAAATGAATAGAATTATGCATTACAAAATTAGTATTAGATTTTATGTATTGGCCTTATATGAATTTGTTTGATGTTGGTGCTCACTGAAAAACCGATTATTTTCAGGTATACTGATATATTTTATTTCATTTTCTAGATATGCAAGACAGAGAACCAGAATTGAACAGAACTGAATTTTGGTGAATTTCACTTTGGAGAACTAATTACACTTTCCCTAATGTCTCCCCATTTAACTTGCCTTGTGCATATTTTTATTCAGTTCTTTCCTGGCGAAGAGATACTGGTGATACGTAAACATTCCAGAAGGTGTAAACAGGATAACATAGTGTTTGGTATGTTCTATTTGCCGATTTGTAATGAAGACCTAATTCTACAACAATCACTCATTGGATCAATGGCAGATTTCCCTTAGGTTTCAGTTAGTATTCATTTGGCTGCTGGCCAGAAAATCTAATTCAGCTGGCCTAAACAGAAAGGGGAATTTATTGGGTCACATAACTGACAGTTTAGGATTAAGACAAACTTCCAACATGGCTCAATTCAGATGCATAAACAAAGTTATTAGGGTCAGATTCTCTGAGGCTGTTGTCTGCTTTCCACAGTGAGTTGCTGGCATTTTTAGGTTGGTTCCATTCAATTTCACAAGATGGATGTAGTTGGGCTAAGTCTTACCTCTTCCAAATCCCAGTTGCAGAGGGGAAAAAAGGAGAGCTTTCTGGAAGCCCCAGCAAACAGGCCTGTGCATTCCACTGGCTCTGATTGGGTTACCTACCCATTCTCAAACTATTCACTTTGACCAAGGGGACTGGTTTCCCTGATTTATTTAAACCTATCAGAGTCTATTCATGGAGAAAATCATTCATTTTTAAAGTAAGTCTTTCAAGAGTGTCCATTGAAACCCCTGGGTTTTTTTTCTTCTTTGTTTTGCTTAGTTACCATATCCAAATATTTGGATAATAAAGGAACCATTCTGATGATGATAAGTAAGAAAACATAAAAAGAAACAATGGCCTTTTATTCTTAGAATAAAGAATTAGTGAAAGTGGGAAATTAAAGCCATATAGGAAGTTAGTATTTGCTTACAAAAGAGATGAAACATTGATCTTTAATAGGTAAACTGAAATTATTCTTTCTTGGTGAGCATAAAACTGGAAAGAAAAAAAGTGGAGCAGAAATTTTAACCTGCTAGAGCGATAGATTTTTTGTAAGGCATATTCTTACAACATTAAAGATCATTTTATTTTTAGAAAAAAAGTAACAATGAAAAATTGTCCATGTTGACAATAAAATAAGTCAGAGAGGAGGGAGGCAATGATATTAGCTGTGGCCTCAAGTCCAAGTACAATGACATAGGCTGCGCTTCATCCCACTATCTTTCCCCTTCTACATTTCCCTCACAAAGAGAATCTCACTGAAATCCTAAAGGAGCTGCTCCCAGAACATAGACAAAGAAATGTATCTAAGGGGCACAAGGTGTGAACTGTTGTGCTTGTTGTGGTGCACTGCCTCGACCCCCCTTTAGGAATTAAGAATTTATTCCACCAACTTCTGAGAGCTACAAAAAGATGGCCATTCGTTGTCATCCGCCTTTGAGGATTTTCTTTGGAAAATTGGATAAGGAAGAAAACTGCTTCACCCAAGGTCCTTCCAGGGGCAGCCTGCATCCATGGAGATATAACAGCTTGACTCCCTTGCCCCAGCTCAAGATAACCCTGAAGGACCATCTGAGCGCCAGAGCTTCCCATGGGGTTGGCTGAGATTTTGTTGGGATTGCACTGCAGCTCCACTTTCCCTCTGGCCACTCCCAAGACAGTTTTCTTTCCCTCCCTTAATCTTTGCATCTTGCAAAATCTCCGTCTAGTTAGTAGGTAGCAACATTTTCTTAAACTTCTCACCAATTTTTCAAATATCATGGCACTAATGTCAGAAGACTGCTATCTTAATATCACTCAGTAAAATCTGAGAGAGCGCATGAAGCTGTTTTCCCTTGTGAGAGGGGGTGTTGAGGCAGTATTAGGCTGTGCATCAGGTAGGATCAGAATAGGCGTGAATCTAGCTTCAGGAAATACCAAGTAATTCGAGATTCTATAGTGATAACCAATACTCGCTCTTCGTGTAGATAATGTAGTTTTTGAGACTGTTAGGAGCATCTTCTCTGGTTAACTTACACTTTTTTGGGGGTGTATAAAACCCAACTTCCTACAATGTCAAGAGAAGTTCTCTGTACTCAGTAGGCTCCTTGAAAGCATTGGCTGAGTGCATTCATGCATGGTTACAAGTGAATAATTAAATTGGTAAATTATTTGTGTTAAAAGCAGTGGCAGAATATACTTTCTTCCTTGAAGAATGATCATGTTAACTGAATAAGAAAATGACTAATTTTGTTTAATTTGATTTAGTCACTTCTTTCTCAAGAATTTATTATCCAGGTCTTAGCAACTCCACTTAGGAGTTTTAAAATCTCAGGCAAATTTCCTAACCTCCCTGAGTTTCACTGTCCTCATCTAGAGAATCAGAATAACAGTAGAACCTACCTTATTGATGTGAGAACTGAGTGTGATAAAGCGTGCGAAGCCGTCAGCACAGTGTCCCTCACCGAGTAGGCATTTTATAAGAGCTGACTGTTGCTACAATTGGTGTGACGTTGTTTTCAAGCCAGTTACTCCTCCGATGCATGCCTCATCATCGTGACTCCATCCGTATGGCTCTTGTTTTCTCTCTGCCATTGAGCTGGGAGCTCAACAGCCTGTCAAGTGTGAGGTTCCTCTTAGATGACTGGTCTTGCCCTTTTCATAAGGATTGCTTTTGCCTGAGAGTGACCTATTAAGTTCCTCTCTGAGGGCAGTGGCTTCTCCCTAAAGGGCTAGGTCTGCTTTATTTTTATGTGCAGTAATGTCATAATGCCATTTTCTAAACTGCACTTTTCTTTTTATAAATGCCTTTTGTCATAAGAAAAGTGCCAGGGTAAGTGATACTCAGCTCAATGTGCTCAAAGCCTTTGCATCGTCCCAAGGGACTTCGGTTGGATAGGGTTATTTGGACGAATGGAGATTCAGATGCTTTTCCTAAGGAGGTGGCACAGAACAGAAAAGTGTTGAAGTCAGAATTACCTGAGTTCAAATTATGGATTGGCTTGTAATACTTTATATGTGATCTTTCGTTTCATCTTTATATCTCACAACTTTGTGTGTGTGTGTATGTGGGGGGGTACTTTTACTATCTCCATCTAAAAAGTGAGGAAATAAAGTTTCAGTGAGTGCTCATCATTATTATTACTAATATTATTACAGCTATCCTTCAAAGAGCATATCATTTATTCAGGATGGGCTGTAATAATTAAATGTGGCTGTAAGGACTATTGGGCACTTTTTACATGCCTGACACTATTCTTGACCCTTTCATCATTTATATTATTTAATCCTCACTACAACATTCTAAGGCAGATCTTATTGCTAGCTTTATTGCATAGACAAGAAGACTGAAGCACAAAGAAGTCAAGGAATTTGTCTGAGGTCCTAAAACTAGTACCTTGAAGTGATGAAGCCCGGGTTCCAAGCCAGGCACCCTGACTCCACCCCTCTCGCTCTTAGTTCATAGACGACCCCCTTCCACAATCATTTCTGATCCTTAGCAGCAAAGTAGGGTTGCTTATAGACCTCACTCCACATTTTAAGAAACAAAGTTAGGAATAAAGAAAAGAAAAAAATGACAAAAACCATTAAAGCCCATTGGCGACATAGCTTTACACGAAGCCTTTCTTTCCCAGGCAATGTAAAATGGGGCAGAGGTTTCAGAGAAGAGAAGATAAGCTTATTTTAGAATATAGGCACCATGAAGGCAAGAATTTGTGTCTACTTTGTTTCCTGTTTATCCTTAGCACCAGAAAGGGTCTGGCACACTCTATCGCTTAAGAGAGTAAATGAATGAAGTTGGGTAGTGCATGTCCTTGCTGAAGCAGGTTCCTACATGCTGGGGAATATTTCTGGGGTATTTCCCAAAGAAATATTGCAACTACAGGGGCACTCAAGTATAACTAAGGAAGTCTCAGACTGGTGTGTCTAGAGGTACAGAGGAAATGGCTTGAGCCAATTCTTTGCTACACTCAGAAGCTGGAGATTCAACATCCTCTTTAAATTTGGCAAAAGTTGTTTCGTATTTGAGCCACACTGTTCAGAGTATGGATTGTGAATCTGAAGTCTTTCCTAATTTGTTACCTTTGTATCTCTAATCTTTTAATTTTTTCTATTTATTTCTAATGGTTTTTCTATTTCAAAGAATAGGATTTTCTCCCCTAAACTTACACTTCTGAGAAGATTTTGTCCCCAGATTTTATTCTTCCTTTTCCTCTTGAGCTACTTCTTTTTGATGATTTCCCTATCATCTGGAGTCCATTTTCAGATATTTTTATCCAGGAGGGATAAATAGCTAGCACACAATGCGATCACTGGACGTTGGAAATGCTTTCTGTTGCTCAGGTACCTGAATGACGTGACTTGGCTAGACTTCCAACTTGTCCAACTGTCGGCGTTGCTCCACTGTCCGCTGGTGATTAATAACACAGAAAAGAAGTCTGATGTCAATGTAATTTTTATTTTTATCTTGTATGTAAACATTTTTTCTCTGCCTGAATACTTGAAGGATTAAAAACTTCTTTCTTGGAATTCAAAATCTACATGAAAATGCTTTTTATAAATAGTTCTCTTTACATTTACTTTTCATCCATTCTTCTGGGCTCATTTAACCTGGAGATTTAAGCCTTTAGGTCAGGAAAATGCTCCTTATTATGTACCTAATTATGCTTTTGCCTTTCTTCTGTTTGCTCTCTCACTTTTGGGAAATTTCCTGGATCTATTCTCCACTAAAGTTGTCTTAGTCTTAGTATATTTTCTAACATGTTGTTAGAGAATTAAGCTGGTCTTTCATAGCAGGGATTGGCAAACTATTGCCCATAACTTGTTTAGCCCATGAGCTACAAATGGTTGTTCCATCTTTAAGGGGTTTCTCAGAAAAATAATAATAAACAGCAGCAGCAACAGAGACCGTCTGTGGAGTCCACAGCCTAGAATATTTACTCTCTTACTCTTTATAGACAAAGTTTCGTGATTACTGTTTCTAAATCAAACTGTTTTCCTGCAGTATCCAATCTGTACTTTACTGCCTCAACTTAATTTTTTAATTTATTTGTCCTTTTTGTATCTGAAAAAAAATTCTTTCCTGATCTTAGGTTTATCTTTTTTTATGGATTTAATCATTTTATTTTTCTAGATGTAGCCCTTCTTTGTCTGGCAATATAAAATCAGGAAGTACGTTTCTTATTTTTTTAATTTATTTTTAATTTTTTTAATTTTTTAATTTTTTTGAGGAAGATTGGCCCTGAGCTAACATCCGCTGCCAATCCTCCTCTTTTTGCTGAGGAAGACCAGCCCTGAGCTAACATATAACATATAAAGTCTCCCTTACTTTATATGTGGGACGCCTACCATAGCAATGCCGTGCCAAGCGGTGCCATGTCTGCACCTGGGATCGGAACCGGTGAACCCCTGGCTACTGAAGCGGAACGTGTGCACTTAACTGCTGCGCCACGGGGCTGGCACAAAAATAACTTATTTTAGAATATAAGCATATGAGGATGAGCATTGATATGTATTTTTTTTTTCCCTGCATGATCCCTAGAGCTAGAAAGTGAGCCTTAGGATGTTGACCTCCAGGAAGGCACTTCTTCGGCAGGAAAATTTACTTTGTTGCAAAGTTTGTATATATGTGTCCATATTTATGCTTGCTGTTCCTAAAGTTGTTTAAGCAATTTTCTTTCTGCCAACTGACCTATGACCTCTCCTCACCTACTACCCCCAGATGGAAAGTTGGGATGCCTGTGAGCCATCAAAAATTCTTTTGTTGAGGGGAGGAAAGGAAAGAGCTATCAGAGAGGCTGTTATTTTGCCTTACTCCACCACCACGTGAGGGGAGAGGTGTCACGTCAAACATTCTCTACCAGACATGGCTGTGTTTTTATGTCTGCAGTGTCTTGCCTCGTGGGCTGGCCACATTAGTCGGAGGAACGGCAATGAGTGCCACAGCCTGTTGTATACATCTGGGTACGGAGATAGTTTCTGAAATTCTCCAATTTGCCAGTCTTCTAAGTGTCCTCAAAGGGCCTTTCTTCTCTCTTGACTCATGCCAGTTTGAGATTAGTAATTCCCAGAGCCCTGTTGGAACATCTTGTTCACTTATTGCCCATGTGAGTCCTTTCTCCACATCCTTCACTTCTGTTGATTTGCCAGCTGGGTATCGCCTTTCATACTCTAATCTTACCTTTACTGTATCTTAAAGAAATCCTTTAAAACGTTTGTCTTAATGACAAATATCTTCCCTGTTTTCTAGCATTGATAAAGTTTTAAATATAATTTTCATTTTCATTTTGGACATTTCAAAGAAATTTTGAGAGAGAAGAGAATTGATTGTCCTTAAATAGCTATCTTTAAACATACGTGCTTCAGTGCATTTCCACAGAATTAATTCTTTTAACCTTCAGACAACCTTGTGAAATGAAAAAATTTTCTTTAACCTTCACATTCCATATAAAGAAAACAAGCTTCAGAGAAATTAAGTGGCTGTTTCAGGGTCACACGACCGGTAAGTGGTCTCCACTTCCATGTCTCATCCTCTGTCCTCCACTCAGAGATTTATGCAGAGTTGGAACAGGTCCACCCACATGGAGTGATTAGTTGTAATGCGAGCAATGTCCCTGGCCTAAAACATCAACCACATCACCTTCCCTTCCACCATTATTATAAAACTATTGGATAAGAGAATCCAGTCCTTAGAACTCAGTGAGAACATTAATTTTCTTTACTGTGACCAATTTAAGAAAATTGATCCAGACTATGCTGGGGTGTGTACCTTCTGATGTGTTGGTATCTGACTTTCATCCATTTGATCTCCTTACAGGTCAATGTATCCTATTCCCTCAACTTGGTGTTTAAAAGGCGAGTGATTTGTATCTATCAGCTCAGCAGTGACAACAGGGCTAAATCCATCATTTAGTATTACTTGCTCTTCCTGCACAGGCTGCCAAATGCCTCCCAAAGCCACTGAAATTGATGGTGACAATTTTCCACATTCTTCATTTGTGGTTTACACTGTGACTCTCCTCAACTTCAGTCTCTCTAGGGACTAAATCCAGTCTGTTTTGTGTTAGATTTTGCAGTTATAACCTATTTCATCTTTTGAAGTTGCACTTGAAAGAGCCTTTTCTTACATCTGTGAATCAGCCAAACCAGTTACAGGTAGTAAGACTTCCTTTTTGCGTTCTGTTTCTTTTCTTTGTTTCCTTTAAACTGATCAGGAGGAGTATATTATAATTTGGGGGTGTCAAATGCTTCCAGCATTTCTCTTTTGATTTGATCATCTCCCTGTTTTGTTGGATTTTATTTTACCATGAGATGTAATTCCAGTAAGTTGCTACACCTATACTCAGTTTTGGGCCAACTCGCTCTGTGAGACTGGTTATATTGAAAGCATGTCTGACAGCAGAACAGTGAGTAGCACCTTCATGGTTAATGGGAGTTTGTTGGGAACAAAGAGAGGAAGCAGAATTGCTTGAGTAACAGGCATTAAGGACAATTTTAGCTATGCAATATCGATATAGACAGCCATCATCCACGGCACTAAAGAGAGATGGGGCTGTTTATTTTCAGCAAAAGCCTCGTACAATTCATGAAGCAAAGAGAGAGGGCTCCAAAAAGATAGAAGCTACTGAGACTGGTTAAGGCTATCAAACAGGAATATTTCCTTAGTTCACTTATCCTGCAGCATATGGAATGGAACTTTTTTTTTACCTCTGAACACTGAATTGGCCTAGAAATTCTACAACAATATGGAAAATATTTTTAAATTTGCTATTGTTTTTGCATTAGGTTTTGTCTGTTTTCAAATTTATTTTGTGAAGTTCATTAATAACTGAGATTTCTAATCTTTAAAATCTGTGGGGCTTTGCCTACATTATTTTCCTCTTTCAAGCCTCTTTCAAGCAATCTCTATGTATAGGATTGCTGTAAAGGTAATGCAATCGATAAAATTATGGCTGTCAAATTCAAACAGCATCAATTAGAATTTTTAGTATCTATGCCATTGTAAAGCAAACATCTCTTCTTGAAAATATTCTATATTGAAAGTTCTTAGAAAGCTGCTTTGAGCTCAAGATAATACTGAATGTGAACAAAATCTATGCCCTAACTGTGAGGGATAATTTTTCCTAAAGGGGATAGCTGGCACATTATGTTTAAATGGATCAAAGCATAAAAGCTGGTGTTTCATAATTGAAGTTTTAGTTGGAACGTATATTTGGGATGTGGGGAGGGAAAATAGGCAATAGTGGAATTATGGTGTAGAGAACGGACTTCTCTCAATTAAGTAAAGTAAGCGTAATAAGTATGTTCCACATTCATTAAAGTGGAAACAGTGTTCAAGCAAGAGTAGACTGATCCACAAGCCATACAGTCACTTACTCCACGACTGGCTTTTTCTTCTCTTTATCTGTATCCTCTTCCTTGTATCCAATTCCTGCTAATGAGGTCAATCGTGGGCACACAACATCCATGGAGGGATGACGGAGGAGAGATGTTCAGCTTATGAATGCCCTTATTTCTGCACCTGTTGCTGCTTCATAAACTCTGACTCTGGTGGTAATTTCTTATGAATTTCCTCAGAGCTCCTCAGGAAGCTTTATTAGGAGGTTGATTCTGAAGTTCGCTTCACTGGCTATAGCTTTGTTATTCTACCCTAGAAAATACGTGGCACAAATAAAGCATTTGAGAGTGATAGAGAAGGAAGCTTTTTTCACATTTGTGTTGCTAACCCTAAGTTCCTTCATTGTATTTTTTCATTCTTTTTTTTTTTTAAGATTTTATTTTTTTCCTTTTTCTCCCCAAAGCCCCCCGGTACATAGTTGTGTATTCTTCGTTGTGGGTTCTTCTAGTTGTGGCATGTGGGACGCTGCCTCAGCGTGGTCTGATGAGCAGTGCCATGTCCGCGCCCAGGATTCGAACTAACGAAACACTGGGCCGGCTGCAGCGGAGCGCGTGAACTTAACCACTCGGCCACGGGGCCAGCCACTTTTCATTCATTTTTTTAATGTCTTATATTTATATCAGGATTTTTCTCCTTCAATACTTTGCAATCCTCAGTGAAATGTCATAACTTAGAGTGGTTTATTCCGTTATGGTTCCTTCTGTAGTCACATTTATTTTAGAATATTGTAAATCAAATAATATCTGAACAGCTTCCATGGAGGGAGAAGCAATTCTAAATTGAAAAATTTCTGGACTCCAAAACTGAAACCCTGTGTGGTTAATGGAAGTGGGGTAGCCACACATAGAGTAGGTAGAAAGTTCTTAATAAGAAATTACTGAGGACAAATTTCAAGTCATGTACCAAAATGTTGACAGCTATCTGTGCCAGGGCTCTGGGTGCAATCTTTCAATGGCTCCAGACTCCTTATGGAATAAAGGTAAAGCTGCTTGACATGGTGTGCAAGAGCCCCTGTGACCTAGCTCTGGATGTCTCTTCTGTCACCAGCTTTGAGAAATAGTTACCTACGTACAAGGCAGTCTCATATTTCCGTTCCTGTCCCTATGCTGTCCATTTATTTGGGAGTGGATTTACCTTCCCGTATTTTCCAGACTAAACTCTTTACATTCATCAGAGTAGCTTAAGTATGACCTTTTTAGAAAGCTTTCTCAGACGCGCTCTGGTCCAAGATGGTCTAAATGATTTTTGTTTGTACTCTCATAACTCCCTATGCCTACTTCTTAGATGAATAGCACACACCATATTGTATGTGGAGTTGTTTGTTTGCACATTGTTTCCGCTCTTTCTTTGTGTTCCTGGGAACCATCCCAGTGCCTGACACAGACTACAATCAGATATGTGTTTGTTGCCACATTAAAAATAGAACAACAAACAGATGGAGCAACAACTACAAATAGATAAATGCCAGTCTAATCAGAAAGAGTACAAGAAATGAAAACTCGTTTCAACTTTAGTGTATGTAGAAATTCTATCATGCCTACTATCATGAGATTTCATACACATGAACTTTGGTTACTTCTGTCCTCAAAAGTAGAATTTCCTTAGTGTTGTTTGCCTAGTGGATAAATCCAAATGCCTATGTAGGCATAGAAAATTGGAATTCTAGCCCCTAATTTCCCTATCCCATTTTCTTCTACTACTCATTCTGTACTTACAAGCTTCACCACCTGTTAACCATATGATTTGAGGGAGTAATTGTTTCTCTTGGCACCTAAATTTTCTTATCTGTAAAATGGAAATAAATGGTATATTCTTTATAATATTAATGAAATAGTTATAAAAACTACTTAGTTCAGAACCCTTGTTCAAAATGTTAATTACTATTAATATTGAGATACATATTGTGACTTCCAAACATTTTACTCCATCCAAACATATTTGCAAGCAGATCTTGGATATATTTGTGCTTTTCTGCCTCTTTGCTTTTGCTTTCATTATTTCTATTTTCCTATTCAAATTGTAATCAGCATTCAGGATTCAGGCTTCCAGACTTAATTCAGAATCTAACTGCTTTGTAAAGTATTCTCTGACCATCCAACCTGATATAATCTTTCTCTCTTTTTATTTTTATAGAAATTATCATGTTTACAGTACATGTGGAAATTATTGAATTCATTCATGCACTCATCCAACAAATATTTACTGAGCACTTGCTGTGTATAAGTCATTCTGTTAGATAATAGAAATAAGTGGTAAATGAGATACCACTATCACTGTTTCCAAGGAATTTTTGATGTAAAGGTTTATAGAAGGAAATCTGGAGCCAGATTGTACACATTTGTAAGCAGGTTCCATCACTTACTGATTACATGACCTGGGGCAAGTTACTTAAACTCTTTGAGTCTTACCAATGGAAATTGCTGAGGAGAGTTTCTAGCACAAAGTAAGCACTGAATAAATGTTAATTACTATAAGCATATTATTATTATGGTATTGATATTACATTTTAGTAAGAGTAAATGACCTTAAACGACTATGCAATTAGTTTTTATCATAAAAATATTTTTTGTTTAATATTTAAGAAATAATTCAAAGAGTCTGAGAATATATCTGAGGCTCTAATTTAAGATTCAAAAATACTTAGAGATGAGCAGACATTTTAAATGCCAATGAAATATTTTCAAAGACACTAGGGAAAAATGAAGACTATAAGATAGGGAAAGAAAAGCTGCCTGAGAGACTTCCACTTCCAGAAACGGCTAACTAGTTGATTTGGACTAATCCTTCCAGCAATGATAACTAAAAGAACTTGTCAAAAATCTATAAGATGGTAAGATAGTACCAGATCAAGAAAAGGGGAAGATAATAGCCAATGAATTTTACCAGAGCTGCTTTTACCCAGGGACAATTTTCCAAAGCATATGAGAGCTAGGTCTCCATGAACAATAACTAAGGGACAGGAATCAAAGTCCTCTAGCCACCAGGAGCAAAACCCCCAGAGAATTTCCAGTTGTCTTCCCTCTTCAGTTGCAAATTCTAGGAAAGTTGTTAACAGGTAAGTAGAACTTTGAGACAAATTCCTAGAACTGAAGGGAAAGGATCAAATTTAAGTCCTCTCTAAAAGTCGAAACCTTGTGTTAGGTGGCCCCTGTTCTGGGCAGGGACCCAAAAAGCCTACACTATAGTGTGGGGATAGGAATAATATCCTGATCATCTAGGTATCACAGAAAATCCTAATGCTGTGGGCTTGGACTTTTAATTTCCCAGGAAATTGGAAGAGGGAAAAAATAAAATAAAATAATTTCTGACACAAGATAATAAAATTATAGATCTCAAATTATTTCTAAAAGGAATTTAGCAAATAAAGTATCCAGCAAGCAGTTGAAGTTTATGAGGTACATAAGGCAATAAAATACAAACTAAAATCAGCAGAAACAATCACCAACAGAAATAAACTCACAAGGGTAAAAACATGGAAATTATCCAACACAGAATGTAATAGCACTATGTCATTACATTCTTAGAAATAAAATTTAAGTGCAAAAAGTTTCTGCAAAGCATTGGAAACCACAAAACATGATATTGCAGATTTGAAAAATATCCAACTAGAAACGATATACCTGAAAAATATAATAACTGATATTAAAATTAACAGATGACCCTTATCATGGAGGAGATACAACTGAAGAGAGAATTAGTGACTCGGAAGATAGATCAGAAGAAATTCATAATGAAAAATGGAGAACTGGAAAGACAGAAATATAATTGAGAGAGTATGACTATAAAGGGTAAAATGAGAATGTCTAAAATCCATTTATCAATTAGAATTCCAGAAGAGTGGAGAAAGAAAATGAGAAGAAGCAACATATGATGAGATAATTATTGACAATTTTCTACAACTGATCAATAAGCCCAACAAATGTCAAATGGCATAATTAAATGGAAGCCTACATTTGAACACATACAGTGAAAGTGCAGAAAACAAAAGTGCATGTAAATTCCAAACTAGGGAAAACATGGAATAGCATAAACCGGTTGTGGTGGCTTTGCAATATGTCAACTTGGCTAAGCTAACCTACATCTCCCAGAATTCCTATCCTGTAAGTTTCTGGTTAGGGTGGTCCACAGGAGAAATTCTTGTGGGGGATTTAGAAGGTGGGAGTGAAGGAGTAGTCTTTCTGTAGCTCACATGTTTTTCTTTACCTGCGGGACTCCCCATTGACTTGAGTCAGCGGCCAAGCTTGAAACTGCTCATCTTTCTTTGGATTGTCCTTTACCTTCTCTGACTCCTAAGCCAGGGGAGAGTGTATTTAGCAACAATACAAAGGCTCTTGGCTTTTGCAGGACACCCATGTCACCAAGGTTAAAGACAACAAAAACTGACACAGATTTCAGTCTGTACTTGTGGACTCCTGCTCGTCCTTGTGAGTTCCAGCTTGTTTTTGCTCTCTTCTGCTTTTCTTCCACATTTCCTTCCCAACTGCCTACCCTACGGATTTCAAGCTCTAGCATCAGAAGGGAAAATGACAGTGTTATAGAGACTGCTACCAACTCCCATAATTGCATAAGGTTAAATTCATGTGATAAATCCCTTTGTATCTATCTTTCTCTATGTATATCATCACCTTTCCTAGTGGCACTGTTTCTCTAATTGAACACTGACTGATGTGATAGTCAATTATGACAAATAGATGCAAAAAAATAACGATAAACAAGAACAATCATTACATAGAGAAGCCAAATGGTAAGGTGGTAGCTCTAAGCGCAAATACATTAGTAATTACATGATGAAAAGACTAAATGCTGTATATAAAAGACAAAGATTGTTGAACTAGACTCAAAAACACAAAACAAACCGTATGTTGTTCACAAGAGACATATGTAAAATGTATGAAAAAATAGAAAAAGAATAGCAAAATAAACTCAGAGAAAAAAGAAGGAAAGAAACAGTAAATGAAATAACACAAATAATCACATATAACACAACTGTATAATAGAGGTGAAAAAGAGGACATCACTAGAAATGCTAAGAAATTTCAAAGAAAATATAAGGATTTTATGGAAAACTTAAAGCTAATAAATATTAACATTTAGATGAAATGAACACATTCTAAGAAAAATGCAGCTTAACTCTGACACAATGATAAATAAACATTAAATATTTTAGGAAGAAAGAACTCTAATTCTTATACAAATTTTTTCAGAATAAAAAAGAGATTTCTCAACTCATATTTTGAAGGCAATGTGATCTTGGTTTTATTACCTAGAAAATTTTAAAAACCTACAGACCAATCTCTGTCATGAACATAGATATTAAAGTCCTAAATAAAATATTAGTAAGCCAAAACTGTCTATAGATAAAAAGAATAATACTTCCCAATTAAGTTAGGTTCATGTCAGGGTACAAGGTTGGTTTTACATTAACAAATGAAATAATGTAGTTTGCCACATTAGCCTAACAAAGAAGAAAAATCATATGATTATCCCATTAGATGCAGAGCAAGCGTTTGCTGTAATTCAATATCTAGTTATGCTAGAAATTCAGAAACTAGGAAAATGAGAGAATTTCTTTAACTTAAAGTGAGAGCAAGCATCACACTTAGTATAATCTGGGAAACATTTCCTTGGAGATCAGAGCATAGAAGTTTGTGGTTATCACTGCTTCAATTATTGCAACAAAAGATATTAAATGTATAACTATTGTGAAAGAAGAACTCAAAATGTAAGGTAAAAAAGCCTAAGTACCACTCTACAACCACCAGATTGACCAAATTTTAAAGTTGAAAACATCAAATTGGTGAATACATGGAGCAATAAGATCTCTCATAAATTGATGGTGGAAATACAAAATGGTCATGGCTACTTTGGAAGGCGGCTTGCCACTATCTGGAAGTTGCTGAAAACATACATATTACGTGGTCTGGCAATTCCACTCCTATGTGTACATAAGTAAAATAGGAAACATAGACAAGAATGCTCATAGCAAGGCTGTTCATTATAGCTCCAAACTGGAAATGCCCAAATTTCCACAAACATTAGAATAGGTCAACAGACTACTGTATATTCACCCCAAAATATTAGACCTCAATATATACAGACACATGCAAAAAAGTGAATAAACCTTCAAAATGTTGAGTGAAAGAAGCCAGATATCAAAGAACAATCTACTGTTTGATTTATATTATATAAATTTCAAAAACAGGCAACAAATTAAACCACAGTGTTTCGAGATGAACAATTAGATAGTTTTACTATGAAAGATGGAAAAAGAAGTGAATTTCACAATACTCAGGGGCATGGTTAGCATTGAGGACAGGAAGGGCATCCAGAGGGAGCCCCCAGGCCTTCCAGATGCTGGCCATGTGCTGGCTCTTGACATTGGTGGGGGTTACAGGGATGTTTATTTTTATAATTTGTTAAGTTGTATATTTGCCTTTTTGGATTTTCTGTATGTTTGTTACATATTACAACTTAAAAACAAGTCAGTGCAGAAAGACAACAGAAATGAAATCAATGATTGACAGGGCAGAAATAAGAATCTCAGGGTCAGATGATGATGTATGATTGTGTACGTATGGAGAAGAGTTTCAGAGATCTACAGATTCTCCAGCCCCCGGGTGGCTAGGTGTGAAAGTGAAGAAGTAGGCAGGGCCCACGAACAGTGCAATTTTATTGAAGGGGTTTAAATACATGAGTGACTTGATCAGACTTGCATTTAGCTTTAAAATGCTACTTTTAACTTGGCTTGAGGTGCTAGGGCTTTGTCCCTTAACTGGATGCTAAATGCTTCTAGATTCTTTCTGGTTATAGCCCCTAGTGTAGTGTCTTTTCCATTGGTACAGCCTCAATAACTATTTGTGCATTGGATTTACTAAGAAATTGGCCCTCTGTAAATATTATATTAATTTGAACAAAATCTTCTTTGACATTGTAATATAGGCATAATAATATGAGGCTTCTGAAAATTATTGGGATTATATTTGTAAGTTTTCCTATTCTACACATGAATATAATTAGCATTGACATTGTGTCTAAATGCCTAATGCAATGACTATAGATTAATACTTTTGGTGGAATTCAGGCTAAATGTTACTTTAGCACAAAAATATAATCAACCAACCAACTAACCAACAAAATAAACAAACAAACAAAAATACGCCTTAAATGAAATTCTGCCTGAATTATTTAGAGAATTGCTTTTATTCTTCATTTAATACTGCATATGTAGATGCAGATTTGATTGATTATAAAATGGTTTTGAGTCACTCCTCCTAGGACTGTCATCTAAGAACTGACTTCAAATCAGTTATTTCTGAGCTAACATTTTAGCAACAGTCTTATGACTTTCTAGATAAGAGATGCATGAAAATGCATAGTAATTCAAGCCCTGATAATAGTGTTTATAATGTACAAATACATTAAATATTACTAGAATGTTAATGAAATATTAAAGCTGTGACCTGAAATAAAAAGAACGCAAGAAGTACTAAACTTAAATTAGCATTGCAGGATTGTCTTAACACTCATTGAACATTCCATATAGCAAAACACATTTAGCAGGAGAAATGGTAGCCATAAGATTTAACAAGAATACTTTTTCGGTTTGAAACCTCATCTGTAAAGTAGCAGTGTTACAATCTGTTTTTATTCCTTCTAATTTATTTTCCAGAGAGAAGGTAAGATAATTGCAATAATGGAAGGAAAAGAAAGGCTTACTAAATCAAATAATTGTTTAGTAGAATTATGGGCAACTTAAAGTAACCCATAAAAAGTATATATTTTTGCCCAGTATTAGTCAAATTTTTCCATTAAAAAATATATATGTACGGTGATGTCTCGTCTAGGTGCTATATATAATGGCTTTGTATTCCCTCATTTCCTACCTGGGCATTTAAAACAGCAAGTTTACAAAGATAACTACATTGGTGAGCAGAGCTTTGCGATTTTGAAGGGGCATTGGCTGATTGCCTTGAGAAATACGCAACAGATTCCATGCAACATCGTGCCATTTAAGAGGCTCCTGAGCTAAGTTTCTCCCTTCTGGCTTGTGACTCAGGATAGGGAAAGTGGAATCTGACCACTGTTATTTAGACTTCTGTCCAGAATTATTATTGGGAAAGTGGAATCTGACCACTGTTATTTAGACTTCTGTCCAGAATTATTATTGGGACTATATCACTTTTTGATGTCAATTCCGAGTGTCTGTGAGAATTAATCTGTAATACTCAATGCTGGTGTCTATAGGTTGGCATTCAAGGCTTTGTGCAATTTGGTTTGGCCTTTACTTCCAGTTTATCCTCTCTTATTTGAAGCATTCACTCCTACACCTATTTACCTATGTCTGCCTCCTAAATGTTGTACATTTACCTACATGTTTACTCTTAAAAGAAATGTGAGTATCCCTTCTGTTCATATACAGGAGGTGATCTTGCCCTCCTTCAAAGTTCAAGTTAAATTTTAATTTTCCTATGAAACATCTTATGATTTCTCTCTGGAAAGGGTGAGTCTTAAAGTCCTCTGACATTTTTTTCATGACTTTAGACAGTCTTTATTTACAGCTTGTTGCAGTCGTATAAGTTCACTCAAATGGAATGTAAAGTCCCTAAAAGCAAAAACTATCATGTGGCCTTTAGCACAAAGCCTTGCTTTAAGCAAATGTCCTTCCATCCTGACCTGATGTCTTCAAGATTCTAACCCTGACTTGGTGAACTCCTCCAGATCACACACTAGAAGGTAGTCCTGGTGGATGCTTAATGTACCAGTTTGTTTTCACCAGGTAAGGCTGCAGTAACTATCGTTGATCTTGTTGACTCATAGCAGAAGTGTATTTCTCATTAATGGTATTTGCAGACTACAGTGGCTGTATTGGTATGCATTGGTGTGGCCCTTGTGTCTTCATTCCAAAATTGAGGCTGAAGAAGCAGCCCCTAATCCTGACCGACCCATCTCATGGCGGAGAAGAAAAGGCAAGAGTGCCGGCAGAAGCACACAAAGGTTTGTAAAGCCTATGCTTAGAATTGGCAAAATGTCTCTTCTGCTCATATTTCCGGGTCCAAGGCAAGTCAGATGGCCCAGCCTGACAATGAGGCAAGGAAGTAGATGCACATAGAGAGATACTGAAAGCTCACTGCGATCTGTGGGGATGTGTAATGCTCTTACTGGGAAGGCAGGCGATTGTACGGTCTACCACACTTAGGACTCACAGTGCTATTCTTGTTCTCCGCTTGTTTTGGGACTTCCCCAAGGTTGATCCTCATTTCTTCCGTGGTTTGATACTCATATTGGTTATTTTTTATTAGCTGTTGACATTTGAATTCATTTTTAAATGCATATTCTGCCTCCTCCTCTGGCTCTATTTCTGCTATGTGACCCAGGTAAAACTCCCTGTGGCTAGAGTAGCTCTCATTTATACACTTAACAGTATATCAGCAACCACTGTGTAAACTCCAGACAATCGTTACTACATACATATTGAATAATTTTTAATAATTAAAACTAAAATTTGAAATTAAATTAAAATTTTAATTTTAATATTGTTTAACCAGTGGCATTAATTTTTGTTCTGTATTCGTTGTTACGGAACTCCAGGGTCCATCTTATTGAGCACTAAGCTTAGAGCACCTGCTTTTGTGTTACCTCTGGAAGTGTTGAGGGTAGCAATTATGATATCCTACTTGAACCAAAGAAAGAGGAAGAGTTTACCTCCATCACTATTCTGGGAGGTTCTTTTCTATTAGCAGAGCCTGAGAGAAAACTTAGAAAATATACTTTACATTCAATAGCCCTTTTAAAAAGTTTTCTGGACAAAGTGGTAAATTCTGGCCAGAATGACTTTCACAAATTCACAGTAGTGAAGGAAAACTCTGAAAGTTAACCTAAATCCAACTAGAACTTAAATGAAGCAATGTTTTGTGTTGCCTGAGTTTTCATTAAGTCTGTACAATTTTTAAATTTTTTAACTTAAGTTATAGGTGTAATAGAAATAATCTGTACTCCTAGTATTAAAGGAAAGTGATTATGGGTTCAAAGCTATTATTAGCTTTAGTTTTATGAGTTATAGGTTTACATTTACCTTCCTATAGTTGTTTTTCCTTGGGGACAGGATCTCAATCAATAAAACATTAAGTAGTGTTGCATAAGACGGTGTGTTGGCATATAATTTTTCATAGTATCAACTTGTGTTCTTTTGAATTTAATTTACTGATGTTCTACAAATTAATGTATTACAGTCTAAAAGTAAATAAGACCTTTACGAAGAGCTAAACATTGGAGATGTACTGGTGAGTAAAATCAGAAAGTCTGCTTTTCTGGAACTTAGAGCATATTGAGGAAGTCAGCCACTAAAAACATGATCATAAAACAAACACATAATAAGAAATTTTGATAAATTTTCTCAAGGAAAGAAGCAGTGTTATGAAGGTATATAACCAAGGAGGCTCATATAGATTCAGGGGTCAGAGAAACTTCTCCGAGGGACAGAGTCTCAAGCTCAGATCTAGAGGATGAATCGGAGTTAAGTAAGCAATATGTGAGGTGGGACTGAGGAATTCATGTCACTCCAGGCATAGGAAACAGTACATGAAAAGGCCTTGTGGTTGATGCTTGCATGGTGGGCTCTAGGAAATAAAAGAAGGCCAGAACCACTGAAGAACAGAATGTGAGGGGTAGAGAGTGTGACATGAAGCTGGAAAGGTTGTCTTCCCAACACAAGCAGGGATTAGAGCCTGCATTGAGTATTATAGTCTTTATTCTTAGTTTAATGGGGAATGATTGAAGGATTTTAAGAAGGAGTATAATTAGATCACATTTAAGTTATTAAATTGCTTTAGCTTCAGGGTAAAAAGTCTCTGAGAAATGGTGGCATGGGCCAAGTAAATGGAGGGATGTCAGTAAGGAGGCTAATATGGTAGTTTAGGTGGGGCTAGAGCATGTACAGTGGGTGTAGAGAGGACTGAATAAATTCAAGAGATATTTAGGGAAGAGTCAAAGATGACTTTTATGTTCCAGACTTGTTCAGTCAGTTGAACAATAATCAGATGAACAATAGTCCCATTTAGGGAGATGTGGAATGTTAAACAACAAGTAGATTTTACTTTAGATTGAAGATTTAAAATTTGGTCTCATAGATGTTGAGTTTGAGGTATTATTAAGATACCTAAGAGTAAAAGATGAGTAGACTGCTTAATATAAGTATGTAGTCTTAGAGCAGGGATCTTGGCTGGAGATATAAATTTAAAAGCTATTGACCTAGACCTTAAAGAGCTCCCGTGTTTACAGTCCAATTAGAGAATGATGGATCTGCAAAGAAGCTTGAATCACAGTAGCCAGAGGGATAGGAGGCACATGGAAAAGGAGATATCTTAGAAGCCAAATGAAAAGATCATGGAGAGGATAAGAGAAGAATGCTCAAGAGTATCAAATGCTGCATAGAGATATGCAGATCTCTATGTGTTGTGTGAATCAAAAATTTCACTGGATTTGAGCAATTTGAAAGTCATTAGTTAATTTGATGCGAATGATTTTGCCCTGATGAACAAATTGGAGTAGAGTGAAGAGGGAGTGGGAAATAAGGAGATGGACACAATAAGATTAGACAACTCAAGAGAGAAAAAAGCTATTATTGTAGCTGGAGGGGAATATTTGGATCAAGGAATTTGGTCTTTTCCTCTTAAATGGTAAGAGAGTCTTGAGCACATTTAAATACTTAACTGGAATAATTCATTTAATCATAGTTAACAGGACAGAGAGAAGATACTTGACAGGATATGCCAGCTATTTCCAGAGTGGGAACATGTACCCCAGAGAGTGAAGAAGATATACTAGAGAGTAGCATGTGTATATATATGAGTAAATATAATATAAACTTGGGGTATATCCTCAAATTCATTTTCAATATATGGCACATACAATATTAATTTCTATTATTTAGAGACTACATATCTGAGGCTTCTGCAAAATCTGAAGGGAACAAAACTTTTTCAAAACTCTTCATTATGGGCTTTCTATATGTTAAGGTAAGCCATTTAAAATCACAAATTAATAAATATTCAACTATTTTATATTATACTTTATTCCAAATTCTTCCCGAAATATGACAGAAAATGACATTATCCCAGAAAATGACATTACCTGATTTTTCTCTCATTGTCCAACTCTTTCCACGTCATAAAAGCTAATACTGCAATCAGAGGCTCTCTAAAAGTGGAGCTTTTGGTGAAGTCAGACTCACTTCAGCTTTAAGAACACACATGGGCTGAAAATAAACAGATACAAAAAGTTATTGCATGCAAACTGTTAACCAAAAGAGAGCAAGAGTGGCTATACTTGTATCAGATAAACTAGACTTACAGTCAAAATCAGTCAAAGGAGGCAAAGAAAGTCACTACATAGTGAAAAAGGGATCAATTCATCAAAAGCATAAACAATTATAAATATATATGCACCTAACACTGGATCACCTAAATATTTAAAGCAAATATTAGCAGAACTGAAGGGAGAAATAGACGGCAATACAATAGTAGCTAGAGACTTCAGTACCCCAACTTTTAAATTGGGTAGATCATCCAGACAGAAAATCAACAAGGAAACAGAAGACCCAAATGACACTATAGAATAAGTGGATCTAACAGACATATACAGAACAATCCACCCTACAGCGCCAGAATACACATTCTATTCAAGCTCACACGGAACATCCTTCAGGACAGATTGTAAGTTGGGCCACAAAATAAGACATAACAAATTTAATAAGATTAAAATCATATCAAGCAACTTTTTCAACCACAATGGTATGAACTAGAAATTATTAACTGGAGGAAAACTGAAAAATTCACAAATATGTGAAAATTAAACAATGCAGTTCTCAATAACCAATGGGTCAAAGAAGAAATCAAAAGAGAAATAAAAAAAAATCTTGAAACAAATGAAAATGGAAGCACAACTCACCAAAACCTATGGGATGCTGCAAAAGCAGTTGTAGGAGGAAAGTTTATAGCAATAAATGCCTACATTAAGTTAAAAAAAAAAAGGATCTCAAATGAAAAACCTAGCTCTACACCTCAAGCAACTAGAAAAAACAAGAACAAACTAAGCCCAGCATTAGTAGAATGGAATATTATTTAGCCATACAAAAGAAGGAAATCCTGCCATTTGTGACAAAATGGATGGAACTTGAAAACGTTATGCTAAGTGAAATAATTAAGACAGAGAAAGCCAAATACTGTATGATCTTACCTATATGTAGAGTCTAGAAAAGCTGAACTCATAGAAGCAAGACTAGAATAGTGATTTCCAGGGGCTGAGGGTTAAGGTAATGGGGAGATGTTAGTCAAAGGGTAAACTTCCAGTTGTAAGATGAATAAGTTCTGGGGATATAATGTAGAGCATGGTGACTATAGTTTACCTTACTGTGTTGTATACTTTAAAGTTGCTAAGAGAGTAGATTGCAAATGTTCTCACCACACATAGACACATACAAAAGATAACTATGTGAAGTGATGGATATGTTAACTAACCATATTGTGGTAATCATTTTGCACTGTATATGTAACTCAAATCATCACCTTGTACACATTAAACTCACACAACGTTGTATGTCAATTATATCTCAATAAATCTGAGGGGAAAATATAAAGAAATAAGTAAATAAGGCACCTTTTCCTATATTCTTGCTAATAGAAGCAATTTAGTAGTTATAAGAAGGACGTTGATGTTCAACTTCCTCTAACATGAAGGGAAGATATAATCCTCTTTTTCTTTTTTTTTTTTTTGCTTGAGGAGGATTAGCCCTGAGCTAACATCTGTGCCAATCTTCCTCTACTTTATATGTGGGCTACCGCCACAGCATGGCTGATGAATGATGTAGGTCTGTGCCCAGGATCCGAACCCAGAAACCTGGGCTGCTGAAGTGGAGTGCACTGAACTTAACCACTAGGCCATGGGGTCAGACCCAGTCATCATTTTTTAAAAGAATTAATAAAAAATTTTTATTGCAAATTCAACAAGAGGAGGCCCAAGCATTTATAAAACTAATACTACAGAATGAGAGCAACATCCTATGAGAAGCAGTATTTTTTATGTTATAAAACTTTGTTTTTCAGAGCAGTTTGTGTTCGCAGCAAAATTGAGCAGAAGGACAGAATTCCCATACACTCCTTGTCCCCACACATGCACAACCTCTCTCATTATCGATATGCCACATCAGAGTGATACATCTGTTACTACTGATGAACGTACTTTGACACATCGTTATCACCCAAAGCCTGACGTTTACATCAGGCTTCAATCTCGGTGTTGTGCAATCTACCAGTTTTGACAAAGGTATAATCACATGTATCCATCATTGTAGTATCATCTCGAATAGTTTCATTGCCCTAAAAATCCTCTGTGCTCTGTCCATTCATCCATCCCTCCTCCCAACCCCTGGCAACCCTTGATCTTTTCAATGTCTCCATAGTTTGCCTTTTCCAGAACATGATATAGTTGGAATCATACAGTATGTAGACTTTTCAGATTTGTTTCTTTCACTTAACAATACTCATTTAATTTTTCTCCGTGTGTCAAAGAAAACTCCAGCTGGTCAGTAGTTAAAGTTGTAAAAATATTTGGCTCAAGAACCATGGCAATAGGGAAAAGGAGACCTTCGCATAGGATTGGGCTGTTTTGAATACAACATGAACAAATGGAGATTTATAGCAAAGGAACAGGGTGGGTGTCCATAGATGGAAAATTACTGAGGAAAAATTGAGGTTAAAGGAGAATTTCTGGCTAAACAGACTTGACAGGATTTTTCTTGCTGGCAAGCCACGGGAATCAGACATTGAGCATGGGAGATTCTTTGTAACTGACTTAGAAAGATTCTCGCTCACATTAAGCAATGTGAAGACGGACACAGAAGTCCAAATGTTGAGTCTCAGGTAGGAAGAGGTTTCAGAGGACTGAACTAAAGTTTAAGGAAGGAGTCTTTGTCAAGTCATTTCATGGCTTGATGGCTTATTTCTTTTTAGTGTTGAATAATATTCCACTGTCTGGATGTACCAATGATTATTTATCTATTTACCTTCCATTCACATTCCATTCTCTAGATGTACCACAGTTTATTTATCCATTCACCTGCTGAACATCTTGGTCAATTTCAAGTTTTGGCTATTATGAATAATCTTGCTGTAAACAACTGTGTTCAGGTTTCTGTGTTGATATACGTTTTCAATTCACTTGATTTATACCAAGGAGTGCAATTGCTGGATCATATGGTAAGACTATATTTAGTTTTCTAAGAAACTAGCTTCCAAATTTTTGTAACATTATGCATTCCCATGAGTGATGAATGTGAGCTCCTATTGCTTCACCTCATTGTCAGCATTTGGTGTTGTCAGTGTTTGGGATTTTGGCCATTCTAATAGGCGCATAGCGGTATCTCATTGTTTTACTTTGCATTTCCCCAGTGACATGTGATGTTGAATGTCTTCTCATATGCTCACTTGTCATCTGTCATCATCACATTGGTGAGGTATCTGTTTAGGTCTTTTGATCATTTTTTAATCAGGTTGTTCATGTTTTTATTATTGACTTTGAGTTCTTTGTACATTTTAGATAACAGTCCTTTATGAGATGCATCCTTTGAAAATATTTTCTCCAAGTAGTTTATCTTTTCATTCTCTTGAAATTGTCTTACTCAGAGCAGACCTTTTAGATTTTAATGAAGTCCAGCTATCAATTATTTTTTTCATGGACTGTGTACTCTGTTTTGTATCTAAAAAGTCATCACCATTCTCAAGGTCATCTATGATTTCTCCTATGGTATCTTCTAGAAATTTTATACTTTAGCATTTTACATTTAGGTCTATGATCCATTTTGAGTTAACTTTTGTGAAGGGTGTAAAGTCTGTGCCTAAATTAATTTTTTACATGTGGATGTCCAGTTGTTTCAGCACCATTTGTTGAAAAGACTATCTTTGCTTCAGTGTATTGCCTTTGATCTTTTGTCAAGGATAAACTGACTATATTTATGTGGGTCTATTTCTGGGTTCTCTCTTCTGTTTTCACTGCTCCATTTGTTTATTCTTTCACCAGTTCCACATAGTCTTGAGTGCTGTAGCTTTAGTTGGGTGGTGTCATCCCTCTGGTTTGTTCTGCCCCTTCAACATTGTGTTGGCTGTTCTGGGTCTTTTTCTCTATATAAATTTAGAATCAGTTTGCTGCTATCCACAAGATAACTTGCTGGCATTTTGATTGGGATTGCATTAAATCTATGTCAAGTTTGGAAGAACTGACATCTTGATAGTATCGAGTCTTCCTATCCATGAATATGAAATATCTCTCTATTTGTTTATTTGTCCTTTGATTTTTTTTCATTATAGTGTTGTAATTTTTTTAATATAGATCTCGTACATGTTTTGTTAGATTTATATTTAAGTATTTCATTTTTTGGAGTGCTATCATGAATGATAATGTGTTTTTAGTTTCAAATTCCACTTGTTCATTGCTGGTGTATAGGAAAGTGATTGACTTTTGTGTATTAGCCTTGTATCCAGCACTCTTCTAAAATCATTTGTTAGTTTCAATAATTTTTGGTCAATTCTTCTGGATTTTATTCTTAGATGATCATGTCACTTGCAAACAAAGACAGTTTTGTTTCTTCCTTCCCAATCTTTCTTCCTGTTCTTTTCTTTTCTTATCTTATTGCATTAGCTAGGACTTCCATATGATGGTCAAAAGCAGTTGTGAGAGGGGGCATCCTTATCTTGTTCTTGATCTTAGCAGGAAAGCTTCAAGTTTTTTGCCATGAAATATGATGTTAACTCTAGGTATTTACAGATGATCTTTATTAAGTTGAGTTAGTTCCTCTATATTCCTAGTTTACTGGGAGTATCATTCATTTTTCAAATATCATTTTAGAAACTTTTCATTTTCTTTTTGTTATTTATTTTTTAAAGATTTTTTTTTTCCTTTTTCTCCCCAAAGCCCCCCAGTACATAGTTGTATATTCTTCGTTGTGGGTCCTTCTAGTTGTGGCATGTGGGACGCTGCCTCAGCGTGGTTTGATGAGCAGTGCCACGTCCGTGCCCAGGATTCGAACCAATGAAACATTGGGCTGCCTGCAGTGGAGCACACGAACTTAACCACTCGGCCACGGGGCCAGCCCCTCATTTTATTATTGTTGTGAGTGTCTTAATTCTCCTTATGCAGTGAGCATATGTCTTTTGACCTTATAGTACAACACCAACACTGTGAAAAGAAGTCAAAGGCCTGAATCTGCACATGCTGCTTAGTTCTTCCTCTTAAGGATCCAAAATATTTAAGGATGTAGCTTGATAGAAAGAAAATACTAAATATAAACACCACCCTGAAATTGCTTGCTTGAATATCATCTATCTCTTCTTTTTTGTTCTGTCTTCTCCCTTGCTTTCTTGTATACATGCACATGCTTTATTAAAGAATTTTTATTTTCTAAGTGAGGTTTCTTAATGGAAATTTTAGGTCTGTTCTGGATCCTTAACTTTGCTACTGTTTTCTTGCACAACTTTGCGTGAGATTTTCAACTTCAAATTAATTATGGTTTTTTAACCTAATGGCAGATCCTGCCCCCTCCCACATTCTCCACTTTGAATCATGTTTTATGGCAGATATACAAAGAAAACTTGTGTAATTTATATAATTAAATCAAATTCTGATTTTAATAAGGCTAATAATACTGATAATTAAAGCAAAGTTTATGTTTTCTTTGGTAGAAAACACATAAATTTCTACAAGATTGCTTCATTTATTGTAATAGAAACAGCATAATAAAATTTGCAAATATTTGATTAGCTAGGAAGTGTCATTTTATGGATAATTTAGCTCCAGCTATTTTTTTTCTGATATTTATATTTCAAGCAGCATCTGCAGGGAAAGAAAGAAAATACTTCATTGTCATTTTAATCAACTGTAGAGGATGACAAGTGGGAACTTCAGAGCTAGGACTCTCACTTGCAAAACAAGTGCTTATATATGTGTACTTAGAGAATTGACAGGAAAAAAATATGTATAGATGATGGCTAAACTGGATAACTTGTGTTGATTAATCATAAGTTAAGACATGTTTAAATGTTCTGGAGAGAAACACAGCCCTTTAAGCCTGCCAAGTTGCAAACACCCAGCTATAACCGTCTTGGCATCGCCATAGAATAAAATGTAAATGGCACCCTCTGGATCAGTTGAGTGCTGTGGTCCTGCAGCATTGTATGCATGGCAAGTTGAATTTAGAGCATTATTAATAACACAAATATAATGCTGATAGATTTAAGAATTTCCCTTAAAGAAGGCCAAGGGGAAATCTCTGGAATCATTCCTTCCAGGCACCAGAATTTCCATCTTACTCCTGACTGAAAGCTGCAGTGTTGAAGTAATGACTAACTCATTGCCCGCACTTAAGGTCAAGGTTCCATTAGCTAAGGAATCTAATGAGATCCCGCTGTGTCTTGTAAGAAATTCCCATAAGATGTTCAAAAAGGAAAACAATATTTCAGTGTACCTGAAAAAAAAATTGGGAAGTTTTTCCATGCATCTTTTTTCTTTGTCACCATACTGATAGATTTATCTGCACTAAACAAATTCTTTGTGCCGGTGTGGTGGTAGATACCTCCTAGATGATTTCAAAATTCAATTATATGTCTGGCATTCAGTTGACTTGGCAACAAATACAGCAGGCAGTTTACATGAGTGAAATTGTGTATACCCCTTCTAAACAATGAAAGGGCTGAATAAATTTTCTGTTGAATAAAATTTTAATTTTTGCCATGTCAGTTTTAAGTGTGTCAAAGGATGTTGTTTATATACTGTAATTCTTGGTATCTTCTCTTATGATGGAACTTGAAAAGAATGATTTTGCTGGACTTTTTTCCTAATTAAAAAAATGTTAAAGACCTTGTTTAATTCATCATCATGATGTCGGTTTAAGCTTTAGCCATTTAAAAAGATTGAGGCATAATGAGATATATAATAATAAGAAGGTATCAAAGTTAAGAGTTGAGGGAGACCTTAGTCATTATCCAGGTCCGTGCTGTCCAATACAGCAGCCACTACCACCTGTGACTATCAAGCATTTGAAATGTGACTAATTCACACTGAAACATGCTGTAAGTGTAAAATACACAACAGATAACATTTTGGCATGAATAAAGATGTAAAAATCTCAATAATAATTTTTTTATTGATTGTATGTTGACATAGTAATATTTTGGATACATTGGGTTAAATAAGTTATTTTATTAAAATTAATTTTACCTGTTTCTTTTTCCTTTTTCAATGTAGACTCTAGAAATTTAAGGTTACATATGTGGCTCGTGTTACATTTCTATTAGAGATCACGGCTCCAGATCAACCTTCTCATTTCAAAGTTAGAAAACCAACTACTAATTGATCAGATCCCCTAATTTCCAGTCCAATGATAATCTCAATTACTGCATTTGTGCAAGGTTCAATATGTTTGATACACATTATTTGATTTTTATAGCAATCTATTGAGAAATATAGATTAGGAATTGCAATCTCCAATTTACAGAGCAGGCACAGAAGGTTAAGGCATTTGGTGAAGGTAACGTGTCTAATAAATGGGAGACGTGGCTCTGCACCTAATCTTTCTTGACTCCTAAATTGTGTAGTTTATTACCACCAGTCATTAGGAGTACAGGGATCACTGTAGGTGGAACAGCCAGATTTTTTTTAATTGCAACCTGTCATTGGTGAGAAATTAGTAAAAGAGCATCCAACAATAAAGTCCCTATATTTTTTTATAGTCACAATCAGTCATTTTTGATGCGTTATAAAAACTGAGAGGTGAAAAAGTACACTATATCCAGATTTCAACAAATCACTGGATAAAACTTCCAAAATATGTTTGAAGATAATGTGGTAAATGTGAATTATTAAATCAAAATCTGAATGTCTGGCCTCTCCTCAAAAGTTAGAGTATCTGCTCATCTCGGGCTAACATAATTATACAAGCAATTGCCTGGAACAGATAGACAGCTGCCCTCTGTGCACATTCTGGTTTGACACCCTCCCCACTGCTCGCTTTTAGAAGTATTTTGCTTCGTTATCTGCCTGAGCCTATAGATGTTTGAGTTTGTGGCCTCCGGACTTAATGCTCTCAAAGCCACTTTCTAGCTCCCAGTGCCTATCCATCTATGATCACACAATTACCTAATTGGTTTGTTAGCTTCATAACTGAAAGCTATTCAACAGCTGGTTAGATGGTACTATCACTTTTTTTCACATCATACGTAAACCTAATGTGCTTTCTCCAGCTTCAGATTTACTATCTTTGTGTGTTTGTTTGCTGAATGCGTTATACTCACATTATGTTTATTAATGCTGTTTATACTGTTCATCTGATGCTGTGCTTTCAGAATATTTCATTCTATTGAAGAATACATAGCTCCCTATTGACCATTTTATAAAAGTGATGTGTTTTAGTGTGCCTCCAAAAGTTCTGTGTGGATAGTCCCCACCCAAAGTTCTTGCTCTCTTACTAGACTCTAACATAGAGTTTCGACTCTAACCATAGAAGTCTCCTTTCCCTCACTCCCAGTTGAGCTGTGGTTCCCAAATACCAGTCAGTGCCCTTCTCACTATATGTGAATGTCTTATTCAAATATGTACAGATTTCTCTGTTCTTATCCCAGATTTACTGAATAAAAATCATACAGGATGGGACGTATATAGTCACTACATATTATAGTGCTTACTATTTACCTTGAAACCAAAATATCTATATTTGAATCTTGGCTTCTATATTTATTAGCTGTGTGACCTCGGTAAATCACTTAACCTCTCAATGGCCCAGTTCCCAATCTGTAATCTGTAATAATAATGCCTATGTTTAAGGGCTGTTAAGTAGATTAAATGAGATAACAGTTGTAGAGTGTTTACAGCAGTTTGAGGCATAGTCAGCGCGATGTAAGGATGTGTTAAGTGTGCGTTAACTCGATGAATCAGAAGTCTCTCCACACGGTTTTGACACAAACAAGTTTTGGGAAGCAATGGGATGAAAGAAGAGGGTGCTAAAATGGTTAACCCATTTCTCGTTGCAAATCTGTCCTCTTTTTACTTCCAGTTATTGTCAACAGAGGTAGTGCCATCCCCAGGGGATGCTTTGTTAAATCTGCGGAGACACTTACAATTGTCATATGATTGGACAGGATTGTGAGCAGTAAGATATTAGACATCCTTCAGTGTGAGGACAATCTTAAACAATAAAGAATTGTTCTAAATCCTCACCCTATTTGAATAGGCACTGGTTATTCATGTAAGTGGAAAGCCTGTTTCTAATTATTTGAGACCAGAATATAACTCCTTTACATATAGGAAACAAAGTGTTATTGTAAAGTTTTAACGCTTACTGGATTTTTTCATGAGTGTAACCCACATAGAAACCAAGGGAAGTTTTGTTTTCTTTTGGAACTTGACCAAGAGTCAGTCACCACTTTAGACAACCACACTTCTGTCAGCCAAGCCTCTCCTGACTTTTGAGTCACCAACACATTTGTAGTTGTCACATAGAGGATCAGCATCTGACTCTTCATCATTTTGTCTTCCAGTGTGCACGTGCCTGATCAGTTATATTTTGAAATGTGTATTATTTGATTATAAATTATTTTTGCATTATTCTCCTTTATAACGCAGATAAGGCATTACATTAATTTCTTTGAAATTATGTACATTGTTAAGTTTTATCATCTATTAATTTTATTTCAGGATAGTAAAGGGTCATAAAACATTTGTTAAAAAGGGAGGCATAATGTCTGACAGGCTCAGGACTCATATATCAGATCTAGAAGGCATTTTTTAATCAATCTTGTTTAGTACTAAATAACGTTGCATTCTTTCAGAATTCATATAAGGGTTATGCTAAATTAATACTTGTTTGTTTCAAGCTATTTTGAAGTGTTTTAGATGCTTCTAATGGGAATGTATGTTCTGTCTCACCAGGTAGATTTTGCATTCTTCAAGGGAAGGAAGTGTTGCCTTGATTCCTTTCGTATCCTTTCACAGCAGGCATTCAATAAGTGGTGTTGACAGCCTGACTCAAGTTTAAAGAGAAGCAGGAAAATTCAGAGAGTAGAGTCAGGAGTTTAAAGCAAATTGAAAAGGGAGTTCCTAAACAGTGTTAGTTCACTAGGAGAAAACCAGCAAAGGGAAAGGAAACAGAAACAGAAAATGCCTTCAGGGTAATTATTGGGGATGTGAGATTGACGCGACTGGAAAATTCAACTGGAAAGATATATGCAGGTGTGCCCTATCTTAGGAAAGCCCAACTCAAGCATTGAAAATTAAAAAACACAAACACACAGATAAATTCGAGGGTTTTTTGTCAGGAGGTGAGAGAGGGAGAATATCAGTCACACAAGAACTGTGATTGGACATCTGCTATGTGTGGACAACTCGGCACTAACAAGTGTAGATTCTTTTTCTAGCTTTAAGTATATCGGTTTAAAATGGACATAACTACACTTAAAGTAGGGTCCAGTTTACAAAACATTTATTTTATACAAGCTTTTTGGTAGCAGATGATTTCAGAAATTGAATGGACTGCAGTGTTGAATAAAGCTAGGTAATGATTTTATTGGTGGGCCTGATAATCAGGAAACATCACATTTACTATGGTAAATAGGCACCATTATAAACTTCGTGATTTCATCTCAAGCACATATTTAGACAAACACACTAACAGAAAGAGAGAATAAACACTCTGTAGATTATTTCCATTGAAAGCAGATTAGGTTGGGATGGAATATTTACTTTGTTGATTGACAATAAATATAACTTGAAAGCAACCTGGCTACATAGATCATGATAATAAATAGCTGCACGTGAGTGCAATAAGATGCTACACCACCATGGCCCCAGGCCTGCTTCCTAACATCTGCATTGTTAGAAACTCTTAAAGTGACCTATAGATCACACACATACACAGATATATACACATACATATACAAATTGTAAGTATACTTACATACCAATTATTATTCTAAAAATGAAGCAGGAAGAAAATAAAATAGTTAACTTTCAGTTCAATATGGCTTTCTAAATATACGGTTTACTTTTCCTTTTGGCCCAAATCTCATGGAAACATACAGAAAAGAAAACGGGATATATAGGCATTTGGAAAGGTAGGCAAGAGTCATCAAAAAACCAGAACAGTGATGCACTTTTTTTAAAAGAAATAGAACATGTGCTATGAGGTTGATGAAGGAATGCAAGATTGCTGGAAAGCACATACTGAGGAAAAAGAGGTGCTTCAAAAAGTTTTTCCTAGAGGCATTAAGTTTTAGAGAAGGAGCCCATGTGAGGTCTGCTTGGTAATTAATTAAAGGGCTACTGGTACTAACATAGTTGTGCCAATTATATTAATCAGGTTCTTAAAAGGAAGCCAAACATGCCCACCCTGAGTGAATCAGATAAGGGCTTGGTTGGCTCACAGAACTGCAGGAGGCCTGGAGAATTAGGCTGCAAGCTGGGCTGCCAGGAGCAACAACCAAATCCAAGCCACAGAAGTGGCCTTATTATGAAATTTCTGTTACCTCATTCAGGTAGCGTTCCGATGATTTGCCATCGAGCCACTTCCTTTCTAGGACACTAATTTTTGCAGGCGTGGGCACAGGTCTTCCCTTTCAGAGCATCAAATTTGGCACAGCTGTATTTTAATTGGCAGAGCCTAGGTCAGATACCTAGAAAGGTGGATCACCGGAGTTTCAGATTTTATGGAGGGAGGCATTCTTTGCCTCGGCAAGACTCATAAGATGGAAACTCCTGACGCTTAAAGGGGTTCAGATGCTGGGCGAGGCAAAACAAATGACAAATGTCCATTCATTAATCCTTCCCACCCTTTCCTAATTTTGGCCTCAGGGTAGGTTGGTGGGAACATGAATAAGGCATTCTAATTTAGACATTCTCACAAGGGATTACAAGAGCTGGTATGCAGAAAGGTTCCAGATAACATGTTTACCAAGAAGAATGAGAGCCCCCCTCCCTGGCAGACAAAATATTCTCATGTGCTTACGAAATGCTAACCCAGCCACGAGTCCTGCCTTGTGCTCCACTGCACAGCCTCTGGAGATGGAACTCCTAAATCAGAACCTTTTTCCCTGCCTGGATTTTTCAGTGTTTCCTAGATGATAATCTAAAAATAGAAAGGTTCAACAAGAGTTATCAGAAATGTAAGGAAACCTAAGAGAAAGAAAATTCAACAAAATTAAGAAAGAATCCCAAAAAACATTTAATATAGGAAAAGAAGAAAATTTAAAAATATTTACTGTTAGTATCCCTCTGGCAGAGAATAGAATAACACACCAATGAAAAAGCAAATTTAAAGTTCTTGGAATTAAAACACATGATAACAATTGAAAAATAAAGGTAGATAGATTAGATAGAAAGGATACAACTGAAACCAAATTGATAAATTGGAAGATTGATCCAAGTGGTTTTTTTTAACTTAAGTAATAATTGACAAATATAATTGTACAGTCATGACTCAACAACGGGGATATATTCTGAGAAATACGTTGTTAGGTGATTTCATTGTTGTGTGAACATCATAGAGCATGCTTACACAAACATAGATGGTATAGCCTTCTACACACCTAGCCATTATGGCACTAATCTTATGGGACCATTGTTATATATGCGGTCCATCATTGACCAAAGCATCCTTATGTGGCAGATGTCTGTGTATATTCAAAGTGTATAATGTGATTATTAGATATACATATACATTGTAGAATGATTGCCAAGACCAAGATAATTAACACAGCTATCACCTCACATAGTTAACTCTTTTTTTTGTGATGAGAATGCTGAGGATTTACTCTCAGCACCTTTCAAGTATACAATACTATATTATCAACTATAGTCACTATGCTATACAATAAATCCTCAGAATTTATTCTCCTTACAAAGGAAAATTTGTACCCTCTGACCTACAGCATCCCAATATCCCCTCGCATGTGATTCTTATAGAACGTGGCAAAAAGGATGAAAATATATTAAATGTGAAAAATAGAGATAGGATCTATCTAGGAAGTCTGTATCAGTTAGGATTGACCTTAATTACAAGTAAGAGAAGAGAAATAGTTGTGACTTTGAAAAAGTAAGCTTTTTGTTTGTCATGTAAAAGTCCACAGGGAGGCCATCCAGAGATTTGTTCCTCAGGGACCCAGGCTCTCATCTAGTTCAGAATGTCAGCCAGGGATATCCACATTCTAGGCAGTAGGATGGAGGAAGTGACATAGAAGAGAAGAGCCAAGGAATGTGTGGCATCTATTTTTTAAGAAGGTGCCAAAAAGTTGCCACCGGACGCTTCCACTCCCAACTCCCTGGCCAGAACCCCAGAATTTAGTTGCATGCCATGTCTAGCTGCAAGCAAGGTTGGGAAATATGGTTTTCAGCTGCTTGGGGAAGAGAGGAGAAATTAAATATGTTAAATGTTTGCCTATTCAAGGAATAGTTGTAGATACTCAGTAGTTCTCAAAGTTTATAGGAAAATATGTAAAAATATGGTTTTTAAAGCCTAAGTATAATCACTAACAGTATCAAAGATGTGACCCTCTAAACCATCAAAAGAAAAAAAGAATGAAAAAATTAATCAATCCGGCAAAAATAGAAATAAGCAAATATAACTAAGAGAAAACGCTGTACATCCTCACATTCATGGGATGAACCCAGCTTGATCTTGATACATATTCTTATTTTTTGATACTTAAAATTTGAATATTTTATTTTATTAATTTTTAAAATTTTTTTTTAAGGATTTGAATATTTATTTTATTTGTGGATACAAATTTTCTTGAGATACACTTTAAGTTTTCCCTTCAGAAACAGTGGGCTTGTGCAAGTCCTGCTCTTCATTCCAGCAACTTATTTTTTTTATTTTTATTTTTTTAATTTTTATTTTTTTCAGATGTACATCATATTTTGAATTCTGTATACATTACATCGTGTTCACCACCCAAACACTAATTATAGTGCGTCCCCTCACATGTGACCCTAATCACCCCTCTTGCCCTCCCCCCTCCCCCCTTCCCCAATGGTAACCACCAGTCCAATCTCCAATGCTATGTGTTTTTTTTTTTTTTGTCGTTTTTATCTTCTACTTATGAGTGAGATCATATGGTATTTGACTTTCTCCCTCTGACTTATTTCACTCAGCATAATACCCTCAAGGTCCATCCATGTTGTCACAAATGGCTGGATTTCGTCATTTCTTATGGCTGAGTAGTAGTCCATCGTGTATAAATACCACATCTTCTTTATCCATTTGTCCCTTGATGGGCACCTAGGTTGCTTCCAAGTCTTGGCTATTGTGTATAATGCCGCAATGAACATAGAGGTGCAAGTGTCTTTATGCTTTTGTGTTTTCAAGTTCTTTGGATAAATACCCAGCAGTGGGATAGCTGGATCATATGGTAGATCTATCCTTAATTTTCTGAGGATACTCCAAACTGCTTTCCATAGTGGCTGCACCAGTTTGCACTGCCACCAGCAATGAACAAGGGTTCCCTTCTCTCCACACCCTCTCCAACATTTGTAGTTTCCTGTCTTGTTAATTATAGCCATTCTGACCGGAGTGAGGTGATACCTCATTGTAGTTTTGATTTGCATTTCTCTGATAGCTAATGGTGTTGAGCAGCTTTTCATATGCCTGTTGGCCATCTGTATATCTTCTTTGGAGAAATCTCTGTTCAGATCTTTTGCCCATTTTCTAATTGGATTGTTGGGTTTTTTGCTGTTGAGCTGTATGAGTTCTCTGTATATTTTGGATATTAACCCCTTATCTGATATGTGGTTTGCAATTATCTTCTCCCAATTGTTAGGTTGTCTTTTCATTTTGTTGGTGGTTTCCTTTGCTGTGCAGAAACTTTTTAGTTTGATGTAGTCCCATTTTTTCATTTTTTCTTTTGTTTCCCTTGCCCGGTCAGACATGGGACTCGAAAATATGCTGCTCAGACCAATGTCATTAGAGCGTACTGCCTATGTTTTCTTCTAGAAGTCTCATGGTTTCGGGTCTTACATTCAAGTCTTTAATCCATTTTGAGTTGATTTTTGTTCATGGTGTAAGAGAATGGTCTACTTTTATTCTTTTGCATGTGGCTGTCCAGTTTTCCCAGCACCATTTATTGAAGAGACTCTCCTTTCTCTATCGTATGCTCTTGGCTCCCTTGTCGAATATTAGCTGCCCATAAACGTGTGGGTTTACTTCTGGGCTCTCAATTTTGTTCCATTGATCTGTGTGTCTGTTTTTGTGCCAGTACCATGCTGTTTTGGTTACTATGTCTTTGTAGTATAATTTGAAATCGGGCAGTGTGATACCTCCAGCTTTGTTCTTTTTTCTCAGGAATCCTTTGGCTATTTGGGGTCTTTTGTTGTTTCACATAAATTTTAGGATTCTTTGTTCTATTTCTGTAAAAAATGTTGTTGGAACTTTGATAGAGATTGCGTTGAATCTATAGATTGCTTTAGGAAGTATGGACATTTTAACAGTGTTAATTCTTCCAATCCAAGAGCACGTAATATCTTTCCATTTCTTTGTGTCTTCTTTGATTTCTTCCAACAATGTTTTATAGTTTTCGGTGTACAGATCTTTCACCTCTTTCGTTAAGTTTATTCCTAGGTATTTTATTCTTTTTGTTGCAATTGTAAATGGGATTGTATTCTTAATTTCTCTTTCTGCTACTTCGTTGTTAGTGTGTAGAAACCCAACGGATTTTTGTTCATTGATTTTGTATCCCGCAACTTGACTGTATTCCTTTATTATTTCTAAAAGTTTTTTAGTCGACTCTTTAGGGTTTTCTAGATATAAAATCATGTCATCTGCAAAGAGTGACAGTTTTACTTCTTCTTTTCCAATGTGGATCCCTTTTATTTCTTTTTCTTGCCTAATTGCTCTGGCCAGGACTTCCAATACTATGTTAAATAAGAGTGGTGACAGTGGGCATCCTTGTCTGGTTCCTGTTCTTAGAGGGATAGCTTTCAGTTTTTCTCCATTGAGAATGATATTTGCTGTGGGTTTGTCATATATGGCCTTTATTATGTTGAGGTATTTTCCTTCTATGCCCATTTTATTTAGAGTTTTTATCCTAAATGGATGCTGTATCTTGTCAAATGCTTTCTCTGCGTCTATTGAGATGATCATGTGATTTTTATTCTTCATTTTGTTAATGGGGTGTATCATGTTGACAGATTTGCTGATGTTGAACCATCCCTGCATCCCCAGAATGAAACCCACTTGATCATGATGTATGATCTTTTTAATGTATTGTTGTATTCGATTTGCTAGTATTTTGTTGAGGATTTTTGCATTGATGTTCATCAGTGATATTGGCCTGTAATTTTCTTTTTTTGCCTCGTCCTTGTCTGGTTTTGGGATCAGGATAATGTTTGCTTTGTAGAAGGAGTTAGGAAGCCTCCCCTCCTCTTCAATTTTTTGGAAGAGTTTGAGAAGGATAGGTATTAAGTGTTCTTTGAATGTTTGGTAGAATTCACCAGGGAAGCCATCTGGTCCTGGACTTTTATTTTTTGGGAGGTTTTTAATTGCTGTTTTGATCTCCTTACTGGTGATCGGTCTACTCAGATTTTCTACAGTTTCTTGGTCCAGTTTTGGAAGGTTGTATGTTTCTAAGAATTTATCCATTTCTTCTAGATTATCCAATTTGTTGGCGTATAGCTTTTCATAGTATTCTCTTATTATCTTTTGTATTTCTGAGGTGTCCGTTGTAATCTCTCCTCTTTCACTTCTGATTTTATTTATTTGAGCCTTCTCTCTTTTTTTCTTGGTGAGTCTAGCTAAGGGTTTGTCAATTTTGTTTATCTTTTTGAAGAACTAGCTCTTGGTGTCATTAATTTTTTCTGTTTTTTTAGTCTCTATTTCATTTATTTCTGCTCTGATTTTTATTATTTCCTTCCTTCTGCTGATTTTGGACTTTGTTTGTTATTCTTTTTCCAGTACCTTTAGGTGCACTTTTAGATTGTCTATTTGGGAATTTTCTTCTTTGTTGAGGTAGGCCTGAATTGCTATAAACCTCCCTCGTAGAACTGCTTTTGCTGTATCCCACAGATTTCGGCATGTCGTGTTTTCATTTTCATTTGTCTCCAGGAATTTTTTTATTTCTTCTTTGATTTCTTCATTGACCCAATCATTGTTCAGTAGCATTTTGTTCAATCTCCACATTTTTGTGGCTTTTCTGGTTTTCTTTCTGCAGCTGATTTCCAGTTTCATACCTTTGTGGTCAGAAAAGATGCATGGTATTATTTCGATCATCTTAAGCTTATTGAGACTTGTTTTGTGGCCTAATATATGATCAATCCTGGAGAATGTTCCATGGGCATTTGAAAAGAATGTGTATTCTGTAGTTTTTGGATGCAATGTTCTGTATATATCTACTAAGTCCATCTGGTCTAATGTGTCCTTTAAGGTGAGTGTTTCCTTATTGATCTTCTGTCTGGATGATCTATCCATTGGTGTAAGTGGAGTGTTAAAGTCCCCTACTATTATTGTGTTACTGTCTATTTCTCCTCTTATGTCTGTTAATAATTGCTTTATATATTTAGGTGCTCCTATGTTGGGTGTGTAGATATTTACAAGTGTTATATTTTCTTGTTGGATTGTTCCCTTTATCATTATGTAGTGCCCGCCTTTGTCTCTTATTACAGCTTTTGATTTAAAGTCTATTTTGTCTGATGTAAGTATTGCTACCCCTGCTTTCTTTTCTTTGCCATTTGCATGGAATATCTTTTTCCATCCTTTCACTTTCAGTTTGTGAGTGTCTGTAGGTCTGAAGTGTGTCTCTTGTATGCAGTATATACATGGATCTTGTTTTTTTTTATCCAGTTGGCCACCCTATGGCATTTGATTGCAGCATTTAGTCCATTGACATTTAAAGTAGCTATTGATAAATATGTATTTATTGCCATTTTGTCACTTTTTCTTTTTTCTGGGTGTTTTAGTAGTTCTTCTCAGTTCCTTTCTTTTTCTTTTGCTCTCTTCACTTGTGGTTTGATGGCTATCTTTAGTAATATGTTTGATTTCTTTTGTCTTACTTTTTTTCCTGCTTGTTACAGGTTTCTGGTTTGTGGTTACCATGAGGATCCTATTTAATATACTCCACATATAACAGTCTATCTTGAGTAGATAGACTCTTTAGCTTGACCTCTTTCTAAAAGCTCTACTTTTTCACTCCCTTCGTCCCACATTATATGTTTTTCACATCATATATAGTCTTTTGTTTAGTGTGTGTCTATCCATTACCCTCTTATCATTGAAATAGGTGATTTTAGTGCATTTGTCTTTTAACCATCATATTATCTTCCCAGGTAGTTGATCTGCTGCCTTTACTATACTTTTACCTTACAAGTGATTTTATTGCCTGTTTTTTCTTGTTGTTGTTTTGGGGTTTTTTGAGAATTGTTTTTTCTTTTATCTCTATTTGTGGTCATTGCTTTCCCACTTAAATAAGTCCCTTCAGCATTTCTTGTAGAACTGCTTTCTTGGTGATAAACTCCTTTAATTTTTGCTTGTCTGGGAAGCTCTTTATCTCTCCTTCCATTCTGAATGACAGCCTTGATGGATAGAGTATTCTTGGTTGTAGGTTTTTTTTCTTTTAGCACTTCAAATATGTTGTGCCGTTCTCTTCTTTCCTGTAGGGTCTCAACTGAGAAGTCCACTGACAGCCTGAAGGGCTTCCCTTTATATGTCACTTGTGGCCTTTCTCTTGCTGCTTTTAGGATTCTCTCTTTGTCTTTAATTTTAGACATTTTGATTGCAATATGTCTTGGTGTGGGCCTCTTTGGGCTTCTCTTGTTTGGAGCTCTCTGTGCTTCCTGAACTTGGATGTCTGTTTCCTTCCTCAGGTGAGGAAAATTTCCTCTATTATTTCAACAAATAAATTTTCTGCCCCTTTGTCTCTCTCTTCTCTTTCTGGGACCCCTATAATCTGAATGTTAGCACGCTTGATATTGTTCCAGAGTTCCCTTACACTGTTCTCATTCTGTCTAATTCTTTTTTCTCTTTTCTGTTCTGCTTGGGTGATTTCCTCTAATCTTTCATCTAGCTCGCTGATCTGTTCTTCTGCTTCCTCTACTCTGCTATTGAGTCCCTCTAGTGAATTTCTCATTTCGAGTATTGCATTCTTCATTTCTGATTGGTTCTTTTTTATATCTTCCAGTTCTTTGCTGATGTGCTCGCTTTGTTCATCCATTCTTCTCTGCATATCTGTGAGCATCCTCATTATATTTTGTTTGAATTCTTTGTCAAGGAGGTTGCTAGTTTCTGTTTCATTTAGTTCTTTTTCTGGTGTTTTGTAGTGTTCCCTTGCTTGGAAAGTATTCCTTTGCCTCCTCATTATGCCTCTTTCTCTGTGCGATTTTGTTTGTACTAGGTGAGTCGGCTATGTCTCCTGATCTTGGAGAAGTGGCCTTATGTATGAGATGCCTTATAAGGCCCAGCAGTGTGCTTGCCTCTCGTCACCAGACCATAAGAACCAGGAGTGACCCCTTTGTGGGCTACTTGTGTTCTCCTGCTGTGGCAGGGTTGCTCCCACTGCAGGTACCCAAGGAGTCTGATCAAAAGACTGGCCAGCTGTTTGTAAATCCGGTTTGGAGGGGCCTCAGCACTGTTGGCTACAAAGTCTATTATCACACTCTTATTGCAGTTGTCCTCTTAATTGGGTTGGTACCCAGTGTAGCTGGTTGCTAGGCTCAGGGGCCTACAGTTGTGATAGGCCTGATGCCAACAAGGCTGTTGTCAGTTCTTTCAGGAGTGCAGCTGAGTGGGGCTAGCCCTTGGCATGGAGGCACTCAGTTGTTTCAGGCTTTGGAAGGTGGGCCTGATCCTTTTTATGGCTATTTGTGAAACACAAGTCTTCTGCCGCTGATAAGCCTCACCCCCCACTGGACCATATACACAGTCAACACAGTCCTGGTCCGTGCACACTTCTCAACCCCCTGGAGCATACCCCAATGCCACACTGCAGAGGTGCCCACCTCTGCCCCAGTGCCCCCCACAGTTCACCTGGTCCTCACACAAGCCCTGCCCTACAGAGGCAGACACCCTTGCCTGCCTGTAGAGGATCAATGCACTCAGTCAATGCAGGCTGAAAAGTAGCCTGAGGGCTTGCTGTTAGGTGGGGCCAGTCCCTAGGGCGGGTTGCCTGCCCTGGCTGAACTGGATTAAATCTGTTCTCTAGTGGGTGTGGCAGACCCCTGGGCTAACAGCCCAAGGGAGGCACCTCAATGGCCCCCACCGGTGTCCATATCAGCACATCTGGACCAGCTCAGAACAACCGCCCCCACCAATGTCTCAGTCTCTGGAGAGGATCCTCCTCTCACCAAGATGTCCCCAGAGCCCACCAGGTGAGTCTTGTTTCACCAAAGGACAGTCAGCCTTCTCTCTGGTGATTTTAGGTTGCTACAATGAGTTAGTTTGTTTGTGGGCCCTTTAAGACCCGGATCTTTTCGGCTTTCGGCCGATAGCTTTTCTGGGGTGTCCTCGCTGCAGTTAATAGCCAGCAAAGCCAGACAGTAAGACGCCCCTCTCAGTTGGGCTGAGTCCGAAGGATGGTTATAGCAGTATTGCCCCCGCTCCGGACCTTACTCCTCCAGGGAGGGCTGCGTACCTTAGGTTGGCTCCTGCCTGGCCAGCTGAGAAGCTCTGCTGCTCCCAAAGGTGGCTTTTTTCCTCTCCTGCTGGAGTTACTGCCTCTTCTGCTTTCGTCAGGACTGTCCCTTGTCGTGGGGGTTATTTTTATCCAGTTTTCAGTTTTCCATCCAGGGTGATTCTTCCCAAAATTGTTGTAACCTGGTTGTGTTCGTGGGAGGAGGCGAGTTCAACGTCTGCTCACAGCGCCATCTTGACGAGATCCTGATAAATATTATTTCTAATAAAATATTGAATTTGATTTGCTAATTCTTTATTTTAAATATTTAATTTATGTCTACCACAGATTAGTAAAACAGTACATACAATGCAGAAACAGTTTTTTACGTATATGGGAATTTAGTGCAAGAACAATTTTATAGTTTGTAAAGAAAAGTTTAGGTCTCACCCTTATTTCTATATACAAAAAAATTCAGATAGATTAAATATTTTAATGAAAAAACTATAAACTATCGGGGGAGTAACGGAGATTAAAAAATACATTGGGATGTAAAAATTTCCCAAACTCAGAAGGCGTAAAGTTAAATATGGACAGAATTTACTACATAAAAATTGGAAAACTCTCCATTATAAAAAGCTCCATTAAAAAAGCATAAAAGCCAAATGAAAAACCAGGAAAATCATATGTAAGATCTATAATAGACAGGTTTATATATTAATAAAGAAAAATGTCTTGCAAATTCTTTTGTAAAAAGCTCAATTCAATGGAAACTTGGGAAAGGATGTGAATAGGCTATTCAAAAAAGAACTATAAATGGTTAGTAAACATATGGAAAAATGCTAAATTTTATTATTAATATGAGCACTTCAAATGAATCCAACAATGCAATATCATTTTCACTCATATCCACCAGATGATTACAAATAATAAAGATCAATAATATCAAGGGTTGGTGGAAATTTGGGAAATGGATACTTTCATAACATTTTTTTCTGTCTGGTACATGTCAAATAAATGAACATAATTTAAAATACTTGTTAAAAACAAGACAACAGGCCACAAATACAGTTGCTTATGTTAAGGCCCATGTCACCAAATCTAGACAACTTAATTACAGTTTTGGCTCTTCCAGAAATGGAATCTTAAACCAGTCAGTCAGGAATCACGTGATCAGCACTAGTTAGGTAATCTGCCCGATAAGCCTGTGCCATCCCCTAAAGGAAAGTAGCCTTACAATAACCAAGATCTTTTGCCTAGTACAACTTCCTTGTTCCCGCTCCCTGCTGCCTTTAAAAATCTTTCATTTTGTACAGCTCCTTGGGGCTCCTTTCCTTTTTTTTTTTGTTTAGGAAGATTGACCCAGAGCTAACATCTATTGCCATTCTTCCCTCCCCTTTTTTTTTTCTGCCCAAAGCCCCAGTATAAAGTTGGATATTCTAGTCGTAGGTTGTTCTAGTTCTATGTGGGATGCTGCCACAACATGGCTTGATGAGTGGTGTGTAGGTCCATGCCCAAGATTGGAACTAGAGAACCCAGGCCCACTGAAGCAGAGCGGCTGAACTTAACCACTATGTGACTGGGTAGCCCCCTTGGGCCTCCTTTCTATCTACTAGATTGGATGCTGCCCAATTTGAATTGATTTTTGCTCAGATAAACTCTTAAAATTTTTAATATGCCTCATCTGATCTTTTAAGAGTTCTGTTGTCAGAAGAGGGAAAAGAAGGTTACCCTGGGGCTGGCACCATGGCCGAGTGGTTGGGTTTGTGCGCTCCGCTGCAGGCGGCCCAGTGTCTCGTTGGTTCGTGTCCTGGGCGCGGACATGGCACTGCTTGTCGGACCACGCTGGGGCAGCGTCCCGCGTGCCACAGCTAGAAGGACCCACAATGAAGATTATACAACTATGTACTGGGGGGCTTAGGGGAGAAAAGGTAAAAAATAAAAATCTTTAAAAAAAAAAAAAAAAGAAAAAAAAGAAGGTTACCCTTGATGGTCCCAGGAGCCACAAGCCAGCCAGGCAGAGAGCCCTGTTGAACCCGCTGAGCTCACTGCTTTCTTGCTGCCTCTGGGGGTGGCGGATAAGTCCCTCTCAGATCCTAGCTGCACAGCATTTGTGTTATGAGATTTCAGAGTTTACTAGAGCATTGTTTTTACTCTAGACTGCGTCCAGAAACAAGCTGGAGTCGAATTGGGTCGGACTCAAAAAATTGGACTGGGTCCAGTGTCGGACTGAGTCTGAGATCCAACTGGGCCTGACTTGGAAGCTGGACTGGTTCTGGAATCAGACTGTGTCTGACTTAAACTGGACTGGAGCCAATGGGAGGCCTCAGGTGAATAAAATTCTGTTTTGAGGCTGAACAAGCAGGTTCACCTTACCAAAGTTAATCTTGAATTACAGTGGCCAAAGTGGAGAACTTTTAACCGAGATAAGCTTTTCCATTTATGAGGTGCCGTAGGGAAAAAGCCGTCTCGGCCAAGCACTCACTACAAAGGGTAAAGGAAAAGTTATTTTTCCTCCTCTAGTTTCCAGTAGCCAGTGCCGATGGTCAAGATTTGGTGCTCTCACCTCTGTAGCCTGGGTTCACTTCCCGGTCAGGGAACCACACCACCCGTCTGTTGTTTGTCATACTGTGGCAGCTGGTGTGTTGCTGTGGTGCTGAAAGCTATGCCACCAGTATTTCAAACACAAGCGGGCTCATCCATGGTGGACAGGTTTCAGTGGACCTTCCAGACGAAAACAGAGTAGGAAGAAGGACTTGGCCACCCACTTCTGAAAAAATTTGCCATGCAAACCCTGTGACTAGCGCAGAGCACTGTCTGATAGAGCACCGGAAGGTGAGAGGATGGCACAGAAAGTTCGGCAGGGTTGAACTCTGCTGTACGCAGGGTCACGAGGAGTTGAAATCGACTCTGACTCAACAACAGTTTCTGGTGACCAGGATTAAATCCACCGGGCCACCCCACTCGCTCTGGAGCCTGAAAATGGGATCCTGGAAAAGCTGGCAGAAGCTGGCAAAGGGTGAGATTCTTATTAAGGTCAGCTCTTCTAGAGCTCTGTCTATAGTGCCTGGCAGAGAGAGGAAAGTAAAATTTCACGTCGTCCCTTCCTTTCCAAATTCAAATTGGTAGGTAAAAAACATTTGTAAGAATAAGATCTTTGAATTGCAACTTGTGAATTTGATTTTGGGTACCCATTGATTGTCAATCCTTTCTCTCCCAGGGACAGCGATTTCCTTCTTGCTTGTCTCCTTTCGTGTCCTGAGAACTTGCCTTGGCCACCATCAAGTTGGGGGTGGGGGCGGGGCAAACTATGACTGGACAGAAATGTGGGTTGCAGCCCATTTGTCGCCAGGGTCCTATTGACACTTGCCAGTTCTCAGGGAAATCGTCTTTCTTTTGGTTGTCTTTGGGATTGTCTCTGTATCTTGGGAGGATAGTATCTGTCACACTCTCTTTGGGAATGCCTTTTGTATTCAAGGGGTTGTTCAGTCCTGCCAGGAATATTTACTGTTTGTCCTGGCTGAAATTTGACAAGATATATGAAAGGATTTTTTTTTAAAGTAGTTCTATGGTCAGAAGTTGACCAAATTGGAAGCTGATATTCAGAGCCTGATAGGAAGTTTCTTTTTAGGCCTTTTCCCCTAAGCTAAAATGAAACTGTACCCAGAGGGTAAGAAAAACATGAAGCCTTTCTGGAAGGATTTACTAAAATAGTCCAAAGACACACAGCTCTAAATCTAGAACATAGGAATCTTTTGATTTCCATCTTAGTGGAAGATCATCTTCCTGATATAAAGAAGTGAATCGAGGACAGTGTAATTGGATGGGTGGTCCAGTCTCTTGATATCATTCAGGTTGCAATCAGATGTTTTGAGGAATTAAAAACAACTATACTTAGAATGAGTCTCCGCAAGAACAGAAATGCAGCTCCTAGAAACGATTCAAAGCCCATCTATCCTTTTTACTAATCCCCAAATCTCTCCTACTCATCTCAAAATAAAGCATTTTTAAAATGCTTTATTCTCACACTGAAATAAAGTTAATATTCTGTTTAGAAGAATGAAAATCAAGAATGTTAGGTTAAAAAACACTTTTCAAAAAGAAAATAATTCAAGGTGATGAACAGGGAGGAGGAAAAGTTAGGAAAAGATTAGAAAGGAGGTAATTTGGACATATATTAGGAAATGGCTGAATTCATCTTCAAAAGGCAGGGAAATAAAAAAATCCAAGAAAGGAAGTTTTTTTAAATGTGCTAATCTTTCTAATTTAAATTACTCAATTTACTCAATTTATTCAACAACCTCTTCAATCCTACAAAGTTCAATGTTAATTATTTTATTTTTCTGGCAATGTTATTCCCAGTCTCAAAAGCCTTTCTATCAGTGATTAAGATGTGATATACATAGCCCCTATCTTGAATACCTATTTGTTCCCATGCGCTTGGTATTTTAAAGAACAATTTGAGCATAATGTGAATCTTGCATTGGCTTATCCATGACTTTATCTGCGAGAAATACTAGATGAACACAGAAAACTGTGCCCAGCTGAGCTGATCCAGGTGGGAATATACCAGGTGCACACATGAACACACATACATCTAAAATGTCTTCCTGGTGCCTCAATTCAGAGTGTGCTATGAGCCATACCCACCTATGTCTGGTATGACAACTTTCCCTTCCCTCTGATTTCTGTTAATCCTTCTTTCACCTCTTTACAATAATTCACAAGCTCCAACCTCTCTGTTGCCCACTTACATAAACCAACTTCAGGTCTTTCTCAGGGTAAAATACCCTGTGTATTGTAGTGTTTATATATTTATTAACTATTTAACATGTGTACAACTGTTCTGGCCATATTCATTAGGTTCCTATCTTTTGTTTTCAATGTTTTATGATGAACCTTTTGAATGCTGTGCCCCTAGCCTCATTTTTTGGCATAAACCCTATGGTTTCTATTGCATCATTTTGCAGAACACAGTGATTTTTTAGGAACACATATATCTCCTTTCCACAGAACTGACTGTATTGGGATATCTGATTAGTGAAGACTCTAAAATCTCCTTCTCTTGCTCTATGGTCATTTCACCATACTTACAGCCTAAAGTCTTGACTGAGATTCTTGCCATAAATAAGTTTAAGACTTTGGCATTTCATTACTATCGAGTTTAACTACCAAGTCATTCTGTTGAGTGTTCCTTATTTGTGTCTAAATTCTAGATTCTTTGTGTTTTTTCCATTGTTTCATTTGAGAGTTCATTTGGCAGCCAAAAGACTCAGCCATTTGGAAATGCTTTGCTTTGAGGGTATACATTATGAGTACTTGTGGAACTTTATGTTTAGAGAGGTATAGTCTTGCCTCATGGTTTCTAATAAAAATGGCTGGAAAACTGTCTCTCCAGTGCTCATGAGGATAGAGCCCAGCATTACGTGGAGCAAACAAATGCCAATTGTGAGACTCAAAAATTCACTAATTTAATAGACTCTTGATTAGAATTTAATTAAAGTATTCACTACTGCCCATTTGATGTGTCATTCTGATGTAATAAAAGACATTAAATATCTTTAGCTACATTTTTCCCCCTTAAATCAAGCTGATGATATCCTCAATAGATACTTTTAAAATCAGCATTTTTATTGATATTTTCAATAATTATCTTACAAATAATATTGGGATCTCTCAGATAGCATGAGTTGAGACATTTGGGAGATAATAATAACTTAGTATTTCCTATTCACTGTCCCAAGAATTGTTTAAAAACCCTCCTAGATGAGTACCAAAATCCCCTTCATTTACATATGAGAAGCCTCAGGCACCTTAAAGAAATTTAACTAAAATTAGATAACTAGTGAGGAAGCCGGTACTTGAACCCAGGCCTCCTGACCCCTGAGTCTGTGTGCTTAACCATGACAGTATGCCTTTGGCTTGGAAGAACTGAACTTGTTATTTCTCAGATTAGGAGAGGCAGCTTGCTTTGTGGTATTATCATATTATAATGATCACTTGGTCCAGCTCCTAGACCTTTGACCAACAAATTTCAAGTGACTGGGTTGCTAACTGTTGGTCCATTTCCCGCAAAACTCTAGTAATCCATCTACCATTACCCTTGCATTTCATTCACTGGGAGCTGGACCAGACGTAAGTCACTCCACACTCAAGAACTGCTTCTTGGTTGCATCTGTACTAACTTGGGTCTAACTATATTTAGTCTCAGGGAGGATGGAGAATAATAGCCTAGATTTATCTTTTAAATGTAGAAAGTCACTCTTTAACATTCTCTTCTCTAGATTTTACAACCCAACTTCTTTTAATTGCCCTTGCAAATGTTCTCTGCTTTCTCTTTTATTTGTTCTTACTTTTATTGTTCATTTCTGTACCATCTCATGCTGAACTTTAAATGATATTTTGTTTAAAACATATAGAGCTGGAATCTTCTTTTTCCTTTTTGAAATTGTATTGTATTGAATATTAAATTTATATGACCATAACTAGAATTTGCCAATTATTCCTAACCTACAGAGTTTAACTCTAGTTGCATTAGATATTCCATTATACGACCAATTACTATAATGAAGAGAACATTGAAGTTTGTAGGAACGAAGAGACTAAAGAGTTTGATCTTGGAACACAACATATTTGTTGCATAGGCCATTAACTATTTGTGAGAACTTGAATGACTTCTTTATTTCTTTTGGTCTCAGTTGCTTCTCTATAAAAATGAAGATTGGACTAATTCCTCTGCACCATTCCTTTCAGCTTTAACATTGACTTAAAAGTGACTTCCTGTGGGGGCTGGCCCCGTGGCCGAGTGGTTAAGTTCGCGCGCTCCGCTGCAGGCGGCCCAGTGTTTCGTTGGTTCGAATCCTGGGTGCGGACATGGCACTGCTCATCAGACCACGCTGAGGCAGCGTCCCACATGCCACAACTAGAAGGACCCACAACGAAGAATATACAACTATGTACCGGGGGGCTTTGGGGAGAAAAAGGAAAAAAAATAAAATCTTAAAAAAAAAAAAAAAAAAAAAAAAAAGTGACTTCCTGTGTCATTTATTCTGTTGTGATGTGGTAATAATTTTGTTAATAGAGAAGATATTTTGTTGTTAATTCAATATTGACTCATAATAGTTTTCCTGTCTATGGCTAAGGACCCTTGTGCCATCAAGAATATTTTAATTTGGTTTTATCCCCAAGGACTTACTGTACTTAAAATTCATTTGGCTTTTGGCTCATTTTTAATTGATTGAGATCACTCTTGTTTTTTTCCTTATCATTTAAAAAAGCTATCCCTATGTGGAGTTAAGTGTTGTTTCTGTATTTTCATTCAAAACATTGATTAGTATTAAAGCATGTCAGTTCTTCAACTGACCTCCATGGACTGGAAAATATGAGGGTAGCTCTATTAGGATGATCTATCTTTTGGCAGATACAAAACACATAATATATTAGACTTGCTCTCAGTTTTCACCAGTACTCCAAATCTGTGAAATCAGACAGAAACAAGATTTTCCACAGTCCTCTGAACATCAATAAATTTCACTTAATTATATGTTGCCATAATCTCAACATTCATAAAATGAAACTTTTACTTTTTGAAATTATACAATTTAATTTATAAGCAAAACAATTATGGGCACCATGAGATATAGTCTAATACAATTATTTGATCTTTAGAAAGATGAAAATCAACATTAAAAAATTGCATTGTATTACATTTTATGGTCACCTTTATATGAGAAAATGTTGCATCCATTAAAAAAAACAGGATATCATATATAATAAAAAGAACTCAGCAACAATAAACTATTAGAAAGAACAGAGAAATTATGGGAAGTATAAATTAGTAGAAAAGTGGTATAAAAATGCATCAACAGACATAATTTTTCAGAATGAAAAGGCCCACTTAGTGTCTAGCACAATGAATAGAAAAATACCCACACCAAAGGATACAGTTGTGAAATTTCGGAATACTAAGGACAAAGGGAAGATTTTAAAAGCTTCCAGAGAAGGAGAGAAAAGCAGGTCACATACAAAAGATGAGCAATTATAGTTGGGCCAGCAAATCCCACAGTGTGAAGTGTGACAATTCTACATTCTACTTCATGGAAATAAGGTGGAGAGGCATTCTTGAAATATGAACTTTCCCTCCTAGGTTGGCTCAGTATCCAAGGCAAGACTGAGCCAGCAAGTGAAGGTCATTACAGAGCGTGAAAAGCTTGGTAAGATGAGACAAAGGGAGAGTAATACCTACTAAGCACAAGGTTGACCTGGGAACACACAGGCTCTAAGCAGATTGAAGCAAATTTTGCAAGTGAGGTTCCAGCCTTGGCTCATTCTCAGTATATTTCTAAACTCTGTACGTTTGTGTGTGTGTGTATGTGTGTGTTTGGAGAGAGGGCAGTGATGTTTTGTTAGAGGAACCTGTTGAGGATATGGATCTGAAGCAGGGTTAGTAACTAGTTTGGGCTTGGAGAAAGATGTAAATCTCCAGAGCATCTTAGAAAGGAGAAGGGGGGGCTTTCCTGGGACATGGCTAAAACTGGATAGCCCCTGACAAAGTGGGATGATTGGTCACCCAAAGTGAAGTTCTAGGCAATCTGAAGATGAACAGATAAATGCAGGACTGTGTCTGGGATGGAGAGAATAATAAGAGAGGGAGAAGAATAAAACCAGAATGGGACTAGCCAGAGCTTGAGAGCAGAGTTCAGGAGAAGCTAACCTTTGAGAGAGCTCTTTAACCAAAAATATGAAAGCCTGAGCTTGGAGCTGGCATGCAGCAGACTCAATATGGTGTATGCCCAAGATATTGTGGACAGCTCACATCTGCCGTTTCTCAGATTTAAATATGTCTCTGTAAAAAATAAAATATACAGCATTTCAAAGATACCTCTTCTCAGAATTAATTGGTAGTACACATGAGTTTAATAAGAATTAGATTTTTCTAGATATTAGAATTCATGACATTTTGTTTTGAGTCTGATTCTTTGGACTTATTACCATAGAGAACCATCACTATCATTAGAAATCAAGTACCCTCACAAGAACCTCACAATGATGCACTCTGTGCTCTGCTTTGCTCTGGTGCTCTCCTCAGGCCCGTGCTTCATTACCTTTTGAAATTCCCAAGGATGCAGTTCATTTTCATAAACACAGGATGTGACAGAAATTCAACCAAGTCCCCACAACATTGGCTGCTGTTGGAAAAAAAAGGCTAATTGGTCTATCTGCTAAAGTATATGCTCATAACGCAGCCCTAGACAGAAATCTTGGAGACTGATTTTGAAAGATCTGCTGAACCAGGGGGTTTGGCAATGTATATTTTAAGAAGAGAGCACTAAACTAGACATTGAAGCATAATTTGAAGTTGAGTTTTAGTGTTTCCCTTTTCTTTCTCATGCAGAGAAAATATAAGCTTTTTCTGAATATGACTGCCACTTTTCCATTGTCAATACTGTGAGACCCGAGGCCATACTTTTCCATCATCTAATTTACTCTAGCAGTTCTGTATTTTGAAATACAGAGTGATTATTCTCTACGCTGGCTCTTCATCTTGTGTACCATCTGGGATTAACTGGAAATAATATTTAAAAATTTTAGGTTTCTGGAAAAGTAACAAAGAAAATGAAATATGACTTAGAAAAGCAGGTTAATGCCTTTGAGGGAAAATAAATGATAAAAAAATCAAATACTCAATGGGAAGGTAAAAGTTGTAGAGCAATAATGCTGCAGGGTATGCATAAATGAGAAATAATAAATCAGATGTTGAAATAAAACATCTTTTACAAAGGGCAACTGCAAGTTAGAAAATATTTCATATTTCCCTTTATGGCTGAGCGTATTGTTTTCAAAGTCACTGATGAGACTTAGACTATCATTTTTTAAAAATGATTCAAATCTGTATAACCTTGGAGCTCTTAATCCATTTGCATTTTACCATCTGCTTGCATGCTTCCTAACTTAATATGCATATCTCAGATTTGACTCAACTTACGAGCTCCTTCAGGAAGACATGTGCTACTATTGTATTGCAGAAATGATGATATTCAACGGTCTGTATGACATAAATCTGAAAGGACACTAGACGGAGACTTAGAAGACTTCAGTTCAGTGGTATCACAATTACTAACTCACTTCATGACCTTGAGCAACATATCTCAACCCTCCAGCCTTCAATTTTCAAGTGTAAAATGAATTAGGCAACCTCCGTAAGATTCTTTCCAACTCCAAAGTTCTCACAAATATATCATCTTCTTATTGTGGGAAAGACTGCTCATTTCAATTAAGAAACAGACATCAATTGGTGCCTCTTCTCCCTCTTTTGATAATAATGTTTAGGAAAGACTTCTCAAGAGCTTCAAATGAAAAGTCATAGTCCTGTAAGAAATACAACTACAGATAAATATTACAAACTGGATATTAAAGCCTACGTATTAACCAAAATGAGGCATGAAAAATTAGAAATTCAAATGAGTTAAAATGTATCAGTAATTACAATAATTGTAAATATAAGAAACTTCCTTGATGAGAATCTTTTACTGAGAGAGAGAGACGTGTTACAAAAGCAAAAACTAAATCCAACTCCAAGCTAATTTCAAGAGACATCCCTATGATATAAAGTAAGCATTATAGAAAGGTTAAAAGGTAAGAAGTGGAAAATATGTATTAGAAAAATTCCAATTAAAGAAAGTTTATGTGGCAATATTATCAAAATAGATAAAAATAGATAGATTTCAAAGACAAATATATTGCTAGGGATAATGAGAATTATCACTTAATAAAATTCACCATAAAGATATAACAGTTCTGAACCCTGAATACACCTCCCAATGTAGCTTCAAACAAATGAGACAAACATTGACAGAATTACCCAGGAAATTGTCAAAACAGAATTTTGATGGGACATTTTTATACACTGATAGATCAAGCTGACAATCTGATAAACAACCTGAATGGATGGAACTTACAGAAGCCTGCAGCCAACACTGAGAAAATCTATACTTTTCCAAGGCAACATAGCCTATTAACAAATGTTTATATAGAGTCTGTGCATGTCCGTATCTACGATGATGTTATTTGAATTATGCTATTAAATGTCATAAATGTGCAGATAAAAAGTAAGCTCTACAGGGCGCCCCCGACATGGCAGTCTCTCACGGTGGTAACCAAAGGGAGCAGAAAGGATGTGATTGTCAATGTAGAGTTTTATGTGATTTGATAAATGTATGTATCTGCATAACCGTCACTAAAATCAATATATAGAACATGTCTATCACCACAACTTGGGTCCCAGGTAGCCACTGGTATGCTTTCTGCCATTACATATAAGATTTGTCTTTTCTAGAGTTTTATAGAAATGGAATCATAGAGTTTGTGCTTTTGTGTGTCGGTTTCTCTCACTAAGCATATTGTATTCAGATTCAGCCACATTGTTTTCTCAGTTGTTGCTTCTTTTATCCTGCTAACTAGTATCCTATAAACTGCTTTTCCATTACCTCTCGATAGACATTCTGGTTATTCCCAGTTTTTGACTAATGAAAAAAGTTGCCATGAACATTCCTGTATGAGTGTTTTTGTGCATATATGTTTTCAATTTTCTTTTTTTTTTAAAGATTTTATTTTTCCTTTTTCTCCCCAAAGTCCCCCTGGTACATAGTTGTATATTTCTTTTTAGTTGTTGGTCCTTCTAGTTGTGGCCTGTGGGAGGCTGCCTCAGCATGGCTCTGATGAGTGGTACCATGTCTGTGCCCAGGATCCGAACCAGCGAAACCCTGGGCCGCTGAAGCGGAGTGCGCGAACTTAACCACTCAGCCACGGGGCTGGCCCCTCAGTTTTCTTGGATTAATATTTTAGTTGAATAGCTGGATCATACAGTTACTATATGATTAAAGTTTTTTAAAAAAATCAAATAGTTTTTCTAAGGTTTTATCTTTTTGTGTTCCCACAGGCATGTAAGAGTTCTAGTCATTCTACTGCCTGGATGATTAAGTTTTTCTACTTTAGACATTTGAGTGAGTGTTACCTCACTGCAGTTTAAAGTTGCATTTCTCTGATAACTAATGATGTTGGACATCTTTTTGTGTGCTTATTAGTCACAGTCATGCACCTCATAACGACATTTTGGTAAACGATGGACAGCATATACAATAGTGGTCCCAAAGAATAGTACCACATAGCCAGGTGTGTAGGAGGCTATACCATTTAGGTTTGTGTAAGTACACTCTATGATGTTCGCACAACAACGGATTTGCCTAACGACACATTTCTCAGAATCTATCCCTCACATTATAGGTTATGTGTGACACATGACTATATTTGTATATTCTTTTTTGATGAAGTGTCTGTTCAAATCACCTACCCATTTTTAAATTTGATCTCCTTCATATTATTGAGTTGTAAATGTTCTTTACATATTCTGCATACAAGTCCTTTATCAGATGTGTGTATTGTAAATATCTTCTCCCAGATCGTGACTTCTTTTTTCTTTTCTAATAGTGTCTCTGGAAAAGCAGTAATTTTTAATTCTTATGAAGTTCAATTCTTTTATGGTTCATGATTTTTTGCGATTTAAGTACTCTTTGCCTAGCCCAAGATCACACAGCTTTTGCTTATATTTTCTTCTAGAAGTTCATAATTTTAGTTTTTACATTTAAATATGAGATTCATTTCCAGTTAATTTTTTTAAGATACAGGTATGAGTTAAGATTTATTTTTCCCCATAGTTACCCAGTCATTCCCAACCACTGTTGAAAAGGCTACATTGTATTCCTTTGGTGGTGTCATGTTCCCTTGATTTTTCACGTTCCTTGAAGTTTTGTATTTCTATCTTCGCATTTGAAGAAGCAGTCACCTCCTCCAGTCCTTACATTCCCCACATAAGATCCATTTGTGCGTCTTAATCCTTCCTCCATCATCATCTTTGCATTCCCAGTGAAAACCCCATATGTTACCCTTTTTATATGTTATTGGATTTTATTGGCTATAAATTGTTAAGGGTTTTTGCATTTATACACATGAGGGATATGGTCTATAGTTCCGTTTTTGTAATGTCTGTGTCTGATTTTTGTATCATGGTGATACTAGCCTCATAAAATGATTTGTTAAGTGGTTCCTCCTCTGTTTTCCAAAAGAATGTGTATATGGTTGGTATTATGTCTTCCATAAATGTCTGACAGAATTCATTATTGAATAATAAAGTCATGTAGTTTTTTGTGGGAATAATTTTGATGGAAGAATCAACGTTTTTAATGAATGTTGCAAAAATTAGATTTCTGTATTGTCTTGTGTTAGTTTTGGTTTATTGTGATTTTCAAGGCATTTATGTTTTTCTTGAAGGTAGCTTATACTATTATTAAGTTATGAAAATTTTCCTTTGTTGTACTTTTAATATCTGTGGGCTCTTTAGTGATGTCTCCTCTTTCATTTCTGGCAATTTGTGTCTTCTCTCTTTTTTTCTTGATCAGGCTAGTTAGATAGTTACCAATTTTGTTGGTCTTCTCAGAGAAACAACTTTTGTTTTAACTGACTTTTCTCTATTTTTCATTTTATTAATTTTCAATCGTGTATCTATTATTTCCTTCATTCTGCTAACTTCTGTTTAATTAGCTCTTCTTTTCTAGTTTTTTAAATTGAAAGTTTACCTCATTTATTTTTAGACCTTTCTTCTTTTCTAAAATAAGTATGTAAAGCTATAAATATCTCTCTAAGCATTGTTTTAGCCAAGTCTTACAAATTTCGATATTTTGATATTTCATTTTAATTCGGTTCAAGGTATTTTCTAATTCCTTCGGTGATTCTTTCTTTGACATATTTATGTAGAAGTGCATTGTTTAATATCCAACTGTTTGGGGATTTCCCAGATAGCTTTCTCTTGTTGATTTCTGTGTTAATTCCATTGTTGTCAGAGGACATGCTGTGTATTTGAATATTTTAAGATTTATTTACTCCTTTTGCACCCCAACATATGCTTCATCTTGGTGGATGCGGCACGTTCAGTAGAAAATAATGTATATTCTGCTGTTCTTTGGTAAATGTTCTATAAATAAATGTCAATTAGGTCAAGTTATTTGAATGCGTTGCTCACTTCTGCATCTTCACTGATATTCTGTCTACATATTCTATCATTAGTAAGATAAGGGTATTGAAGTCTCCAATTTCAAAGATTTTATTTTTCCTTTTTATCTCAAAGCCCCCTGGTACATAGCTGTATATATTTTTTTAGTTGTGGGTCCTTCTACTTGTGGCATGTGGGATGCCACCTCAGCGTGGCCTGATGAGCAGTGCCGTGTCTGCGCCCAGGATCTGAACCGGCAAAACCCTGGGCCGCTGAAGTGGAGAGCAAGAACTTAACCACTCAGCCACGGGGCCAGCCCCTCCAATTTTAATAATAGGTTTGTCTCTTTCTCCTTTCAGTTCTGCCAGCTTTTGCTTTATGAATCTTGAAATTCTGTTTATGCACATACAATGTAGGATTGTTATAGCTTTGTTAGGCATTGACCCATTTATCATTATGAAATGTTTCTTTTTAATCCCTGTTAATATTCTTGAATTTGAAGTTTACTTTACCTAGCTAGTCACTACAACTTTCTTAATATTAGTCTTTGCATAGTGTATCTTTTTGTATTTTACTTTTATCCTGTTGATCTCTTTATACTTGAAATAAGTATACTTAAAAAGTGGACAGGATATAATTCATAATTGCTTTTTTGATCCAATCTGATAATCTCTGATTTTTAATTAGAGTGCTTAGGCCATTTGTATTTAAGTAATTTTTGACATAATTGAGCTTAAATCTGCCATTACGCTATTTGATTTTTGTTTCCTCTTCTTTTTCGTTCAGATTAATTATTTTGTTTTATTTTGCTTTGTTAATATTTCAGTTTATCTGCACTATCAGTTTATCACCTACACATACATCTTTGTATATCTTTTTGTGGCTACTTTAGATTTTATACTGTGTATCTTTAACTTAACATATTTTAAATTATATGCGTAACTTAAAAACCTTAAAAAATCATTTCCCTATACCATTTCCCTGCTAATCCTTTCTGCTTTTGTCATGGTACACTTTACGGATGTATATTTACAAATACATGTATATGTATATATTATACACCAAAACATATTTTTGCTTTGCGAAAACTTAACCACTTGCCCACTGGGCTGGACCCCTGGATCACTGAATTTTTGATGCGTCTGTAAGTATTCTTGTTTTTTCTTCTGTACAAAATGTCCTTTTTTCTATATGCTTTTAAGATTTTTCTATTTATTACAAGTTTTCAGTAATTTGATTATAATGTGCATTGGTGTGGTTTTCTTTGTGTTCTTTTGTTTGGTTTCATTGATCTTCCTGAATCTGTGTGTTTGTTGTTTTCACCAAATTTGGAAAACTTTTGAATAATTTTTAAATTTTAATTTCTTTAAATATTTTCCTATCTCCCTCTTTCCCTTCTGAAAAATCCAATTACGTTTGTTACACAACTTGCAATTAATCACAAGTCACTAAGCCTCTTCTTTTTCTCTCTTATGGGTAGTTTCTATTGCTATATCTTTAAGTTCACTGATCTTTCTTTCTGCAGTGTCTAATCTGGTGTTCATTCTTTCCAGTGATAGTCATTTCAGGTATTGTATATTTCATCTCTAGAAGTTCCATTTTATTCTTTTCTTATATTTTCCATTTCCCTTCTTATTATGTTTTTCTTTAAATCTTGAGTTTATTGAACATATTAATAATAAAGGTTTTAGCATCCTTTTCTGCTAGTTCCATTATCTTTGTCATTTCTTTGGCTGCTTCTGTTGATTGATTCTTCTCCTGGTAATGGGTTACATTTTCCTGCCTTTTCACATATCTAGTAGTTTTGATTGGCTGTTGGGCATTATGATTTTACATTTTTTGAGTATCAGACTTGTTAAATGTATATAAAGAGTGTCCTGGCAGGCAATAAAGTTGCTTACAGATCATTTTGGTGCTTTTGTGATTTGTTTTCAAGCTTTTGGGGTTGGAGTAGGTATAGGGTAGCCTACACTCTAACTTCAATACTAAACCATAATTCTTCTGGGACATCTACTGAATGCTGTGCATATTAACAGTGAGATCTTTCCATTCCGGCTGGTAGGAACACAAATTATTTCACGCCCTAAGTAAGCTCTGGGAATTATTTGCCTAAAGATCCCCAATAATTTTTCTCTTCCTGAAAGTTGTTTTTTGCCTGGCCCATAACAAATGTCTGAAGATTGATAGTCAGCTAAGGACTCTTGGGGACCATTATGCATACCTGGACCTTTTTGTTTGTTCTTCTCTGGTATTCCACAACTTCTCCCTCCCCCTCCCCTGACACCCCAACCAATTCGGGCTTCTTTGGCCTCACTGAACTTCAAGTTTGTCCCCTCAACTGAGAGAGACAGCAGACTATTTTAATTTCCCTTCCCTTTGTCACGTTCTGAAACTGCCTACTGGTAGAAAGCCAGGGCTCCTGTTTTCATTGACAACAGGTCTGTGCTGTCTACTTTCTAGTGAATGAAAGGTGCAATTTCATCTATTCTGTTCACTTTTTAAATTTTTATGGTAGAAGAATTATTCTTGACATGATTACTCCATCATGGCCAGGCAAGAATTGAATTTCTTTTAAAAGTATATTTAGATATGTTTTTATGCTGTGTAAAATTCTTTTCATTCCAAAATGTCAGCCATAGCAGATTTCCTACACATGCAAATAATAATTTTATCTTATCAAAAAAATCATTTCCAAAATTCTGTAAGAAATCTAAAGGTCAAATCATAAATATAAATGTACTTTGACATATGGTTTTCTTTTTATTTACTTGCTCTATTTTGATTGCCTATTATGATCTATGATTCCTCCATCAATCAATGGATCAGGTCAGGTATTCTGTGGGGCACAATGAGTTTAAAAACATTTTAAAAGATTATCTTATTATTTCCCGTGATAAGTTATAGTCTAATAAAAAATCGACGCAGAAAATATAATCATTACCTAAATACAAAATATGGAGTACTAGAATTTTTCAGAGTATAGAGAGGGCACTGTTGGCTGGAGTGGACAGAGAATTCCAATGACCCAGTCTTAACATTGGGCATTTCCAACAGTATTTCTATAGACAAATCACTTTACATTTTCATGCTACAACCAAGTGTCTCAGAAGTGCCTGAGAGCAAGCAAAGTCTTAGGCAAAACTCATACCCTGGATAGATTGCATTCATCCAGAAGAATAGGCTTTTCTCTTTTTGCATAATCTTCTCATATTCTTTTCTACTCATGGGCATTTATATGTTGGGTATAATTATGTGTAGTTTATGTTTTCAATTAATCTATATCGCTTATACTTTGCATATCCTTTTGGTTACTAAGTTCTGATAACTGACGTTAACACAGGATTTCATGAATGACATTTTGGTGACCAGAGCTTTCCTGGGTTATGACAGGTTAATTTCAATTGTGGTTTGATTTCTCTGAGTATCAGTCAAGTAAAATTGCAATATCCTTGCAGTGAGGTAATACCACGTACATCTTACATTTTACATGGTAAATAATAGTTCTTAGTTGTTTTCAGTAAGTATCTGAGACATTCTACTTCAATGAAGTCTGTAAATGCAATGCCAATTAGCAAAATCTCTGTAGAATGGCTAAAAATATGTGCACACTCATTAATGAAGAGGGAACATGCTTGCCAGCTATGACTGAGTGGTCCACGTTCTCAGGTAAGCCCGGGAGGGATGTTTACTATGTTTTAGTTCAATGTTAGTCATTGTGGGAGGCATTTACACATACAAAACCTTGCATAGTCATATCATTTACTTCCTGTAGAGTTGCTCACCAGGATGAGTTTTAAAATCAATAAGACAAAGATGATTTTGATTTCCATAATTTCAAGTTCTTTTAACAGAAAAAAAAATCTCTCTCAGAGGTTTTTTGCCTTAGTTCAGGCTTCAAAACTGAGAACTGAAGAAGTTAGTAAAGAAATTAAATTTATGTGAATTTCAAGGCATATGATGGAAGAGATAGATAGAAGAGGTAGACAGAATGCCTTAAACTGTTGCTCAGAAATTAATTTCCTGATTGACGAAGGAGAACCACAGTGATTCCTACTCTGGGCATGCATCTTGGTGTAGCTGTATTATGTTCAATATCTTTATTTATAGTTTGCTATGAGGAGAGAAGAAAGTCAATGTGCTATCTACAAAACTAGCATCAGAAGAACTGATTTTATTTCTTTATTTGTTTTTAATTTTTTTTGAGGAAAATTAGCCCTGAGTTAGCATCTGCTGCCAATCCTAGTCTTTTTGCTGAGGAAAACTGGCCCTGAGCTAACATCCATGCCCATCTTCCTCTACTTTATATGTGGGACACTTGCCAGAACATGGCTTGATGAGTGGTGCATAGGTCCACACCCAGGATCCAAACCGGCAAACCTCGGGCTGCTGAAGTGGAGTGCTCAAACTTAACTGCTGCACCACCAGTCAGGCCCCTAATTATTATTTTTTTTTAAGAAAGGGGTGAGCCTTTATTTTTGCAGGGGAAGATTTGCCCTGAGCTAACATCTGTTGCCAATCTTCCTCTTGTTTTCCCCTCTCCAAAGCCCCAGTACATAGTTGTGTATCCGAGTTGTAAGTCGTTCTAGTTCTTTTATGTGAGCCACCACCACAGCATGCAGCTGGCAGACAGGTGGTGTGGTTCCACACTGGGAAGTGAATCTGGGCTGCCAAAGTGGTGAGGGGTGAACTTTAACCATTAGGCCATCAGGACTTGCTCCTGATTTTATTTCTTATTCTTCTATCAACCAACTGGTTGACATGAGGTAAGTCAATATGACTCTGGAACTCAAGTTTCCTATGAATACTATGAGGAAGTTAGACTAGATAGGCTCTAAGTTTTCTTCCAGTTTGTTTCAAGACTTTGTAAGTTTAAAAGTAGGAGGATAAACTCCCAAAGCTCACTCAAGAAGAGGCAGACAATTTGAACAGACCAATCACAAGGAAAGAGATTGAAACAGCAATCAAAAACATCCCAAAGAATAAAACCCCAGGACCAGATGGCTTTCCTGGGGAATTCTACCAAACTTTCAGAGAGGATTTAATACCTATCCTTTTCAAGCTATTCCAAAAAGTTAGGGAAGATGGAACACTTCCTAACACATTCTATGAGGCCAACATCACTCTGATACCAAAACCTGACAAGGACACCATGAAAAAAGAGAACTACAGGCCAATATCACTGATGAACATAGATGCAAAAATTCTAAACAAAATTTTGGCAACCATAATTCAGCAATTCCTCAAAAAAATCATACATCATGATCAGGTGGGATTCATCCCAGGGACACAGGGATGGTTCAACATCCGCAAATCAATCAATGTGATACACCACATCAACAAACTGAGGAATAAAAACCACATGATCATCTCAATAGATGCAGAGAAGGCATTTGACAAGATCCAACAGCCATTTATGATAAAAACTCTGAACAAAATGGGCATAGAAGGAAACTACCTCAACATAATAAAGGCCATATACGACAAACCCATAGCCAACATCATACTCAATGGGCAAAATCTGAACGCCATCCCCCTGAAAACAGGAACGAGACAATGATGCCCTCTATCACCACTCTTATTTAACATAGTACTGGAGGTCCTGGCCAGAGCAATCAGGCAAGAAAAAGGAATAAAAGGAATCCAAATAGGGAGGGAAGAAGGGAAACTCTCGTTGTTTGCAGACGACATGATCTTATATATAGAAAACCCCAAAGAATCCATTGGAAAACTGCTAGAAGTAATCAACAACTACAGCAAAGTTGCAGGGTATAAAATCAATTTGCATAAATCAGTAGCATTTCTATACTCCAGTAATGAACCAACAGAAAAAGAACTCAAGAAGACAATACCATTCATAATCGCAACAAAAAGAATAAAATACCTTGGGGTAAATTTAACTAAGGAAGTGAAGGACCTATATAATGAAAATTACAAGGCCTTTCTGAGAGAATTGGATGACGACCTAAGGAGATGGAAAGACATTCCATGTACATGGATTGGAAGAATAAATATAGTTAAAATGTCCATTCTACCTAAAGCAATCTACAGATTCAACGCCATCCCAATCAGAATCCCAATGACATTCTTTACAGAATTAGAACAAAGAATCCTAAAATTCATACGGGGCAACAAAAGACCCCGAATTGCTCAAGCAATCCTGAGAAAAAAGAACAAAACGGGAGGCATCACAATCCCTGACTTCAAAACATACTACAAAGCTACAGTAATCAAAACAGCATGGTACTGGTATGAAAACAGGTGCACAGATCAATGGAACAGAATTGAAAGCCCAGAAATAAAACCACACATCTATGGACAGCTTATCTTTGACAAAGGAGCTGAAGGCATACAATGGAGAAAAGAAAGTCTTTTCAACAAATGGTGCTGGGAAAACTGGAAAGCCACATGTAAAAGAATGAAAATTGACCATTCTTTTTCACCATTCACCAAAGTAAACTCAAAATGGATGAAAGACCTAAAGGTGAGACCTGAAACCATAAGGCTTCTGGAAGAAAACGTAGGCAGTACACTCTTTGACATCAGTATCAAAAGGATCTTTTCGGACACCATGCCTTCTCAGAGAAGGGAAACAATAGAAAGAATAAACAAATGGGACTTCATCAGATTAAAGAGCTTCTTCAAGGCAAATGAAAACAGGATGAAACAAAAAAACAACCCACTAACTGGGAAAAAATATTTGCAAGTCATATATCTGACAAGGGCTTAATATCCATAATATATAAAGAACTCTCGCAACTCAACAACAAAACATCAAACAACCCAATCAAAAAATGGGCTGGAGACATGAACAGACATTTCTCCAAAGAAGATATACTGATGGCCAATAGGCACATGAAAAGATGCTCATCATCGCTGATCATCAGGGAAATGCAAATCAAAACTACACTAAGATATCACCTTACACCCGTGAGAATGACAAAAATATCTAAAACTAATAGCAACAAATGTTGGAGAGGTTGTAGAGAAAAAGGAACCCTCATACACTGCTGGTGGGATTGTGAACTGGTGCAGCCACTATGGAAAACAGTATGGAGATTCCTCAAAAAAATTAAAAATAGAACTACCATACGATCCAGCCATCCCACTACTGGGTATTTATCCAAAGAACTTGAAGTCAGCAATCCCAAAAGTCCTATGCACCCCAATGTTTATTGCAGCACTGTTTACAATAGCCAAGACGTGGAAGCAACCTAAGTGTCCAGCAACAGACGAATGGATAAAGAAGATGTGGTACATATATACAATGGAATACTACTCAGCTGCAAAACAGAACAAAATCATTCCATTTGCAATAACATGGATGGACCTTAAGAGAATTATGTTGAGTGAAATAAGCCAGTGAGAGAAGGATAATCTGTGTATGACTCCACTCATATGAGGAATTTAAAATTATGGACTAAGAACAGTTTAGTGGATGCCAGGGGAGAGGTGGGGTGGGGGGTGGGCACAAAGGGTGAAGTGGTGCACCTACAACGTGACTGACAAACATTAATGTACAACTGAAATTTCACAAGATTGTAACCTATCATTAACTCAATAAAAAAAAAATACTGTAAAAAAAAAAGTAGGAGGATAAAGCTTAGAAACTTAGAAATAACTATGAGTGGTCTAGATTAATATTCCATGCAGCCCCCAAATCTGTGCAAACAATGGCCCTAAGGAACGAATCATGAGTGATTGTAATTTTTCATCCTGACATCAGCCTTAGAGGTAGAGCATGCATCTGCTCCTCATAATCTCCATCGATTGCGCTATGGTGTATAAATTCAGCCAAATCCTCTTTAAAACCCAATACTTGCCTCTTGGGGGGTTAAGAATTTCGTAGGATTATTGTCCTCTGTATAAAGTGCTTCCATTTTTTTGGTCCCAAGTTTACTTTGCTCAGTTTTTAAAACGATCTCCTTTAAAAGAGACTCACCGTAGTATTACAGATTTTGAAAGTTAAGTCTATGCTTGTTTTGGTCACATCAATCATCACTTTTTTATATTTTTAAGATTTTAATCTGGTTAGCATCTCCTGGTTTTGCCTTTCCAGACTGAATAGTTTTACTCTTTCAGTTCCTTCTTGCACTGCTAGCTGTCTCCGCCAGCACTATTTCCACTCTCAATCCTTGTGATTGCTTTAGTTTTCCTTGTCTGGAATTTTACCAGTTCCATTCTGCAATTCTGGAGGTGCAAAAACAAAGAAATATATAGGATTATAGAGGAAGAAGCAGATGGAAAAGGCAGTGTGTTTTCTTGTATTTTGCAAACAATCCACACCTTGCTAGACTTCGGGTTCACAGAAACACAAGTCTGCGTTCTGAGGAAGCCACCCACTACTCACCTAATTGAAATTAGATTTTTTTAAAAATGTATGTATTTATTCTTTCTGTTTTTTTCTCTGTTTTCCTCCTTCCCTCTCTTTCTCTCTCTTTTCTTCTCTCCTTCTTTTTCATTCTCCTTCCCTTCTCTCTTATTGTTGCTTAAACAAGTCAGTCATTTGGGCTATGGAGTTGTAGAATGGGAAAATCCATGCCCTAGTGATTTATTACCTAAATCTCAGTTTAAGACATTAAGCATTAAGAAATATTATTATGTACTACCCCTGTCAGTCTACTTCCATTAAATCACTGAAAATTTAATGTCTAATTTAAATATATAACATCCAAATGGTCAAAATAAAAGGCAAGGATTTTCTGGAAAGCAATAAGAAATGCTAAAGAGACTGTTGAGGCAGGAGAAACTAAGGCCCTCAGAGATCCAAACTAACGAGAATTAAAGACATTAAGCCTGAGCTATTTTATTACCCATTTGAGATGTATTACTTTATTGCCCTCTCTTCAGGTTTAGTCCTTTTTCAAATTCAATCACTCTAAATTTCTGTTTTCTTTTTTGTGTTGATTTCATCTCACCTGAAATCAATATGCATTTAAGTTACTCTTGCATATGCTGCTCAGCCTGATGGTCAGTAAGGATACAAACCAGCAGGAGAAAGATGTGCTAAAATTCACTGAGCACCCGCAGTTTACTTGACACTTTTATTGTTTCCTGAAATCCTCAAGTCCCTTTAAAAGAATCACTATATTCTTCCTTTTACACGAGTCATCTGAGGTGCATTAAATCATTTTCCCCAGGACAAGCAGGTGGAAAGTGGCAGAGCTGGAATTTGAGCTCCTTACAGTGAGCAGCTTTCAAACACCTCCGTTAACGATGGCATCATGAGATTTTTAGAATCAAGATTTTCTGTTGTTTAGTAAATCTTTGTTTGAACATTATGAAATAGAGCTATTCTCTTCATAAGGTATTTTTTCTCCATTGTTATTTTTCAGGACACTAAAATTTACAGAATTTTGTAGTTGAAGAAGAATGGCTCAATCTAAGCCTTTTCCTGAAATGAGTCTTCAGGGATGTTGAGAACACGCTGTAGGCACACATCAGCTATTCTCCCTCTGTCTAGTGTTCATTGCCCTCCTATAGGCAAGAATCAAGGGGTGTGTTTTTCAATGCTAAGGAAGCAGGCAGTGGTGGCCGTTCTTTATCTGGGCTGGTTTCTGTTGTAGTTGTTGATGATGATTTTTAACATTTTTAGAATAATGCCATAGATCAATTTGCAATTGCTGGAAACTTCAGAGACCTCATAGTAAGTGGTTTTGTCTACTTATACCTAAACTTCTAAAGATTCTAGAACTGATCAGAGGGAGCAGACGATGCAAATGAAGAAATATGAAATAAAATAAAGCCAAGTTTCTTGATCGGTCTCATTTGAAATATTCGTTTGAAATTGGGATAGGTGTTTATTTAAAAAATATCTACCTACGAACGCGCATGCTTCTAATGTTAATAAGTTATCAATTAGCTAATTTTATAATTGTGCATGGTCTGTCAAACACTGAATTTCCTCAGTAGGAAAATGCTATACTTTCCTTCTCAGGGGCCCGCAAGGGGAAAAGAAGTAATTACTGTCAATGGTCCTTCACTGCCTAAGTGCCATGGGTTGCAAACCCACTCATTTGTAATTCTAGCCACGGATTCTCTTTCTTAAATTAGTTTAGGTAATAACTAGAGGCTGACAGGATACTTATTTAAAACCATCACTAGAATATATATAAATATATAATCTTAAGTTACTGAAAGAGGATTGGAACATTGCTTTATAAGAGAAAAAATTTTAAATGATGAAAGTGATGCAATTTATATTTTTTCATTGCTCCTTCCAAATTGAATACAACCTATACCTCTGTTTCTTAACTGGTAGTCACATTGAGTGATTTGACTTAGCATGATAATACCACTTAATGTTTCATCAGCCACAATACATAAAGACTTCAGCTATAGCAGAAACAAAAATTTTTATCTTTTATCTTTTTCACTAAGGTTCTTTAAAGATATAGTCAAATATTTAACACAGTTGGTGTAAAAAGTCCAAACCTGGGAGTAAGAAATACAGTAATTCTCAAAGGCATAAATGTCTGGTTCCTCCAGGTCTTCCCCTGGTTTCCATGGATTTGATGTTTTTAGTCACTGATAATCAAATCACTTAATTCTCCCCTGTCTTTGTTCTCCACAGTAGGGGTTCTTAACCTTTTTGTTTGCCTTGCACCCATTTGGACATCTAGTGAAGGTTGTGTATCCCTTCTCAGAATACTGTCTTAAAATTCATATAGTACAATATATAGGATTACAAAGGAAATCGATTATATCGAAATGCAATTAGCAAAGAATTTAAAACAAATTTATGATATAGTAATTATGTGCTTCCTTATTAATGCATTAAATAACACTATCTAATGGTGAGTTTAATAACTAGCATCATTTTGAAGTTGTGATCAACATATACAATATTCAAGATTTCTTGGACAACGGTAATTGGATATGAAAATTTCTGATTTCTATTGGTGACAAAGTTACAGTTATTATTTTACATTACTGTTTATTTTCCTACATCCATAATTGGAGAAAATTCTAATTTCAGTTAGAGGTTAGTAAAGCTAAGGATGCCCTTTTCTTCCCATTTAAGTTCATGGACTACCTGAATTCTACCCATGGTCCCATCAGGAAATTATGGACCCAAGATTAAAAATGCATGTCTTGGAATAAGACAACTGCTTTCTAGTAGAAGGTGATAAATGCAATGTTATGTTACCATTTATAATTTTCAAAGTGCCTTACTTTATCCCTTAGCTTCTTTTAGAGAATCCTTCTCATGCCACATAGTCCGTTAGAAATTAGGAAGAAAAAAGACAAAAACAGACATTGGGGAAAGCAGGATATCTTACTAGAGATAAATTTCACAAATTTCATACTTCAAATTAAATAAAAGACACAATCTGCTCTAAGTGTAAAAGAGGTTTATGACAATCCCAAGGATGGAAATGGGAATTCCTCAGTCATCAGTCAGTCAGTTTCTCTCTCATTGTCTCTCCCACTTCCTATCTGGTCTCTTATTTCTGCAGTGTCTTTGTGACTTCTCTATTCTTCTCTCTGTGTTGAGAATTTTTGCCTTCTATGTGCATATAGTCACCCATGTAGCTCTTGTTTATTCCTTTTCAGCTCAAACGACCAGCAGATGCTGTTTTCAGTAAATCCTAATTCCAAATTTTCCAGAGATAAAATCTAATTGGTCTAACTTGAGTCTGTTATCTCCTTTTTCAGTAACAACTGAGGGACAGGATCATGAAGTATAAATATAACTTCTGAGCCAGCTCCTTTCGAGGTGGAGGAGGTGTTGATAGCATTCAGAAAAGTATATTTATGCACTGAGCTAACAGCTTTCAAATTTCTATCCAAAATGGTTGAGTGAATCCTCACAGACCTGCTATGAGCTGTGCTCATGCACCGTGTCTTCTTACCCTTTCCCTGTCATAGATCATAGATCTGGAAATACAGATTCACCAATAAGTTGGTCAATGAATATGAGCCAAACAACAAAGACCAGGGCATTCCATTCTGTTCTATTCCATTCCATTCAATAACCAAGAGCCAACTGCCAGGCACCCTGCTCAGCTTTGAGTATAGGAATCAAAATGAAACATGACCCTTTCCTGAAGGTTGTCAGTTACTTACACAGAAGAAGTTGAGTACATGTAGCACATAGAAAACTCTGAAAAGTGACTTAAGAAAGAAGTGATAACAAATCAGAGGCAAATAATAACCAAATGCTAAGTTGTGTAAACCTCTAGGAAAGTTTATCATAAATGCCAAATAGCAGCTTTACTATTGTTAAAATGTTGTAATTGTAGACCCATCCACTCTTGTCAGCATTGCCACGCAGTCATCTTGTAGCTAATGTGTATAGTTGGTTCTTATAAGATTGCACATTTCAACCAGGATGCATGTAGATCTGGGGATATGTGATAGTGTTCCAGAGGGTGTAGAGTGGTACAAATAAACGTAATACATAACCCCAAATCACTAATTTTCTTTGAAAATTCTGGAATATAAAAACAGGGTTCACCTCATGGATAGAGTTTTAAGAGGCCAGTGATCACTGTGATCTAAGTCAGCTGGTAAGTGTTTCTACCTCACAGAATTTCTGGTTGTTCTTTAAACCTGAATCTGTCCCACACATATGGGATCATTCCACTGCATTTTATAGCACACAATGGATACTTAGATAAGCAAAACCAGTGGCTCTTAAGAACCTTCTATGGGTTAGGGCCACTTATACTGTAAAGGAATTTGTAGGCACACTCTTGAACACAAATCTTGAGCTTATTCTAGATCTTTCTGTCAGAAGGAACAGGATAGGTTATGCTGCAGTAACAACTTCTAAAACACAACGGCTTGTATATTAGTTTTCTATTACTGAATCACAAGTTGCTGTAGAGTAGATGGCTTAAAACACATTAATTATATCACGTATTCTGCAGGTCAAAAGTTGGATCTGGATTCTCTACATGAGAGTCTCAAAAAGTTGCAGTTAAGTTGTTGGCTAGGGCTGTTCTTTCATCGGAGGCTTGACCAGGGAAAGATCTCCTTCTAAGCTTCCTTGTTTTGCTGGCAGAATCTGTCTCATGTTGGCTGAAGGACTGAAGCTTCAGTTTCATGCTTGAGACTGTCTTTGTCTCCTAGATGCTGCCCACAGATTCTTGCCACTGGGCTTCTCCAACACAGGTCCTTATTTCACTGTAGCTTACTTCTTCAAGTCCAGTGAGGGGAGTCCCTGGTGTGTCTACTAACACGACCATCTTACACGTATTGTAATGTAATCACAGAAATGCCCTCCCATTACTTTTGCCATATTCTATTGATTAGAAGAAAATCATAGAAGCAAGTCCTACCCACTCTCAAGGGGAGGGGATTACACAAAAGCAGGAGGTGAGCATTATTGGACATCACCTTAGAGTATGTCCACCAGAGCTTACAATGGTACAGGATTATTTCTCAATCATGTTATATGTACCTGTTCATTGGGGATAATCAAGGACACAGGCCAATGGAGACTCCATCTTGACGTGTGCTTCCTTAATCACTGCAGCAGTGGGAAGGGATATGACAACTTATGTACTGACTCTGAATGTCTTTGTCTTGAAAAGTAATTCAATCACTTCTGCTCACACTTCATTGGCCAAATCAAGTTTAATGGCCATGCCTAACTTTAAAGGGGATGGGGAAATGCAACACCACCATATGCTTGAAGAGAAAAGGAAAGGAAATACTTGTTAAACAGCACTCATGACTGCCATACGTTCTTACTAAAGATGAGGGGCCAGCTTAAACTCGTGTCTTAGCACCTGCATTTGACTTCTGGGTCTGCATTGTACTTACCTCAATTCAAATTCCCCATTCACTTTCAGTATGGTAGCCTGTTTATTCTTGATCCTAGAAGGCAACTAATGTTTCATCACTCTGTCTTTTTCTGAATTAGATTCACTAATAGTAAGAAGGGGGCTCTAAACCTGTTCATGCTGTTGAAAATTTTTTTAAGTAAAGCATTTCTATATATTGCTCCCTGGGTCTAATTTTTCAAAATGACTTCCAAGCACTTTGTTGAATGGTTTACTTAAATGTCTCACGTGTCTTAAAATATTTCTGCCCCATTCCCTTCCTGTTGGTGGTCAGAAATTTGAACTATAATCCTGGAATAACTCCACTTTCCTGAAAACCTACTCTAGTGTTATAAACTATCCTACTTGCAAGATAGTTTCACTGTGGCTTCGGGACCATATGATGCATCCTCCCAACTTTCTATTAATTGCCGTTACTTCTCCACTCTGAAGACCTGTGGCTGTACTGCAACGTTTCAGGAGCCTATTCTCTCCATAGCCCTAAATCCTCCTCTGAAAACCCTAAATATATGCTCCCTTAAAATGTCCCTTGTTTCTTGTAACCTTGTTTAGAGATTCCATTACCTGCCTGATAGACAATAATATAGTAGCGGTCCAGGCTGGAAATTCCTCTCTCTCAATAGGTGAAATGGAGAGAGAAACGTAGCTTAAATATATGTACAACAGACATTTTTTCCTCTTCTAGGAAGGATTTCTTCACTTTCTTAAAACATGGTGTGTCAGTTAAGCTGTGTTAAAAACAACTCCCAGTCAGCTGCTTTATGTGGGAGTTTCTTAGAATTGCTGAGTCTAACACTTTCACACCCTACTTTCTATATGCCTAGCTTTTCATTTGACACCATTCAACAGTGTAAGTAGTAGTATCCAAAACTTTGCTTTGTCTTTGGAGTGTGTTCTGAAAGCAATCTGGACTTATGCCTGGTCAGGCTCTTTATCCTTATTCAACAGATTTGAGTCAAGGCAAGGACATCCACAACCTCGGTTGTGTTCGAGGGTGGATGATTACATACTAGATGGAGCTGGCGAAGGCATGCTAGATCACAGGATCCAAGACAAAGGGTCTAAAATGAAACCTGAGTGGACATAGCCATGAGGGACTCTTATAAACGTGTTTCAAATCCCCAACATTTTATTCCTTTTATTTTCATGCCTTCCTTTTGGCCATCACCTGACTGCATCTATCCTTTATGTCAAAATTTCTCTGCTGCCAAGTGAGTGCAAAACTCCAACTTTCACCAGTTTCTCACAAAATCTTCTGTCATGTAAGAATTTCATGAATTTATAACTTTATCATAGATATTCAAACAACATACGGGTGGGACCACCTTTTAAATCATGGGGCCCTTGATCACCCATCACCATTTCCTCTGTCTTTTGCTCTGCTCTTTCCTGTCCCAGAGGAGAAACCAGCATGTTCTTTTTCTTCTTAGAAAAAAGACTGTGGAATGATTCTGCTTATACGTAGGCCCCTGAAGGTTTCCCTTTGTATCTGAGAAGAGCTTGTTTATTAATTTATGTTGAACAAACACTGTGTACTTCTGGAAAGATATTACAGGGGGAAATTTCTCTTTTCTGCTAGGTATAATTATAATTATGTTTATACCAAATGACATAAGGTAGAGATGAGTGATGTAGTATAGGCTTTGGGAACACAGAGGAAGAGATGATTGATTCTCATGTGGAAAGTTGGGATAAAGAACTAAAAGTGAGAAGGGAAATTCAGGACACAGCCACAGCAGGTGTGAAGGCATTGGTGATTATGATGTATTTAAAGAAAGATGAACAGAATGGCACTGAAACAAAGGATAGGAAAAAGAGAAGAGGATTGATATAAAATGCTAGAAAGGTAGATTGTCACAGCCTAGAAGAGTCATTCTGCTTTTGCACATGTAAATATCTTGAAGGATCTTCTGGAAGATTTGGATAGACTACAGAACTGAATCATTATCCTCAAAGCTTTTCTCTCCTTACAATTTCTACTTCAAGTGGCAAGTGTGAATTTGAAATTTTGTAGAACAAAGTAACTAAGCAACAAGATGGAACACGTTAAGTCAAGAAACAGTGGCATTTGATTTAATATTTCATAATAGTGTATAACGTACTTAGCACTATATGGAACATATAAAAATAACAGAATCTCATATTCTGAAAATTCACTCTGTGTGTATGTAGCCTTAGTAAACCAATAAGATTTTGCTTGACTGTTACTTGACCAGCCAGAAAGAATGATTTCTCTCTCTTTCTTAAGCTTAAAAGCAAAGCTTAAATTATATTGAATCTAAGTCAATTGAAAAAATATATTTCACTTTGAGAATTTGGATATTTTGTGAGATTAAAAAGAATGCAGGATATTGAAGGTGCATTGACAGGAGTAGGTAGAGGAGAGAGTCTTCCTTCCTCCCTACTTCTCTCCCATTATTCCTTCCTTCCTTCCACAAATATTTATTGAGTGCCTGCTGTGTGCCCTGGACTGTGCTAGGTGCTGGGAGAGAAATCATCAATTACAGTACTGTAGGATAAATATTCTTAGGAAAGGATGTTTTGGAGTATATAGAAGAAGCCTCAACCCAGACTTGAGGGGTGAGGAAAACATTCCAAAGAAGTTAATTTTAAGTTTAAATTTGAAGAATGAGAGATGTCAAAGAGGGTTGAAGAGAGAATTTAGAACTTTAAAGGACTACTTACAGTTAGTTGACTTTTAAATAAGTAGTGAATTTATAAAATAAAAGATTTTTAAGCCTTCAAATTCTATTTATAAATTTTGAAATAGTTTTCAGAAATGTGTTAAAACATCAACAATTATATTGACCTGTGATTACTAATTTGAATAAACTCAAATTGAACACACTGACCCCTTCCTTAAGCAATCAGTCCCATTTATTACTTCAATTAATCAGATTTCCTTAAATGTAAAAATATTATGGAGAAAAAATAAAGCAAGATACAAGAGACAGTGAGCTTAGAGAGTTGGTATACAATTTTATATAGAGGAGTTATGGTAGGCTTTTCTGAGGAAATAACATTTGAACAGCAGCTTGAAAGAAGTGAAGAGAATCCTAAAGATATGTGTGGAGAGAGCATTCTAAGAAAAAGGAATACCATGTGCAAAGACAAGCTGTTCATGTATGTGCAAAGGCATGCTTTTTGAAGGTTAAAGATGCATATTATAATCTGCTAGTAAACATTAAAGATAAAACAAAGAAGCATAGCTAAAGTGTCAATAGAGGACATAAATGGAATATTAAAAAAATACTTGATTTGGTGCCTCCTACTGTCCTCCCAAAAACACTTGGAAGGAGGAACAAAGGAACAAGGAGCTACAGGACACATAGAAAACACCAAGATTGTAGACTTAACTATAGATATCTCAATAATTACATTAAATGTATATGCTGAAGATCTCAATTAAAAGGGAGAGATCGTTAGGTAGGATAAAAAAGCAAGAATGATCTACATGTTGTTTACAAGAAGTACTTTAAAGACAAAGACATGGAAACAGAGACAGTCTGTAAGTTAAAGGACAGAAATACATATATTCCCTGCAAACACTAAGCATAAGAAAAGTGATGTGACTATTTTAATATCAGATAAAAGTGTCAAATAATCAAGAACACATATTAATCTCAAATATGCCTGGGTCTAACATCAAAACTCCAATATTTGTTAACCAAAAATTGTCAAAACTAAAGGGAGGGTGCTGGCCTTGTGGTTGAGTGGTTAAGTTCACTCACTTCATTTCAGTGGCCCAGGGTTTCACTGATTGAGATCCTGTGCACAGACCTAGCACCACTCATCAAGCCATGCTGAGGCAACATCCCACATAGCACAACCAGAAGGACCTACTCCTAGAATATACAACTATGTAGTAGGGGGCTTTGGGGAGAAGAAGAAGAAGAAAAGAAAGAAGATTGGCAACAGATGTTAGCACAGGGCTAATCCTTAAAAACATAAACAGACTTAAAACTAATGGGAGACCAGACTTTGCAACAGGTACATTGGTGGCAGCAGTCCCTCAGGCACTTGGGCCCTAGTGAGCGGGATGACCTGGGAACATCTGTGGTCAGCAACATGATGGAGTGAGCTGTTCCCTTTGTCTCTCCACATTTTTAACTACAACTAAATGGACATTCACTGACCAAGAGTGGAAGCCCACACAGTGTAACAGGATGCTGGAGAGACATATAGCTATACATCTGAGGGTGGATGGACTGACTCCTGTGGAAGTGGCAGAGATAGGTGAGCACACCCTGCTCTCCCCTGGTAGCCCTGTGCATGCACACAAACACTTTCCAGCCTGGCACAAGTGCCCTGAAACTGGGAACATGAACCAGGTCAACCGTAGGAGGAGGTGATAGTAGCCCTTAGCCAGTGCTCATGATCACTTTCCTGGTGAAGAGAGGGAGCCCACCATGCCTCTGTGCCACCAAGAAGTGGCCCTAGCTCAGCCCCAGCGAGGAAGCCCCACCCACAAGCACAGCAGCCCTGCAGACCTCAAGCAGAGATTGCAGTAGATCTACAGCTGGGGCAAACACACCGCAGGTCCACGGGAGTGCTATTAGTGCTGCTGAGCCCCGAAAGAGGGAATGTGCCCTGAATGGCAATGAGATGAGGTGGTGGCAGCTTTTAGCCTACTGGTGATCACTTTCCTGGTGGGGATGGGGAGCCCATCGTGCACCTGTGGTGCCAAAGAGTGGCCCTAGATTGGTCCAGCAAGGAAGCCTCACACACCAAGCACAGTCCACAGAAGTGCCTGGACACACCCAAGGTTGGGGAAAGCACCCATAATACCCCCACAGCTTCCAGCAGATGAGGTGGGGCCAGAAACTCTCCTCCTGCTTCCCCCTAGTGGTAACAGGTGGAATCTTCAACCTAATAATAATACAAGTGCCCCAACAAAAGATTAGTTCATCAAACAGTATGAGAACCAGCAGCAACAATTCAGGCCAGGAGGAAAATGACAATTCTCCAGAAAGGAACCCTGAAGACACAGAAATTTACAACCTAAGTGACAGAGAATTCAAAATGGCTGTCATAAGGAAACTCAATAACTTACAAGAAGACACAGAAAGACAATTCAAGGAGCTCAGCAATAAAATGAAAGTCTCGCCAAAGAGATTGAAACTGTAAAAAAATCAAGCAGAAATTCTGGATATGAAAAACACAATTAATGAAATAAAAAGTCATCTAGGGGGCTGGCCCCATGGCCGAGTGGTTAAGTTCGCGCGCTCCGCTGCAGGCGGCCCAGTGTTTCGTTGGTTCGAATCCTGGGCGCGGACATGGCACTGCTCATCAGACCACGCTGAGGCAGCGTCCCACATGCCACAACTAGAAGAACCCACAACGAAGAATACACAACTATGTACTGGGGGGCTTTGGGGAGAAAAAGGAAAAATTAAAAAATCTTTAAAAAAAAAAAGATCTTTTTTTAAAAAAAAAAAGTCATCTAGAATCCTTAAGAAATAGAGCTTATTTATGGAGGAAAGAATTAGTGACTTAGAGGATAAAAATATAGAAATTGTACAGGTGGAGGAGGAGACAGAACCAAGATTTTTTAAAAAAGAAGGAATTCTTCAAGAAAGTTTCAACTCAATTAGGAAAAGCAACGTAAGGATTATAGGTATTCCAGAGGGAGAAGAAAAGGAGAAAGGAGCAGAGAGTTTGTTCAAAGAAATAATAGCTGAGAACTTCCCTAACCTGGGGATGGTTCTGGACTTACAAATACATGAAGCTAATAGAACACCTAATTACATCAATGCTAAAAGAACTTCTCCAAGGTATAGAATAGTAAAAATGGCAAAAGTCAATGACAAAGAAAAAATATTAGGAGCAGCAAGGCAGAAGAAAATAACCTACAAAGGAAACTTCATCAGGGTTTCAGCAGATTTCTCAGCAGAAACCCTACAGGATAGGAGATAATGGAATGATATATTCAATATACTGAAGACAAAAACTTCCAGCCAAGAATATTCTATCCAGTGAAACTTTCCTTCAGATATGATGGAGAAATAAAACCTTTCCCAGATAAGCAAAAGCTGAAGGAGTTCATTGTCACTAGACCTCTCCTATAAGAAATAATTAAAGATTCCCTCACACTGGAAACAAAAAGACAAAGGAGCCAGGGGATAAATAGACAAATATAATCATAAAAAACCAAGAACAAGACAAAAAAAAATAAAAATAGAAACACCATATGACTCAGCTACCCCATTACTGAGTATTTATCCAAAGAACTTGAAATCAATGATCCAAAGAGATTCATGCAACCCTATGTTCACTGCAGCATTATTCACAATAGCCAAGATGTGGAAGCAACCCAAGTACCCACCTACAGCTAAATAGATAAAGAAGATGTGGTATATATATACACAATGGAATACTACTCAGCCATGAAACAAAGACAAAATCATCCCATTCACAACAACGTGACGGAACTTGAGGGTATGATGTTAAGAGAAATAAGCTAGACCAAGAAAGACAAATACTGCATGATTTCACTCATGTGTGGAAGATAACAAATACATGGATAAAGAAAACAAAAGATTAGTGGTTACCAGAGGGTAAGTGGGTTGGGAGTTGGAATAAAGAGATAAAGGGGCAAATATGTATGGTGATGGATAAAAATTAGACTACTGGGATGGAGTGAATTCAGAAATTGATAAACAGTAATGTACATTCAAAATTACAGAATGTGGTAAACCATCATAATCTCAATAAAATAACTTGGAAAAAACATAAAACCCTTTTCAGGGACAAAAAACCCCCAAAAACTAAAAGGAAAATGGGAAAGTATGCAATAATATTTGGAGACTTTTAAAAACACTCTTTCAGAAATTGATAGGGAGAGTTCATATTGATCAGGTAGTATATAGAAGAGTTGATTAACACTATCAACCAAATTAATCTAATTGACATTTTCAGGACACTACAAAGACAACACATACATTCTTTTCAAATGAATATGGAGTTTTCTTGAAAATAGACCATATCCTGGCAATGTAAAAAGACTCAATCAATTTCAAAGGATGAAGTTAGTATAAAGTGAACTCTCTGACCATAAGTGTAATAAACTAGAAATCAATGTCAATATAAAATTGTCGCACTCTCCCAAATATTTCAAAATTTAACACATTTTCAAAAAACTCATGAATCAAAGAAGAAACCATAAGATAAAGATAAATTTGAAACTATTTTGGACTGAATAATAAAACACACACACACACCATTTCAAAATTAGCAGGAAGCAACTAAAGCAATCCATAAAAAAAAAAGTATAGTTTTAAACACTTATTTTATAAAAGAAGAAAGTTGTGAAATGAATGATCCAGTGTCCTACTTCTACCTCCAATGGAAAATTAACAAATTATAGAGGAAATCAATAAAGTTAAAGCTACTTCTTTGAAAAGATTAATAACATTGATAAACCTCCTAACAAGATTGATTAAGAAAAAAAGGAAAAAATCCCTCAAAAATTAAATTATTACAACGAGGAATAAGAAAGGAGCATCACTACAGATGTTAAAGGAAATAGGAAGATAAAATGCATAACTTCATAATATATAATGCTACAATTTGTGTGAAATTGATATTCCTTTAAAAACACAACTTACTGTGACTTTAACAATGAGAAATGGAATTTTTGAATTGTCCTATACTTATTAAAGAAATAGAATTTCCCCCAAAAACCTCCGGATTTAAGTGACTTCACTAATGGATTCTATTAAATATATAAGAAAAAAATCATGCCTGTATTACACAAACTCTTCACAAACTAAATAAGGAGGATCACTTCCCAATTCATTTTATGAAGTCGGCATAACCCTACTATCAAAATAACGCAAGGATATTGCAAAGAGAAAGAATACTGCAGACCAATATCTCTCATGAATATAAAGGTGAAAATCCTTAACAAAATACAACCAACAGAAGACAGCAATATACAGCAGGGCTAATATTTCATGACCAAGTAGGTTCTATCCCTGGAATTTAAAATAGGTTCATATACAAAAATCAATCAGTGTAATTCATCACAGTAGCAGATTATGAGAGACAAATCACATGATCATTTCAATAGAGCATAGAAAGTATTTTCTAAATTCAGTGACAATTTATGATTTAAAAAATTCCAACATTAAACAAGAAATGGAAACAAACTTCTTGAATGTGATAAAGACCACCTGTGAAAACTTTATAGCTAATATCAAACTTAATGGTAAAAAATGAACCCTTTTTACTTAGGTCAAGAACAAAGTAAAGACTGCTCTCATTTGCTTCCCCCCGCCCCCCCCCCCCCCCCGGCCAACATTGTGGTAGACATTCCAGCAATGCAATAAGGCAAGAAAAATAAATAAAAGGAATAAAGTTTGTAAAAAATGAAATAAAGCTGCCATTATTCACAGACAACTCAACTGTACATAAAATATACAAAGGAACGTATGCAATGACTATGAACTATTAAGGGAATTTTGCAAGATATTGTTATACAAATTCAATATACAAAAATCAATTGTTTTCTTTAATTTTTCAAAGTACAATAGAGAGATAAATAATTGTAAATTTAAAAATCTTTACAAAAGCATAAAATACTTAGGAATAAATGTAATGACAGATACTTTAGACTTCTCTATCAAAGACTATAAAACATTTCTGAGAGATTAAAACTCTAAATAATGAGAAATATATATCAAGTTCATGGATTGAAAGACTCAGTACTGTTAGGATGTCAATTCTCTTCAAATTGGTCTAAAATTAAATGAAAACCCAGTAAAACTGCAAGAGGGTTTTTTTTTTGTTCTGATAAAAAATTATAAGCTGATTCTAAAATCTATGTTGCAAGGAAAAGGACCTAAACTGACTAAATAATCTTGAAAGAAAAGAAGAAATTTGGGGCTTTTACCTCTACTTCAAGACTTAATATAAAGTATGTAATCAAGACAGTGTGGTGTTAGTGGAAACACAGACAAATAGATTAAAGTACAAAATTGAAAGTCCAGACATAATCCCACAAGTATGGTCAAATGCCTATCAACTGAAGTGCCAAATCAATTTGGTAGGGGAACATAGTCTTTCAGCAAATTTTGCCAGACCAATTGGACGTGGGAGGAGGGAGGAGAATCTCAACACTTGCCTCACATCATATCCAAAAAGTCAGCTTGAGTTGAGTGATAGACTAAAATGTTAAAGTTAAAACAATAATGCCTCTAGAAGAAATCATAGGAGAATATGTTCACGATCTTGGTATAGGTAAAGATTTCTTAGAGAACACACATGAAAGCACTAACCATAAAAGGAGGAAAGAAGATTAATTAGACTTCATAAAAATTGTGCTGTGTTCAAGCTGAGCAATAAAATAAATAACAATAGTATTGGATTGTAACCCATGAATTAAATAAATATTCATGAGTCCATAATGTTACAAATACATAACCAATTGATAAAGAAAGAGGGGAGAGGTGATAACTCTGTCTTACAGACAAATTGTAATGAATAAATGTAGAGGAATGAAGAAAATAGAAAATCACCATTAAAATATCACCATGATGATTGCCACAGTTAAGTTCCACCAACGCATGCTAAAATTTGTGGACAAAAATTTAAGCAGAAACAAGATATCTGGGTACTCTCAAAGTATCTCCTCCAAAATATTTATAAATTTCAGAGCAAAAAGTAGTAACTTTATAGTGGAGAATCCTGGTAGATGCCACTTTAAGGTAAGTGATCAATGTTAATATCACAGTAAAACCTATCAACATCAAGTACCCCTTGAAAAAGTCACACCATGCTGTGGTATCCTCCTTAATAAGGCATGACCTTAGTTTCATTATGAGAAACACAAATTGAGGGAAATTCTACAAAATACATGACCAGTATTCTTCAAAAATGACAAGGTCATGAAAGACAAAGAAAGACTGAGGAACTGTCTGTCATAGATTAGAGGAGACTTGGAAGACATGACAACTGATTCAATGTGGGATCCTCAATTAGATCCTGGAAGAGAAAAAGGATCTTAGTATAGTTGCAGAAGATTTCAGAGAAATCCACCAGAGACCATCTGGAATCTACACTTAACCAGCATTCGGTACCAATAGGGGCCCATTGAGCAACACCTACCCACCCTGCCCCCCCGCAGATCACAGCATTCTTTAGGTGACCCTGGTGAGTTCTTCTGAAACCTGGACCTCCTTATTTTAAGTCAACAGTCCAGAGTTTATATGAGCTGTTTCAAACCTTAAGACTAGGTGTCTTCAGGGGCTACCAGTGCATACCCTAGGGAAGAGGAACCTAGGGGGAATTTCCTAGGCCAAGGGAGCCTAGAGGGAACTTTAGAGTGAATGGGGAAGCCCGACCTTTTTAATTTGGCTTTAAATTGTAAAGAATGGTGTTTATATAAAGTCTGAACAAACTGCTTGATAGAGAAATGAGAGACTGATGTGTTCAGCTCTGAAGAAAAGGGACATTGCTGCTCCTGGCTGAAAGGCATTCTCAGGTGAATGAGAACCTTAACAGGAGTTTCAGAGGGTCAAATCTTCGTAATGTGTAGCAGTCCCATAGGGAACTCCACTATCATTCATGTTAATTAATTAAAGGCTCATCCAGGGAAGGTCATATGAGGGTTGACCACCTGAGCTCCAAGCCCCCATGGCAGTTTTAGGCTGCCGGCGGGAGAAACTGAGGCACATAAGAGTGTTTATGACCTTTCTTTAGGGAGTAATACTCACAAGCAGCCCACTTCTGACCCACTATACTGTCCCTAGGAATTGTTCAGACTTTGTAGCACAGCAAAACTAAAAGAAAAGTGGGAAATCCAGCTTCTAAAAGCCAAATGGGCAGCCTCACCTCCAAACTCCGGCTGGCTTCATGCTGTGACTTGCAAGTGATTAACGAAATAAGGATAGCTATTTATGGCTGGCAAGATAACCCGAGATAATTTGAAATTATAGTGGCCACTGTGGGGCTCATTTTTAAGAGCCAGGTAACAAATTTTTAAAGAGTTGAGCTCGCCAACTTCCAGCACAATTGCTCAAAAGCTAAAGGTTCTGGAAGCTGTAAATAATTACAAAGAACAGCAAAAAAAAAAAAGAAAATATATATATATATATATTTTACCAAGCTTGTTTCATGTCCTGAGGGCTTGGCTTAATAATTGACAGATTAGAGGTCCTGAAAAATGGTCAGACAAAATGTGGTCACACCCCATTTTGCAGTCAGAGATAGTCAGAGAGAAATGTGGGTTGCACTCCCTTTGTGGCTAAGGGTCCTACCAAACTGCCACCAGTATCAGGGGAGTTACACTGGCCATTAGAAGGAAGGTTCTGATTAGATAAGATCTTTTAAAAAGTGTATTTAAAAGGCAAGAACTTCAATATCCCAAAATAATCTTATTGAAAGTTTTGTTGCAAAAAGCTAATAGGAAATTAAGGTATAAATAGTACTTAAAGGAATATATTAGACCCTGAATTTATGGACACCCCCATAGCATACAAGTTAATGAGACTGAGAGATTTTCTGGGAAACTGCTGTGCTAAAGATTACTGCAACTGTTCAGTACGGCCAGGTAGTTACTGTTTGTCCTGGCTGAAACTGACAAGGTATTCAGAAGGATTTAAGCAACTTAAGATCAGAAACTTGACCAAACTGGAAGCTGATATTCAGAGTCTGATAGAAATTTTCTTTCCAGGCCTTCTTCCCTAAGTTAAATTAAAACTAAGCACCCAGAGGGAAAAAAAGCAAATTAGGGTGTGGGGTTGGAGAGATGTCCTCAATTTACAAAGCCCTGGAAGACTGGAAAAGCAGTTCTAGAGGCAGTTAGATTCCACCCAGTTCCTTTATCGCAAAAGGATTATGGCCTCGCCTCTCTGGGAACTGTTAACTAGCTCATCACCAATTCCTAAAACTGAAGGAAAAAAAAAAAAGGACAAAGGCCAGATAAACAGCCATAAGAGCAGCCTCACCCAAAAGCATCTTTAGTGTCTTTTCCACCAATATTAGTAAAAAGGCTTAGACAAAATTTGGATTCATATCTAGGGAGCTTTATATTACTGTACGTGATGCATGGCAGTGATTCTAAAAGAATAGCTGTGGAGACTTCGTGTATGTGCGTCTACATGTATGTTATATATGTGTGATGTTTTACCTTTGGATGGTATAGACAAAATTGAGAGCTCTGTTTAATCGGTTTAAAGTAAGCACTTGCATAAATTCTAAATGTAACAGAAATTAACCCAATGTCTTTCAAGTTAACATGAGACAAATTAATCTTTGGTAAACAAAAGCTTGTTTAAGTGTGTTGGTTTGATTGAAATAGGCTTGTCCTTAGTGTCACCAGTATTTGGATATGATGCAGACGTGCAGCCTGGGTTTAGTAGTCAAATATGCTCTTGTTATCTGTTACAAATTCATCAGCAAAATAACAGCTTTAAATGATAGCTAATTTTGTCTAATGTCTCATGAAGTTTTTGTGGGTAATCTGAACATAATTGTTGGAAACAAATGATTTAGATAGATAAAAATGGATAAGAGTTTGTGGGTACAATAATTACGTTTTGTGGTCTGAATACTTAAAAAAACAGCTTTCTAATTCTTTTTGGCAACTTAAAACTTTAGAGTTTTGCTAAATTAAGTTAAATGATAAAACTTGTTGAGTATCTGGGTCATTTTCAAATAAGATAAAACACAGAAACATTATTGCTGAATGTATCTAAGTTTATCTACTTTTGGCTTATTACAGAGAACCTAAAAAGTGTTTGGGTCTATTAGTAAACTAGTCTTATATTTTACTGAAAGATTGTACTACAAAGGTAACATGTTTCTAGAAATTATAAAAGGTATTTATAAATTTGACCCAAAATGCTAATGTAAAAGAAAGTTTATAATTGCTTACTTAGTTTTTACTTAGAAATTAAGGTCTGTAAGGGCTAAAGGTTCTAATTGATATACGTAATTAAAGCTACTAAAAATTAATAAGGAAAATAGATCTGCATACAAGGAAAGTAAAATATGTTTTCAGTAAAGAAAGTATAAAGAATGGAAGTATTTTTGTTTGTTGGGTTAAGAAAGATAAATTTGTCCTAAAGTAGTAGAAGGGAGAATGAAGCGTGGGACAATGTATGTATTTTTGTGAATGTAAATTGACAATTGTGAATGTAAAAAGAAAGTTATAGAAAGTTTGTGAAAGAGAAAGTCTGAGAGTTTTATACCTGGTCAAGTTGGCTAAGATTAAAGTAATTCCAATTAAGTAAATGAATTTTAATATAAAAAGTAAACTGGTACAAGAATTAAAATTTGGCTTTCTCTCTCAAAAAGGATATGCTCTGTTTGCCCTTGACTGCTTCACAGTGACAAGATCAGCAGACACTTGATCTTGTTTGACCAAGTGTTTTAAAATCTTTTGCTATTTTTGACAAGCTCCTCCTCCCTGCCCCCAAAAATATTCAAATCCTGAATAAAGGCTTTCTTTTGACCTGGAAGAAGGAAGAGAATTTCTCTGAGGATTTTCAGAGGGCCCCTGAGACTTCTCAAAGAAATTTGTTCTCTCTTCCTGTAAAGGGGGCTGGGATACTAATTAGGCTTGTTTGGTATGCTAAATTGCATGGGAAGCATTGTCAAGTAAATGATGATAAACCTTCTTAGATTATATTGTGTAGGTAAAGATTATTCACTATTTTAACCTTGCTACCTTGTTTACAACATCACAAGGGGAATAAACCACGACTGCATTCTATTATTTAATTGGATTACAGATGGGTCTTACTTAAACTATAAGCAAAGATGTTATCAAGCTGGATATGCTGTCCAGCCTCAAGAACATCTGCTGCTTTCTATTAACTTTGCTAACCCACTAAGAGGTTTTCTTCTGTAGGCTCAAGAAATCGCCACAAAGGATAAGAAATAAAGGTGGCAACAATAGGGGGAAAACAATACTTTTGGAAACTTTGTCCCACAGTGGCTCATTGTGCCACATGCCCAAAATATAATCTAGGGAAACTATTTCATGAGTCACAAGGCCACTTTCCCCTTCGTAAGAGATTCTTTGAGGTATGGCAATTGGACTTTGTCTAAATGCCACTATCTCAAGGATAAATATATCTTGTAATGATTTGTATGTTCTCACATTGGGTTGAAGACTTTCCTTTAGAAGAGTGATGGCTTTAGGTAAATTATTATTGAAAAGGATAATTCCTGTTTGAGGAATTCCTACTGAGTTACATGGTGACCTGAGAACTCATTTCACCAGACAAATAATTAAATCTATTTGTAACATTTGGCCAATAATGCAGCATTTCCACTGCACTTACTATCCCCAATCCTCAGGATTGGTGGAAAGAACTAACGGCATAATCAAAATTTAATTGGCAAAGCTTTCAGAAGCATTTAATCCTCATGGCTAAAAGCTCTTCTGCTAGTGCTCCTCAATCTTAGATCTACACCCATTGGTAAACATCGGCTGTTTGCTTTTGAGGTAATAACTGGATGGGCCATGCAATTAGATGAGGAAATACATGAACCAACTTTGCTTAAGGGAGATATACTACATTGTTGTCAGGGTCTTATTGAGATGCTTAAAAGGAATGAAAGTTTGGTAGCTGATTCTTCTCATGGGGCTCCCAAACCTTAAGGATCGTGGACTATAACCTGGAGAATTTATTTATCTAAAGAGGCATCCAATAAAAGACTCTTTGCAGCCCGTTGGAAAGGGCCATACCAGGATGAGAAGAAGATGGCATCTGTTGTAGACAGCCATCCCAGGACTCTGGACCAGACCTGTATTTCCAACCTTGTGTCTCTGCATTTAAACCTTCATTATGCTTAAATTGTATACCTATTTTTTACTTGTTCCATTTAAGCTTTCAAAACACTATCATACTTAAAGAAAGTGAGCGATTTGGAACAGACTGGTCTTGAAGGCCAGGCATTTATTGGGTGGCCCATACTGGAAGTCAGTGGTTATATGGAACAAATCTGTATCCTTGGCTACTGCCTGGATGGCTAAAACACTGCACCCTGAGCTTCCCTTGGATGCAGGGAAGGATTCAGGCTGAGCTAGCATCTGTTGCCAATCACCCTCTCTTTAAGGCCAGGGGGGCTCATTCAGTGTTCCACTGGTGTGACCACCAAGAAGCTAGCTTTAGTTGTTCCTCCTTTGGGGCTAGAAGATGTTATATCACATACAGAGGTCCTTAACAGTAGTGAAGCAGGAATAGCCTTATTAGATACTGAAATGTCTTCAGTGAGAAAGGCTGTCCTTCAAAATAGAATGGCCTTAGATATTCTTACAGAATCCCAAGGTGGTACTGTGGGGACCTGGAATTGGCCACCCCAAGATATGTCTCTTTGGCATCAGGATTATTTGAGGCTGATTGCTTTTGATAAACTTGGACAGGGAAGGAGGCTCTGAGGAATGCAACTTGCCCTTCATTAGGACACATTTACATTTGTAAGGTAAATCTCTATCTGTAAAATTGCCTCCCTCTCTGTACCAGGAAGAAGAAAGGAGATGACCTTCTCTCTAAAAACTCTTAATCAATACCAAAGGCAAGGACTTAAAATCTGCATTTTATTGTGCTTCTCTGGTAACTGACTTCCTCCTGTAACTGACTTCCCTCCCCCTCCCAACGTTGGCATTTCTTTAAGGATTAAGCATCTTTCCTTAGGCTAGGAACTGATTGCTGCGCTCACCTGTGGTCGCCCAGCTCCAGACGATAGACTTGCCTCCTGCTACGCCCACCAAGATGGCAGACTACTACCTGCTGTGTCCATCAAGCTCTGTGCTGACAGGGCAATCTTGTGATTATTCTGGGAGGAACATTTCAATCACATGTGAAACACCCTGTTTGGGGGTATATAAGCACTATGTGCACCCCACTTCTTCGGTGCCCTTTCTTCCTTCGGGAAGAAAGGCCCCGGGCCATGGTTCCTCATAAAGCTTGTTTAATTTTCTCTTGCTATTCTGTCTCATGTGAATTTAATTCGTTCTCCGGCCAGACGAACCCACATTTGGGAAGAGGAAATGTCTTCCTCCCCTACAGTATATATAAATCATTCAAACTGAATGTTCTGTTTTTATACCTGAGGAATCTTCCAATGTGTCATCTCTGCTAAAGTACATTAAAAAAAAAAAACAGATTAATACCTTAAGCAATCTTATACCTCATCTTGATTTGTTTATTTGGCTCCCTCCTGGTCTTGGCTTCCATTCGCGACCTGGATTGCAATTCCTATTTCTATTACTCCTTGGAATTCTTGTATTGGTCATTATATTCAAACTAATTACTGTTTTCTCAGTGTTGCAGGACTGGCTTGAAGCTAGAGTAATGATTGCTCAGCAACTTGAGATGGTTGATGGATCCTACAACCCTGAATGAATCCCCTTTTATTGAGGCTAAGCCTAAGAATTAATTTTTAAGCTAATCATTTCAAGTATTGGATTACCTGTTCTATGATTGTTATAAACAATGTAACTATAAGAAGTCATGGAAGAGCACATGTGCAATGTTTGTGTGATAATCTAAAAATAATTGACAAGTTACATAGCTTATGAAACACTTCCCCTGTTAATATATACCTCTATGCTTGTCTACTATATCTGACTATTTCCCCCCAATGTGGATAACTGGGCAAATCAATGAGATAAAAGCCTAGCACCAAGGGACATGATGGACCTAGGGCAAGCAGCAAACCACCCTGGCACCGAGGGACAATATTTTGATCAGCAATACTTTCTATTGAAAGATTATTGATCAAAAGGGGAAAAGTAATGAGATTTTCACATTTTGAGGTATATGGGGTAACTATTCGAGTTCAAAACTGATTCGACTTAAACTAGAAAGTATGACTTATGGCCTATCAAACATACATTGTACATCTCATTATCCATTAAAGTAAGGAATCTCTCTTGAGATAAGGAATGTATACTTCCCCTCCTATGCCCTATTGGTAATGCCACATTTGTAACACCCAGATTAGTCCCTTTCCTGGCATCATGGTCATGTTGCCCTGTGACAAATAAAAATGGCAAGCAATAGGATATATTGGAGAATATGAGGAAGCCATTTGCTGTAAACCTAATTCGGCCTGACCTTGTCTTTCCAAAAGGGCCTGACTGTGGCCGTTGAGCGTGCATTGTATATCTGCTTTAGATATTCCCTATGGCAAGAACAAAGGCCCTTGAGATAAAGGTGAAACTTCCCTCCCCCTCCTAACTTTGGCATTTTCCTTAAGGATTAAGCATCTTTTCTTAGGCTAGGAACTGATTGCTGTGCTCACCTGTGACCACCCAGCTTGAGACAATAGACTTGCCTCCTGCTACACTTGCCAAGATAGCAGACCCACTACCTGCTGTATCCATCAAGCTCTGTGCCCACAGGGCAATCTTGTGACTATTGTGGGAGGGACATTTCAATCATATGTGAAACGTCCTGTTTAGGGGTATATAACCACTCTGTGTACCTCACTTCTTTGGTGCCCTTTCTTCCTTCGGGAGGAAAGGCCCCGGCCCATGGTTCTCAGATTTCAGCTCAGAATAGACTCACCCAAATTTTCATTTATAGATTGGTTATGGATTATTTTCATCAACACCTGCTAATATGCAACTGAATATCTCTTTGAAAATGTATCCTGGGTGTGTTTAACATATGTTCCTTGTTCTAAAAAGATATAAGACTGCACTGAAACCCATGTTTCTCTGGAATGCCTTCTAAGGCCTTCCCAGGTTATAATCTTCACTCTGGCTCATAATAAACTCACCCCAACTTTGATTTATAGGTTGGTTATGAATTATTTGTGTCAACAAGGAGATAGATGGAAAAACTGGTAAAATCAGAGTAAGTTCTGTACTTTAGTTATATGTTATTATACCAAAGTTAATTTCTTAGTTTTGATTAATGTTTTACGGTTACGTAAATATTAACGTATGGGAAATTAGGTGGGGGGTATATGGGAACCCTCTGTACCGTAACCTCCTTCTCCGTGGTTTCACTTTCCATAGTTTTGGTTACCTGCAGTCAACTGAGGTCTGAAAATATTAAATGAAAACTTCCAGAAATAAAAAATTCATAAGTTTTAAATTGTGGGCTGCTCTGAGTAGCATGAGGAAATCTTGCACCATCCCACTCTGTTCTATCTGGGTCAAGAATCATCCCTTTGTGCAGCATATCCACACAGTAGACACTGTATACACTCCCCCCACCCCCTGCCCCTTAGTCACTTGGTAGCCATCTTGGTTATCAGATTGACTGTTTACTTATTTTACATAATAATAACCCCGAAGAGCAAGAGTAGTGATGCTGGCAATTCAGATATGCCAAAGAGAAGCTGTGAAGTGCTTCCTTTAATTGAAAAGATGAAAGTTCTCAACTTCATAAAGAATTGTACACTGAAGTTGTTAAGATCCGCAGCAAGAATGAATCTTTTATCTGTGAAATTGTGAAGAAGGAAAAAGAAATTTGTGCTAGTTTTGCTGCCATACCTTAAATATGTATGATAGGAAAAAACAGTGTGTGCATAGGGTTCAGTACTATCGGTGGTTTCAGGCGTCCACTGGGAGTCTTCAAATGGATACCCTGTGGATAAGGGAGGACTACTGTGCCATTTTTTCATCTCTCCTATAAGTCTAAAATTATTTCAAGAGAAAATTTTAAACAAAACTGAAAGCCAAAACCAAAAACTAATTTTCAAGTCACCCGTCTTTAAGAGCTAGCTCATTTCCCTGGTCTGTCTGGTCTGTCTGTGCATATGAATTCCTTAAGGTACCTGATTATCTATGGGACATTTTGAGTGTGTGCATATCAATAGCCTCTTTTGAGAAAAGTAGCTGAAAAGAATTCTCTGCAGATAAGGTTGATATGGTTTGGGTCATATGACATATGACTTTGTAAACTTCCTTAAAAATGCAAATTTTGACTAATTTTCTTTTTATTTTTCTAATTAGGCAAAACATTTTCCTTCCACCTTGGCTCTTACTGTTGTTTCTCCATAGGAAATTTAAAGGCATTTACAACATAAGTTCAATGATGCCCTAATTTACAATCGCATCCATTTGAATATCTACTTTTTAAGAAATCTTTGGTTACATGAATAACAATAGATAAAGTGTTTTGCTGAAAGAAGGTCTAACTGTGAAACTTCATGTATCTGTGAGCAAAAGGACAAAATAATCTAAGAGGAGCTGGAAGCTGTTAGACTCTTGAAGTCAAATTACAGAGACAATTGTCTACTCTACCTAGCTGTCTGGGTTCAGTTTAGATAATCTTCATAATATTTAAGAATTCTTAAAAATATTTCAGGGGGGCAGGCCCAGTGGCTCAGCAGTTAAGTTCACATGTTCTACTTCAGCAGCCTGGGGTTGGCCACTTTGGATCCTGGGTGTGGACCTACGCACCACTTGTCAAGCCATGCTGTGGCAGGTGTCCCACATATAAAGTAGAGGAAGATAGGCATGGATGTTAGCTCAGGGCAAGTCTTCCTCAGCAAAAAGAGGAGGATTGGTGGCAAATGTTTAGCTCAGGGCTAATCTTCCTCAAAAAAAAAAAATTAAAAGAATATTTTTTGGCTTTAAGAATGAAAATACTTTAACTTCAAAAACTCAGTTCAGCACATTATCTTTCCACCCACACTGTAGTGATCTACAAGACAATACCCTCCATAGTCCTAATAGGTTACATCAGAGAGCCCACAATACTGAAAAGAACACTAAAAAGAATAAGACCACAAATCAAGTGAAATTAATAAAGCAAACTGAATATCAGTGAGTGTAGCCTGTAGGTAAATGTCCTCTTGGACTGAAAACAGAAACAACGTAGTAAGCATTTTTAACAGCGCCCTTGAGTAAACTGTATTTGATTCACAAGGTCGCATCTTCAGAAATGTTATTTAAAGTTGCACAATGTTTATTCATTTTCATGCCTCCTCTGTCATTCTCAGTAGTGTCAACTGATGATCAAATATGTCCATTATCTTTTTCTTGTAGCTTCTTTTCAACCAGGGAAATAAAAATACTGTGCTGAAGTTAGAGATAAATTTTCACGCTATGTTACAAGGCCATAAACTGGTTGTTTATTTAGTGATTTTTGCTGCTGATAAATTGGGTGTTCTGTCAAGTGTTGGTGGCAATGCTTCCCTTGTCATTAATGGCAACACTAAAGTGCCTTGTACCTAAAGGACATGTAATAATACTGATACTTTTGTGTTTAGAGGTATTTTCTCTGGAAGAACTCAGTTCTTCTTGAAGGAGATCTACCCTGGCATTATGGAATAAGCAGGCTGTATTAACTTCTTGAGGCCGCTGGGGAGCAACTTAAGGAACTGCAGACTTGGCGGCAAATGTAACACCAAATGGTAGATCCTGCTATCCTTCAAAGAGTTTGCCGAGCTCCTGTTTCTGGTGACCAGGGTTGGAATGTCTCATATGTTTGTTTCATGACACTCTAGGCTGGTTTTGGTAATACTGCCAAGTTGGAGCACAGATATACCCAAAAGAAAGTAGAATGCCAATGTTCTTTTCCCAGGGTATTTTTTACTACTTACTAAATTTTAAAATTTACTCAACCTACTCTTAGTTTTACTTCACTTAACAATTTAAAAATGAAAGGAATTTATGAAGGTGTATCTACATATTCCACACGGATATCACAAGGATCTGGTATGAGGTAGTTTTGCAAACTACCAAGCAAAATGCAAATGCAAGGTATTATTACTTATAACAATTGGAGCTATTTTCAATAGTAGTAGACAAAAGTTTCTTTGATACCTGATTTCTCTCCTTCCTGTCTAATTTACCTGACTGGGCGCTATTTTCTTTTTCTCTTTTTCTTTTTTTAATGTTCAGGTGTCTCGTAGTCTTAGATTTACTTCTATACTAAAAGAAAAAAACCCTAAATTTAAGTTATTCTCTCCTGTGACAAAGATTTGCTCTGCCCTGCAATTCTCTCTCTTTTTTGGATTTTTCACATTTTAATGCAATACAGATATTGATTGAAAGGAATGAAACCAAAATACTGGAATTTCATGTAGGATGAGGCACCTTCTAGAGATGGGACACAGTATGTCTTTCCTTAGGTCTGAATCAGGGAAACATTAGCAATTGTCAAATATCTTATTGAAGGGCTGCAGGTACTTCAATGCATTAGGTTTATTTCAAATTAATTTGGCCTTGATACATTTTTAGGACACTTTGCAGCGATTGGAAAACAGTGAGTTGGCAGAAAACAATGGCTGAGAAACAACTTAGGGACTTGAAGATGAGATCTGTTGCATAATTTATACTCACAATAAGTCTGTGAGCATAATGGGTTATAAATTCCCCATTTTACAGATGGAACGATTGAGTCTAGAGAAGTTGAGTAACTTGTCCATGCAAACAGACTCCTGTGGAGGAGCTGAGACCTGACACAATTGTTGTGAACAGTTTCTCCATAACGATGCTGAAGGAGTGACAGGGGGCAGACCCCTGTTCCAACCAGAGAAATTCTGTTTTGTTTGCCTTTGTGTTTCTCTCTTTTTTATTTGAGAGTTCCTAATGAGATTTTGTTTGAGAAAAGTAGAAGAGTTCAAATGCAAATATTTATCAAACCAATTGATTAGATTGAGTGTGGAGTCCTTGTTCCCAGTCACACCTGTACCTCCCTTGACATACATCATTAGTGATGGTTCCATTAAGAAAGAGAATAGGCAAACAGCCTTAGAAGGTTAGTTTAAAGCAGTGGTTTCCAAATTTTTGATTGCAATCCACAAAAAGAAATACTGTAAAATCAAGATGACACAATATAAAAATACAAACACATAACAGAAGCAGAAGTGCTACAAATTTCTGATGTCTATGAATATCGGAACATCTATCAAATATCTATGAATTCTGATATTTTTATTTTGTTCCAGTCTATTAAAAATTGACTTTATGATCTAGTTTGGAAAAGAGAAATACAAAGAAGGATCATTTAAAAAATTAGGCTTCCGTTATGTTTAATTCAATAATTAAGATGTTATTGCACAAAAACTAAAGTATTCTAGATTTAAAACTGATAAATGATACTATCTAATGGTGACTCTTTACATCAAAGGGGACTTTATCACCATTTCCAGAATTAACCCTTCATATGAGTTATTTGAAGCACCAGTTGTATCCCCACTGCACTAGAAGTTGTTTTATGTCTCGATTTTCAAAATTGGCTTCAGTAACAATGATATCAGTAACATGGGTTAAGTTAGCTAAAGCAACATTTAGGGTAGGAATCATTTCTTTGTGCAGTCTTAACCATTTTATTCCAAAAATATCAAGAACCCAGTAGGCTTAGAAAAAAAGATAAAATAAATATCATCTTGATTAATGTCATGAAGACCATGCTGAGATTTCCCAGATGGTTGTTGAATGGTACCTAGAGAGTTGTTAGTGACCATTTTCCATCTTCCTCACCTCTTTCTTACTTCTTTTGTTTCATTTTCTCAAGTTTTCTCCTGTATCCTTGCTTCCATTTCCTCCTTTTCCTTTTTTCCCTTTTCTTGACTGTGCCTTAGGCATAGGCATAATTGCAACTTTATCTGCTTTTAAAAGACAAATGAGTCCAAAATGCTGAAAATACCTTGAGGGGTCAACCATCAGATCTCAGAGAAAAGGCTGTAAATTGTTTAATTTTAATTAAGGAATGATGTGTCTTTTTATGCCTTTATTATAACACTTACCAGTTTCACTTCTTGCCTTGCATTATAAATAATTGATTGTCTGTCTCTGTCCCCTTCCAGCATATTTACTAAATATGTAAATGAATGATGAGTAGAAATTCAACTTAGAAATATTTATAATTGTTACCAGATATGTTTGAATTCAATAGAGTTACTATATACATATATTAGACAGTTTAGTTGAATCAACAAAACTGAAGACGACAGATACTTGGCAGGCTAGCTACCATTCTTCTATGCTGGGCTCCAGGCAGACATCCCTAAGCACAGATCTCCTTTCAACTGGGCTGGGGCTGGGCCTTAGTGCCTCCCTAACATGGCATTTTAGGAGATCTGATTATGTCATTAGACTTGACATTCGAAAACTAACATGATTGCCATTGTTCTCTTACCTGAGATGAATTTAGGTATTGAAATTACTTTTCTCTGTAGCTCTGGTTCACATGAGGAAATTACTAAAGGCACAGGTAAGTGAATGGCAGCCAAAGTAAGAGACCTCCTGGAGGTAGCATCTACTGGCTCTCTCTTTTTCTTTCCTATTTTCTTCTTTTTGTCTTTACTAATGATCGCAATATAAGGAGCTCTCTTCTGGAAATGTTGACTTAGGGAGTCTATCATACCTCTGATTGAAATGCAACCTTCTCTTCAATGGCTTCCCTGATTGCTCAATTATTAATTTGCTGTCATCTGTCCTGATGATTCCAAGATCAATTTCCCAAGCATTGCAGAAATCAGCCTTTTAAACACTGTGAAAGGAGAAAAATCACAGAATTGTATCTGATGCTCATGCCTGAACCCATTTCCCAGGAGAGGAGTGAGACCTCCACAATAGACATAGACCAATGAACAGATTCACCTTCTCTAATTATTATTAGAAGCAGATCCCTGAAAATCATGGCCATTTGGAGGGAGTGAACAAAATGGGATTCAGTTGGAAGGAAAATGGGGAGAAAATCGTATAGGCAGTGGACAGTGCCTGCTACATGGCAGCAACGTAACCGTCTTATTTTTGATCGCGTACAGTCCATTATTGCCATATATTGCCAGAGTACTAACGCCTCAGTACCGTACCTTTCTAACCCTCAAGGAAAGCAAAAGAAACTTGATAATCTCCTAGGCCTAGTTCTAACATATACAGAATCTACTAGTTTTCAGTGAGCATATTATAACTTAATAACCTATTTATAGGGGCCTGCACAGGAAATTTATTATGATATTTGTGTTCAATTGTGTTGATGTGAGAATCATTTTCTATAATACAAGAAGTTATATAGGGACTCTTAACCAAGAGTCAGGCCCTGATCTAAATAGCCTTTTTTTTTCAGATGAGAAATAGTTTTGAAGATGAACTAGTTTATTACTATAGGAGCTCTAGATATGGAAATTATCATGTTACATGACATATAATAGAAAAATCTATTATTACATATTTACAGTAATATTTTCAGTAATACAACTAAGTGATGTATCTAATATCTGTAAAGACTAAAGACAGCATATTCAAATTTCAATTAAGAGTAATATACCTGCACATCTACATCTATATAAACTGTGCACAATCTATATTAAATTCTATTTAGTGTTTTTTTACTCTGTTGTCATTTCAGTTCTGTGTCTTGTCATATTTTAATCTACTTCTGGGTACATTGAGCATATTGCTTTGGAGTACAGTAATATACCTATAGAACCACACTACAGTGATTTGCAAATAATATCACCATTACTATGGCATTCTCCACTTGGAAAAGTACCTTACCTAGACAATTTCTCTTAAGGCAAGCAATAAACAATTTCATTAGAAATAGTTTTTCTTTTCAGGAGACATTTCACAGTTATTGTCAGTTTTTTTCTAAGTCATCTTTGTAAATTTGCAAGAACTTAGGTGATCGGTCTCCTTAGTTCTTTTGTATCTTCTACAATATGACTGCGTCTTTCTAAGCATCGAAATCAGATCCATCATGGGGCACTGTATGGACAGCCCTACTGTAATAGGCTTCTGTCTACCCCTTAAACATAACCTTAGAGAGTCAAGTGAATTATTTTTTGCAGCCTCATTCCTTATAAACTTTCTATGGCTTCCATGTGAGACTAGACTTGGGCTCTGCTGGGTAGACTGACTTGAGAAATAGCCATTTTGAACTTTCAAAACTAATAGGCAGGGAAGAATCTGCATCATTTGATATTGGATGACTAGATCCCACTTACATCTCTGATGACTTTGTTGTAGGAGTGAGAGACAGAGGAGAAAGAGCATGCTCTTTCCCCTGTCCTCATATTCACATGAGCCATTCGTGTCTGTGCCTCCCAGAAAACGTGAGGATATCTCCAGCTGGTGGAATAGCAGCCTCTTTGCTATTGCCTTTGACTTTTTATTCTGCTGCTTTTGAAAAGACTCTAAAAAAGGGGGAAGATTAAAGGAAAGCAGTCTACAAAGTACCTGAAAGAAACCAGGTTTTGGAGCTGAGATTATAAATATAAGCTTATAAACAAGAGCTCAGGATTCAGAGGAAAGAAGAAAGGATAAAAGAGCCAAGAATTCCTCTGTCCTCTGTCCTCAAAGGATGTAGCTTTCTTGTTAAAGGAAAAAATGAATAGAATGACAGTCTCTTGGCCCTAAATTGTGCAGAGAGGATATTGCGAAGGAGAAAGATGAACTTTCAGACACCTATGAAGTGCAGAATATTTTTCCCATCATGATTGCTTTTGATTGTGTGAATCCAGTGTTCTCATGGGCCTTCCTGCCTCCCATCTCAAGGGCAAGACTACAGCAGAAAAGGGGGAAATCACATGTCTGGGCTTTTCCTATAATTGTTCCTAGGTTCTCAGTCAAGCCAATTTTGAAGATAAGAAAGACATTTCTCAATGGACTTGTGCCTGCCAGCTGATGTCTTGCTTTCTCCTTTGTATGTGACACAGCTGTGCTTCCGCCTCTGTTTTATTGTCCCCTTCAGGTTAGCTCTGCATGCAGAGAATATGGTTTTCTACAGGAATCTAGCCTCTTCCAGCATTCAGCCCAAAGTTTCAGACTTGCTTAGAGAAACATGAATGAAGGACATTTTAGCATGATGAGAGAAGCTCCATGAAGGTTACAGCTCCCTTTCTTGAAGCTTCTGCTTCAGGAAGACTATTTTATATCTCCCCATAGTGCCCTGGTATAGTCAGTTTTCACCTTGGATCATCCTCCTTAAATAAGTCAGAGTTATTTTGCTCTACCCATCTTCAGTATTTTATCTCAGTTCTCACAGATACTAAGTTCTACTGGAATATATTTCTCATATACTATGCTCCTCCTGGTAAGATAGAAATTGTTGGAATGCTATTCTTGAACCATTAGGAAAGCTTTCTCTTATTCAGATGTTCATCACTGCTTTTGCTATTACCACAATAGCAAAGCATAATCTTGCCCCAAAGGGAGATTATCATTTTACAATCATAACTTTGGAAATGCCTGTCATGCAAAATGCTGAGGGCGTCTTTAATTATTATTGTTTCTTTCTGATAAGCAAGAAACTTAGACCATGAGATTGATTCCTGTGTCTATGTCACATGAACATTTTAATTACATGAAAATGGTTATTGTTTAAATTAGTGGGTACCTGGCATAATTCAGGCTTTGTAAGAACGAATGTCCCCTGGCAATCCACTGCCACAATCATTTACATTTCTATTATTCTCCTCATGACTAATATTTCCAAATAAGAAGCTGTAGGAAACAACAACAAAGTCTGAGAAGGAGCAATTTAGACTTTTTACTTTCTCTATGACTATTTCAAAACTTAAGAAGCCAACCTACAGGATGGTTAGGGATACTACTGAAAAGTACTTGTCATGTCTCTGAGTGGGGGTTTATGAAGAGAGGGACTCATAATTTATGAATAAGATGGAGAACAAAGAGGATCAAGTCACAAAAGGCTAATGACAGGGAGGATACCTCTAACTATGGGAACAGTTGTTGCCCTAAAAAGGTGTGTGGAAGTTAGATAGTAAGGGAGGAAATGAGGGCCCATAGATAGGGATTTGCAAATGTTTGCAAATTCCCCTAAAATATCTCCTCAAGTGACTGGGAATGCTCATATAGCACACAACTGTGAAGATATTTTGCTAATTTTGGTAAACTCCCAAGAATGATTTGATGACACCTGGCCTATATGTCAAGTATTTTACTTCTAACTAGTACTTTTCTAAATGACTGCTTTCGGCAAGTTGAGTAGAAGCTAAAATCTTTTTTAGAAGTAGGTTGAATATCATTTCAATAAATCCCCCGTTGTCTCCAGATTCTGAATGTATAGACTCAGAGCATCAGCTACTAACACCAATCTTGATCATTATGAATTGTTCCAAATCTGTCTTGTACTCTTAAAATGGATTTTTCAGAAAATTTTAGCGGTAATACATTCGCCTAATGCCAGTTCTAGCCACATGACATGGCTTGAAAATATGTAGGAGAGACTAGCTGCTGCTCGTTTGCTCACATTTGCACCAGTATGTTAGGAGGCGGTGAGAGCTGAAGGAGGTGGCAAGGGCTGTGGCAGGAGGGGTTGGTTGATGCTGCTAAGTGTTCAATTTTGTGTCTAGGAAGAGCAGGTGCACAATGGGAAGTACTAACTTATTTGCTCTCACCTCATTGATTTTTCAGTGAATAGACCCTGAACTTTTCCCACTTCATTCATAATGTCTATGTCACAGTCACCTCACCACTCATAAGGCATAAAAGTGAATGAAGTAAGTGTGGTTTTTTGGTTGTGATGAGTAGGGCTTGTCACTTGCTGCCTGACGGTCAGACTGAGTTGAGACTCTGGGAAGCTTTGGGTTCTTTGAGTTCTTTGACTGGCTTACATATTTGCTCAGCTGCTGGAGATTGCCTTGTTAGCAAGTAAGGGCATTGAGATCTGGTTAATTTTAAATCTTAAAAAATAAAAATAACCAACCTCTGAAATAGATCAGTGTATTTATAAAGCTTTCTTCCTTTAGCCACAAACCTGGACATTTTCTGGAAAGTGAACTATATGACTCTTTTTTGAAACAGGGTTTTTGTGGGATGTCTTTTAGCCTTGAAGATGGCACTCCCAATACATCATATTGTATTATAGTAGTTATTACTGGGAAATGGGGTGACCATTTATGTAGGTCCAATCCATGGTTACATTCTTCAACTGGTTATAAGAGGCCATCAACTCTACCCTCATCTTGGCTTACTGTCAAACAAAAGTATTCAGACTATATTAGTAATACAGACTATAGTAATCCATATATTGTTTAGGGCACAACCTCAGATTTTTTGCTACCAGGTATTCGTCAGAAGGTTGGTTGTGAGATGTGTATGTGTATATATATATATATATATATATATATATATATATATATATTTCATGAATTTGCAGTGGTGGTGGGGTGGGTCCTCCTCTGGCTTTAACCCCTTCATTGCTGGGAATCAAGAGGAAAATCTGAGGATTCCAGCTAAAACCAGCGTTGCAGAAGTGAAGACAGAACTCCAGGACTCAGCAGGCTCTGCTTTTCTCTATTCATACAGCACTCACTGTCCACTGTCCACACCCCCCCCTGCCCCCCACCGTTTTCTTGCCTCAGGGCAGGGCTAGGATGAGGCCAGCAAGCAGCGAAACACTGACCTCAGGGGTAGAAATTAAGGAGACCCCAGAAAAGCTAAGTAATCAAGATAAATAAAATTTGAATGCAATAGTTTTAAAAATCAGAATTAGTGCAAATATCCATGGATTAATACCAGTGCCTTGACAAGCCATACTGGAGTCTGAGGCAAAAAGAAAAATCAGTAATACTAATCCTGTTTTTATGTTTAAAAATCTGATCGTTTGTTCATCATAGTTTTTTTTCCTGTTTATTTGGTGCGTCCTTAAATTTTGCCCCAGGAAGCCAATGTCTCACTCTCCCCTGACACTAGTCCTGGCTCTATCTAGTCGAATCTGTTTACCTTTTATCTCTGTTTATATCAGTTACCACAGGAACACCAGGTCTCGTCCGCTGGGCTGGGCTGTCAGCCTCAGGTGATTCTCCCTTTGTCTCAGTCCTTCCCTCTTCTTCACTTTCAGTCTGCCTTCGGGAATTGCTAGTTGAGTTGGTAAGAGTTATATTAACAGCTTTTATCTTTTATATCTCCAAGCTCTTCTCTGAATGCTTTGTTTACCTTTAGCCTTGATTCTCCTGTTCTCCTTGTTATCCTCGCAAGTGGTGGATGTTTTCTTTCCCACATTTCTTATAACATTGGCCCTGGGATGCAGTAGCTGTCTTTGCTCATCATAACTGCTTCAGACTTTTTCTCCTTCTTTCTCCCTATAATCACTAAGTTTTGACTATTATGTGAACAAAACATACCCACAGACCACCCTTCACTTTTGTAGCCATTCACTTACCCAATATCCTTCCCCCTTATTCCTGGAAGATTTTAGCTCCTGGTCAACTATCCAGTTCCTCCACATTACTCAGTTATGGTCCTTGGTGGTTTCAATATCCATTTAGATGATCCTTCTAATAACTTGGCTTCCACTTCTATGCACATCTCCCCTTCAATGATCTTGTCCTTCCTCAGCCATTCACTCCTGTGACCATATCCTAGATGACATCATTACCAAAAAGGAGCATCTTTGTAGCCTTAATTTTAAGCACCCAATTTTCCAAACACCGCTTTATATCTTTCCATCTCATCTTTTCTAGTACCCCCAATTCTACAATTCTAATGAGCACGTTGGTATAATCATTGATTTTACCATTTTTTCTCCCTCGTTCACTACTTTCTTATGTCTATAGATGCTTTGTTTCCCAGGTTAGATGCTACCATTGGACATTAAATCTCTACTTCACATGTATACTCAACTTCCTCACCCATCTCACTTTATTATACTTACCTGACTAAATTCCAAACCTGCTTAAATCCTTCTCTCCAGCTATTTTGTCCCTGCAACTGCACAGCAAATGCAGATGGGGCAGCATACAAAGCCAGGCTGTGTGGTCTCACCTTAAATTCATGACATCTGATCTTGAGTGGACTCTCAGTGCTGCTGACCCATCCTCCTCTAAGGCTCTAGTTCACTCACTCTCAGCCTATTAGGCCAGTTTTTCCTACTTTTCCCTCTTTTCTAAACTCCTAGTTCTTCTACCCTCATTCTTAACTGATTACCTTTCTTTACTACACTGAGAAAATAATGCAAATCAGAAAACAATGTGTACAGATTCTCACCCCCACATCTGTCTACCTATGTCTACAGCCATGTATTATGCTTTCCATCTCCCGTGGATGAACTGACCTCATTCCTGGTAAAACTGAATCATCCACTTGTGCACCTGATCCACTTTCCTCTCACTTGCTCAAACTATCAGTCTAGACATTTTCTTCCTCCTCTCCTGATTCAAACATTTCCCCCTTTCTGCTAGATCATACTAATCTGTTACAAATATCTGCAATTCCTCTCATCGTTAAGCAAACAAAATCAAAACTAAAAATCCTCCTTAGATTCCTCGTTCTCTTTAGTCTCTTACCATTTCTTTGTCACCTTTTAGAAAATAGTAGTTAAAATCAGTATCTATGTCTGCTACCTCTGATTATGTCCAGCTTCCCTCTTGAACACTCCTCAGTCAGGGTTTTGCTTCCATCCACTGCTCTACCCAAACTGCTCTTTTCAAGGCACCAAATCCCATTCTTTTGTTAAATCTCATAATCAACTCTAAGTCTTGATCTCTCTTGACTTATCAGCTGCACTTGACCCAGTTGTCAACCTTCCTCCTTGAAATGCCTTCTATACTAGCTTCCTAGAACACTGCTCTTCTGGTTTTACTCCTAACTCATTGCTGCCCCTTTGCTTATTCCTATTTATCTTCTCAAACTTTAAATATTGGAGTACCCTTGGTTCAGTCCTCAGAACTCTTCTTCCCTTTCTCACACATTATCTTGGTAATGCCATTCAGTCTCATGGTTTTAATTACTACTTTTATACAGTAGAATTCCAAAATTTACCTTTAGCTCAGACATCTTTAGCCCATTTGAATATCTCATAAGCATCTGAAACTTAAAGTATCTTGAAGTAAATTCTCAAACTAGCCCCCTGTCCCATCCCATCCACAATGGAATCATTTCAGTCCTCCCCATCTTAGTAAATCATGACTTAATCCTCCAGTTTCTCAGGCCAAGAAACTGTGGCGTCATCTTTGACTCCTTTCTCTTACATGCCACATAGAATCCATTAGCAAATCCTACTTTGATATGTATTCCAAGTTTTAGGACTATTCAGCATTCCCATTGCTTTTATCTTGGTCCAAGCTAACATTCTCTCTTGCCTGGATAGTCTCCCTAAATAATATTCCTGTTTCCTCCCTTTTCCTCCCATAATCTAACTCAACACAGCACCCAAAACGATATCTTTAAAATATAATATCAGATGATATCATATCTCTACTCTAAACACCCCTTCACTTCTATCCTCCCTCAGAGTACAGCCAAGGCACTTAAAATGACATAGAAGGGCGTTTATGATTTGCCCTCCCACAACTTCCCTGGCCTCACCTGCTACTCCACCTCTGGCCCATTCATTCACACACTGCTGTCCTTCCCGTGCCAGTCATGCTCCCATCCTCTCTAGTCCTTTGCCCTTGTTTTATCCTCTGCTTTGAAAGTTTTCTCCAAGATATTGCAGGACTTATTTTCTCATCTCCTTCAAGTGTTGTCTTCTTAGTGACTCTTTCCCTAATGACCTTTTTCAAAATTGTATTGACCCGGATTTTCCCATTCCCTTTTCTTGCTTTATTTTTCTTAAAGCCAATCATCACAATTTAATGATTATGTTTTAAATTCTTTCTTTGTTTATTATTCCTTCTCTTCCCTTCCTCCATAAGCACAAACACTCGGCAAGAAGATCAATGAGGGCAGGGATATGAGTCTATTTTTTTCACTGCAAAAATCCAACACCACGAAAAATGCTTAGCAGTATTTTCAAAGAGCATTCTTTCAATGATTGGTTCAATAGATATATTTATCTTTTGTCTCTTTAGGACCAACACATTAGTTTTATTTTATTCATCTCCTTTAAGTCAATTTACCAGTTCATGGCACAAAAACACTAGGTGGAAAGAATAGCACATCTTTCTACTGTCAATAGTTTGGTAGGAAAGAAGCCTGAACATGTGCGTAGTACACAATTTTGCAATATCAGCTTATTTTCCCATGTCACACATCCATAGCTACAGTGCTTTTTATTAGTTGCTAGTGAATATTAATGCTTTAAAATTAAGGACATTTAGATATATATAGTCATCTATACTAGGTTTTCTAGATGATGTTAGGCGAGGAGTGACAAACTCAAATGTCTTGAGAGTTCAGGGGAAAAAATCATAAATTTGTGAACAGGAGCCACTGGAAAAATAGGGAGTGCTTGCCCAATCTGAAGTGAACAGCCCATACTCAGATTCAGCCAATAATTGCTGTCTAGTTATGTGGGTTCAATAGTACCACATCTTTAGGTTTTCAATAAAAGTTGGAAATAGAGATATCTATTTGAAATCTTCCCAGGTTTAAAAGCTGGCAATACCATTGGTGCACGCCAAGGATCTCTGCAAGTTGGATTTGGCTCCTGGGCCTCCTGCTTGCAGTTTTTGCTTTTAAGTCCTGTGTGCCCAGCTGGGTAGGCCCAACCCAGTCTTTAAATCCTGCTGATAGGCTGTGGGCAGAAAACCCCCACCTCCTTGCCCATGGCTTATGATATTTCCAGACTTTGAGCAAAATGGGTCCAGAATTTTTGACAGGCTCTAGTTTGTTAAGATGCCTCCAAGAATTGTAAAGAATATCTTCTCTGAATAAAGTTGGAATTTCCAGTTTTAGGTGGGGTTTCTAGTTTATTGTATTTTGTAACCTTGTCCCATTACCATGTGCTTTCTTCTCATCAACATAATTCTAGAACACTCATTCACTTGTCCATTCAGAAAATATTTAGTGGGGGTCTATTATGTGCCACACACTGTGCTGGGTGTTGTGTAGGTGCTCAATGACAAATGCTATTTGTTAGGACAGACAATCAATATCTGTTCTCTTCTTCTTTAATAACAGCACCAGTTTTATCTGGATGACAATGTATCTAGCTAAAGGTGAAATTTCCTCTGTTGCTTGCAAAGCATTGTGGCCATGCGACTAAGTCTTATCTAATGAGGTTGTTATGGATTGAATTGTGTCCCCAAAAAGATATGCTGAATCCCTAAACACTAGAACCTCAGAATGTGACCAGGATGTCCTGTGTCCTGTGAGGTTTTTATTTTTGTTTTTCTATGCTTGATGCAGGGGAGGCTTTTGTGAGCAGGAGAAAAATGACTAATTGTTGCTTGAGATTTTGTTAGAATTCAGTTTGTTAAAGCAATAGTTTAAAATCTGGTTTTCCTGAAGTTTTTGAATTTAATGTACAAATGTGATTATACTCTTTATAAATCTAGTAAACTTTAAAGATCGGTATTGGGGGGTGATAATTTTCAATCAATTCAAATTGAATTAAGTAAACTTATTTAAATAATCAGGCTCATTTTAAACTTAGTTTACTAAATTCCTTTAAATCTGTTAACATATGTTTAAATTCTTTCATCCTTTGATATTGCAAAAAACAAAGTACATTTGAGCATCTAGATACCTAATTCTAAACCTTGCCAGGGTTAAAAGATACTTTCCCATAAGGAAATAGCTTTATATTCCAGGTAAGTTGGAGTTCCTGTCCCAGGAGAACTGGGACAGTATTTTTGCTTGGATGCTGGATGGAGTGGATTGATTTCGCACCACTGAAAGAACATGAACTCTTGCTTCTAATTGCTTTTACAACAGCAGTTTTTAATCTAGACTCCAAATTCAGTTGATTTCTGAATTTGAAGAATTCAGATTTCAGTTACCTCTTACCAAATATTTGCTTTCTGGGTTTCAGTTACATCTTACCAAATATTTTTTAAGTGATTTGAGTGTACAATATCTCAGACAGGTTACGGATAACTTCTCTTCATCAATCTTTCTCTGATTAATTGAATGCTGGATTGTTCTCATCTTCTTCCCTGACTGGCCACAGCTCTTTTGTGGATATTAAAGATAGCTGCACCTGGATTCTTCGTATGTCCCATGGCTTGTTCTGTCTGTAAGATCACAACTTCTGAGATCCCTTAACTACAAACTCAGTCTACACACACTTCTTCACGAGTTAGTGTTTGTAACCCGCTGGAGAAGACTACCACAGCCTCAACCACTGTGGAAACCCGAGAGCCCAAGATTCTAAAAGGTAGGGAAAAGACAGGGAAACATAGATGATAACCTAATTGCCAACAGTATCTTTGGTTATGTACCAGCTACAGCCTCAGCTTCTCTAAATGTGAAACGCCTATCACAAGGTGTGCAGTAAAAACTCAGTGAGATCATAAGCTTGGCAAATGTATGAAATGTTTTTCACAAACAAAAGGCATAGAGCCCATGATAGCCATACTTATATTTCTTGTCATGTGGATATAAAATAATATTTTTTTAAAAGTAAACATCGAAACATCTAAGGTGTATTTGATTTTGTTTTTCTTTGAGGAAGATTTGCCCTGAGCTAATATCTGCTGCCAATCCTCCTCTTTTTGCTGAGGAAGACTGGCTGGCCCTGAGCTAACATCCATGCCCATCTTCCTCTACTTTATATGTGGGATGCCTGCCACAGCATGGCTTGCCATGCGGTGCCATGTCCACACCCGGGATCCGAACCAGTGAACTCTGGGCCGCCAAAGCAGAACGTCTGAACTTAACTGCTGCGCCACTGGGCCGGCCCTTGCATTTCATTTTTAAGAGATGTATTACGAATGAAAGAAAGATTGCATGGAAAACACTATACAACAAGAAGAGTCCTTTGAATTTTGTGAGTGAGTATAAATCACAGAAGGAAATAGTCTTGAGTAATAAAACAACCCAACTCTGCTAAATAGACTATGTGACACAAAATATGCATTGCTTCTGAAGTAAATTAAATATGACTTAGGAGAATGAGCTAAAACGACAATTTCTGGGACCGAGGGGCTAGAACCTTTTACAATAAATAAAATAAATCCTAACAACTGCTCTTTTTCTCCCCTTCAGGCCTTTCCTATTAAAGTGATAAATGCTTACAAAACAGATATCCAGCTACATAACCAAATAGATTGAATGTGACTGAGGGACATTTCACAACGGTATTTTGATTCTTCAAACTTTTGGAAACAAAACTACTTTCAGATAAAGAACAAAGTTTTAAGCCAGAATAACGTAGGGTGAAAAACATTTTAAATCCATGCCTTCTTTTTGAAGTTGCATCTTTTTGGATGCTTATGCTTAATCTCAAGAGTGAGTGGATTTACAGCCACAAGTCAAATGTTCAGAAGTCCTTGGCTGTCTGAGCCTGGCTGCCCTCACCCAGCTAGCTGGGCTATAAAACACCTGGGTTGATTCTACTTATTCTGGAGGGAAGGAGCAAAGCTGTGCAAAACAATATGAGGAAAGACTTCCCTAAGCAAATTGTGGTGAATTCAAAATTCCTTTTGTCTTCTCATTGTCCTTACGGCATCTGTTCTCTCTCAGCCTCCCATGGATTCCCAGTGCCCCCGTGATCGCAGAGTACGGATTGATGCTTCTTGATTATAGCACCGTTTCTTCAATCCATTGCTTTATTATAGGACTTGCCAACCTCACCATCTATATAGATTTGTTGGTTATCTGTGCTACTCTCTCTTTCCTCTGTTTTTCGATGAAAGTAGGCATTTGGAAATTGATCATAGGTGAAGGTAGCCTGTCAGTGTTTTAGTCAGCTTGGGCTGCTATAACAAAATGCCATAGATTGGGTGGCTTAGACAACAGAAATTTATTTTTTACAGTTCTGGAGGCTGGAAGTCTAAGATCAGGGTGCTGGCATGGTCTGCATCCGGTGAGATCTCTTCCTGGCCTGCAGATGACTGCCTTCTTGCTACATCCTCATATCGCAAAGCCGGAGGTGGGGGGGGGGCAGTGGGCAGAGAGTGCATGCCCTGGTCTCTGCTCTCTTATAAGTACACCACCCTATCATGGGAGTGCCACTCACATGATCTCATCCCAACCTAAGGCCCCACCTCCAAATATCATCACACTTGGGTTTAGGGCTTCAACATGCGCATTTTGGTGGGATACAAACATTCAGCTCATAGCAGTCAGGATATGAGTTGATCATTTTATTGTCTTTCGAAGGCAACCTATTAAAGTCTCTCCAGTACGGTCATGGCAGTACAGCAGGCAGAGGCAGAGAAATGAGTAAGTAAGGGAGATATTTAGCAATGGCCCTCTCTTTGGCCCTCTTCTAAATGTTTTTATCATTTAGGAGGCATTCACCTCTGTCTGGACCTGGCCCAGGATGTGTAGGGTTGAGTCAATAGAGGCACGACATCTTTTTCATCTCATAAACAAAGGAAGGGAAAAGCTCTGTTTGTCCTTATGCCCAACTACCCTTGCAGATAGCCATAGCAGGGACAAGGTGACTGCTTGCAACAGACTAAACCCCTGCACATCTCAGCCAGAAGTCAGCTATTCTGCTTCTGAAGAGGTAAACACGACCTCCTTATGATAACATTTCTTAAAGAATGTGAATGCTTTTTCAGTGTCAGCTTAAGCAAATGAGTAAGAGGATCTGGAGGATACAACATAAGGAGCCAGGAAGTGAGTGCCAAGAAGCATCTGAGCAGTGGGCTGGAGATTAGACTGGTAGGTCTGAGGGTAAGAGTGAGCAGCAGGAGAGACAAGCTGAACAAGCAGCGCCAGCAGAGTTGTCTAGTACCCACAGCAGAGAGCAGGCAGGGATCAGGAAACCAGAATAGAGCTGCCAAGCAAGCAGGGAAGGAGGCAACCCCAAAGCCAGTCTGAGGTCTCAGGAAAGGGGTCTGAAGACAGTGAGAATGGGAAAGTCAGGAGACCAGCACGTAGGGTCATAGGAATATGAACCAGAGCTGAGGGGAGGGACTCATTTAACTGACTTGCAAAGTCATTCTCTTGGCAGGAGGCAATATCCAAGAGTAGCAGGAAGGACACTAGGTGTCTCCAGGATGAAAGGGGGCCACTCAAAGGACAGTAGCTTTCTGGGAGTTAAACTCTGATGCTCTGTGTAGCTAATTCAGAGGAAACCTCATATCCCCTCCACCTTCCACCAGATATCAGTTACCAGGAGAACTGCCTGAAGAAAGCTGCATGATCAGAACATTCTGCCAGACCAGAGACACTACGAGCAATGTCCCACAGAACTGCCCATTTCTGAGAATCAGAGAATCTCAGAAGTGGAAGGGATCTGTGCCTGTGAGCAAACTTACTGGACTGAGATTTGTCCTTTTGATCTCCTGAAAAGCTTTCCTTCCTAAAAGACAAAACCCCAGAGCTCACTGGAAGAATCTTAAGCCTTATCCCTTTGTTTTCAGTATTGCTCTTTACCCAAGACATCCTGAAAGAAGAAAAGGAGTTATTTTGGACTGTGTTATAGTAGATTTGTTTCCCCATGTAAGGCAGGGAATCTTTGGTTTACTTTCAGCCCACAGACATGTTTCCTTTTGTATTCATTTCCCAGTAAGTACTAAGTACTAGTAAGTACTAAGTACTTTCCTAGTAAGTAGTAAGTACTGCAAAGTAGGTGGCTTAAAACAACAGAAATGTATTGGCTCACAGTTCTGGAGGCTAAACATCCAAAATCAAGATGCTGGCAGGACCGTGCGCCCTCTGAAACCTATAGGGGAATCTTTTCTTGCCTTTTCCTAGCTTCTGGTCATTCACTGGCAATCTTTGGTGTTCCTTGGCTTGTAGATGCCTCCCTTCACTCCTCTGTCTTCACCTGGTATTCTCCCTGTGTGTCTCTGTCTTCACATGGCCATCTTCTTTAAGGACATAGGTCATATTGAATTAGGGGCCCACTTTACTCCAGTATGACCTCATCTTAACTAATTTCATCTGCAAAGAACCTATTTACAAGAAAGGTCATATTCTTACATACTAGAGATTACGACTTCAACATATCTTTCTTGGGGGGACACAATTGAACCCATAGCACATTACGTGAGACTTTTATGGCAAGGTGTGAAAGCACTCTGGTTTCATCCCTGGGAGTCCCAACACAACATTTGGATTATATGAACTGAAGATAGAACTAATTTTATTTTTGCAGAAGTTTTTTCCAATGTAAGCGGAAGTCATTCTACAATAGTAGGATCCATGACCTCCCCTTACTGTTCACCCTGAATCCATAGTGAAGGAACATCTCACCAGCTCCTTCTATTAGAGGCATCAGTGGAGTGCACTCTTAGGTCTAGGAGAGTTCTACAATACTACAGAAAGGAATGGGATTTAAGGAGAGTTTTCAGGTTTCTCTAATTTGCTATCCTGAGAAGCTTTAGTTCCAGTTACCATTTAAAACTATCTAACATTGCTCTCAAGGGTTAGGGTCCATGAGAGATTGGCCACAGTGGTCTGCTAAGGGTTGAATTTTTCCCCCCAAATTCGTATGTTTAAGCCCTCACTCCCAGTGTGGTGGTTTTGGAGATGGCGTCTTTGGGAGATAATTAGGTTTAGGTGAGGTCACGAGGGTGGGGCTTTCTGACAGCATTAGTGCTCCTATTAGAAGAGACATCAGAGAGCTTGCTTGCCCTCTCTCTCTCTCTCCACCATGTGAGAACACAGTGAAAAGGCATCTGCAAGTCAGGAAGAAAGCTTTCACCAGAAACCAACCACATGGGTACCCTCCAGCCTCCAGAACTGTGAGAAAACAAATTTCTGCAGTTTAAGCCCCCCAGTCTAAGTTATTTTGTTATGGCAGCCCAAGAAGACTAAGGTACGCTCTATATTCTCATGCTTCCTCACCACTATGGCAACTTAAGTTCTCTGTGGGCAGAAGCTGGCTCTTTTATCTGTAATACACACTAGTGCTTTATAGTTAGCGTATAATCCCACATTTGTATTACACTACAAATATCCCTATTTTACAGGTGAAGAAACCAAGGATTAGAAAGATCTGATGAACCTAAGCTGAGTTCAAATTTCTCTCACAACCGCCCATCTTCCCCACTGCCCTGTACCTGATCTACTCTCAGTGTCTTGGACATAACTTTGTTAAATTGAATCCTGGTTTATTCTCTATAGAACATCATGTTGTGGGCAGGGTGAGACAAAAGAAGACTGTATGGGTTGAGTCCAGCGAGAATGCTGTGGTTGAGTTTTGTTGATTTTCCTCTGGGGTGCACCCGTGATGCCGTTATTACAGCTCTATGGCTATCCTTATCTCCTGAAATCTGTAGAGACCAGCAGAAGGCTGGAATGGGCAGGAGCAGAGATACTCACTGGCAAGGGCGGTGGGGATCAGGGAGGAGAGAATGAGTAGCGCTCGGTGATGCGGAGGCGGATGGGGTACCTAGAGAGAAGAACTGCAATTTCACAGCTTCATTATGTGCAGCAGGGCTTTTGCCCCTGCTGCGGTTCTGTTCTTTCATCTTCCTGATTTGTAAAGACCACGCACAGTTTCATTCTGGCTTATGAGCATGATGAATGTGTCCCAGAGTGGACGAGAAAATGGAGAAAAACTAATCAAGTGGCTGGAGGGCCTCGAAGTACAGATTAGCTCTAACAGATTTGATATTTTAAAAAGTCCATTATTATCTAGGTTACCAATTGCATTATTTTTTCTTCATGATAAATAACATCCCAAGCCTATGTTTTGAGAGAGAGTTAGCCAGAGTAACAACACTCTCCTTGCCAGAGGTGCACACTGGATCTTCCTTGGTTACTTTTCCTGAAGCTCAAAGAAGAAAGAGGAATTTTAATGGAATCAATAAGAACTGGGAGGTAGAGTCTAAAGTTAGCTATTGCAGAGTCTTTGAAGATTGGGTGAATATTCCACATTCTGGGAAAGCTGGGTAAATTGGTAGTGATTCTTTATTGAGTGTCACTGTTTGTAAATCATGGTGCTAGGTATCCTTGGGCAACGTGGAGGGAATGAGGGCTGTTTCAACCACCTAAGAATTTACAATCTCCAGGTGGAAGGGATAATTTAGAATCAGTGGAGCTGGGAGGACTTCTTTTAAGAAGGAAATGTTAAGGACCATTGAGAAGAGAGGTTCATCAAACATAATGTGCCTGTGGACTCCTTAGGTAGGTTGTTAATAATATAAATTTCTGGAACCCACCCCAGACTCTAATGCAGTATATTTGAGGATGGAATTTTTATAATTTATCTCTGATGGTTCTGATGCAGATGGATACAGCTAAGAAATCTTGGTTTAGGAAAAAAAAGAATTTTATGGTTTAACTGAAAGAGGCCATTCTAAGCAACATTCTAAGTACCAAAAAAGTGGCATAAGCAGGGGTAGAGCACCAAAACATGCAAGGCTAAAGAGAGAGAAGAAAAATGCAAGGGGAGGGGTTAAAAAAACTTAAACTCAGGGGCAGGCCCCATAGCCAAGTGGTTAAGTTTGCACGCTCCACTGCGGTGGCCCAGGGTTTCGCTGGTTTGGATCCTGGGTGCAGACATGGTACCACTCGGCAGGCCATGTTGAGGTGGCGTCCCATATGCCACAACTAGAAGGACCTGCAACTAAGATATACAACTATGTACTGGGGGGATTTGGGGAGATAAAGCAGAAAAAAAAAAAAAAAAGATTGTCCACAGTTGTTAGCTCAGGTGTCAGTCTTTAAAAAAAAAAAAAACAAACTCAGACACCACCATGTAAAATTTGGAATGCTTTATTAAATTCCAAAATTCCTAGTCACCTCTTACTGTTTCTTTGGTATTTTCCTAACTTCAGCCCATAAGATAACAATTTTTTATTATCTAAATATTATCTGTTTTTACAATTTTTCAATTTCTTTTTTTGTTGTTTTGCTGAGGAAGATTCACCCTGATCTAATGTCTGTGGTCAATTTCCTCTCTTTTGTTTGTGGGTTGCTGCCACAGCATGGCTGATCAGTTGTATAGGTCTGTGCCCAGGATCTGAACCTGCGAACCCAGGCCCCTTGGAGCAGAGTGTGTTGAATTTAACTACTATGCCACTGAGCTGGCCTCACAATTTTTCAATTTTATTGTTAGAAATACAGTCACCAGGGGCTCAGTGACAATCTTCCTCAAGAAAAAAGGAAGATTGGCAACAGATGTTAGCTAAGGGTGAATCTTCCTCACAAAAAAAATAATAATATAGTCATCAATTTCGCAAAGCTTGATGTTACAGAACTGGAACAATAACTTCTCAAGCACTGTGAGCTGCTAGATTATTCGGGAGGTAACTATATTGCGTCTTTTTTTAAAAAATCACTTTATTGAGGGGCTATTAACCCCGTGGCCGAGTGGTTAAGTTCGTGCGCTCCGCTGCAGGCGGCCCAGTGTTTTGTTAGTTCGAATCCTGGACGCGGACATGGCACTGCTCATCAGACCACGCTGAGGCAGCGTCCCACATGCCACAACTAGAAGAACCCACAACGAAGAATACACAACTATGTACCGGGGGGCTTTGGGGAGAAAAAGGAAAAAATAAAATCTTAAAAAAAAATCACTTTATTGAGGAATGATTGTCATAAAAAATGATGAACATATTTAATGTATGCAACTTGATGAGTTTAGAGATAACTATACATCCATCCTCTCCAAAAGTTTCCTCCTGCTCTCTTTATTAGCATTATTATTACTATTATTTTGTCATAAGAACACAACATAAAATCTATGCTCTTAGTGAAGTTTTCAGTATATGTGATGGTTAATTTCCTGTATCAACTTGACTAAGCTAACGCCCAGATAGCTGGTAAAACATTTCTGGGTGTGTCTGTTCAGATCATTTTGGAAGAGATTAGCATTTGAACCTGCAGCCTGAGTAAAGATCGCCGATGCAAGAGGGCATCACCCAATCCATTTAGAGTCTGAGTTGAACAAAAAGGTGGAAGAGTGAATTTGTTCTCTTTGCTTGAGTGGGACATCTGTCTTCTCCCGCCCTTGGACATCAGCGCTGCTGTTTCTCAGGCCGTTAGACTGAGGACTTGCACTGTCACCTGTCCTGGTTCTCAAGCCTTTGGACTCAGACTGAACTGCACCACTAGGTTTCCTGGTTCTCCAGCTGGCAGACAACACATCATGGGACTTCTCTGCCTCCAAGATCACATCTCTCTCCCTCTCTCTCCCTAGATATATATCTAAATCTATATCTATATCTATGTCATTTTGATATTGATATATATAGATACAGATATATCTTCTACTCTTTCTGTTTCTCTGGAGAACCCTGACTCGTATAGTATACAAAACAGTATTGTTAATCATGGCACCATACTCTACATTAGATCTCTAGGGCTTATTCACCTTGCGTAACTGAAATTCCATGTTACAATTTAATGCAATCATTGCTGCTACTGCTATTGTTTTGCTAGCTATTTTAATGCTTTTGAAGTCAGAGACTCTTGCTATTCTTCTTTACCTGACATGGGACAATATTCATCAAATATTTACTGATTATTTGGTTGGGAAGTATGGCACATATGTGTGAGGCTGACTCACTTCCACAGGTTTAACCAAAGTTACCACTTTGCTTTCCTATTTTTTATCATTCGTGTCCTTTAACTTCCCTTGCGTATTTTTCATCTCTTTATTCACTTGGACTACATTCTAGATGGCTTCCCTAGGTATTTCCCAATTTATAAATTTTCTTTTCAACTGTGTCTAGTCTCCATTTAAGCATCTATTGAATGTTTTAAAAAATTTGAAGATTAAATATTGTTTATATTTGAATATCTATATTATTCCTTTTCAGATTGGTTTGTTCTTTTTTCCATAATATTCCATTCTTGTTTTACACATTCTTTTCTTTCCTTTATTCTTTTTTGATCATTTGAAATCTATTTTAAGCTCCTTTAAAATTTCCCTATTTTCCTTCAATTTGTCAGATATGGTTTCTCTGATTTTTTGCATTTCTTTCTGTATGTTTCCTTATGTCTTTGGACATATTGTTAATGAGATCATTCTTTTAGAGTGTTAGTTTTCATAGGAATCCTACATATGCCTTGAGTCATGCAGGCAGCATGATGCCGCAGTTCAGGATATCTTATGAGATTCACTGATGGTAGATCAGTTCTTAAGTTAGTTTTTTGTTCAGCATTTCTTCCTCATTTTGGTGGTGTAATTTTGGTCACCTTGCCCATGTTTGGCACAGGCTAAGGACTCTAATTCCATTCAGAGCCCAGCTTGACGCTTATCCTGGGCCTGTGGATCCAGATTTTCTGGTCCCAACTCACAAATTATGAAATCCTTTCTTCATTTTTAGCTTTAGGTAGCAATGCTTATTTCAGGCACAAGGTCTTATGGCTATTACTCCTGTCTCTGCCCAAACGTTAGAACTCTAACCCCTAAGGTGTGTATCTGATCTGGTTATCCCTGTGGGTGGTGAGGAATTTCTCTCTTGCTTAGCATCTTTTCTTTTTATGATTATCCTCTTTTATGACTTTCCTTAAAGAAATTTTGACTTTTCTCCTTTTGAAGTCAGCTGTTTCTTTCAGCTTTCTGAAAGTTATTTCATGCAAAAGTACGATGCATTTGTAGCAGGATGAAGAGATATTTATGTCGGCTTGGACTGCCATCTTGTCTGGAAGACCTGGAGGATTTTATCATTATTCCCATTTTGTTGATGAAGATAGAGGAGGCTGGGGTCAGCTGAGCCTATGTGAGAAGTGCAAACTTGATGTTACTGAAGCACTCTTTATATCTGCCAGTTAATGAGTGAGTGAATTTAGGGGAAGCAGAGGAAGTCTTATAGGAAGTTGATGGTGAGGAGGTTGGTGGGGAATGACAAATGCAGGTTATAAGAGTCATGAAAGCAGGAAGTACAGTTTCTAATATATTCAAGGGCAGGCCAGAAACAATGGACAGTCATGATATTATACTACAAAAGGGAGAGGTGAGGAGAATCTAACTAGAGCAGGCCCGCTCTGCTAAATGTCTCCAAATTCTAAACCTTTCAAACAATATGTTGGCAAAAAACCACGTCCGCTAACTAAATTCCAACTGGCTGCTATTTTGCCACCTGAGAAGTAAATAATTTAGACTTTGTCTTTTAAGCAGTGGGCTAGAGAGTATAAAATCCCTCCTTTGAAGTCCGTCCATTCTCTTACTATAGTCAATTTTTATAGCAATTATCAAAGTGTAGTTTGCATTCCATGAGCACATACAAAGTGAGGGTTGGGGGAGGTTGCCAAATATATGCTAAACAATACGAGATACCGTATTAAATTGACCCTTTGACAATATGGGTAACATGCTCATAAAAATTTGAAAGTGTCTCTCTTGTGATTTGCAGACCACAGGGAATAAACAAACATTGTTTAATATGTAATTAAGTTTCCAAGAGACAGATTTATTTTCTCTGGTAGAACCTCAAGGTACAAAAGCGGGAAAATAAAGAGATGGGAAGATGTATGCTGATTCCATGGACCTCTTTGAAAAGGGAAAGCCAGGCTAGGACAAGAAACCCAGAGTATTACAGGGACAACCTTGATGAGATATGGTCAAAGTAGGGTACCAGAGGGTGGGGGTGTTCATTATCCCTTTCTTTTTTTTTTGGCAGCATGACCATTTGGATCTTTTTCAGCCTTTGGAGGGTTAGGCCTTTTCATTCTCTTATCCTAGGGTGAAGGGTCTCAGCATGTGGTGCCTAGGCCAGCAGCATCAGCATCACATGGAAACTCGTTAGAACTGCAAATTCTCAGTCTCCCTCTCAGATTCACAGAATCAGAAGATCTTTGGGTGGGGTCCAACAATATGGGTTTTAATAAACTCTCCAGGTGATTCGGATGCATGCTGACATTTAGGAACAACTGTGCTAGGGAAATAAAGTTTATATCGTAGACATTCCTGCATCTTTAACTGATATGGAGTGGATGGAGCCATGAGTATTAAGCAGAGCTTCAAAAACAGCCAATCTGGACCACTACTACTACTACTAGCTGGTTCTTATTGAATACTTAACTACTTTTCTAAGTATTTTATATGCATTGACCCACTTAGCCCTACAGAAACACTATTATTATTCCAATAGTATACAGTAGAAAAATTCCAAAAGCTCAGAGAGGTTGGTAACTAGTCCTAGGTCACACAGTATTAGCTGCATACCAAATCCATTCTTGAGCCTTTTCCTATCAGGAAAATTCAACTTGGACTATTCCTTAAGTGAGAAATAAGCTTCCCCTGCGTTTGAAGCATAATATACTTTTGAGTCTTTTTTCTTTTTTTTTCTCTTTTTACTACAGCCTGGGCTCTCCTAACAAATATGTGCAAGAAAATGGCAGAGCTTGTGTTTGAGTGCAAATAGTTTGAGTCTGGATTCTATGCCCTAACTCTAACGTTATATTCTCCATCTGGAGCTGCTGGAGATGCCAGAAATGTACCTGAAGGACTTCATCCTGTTTTTCTCTTATCTTGTCTATTGATCTCTGACCTAAATTAAAGCCTTCAGTTTGATGATTTTATGCAGCATTAAGAGCATTGTGCTTTATACAAGAACATGAATATTTATTTTCCTTTAACTTCTTAGGGTGTTTATTCGGCAATGTCTCTTTCTGTCTTAGAATATATATTGTTACACTAATTTCTTAAAAACCTCATATTATTTTGCTAAATTATTGCTTTTCTAAATTCTTGCCTGTCATGTTGACTCAATTCTAAAATCATTTTCCTTCCTCACCCACACCCCCAGAGAATTCTCACTAGACTGTCTTATGGTCCTTATGCTCTTTTTTCCTTTATGTGATTTTTTATGTCTTAACTCTTCTGTAAGTCTCTTTTATCCATATTAAATGAAAATAAATATCTCCCATTTTATTAATATAGGTTCCCATGATTAATTTCAACTGTATTTGATAGGCTTTTAAAAATTTGGTAAAAATTCATATATGTGTAAAGGCCAGAACCCCCAAATTGCTCATTAATTTCCTCTAAGTTAGTTTTGGCCAATAGCACTGAAATGTATATCTGTTTACAGAGTTTGGTATCAAACATGCCTACAGTTTTGCGAAGGCAGCAAACACACCACAGAAGAAAGATGGAATAGTGGAAATATGCTCAACAGAGACAGAGCTACTCTTGGCATTGCATTTAACAACTGTGTGAGACTGGGCACGGCACTTAGCATCTCTGGGGAACAGCTCCTCCTTTGTGAAATGACAGACTTAGATGATTCCTAAAGTTCTTTCTAGCAATAAAATTCTATGATCCTCATTCTAAGCCTGAAGGTTAATTTCAATGACATTTTCTGCTGGGCCAGATTTCCCAGAGAGAGGCCCTGATGCTTAAATTTGCAGAATCGAAGGTCAGTGTATCAGTCAGGGTGAGCCCAGTCAAGTGGAACCCATTCTAAATTGTTCAGCAGAAGGAATTTAATATGAGGGACAAGGTTAAAAGGTTTGGGAAGAGCTGAAGGGGCAATAATAGGAAACTACTCCTAGCCCCTGAGGGGAAAGAGACAAAGGGGGAAGGTGCTGTTACCAGAACCCAAAATAAGAGCTACCTGGAAAGAGTTGGGATCCCCATGGTAGGGGTCTTGCTAAACCCTGGAATCATGGAATCATGATTGGAGGAGTTCCCTGAATGAGATGGAAACATAGTGGGAGGTGCTAATTGAATGAGCCTGAGCTACAAAGAGATACAGCCAATGTCAGAGACAATTCTCAAAGTAGAGGCATGAGAAAAATTCTATGGCTTCTCCCCTCCTCTGCCCCATTTAATCTCCTTCCAGAGCCTCCTGTTGGTCAAATTTAACTGGAAGTCAGTGGACAAAGAATCCTAGCAAATGTAGGTTGAAGGCGTCTGTCCCCTATAACAAAGAACTCAAGAAGGAAAAGTTTTAACGGATTGATAGAGTGAATACACGGCATCTATCACAGAAGCCCTCACTTCTATTTTCAATGCGTTCCTTTTCCTAAATTCCAGCATGATTGACCATGTGTTCCTCAGCCCCAATTCTGATTAATCAGCTATGGCAACTGTAAACCAAAGACACCTGCTCCCGGATATTCCCCCATAACTCATGTCAGCCTAGTCACCTCTACACCAAATACTGTAGGATGCAAATCTTCCTTGAAGGGAGCCAGAATAAAGAGATTTGTCCTGGAGCTGGTTATCAGGAACAAGGCTCTTTCTGTGGAAGAGAAGCATGGACCTTCTGTGGAAGCAGGAGTAGCATGTCACTCCATCTTCACAGACAGAAGCAGGTGTAAGAAAGACAGCTAGATGTGGTCACGGTGGGGCTTTCTCGCTAAGAGCACCAAGGAAAGCACCCTCCAGGGCTGCAAGAGTAAATAAAAAGCCATAGTGCCTCAGCTGAATTGGATCAAGGAGATTCTTCTTTTTTCCAGCTTCCCACCAACCAGTAATTAGGTCCCACAGTCCTAGACATTCTTGACATAACTGCCCCCCTCATCCTTCCCCTTTTGACTCACTTGAACTTGGTGGCATGATTCTCAACTGACTTAAGGTAAATACTCAGTCTATAGCTTAGGGCTTCTCAACTTTGATGCATATATATATTTCCTGGGATTTGATTTTTGAGATTCAGATTCTAATTTGGTAGGTCTGGGCTGGGCTTAAGATTCTGTAGTTCTAGTAACATCCCAGGTGTTGTCGATGGTGTTAGCCCCACAACTCACTAAGGTTTTTTTGTTTTGTTTTTGTTTTCCTTTTGTTGTTTTTCGAGGAGGTATTCTTTAGAATTATGGTCAGGAACCACATTCTAAAAACCCAAAACGAACCCAAAGCAACAACAAAGCTTGTGTGCCTGAGTGAGTGTGGAATCTAAACCACTGTCTCTGATCGTTTCACTCTGTCTGAGGAACTCGAAGTGGCCTGGAAGTCACGTAACTGATGAGACTGGGTGATGATGGCTACCTTGGAGGAAGAATGCGGATGCTTCACTTCACTGCACGGTGGCTGTGTTTTAATAACTGGCTAGAGAATATACTGCAGGCAGAGCAAATAGGATAGAAATAAACTGACATGGGAATAACTCTAGATGAACTCATGAACCATGTCGATTCCCCCAATTTACTGTCACTTGCTTGGTGCCTGTCAGAGCAGCCAGCTGGTTTTCCTCTAGGACACTGTCAGCATATCCAATTCTGTTTTCTCTCCTTCCACAGACATTATGATGATTGTCCCCAAATGGAAGAATCTGAAAGACGAATGTCTTAAAATTGGAGATTCCTTCTTAACAGTCGTGAGGGAATTCGACAGTCGTAAATGTCTGAAAATGAGCTTACATTATTTCTCAGGGTATTAGTAATGGCTCATAGATTTGCATTTGTTTTGATCAGTGCTGTCTCTACTTTGAGGAGACAGAAGTTTCTTATCTTCTTGTCTATTTTCTTGGACTTTCTAGATCTTTTAAAAGAAACTAATAAATTATTCCATAGGGAGCAAAGAAATGGGATGCCATTTCTATTTCATAGTCAGACTAAAGAAAGTGATTAGCAAAATTAGTGGGATTAGTGAAAGAGAAGAGTTGGTCAGATTCCTAGGGGAGAAACAAACAAATGAGGAAACAAGAAAACAGAAAGCAATGATGAACTGGGAATTGCCCCAGGATTAAGAAGAGACTCTCAGGGCGTTAGGCTCCTTTCCTCAGAATTCTTAGCAGTTTTGAGGTCCTTTGTTGACTATTAAAGGGATTATATATACCATTGGTGACTCTATGCCTGAACAGATTTATTTTTTTCTCTTTATCTGATTAGGATGTCATTCTTTGGAAAGAAAAAGGCGACTCTGGGAAGTCAGCTTCAATTTCTTCTTATGTGAAATCAGATAACATTCCTCAGTCTCAGGACAGTTTTACTAATTGAGTGTAAAAAATACAAAAAATGCTTCGCATTTTGACTTGCACCTACCATATCCTCAAGAATTTTCAACAATCCGTGCGAGTATTCCATAGGCTTCTGTCTCTGACTCTGCCTCATTGAATCCTGAGGACATTCTTATGAAGTAGGTCTTGTCTCCTTTTGAAAATGCCTGCCTGAACTGAAGCTTGGAGAGGTGAGGGGATTTGCCCAAGGTCACATAACTGGGAATTTACAGAATTGGGTTTAAACGCCAATTCTCTGATTTCAAATCCTTGCTCTATTCTGTTCACTACTCTGCCTTATATCTGCACGCTGCTAAGAGGCAAATGCTTAAGGCATTAGGGGAATATTCTTTGCGGATCTTGGAGCAGGATGTTACATGCATGGTGGATGAACTTCTCTCAGTTCTGACGCCTAGGGGTGGTCTGATTATATCCAGACCTCTTAAACATAAACTTTCTCGGCTCATCTCTGGACCAGCGATGATCAATTTCATTAGTATTTTGTCATTTGTTTGTAGATCTATTGATTTCCCTTAACTGTTCCCTGTCTAGGTTCCGGTCACTTATTCTGCTTTTAATTCAGCTGGCTGATCCACTGTTACAGTTTTGTCATCCCTTCCACACACTTGCCTACTCTTCAACTTTACTGAACTGTAATTCCTTCATATAAAGACTAGCATGGTTTGTTTCCTTTGCTTTTTCTGCTCTCAGCACCATGCAGGATTGATTACCTTTAGAGTTGGGTTGAGTTAACTCCATTTTATTTGTCTTTTGAGATGTGTCTTTAATTGCTAAAGGGACTGCCTGCTATTTCTTTTCAAATTATACTGAAATTGCTTACTGAACTACACTACAACTACCTGGAGGCAAATTTGGTGGAAAATATTTTATGTTACTTCCTGAGCCCCGTAATGAAACATGCTATGTTTGTTTCAAGCTACCAAAGCTGGCTTCAGTCCTATATAAAGTTTCTAAAATTCTTTTCTAGCCAAACATTTAATTGTTCGTATTTTTAAAACTGCCAGCTAGGTTCTTCCAACTGTGCTTGTGAAATATTTGATCTCATTTAGAAGCAAATCACTCATGCCCTCTGCCAGGGGACTATCGTTGAAAAAAATAGGACTCATATCCAGTGAGGTGCTGTCTCCCCTTATGTGTGGAATTCTTAATATGATGGGTTAAGTGCACGCCCTGCCTGCTTGGATACCATATTGCTTATTGCTTTCTGGTTGGCAGAGGAAATCCCTTTATCTGCGTTTACTCTTCCGTTTTTGCCTGAAAGACCAAATACTGCCTTCAGGCTCTGCCACATGGCTGTGAGTTGGATTTGGAATCTAAATGTCCTCTTTACCTTCAGTTTTATGAGAAACTTACAAAAGGAGACACTGGAATGGAGTTGGTATGAGATCTATCTGGTGCTCATTTGCATGAGCAAATGTCTTGAGTATCTCGAACTTGCCTTCTCCCACATTGCCCTCTTCTGCTGGTTTTCCTCTCAGTTGAGTCTTTGTGGTGGTGAACTCCCTGCTCACTGACATACGGCATTGCACATAGTTAGGTTACTTTCTGGGAAGTAGGTAATATTTGTGGTTGCAGAATGTTGGGGATGTGTTACAACTGGCGGCAAAGTGAGTGGCCAGATCTAGCTGCAGATGTTACCAATTAGGGCCAGTGTCATTTTCCACAGCTGTGGGCCCTAAAACTCTCCCACCTGCAGGTTCAGAACTATCTAATCATTAAACCAGTGAGAACCTGATCTGATGGGATATTTGCAGCTTCTTTCTTTCTGGATAAGAAAGTTCTAGAAAAGGTTTGTTCTTCCCATGGATATCCCTGTCTCCTGGCTTGACTTCTGCTTGGGCCTCTGGCATCTAGCTCCCATTCCAGTCACCTTCTGGGCCTGGCCTTGACTCTCAGGAGTCCTAAATCCTTGGCCTGGCTCTTGGACACCAGGGATGGCCTTGGCTTTGGAAACCTCTTTTAGAACCACCCACCCATACTCCTAGCTATGGCTTGGATTTCTACTTGCACTAAAAACTTCTGCCACCCGGAGCTATGCCTTGCCCTGTGTCTTCAGGGCAGGTCTCTTGGACCTGAAGACTGGCTCAGATTGAAATTAAGAGCACTACACCTCTTGGGCTTGGTAATCTATGCTCTTGGGTCCTCTCTAGCATGGGCTAGCCATTTATTTCTGTCTGATTTTTCACCATTCTTTTTCAAAACTGCCCTTAGTTCATGATTTCTTGCTGACTGGGACTTCCAGCATGCCACTTTTTATTTAGAAAGGTTTTTCACATTTGTAAAATCATCTGCTGTGTATGTACAATGGATTAATAGTATCGCACGCAAGGATAAAGTAAAAGAAAAATAGAATTTTAGCATTTTCTGATATCTTAATTTATTTCCATCTATCTTTTTTCTGACTCTTCCCCAAAATTATCTTTAAGACCCCTATGTTCATTGCGGCATTATACACAATAGCCAAGACTTGGAAGCAACCTAGGTGCCCATCAAGGGACGAATGGATAAAGAAGATGTGGTATTTATACACGATGGACTACTACTCAGCCATAAGAAATGACGAAATCCGGCCATTTGTGACAACATGGATGGACCTTGAGGGTATTATGCTGAGTGAAATAAGTCAGAGGGAGAAAGTTAAATACCATATGATCTCACCCATAAGTAGAAGATAAAAATGACAAAAAAAAAAAAAAACACATAGCATTGGAGATTGGACTGGTGGTTACCATTGGGGAAGGGGGGAGGGGGGAGGGCAAAAGGGGTGATTAGGCTCACATGTGAGGGGATGCACTATAGTTAGTGTTTGGGTGGTGAACATGATGTAATGTATACAGAATTCGAAATATGACATACACCCAAAAAAATAAAAATTAAAAAAATAAATAAATAAATACATAAATTTAAAGCAAAAAATAAGATTTCTTTATTTTAAAACAAATATTAATCAAGAACCTAATAAGTGACAAATATTTTTATGTATTCTCTTTTATTGCAGCCAAATAACTACACTTTGAGCTAGATGTTCTGTCCCCCTATTTACAGATGAAGAAGCTGAGGCTTAGAGGGAGAAGTAATTTACCTAAATCTCACACACAGCACATAACCATGATTCGGACCCAGGTACTTCTGCCTTACAAACCCCATTTAACTCTTCAGAGCCCAATTCCTGGATTTTACTAGACCACACTGCCTTTTTAACTTACTAGAGAAAACAATGGAAGCAGATTATACTAATATCTGTGCCATGGGGGAACATCACTCTATATTTTCTTTCTTGGTATGTCCCTACTGTCTTTTGTGCTCCTTGTTTCCCCCTTGGATTTTTTTCCTTTTCCTGTGACCATGCCCTCCTGATGGTACAGGGCTGGCAGCCTCGGGGAAAATTTGAGTTGCTTGGGCCTGAATGAAGTTGCTACTGTTTTTTATTTCTGTTTAAGTAAAGTTCTGACAGAATAAGCTCTTTCCTACCAACTTAGCCCTCTTCTCCCTATATTTCCTGTACCGTGAGATTGTCACTGTTTAAGCATCAGAAACTTCATCCTAATTCAGCCACGCAAATTCGTTTATGTCAATATCCTGAGGGTCTGAAAGAATCGGTGAAGCTGGAATTTTTGAGCTGGAAGGGATCCTCAGTGCAGGTCTAAAGGAATCTAAGGAGAGATTCTATTGAAATTTGGGCATCGTGCCTAAAAGGAATCTGATATATTCAGTGTCTGCTCTCAGTTCTCCTTTGATTTCCTTTTTACATGTGTCGGCGCAGGTATGGACTTGTGCCCTCTTAATCCATTTCTGTAAAAAAACAGTAGAATAAGGTGTGAAAGGCCTGGAGAGCAAATCACAGCTCTGTTATGTATGGGTAACGCTAAAGCATATTTCCAGACGGAATGCTTTTGAAAACTGTGCTAGCAAGACTGATCCCGGTGACAGCGGTCTTTGTAGTCAGCTAAATAAAAAAACACCTTCTGTAATTAGGCAGAAATGCATGGTGGGACTCACCTTGGCAACCCTGTATTTGAACAGCTGATACCGGTTCCTCTACCTTCTTCACGATCCTAAATACCACTCAGTTCAAGTTTGTGTAAAGCAGTTTGATTTTGTGAATTAAAGCCCAACAAGCAACCAGTGAAGAATATGAGAGAAAGGTTTTGCTAGAGGGCTGTGATATCCAAAGAATTCAGAGAACCACATATATACTCACATTCACATTCGTTTGCACATCTGTGACTGCATCGTCACAGTTCCTTAATGTCACTATATTATGAAGCAAATATTTGAACGAAATGTTAAGGGACTAAGTCACCCAGGAATGTTTGTTTTCAAATAATTTCTCACAAGCCAAATCCGTTGAGCTTTGCAGGACTCATAAATTACATTGGCATTTAGAGAGGAGACATTGTGCTCAGAAATAGTGTGATCATGTTAGGTAAGCCCAGGACATTAAATATATTCGTATTGCATTGGGTGAGCACAGACTATTGGGAAGAGAATAGCTTACTTTCAAATCTCTTACTGTGTGATGGAGCAAGACTTACTCTGAACCATATAGCTGACCAAAGTCCACGTGTGCAACTGACATTAATTTCCCAACACAAATACAGCTTGCCTTTTTTCCTAGAGAACTTAAGGATAGGAAATGAGAAAAGAAAGTACCAAAAACTTCATTTATCCATTAAACATATGTGTCTATTGTGCACCAACTATTTTCTAAGCTGTTTTATAGGCACTGGAGGTATTGGTGAAGAAAATTGAGAAAAATTCCTCCTTCTGTGAAGCTTACATTCTAGTGGAAGGAAACCAGCAATAAGAATACTAAATAAACCAAATCTATAGTGTGATAGAAGAAAATAAGCACTATGGAAAAAACTAGAGCAAGATAAAGGTGCTTAGGGGGTCGTGTGTTTAAATAGAATAATCTGGTACCTTTCTGAGAAAGCAACATTTAAGCAAGATGTCGATGGAGGAAAAGTGAGCCATGTGGATATCTGGGGGAAGGGAGTGTCAGGAAGAGGGAATTTCAAGTGCAAAAGCCTGGAGGTGGGAGTGTGCCTGGATAGTTCCAGAAACAGGAAAGATGCTAGGTTATCTGGAGGGAAGTGAGCAAGGGGATAAGACCTAGAGAAAGTGGTGGGGTGTGGTAGGGAGTGGGAGAGGACAGATTCTGTGGCTTTGTAAGCTTTGTTTTGACTCTGACGACATGGGAGCCACTGTAGTCCTTTGAGCAGAGGAGTACCAATCTGATTTTCATTAGGAAAACTCTGGCTGCTGTGCTGAGTGGTGTGAAGTGGGGAAGGGTAGACACAGGGGACTAGTTAGTAGCCTAGGCAGTAATGGCAGATCAACCTGAGTACAACAAAAATAATGGAAATGTCTATACTGGCAAAGTAGCCAAAGTCATTGCAATGTGGCTGTAAATGTGTCAAAAAAGCAAAAATTTACTTGATTTAAGTAATGCAGAATCAATAGTAATGGGGACAGCATCCTTGGGAAGACGAGCTTATTCACTATTCTAAGATACAGTGCAGAGTAAATAAGATTGCTCTTATTGTTAGAAACTAGGCAGTGATTTGAACTGCACCATGTGGTCTTCTATCTATTCCAAACTCCAGTCTGCTGAGATGAATACAAGTATCACTTCTAGAAATCCTTATTTTAACAGTGGTGAGAAATCGTTTAACCATCTATAGGTCCTAATATCCCCGCATGGAATAATCTATTAGGCTGTTGGGGTCAGGGGTAGGGCTTGAGAGAACAGGACTCGGAGTCGAAGTTTTGGTGGGTGAGAAAGACAGGACAGTTTGTGACATTCACTATGGACAGTTCTGAGCAAAGAAACACAAGGTGAAAGCTTTGAGTGCTTGAGAGGGGACAAAGCCACTGTGAGAGGATGTGGGGAATTAGCTAAAAGAACCTTTACCTAATTCATATTTCCATCTTAGGGCTTCCCAGCACTTCAAGGACTAGAAAAAGAGGACACCTATGTGTTTGGATGGGATCTGATTTAACATAATTTGCTGGAATTTTTTTTTTCTGGTGAGGAAGATGCACCCTGAGCTAACATCTGTGCCAATCTTCCTCTATTTTTGTATATAGGATGCTGCCACAGCATGGCTGATGAGGGGTGTAGGTCCATGCCTGGGATCTGAACCTGTGAACCCCAGGCCACCAAAGTGGAACATGAAGAACCCAACCACTATGCCATTAGGCCGGCCCCCATTTGCTGGAATTTATTATGTGCACTGTATTTTCTTTACGACTGCAGCTGATCTGCTTGATTTCATTAGGTGTGTTCTATAACGCAATGATGGAAACACTTCAGGGGAAAATTGCTTTAGCTCTTTATTTGAAAGGAAAGCTCTGGATGACAGGAATACTGGTCTAATTTTGATTGTTGGACTGAAGAGAAGGAAGGACAGGGTGAAAAGAGAAGAGAGTTTCCATGAACGGGTCTGAAATTCAAGAGGATCAGGGCAGAGTAAGAGTCATGGAGTGAGGCAGGAGGAACTGGGGAAGTTTTACCGCACAGAGCAGGCAACCTGAGGCTTATGTCCTTACCACATCCAGGCTCCTCCAGTCCATGTACCCACTGCCACTTTGGAAAGTCCTCTTTTTGGAGGTTGAGCTAAAATCATTTTGAACCAGTCCTTCTAAAAAGGCTCTTCTAGACAGAAAAACATATTTTTCTGCCTGATACTTTTCAACAAACAACTAAGAAATGTAGAAATGGAAAGGGAAAAATACTAGACAGATAAGATATGCTTGGTCTCGGATAGACCTGTCAATTACAGAAAAGGCTAGGGTGTCAGCTTCTTTAGTCTCCGGTGCTAACGTGCATGTGGTCATTCAGGAAATCTTCCTTCAATTGTTCTCTGAGTCATTGATAATGAGCTTTTTCCTCCCTGCTTCCCACAAGACCCTACCTGACTCTGGGGCATCTGCCTTTTTGGTACCATTTCCGAGGAAATGGAAGGACTACCTTGTTCTCCTCTCTCAAATGTTTCTTCTACCTCTGTGAGGAGTCCATAAAATATTTTAATAAGGGTAACTTATTTCACATTTAAAAAGGGCTTAGCATGGAAATACACTTAGAAGGAGAATATTGACTTCCTAAGACAACTAAGATAACTTGTTTCCTCTTAAAGCTCCACAGAATGCCAGGCTAACAAGACGTGAAGAAAACACTGAAGTAAGTACAGGAATGTGAGGCTGTTGCGTGTGTGCTGATAGAAAGCTCTTCAAATGGGGGGATATGATCCACCCTGGCTTTTAGTCTCAGTCTCTGTGATAACCCTTGCTCCATATTTTATATCTTTCTTTTCTCTGCCCTTTGCTTGATATCTTCTTCTTATTTCTTCTGTAGCCTTGGCCTAGTCTTAGAAAAAACTAAACTAATTTTAATGCAACATAAATGGTGAAATTTTCATATAACAATCTTCATCACCTTGTTAAGGACTCTCCTTTGACTCTCAGAAAGCACGTATGAGGCATTCATGATTATGCCCTGACAGCACCCTGCACTTCCTGCTCACCTGGCCACAAACAAGCATGGTAGGAAGGACTATGGCCTCTGAAGCCACATAGTGGTTGGCGCATTTCTAGAGTGTTACTGCTAGGAATAGGGAGGTGATGAGCCACCTCTGGTGGCATCCAGTTAAGAAAGGATTGAACTTGAACTTTTTGGCTAAGGATTTCCCAACAAACATTCTCTCTCTTGGCTTCTTTCTCCCTCTGTTTTGTCTAAGCATTGAAAAAAATATAATGACAATTCTGTAATGAGATTGAGAAATGTAGATTATATTTTCTTAAAAATGGCCTCAGCAAGATTTTTGGTCCTGCATACTCTTCTGGAAATTTCTCACATCACCAGTAGAAGGTGGAGTATATTTCTTCTCCCTTCCTCTTGAAGCTGGAAGAGATTTTGACTTCCTCAATGAATAGAAGTTTGCAGAGATGACACCATCTAACTTCTGAGACTATATCATAAAATGGAATATGGCTTCAGTGTGTGTGTGTGTGTGTCTCTCTCAGGATACTTGCCCATAGAACCCAGCCATCATGTTGTCAGGAAACCTGAGCTGCATGGAGAGCTTATATGTAGTGTTTGGGCAGTCAGCCTCAGCTAAGGTCCCAGACAACAGTTGGCATCAACTACCAGATGTTTGAGTGAATGAGATTTGAGATGATTCTAGCTCCTGGCCATTGAGTTATGCCAACTGATGCCAAGTAGAGCAGAGATGAACTGTCCCTGACAAGTTCTGCCCAAATTGCAGATGTGTAGGCAAAAGAAATGTTTTATTTTAAACCTCTAAGTTTTGGGATCGTTTGTTACAAAGCAGCACATAATTGGACTAGGAACCAAAACCTATACTCTAAGAAGAAATTCTAGTCTATAGCAAGGGCAGGTTTTCCTTCTAAGAGGCAATAATGATACAGCATGATTATAGCAAACACAGCTGTTTTGTCTTTTTCACCTATTTCCCTGCAATATTTTCCATAAAACATTCTTCTTAAAATTAAATCATTGGATAGTGAACTAAAGAAAAAGGTGAAACACTTTACTGTGTCTTCTACCATAGACTAGGTAAAGGAAAAAAATAAATATGTATGTATGTAAAATATATATACATATGTGTATTGCCCTAGATACTACGGTGCTTTTCCCTGAGGATGCAGCACTAGGGGTTCTGGCCTCATTCGGGAGTCTTCTAATCTAACACCCTCACTCTAAGGGTGGGCCCCAGGCTTTGTTTGTTTCCTGTCTCCCATCTCCTGCACAGCTGTCAAAAAGGAGACTCAAGGTCACCAGAGATTATCAGGTGCCTTCAAAGTAGCCAGAAGCTTTAGAGTTTGTTTAACTCTCTAGATTACGGCCTTCATTTTGTTTTGGCTTCTGAGGATATCCCTGGCATTCTTGTAAAATAGAAACAAAACTTTTCTTTTTTAAATCCATTATTGCTAGTTGTTTCCAGCAGGAAGATTAGTTTTCAGGGTGTTTGGGTGCTCATGTGCCAGAAATGAAAATTTGGCTTGTTTTTTAAAGGATAGTTTATATTGAGTGATACAGAACCTCTTAGTTTTCTTTTAGGTGTAATTCCGTCTTAGATATAATTTTCAAATAACTGAACTAGGATAAGAATTCAGTTGAAAGTCAAAATTTCCAGTTTATTCTCTGCGCAATTCTCTCAAATAATTACGAGGTTGAAAAGGCAACATTGACTTTTCTTTTCCACCCTCTTTAACCAAATGAACTAATGGGTACAAATTACCTCTCCTGACTCAGCTTTCTTTGAATTTCATCTGATGACAAAACTTTATTGAAATCATTGTGGTTGGTTTGTTTCTTCATGGGTATGATCTTGAGTATCTTGAAGCTACTCCTAGGTATAAACTGCACCCTATTTTATTTCATAAATTGAGTCAGCTACTCTATTTAGAAGCAGTTTCACAATCCTGAAAGCCAGAAGAATTAAGGTGGGTAGAGACCAGCTATTTTAAGTTCCTAAGCAATTTTGTGATCCCTCTGAGACCTGTGGACCTCCCCATACATAGCACGTCTTTGGTGCTTCCGTTAGAAAATATATCACATGTGGAACATATTCAGATGCAATAGTGTAGAGAGAGATATAAGTTAAGCATGCAGCTGGATTTCAGGCACTTTGTTAAAATTTTAAAGCTTGCAGCCTAGAGGCAATTTTTAAAATGGTAACTTTTGTTTCTGAGGCAGAACAGACATTATCTCAAGCTAGCTCATTTGTTTTTGATTCTCTGTGATTTTTAAGGGCATTTTACACCAAATGACCAATCTGGGAAGACCTAGGAAAATGAATGTCTTATCTATTATGGCTTGAAGGTCTCGATGCACAAATCATAAATCAAATGTCAACAGCTGCTACATGAAGCAGACTTTAAACTCAAAGATTCAGAGCTTTGAATGGTAATTTTGTAGGAAAGTTGATATATACTCAATAAAGAAAACAAAAGTTATTGGGAGAGAAATGAACCAAATAGGGTTGACTTGAAGGAAAGTCATTCAAAATAGCATCTGTCTATGAGGCAGTCCGACTAATATGAAGTGAATGCATTCACAATAATGATTAGAGATCATTTGATTATTAAGTAACTCCGATCACCTGTGATAACTTGGAAATAAAATAAGACTAGCTTGTAAAGTTTTAAAAATCATGATTATGGTGTAGTTTTACTGAAGGTCAGATATCCTCCAGGCTCATGAGGTTGAGCTGGTTTCCTGAAAACTGGAAGCATTGCTCTGAGGACTATGGGAGAGTTGATACGTTGAGTTAATTGTCCATATTGCCTCAAGTTGAACTTCATATAAAATCAGCTTAAAACCTTCGGACTTTGACATTACAAAGTCCTGTCAAAAAAGAGTAAGTCAAGGATAATTTAAATGCAAACTATTGACATTTATTAAATAAGAATTAAGCAGCTCTTAGCTCACTGGTTTCAAGTTTTATAACACACAGTATCGTGTATAAATGGTATTTGAAAGCAACACACCTAAGGTACTTCGTAAATTGGAGCTATTCATAAAACTAGTACTTCAAATAGAAGCATTTATAGGTAGATAACATTAAATCATCCAAGCAAACAGAAATTGAAATACACAATAACTGCGTAAGCATTTCGGATAAGTTGGACCAGTCCTGATCCATGGCTAGAGAAAGATAAACCAGGAACCCCGTCTCAGACAAGAGACTTCCAAATCAAGCCCTTGAGCAAAGCATTAATTACACTCAGCACTTGAGAACTGTATACTTGACCAATGAGGAAAGAAGCAGGGACGAGGAGCAGTGAAAAGATTATCCTGTTGCTCTTTTAAACAGTCCCTCTTGATTTAAATCCAGTGAATCGCAGCAATCTCATTAACTGAACCCCTTTTCCAAAGGGCTTTGGGATCGACAATTATACATAAATTCTAAGTGGTGTGCCTCCTGGCAATATAAAAGAAGAAGGAAATCTTAGTCATAGACAGCTGTTCCCCCTTCCTCGTTTTTATCCTTTCATTCATACTGAGTTTATTCATTCAATGAACATACTTGTAATTGGCATTCTTCTAGGTGCCGGTGACGCTGAAGTGGACAGAAACAACAGCGTCTGCAGTCATACACAAAACCTGTGGATTCTTTATTCACTACTCCAATATTTACTCTGATCAACCATTAATTCGTTAAATTAATTAATTTATTTTCCCAAGCATAATAAGATCCAAATTCCTGTCCATGGCTGAGGAATTTATGGTCTATGGCCAGACCAAAAATAAAAGCTATTATAAAGCAACATATAAGTGTCACCATTCTTCTGAGCACAGGGAGTTATGTAAACAACTAGGGAGAGTTACTACCTCACATTGTGGGTGTCTGGCAAGGCTACCTGGAGGCGAGGATTCATATTTTGAGATTTGAAGGTGATTGCATGTTAGTCAGAAGGGCGGTGTGTAGAGTATTCTAGGTAAAAAACAAAAGGCAGCATGTTCAAAATTACAAAGATGTGCAGGCTGAATCTGCAGATAGTTAATGTGGCTACAACACAGGTGGGAATGGGGGACCTGGTAAGAAAACACGAGAACAGAGAGACAGATAAATCCAGAAGAGTTCGAATTTTCACTTGAGAGCTGTGGAAAACTAATAAATGCTGTGTAGCAGGAAGAGACAGGGTGAGGTACTTGCATCCTAGAGAAGTCGCCCTGGCATCAGGGTGGATCTGTGTTCCAGCTGGACTGTTTTATAACAGAATTTGTTATTTGAATGCAGGTTCTTCTTCCGTGCTCTTCCTTTTACTGTCTGTCTATAGCTGTACGTTTTCTCATTGCTTCCCATCCTAATCACAGCTGTTTCTCCAGTCCCAGTAAAATTCTCACTTCTCTATTCAGCAAACTTCAAGAGATGTTATTGAGCACCTGTGACATCAAACAGACAGGGCTCCTGCCCTCATAGAGAATTCCCTGATTACGCCAACTGGAAATGAATTCTCTTTACTTTGCACTCCTAGAGGAGTTTGTTCATTCCACTCATATAAAACTTGTTTGGAAGTCCCTTTGTATCCCTCAGGGTTCTGTCAGGAAATAGGCAAACTCATTCAAATTGGGCAATTTGCGAAGAATTGAATAAAAGACTGTTTACAAAGATGTGAGCAGATGCTCTGATCCATATTGTTGTGTAACAGACCACCCCAAGCTGAGTGACATAAAGTAACAAGCATTTTCTTATACCCATGGATTCTGTGTGTCAGGAATTGGAGAAGGGCACAAACAAGGTGATTCTTTTCTGCTTCGTGATATCTGGGGAATCAGCTGGGAAAGCTCAAAGCTGGGGGTTGACTTGATGGCTGGGGTAAGATTCATTTGAATGCATCCTTCCTCACATGTTTACCACCTCGGCTGGCACTGTTGGATGGAGCATGTGTATATGGTCTTTCCAGGTAGCTTGGCTGGGCCCTTTCACAATGTGTTTGCCATGGGATAGTGGGACCTTTTATATGGTGTCCTGGGGCTCCACGCACAACTGTTGCAGCAGGCAAGGCAGAAGCAGAGTGGCCCTTTATGACATAGCCTCAGAAGTCAGAGAGTACTGGTTCTGCTGCATTATATTAGTTACAGCTAAGTCTCCAAGGCCAGCCCAGGTTCAAGTGAAAATGTCCTGGACTTCATTGAGCAATGGGAAGAATGTCAAAGGATTTTCATACATGTCTTAAAATGCCACAGCAGGGTTTATGGAAGCTTACAAGGGGAAGCACAGTTTCCTGGGTCTAGCAATAGCCGTTGCTGAATTTCTGCTTCTACTTATAAGAAGGAAAGGAAGAGAGAATTTACCAGAATTGAGAGCTATAGGAGAGAGCTAGATGATGGTACTATGGACTTTAGTAGAGAGATATAGCAAAATGAAGGCAAGAAGGCAGAAGGATGCAGGAAAATAAACCTTGACTTCGCTTTCTTTATGCCCTCTGGTGCTTCCCTATGGCCAAACCCAACTGGAAGCCTGGGAATTCATCTCCTACAGATCAATCTCCTGAGGCTAAGAGTGGGTAAGAATGGTATACAGTGGATCTGGAGGGATAAACAGAAGATATCCAACACATAGTTTTATTACAATTAATTACTTACTCCCCACTTTCAAACACATACCCTTATCATTCTTCCCCCTTTTGACAATGCACAAACAGATGAGTTGTGTTTTATATAGTAGCAGCTTAGTACTTATTTGTTGAACAAGTTAATGTTTGATAGCTAATCCTACAAATGAATAAATACACAGAGAATATCCTTTTTACATCAGATTCCCCTTGTTAATTCCATGTGGATTTATGGACAATACCAATTAGTTACCTGCTGGATAGTGAATAAGTCGCATTATTTTCACCATACGTATTTTTAGCAAGCATTTTCAAGCATAGGACTTACAACAGCTTTTATCAACAATGTTTAAAATGAAGCAGTCATGAGCACAGATTTATTCATAATAAATAAAGGGACCATGTTTCTAACCTATAATGTGAGGAAAGGATAAGAGAATTTGGGGGCAGCTTAATTCTATTGGCCATGGAGACCCAAGGTAGTACTACCATTTATAGGAAATGGCTATGGAATTTTTCCTCTTTTTATCAGTTTTCTGAAGAGGACATTGGGAAGGTAAGGGAGAAAAGAAGTTTATCAGATAAAATATGCATTAGACTCAAAGAAAACCAAGATAGATTGGGGGTTGGCGAGGATGTATAGGTAAAAATATGCCTTTATGTCAAACAGAAGTTAGCGTACCCTGTTGTTGTATGTCTACCAGGAGGGCTTATATGCTGTTAATGAAGAAACTAATGCAAGGGGGGCTGATGAGTGACTTGTAACCAGGCTCATCCCAGCTGAAGCAAGAGGAAGGCTGAAAGTATTTATTATCCTCCTCGCTTATTAGTGTTGCATTATGGATCAAATAAAATAATATATATGAAAACTATATGGTACAATAGAAAGACAAGTTCTTCTTTCAAGATAGTGTATATATATGATAATTGCATTTAGAATGTACTCAGGGTGCAAATTACATATATATACATACATATACATATGTATGTATATATATGAGGCTTGGCTCTCAGTTTTTAAAATCATGATTTTATGGGTTTCCTGAAAGGGCATACAGTGGTGCACTTATAATGAGAATTCTTCAATTATTTTAAGTTGATCAATATGAATTCAGCAGCTTGCTTACCCGTAGTATTGACATTTCTAAAATTCCAGTTTTGCTGCATCCCAACATCTAATTATGGGTAAAAATGAGTTCTCAGGTGGCTGATGAAAGAGTAGTTTTTGTTTGGCCCCTGTTGGAATTTGAATGCCAACAAAGGAAGCAGAAGCCTGAAGGCATATTTTAGTTGGCAGAATGCAGTTGTTTCTGAAGTCTTTTTTCTCCCTTGCATCTCATGTCTTAAATATTATATATTGTGTCCCTCTACCACACGTTAGCTTGAATTTAATGGTGCAAAACTCTAATGAATCAATGTATTGCATTCAAATTCAACAGTGATAATGTATAATTTTTTTCATACACCACCGTGAAACAAAAATATTTCACAAAAATTTACTGTCTTGTGTATATGAACAAGAGGTGGCTTGTATATTTTAACAATATTTATACTCTCTCTGCCTTAATCAAGTATTGTGTTTCCAAAGCTGATTTGAGGACAATTATTGTCAATCTGAAAAAGAAAAATAAACTTACCCAACTAGAGATATGTTATGGTGTAGGTGGAAATTATGTACTATTGATTCTGTTTCCAGAAAGAATAGTTATGAATGAATAGAGTAGAATGGTGGTAATTCCTATTGTGGTATTGCTTCATCCTAGAGAAATGGCTATACACAGGTTTAACTCCCTTCAGTAAATAGTTTCCTAAACTTTCATGTTGGGTTTTAAACTAAACCTATTAAAATTGAACAGACTCATATTAGAACGTATTTTCTTCCTTCTTGAATCCCCGTTTGCCCTCCCTTATACCTGACCTCCCTGCCTTTGTCAATGAGACACCATTCTCCTAGTCTTTTTAAGCTAAATTCTCTCATTGACCCCTACTCTCTTTTTAATTGGTCATCATGCCCTGTCACTTTTCCTTCAAAAAGCATCTCATACTCATATTTCTTCTACTTTCCTATTCTCACTGTGATTGTAATTCATATCTAAGGTAACTTGAAGAATTTCCAGGAGGAAGGCGGGCCAATCTTGGGTGCTACACAGCCAAAATTAACGCAGCCACTGGAAACACCATCTATGTTACAATCTTCATTTATAAAGCAAGGCAGCTGAAACTCAGACAAATTGAGGATTTTGTTCAAGGTCATGAAATTAGTAACTGGCAAAGGTGAACTTGAAATCTCAGCCCATACTTACTTCACTCTGCTACCCAACTACCTCAAGGAGAGGGACTTCTTTAATTGTAATGCTTGATATTGTTTTATGTTTTATTTACTACTGTAAAACTCTGCTGTCTGGATATGATCACATGATCTCTAGTTAGGGGCTCAGTTTGTATTGAATCGAAGCAGAAAACGGGGGTATGTTGGAGGTCACAGTGGGACCTATCAGAACAAATATCACATGTTGGATTACAGAAAAATCTACAAGATGTTTGGGGCAGAGGAGCTGGAATGGTCTAATATAGTACTCTAGCTAAATCTTTAAAAATAACACTCTATGAATCTTGTCACCAGCAAAAAAACGCATTGCAATTCAGAGTCATACTCTGAACTAAGTGTTGTAAGCTTGCATTTTAATAGGTTTTTATGTTGGTTTTGGGGTTTAGAGGAATACAGTATATGTAAAAAATATTTGTCTAGCCTGTCCAGGAATATTTGAAGATGCTTCTAAAAAAGGTTAAATGTTACCTAGGTAGTATTAGATAATCAAGTTCTGCTCATTATTAAAAGTTTAATAATATAACATGTGACAGTATCTGGTTTTAGGCTCCTCTGCTCTCTGCTATACAACACAAGATAATTATTCTTCTTAGTAATGGTGTACGATCCTTTCTCCATCAAGGGATTAGCCAAACTCTACTTTGATCATTTCTGTTCAATTAATTCCCTCTTTTGCTTAATTAGCTTGTTATCTTTTTTTGTATACGCTCTGCTATGGAAACATAGACAGCTTTCTACTACAGAGATGGACCAAAATGCCTCAAGTTATTTCTAGCTTCAAATTTCTCAGACTCCATGGCTGGAGCATCACAGGTCATCTCATCAGGCCTGCTCATTAAAGAACAGCCCACTCCATAACCCGTGAGATTATCTCTTCTTGTGGCTTGCCTAAGGTCAGTGAATTTTTTCTGGGTTATTACTTCCACGGGTCTTTTGCTGTTAAACATTTGTGATTTGCATAATTTCTTCCAAGAAAATGAAGTCATTATTTTTCAAAAGCTTGATACCATTTTCTGTCTTTCATTCATATTTATAACTATATTTGGGCTCTAACCACTATAGAGTACATCTTATGCTTTACGTATATGTCTATCTTCTGAATAACAGACAACTCTTCACAGTATTCATTCAGTTACTCATTAATTTATTCTTTCAAAAGTAAGTTATCCATCTCTTGTGTCAGATATTGTAGTTATTAGAAAGACAGCTGGTAACCGTGTGTGCCCAAAATGAATTTATAACCTGGTAGAATGATAAGCAATGTATACTCAGACTTTTTTTCATTGTTTTAATTCCAAATCTGCCACACAAACACTGAATTATTGGACAAGTCATAACATCTTACTTGAATAGCTTTTCATGTGTTCATTGTAAGCATTGAATAAGAAAACATACAAATTAGTTAGACAATAACTCAAAATTCGCTATATGCTAATTGTTATATTTTCATGGTAGAATTATAAGTATTATGAGAGACACCAAGAAGGTGTTCTGAAAATTCAGTTGAATCACAGTATCTCCTGAAGGATTGATATCATTCAAATCTTATATAATTGGGTATAATAGGGTGCTAAATGTTAGTTAAACTTCTGATGGTACTAGATAATCCTTTATCTTTTAGTTTTCCATGTGCTCTGGTATATTTCCACTAATGGCAAACAAATGAAATAGAGAAAGAGAAAGTGAAAGATTAGAAAGAGGGAAAATAGGGAAAACAGAAAAATGACACAGTAAAAGGCCAAAAATAAATTTGGAAAGGAGACTAAAATAAAAGTATCGTTAAGATGCAGAATACGAGGGCGAGAAGGACAGTGTTAAAAAATGAAATTCAACTGAGTCAGTTTCAAAGATCTTACTGGCTTTATTCAATGATTCATGAATCGGGCAGCACCCAATCCAGCAGATAGCAAGGACCTCTGAGGAGCTGTACAAAATGAGACTTTGATAGGCAGAAAGGAGCGGGAACAAGGAAATGATGACAAGGTCGCTTTCCTTTAAGGGATGGCAGGGGTCTATCGGGCTGATTACCTCACCAGAGCTGATCAGGGACTTCCTGGTTGACTGGTTTAAGATTCCATTTCTGGGAGAGCCGAAACTGTAATTAAGTTAAATCTCGGTTTGGTGACATGGAGCTTTACTGTAAGCAACTCAATTTTCAGTCTGTTGTGTCTTGATTTTAACAATAGAAAGAGGACAATGAGAGATTTACAGATGAAAACAGGTTAGAGAAGTTATTATTAACTAAACTTTAATGCATTTGCATAAAATTAAAAAAAGGAGTCTGCATTATTTGGCAAAAAGTGGGGACTAAAAATGCTGGTTACTCTAAACATTTTCATATCTTTGATAGTAGCAAGAGAGCTTTTAATGTCTTATTCATAAATCCACATCCGTGTATATCCGTATATAGTTTATTTTCAAGGATAGAAACATCAATGGCAGGAGGGAGGATATATATTAAAATAGAAGATTATAATTGATATTTAAATGACAATCACGCTGGTTACCTACTAACTTTTTTTTTTCAGAACCCAATTTTTGGAAGTATGGATGGCCCTATTTGCAGGGAATGTTAGCCCTTAGACAATCCCATTTCTCCCCAGTGCTCTGAAGGTGGGCAAATAACCTATTATGACTAATGAGACCCGAGGGGAAGCTTCTGAGAAAAATTTTTCTCCTTAATAAAAAGAAAAAGACGAGCATAAACAATTGCAGAATTGCATCTTTCCCCTGCCCGCTTTGGATTGCAATTGTTAAAGGAATTCCTGAAGTTATCCATGTGATCATAAAAGAAAACTAAAAAGAATGTTGGAGAAAGTAACTCAGAGTTTTAAGACCATTGGGCCACTGAACCAATTTTGTAATAATCACCTACTTATGAAATTAATATTACCCAAGGCAATAAAGTCTCATTTTAAGCTACATCTGGTATTTTGATCTTGCTGATTGAGGAATCCTAATTGAATCATAATATAAATTAGTTCAAAGAAGACTTCCCCTTTAAAGTGACTCTGCAAGAACTCAGAGGAATTATCCAGGAAGATGGTGGAGAAAGAACATTCCAGGCGTTTCCTCTAACACAATGCAATATGTCATAAAAACTCAAATAGGCATGCTGCTTCTCTAATTTATGTTTACTGAGCCTAGAAAATTGTTTTAAGGAATATTGATCATTAAAAATCCTTGATGTTGTAGCATCTGAACTTTTAGGATTGTACCAACTCTCATATTTGCAATTCAGAGCTGAAATATCTTCACTTGGAAAATTAACATTTTCAAGATAAAGGGGTTTAAAAAATTACAAAAATTATACATTTAAAAATACACACCCATACGTAAGTATATAAACATGCGTATATAGCTTAACATTCGGGATCAGCTAACCTCCATTTGCCTTTGAGTATATACAGTACATGAGTAGGTTGTCTAATTTGAAATCTACTATAGATATAATTATATTATATATTAAAATATATCCTAATTTGTTTACCTATACATAAAAATTTTAGAACCAGTTTGTCAATACCTAAAAAAAAAACTTGCTGGCATTTTGACTGAGATTGCATTGAATCTATAGAGAAAATTGTGGAGAACTAATACCTTAAAAATATTGGATCTACCAGTTCTTGAACATGGTCTAACTCTTCCTTTATTTAGTCTACGTGGATTTCTCTCCTTGGTGGAATGTAGTGTTCTTCATACAGATCCTGCTCCTATTTTGGTAGATATATATCTAAGTATTTCACTTTTTGGTGCTATTATAAATGACATTCTTTTGAAAGATTTCAAATTCCAATTTCGTGCTGCTCATATATGGGAATATGATTGGCTTGTACATTGATCTTGTATCCTGCAATCTGTAAAATGTAAATTATATGATGTAAACTTACATGTTAATTTGCTCTACTTTTTCTTGTTTTTTCTTACAGGAGAAGTTTTGCTTATTGATTTAAGACCCATCTTCTTCTCTAATATAATCACTTAATGCTGTAATTTTCCTTCTCAGTACTGCTTTAGCCACATCCCCAAAATTTTGATATGTTGTATTTTAATTTCCATTCGGTCCAAAATATATTGTTATTTTGACTTCTTCTTTGATCCATGAGTGGTTTAGAAGTGTGTTATTTAATTTGTAAATACTTGGGGTGTATTCCAGTTGTCATTTCTAGTTTAATTTCGTTATATACAGAGAACACTTTACAGGATTTTTATTCTTTTAAATTTGTTAAGATTTGTTTTATGGCTCAGAATATGGTCTATATTGAAGAATATTACTTGTGCATTTGGCAGAAGGTGTATCCTGATTCCACTGTTGTCGGGTGGAGTGTTATATGAAATTTAGACAGGTTTGTTGGTTAACAATGTTGTTCAGATCTTTTATATCATTAGTAATTTTCAGTCTATTTGTTTTATCAATTACTTAGAGTGCAGTGTTGAACCATCCAACTACAGTTATAAATTTGTTTATTTCTCTTTTCAGTCTATCATTTTCTACCCTCATGTAATTTTAAGGTCTGTTGTAAGAAGTACGAACAGTTACGTCTTCTTAGAGAAATTATCACTGTGTAATGTTCTTATTTCGACCTGTTACTATGGCTTATTATAAAGTCTGCATTATCTGACATTAGTATTCCTTCTTCAGCTTTCTTTTGTTCACTGTTTGCATGGTATATCTTTCTCTACCCTTTTACTTTAACTTACCTTTATCTTTAAAATGAGTTTATGGTAGACAGCATGTAATTGATTCTTGCTTTTGTATTTTCTGTGATAATCTCTAATTTTTAATTGGTATTTTTAGAATATTCGTACTTAGTATGATTATTGATATAAGAGCTACTATTTTGCTAGCTGTTTTCTAGTTGTTGCATCTGTTTTCTTTTTTCCTCCTGTATTTTGTGGTATTTATTGATCATTTTATGTGATTATAGTTTATCTTGTGTTTTGACTTATTAATTATAACTCTTTTAACTTTGGTATTTTCTCTAAGTGTATATATATATATATATATATATACACACACACACATACACACACATATACATATATATATACACATACATATATATACACACACACACATATATATGTATATTTAACCAGTCTATCTTGAAACAATATCATACAGCTTTATGTGTAGTTTAATGACCTTATGACATTATATTTCAATTTCCTTCCTTCATCCTTTACGCTGTTGTTAGACTCTTTATTTTTTCATATACCATAAACACATAGTGTATAGGTTCTCCTTTTACTTTAGACAGTTATCTTTTAGCACAATTAAAAATAAAAAATAACTTAAATTTTCCCTTTATATTTTTCAGTTTTCTGTGCTCTTCGTTTCTTTGCGTAGATTCAAAATTTAGTCTGATATCATCCATTTCTGTCTAAAAACCTTCCTGTAACAGTTCATTTGGAGTAGTTCTGCTGTCAATAAATTCCCTCGGCTTTCCTTTGAGGAATTCTTTATCTCCTTCACTTTTGAAGGAAAATTTCACTGGGTATAAAGTTCTAAGTTGGTGGGGGGTTTTTCCTTTCACCACTTTAAATATTTCACTTAACTCTCATCTTGTTTGCACTGTTTCTGACAGGAAGTTCACTGTAGTTCATATTCTTGTTCCTCCATGGGCAGGGAGTCTTCCCTTTATTCTCGCCCAGACTTCTTTTAGGATTTTCTCTTTGTCTTTGGTTTTCTGCACTTTGCATAAGATATACTCAGGTGTAGTTTTTTGGGTATTTATTCTTCTTGGTTTGGATCTGTGGTTTGGAAAATTCTTGCCTATTGTCGCTTGATATATTTCTTCTGTTCTGCCCTCTATTTCTTCTCCTGCTGGTATTCCATTTACAACCATCTTGTGTCTTTGAAATGTTCCCACCATTCTTGAATGTTCTGTTCTGTTTTTCACTTTACATTTCAGTTTTGGAAGTTTCTGTTATTATAAAAATGTGTTCCTAATCGTTATTATTAATGCAGTGGGATTCTGTCTGCCTACTAGGTAAAGATGGAGTGTGTTAGGCATTGTGGAGGGCACTTCAGGTGTGTTTAGTCTGCTGCTTTTATGAGTCAGAAGGTCTTTTCAATTTTTATAAAACAGTGTCTGTTAAGTTCATTATTTGAGAAGATTTTTGAAAATTAAAAAAAACTACCTAGTAGAACTTACAAATTTAGATAGTGCGGTTATTTCAATATATTTGATAAATTGACACCTCATTTGGAAACTCATTCTTAGAACAATTACATGGTTTTGGAAATCATAAAAATGAAGAGTGAGTTAGGGAGAGTTGATGTTCATCTAATTGTCTTACTCAGTTGACTCTATCTTGATGAAGATGGAAAGATGTAGACAAATGTTCTCACTGTCCACTAGTTTGGGTCTTTTTGAGAAGAGATGGGAAGAGCCCCACAGTAAAAGCTACCATATTGGAGAAAGGTTCTTCTTGGAGATTTTATGTTAGGAGAGGATTCTCCGTAGTATTGAAGACATGATGAACAGATTGATGGCATGTTTTATCTCATCATTATTATTATTTTGCTGGGTTGGTATTATGAACGACTAACAATGTTCTTTGTTTCTTTCATATCCTTCATTCTATTTATAGTTATTTATTTATTGCAGTTATATATTTATTGCAGTTATTTATAGACCACGTTTGATGTGTGATGCACTCTTTCCACTAGGCTCTGGGATACAAAAATGATAACATGAGCTCTCCTTCTGCCCCAAGCTGTTTATAGCATATAGTTCATAACTAGAAATTCTTACTCTCTACTTAGATTCCTATGTTTGCGTATAGTATGGAACATTTTTTAATGTTGGGCATTTGGTTTTCGATGTTGAAAGTATAGAAGTACTAATATCAAACCCAAGAAAGTCTCATATTCTCTTTGTCTGTATTTCAATTTTGAATACCTTCAAGCTGAGCACTTAAATATTAGCTGCAACAATCTGAAGATTTTACCTTGATCTATATATTTGATTTATTGATTGTTTTTAGTTTGTAGTAATATGTCACTGATTAAATTCACATTGTACAATTCAGTAGCTACAGTTGCTAAATTAAAAACACATGTGACTTAGAAAAAGCATGTTTTATAGAAGTTTGGATACTGTTTTCTCACAGTTCAATAAAACCCTCAGCCTATTGAATTTCAACTCGCAGTGCAAGGCACATCTCTTTAGTTAAGCCTTTTTCAATTTGGCTACGAGCATCCTATTGCTGTGAGAACCTGAAAGCTCAGCATTTCTTTTATTTGCTGATTTTATGCCTAATATGTTTCCAGTGGCAAAAGTAAGTGCTACAGTTATTATGAATTTTATATATAAATATATATCTTAGAGTCTTCCAGAAACTGCAATAACAACAACAAGAAACTATAGTTTTAGATCTCCAGAGTAAGAAACGAATGTATATTCAGTTATATCTATAAGTTTTAATAATGGATATATTAAATTAAGAGTAATAGCCCAATACATTTCCTTCCATATATCTAGGGATAGCTTTAGAGTGAAAGCATGAAACATAACCTGCTGTAAGTGGAGAACTATGATACGTAGGAAACCAGGGCATGGCTTTTCTATATATCTCTCAAAGAAAGAAAATAAAGATGTGATTTACTATTTAAAATCTTTTCCATCTGAGGATTTTTAAAAAAGAGTCTCACACGTTTTGTTGGTATACAGATGTAAGTGAGTGTGTATGCAATGAATTCACCCTGCTAAATGTTGCATGTTATGTTGGGGACTGAACTCAACCCAGCTCTATCTTTGGAGGTCCAGCCCTGTTTATGCAATTGACCTTTAAACATCTCTTCATTAATGTTCTAGGGGTAGCTCAAATTCAACGTATCTATTACTGAGTCCCTCCACACAAAGCCGTTGCTAAGTGCTTGACCCTTCTTTATACCAAATGAACTAGAGCCTGAGATTCTTGAAAGACATCACCCTCTTCCTGGCTGCTCAAGGCAGAAAGCTCTACCCTTCTTACATCACCGACTTTATCAATTAAGTGGATTAAATAATTCTCTGTATCTCACCACCACTGTCTGGTTTTAGGCTTTCAATATTTCTCATCTAAATTTCTGAAATAGCCTCAAACTAGTCCCTCTGGTTTAAAATGAGTTTCCCTACAATCCTTTTCCACATTTCTACCTTTCCTTCAGAATAAAATATAACCTTTTATATATAATAAGCCAAATTTTTCATGACATGCCTTCACTGTATGCTTGTTTATGCTTATTAAATGATGGCTAGCTATTTACGAAGCCACTTCAGTTTAATCCTCATGCTGTTTCCTGTTTCCTTGTTTTTGCCCTGACTGCTCTTTCAGCCAGTGGTGCTTTTCTACACTTCCACTGACTAATCTCTATAGCATCTCTTCTGAGATTCTGTCCCTCAGTGGTACCTGACTTAGAAAACTCTTCTGACCCTGATGGGTTCCATTTGCTTCCATGTCTACTTTATATTTTCTGATCACCAGAAGGACCACAACTTGAAGTTCACCACCCCAGCACACAATTCCTCCTTGAAGAGTTTTAGTTTTTTACTTCCTGTCTACCATATTGTAGTGGAAAATGATGCAGAGTTGCATACACTATAAGCTGGAACTCTCTGTGTCACCTGATACCTTGTTTTTCTGTATGCATCAGCATATCGGTCTTTTTCTTTTTTTTTGAGTCCCTAAGCAGCACACTCTCTTTTTATCATGCTCTAGATTGGCCACCTCTACTACAATCCCCAGTCTTCCCAGCAACTCTACTCATAAGTGCTTAGCAAGTAGTCATATTTTGGGGATTAGTCCTGATCTTAAAATATTGCTAGTCTCTTCAGGTTGCTGTAAGTTTATGTAAAACAATGCTTAAGATATTCTTAACATAGTCATTGAGAAATAATAAAGCCTCAATAAATGTCATCTTTTTTTTAACACATGAAGATATAAACTGCAATACCATGATTCTGGAATGACACGCATCTGTGGGGTGGGGCATATGTGTATAAGGGTACAAAAGAGAGCAGTTGGATGAAAGATAAGTGAGTATAAGAGACCAGGGGGTGTGAATGAAGCTGATAAACTGAACCTTGAAGTGTTTGGTCCTCAGTGGTCTCAGAGCTCTGTTGCGTATAAGGTAAGACCCACAGGCCTTGAAAGATAACAGAGAATCCTTTATTTAAGTGCCATAAAAATTCTGCTACCTCTTGAATAAGTATTGAGCCACTATAAAAATTAGTGTCCTTAGAATATAAGAATAGGGGCTGGCCCCGTGGCCGAGCGGTTAAGTTCCTGCACTCTGCTTCAGTGGCCCAGGGTTTTGCTGGTTTGGATACTGGGTGCAGACTTAGCAGGGCTCATCAGGCCATGCTGAGGTGGCATCCCACATCGCACAACCAGAGGTACTCATGACTAGAATATACCACTATCTACTCGGGGGCTTTGGGGAGAAGAAGAGAGAAAGAAAAAGATTGGCAACAGATGTGTTAGCTCAGGGCCAAACTTTAAAAACAAAGAAAGAAAGAAAATAAGAATATATTATTTCATAGTTTTTGACCATATGAATTAAAAGCATTGAATGAGCTCTCTTCTATCAGAACAGAAAAGAAAATATTCTCTAGCTATAATTTTGATCACCATGAGTATGTGGTAAATGGAGTATGTTTGGAAGAAAAGTATCTAATCTTTATGATTTCTAGAGCCTTCCATTAGAGATATTAGGGACTTACTTGTGTCTATTATTCTACTTTCAACTCTACTTTCAATCAGAAAGGTAGAGGTATTCCTAATCAAAGGTTCCTGTTCAAACAAGTAACCAGATTAAAGACGTGCTCACTTACATTTATTTTCTTTCCATGTTATATTCCTGTCTTCTCCCCTTTCCTGCTTTTCCAGGCTTGGCTTAGTAGTCTGGAGGTATAGGCCAGTTATTCTTCAATTTCTCAAGACTATGTTATATTGAATTTTGTAACTGGTCCATCCCTTAGAAACACACTATGTACTCAGATTTGGACATCATGCAAACAGTAATTGTAGATTTCATTTTACCCATAATTTGAATATAGAACTCCTATAACTAAAGCCTTCCTAAACTTTCTAATACTAGCTTTCCAATCCTATTTGAGAAAAAACCAGGAGCACATAAAAAATTGCAGCAAAATGAAAATGATCTCTAACTATAATTTAGAGCCCCATGAATCTGTGGAGGATGGGGGATGTTTGGAAGGAAAATTTCTAATCCTCGTGAATTTCTCTAGAGCCTTCCATTAAAAATAATTAGGGGCTTACTTTTTACCTATTATCCTACTTCCAAATCCTACTTTTTTAAACTACCGGAGATAGTGACTTGTGCAATAAAGCTTAATTTTTTAGAATTATTTTTCAGATTCGTCTTCACTCATAGTATGATGAAAAGAAAAACAAATCTTCTCTTTCTTTTTGTATCTCTAGGTATGTGTATATGTACGAATGTGTGAATTAAAAGAAAGCTAATATGACTCAAAAATATTTATTATTTTTATTTCTCTGTGAAAATAATTATTAATCTATTTATTCCAATCCCAAGAACAGTACTGTGAAGAATCTCCTATTTCCTCCTTTTAGAGGCCAGAGGCCAGAGGCCCATGGGGATGAACTGATTAGCCCAGGGCCATCAAGCAGCAAATGTCAAAACGGAAGTCAAACCCAAAGCTATTTGACTCCAAATTTTGCATGTTCAATTTTAACACATTGTTTTGTTGAATCACACCATTTGAACATGACAGAGGGAAGCCTACAAAGGATATAGGTATTGGTGAACTTAAAGTACTTTTTAGGAAATTTAGGGCCAGAGGAAGTGATTAGGAAAAACTGTGAACATGAAAATTACTGAGGAAAATATATTCTGGCTCATCTCTTGCGAAGTAAAAGTGCCTAAAATGCTTGTTCTAGTTGTGGTGATAAGAGGTAGAGACCATTTGCTACTCATTAAGTATCATTGTAAAATTATTCAATAAGAAGTCAAAATATGCAAAGGTGAGAGAAACATGAGAATTGTTGGGGAGGACATCATTTCACTATTAACTAATTTTCTTCTTGGTCCTTGCTAGTGTGTTAGCGTTTTTCCTTTGGAACATAACTGACAAAGAGAGTGCAGGAGGATGAATTCTATGCTCCCCACCCCCACCTCAGAAAGCACAAGGAATTAGCTGTTTACAGCAAAGTATAATGACCTGGCTGGGAACCACTGTAGATTTTTTTTTTTTTTTGTGCAATATTTGAGGTATTTGGAGAGAGAGAGAGAGCAAAGCAATTACGCTCTCCCTCACCTCCTTTGGCCTGTAACAAATTTCTTCTTGATGCAGAGATAGTCTTGATCGTAAGATAGAACCAATGATAGATATTGTAGACAAAATAAAGGAAAGGTTAGGATATTAGAGAGTGATCTGAGACCTGTACTTAAAAACATTCAATTCCTAACATTCTGCTACCAAAGGCAAGAATAACTAACGTAGCTTGTCACCCACAATAGAAAGCATTATACTTTACCCTAATATTGTAGTTGGAAATAAAACAAAGTAAAAGTAATGCACTCTATGAAGGTTAAATTGTTAAATGTTAGTAAAATTTTAACTAAAAGGCTTTAGAAAAACAGTCTTATTAGCATAGATTCTAATCTGGTAATGATGGAGGTTGTAATCTGATTGGAAATTGAAGTCAGAAATTAGTTCTTATATTTGAACAAGTAAATGTGTCTGAAAAAGTTCTTTATAAAGAAAGACATCATGCTATAAATTCATGAATCACTACAAATCTAAAGCAGATAACTAAACTCTATCCACACACTATCTAAGCACATTACTATAACTTATGAAAAACAATGAGAAGGAGAAAAATCTTAAAAACAGCCAGAGGGAAAAAATTACCTTCAATAAGTGTAATATAGCACATTAACAGGAGAAGAAAAAACCCACAACATATGACTATCTGAAGAGATGCAGAAATAGTATTGGATAAATTCAGTCTACAAAGAAAAAGAAATCTTAGTAAAGTCAAAATTGAAAGAAACTTCCTTAATTTGATAAGGGAATTATGCAAAAAATGATGGCAAAAGTCATATTGAATGGTGAAATGTTGAATGCTTTCCCTCTCAGGCCTATCTGAATGGAAATTCCGAAGCATATGTTTAAGGAAAAAAAGAAAAAATCCAGGAGAAAGGATTGAGATGCAGGAAAGTGAGATGAGTAAAGCAATTGGTAAACATCTAAGTGAATATAAATTATACATAAATATAAATTATCCTAACTGATTAGACCTAAAATATTGATCAGATAACATGGAAGAAGTAGAAAGGTTGATCTGATTGTCATCATGACTAGAAAACAAATCTACCTAAATATTCTCTAAACAGACACACTGAAAAAATGGGGCAGACAGTTAAAATGATAAGAATGGAAATATATATTTCAAGCAAATAATAATCAGAATAAAGTAGATAAATGTATAATACTCTCAGACAAACTATACTTAGGCAAAAATCGTTATTAAGCACAGTCACTGTATGATAAAAGCTACACCTAAGCACGGATACAAACCAATTTAAAATGATTATTTAGCCTCAATTGTCTAGTCTTAAAAGACATGAAGCAAAATATTGATAGAATTATATGAAGAAATTGATAAAAACAACATGGTTGTAGGAGAGTTTAAGGATATCTCTCCATGATTGATAGATCAAGCAGATAACAATTATAAGGTTTTGCTCTTAGCAACAAAGAATACACATTTTTTTTCTTGATTTCACATAAATTAAGAAACATCGACCACAAATTAGGCCATGAACTAAGTCTCAGCAAATTTCTAATCATTCCCAACATATAGAACACATCTGACCATAAAGATTGTATTATAATTGAATAACAAAATTAAAAGCCATACCTTTGGTGGAGAAAAAAGACTTCTAAGCTATTCATGTACTGAAGTGTATTTCATAATTGATATTAGTGAATATTTGGAGCTAAAGAATAATACAAATACAACATGTCCAGATTTATGGAATGTTGTATTTAGAAGGAAATTTATATCCTTACCAGCTTAAAATAGAAAAGTAGAATGGTTGAAGATTAATGATCAAAGTGTCCATCATAAGAATTGAAAATAGGAGTAGAAAAATAAATTGGAAAAAAACCCCTGAAACAACAGAAAAACTAACCTACAAGGCAGGGAATAATAAGAAAAATACAAAAGTTATTGAAATACATAATAGAATCTATAAGGTCAAAAGTTGATTGATGAGAATAATAAAATAGAAATAATCTTTGGCAAGATTGATCAAAGATAAAAAGAAAGACAGCATAATTAATATTAGGGACGCAAAACAGAATATGATCTCCGATACAATTGAAAGTTAAAATAATAAAAATGTATTATAAACAATTTCATGTCGAGAAATTTGAAATCTTAGAAAGAAATTTGTAATGAACAATTTCTTGGGAAGATAAAACTATCAAAAATGGAAGTGGGAGGCAATGTCAAACCTGAAATGAATTAACGCTATTATAATAATTGAAGCTGAAGTTGTCTTCACACAGAAACACAGGCTTCAAACATTAAAGGATCAGATGATTCCAAGCTTATAGGAACTCTTCCAGAGAATAGAAAAAGAGGTAAAACCTCCTAATTTATTTAATGGATCCTGTGTGACTCTCCTACAAAATCCTTTAAAAGGTTATAACGTAAATGATAATCACAGGCCAACTGCACTCGCTAACATAGATGCACAAGACTTAACTAACGTTTCATCAAGGTGAATCCACACGATATCAGGAAATTGAACATCATGCCCAAGTTGGTTTGGTCCTAGAAATGCAAGGCTATTTTACCATTAGAAAATCTACTTAAGTAATTTATCACAGTAAGGAATTATGGAGAGAGACCATGTGATTATATTAATAGGCAAAGAAAAAAATCCAAATATAGTCAAACTGGGAATCAAATGAAACTTTTTAATCCAAATAATGAGATTCTAGTAATCTCTAAATGAAAACTATAATTAATGAGGAAATGTTAAAAATTATCCTAGGATACCTGCTATGACCAGTTCAATTCAACATAGTATTGGAACTCTAGCCAGTGCTGTAGGATGAGAAAAACAAATAGTAGATATTGTGATCAAAAAGAAACAAAATCGTCATTATTCCAGACTAGAATTTTCTACAACTTGGAAGAATCTACCAACAGATTTTTAAAATTATTGAGAGGGCAGCAAGAATGGTACAGCAATAATAATTCTTTTACACTAGCAACATAAATTTGGAAAATTTAATATTTAAGAAGATGACATTTGTAATAGCAATAAAAGTATCAAGCAATAAATTTAACAAACTATATGTGAGATCTTTATGGAGAAAAGTACACATGTTATTGAAACCTATCTTAGAAGTCCTAAAAAAATCCCTCAGGTTTTTAGGTGATAAAATAAGACAATGTCTTTATGATTGGAGGTGGAGAAGGATTTCTTTAAAAAGACTCAAAATTCTCAACCAATAAAAGAAAACAATTTTTTCATCAGTGTCACTATTTTAAAAATGAAAGATAGCTCACATTTTGGGACAGAAGATATTTGCAAACATAGATTTTTAAAATTTGGATTTGCAAAAAGGATTCATTCTCTCACTCTCTCTCACTCTCATTCATATAAAAATTAAAGTCAACAAGCAATCTAATAAAATATATATATATATATATATATAAAGTACACATCCAGGAAGTTAACAGATGATGAAACAAGAATCATCAATAAGCCTATAGAAAGATTCTGATCCTTTCTGATAATCATTAGTGGTCGCATGTGGTCTCAAGGACACATGAAACAAGAATGTACATGTAATTCTTTGAAATAGCATTCCTTGAAATAGTGATAAAAAGAAAATGGTTTATGTTTAATAGGAGAAGAAATAACTATGCTATATTCATACAGTGCAATTAATGCAGAGAAAAACTACAGCTATACATATTTTTCAAAAACGATGTTTCAGTAAAGCAAATCGAAGAATATATTGTATTGTATATAAATATTATAATATTAATATATATTATAAAATATAATATGACTTATATAAAGCATGAAAAATTTCCAGACAAGACAATGTTTGACAAATATGGTCATTATAAAGGCATGCAAAAGAATGAAAATTACATAAGTTTGGATAACTGAGAACCTTTGGTGAGTGTAGGAGGGGTGAAACAGGGGTTAGGGTTAGGTAAAGAAGAAATGTAAATCATGTTCATATTTATTTTTGATGCCGGGTTTTAGGTACAAAGAGTTTGTGGTGTTATTCTCCATAGTTTTTATATCAAAAATAGTTAATAAAAACAATAAGGAATGGAAGAAATGTCAATCAAGGTGAAACTAAGAATTCTTCTCCTAAAAACAAACAAAACCAAATGAAAGCACTGATTCAAGGATGCAAACATTTTATACTGCAAATGTAGGACCTATTTAAATGATACACAGGTACACAGAAAAAAATATTAGCCTTAAATGTTCTTATGATTAAAATAAAAAGAAAAAAATTCAGTATTTATCTTGAAATTATGAAATAAACAACAAAATTAACAAAAAATAATTCGGATTAGAAGATAATTTATAAAGATAACAATTAGAAATTGATGTAAAGGAACAAATGGAAAGAATAAAAAGATGCCAAATGTAGCTCTATAAAATAACAATAAAATAGTTAAACTTCTGAAAGCCTAATAAAAAAAAGTGAAAAAGAGAGATATTCGATATTCAGAATGAGAGGAGTATATGACTACAGATATAAAACAGATTGAGTAAAAACACCAGAGATCACTGAGTGCCACTCTACTGTTATAAATTTGAAAATCTAGAAGAAATGATGTCCCAGCAAAACAAAAAGTAAATTGATGTAAGTTAAGCGGGACACTTATCCTATAAACGTAAGAAAAACATATAAGTAAAAAAGGTAAAATCTACAGAAGAAAATAGAAAAGTATTTCAAAATCTAGCAAATATACAGACTTTACATACAGATTTATATAACCTTTAAAGCAGAGTTTCCCAAACACTGTTCAGCGGCATGCTGGTTTGTCTAGTTTGGTATTTTGGGATCCTGGGAACTTGAGGCACTCTTAAAAATTAGGGAGATTCCCCCCAAAGAGCTTTTGTTTGTGTAGATTGTCTACCAGTATTTACAGTTTTAGAAATTAACAGTGAGAAATTTTAAAAGTATCATTTAATTTAAAAATAATAATGTTCATTACATGTTAGCATAAAACATATTTTTATGACAATTACATTTTCAAAGTAAGACAAGTCATAGGAATAGTGTCATTGTTTTACATTTAAAAAAAATCTCTTTACTGTCTGGTTTAATAGAAGAGAACTTGATTATCGTATGTGCTTTTCTAGTCTATCTGTTGCAATATGGTGTTTAGTTTGAAATATAAAAAGAAAATTTGGCTTCACACAGATATGTACTTGGAAAAAGGAAGCATGTTTTAATAGGTTTTTCACATAATTGCAAATATATTTTGATACTACACCAAAACTTGACAGATGGCAGTTTCTTAAAGGTTAGTTTCAATGTAGAATCTTAAATCTATAAAAAGCTTTTCATATTCAGTTAAATTAAACTCCGTTGGTCAATCTTAGATGTTGAATGGATATTTTATTTATGAAAATTTTGTGACATAATGCTTTGGTCAAATGGAAAATATAGATTTCCTGAGTTATACAGATCTCCCAAATGCTGACACTTTTCATTATACAACATAAAAATAACATTTGCTGATATCACCACTCATCTCATCAGAAAAGTCCTTAAATGCGAAAGACTCTGCCTTATTGCGGAGAATGCAAGTTTTCCAAAATTCTAATTTTTGCTTGAGAGCTTGCATTTCATCACTGGCAACAAATGCTGTGAGTTTTTATTAGAATGACATGCTTATTTCATTCATTTTTGAGAAAATGTCTGCCAGTTAACCATGTCTGAATAATCATAGTTTGTCAGTTGTTCCTTCTTGTAAAAATATGTTCAATGGAAAAAGCAAGTAATTCAGTCTGTAACTAGAAAAAAAATCACATAGATGTTGTTCTTTGAGACAACCATTGTACTTTTGATATGAAGTAGAAGTGCTCTATATGTATGTCTTATTTTGTCACACAGAATAGTGAAAAAAAGTACTCAGGTGTTGATTTTTAATAAAATAGTATTTTTCTGCTTCATCAGGAACGTTTGTACGTGGAACTAGATCTTTTTCCTTTTTTCTTGTGAGTGGTAGTGAAAAACACAATGAATACAAGCACAGTTTGGTGCCACTGCTTTGATTCACGCCAAAATGCCGCAAGTTTTACCCGTTGTTGCTTTTGCTTTATTAGTGCAAATATCAACACAGTAAAAGAGGCAAATAACACTCTATGATTATTGTGAAATTAGTTTTCACCTTCTGGACTCCTGAAAGGGTCTTGAGCACTGCCATGAGTCAACAGAACACATTTTGAGAACTTTGAGTATAGAGACAATGGGTTACAAGTGTACGAATACATTGTTGCTTCAACTTTTGCAGTGATAGAGAAACAAAAATTATAAAAATAATAAAAAAGTGATGGAGATCTTGCCTTATCCGATTGGAAACAACCTGTAAAGAATAAAATTCACAGATACAGAGAAATGGCACTGCAAAAGACGTATAGATCGGTGAATGAGATTAGAGGGTCTAGGTCCAGAAAGAGATTCAAATGTATTCTGGGATGAAATAAAGATGGCATTTCATTTAAGTAGAGGAAAGCGTGGTTCATTTAATCTATGATGCTTTCATAATTGGTCCTAGACCTGGTTGGGAAAAAAAAAAACAAGTTTATATATGTTTACTATTGTATACCAAATAAATTCTAGAGAGATTTAAAAATAAAAAGTAAAATAATTAAAAGTAATTAAAACAAAAATTAGAATTATATTTGTGAAAATTTGGAGGAGATCTTCCCAAATAAGACTAAAGAATTAAACTATGCACATAGAAGTGGGAGAAAGATCACTACAAAGTAAAAAATAATGAAGGCTAGGATGACATCAAAATAATGATAAAATATATACAATCATTTATTGACACTAATATACAAAAACTTCCTACGAATTGCTAAGAAAAAGACAAGTTATATTGGGTATAACTACCCACTGAAGAAAAAATATAAATCAATAGTTAGAAAAGGAAATTAAAATGTTTAACAAACTTGAAAGGATTCTCAGTCTTACTCATATTCAGGGAAATATAAATTATAGCAAAAGAAGATACCATTTTTCACTGTCAAATTGGCATAAGTAAAGAATGATAACTTTAGATGATGACAAGAGGGAAAACGTATTATGCCTTGTTAATGAGAGATTGTAAATTACCTATAATATATATGAAAGTAATCTTGCAACATTTATTAAAATTAAAAATATTAAAATGATTATTTTTGATTCAGAAATGCTACTTTCGTGGAATGTTTCCTTTAGAAGTAGAAGGTCTTGTAAATAGGCATATGCGTATAAGAACATTACAGCCTTGTTTACAGGGTCAAATATTGAAAAATAAAACCCTGAATGTCCTTGAATAGGGAACTCTTAAAATACTTGTTAAATTTCTATCATGGAATATTATGCAACAGTCAAACATGAATTAGATTTATATGGTTGAGTGAAAGAATTTCTATGTTGAGTTAAATAAGAAAAATAAGTAGCAGAAAAATGTATAGTATATATATATATACACACACACAGACTTAAATACATATATACACGAGAAAGAAGAAATTGGAAATTAAGAGGGCAAATAGGGCAAATAGCCCCGGGGCTGAGTGGTTAAGTTCAGGTGCTCTGCTTCAGAGGTCCAGGGTTTTGCCAGTTTGGATCCTGGGCAAGGACATGGCACCACTGGTCAGGCCATGCTGAGGGGGTGTCCCACATACACAACCAGAGGCACTCACAACTAGAATATACAACTATGTACTGGAGGGCTTTGGGGAGAAGAAGAAAGAAGGAAATAAAAATAAGATTGTCAACAGATGTTAACTCAGATGCTAATCTTAAAAAAAAAAGAGGGAAAATAGATGAAGGTTATATATTTTTCTTTTTAAATATTTTTGTGTTTGTATCATCTGTTACAATGAGTTTATACACTCATCAAATGAAAAAATTGTAGTGAATATTTTGAAGAAGGATTAAACATCATAATTGTCATATTTCCATCCCTTGCTCTCAATGCAAGCATTATGAAATGTAAGAAAAGGAGAATAAAGATAGTTAACTGGATAATTTAGATGAATTATTTTGATACCTAACAATTTGATGATTGATCTACAACATTCACCATGATTCAAATTATTTCTCCATATTTCGTTTATTAGTTTATCTATCCTAGTACCAACACCACACTCTCTTAATTATGAGTAACAAATCCATACGTACAACAGGACAAATACCATTTCCCTGTTCTCTAGTAGCTCTAAATAATATTAATCCTAAAGTTTTCTATACACATTTAGAATACTTAACAATGAAAAAGATGAATTTCATTTATTTAGGTATTATTTATTAGTTCAATAAAATTTTGTATTCTTTCAAAGATTTTACATGCTTTTCTCAGATTTATTCTCCATTGCTTGATATTTACTCATGCTATTTTAAATGTCTTATGTGTAATTGCTTTTCTAGTTGTTGCTAGTGTCAAATGTAAATAACTTTGTATAATAATTTTATAGCTAATTCTTTCGCAAGCTCTCCAGTTATTTCAATAATTTGTAGATTCTTTTCTACCTTGAAACTATGATTTATTCTTGTCTTATTGCATTGGCTTGGATCTCCAATACAATATGATAATGCACATTTCTCTTGTTTTCCTGATTTGAAAGGAAAGAGTTCTAACATTTAGATGACATTAGCTGTACATATGTTTGTGTTTTTATATTTCCTTTTATTCCTCACTTACTAAGAATTTTTTAAATAAAAGAGTGTTGAGTGTTTTGAAATGTTTTTACTACATCTTTTGTGATTATCATGTTTTGTCCCTTTTAATCAGTTAATGTGCTAAATTAATTTTAGAATTTTCTAATATTAAAATTTTACCATATACTTTATGAAATGTATTGAGATTACCTTTTTGCCCCAGTGGTCAATTTGTATTTGTTCAGCCCATGAAAAATAGATGTATTCTCTGTTTTCAGAAAATCACTTCTGATTTATTGAACCAATGATATTAATTATAAATGTTAGGTCCTCTATATCCTTACATTTTCCTCTTCATATGTTTTGTGATAGAGTAGCAAGACAAATTAATAATAAATACTCTTATACTTTTAATTTCTTCCTATATTTTCTGTAGTCCTGGTTTTCTTTATTTGGATGCTATTTATGTTTGTTACATAAAGATTCACTTTCATTTTGGATTATATTTTTTATATTAGTAAAATGTCTGTCATTTATTTTGCTTGGACACAGTTTAACCAATTTGATGATATTTTTGTGATCATTATAAATCACTATAAACAAATAATTTTTGATAAGCACTTTATTTAGTGCATTTAGAAGACTTTCCACTGGGAAAGATGAGGGAGGGTATCGTAAGGCGAGTACGTAGAAGTAAAGAAGTCACTGTCTAGGATCATAGCGATTTTCATTAGAATCCTTCTTCCTTCAGTTACTGGCAGCAGGGTTTTTGTGCAAGTAACTAAACTTCTCTAAGTTTCAACATCCTCATTTTAAAATTGGAATAAATAAAATGTATAATTCACAAGTTGAGGTGATGATTCAACTTATTACACTGTCTAAATCATAGTGCTTGCATACAGTACTATTAATATTATTATTGGCTTTTTAAAAAATCTTGGCCTTTAAAGAAGGACAGTGTTATGGAAAGCAGATGGAAAGAGATATTCCAGGAAGAGAAAACGGTTTGGACAAAGATTTTGATTTGCAAAATGAAACATATTTAAGTTAACCTCCTGAGAAAAGTCTATATTCAGGATAGGAGGAAATAAAAATATAAATGAATCAGGGACTGTTGAATGGTATACAGAGGTTTGTTTTTTATTTTGTTACAGTTATTAAAAAATATTGACCTTCAAAATGGTTACTTGAATTATGAGGCAGATGCATGATGATATAAGATATAGCATAGAAGCATGAAAACATTTGTATTTTTTGCTACACTTTTATGTCTTGACCACTTTTCTTGCCAGAAAATTTCTAAATGTTTTGTGACAGACAGCTTCTAGCTGTGCACTTGTTTTATCTTTTCTGTGTATCTGGCTTCAGGAAAGGCATAATCCATCCTTAATGCCAAATCATAGATAAACTTAAAACCTGGTTACTGACCTGAAGATAGAAATTGACCTTCTGGGATCAATTATTAGCTGTCTGAAAAAAGGAGCATTTGAGATAAGCTGGACAATGGATTAAAAGATTTTAAAATATTGACTAGTCATTCCAATTTCAAAAAGCAGAAAACAAACAATTCTAAGAACATTTTTTTAAATCAGAGACACAAGGATTATTATAAGTAAATACATGTCTATGTGTATGTATATGCATATGTATGTATACATACACCTCAATTAACTGAAATAACCTTGCCTCTCAGTAAAAATTTTTTAGCATTTAAGTCTAATTTTTCTATTGTTGATATTGGTAGTGTGTATTAAATTATTATGTTGGCAAAACACATTGGTGTGCAATAGTATATGTGATGTTAATGCAAGAATTAATAGTATAAGGGGAAAAAATGAAGCATGAAAATAACACTATTTTTGGTGAAATAGCCATGATACATCCTAGGCAATGTTAACTGACACTCTGACCAGTCCCTTGGTGGTCCTCCTTTGTCAGATTTGTAGACCTGTATCTCTAAGGGTTCACTGGATTTCTCGTCATCATGCTCTCTTTGTCTTCTTTATTGCTTGTAAGGGATCACATCGGACATTTTGCACATGGCAGCACTTTAACATGTACGATGGCAAAAGTGATAAAGGAGTTGAGATGATTTTAGATGAATTTCATCAGAAATATATCCGAAATTCTCATGTCTCTCTCCTACCATATCTTAGACAATTCAAAACTTTAACACTCAAGTTTTGCAGGATATATGTAAGATATAAAATATATAAATAATAATGATACAAATAATATATAAAAATCTATAAGATATAAATATCTTAAAGATAGGCTTTTTCAAAGGTGTATAAACTAAGATCGATAATATCATGAGTTGACAGTTACACGTTGAAACAGGAACTCATCTGCTGATTGCTGTGAATACAAAAGGAAAAAATTTTAGAGGGCAATAGCTATAAAAGTGAACAATTAACTCAACAATTAAACTTATAGGCATTCATCCCTCAGACATATTTTCACAAATACTCATATATATAGATATAAATATAGATATAGACATGAATGCATGTTGTTGCCTATTGTAGCAAAACTAGAAAAATTTGGATTGTACAATATTACAGATTAAAACAGAACCTTTTTATTTCTTGGTGATCCATAAAATATGCTGCATTTTACAATTTATGAAGTCTGAAATTTAGTAAAACATACATATATAGAGTCACATACGTATAATATATAAAGAATAAGAAAAACTCAAAATTTCTTTATATCAGATAATCTTATATGTGCATTATCTCATTCAAGCTTAATAGTAATCTTATGAAGGAAGGACTATTATGATTTAATAGTAGGTACTTTCTTAAAAGTAAGGGAGAGGGCAAGTGAGAAATGCAAGTCTTCTAGCCAGAGAATGAAAGGGTTGCGATTTGGACCTAGGGAGGGAGTGTGACTATTGTACCTGCACTCTTGAAACACTAATCAGACTCCCTATTACACTACTTAAAATGAAAAAGAAGACATTGAATGCAGCAAATTGCAGAATAGTATGCTACAAACTGACATATAGGTACTATGCGAAATACTCATGAGGATATACAACTGTTTGCTGTGAAAGTACTGTAGAGGAGTGCAATTATTAAGTTTGTTTTATCTTTTTGGTGGGAAAGCACATTTGGGACCAGGGATGTGTAAGGGGGTTTAATTATTTCAATATTACTTCCTTTCTCTCTGTCTCTGTCTTCGTCTTTCTCCAGTGAATGTAACCTCTCTTTCCTAGATATTCATGGTTACCTCATCTCCCTTTTCATTTTCAATCTTTTAAAAAGTTATTTTATTTCTAAAAGTTATTTTCTCTGTATTGATACCTATGTAAGTTTACTTTTAAGTATTTGTTTTGTTTTTGACGCCATTAAGTATTTTTTTTTCACTTTTTGTTAATTGCAGTAACATTGGTTTACAACATTATATAAATTTTGGGTGTATATTATTATATTTGATTCCTGTGTAGATTACATCGTGTTCACCACCCAAAGACTAATTACAATCCATCACCACACACATGTACCAGAGGGAACGGGGGAGGGAGGAGGGCAAAAGCGGGGGGTTTACCCTTTGGGAACCACCCTTTTAAGTATTTTCAAATTTTATTTGGTGGAAAATAAATTTTCCGCTAAATTGAATTTCTCTGAATTCATACTAGTCTACATACAGAAAAGATTTAGAAGAAGGCAGTCTTGGGAGGAAACCTTATTTACTATTTCTGCTGTTTTTTACTGGTATGCTCTCTTTTATTTATTTTCTTTTTTGGTGAGGAAGATTCGTCCTGAGCTAACATCTGTTGCCAATCTTCCTATTTTTTCTTGAAGAAGATTGTCCCTGAATTAACATCCAAGCCGATCTTCTTCTGTTTTGTATGTGGGATGGCTCCACAGTATGGCTTGATGAATTAGGTATGTAAGTCCATGCCCAGAATCTGAACCTGCAAACTCTGGGCCACTGAAGTGGGTTGCACAAACTCAACCACTATTGCCACTGGGCTGGCCCTGGGTATGATTTTTACTTGTTTCTCTTTTATCTATGAAGATACTTGCAAAGTTTAAAATAATTTATGCACGTGAGACAGTTAAGAATTGTGATTAAAGGTGGTACTTTAGAGAAATTTATTTTCACTTGTAGTTTATTGTTTTCACCACTACAATGATTGATATTTTTTACATTTGTGGGATAAATTTTCTTGATTTATTACGTACTCTATGGTATTTAGTTTAGCTTTCAGAATTAATGACCATGGAGTTTTGTCAAAAAAGGGGAGAGGAAAAGATTAAATATTTTAATTTCTGTCAAGGCCATCTTTTTTCTTTAGCATAAGTATAGTTAGATATGAAAGTACCATTCTCAGTTTTGCTTTCCATTTATGTTATTTCGGTCATAGGTTTGGCTGTGTGGAACAGAGACCCACAATAACAATGGTTTAAGAAAGGCGGAAATTAATTTTTCTTACATAACAATTTGAAGGGAGGTGGTCCTTGGTTTGTATGGTGGCTCTGTTCCATAAGGTCATCACAAGATGCAGTGGCTGCTGTCTTCCTGTTCCACCATCTCTAGGGTGTGGCTTTGGTCTCCTGGTCCAAGTGGACCTGCCATCACGTGTATGCGCTTTGTGACAGCATGGGAGAGTTTCTTTAAGGATATTATCTAGAGATTTTACCCTATAATTATGTTCACATCCCTCTTTCTTCATCTAGCTATAAAGGAAGCTGGGAAACCTGGCCTTTATTATGGATTGCCATGTAGCCAGCTAAAAACTAGGAACTCTATGGCTATGAGAGAAAATGGCAAAGGTGGTATTCAGGGACAATAGCAGTCTTTGACACACCTTTATATTTTACTCACTTATTTTAAGTACGTGTACTGCCTTAATCAGTTTTTCAAAGTATCCTATATATCAGGAAGAGACATTGGCCCCTAATTCATGGATCCATGTTAAATAGCTTTGTAAAACTAACGCAAGCCCTATACCATAGAAGGTACTCATTGCACTAACAGTTCTATATTCTCTTTTTGAATAGAGTCCACCTAATCGAGACATTGGTGTCCCAGAAAATCATGCACATAATATCCTGAATACTTTAGCAACTCAATGTTTAACAGATGATCAGGGAAAGTTAAAGTTTAATGAAATGTTGTTCTCATGTCAGCGTTTCAAAGCTTGCCTCTGTCCTGTAACAGGATGGTTTTTCTAGTTTTGTTCAACCTGTCTACTAATATGATCCATTTTGCCCAGGCGTAATTTCTTCCTTACACTCTTAAACAGTATCCTTTAGATTGCAACAAGGGTGTTTGCGTTTTTCGTTGTTTAATTGGCTGTTAAACAGGCTATTTAAGGCCAAGCTAGGGCTTTCAGGTTACTTTGCAATTCTGAAAGGCATTGCTGGGCAAATTCACTGTTTGCCTGTATTTACTCCGTTAGTGAGGGTGCATCTTTGATGGAAGACTTCTGTTTGCTCTTTTGTTTACAGTAAGATTCCATTCACACAAAATTAAAAACAGTCAAAACTGTTAAAAAATAAGCAAAAGAGCAAATATTTAGCATTCAGGATAATGTTAATACTCTTGGAAAGAGTGAGTGAGATGTGTTGGGGAAGGGCACAGAGAGAGGCTCTAAACTTCTAGTTAGGTGCCCTTCCTAATCTGGATTGTGGTGATCTGGTAATATGGGTATTGACTTTATTATCAATTCTCTAATTGTTCACACATGTTTTGTGTAGTTCTAAATACTTTAAAATTTATTGTACATGGCGCTTTTACTTGTCTCCACCACCACCAACTGGCGAACAATTGACTCTCCACTGACATGAAACCACATGACTGCAATAGTCCAGCTACTTGCTATTAAACAAGTCTATGCAGTAATCCATCATTGCCTAAGTCCTTCTCTTCTTCATGGAGAGCAAGACTGAACTGTTTCTGAAGTACCCTTACAACACCTGAAGTATTTTCAAATACTCAGTAGAATAGTCTAACCACATCTGAAAATTTCAGTACTGTAATAGTGGCCCCCAAACTATCTCAAATCCTACTGTATACTCTTTTATGGACACACATGGCTTCTGAGGTCTTCTGACAGAAATGAATAAATGGTAGCATCTTTTCAAGGTCTCCATGGATCACTGTATAATTGATTATACTGAGGAAATTTTGTCAATCAGACAATGCTTGCAATGAACAGAGAGTTGTCATATCTTGACATTTTTCTGTTGCGAATATTTATGACCTTAATTTAGTACAGCAAAATCACTTTACTGATTGGAACTTTATGTCATACTGTGGTCCACTTCAGGTAATTTTCTTTGGAGCTCTCACAGGAGGCTGATCTTTCTCTTATGTAAATGAATACTTAAGCTCCTTTGTTTTATTGTCTAATTGTAAACTAACCACTCAATATGTATGGATTTCTTACAGCAATGCTTTAGAGAATGAGGCCTTTTTCATTAGCGATACGTGTGTGAGTATCACTGTCCAGAGCTAAGGTTGTGTATTGATGAGCGCTCACCCACTGCAGCTCTGACAACATGCTGATGTGCCAGTCTTTGAAATGAACCAGTGTTTTTCACTATTAGCTGTTCAACCTTGCAGTGCTTTCTATTATATTTTCTTGTGGGTAAATAGGGACATCTGTCTGAATTAAATCTAATCTACCTTATTGTGCTGATCCTAAGACACTCATTTTTATTTTTACATTTTAATATCTCTGAAATTGAAATGCATCTTACAGTTGATGATGTCTTATAATTGCTGTCAACTAGGAAGAAGTTGTGGTCAAAGCATGTCAAAATCTTCTGGTGAGATGAGTACAAACAGGCACCAAACCATTTTAGATTGTGTAAAATATAGTACTTAAATTCGTCTTAAATTTTTATCAAATTAATATATGTACACAGTTTAAAAATAAAACAGTGCAACAGACCATATTATGAAAAACTTTATTTTTCACTTTATATTTATATCTTTAAAATTATACTTACCTTGCTGTTTTTGATCTATGAACTTATTAAAATATCTACATACTCCCGTCTATAAATGAGAATTTTATTGTTTATAATCTCATCCTCTTTCCAATTTAGTTTCCCAGCTTTCCTCCCACCCTCAGCTGCTAGTTTCTGGTATTTGTGCTTCAACTTTTGCATTGTCAAGGTTGATTACATTTACATTCTATGCCATAATCATAATTAACATATCAAATGCTTGCTCTAGATTAATCCTCCCCACACCAAAAAAAAAAAACCCTACCAAAAAATGTGTTTACATGATGATGAGAGTGTAAATATTATTCACTGAAGATCCTGAGCAGAATGTTTTCATTATATTTTATTTTCTTTTTCCACAAGTAAGATTTTGTGTCATTCAAAGGAGAATATTAATAGCAATTCTTTTTCCTTGTACTTCACCATTTTCCTCCAAACCACGTCAAATTATACTTTGCCTTTCATGTGCAGTGTTAATTTTCTTTTAAAATTTTGTTAAGAGTTTCTCATTGTCATCCTTTATTCTTCTTGGGAAAAATATGCCTCCTTCCCCACGCCCTTGATAGCTTCCAGCTTCTTCCCCGTTCAAACTTTGCTTGGAGTCCATTCCATTCTTCTTAAAGGTCACTGTTTCAACTTGGCCCATTTACTCTATACCATGATTTTCTTGCCCAACATTTCAACATTTTTCTTGAAATTTCTGAGAGTCTTTCTTATTCATTGTTATTATTTTTACTTTCATTATACACCTTTATTATAACTTCAAGTATTTGCAAACTATTAATCGTGCAATTTTGTCTATAAAATCTTCTCCCAACCCATCTGCCCCCTCCCATTCTTCCTAGATACTTCTCTGAAATTCTCTGCCCCTTTCTGCTCTCTGAATTAGATGTTTAGTAAGTCTTTTGCAAAGTTGTGACTTCCATTCACCTATTTTCTGGGTTATATGTCTCTATTTATTGCCATCTTCATTTTATTCCAATGCATCTTCATTAATTTTGCAAGAGAAGATGTTTTGGAAGTTAAACTTTCTGATTTCTTCGTGTTTGAAAAACTGCATTCACTTCTAATTGACAGCAAGAGTGAGTATAGAACTCAAAAAAGTTTTTCATGGATCTCTGAAGGTATTTCTTTATTGCCTTCTAGCAAATAATATTGCTCCTGAGAAGTGTGCTGCCAGTTTGATCCTTTTTTTCTTCTTGTAGGTGGCCATTTTTCTAGATTTTAGAACCTTGTATTTATTCTTTAGGTTTAGAAATTTCACCTTGAAGTTTTTAAGTATGTTGATTTTTATTTCATGTGCTGGTTACTGTGGGTAATCTTGATTAGAAGATTCTTGTTTTCCTTTAACTCTGAGTCATATTCTCTATTATTGTTACTATTTTAAAAATCTTAATTCTTTATCTGCATTCTCTCTTTTTAGAATTCCAAGCATCAATTACTGAACCCACTGGATTACATTTTCTTTGATATTTTCTGCATTTTGGGAGATTTTTCTTTGTCTTGATGATTGAACAATTTCTATGAACATTATTTTTGTAATTATAATGAGTTACTTAGAGCTGTTTCTTGTTTTCTCTTTGCTCTTTCCTGTTAATTTATGACTGCATTGACTGCTCAATCTTTTAAAAATACTAATATTTTAAAGTTATTTTCACACAACTTATTTTGCATATATTTTCCTCCTCTTTCATCTATTATCTCTCACTTTTTCTTTTTTTTGACTTGGAACATGCTCTGCCTTGCTCCGGATTTCATCAAATGCAGTTTGTTTTTTCTTTTCATACTTAGGGATGAGTCAACAACCCTGAGATAAGCGTGTGTGAATCTTCGTTGACTGGCAGATGGTTTGAGTTATGAGGTACTTGGATGCCCCTCAAACGTCTTGGATACCAAAGCCCATATTACCCACCCTAACTCTCCCCCAGATAGTCGCTTCAATTTGTTTAGAGAAAAATCTTTTCTTTTTTTTTCTTTTTAACCTGCAGTACAAACACCAGGCTGTAGCTTGTTTTTTTCCTGGTGGTAAAGTAAAGCTCCACTGAAGGCTGTCAGTGAGTCCTTCTGTTTTCCACCCCACCTTGCCCTCCCATTTTCCAAGCACATGGATTTCCAAGTTCCAAATCTTTCCCAGGACTTACTAGTGAGGTCCGCACATGCCTTGGCTCTTGTCTTCTCTGTGGGTGTTCTGGAAAGTTGCTTTTCCACTCTGCTCTTTTGATCAATATTTATTTATCTACTTTTTTAACTTCCAGGGGAAAAAACTGAACTCTCTTGCTTCAGCTGGCCCTCTTCCATTTTCCTCATCATTCTGAGCTTATGCCTTTCTATTCCTTTCTTATCATTGCAATCAGTCCTAGGAGGGAAAGAAGATAATAGCATCTTGAATCAAATACCAATCTTATAATTAAAAATATAAGATTTGATTAGATAAAACATGTAACACATGTTATTAAATGGGCTTTATTTTCTCTAATATATGATATCAATAAGAGGTAGAAATAAATCAAAAGGCAGCCTAGAGTGGTGGGTAAGGTCATGATCTCTATAAGGAGGACATAGAATCGAATCAAGGCTCAGCCAATTTAGTGATGTGTGAACTGGGAATATTTGTCACCTTTCAAAATTTCATTTTATCATCTATTAATGACATAAATAATAGAATTTAACTCATAGTGTTCTTGTAAAATTTAAATGAAGTTATGAGTATAAAGAATTTAGTATGCAATTTTGTGCATGGCACACATGCAGTAAGTGGTAGCTATTAGCCTTACTAACATTATTAGCAAAGAATAAAAGCCACTACCTTATCTAGTTTGGCACTTTCATTTTTGCATGCTTGCTTTAAGTGCTTGTCTATATACAAAACCACTTCTTTTTCAGAGTTTACTCTTTCAGAAACCATTTATTGAGTGGTAAAAAGAGAAAAAAAGTCAAGTATCTGTCATTGAGAGCTGCGGACTAGTGGGAAAATAAACGTACAAGCCTATACTTACAGTCCTGGGTGGTAACTACTGTAGTAGTACGTATAGGAGCAGAGTGCTGTGGAGGGACAGAAGAGGAGATGGCCAGCTCGCCTAAAGGAGGGACCAGGTGAAAAGGCTTTAGCTTAGCAAGTAGCCGGTGAGCAAGCAGGGAGGAGACAATCAAACAGGGGGAAAGTATGTGAAAACACTTCACATATTACAACTTCATTAATAAGCCTATTCAAAGCATTTTGAGCTGAATGGTATTAAATGAACAAAATTAAAACAAAGTTAAATGTATAGAATAGTGTTAAAAATGGCGTGTGTGGATGACTGTACTTTCAAATGAAGCTCAAGAAGATTCAAAGGGAAAAATATATTCTTCTACATGGAGAGACATTAGCATTGATAGCATCACCATTTGCCAATATTTACATTTTCCTTTAGTATCTCTTGCTTTGTAATCTCTCTCCTGTATGATCTCCTTTTCTTTATTTCCCTTGTTATCCCTTGGACATTACTGCATATTACTGCTCAGCCAGACCCTCGGGGTAAGCATGTTTCTGATCTCTACGCTAGGCCAGCTGTCTCAGAGTAAAGTCCATCATCTCATTCTGCTCACATTCTTCAAATATAGTCAGAAATTCTGCAACTTGACAGGCAAATGGTCTGGCAAAAAGTCAGATTCTGACACTAACCATGTTAGGTGACATGGGTATGCACAAAAGTGAAATAATTCCATTCCCAAGTGGCTATTGGGCACCGATATACACAGCAACAAATTGTTGTCATGTTGGTGCTGTTAATATGTCTAAACCTGTCATAGTACTGAAGAATTGGCAGGCTTGATTCTCTTTGAAGTCTTTGCTTCAAACAAAAAAAAATTAGAGTTAGTAATCCCTGTCTTAGGCTGGTCCAAAACAAAAACAAAGTTAAGTGGACTTCAAAGGAGAAAGCCAACTGTCCATCCATTGGAAAAAGAGATAGAAGAGAGCAATCATGTGGCATATATAAGAGTGAGGATGAGAGTAAAACATGTTCAAATCAATTCAACTCACTGAATCAGCCATGGGTGAAAAAAAAAAGAATTGTTAAATTTAGTGAACTGGAATAATTTGGATCAAGACTGAAAATGACCAAACAGATCTTCTTTTAGATTGCTCCCAGAATCAACTGATCACTGATCTGAAGAACAACAATAAAATCCATCAGATAGATATTGCCAAAATTCAAAAGCCTTAGAATATACGAAAAGGAAAAACTTTGCCTGTAGAGTTTTCTGCATCAGGGCTGTTGAGGAGATCCAGGCAGTGAGGAGCTGGAGAATGTTATTACTCTACCAGTCTGCAAATGCGTCAAAAACAACACGTTCCTGTACAGAATACTTCGCTGTTCAGATTATTTGCCTACCTCTATTCTCCTCCTTCCAGAGAGCTTTCTATCTCCCTCTATTCTCAGTTGGCCAAGATATTTCATTTAAATTAACAAACAAAATGAAGGTGGGCTCATCAGCAAGGCACGCTGACTGAACTGTGGGGACCAATAGAGGTGATTAAGATGACATCAGTGGGATACATATTTAGCCTAATCTTTAAATGTTTTTACTTAATGATCAGGGAGAGAGAAAAACAGTGTTATAAATTGTATGATGTTAAATCACATAAGAAGGCAGAAGAATAATGAAAGTAAATGTAGACAAATTACAAAAAAAAGAGAAATTTAATATTGAAGAAAAACTCACAAATTCTTGCACAGTTCAAATACTGACCCCCAAATCCTGTAATAGCCCTTTGTTTTATAAAATAATGGAGTGACAGTCGAAGTCAGTAATTAAGCAAGATTCTAAGAAAGAACTTTAGGTAATTTAAGTAGATCTATACTAAACCATTCGTTCTATGCACTTCATTCACATGACCATTTAAATATCTTTAACATCCTAATGATGAATAAACCCTATTGTTTCAGTGATTTCCTAATACTCTGTAGTTCTGAAACAGTTCATGTAGTTTTCCAAAATGTGAATCAAGCATGGTGGAGTAGCATTCTCTATGTTCAAAAAGTAATGTCGTTTTAGTTCTCAAAATAATTTTTTGGAAAATAATTTTACTTTTTATGTAAGGTGACCTGAAAACAGGAAGCTGTTGGCAAATTAAACATTTCACTACATTGAACAATGCATGGTTGAATAAGTTGGAAGAGAGCTACCAGCAAATTGGGTTCAGATATCAAGGTGGGCGGCTTGCATATTGTGGTTGACAACTTATATTCAGAAACATTTTGGAGTAGGAGAGTAAAAAAACTAGCTTTCCAATCTGTTAGTACAAACTTGGGAACTGAAAAGGTCAGTTGAGTTGGAGAGAAGCTCTGGAGGAGGAGTGAAAGTTCTCTCGTGAAGCACAATCTGCAAGGGAAAGAAAGAAGACAGCGTGTTCCAAAGCATGAAATGAGAGGAAGGGTTTGGCAAAGGATACAAAGTAAGAAATGGTCAAGAGACATAGCCAATGGTCAACGTCAAATTAGGTATGCTGGGCTATAACTTATTTGCGGCAATGCTGGCAGAATGAAGGGTGAAAGGTTTAAGCAAACAAAGTAAATGGCGAATAAAGACATTGTGGGATTGGTGAAATAGAATGACAAGATTTTCTGTGAGGAAAAATACAAACTGTACTGAAAAATGCAGTTGAGTTGGGAATATTACCAGTCTTAAAGAAAACATTTTATAATGATATTTGAGAACAAACGGTACCCTCAGAAGTAGATGGCCAAGAGTCAAATATACTTACTTCAAAGAAATGCTCTTTAATGCCTGTGTCTTTAAAAAAATAAAGACCCATTCTGAGAGGCAGGAGGATCTTTGATTTTATCAGGGCCGTGATGCTTTGGGACTAAATTCCGATGGTAAACATAAATATGAATTGACTGTGTCCCCTGAAAGGAATTTACAGTTTCGCAAACCCCACACATGTTTTGATGTGTTAGTACCCACTTCTCTCCTCTCGACTCCCTTGCCGGTCTTGTCACTCAGAGTTCAATAGTTATCATTACTAATGGGTTAGTGCAAAGAGAATAATTGGATTTTGGTAGAAAAATAGAAAATTCAAACATAAGTTAACATAGTTGAGTTCTTGAAAAACTTTATTTCATTGTTTTAACAGTAATCAGTGTGGAACCAAACAGTTAAGAAAAAAATTATTTCTGGTTGCATTTACAAAAACTCTAGAAAGTGAATGAATAGAAACTCTTTTCACTTTAAAGAAAAAAGTCAGTGTATTTGTGTCTCTATTTAGGATGAGGGATTTAAAAGGCAATAGATTAACTGCAATATGATGAGTTGGAGACGAAATGGTCACTTCCTCTTTTAAATCTATTCAACCAATCAACATGTACAATTATGGCAATTTTCATAAATGGCAATGTGGAATTCAGAATAGTATAAGGATGGCTTGTTTCAGAACTTTTTAGAGGGAGGAGATATGCCCTTGATTAAAATTTATTTAAAAAGTCAGTTTGGTCATGAATTTGATTAGTTTTTTTTCCCATAAATAACTAGAAACTGTATAACTGTTACCACATCCTCTCTTTTCCATCCATTTTAGTCATGATGTACACGGGGATTAATTTTTTATCCCAATCAATTTTCTCAGCTGAGTTGGGCATACAGCAATTGAATCCCTCATCTTGACTATTAAAAATTGAAGGCATTACTTCTCTCCTATATATCATCACTCTGAAACTGTCTTTTTAAAATCTACCTATTTGAATTTAAATATGTACCCTTCATTCATTTGGTAAATATTTAATAAGGAAGTACTCTTTGCAAGGCACTCTTTTAAGCAAAATCAAAGAGACAGTGGCAGCTATACATGTTCATGCATTATTTTGTTCAGATTTTTTTACGTAAAACAATCTCCCACAAGAGAATAATTTTCCAGGCGCATCTTTATTCAAAATACATTTATTCACCACACTTATTTTCACCAAGAAGATATCAAAACATGATCTAATGGATTCATGAATCTCTAAACTTAGTTTTGTGTTGTATTATTTTGTTTTCTAAGAGTTTTGCTTCAGTGATTTTCTACACAGTTGTCGATTCTGGATATAGAGACTTAAAAGTTACCCATCTAGGAAAATGCATCTCCCTTATAAACAGTCACTATGATTTTTTAGGGGCTTCTTTTTTTTTTGGTTATTGCCTTTCCTAAAAATATCATGACCAATGACTATGACTAGGCATTTTTTCTAGTTTTTAAATGCATGGAATTTGAGGACACTCTTTATGGAAATGTGCTGACATCTTTAAGAAGGCTAAACAAAGAACATTCAAGATGATTAGTGGAGGGAAAGTTTCCATTTGAAAAAAGTAGCTGGATCTTATAACCTTGTCTCCCAAAGAATTGTTCTTTTAAAAAAAATTCCTCATTCATTTCACTGTTATCATCTATTGTAAGAAAATTCCCTGGTTTCATTACCACATAAAAGATCCCAGATCATCCAGGGTTGGCAATGGGGGCTAGGAATCTAAGGTTGAAGTTTTCCCTCTATTACCAATGTTTGAAAATCAGTGCTCAATTTTATTAATGAGTCAGTGAATTTCCTCACATAGTTTCTTTTTAATTGGAAGGCAAATAACAAGGTTCAGGCAGTAATTGAATGATCCAACTTGAAGGCTAGAATAAAGAATCAAATAAAAGAGCCTCTGTTCTTTGCCATTGACAGGTTTCTTAATTTTAGCCATTCTAGTGGGTGTGTAGTAGTATCTCTTTGTGGTTTTAATTTGCATTTTCCTGATGACTAATGAAGTTGGGCATCTATACATATGGTTATGGGCTGTTTGTAAGTCTTCTTTTGTGAAGTATCTGTTCAAGTTTCTTTGCCAATTTTTAATTGGGTCTTTTGTCTTTTATTATTGGATTGTAAGAGTTATTTACATATTTTGGATAAGTCCTTTGTCTGACGTATGCATTGAGAATATATTCTCTAAATGTGTCGCTTACCTTTTCATTTTCTTAACAGTGTCTTGCAAAAAGCAGACATTTTAATTTTGGTGAAGACCAATTTGTGAGCCTTAAGACCATGCAGATTTCCTCCTGAAAGTTTCAGAGTTTGAGCTTTTGGATTTAGGAGTATGTTTCCCCTCCAAAAATTTTGAAGTGGAGAAAAGACTCCTGCTATCCACAGCTTGTCTCTTAGTCTTACTTTTCAATTAAGGAGTACATTAATTTTTTCTTTTCTTTTTTTCTGTTTTTACAGTTATTTTTAAGCAAATTAGAAGAGATTCTTTTATGACATGTTAGCCATTTGCCACTCTTAATGGGAAATCTGATACTTTTTAGCAAGTTTTATTTATTTTTAGAATTAAAGCTTCCTAATTTTTATTAAATTGCATTAATTTTTATAGAAATGATCCATTTCATTGCTAATGTCAGATTTATTAGCATATTCTTGCATAAAATATCTTATATTTTACTCTATTAAGTATATATAAATGTCACCTTCCTCTATTCTAAATTTGTATGTTTCTATATGCTTTTTAGATTTGAGTACCGTTTCTCTTTCATATGTCTATAGGAGCACTAGCTCGTATACTCATTTACTGCTTCAACTGTTTTTCACTTACAATCTAAATAGAAAAATAGGATAGTTTTTGTACACATTTTTCATTAGAATGAGCTAAGAGTAAATTATGTGCCATTTTTGTATATCTCACATGTGTAGATAGATACACGTAGAAAAATATCTTGGTTTTCAATTTGTTTCACTTTCACGTTGAAAAAGAATGCCATTTATTTTCAAGGAAATAGAATTTAATCATTCTTTCAATTCAGGTGTTAGCATTCAAACATATCTCACCAAATAAATAGAGTGAAATTGCATAATTAAACATGATGTAGAGTAAACAGAAGTTAAGAATCAATAAGTGGCTCGGTTTGAGATCTCATCACTAAGTGATTTGTGATACACTTATCTTTCTTCAATCTGCATCAAACTCTATTAACAGGTAATGAGATTTTATAGATTCTTGCGAAAATGATAAGAGTGTCCTGAAAGGTTTGAATGTATTTATTTCCAATACATTATTTAGAAATTAGCTTAGTCTGAACAAAATGATTTCTTGAAAGCAGCACATGGCTTGATGATTGGGAAATGATTGGTTATTTTGAATTTTATAGGCTGAACCTCAGTAGTGAAAAAGAATAACACTTTTTTTGATGAATATTAATGAGGCAAAATAGCATGCTTAAATAGAAACATCAGGTAACCCAAATAATTTATTTTTAATGCATAATTTTTAGCTACTGCTTCATTTAAAATTTCTCAAAAGTGCTTTGAATATCTTTTCATATCAATTATTTTTGACATATATTTCCCAGCTCCTCATGCTTGTCATTTCTTGGTATTCTGTTTCCAAGAATCCATTAAAAATATAAAATATAGTAAAATTTGTTTTAAATCTATATTTTAGTTTTCTGAGTTTTTGTAGTCTGATATATTTGATTTAAATTTAAGTAGAAGAGCTTCATAGTAAGAAGGTGGCAGAAGTAGTAAGGTTTTTGAATCTTTGATTTCTTCCCTTTTCCTCAAAAACATGGCATTTCAAGTTCATAAAACAGCAAAAACAAAATCAATAGTCATCAAAAAAAACTAAATTGCTGGATAACATTCAAAACAAAACTAAGTGGTAAAGTAAACTCCCAAATAATGATGTTTCCTGCCAAACCAGTAATAGCAATAAGATCCAAGTGTTGTATGAACAATTGTGCAAGAGGAAGTGTGAAGAACAAAGAGAACTTTGATGACCTTAAGAAACAGACAATCTAACCACAAGTCACAAATTATCTTCCCCAAATTGAAGGTTCCTTTTCAGTGTGGAAATCATGGATGAATCGATATGAGAATAGCAAACTCTGTGTAGGGAGTGTAGGCTCCAATTCACAAGGGAGTGCAAAGAGACTGGGAAAAGGTTGGACAAAGCCAAGTAGTATGGTTCAAATTGACTTTTTTGAAACTGATAATGTAAGCTTACTTCCAGGACAAAACCACACATTGAGGAGAAATTGCTGGGAGAAGAATCTAAATTGAATAAGAGAGATATTATGGGCAGAAGAAAAAGAGCCAGATAAAAGAAGGTGTGTGGAAGAAAGATGAGAAAAGCTCAGAAGGTGAAAGGCCCTATTGCTGAGTAAGAATAATAGCAGAATAATCACGAGAGCTCTGAAGGTAGCAAAGCTGTCCTATATCTCCCTCTCCTATAGGAGTACAAAAAATCTCATCTCAAATCAAGCAACATAAGAAGATTGTGGTTGAATCATACAAAATTTATTATTAAAAATAATAATAATGAGAAAGACTTTCACAGAAAATGGAAATATGAAAGAACAATATGTCCCCTAAGAGATGAAAATTTTAGTATAGTAATTTGAAAAAAGATACAAAATTTAAAGTAATAATAGATGTAATGAAAAAAGGGTATAATTCATAATTAGACAATTTCTGCAATGATATGATAGGATATAAAAAGAATTCTAAAGAGAGTTGATAGAATTCTGGAGAGAATTAAAAATCAAAGAAAAATTATTTCAGAAATAAAGACTGAACTAGAGAAACAGAACAAATATAATATCAAAAGATAAATAAAAGATGAAAAGGAGGAAATATCTTTTCACTTAATCAAAAAGAATTGGATAAATAGAGAAAAGGATTTGAGAGAAAGAGGGAAGGTAATATGTATCTATGCATCTCCGTATCTGTCTAATCCAATGTATGTGTAATAGAAGTCTCTGAATAGAAAACCCAAACCCAAGAAACAAATAAAAAAATATGAAAATTATGATTCAATAAATGAACTTATGAAAAGACTTAAACTTACTTTTCAAAAAATCACACTGAACAGATGTATTAGGAACAGCCAACATCAGAAAAACTGTTTTTAATGAAAAAAAATAGACAAAATGGACAAGTCATGCATAAAGGAAAAGAAAATCAGATTCACATTGGATTTTTTCAAGAGCAAAATTTCATGAGAAGACAATGGAGTAACATATTGAGATATCCACAAAAAGAAAGACCTTCAAATATAAAGATATGCAAGACATGCAATGAACATGCAAGAAGTTATGCAATATTTTCTCATAAGCTCATACTGAGGAATTTACTTCTGGTAAATAAATTTAGATAACCGAAAGACTGAAGAGGTATTAAGATAAGGACTACTAGTAAGTAGTCTATATATAATTTTACTTATAAATAAAATGAAGTGGTGGATATATGAAGATAGTATATCATGATATGTACTCTGGTAATGTATATACTGTATAATATATATTGTATAATATGTACTCAGTTACACTATAAGTGTAATGCTTTGATAATGTATATACAACATAATTTTTTAAATGAAAGGAAAATGGGGAAACTATATGGAAAGTAGATTGTGCTCATTTATTGCTTCAGATTAGGTGCTGAATGAGAGGGAAGGGAAAGAAAAGATTGAGATGACTAGTTAATTTCAATATTTCTCATAGCAGGAAACCAAGATAGAATGAGCAAAATGAAAGGACTAATGATACTATAATAAAGATGTCATAATAAAGGTGACCATTGGGACAAGAATGACATATTTTTAAAAATATATTTTTAAAATTTTAATACTTTTCTTTTTAATGTCGTTTTTTTTCTTGGTGGAGAAAATTGGCCCTGAGCCAACATCCATTACCAATCTGCCTCCTTTTGCTTGAGGAAGATTGTTGCTGAGCTAACATCTGTGTCGATCTTCCTCTAGTTTGTATGGGGGACATTGCCACAGCATGGCTTGATGAGCAGTGAGTAGCTCTGCACCTTGGATCCAAATCTGTGAATCCTGGGCTACCAAAGCAGAGTGGGGGAACTTAGCTTCTGCACCATGGGGCTGGCCTCTAAATAATCTTTTTAAATAACAAAAGATATGCCAAAATGAAAAAGAGAGATAAAATGAAGTGATAGATATATAGAAAAAAAGATGGTATAGATTTGCATCAAGCACATATGACAAAACTGGGATAAAATACATCAATCATATCAGTAAATATAGATATAAAACTCACCTATAAGAATAGAAACCTAGACTTTCAATTAACTAACAAAGCAAAATCCAAAACTATGATTTATACAAGATACCAAAACAAGGAGGTTTGGAAAGATTAAAAGTAAAAAGATAGAGGGGCTGCCCCTGTGGTCTAGTGGTTAAGTTTGGGGTGCTCTACTTTGGCAGCCTGGGTTTGATTCCAGGTGTGAATCTACACCACTTGTCAGTGGCCACACTGTGGTGGCAGCCCATGCACAAAATAGAGGAAGATTGACACAGATGTTAGCTCAGGCCAAATCTTCCTTGGTGGAAAAAAAAAAAAAAGTAAAAAGAAGGCGAAAGATATACCAGATAAATTCAAGTAAAATGAAAATGGAAGTCACAACTTTGATGTTTATCATTGTTAAACTCAGACCAAGACATACAAAAAAGAACATTATATTGCTATTGGTTACACAACACAGTAAAGGTATGAGAGCAATTAATAATTATGCACCCTATAACAATGCAACAGCTTTTTAAAAATAGATACAAAGAAGTAATTAGAAAGAGACAATAGTATTCAAGTGGTAGAAGCAGATTTTAATACCTCTCCTTCAATCCATGAGAGTCAAGTGGACAAAAATAATTCTCAGCACACCCACCTCCTTTGCAAATGAATAGATAATATTCATAAAAATTGACCACATCTTAGGCACTAGAAGAAATCTTAAAAAATTCCATGGGCTGGCCCCATGGCCGAGTGGTCAAGTTTTTGCTCTCCTCAGGTTTCGCCAGTTTGGATCCTGGGCGCGGACATGGCATCACTCATTAGGCCACGCTGAGGCAGCATCGCATATCCCACAGCTAGTAGGAGCCACAACTGAAATATACAACTATGTACTGTGGGGAATTGGGAAGAAAGAGCAGAAAAAAACTCCAAATAATAGAAATAATACAAGCAACATTCACAACCAAGTGCAATACAATTGTTAATTAATATTAACATAATTTAAAAGTTATTTCTGGAAATTTAAAGATTTATTTTCAACCAACTTTTGGATTATAAAGAGAATTTAGACCAATATTTCAGAATTTCTTGAAAATAATGACAAAATATAGAATGTATTACAAACTTTATCATACAAATGAATCAATTATCAGAGAATATTTATAACATTAAATCCCATAAATAAAAATTAAAAGTTAAAACAAATGCCTTAGCATTGAATCTAAAAAGCAAAATAATAAAAGAGCAACAAAATAGAGCCAAAAAAAGAGGAAAGAGAATTAATAAATAAAACAAATGTATTAACGATATCAAAACAATTACACCTAAAAAGCTCTGTGGAATTAATAAATATATCCCCAAACTGGCTCTTTGACAGAATTAAAAACCTAGGGAAAAAACCTAACCAAATAATCAAGAAAAATGGGAAGTACAAAAATAAAAGTTGTTTAAGTATAAGTTTACAGAGTGAGGGGAGGGTAAAAGTGGCAAAAGGGCACATTTATTCAGTGATGGATGGCAACTAGACTTTGCTGGTGAGCACAATGTCGTCTATGCAGAAATCGAAATATGATGATGTACACCTGAAATTTACATAATGTTATAAACCAACGTTACCTCTCTCTCTCTCTCTATATATATATGTATATGGCTACATTATACAATCTCCTGCAGACTTTTTTGAAAATCTAAATGAAATGGATAATTTTCCAGGAAAAATACTTACTCAAAGTGATTCTAGCAGAGATGGAAATTCTAAAAAGACGTTTAACTTATAAAATGTAAAAATAAGAGTACTTCTTCTCAAATTCATCATTTCCACATAATTTCCAAAGAGATTTCTCCCAAGAATCCCAATACTACATAGTATATAGATATCAAAAAATAGAGAAAACGAAGAAACAAACCTCCAAGTTCTTCCTATGATGTGTATGTAATTTTAATTCCAGAACTGAACAAAGATCGCACTGTAAAAGAAGACTGTAGACACATTTTATTCATTTATGAACACTGGTGAAAAAATAAATACGTAAAATATTGGCAAACAGAACCCCATGACCCATTAAAAATAGCACAACATGAGTTAGTTGGGTTAGCTCTACAAAGGCAAGAGTAGTTCAATATCTGGAAACCAACCCATTAAGATAACTTATCATATTAATAGCATAAAGAGAAAAATTCAATCTCCTTAGATGTAAGTAAATATGACAAATTCCAATACTCAATTATGTTGAAAATGTAAATTAATAGATACTTCAATAATATGATAAAATACATAAACTGTGGTCCTGAAGCCAGGACCTCATTTATTTACTGGGGAAACAGCAGAGACTATACTGGTAAGTCGTGAATATGATAAAGATGACCACTATTCCAATTCCATATTGTTTAGGGAGTATTACTGAGTATTGTGCTGGAAATATTAGATTAGAATCTAGAAAACAATTAGAGGTATAAATTGAAAAGGAAGAAGTAAAACCACCTTTATTTGCAATCGGTACGATAACGTTTCTGCAAAACCTAGAAGAATCAATGGAAAACTGCCTCAAACAGGAAGAGAGTTAGCAAAATTAGCAAGTTACAGAGTTGACATACAAAAATCAGTGACTTTCAAAAATAAGGGCAAAGGCTAACTAGAAGGCATATGGAAGTAAAAACCTCAGATAAGATAAAAAATCAAAACAAATTAACAAGCCATTGAACAAACAAAAAACTTAGCCTAAACTTAGCAGGAGATAACCTATATGAAAAAACCGTGAAAGACTCCAGAAAGACACAAAGGTAGACGTGAACAAATGAAAGGACATACCATGGTTTTGGACAGGAAGAAGTGACCTTATAACGATGATAATTCTCCTAAGTTAAACTTCAATGCAATCATGACAGAAATATCTTCAGGATACTTTTTTTTTCCAGAGTCAGACAAGTTGGTTGAAAGTAGGTTTCTAAGAACAAGCAAGTATTATTAACCTGGAAAACTTGGAAAAAGAAGAACAATAGAGGGAGATAGCCTAGTTCTACTCGATATTAAAAATGTATAGAACTTCTTTATGTTGAAGAGTGTTACTATCATATAGAGACACACACACCAAAGAAGTAGAATAAAAATTCCAGACATAGACACAAAAACAAAGAGTCATTTATTTACTCCAAATGTGGCCACACAAATCATCAGGAGAAAGGCAAGTCTTTATTCAGGGATGTAATAGATGGATGATACAGTTCCCCCCAAATTCGTATGTTGAAATCCTAAAACCCAAGGTGATAGTATTAGAAGGTGGAGGCTTTGGGAGGTGATTAAGTTCCGAAGGTGGAGCCCTCATGAATGGAAGCAGTGTCCTTATAAAAGAGAACCCAGACAGCTCCCTCATTCTTCCACCATATGAGGTTAAAATGAGAAGATGGCCACCAACAAGAAGTGGCCCTCACTAGATGTAGCATCTGTCAGCACCATGATCTTGAACCCCATAGCCCCCAGAACTGTGGGAAATAAATGTTTGTGCTTTAAAAGCCACTTGGTTTATGGCATTTTTTAAAAGCAGCCTGAATGAACTAAGACAGATAGCTGCATACGGCCCATGTCAAACAACAGGACAAATTCCATAAGAATCAGAGATTTAAGGAAAGGAAAAAAAAATCCGTCAAGTCATAGATGAAAACATTAGTCATGTAATTCAGAAGTGCAGAAACTTTCCTAACTATGACTCTAAATCCAAATGTAATAGTGGAAATATTAATGCATTTGATTACATCTAAACATTCATAGTAAAAATACAAAAACACCACAAAAAATTTTAAAAAGACAAAGACAAACAGAATTTTATCCTAGACAGTTGACAAAACTCTAATATAATCCTACACAAGGGGTAAGCAAACCACAGCACACAGGTCCAGTCCAGCCTTACTGCCTGTTTCTGTGTAGCCCATAAGCTTTGAATTGTTTCTGCATTATTAATTGTTGAAAAAGATCAAGAAAAGAAGAATATTTTATGACACATGAAATCTAACTGAAATTCAAATCTCAGTGCCCATAAGTTAAATGTTTTAGGAACACAGCTATGCTCAATTTTTATGTATTATCTCTGGCTGCTTTTGTTCCACAATAGCAGAGTTAAGATGTGACAGAGACCATATTGTCTGCAAAACCTAAAATATTTACTATTTGGTCCTGTACAGAAAAAAATTTGCTTGCCAATTCGTGTTCTAGACAAAGGGATAATATCCCTAATATATAAAGAGCTTTTAAAAATAAAGAAATTTAAAAATCCTAAAAACTTAATAGAAAGTTGGGAAAAGAGAGTTCACAGAAGAAGAAATGCAAATGGATCTTAAAATATGTAAAGATGCTCAATCTCACTTATAACAAGAAAAACGCAAGTTAAAATTAAACTAAGACTATCATGTTGGCAATAACCCAAAGGTTTGATAATATACTCTGTTGGAACAGTAGTAAGGAAGTAAGTACTTGGATACATTGCTTAAGTGTATGCAAAGTGTTACAATCCAATCCCTAAAAGAGAGACTTTGGCAAAATCTTTCAAAAAAATTACACATACATTATCTTTTAACCCAGCAATTTCATTTCTAGGAATTTATCCCACTCACATGGGTATGAATAGCTATATGCACAAGACCTTTTAGTATAGGTTTATTTGCATTAGCAAAGGGATAGAAAATGGCTTCATGCCCATAAGTATGGTACAAAGTTAGTGTACTGCAGAATGGAATACTTTGCAGGTGGAAAAGCAGTGAGAGGTATCTCTAAATACTTCCATAGTGAGATCTCCAGATTATATTAAGTGAAAATTACATGGTAGAGAAAAACGCATATACTATGCTAGCATATATTATACATGTACCCATCTAACAAAAATGGATGGATATATATACGCCTTTTTATGGTAAAATGGAGAGATAAATAACTTAAATAAATTGTAAAGGAAAATAGAGTGTATGGTAGAAGGAAAAGCAATAGAAGCCAGATTTTCCTAAAGGCAACTTGTATTTGTACATTTTCTGTTTCAAAATTGCATATATTTTACATAATTATAATTATAAAACAAAATTTATTAAGCTAATTCATAAAAGAATTAGAGAAAAAGTAACAGATGATTATAATGAATATCAAGGAATTATTTTAAATTACTACATCCCGGGTGTTATAAACTCGAGGACAAAAACAAAAATGTTTTCATTAATGATTGTTTTGGTATCATGTTAGTATTGTGATTCTGAGACTGTTATGTTTGTAGCATATGATAAAGCAAGAAAGGGAATTAGGTTGGTGTCATTGAGAACTGAGATTTTCAGAATGGAAAAAAAGAAGAAACACATATAAAATTAAAAAGGTTAAATTAAAATTCCAAAAGATCTGAGTTTAAATTGGAAATACCAGAGTGAACTCAAGCATTTTATCAAAAACTATTTATTTCCTGGCCTTTTTCACTAAAAACGTCTAGAAACAATGACCAACCATAGAGCTTAGATTGTGGTCTCTTAAACATCATATCTCACTAAAAGGAAATAGGACTTTTGGGAAACAGCTGACTCCAGATCTAGGAATATCCAAAAGGCACCTGGAAAATTTTGTCACTTCCATGAAAAAAGGAAGCTATGAAAGAGTTCTGAATCTGGGTCAAAGGACCCAGGAGTCAACTTATTTAGGATCCACTGACTAAATTTGTGTCAATTTGAATATGAATACAATAAAAATTGATTAAAACACATTAAAGAGATTTTAATCCATGAGTTCATAATGATACTTAAAAACTTTTTAAAGCTCATTAACACATTTGAAGGATGCTAGAGAACTAATTCATTATTTTTGGAAACCTGATAAATAAAGAGAAAGAATCAAGAATTTTCTGGTCTTTATTATACAAACTATAGCTCAGGATAACCAAAATAGCTGATATAGGGAAGTTTATCTTTACAGAAGCAATTCAGATAAATGGGCAGTTTGGAGGAATGCAAGTTGCAAAACCCAGTCTGCGTGAAATTCTACAGGGCAAACGACCCAGTTTCTTCAAAGAGCAAATTGCAAGGGGAAAAAAAACGAAGGTACAAAGAATTGGAACTTGCCATGGTGGCAGAAGGATGGTTTCTAAATTTTTTGGTTCCACTGTATGCATTGCCAAAGGGTGCATGTGAATTTCCTTGCCATATTGGGCTTGGGAATAAATATTGAAGGCTTGTGATCCAAATGACAGAACACATTGTGAGGTGGTACTTCCTCGGCTGTGCCCTGATGTAACTAGAATAGTTACATAGACTGGCATCTGTTTCATGTATATCTTGGGAATCCTGGCAACCAGCTTTAAGATGGACAGCACATCAGGAATGAAAAGTGCAGCACAGAGTCTTCCAAAACACAATATTTTAATTAGAAGTAGCAATCAAGGAACAAAGATATATGATTTTTTAATTTTCTTTTAGCTTGCTTCTTTGCTAGAGTATTTTGGTGAGTAGCTGGCATGATTTAAATACAAAAGGAGAGATTTAACACAAAAGCAGACATTACTATACAGGTATATAGCATAGAACCTGCTATTTATCTTTGAAATCATACTTAATTTTTTAAGTTTAGGAATAAAAGTAGCACAAGCAGAACCTTTTTACAGAAACTTTAGAATCTGTGGCTATGGCATAGCCTGCGCTCCCAAGTTACAGATGTCAGAAATGGTCTTCTGGGAATGAAAGGAAATGCACAGTTCACTTCCTGTGGGGACTGAATTCATCCTAGTGTTGTTTTACCCCTATTTTAGCCTCTTGTCTAATCTAGAAGATAATGGCGCAGAGATTGGGAAACTGATATCAAGAAAAGGTAACTGATTACTACAAGGCAATTAAGAAGCCAAGATAATGACAATTCTTGTATCTCTTTAGTCTGAAAACCTGCAAAAACTGAACCAGGTAAAGAATTAAACAACAAACAAACAAAAAACTAAAGAAAAAAACCCAGGAGATCTCTTCTTTTTAAATAACCTTTTTATTTTGGAATAATGTTTACTTAGAAGATATAAAGATGGTACAGAGAGTTCCATGTACCTCTCATCCAGTTTCCCCCATTGTTAACATGTAGCATTGTGGTGATTCATTTGTCAAATGGATATATTACTATTAAATACACTCTAGAATTTATTTGGATTTCACCAGTTTTTCTATGAATGCCCTCTCTTAACGCACTCTTTCTGTTTTACGTTACACACTGCTACATTGTCTTTAGTTGCCATATCTCCCTAGTTGCCTCAGGGCTGTGATAGTTTCTCAATCTTTGCTTGTTTTCATAACCTTGACAGTCTTGGGAAGTACTGATTGAGTGTCCTGTAGAATGTACCCATTCCTGGATTTATCTGCTATGTTTCTCATGATAAGACTGGAGTTACTAGTGTTTGGAAAGAATACAACATAGGTCAAGTGCCCTTCTTGTCGCATGATATGGGGGGTACATGACATCCACATGATATTATTGCTGATATTAACTTTCATCACTTGGTTAAGATATTGTTTGTTAAGTTTCTGCATTGTAAAGTACTATTTTTCCCACTCCCTTCTCTAGTCTTTGGAAGTGAATCCTTCAGTCTAGTCCACCTGCAAGGTAGTAAGGGGTGGGGACTAAGCTTCACCCAGGAGATCTCTGTTACCTAATAGGTACATTTTCAGTTAATTCAATAACCGTTCAATCATTGTTGAGTAGTTTACCAATGAATATACAATAATTCCAGTTCTTTCTATAATATCTTCTTGTCTTTATTCTTCCTCCAGTATAAAACAGAGGGAAAGTGTTCATCCTTGGCTGTCATTTCCTCTTGTTTTAACTTGTAGCTGTACTGCTTTGACAATTCTTCCCCCACGTATCCATGTGCACCAGCATTTTAATGTCATTATCATTCTAGTATCATAATTATTTGCAAATTATTGTCTTAGCCTTCTAATTTGGGGTCAAGAAAACTTGCTTTTTTTTTCTGTGAAATTGATAAGAAGTTGTATTTTAGTACCATTTCATCAAGGGTTTTAAAATTAACAAGTTTGAGAAACATGCAAGTTTCATACTAAATCTTTAGGAGAATTCCAATGATGTATCTAGGATAAAGAAAAGCATTCCTGCTATCACTCCTGCTATTTAACAGTATTACAGACCCCAGCCAACGCAATAAGAAAAGTGAATAAGCTAAAAAGATTGAAACAAAAGTGGCTTATTTGCAGACAATGTTATAATCTTCATGGAAAAGATCAAAAGAACCTATGTGTGGACTAGTGAACTAAGAAGATAGCTCAGCAAGTTAGCTAGATTCAGGACCAACATTTAAAAACATGTTGATTTTCTTTTATATCTGCTTTAGTAAATTAGAAAATGTAATAGTAAAAAAATTTGTTAATCATAAAAGTGATAGAATATAAATGAAAATACTAACAAATATGCAAATACTTTGGAAGTAAATTTTGAAACTTTATTGAAGGACATTTAAAAAGACCTAAATAAATGCAGCAATATAAAATATTCATGAATAGGATGAGTCATCAATATAAAGTCATTAGTTCTTTAAAATTTCAGTAATCATTTGATGCAATTATACTCAAAATAGAATCCCTTTATTTCTTAATTTTTGAATGGCCAAGTATTGATTGATTCTACATATGAAAGATAATACACAAAAATTAAAAGAATTTTAAAAAGAAGGCCAAAATGAGGGGATTTAGTCCTATCAGTCATTAAGAAACGCTATGATGAATAAAACAATGAAGAATTCAGAAAGAATTAGACAAATAGAAGAATGGAAAATAACAGCGTTCAAAACAGACCTTGATAGGTAGTGCAAAACAAATCAGTGGTTGAACAGGATATTTGATAAATGGCCAACCATAAGTAAAAAAATTAGTTTCATGTTTACGAAATGAATTCTAACTGTATTAAACATTGAATAATGGGAAACTCTTGATAATATTAAGAAAAAAGAACAGCATATTTAAAATTTTCTTAAATTACACTAAAAAGCCTTTCACCAAAAAGTGAAAGATTAAAATTCTTTAACCAAAGAGCAGACTAAAAGGGGATATCTTTAATGCCTGTAAAAGATAAGGTCCTTGAATCCAAAAGAATTAACATTTCCTACAAATTTAACAAGAAAATGTAAATAATCCAGTAAAAAATTAACAAAGAAAAACAACGATATTTCCTAAAATTAGAGTACTCTTTAGAGAGCATATAGCAGTATTTAATGAAAACTAAAAATATTGCTCTTTTATGACCCAACAATTCCACTTCTAGTTACATATTCTAGACGCATTCTTCTTCCTCTAGACCAAGAGACCTGTACAATAATGTTTTGCCACATTATTTGTAAAATAGAAGCACTGGAAATATTTAAATGTCCATAACTGTGAGAATGATAAATTATAGAATCTCCATAACATGAGTTATTACAGGCGGTCATAGTTATGAACCAGATCTGTATTAATTAACATTGATTGAACTAAATACCATATTGAAGTTAAAAAAAAGTCAAAATGAGAGATGTAATAATCTTCATGTATAAATTTAAAAGCACAGAACATGACACTATATAGTCTTCATGAAGACATTTTTAAGTTAAGAAGATGAGTTTGAATGATATGAATTTAAATCAAGATAATGAAAACAATGAATGTTTCAACAATTAGAGGATATAGGAACAAAAAAATAATTGTCTTGCCTAGAATAATTTTACTGAGGACTGGATTTCATCAAAATAATCCAATTTGGTGCTTTGAGGTTCAGCCCATTAAATAAACAAAAATAACTTGCACATTTGCTTCTAGCATGAACAGCGTTTTTATTTGAATTCTTGGCTCCATTTTCTCAAATACGGGATATGAAAATAGTGAGTGTTTTTCAGCATGACAGCAGTACTCCATAATTTACGTGTCTATAGCAATTGAGGTGTTCATATCAAAGCTCTTTTTCAGTGCTTAGTTCATGGTTACAGGTGGATTCTTGGATGATTCAAGTGCTAAAATTGAAAGGAAATATAATGTAGTGGGTGAGGATATGAACCTTTTGGCTGAATTGCCTAAATTCAAATCTCGGCTCTGCCACCCACAAGCTATGCCAATGTGGCTAAGTTTCTTAAAACATGCTTCAGTTTCTCCATCTGAAAACAGAGGTATATTAGTAACTGCCTTATGTGGAGATGATTAGAATAGTCAATAAATATAGAGAGCTTTGAAAAGTGCCTGGCACATAGTAAACACCATATGTATGGTTAATATTATGATTATATTTTAAACATAGTTTTTCTAATTTAAGGTACTCAGGAAAATTAGGAATCTCACTATAAACCTGTGCTTCTTTAGGGCCAAGATTGTCTTACCCAATAGATCCCATAGTGCTTGTCAGATAGTAGTCATTTAATAAATAGATGTTGAGGAATTTAATAGAACAGAGCCAGTAGTAATTGTAGCTGCGGATAATAGCATAAATAAGCCTCAAGTTAATTGAAGAGTGAAAAAATCCCTTATAGGCATTTTAAGAAGATTTATTAGAATATAAGATGCAGGTGCAAAATTTAAATATCTGTGTAGCCATTCCTGGCTAAAGTATTAGGAAGTCCAGTACTGGGGGATCAAAGGCTGGAACTAAGACAAGCATGACTTTGCAATCACTCAAGCTACAGGCTAGGGTGTTTACTATTACGGAGACCTTCAGTAATTCACTTTATCTCTGAATCTTGAATTCCTCAGCTGTAAAAATGAGTATCAATGCTACATTGCAGAGCTGCTATGAGAATTGATGTTACAGTTTCTGGCAAGGTGGAATTTCAAAACTTTTCAGTTTTGTTTTCCAGTCTAAATTTATCTCAACTGCTCAACACATTCAACTAGAAATTAAACTGAAAAGTAATGTTAAATAACTACTTTTTTAAAAACTTTGTTATTGACGTATTGTTTTTAGCAGAAATATTTCTGTGTGAATAAATTCCGTCACTGATCTAATCACTGCTTTGTCTCTATCTACAATCATATGCACATTTTAGAGAGAAAAGGAAAACTCAAACAGTAGATACTCCAAACAAGGATGATTATTTCTTCCTCCAAGATCACTGGTTCTCTAGCCAACTTCAGTGTTCATTAGAATGACTTGGGGAGTTAAAAAAAAAATGTATATATGTGTATATGCACATATACCTTAAAAACACAATAGCATGTAGCACTCTAAAAAAATGAAATACGTAGGTGTAAATCTAACAAAGTATGCATAAGATCTATATGAGGAAAACTGCAAAACTCTGCTGGACAAAATCAAAGAATTAATTCAATAGAGAGATATTCCATGTTCATGGATTGAAAGACTCAATATTGTCAAGATATGAGTTCTTCCCAACTTGATCTATAGATTCAATGCAATCCCAATCAGAAGCCCAGTAAGTTATTATATAGACATCTACAAATTAATTCTAAAATTTAAATGGTGAAGCAAAAGCCTCAGAATAGCCAACACAATATTGAAGGAGAAGAATGAAGTTAAAGAACTGACAGTACTCAACTTCAAGTCTTACTATAAAGCTACAATAATCAAAACAATGTGGTGTTGGTGAAATAATAGAGAAGTAGATCAATGGAACAGAATAGAGAGCCAAGAAATAGCCCCCAGAAATATAGTCAAGTGATTTTTGACAAAGAAGGAAAGACAATACAATGGAGCAAATATAGTCTCTTCAACAAATATTGCTGGAAAAACTAGATATCCACATGCAAAAAAAATGAATCTAGACACAGACCTTACAGCCTGCATAAAAATTAACTCAAAATGTATCATAGACTTAAATGTAAAACTCAACATTATAAAGTTCCTAAAATATAACATAAGAGAAAACTTGAAGACTTTGAGTATGATGATGCCTTATTAGATACAATATCAAAGACATGATCCACAAAAGAAATAATTGATAAGCTGGACTTCATTAAAATTAAAAACACCTACTCTGTGAAAGATAACATAAAGAGAATTGGAAGAGAAGTCACAGACTGGGAGAAAATATTTGCAAAAGACACATGTGATAAAGAAACGTTATCCAAAATATACAAAGAACTCTTAAAACTCAACAATAAGAAAACAAACACCTGATTAAAAAATGGGCCAAAGACCTGAACAGGCACCTCACATGAGAAGATAAACAGATAGCAAATAAGCATATTAAAACATGCTTCACATCATATATCATCAGCAAAATGCAAAATAAAGCAATGAGATAATACACACCTATTAGAATGGCAAAAATCTGGAACACTGACAAGACCCAATACTGGTGAGGATGTGGAGCGACAGGAATTTTCATATATTGCTGGTGGGAAGGCAAAATGGTACAGTTCCTTTTGAAGGAAGTTGGTGGTTTCTTACAAAACTAAACATGCTCTTACCATTTAATCCAGTGATCATGCTCCTTGGTATTTACTCAAAGGGATTGAAAATACATCCACACAAAAATCTGCACACAGACGTTTACAACAGCTCCATTCCTAATTGCCAGAGTTTAGAAGCAACCAAAATATTTCTTCAGTAAGTGAATGGATAAATAAGCTGTGGTACATCTAGACAATGGAATATTACTCAGCAGTAAAAATAAATGTGCTATCAAGTCATGAAAAGACATGGAGGAAGCTTAAACACATATTACTAAGTGAGGGAAATCAATCCACAAAGGCTAAATACTGTATGATTCCAACTGTATGACATTCTGGAAAAGGCAAAACTATGGAGACAGTAAAAAGATCAGTGGTTGCTGGGGGTTGTGGCAGTGGGGTCAGGGAGGGAAGAACAGGTGGAATGCAGAGGATTTTTAAGGCCTTGAAAATACTCTGTATGATATTGTAATGATAGATATATATCATTATACATTTCCAAAACCTGTAGAGTGTATAGCACCAAGAGTGATCTTGGGTGGTTATTATGTGTCAATGTGTGTTCACCCTTGGTAAAAAATGTACCATTCTGGGGCAGCCCCATGGCCAAGTGGTTAAGTTTGCACACTCTGTTTCAGCAGCCCAGGGTTCACCGGTTCAGATCCTGGGCATGGACCTAGCACCGCTCATCAGGCCATGCTGAGGTGGCGTCCGACATAGAAGAACTGGGAGAACCTACAACTAGGATATACAACTATGAACTGGGGGACTTTGGGGATTAAAAAAAAAAAAGATTGGCAATAGATATTAGCTCAGGGCCAATCTTCCTCACAAAAACAAAGAAGAAGAAGAAGCACTTGGAATAAACACTTCCATTTAACAAAAAGATCTACCATTCTGGTGAGTGATGTTGATAATGGGGAAGGCTATGCATGTATTAGGTCAGGGGTTATATGGGAAATCTCTGTACCGCCCTCTCAATTTTGCTGTAAACCTAAAACTGCTCTAAAAAATAAAGTCACAGGGGCCTGCCAGGTGGCGCAGCAGTTAACTTCACACGTTCTGCTTCGGTGGCCCTGGGTTTGCCAGTTCAGATCCCAGGTGCAGACCTACACATCACCTATCAAGCCACGCTGTGGCAGGTCTCCCACATACAAAGTAGAGGAAGATGGGCATGGGTGTTAGCTCAGGGCCAGACTTCCTCCGCAAACAAGGGGAGGATTGGCAGCAGATGTTAGCTCAGGGCTAATCTTCCTCAAATAATAATAATAATAGTAATAAGTCATATATATGACAAAAAAAATTCCAAATTGGTTATTTTGGTATACACCAAAATGGGATATTCACTACCCCCGAAGAGGGCTAATGTGAAAATAATAGTCTCATAACTCTGGTAAAATTAAAGACATTAGAGAGTGTAACCAAATATTGAAGAAATGCAGAGTTATCTCTCACACCTTCTTTCCCTTTCTCTTCTCTCTCCTTCTCCCTCTCTCTCTTTCTCTGACCCTCCTCTTTTCAAGGGTGTTTCTGAGACTTCTCTTTCTTTACAACCCTGGTTTACAGACTAGTAGAGCATACCTCCCACACCATCCTGAGTTTTACTTCTTACTCTGTTTTTTTATAGAGCTTATCTTCTTAAGACTCCATATCTCGATTTCCATTTTTATCACCTCCATTTAGAAACCTTATTCTTTTGTGTGACCACTTGGCTTGGTATTCTTGACCCTGGCTCTGAATAACTTCACTACAGTTTACCAGCACATAAAAACCTGTTGCCAGCCTTTGTGGAACCATGACACAAAAATCCACTTGTGTAGTTTATAAAATACCTTATTGTAAAGATACACAAAGAATGATGGAAGTGTTGGAATGATACTGAATAAATTAAGGCTTCAAGAAGAACATTGCTGGAAGGTGCTTGTGGATTCACACTGCCTCGGAGTCTTGGCGGTAGGATTTGGGTATTGGCTATAGTGTGACTCCAGACTATTAACACCATTACTTCATTCTGTTTCATTGGCAAGCAACTTCCTCCCCGGCTTACCCCAAATTTTAGCTCTCTCAGGCCTTGCACATGATCGACTTGCTCAGACCCTGAGTTTTCCTCACAGCATTTTTCAAGGTTTTTCACCACCAACTGCCCAAATCTCCTTATCTTCTTTTAATTCAAAGTAAGAAGGGAAGGTGGCGTGATGACACATGTAAGCATTCTGAGATGCAGCACATAGCCTAGCCCGCCTAAGCACTGACTGCCCTCAGCTTAGGGACAGGATATTCCTTCTCAGCCGCAGCCTGAGGGAAAATCAGTTTCCCTTACAAGGAGAAGCGGACCGGGCAGTAATTACTAACAGCCCCTCCATGCCAGCACAGACACCGTTTATGACAAGCATCTCGCCTTCAGGATATAAAAGTGGAAAATTCTTCAATGATATCTATAAAATATCAGTAAAGTGACCATGCCCAAATGCTAGTTATTTTCAAAGCTTTTGAGAATACCCATGTCTGGAGGGAGTACACAGAATGTTATACTGCATGTGGTGTCATTTGAGGACCCTGGAAATGCCTTCCACCCAGAACACTCCCTAGTTTTTCTTCTCCTGGGCTACTATTTCCTCATACCCTTGGGTTATGGAATTCATCTCCAAGAGTACACCTGTCAAAATAGTAGTAAAAGCTTTCTGACAGAGGGAGCTGAGTACTCTTTCCTATTTGCAACCGTATTTTTCAGGGCTTTCCTGGATAATGTTTAGTATATGCCACATTGTTTACTAATAGCTTCCTGGTCTGAGAACTACTGAGGACTGGAATTTCATTTTACTTATCTATGTGTGCTCAGAATTTTATTACAGTGTCTGGAGTATAAAATTCACAATTAATGTGTGTTGGATTAAATGCAATGAAAGAATAACTAAAGAATCTGCAATCTCTCACTAATGCTTTTAACAAGAATCAGTTTAATAGATTAGCTATCCAAGTATGCATGGAGGACAAGACCAGAGCAGGTAAGTTTTGATAGGCTTCAAGTAGACAGATCTGAGCACAAAGTAAGGGAAAGCATTTCCATAAGGCACTTTTAAAATCCTTGGTATGGCAGGAGATATTCAGAACTGGAAAGAGGTTAGGGGAGTCAAAATGAGAGGACATGGAAAATACTTCAAAGCTATTTAAATTCTGAGGTCTTGGTTTTACTAGGAATTTGCAAGTCCGGAGATTAAAATACTGAAATATTTCCCCCTAATTAAACATCTTTTTGTAGTTCAGAAAATATGTACTAACAATCTACTCCAGAGAGAATAATTGATATCGATAATTCCAGAGTTTCAGGCCATTAACAAAGTTAAAATAGGGCACAGAAAAAGACAGAAATGCAAGATTTCCTTAAATACAGTGTGAAATTGCCTTTCATTTTCTTTTGACTTATTTCGATTTTATTTTTTGTTGTTGTCATTGCTGTTGATTTACAAAAGGGAGCACACCCATATGTCACTTCACCTTTCCAGATCATGTGCCCAATTAAGGATTATTCACATGTTGCATTATTAGTTCAACAAAAACTTGTTGAAGACATTCAATTACCTTTCCCATGTCAGATACTAGAAATGTTGTTACTATGAACAATATTTAATTATTTAACAGTGTATATGCTTGATTACTATATCATTAACAAAATTTGTTAATTAATATGCTAGATGAGAGAAGGCTCCTCTTAAATCTGTGTGGGCTAAAATATAAAATGAAAGAATCTCATTTCTGTAAAACAATTGTACTCTTACAAATCTGTTTTGTTTATTTAAATGAGACAATGTCACTTCAGTGTCCTAGATTTGTACCTTTGATAATGATCCATTTACTTTCTATAAAAATTAATCTTAGGGGCTGGCTCCGTGGCCGAGTGGTTAAGTTCACGCGCTCCGCTGCAGGCGGCCCAGTGTTTCGTTGGTTCGAATCCTGGGCGCGGATATGACACTGCTCATCAAACCACGCTGAGGCGGTGTCCCACATACCCCAACTAGAAGGACCCACAACCAAGAATATACAACTATGTACCGGGGGGGCTTTGGGGAGAAAAAGGAAAAAATAAAATCTTTAAAAAAAAAAAATTAATCTTAGACAAGAAAATACATATGTATGCTTTTGAAGTTCTTCAGAAAAATATTTTGTGAGTGAGAATACAACATCTTTAGTCATCAATTATATTTTTAAGACCAGAGAGCTCAAAAAGTACACAATATTTTGTTGGTAAGCAATTGATATTGGATGGTAAAAAATCTTTTCCCTAGCTAGCATCTCCACATTTTTTAAAAATTGTAAAAGCAATGCATATACATTGAAGGGATATTTTTAAAAATCACAAAACAGAGAATAAACTCTTATAGCTTTAAGATATTCGTCTCTGGCAGTATCACGTAGCGCTTAGAGAAATGTAAATTGCGATCAACTTTCTGGAAGAGAACTTATCCTTTATTTTTGAAAGTTTCGTACTTTTTGACACCATTGTAAATATGTCTCTCTTTTATGTAAAACAGAATGAAAAGAACTTTTTAATTCATTTGCTAGTAAGTTCAGAGTAGTTATAAAAATGTCTAGGGATTCATAACTCATCACGTTACAATTACATGGTCTCTTTTTCATTACCAACTTTTTTGAGCGCTCAGTATTTCCTACTTATGTTCCCACTTGGTCCTCACAGTATGCTTTCTATCCCCATTACTTCACTGAAACTTATCACCAAACTCTTAATTATCTGAGCTAGGGACCCATTCATTTTCTCTCTTGTCTGTAATACTTTTGTGCTCTGGGGACTTAAGGCCTTTCTGTCCTTCTAGAAAATGTCTTCTCCCTTGGCCTCCAGGATAATCCATGGCATTGTTCTGTCTCCCTGACCCGCCAGGTTCCCAAGTAACACACTTTCCTTTTCTTCTTGTGTAAGGCTTTCCCCCAGACTTTAGAGGCATTATCTCATTTAATTCTTACAGCACCTCTGTAGGGAGTTCTCCAGTTCAAATTCGTGTTTCTCTAGTACAGCGACATTGCTAAAAACTCTGGTTAGGCTGTCATCTCTCGGGAAATGGTTTTTCTGTACTTTTTTGGACTCTTGCCCAACACATGTGCAGCTGAGAAATCAGCAAATGCTCTGAACAAGTAGAGCAGTAGATGTACGACTCACTTTATTGTGTTTTCTTTCTCTTAGGGATCTTGGTCCTTCAAATGCTAACTGCCTTGGTTGTACTCTGATGTACACAAATAAAAATATAATTTATTCAGCTTTATGACAGTTCCGAGTGAAAGATTTGGTCTGATCCAAGTTGTTCCATGAAGGCTGGAAAGGGAAGTTGTCAGCAGTTCTGCTCAAATGGCAATCTTATAGCTATCTTGCTAGTCCCTGATGAGATCAGAAGATTGTGCCAGAATATACAACATTGCTTTCTTCATTTAGAAAGTCTTATATAGCCCCTACCCTCCAAATATCAGCTGAGCCAAACAGTTGATTTATATTCCTTGCATGCCTTAGTTGATTTACTTCTGAAGCAAGTTCCTTATCTCATCACAGATTATAAAGAACAGTTCCCTGGCCAGCTTTCTAAAGACTTCACTAGTTACGGGATCAGAAAATGAAGCAAAAACAGCCAAAAGTAAACTTAGCTGATGCTAGTAACAGCATAATCTATTGAAGATGCCCTTTTGTTGAATGTCTATCTCAAGACAGAGGTTTATCGGTTCAACAAAGCTCTGTGACTACTTGTAATGATTCCTAAAATTATTGGTAATTTTGATATTACTTCAGATTAAAAATTATTCTAATGGAAGAGCCTTCCCTTCTCCTCATAGGCTAATTCTTGTTCCTTTACTCTGAACCTCACTATCCTGAAGTATCAGTGTTCTTCGGAACTGACCTCTCTTTTCACTGTGCATCTTCTGGAACTCTTACAGTTCAAATTGCCCCTATTCTGATGGCACCATCTACCCCCTGGCTCCCCATCTCCATAACTAGCCCTAACCTCTCTCCTGAGTTTCCTATCCTTACTGCCTACTTGTATGTGTCTTGCAGGCACCTTACTCTCAGGGTATCTAAGCTGAACTCTTGATTTGCTTCCCTAATTCTCCAAACTTATTTTCTTGCTGAAAAATAGCATCACTGTCCTCCTTGTTAACCACGTTAGAACAGGGATAAGATGGGCATCATGACTGCAACCCCTCCACTCCTGCAACACCTACAGCATTCTCAGATCCACTTGAATCTACCTCCTAAATACTTCTTGAGTTTTTCTACTGCCCTTAGTCCCAGTTGTCATCAGAGTAATTTAGACTCTGTTCTCTTGTTTATATTGCTAAAAGAGCCTCTAAATTGACATCCTTAAATAAGTTCTTGCATTCTCTCCCCAACATCATGGCAAGAATAATATTTTAGTTATTCAAATATTATTATATGACTTAATTGTTCGAAGTTCTTCAATACATTTCTATTGAGGATGAAATCAAGTTATCTTCACGTGTCTTCCATGGTATGCTATGCCCTCATTTACCTCACAACCTCCTTACTCCCCACTGTCCTCACATTTTGTCTTCCAGTCATACTGATTTTTCAATCCATTTAAAGACCAAACTCTATGGCATCTAGGCCTTTCATTTTTTCCTCCTTTTTCTAGGACTTCCTTAAAACAGGCTTTCTGTTTATGACATTTGACTTCAGCTTTCTTTCTAGATTAAAATTTTTTCTTTAGATATTTCTAGAACACTACCTCCAATACAATACACTTCCATTATATGAGACCCTGAATTTTGTTTTTGTTAATTTATAAGTCAATACATATCATGACTTGCACATTAAATAAGGACTTAACGTGTTTTAATACCTTCATTAAAATATTAGTAATGTTGTAATCTTAACTTCATTTATTCATAGCATATTAAGAGACCTGGAGATTTGACAAGAGGACATCAGGAGTTTGACAAACTCCAAATCTCACTATTAAGTGCCAAAATAACGTGGTCTCACTCAGTTATTTTCTTTTTGTTACTTTACATTTCCTGGTGCTATTAATTGAACGTAATTTACCAGAGGATTACTAGTCAAAGAAGTCTCCATACAAGTATGCTACAGAAGTAAAGAAAGTAAAGCTCTTACTTAGTTTATTGTTTTGTTTTGTTTTTTAATACAGCTTTATTGAGCTGTGATTCATATACCATACAATTCACCCACTTAAAATATACAATTCAATGCTTTTTTTATTATGTTCATAGGGTGGTGCAACCATCACCACTATCTAATTTTAGACTATTTTTGTTTACACTAAAGGGAACATTGTACCCATTGGCAGTCAAGCCCTGTTGCCCTCCACCCCACCAATTCATTCTATGAGGCCAGTCTTAAGCTAATACAAAAACATTCTGGCTAGGCTAAATAATGGCCCCCAAATAGATTCAGCTCCTAATCCCTAGAACTTGTAAATTTTACCTTATACAGCAAAAGAGACTTTCCGATGTAAGCTAAAGTTATTGAGATGAGGATATTCTCCTGGATTATCTGGATGGATGCATGTATCACAAGTGTACTTATAAGAAGGAGGCAGTGGGAAACAGAAAACAGAAGATGATGTAATGATGAAAGCAGAGAGCTTTGAAGATGCTACATTGCTGGCTTTAAAGATGGAGAAAGGGGCCATAAGCCAAAGAATTCATCTCTAGAAGCTGGAAAAGGCAACAAAATGAATTCTCCCCTAGTGCCTCTGGAGGGAGCACAGACCTGCCAACATCTTAGTTTTAGCCCAGTGAAACTGATTTTGAACTTCTGGCCTCCGGAACTGTTAGAGAATAAATTTATGTAATATTAAGCCACCAAATTTGTGATGACTTTTTACAGCAGCCATAAGAAACTAGTATAAAGACAAAGATATGGCATGTAAAGAAAATTGTAGACTAATATCTTATATGACAAATACAAAAATAATCATTAACAAAATTCTAGCAAACCAAATCCAGCAACATATAAAAAGGATAACACAGAGATCTCATCAAGATGGCAGTATAGGCAGGCTGAACTCATCTCCTCCTACAAACACAACCAGGTTACAACTATTTTTGGAAAAATCACCCTGGATAGAAAACTGAAAACTAGATAAAAAGAACCCCCACAACAAGGGACAGTCCTGACTGAGGCAGAACAGGCAGAAACTCCTTCTGGAGAGAAAAAAAGCCACCTTCACGAGCAGCAGACCTTCACAGCCAGCCAGGTGGGAGCCACCCTAAGGTACCCAGCCCTCCCTGGAGAAGTGGGGACCTCAGTAGGGGCATCAGAAGACTTGTGCTTCACAAATAGCCATAAAAAGGATCAGCCCCACGTTCCAAAGACTGAAAAAATTGAGTGCTCCCCTGCCTAGGACCAGCCCCACTCAGCTACACTCCTAAGAGAACTGACAACAGCCTTATATGTCTGAGGCCTATAGCAACTGTAAGCTCCTGAGCCTAGCAACCAGCTACACTGGGTACCTACCCAATTAACAGGGAAACTGCAACAGAAGTGTGCTGTTAGACCTTGTAAACAATGGTGCTGAGACTCCCCAAGCCAGATTTACAAACAGCTGGCCACGGAGGGAAAGACTAGACACCCTGGGTACCTGCATTAAGAGCAAACCTGCCACGGCAGAAGGACATAAGTAGCCCACAAAGGGGTCATGCCTGGATCATTTGGACTGGTGATGAGAGGGAAAAACACTGCTGGCCTCAAAAGACATCTCTTACATAAGGCCACTTCTCCAAGATCAGGAGACATAGTCAACTCACCTAATACATAGATGTAAGCACAGAGAAAGAGGCATAATGAGGAGACAAAGGAATACAATCCAAGCAAGGGAACAGGACAAACCTCAGAAAAAGAACTAAATGAAACAGAAATAAGCAACCTAGTAGACAAAGGGTTCAAAGAAAAACTCATAAGGATGCTCACAGATATTGGGAGAAGACTGCATGATCACAGTGAGATCATAAACAAAGATTTGGAAAATATAAAAAAAAAACACAATCAGAAATGAAGAATACAATACTGGAAATGAAAAATTCACTAGAGGAACTCAATAGCAGAGTAGATGATACAGAAGAACAGATCAGCAAGCTAGAAAAAAGACTAGAGGAAATCATCCAAGCTAAACAAATAAAAGAAAAAAGAATTAGACAGAATGAGAACAATCAAAAGGAACTCTGGGACAATATCAAGCACACTAACATTCATATTATAGATGTCCCAGAAGGAGAAGAGAGAGAGACAAAGGGGTGGAAAATCTATTTGAAGAAATAATACCTGAAAATGTTCCTAACTTATGGAAGGAAACAGACATCCAAGCACAGGAAACACAGAGAGCTCCAAAAAAGATAAGCCAAAGAGGCCCACACCAAGACACATTATAATTAAAATGACCAAAATTAAAGATAAAGAGAGAATCCTAAAAGGAGCAAGAGAAAGGCAACAAGAGACATACAAAGGAAAGCCCATAAGACTATCAGCAGACTTCCCAGCCAAAACCCTACAGGCTAGAAGAGAATGGCATGACATACTTAAAGTGCTAAAAGGAAAAAACCTACAGCCAAGAATACTCTACCCAGCAAGATTGTCATTCAGAATGGAAGGAGAAATAAAGAGCTTCCCAGACAAGCAAAAATTAAAGGAGTTTGGGGCCGGCCCAGTGGCGCAGCGGTTAAGTTCACACGTTCTGCTTCTCGGCGGCCCAGGGTTTGCTGGTTCTGATCCCGGGTGCGGACATGGCACTGCTTGGCACACCATGCTGTGGTAAGCGTCCCACATATAAAGTAGAGGAAGATGGGCACGATGTTAGCTCAGGGCCAGGCTTCCTCAGCAAAAAGAGGAGGACTGGCAGTAGTTAGCTCAGGGCTAATCTTCCTCAAAAAAAAAAAATTAAAGGAGTTTATCACCAAGAAATCAGTTCTACAAGAAATGCTGAAGGGACTTATTTAAGTAGGAAAGTGATGACCACAAATAAGGATAAGAAAATTATCAAAAAAAACCCCCCAAAATTATCAAAAAAACAAAACAACAACAAAAAAACCCAGGCAATAAAGTTACTGGTAAAGGTAAAAATATGGTAAAGATAGCAGATAAACCACCTATGAAGATCGTATGAAGGTTAAAAGACAAAAGTACTAAAGTTACCTATTTCAATGATAAGAGGGTAATGGATAGACACACACAAAACAAGAGATTAGATAAGATTTCAAAAACATAAAATGTGCGAGGAGGGGAGTGAAAAAGTAGAGCTTTTAGAAAGAGGTCAAGATAAAGAGTCTATCCACTCAATATAGACTGCAATATACATAGAATATTATATAGGAACCTCATGGTAATCACAAAACAGAAACCTATAAGAAGTAAGCAAATAAGTAAGATGAAAGAAATCAAACATATTACTAAAGAAAGCCATCAAACCACAAGGGAAGAAGAGCAAGAGAAAAAGAAAGGAGCAGAGAAGAACTACTAAAACACCCAGAAAATAATAGTAACAAAATGGTAATAAATACATATTTATCAATAGCTACTTTAAATGTCAATGGACTAAATGCTCCAATCAAAAGGCATAGGGTGGCCAGTTGGATAAAAAACCAAGACCCATATATATGCTGCATACAAGAGACACACTTCCAACCTAAAGATGTTCACAAACTGAAAGTGAAAGTATGGAAAAAGATATTCCATGCAAATTGCAAAGAAAAGAAAGCAGGGGTAGCAATATTTATATCAGAAAAAATAGACTTTAAAACAAAAACTTTAACAAGAGACAAAGAAGGGCACTATATATTGATAAAGGAAACAATCCAACAAGAAAATATAACACTTGTAAATATCTATGCACCCAACATAGGAGCAGCTAAATATATAAAGCAATTACTAAAAGACATAAAAGGAGAAATGGACAGTAACACAACGATAGTAGGGGAATTTAACACTCCACTTACATCAATGGATAGATCATCCAAACAGAAGATCAGTAAGGAAATACTGGCCTTGAACGACACATTCGACCAGATGGACTTAGTAGATATATATAGAACATTCCATCCAAAAACCACAGAATACACATTCCTTTCAAATGCACATGGGACATTCTCCAGGACTGATCACATATTAGGCCACAAAACAAGTCTCAATAAATTTAAGAAGATCGAAATAATACCATGCATCTTTTCTGACCACAAAGGTACGAAACTAGAAATCAACTACAGGATGAAAATCAGAAAACCCACAAAAACGTGGAGGTTAAACAAAATGCCACTGAACAACGATTGGGTCAATGAAGAAATCAAAGGAGAAATAAAAAAATTCCTGGAGATAAATGAAAATGAGAATACAACATGTCAGAATCTATGGGATACAGCAAAAGCGATTCTAAGAGGGAAGTTTATAGCAATTCAGGCCTACCACAACAAAGAGGAAAAATCCCAAATAAACAATCTAACTGCGCATCTAAAGAAACTCAAAAAAAGAAGAACAAACAAGGCCCAAATCAGCAGAAGTAAGGAAATAATAAAAACCAGAGCAGAAATAAAAAAAATAGAGACTGAAAAACAACTGAAAAAATTAATGAAACCAAGAGCTTGTTCTTTGAAAAGATAAACAAAATTGACAAACGCTTAGCTAGACTCACCAAGAAACAAGGAGAGATGGCTCAAATAAGTAAAGTCAGAAATGAAAGATGAGAAATTACAATGAACACCTCAGAAATACAAAAGATTATAAGAGAATACTATAAGCTATATGCCAACAAATTGGATAATCTAGAAGAAATGGCTAAATTCTTAGAAACATACAACCTTCCAAAACTGGACCAAGAAGAAGTAGAGAAATTGAATAGACCAATCACCAGTAAGGAGATTGAAACAGCAATCAAAAACCTCCCCAAAAATAAAAGTCCAGGACCCGATGGCTTCCCTGGTGAGTTCTACCAAACTTTCAAAGAAGACTTTATACCTATCCTTCTCAAACTTTTCCAAAACATTGAAAAGGAGGGGAGGGAGGCTGCCTAAGTCATTCTACAAAGCCAGACAAGGACAACACAAAAAAAGAAAATTACAAGCTAATATCACTGATGAACATTAATGCAAAAATCCTCAACAAAATACTAGCAAATCGAATGCAACAATACATTAAAAAGATCATACACCATGATCAAGTGGGTTTCCTTCCAGGGATGCAGGGGTGGTTCAACATCTGCAAATCTATCAACGTGATACACCATATTCACAAAATGAAGAAAAAAAAACCACATGATCATCTCAATAGACTCAGAGAAAGCATTTGACAAGATACAGCATCCATTTAAGATAAAAACTCTAAAACGTGTATAGAAGGAAAATAGCTCAACATAATAAAGGCCATATATGGCAAACCCACAGCAAATACCATTCTCAATGGAGAAAAACTGAAAGCTATCCCTCTCAGAACAGGAACCAGACAAGGATGTCCACTGTCACCACTCTTATTTAACATAGTATTGGAAGTCCTAGCCAGAGCAATCATGCAAGAAAAAGAAATAAAAGGGGTCCAAATTGGAAATTAAGAAGTGAAATTGTCACTCTTTGCAGATGATATGATTTTATATATAGAAAATCCTAAAGAATCCACTAAAAAACTTTTAGAAATAATAATTGAATACACTCAAGTCGCAGAATACAAAATCAACACACAAAGATCAGTTTCATTTCTATATGCTAACAACAAAGTAGCAGAAAGAGAAATTAAGAATACAATCCCATTCACAATTGCAACGAAAAGAATAAAACACCTAAGAATAAACTTAACCAAAGAGGTGAAAGATCTGTGCACCAAAAACTATAAAACATTGTTGAAAGAAAATGAAGACACAGAGAAATGGAAAGATATTCTGTGCTCTTGGATTGGAAGAATTAACATAGTTAAAATGTCCATACTTCCTAAGGCAATCTATAGATTCAATGCAATCCCTATCAAAGTTACAACATTTTTCACAGAAATAGAACAAAGAATACTGAAATTTATATAGAACAATAAAAGATCCCAAATAGCCAAAGGATTCCTGAGGAAAAAGAACAAAGCTGGAGGTATCACATTCTCTGACGTCAAAATATACTACAAAGTTTTGTATCCAAAACAGCATGATACTGGCACAAAAACAGACACACAGATCAATAGAACAGAATTGAGAGCCCAGAGATAAATCCACACCTTTATGGACAGCTAATATTTGACAAGGGAGCCAAGAGCATACAATGGAGAAAGGAGAGTCTCTTCAACAAATGGTGTTGAAAAAACTGGACAGCCACATGCAAAAGAATGAAAATAGACCATTCTCTTACACCATGCACAAAAATCAACTCAAAATGGATTAAAGGCTTGAATGTAAGACCCAAAACCATGAAACTTCCAGAAGAAAACATAGCCAGTACACTCTTTGACATTCGTCTTAGCAGCATATTCTCAAGTACCATGTCTGACTGGGCAAGGGAAACAAAATAAAAAGTGAACAAATGGGACTAAATCAAACGAAAAAGCTTCTGTACAGCAAAGGAAACCATCAACAAAATGAAAAGACAACCTAACAATTGGGAGAAGATATTTGAAAACCATATATCAGATAAGGGGTTAATATCCAAAATATACAAAGAACTCATACAGCTCAACAACAAAAAAACCAACAACCCAATTAAAAAATGGGCAAAAGATCTGAACAGAGACTTCTCCAAAGAAGACATGGCCAACTGATGTCCAACAAGCACATGAAAAGATGTTTGACATCATTAGCTATCAGGGAAATGCAAATCAAAACTATAATGAGATATTACCTCACTCTGGTCAGAATGGCTATAATTAACAAGACAGGAAACAACAAGTGTTGGAGAGGATGTGAGGAGAAGGGAACCCTCATACACTGCTGGTTGGAGTGCAAACTGGTGCAGCCACTATGGAAAGCAGTATGGAGTATCCTCAGAAAATTAAGAATAGAATTACCATATGATCCAGCTATTCCACTGCTGGGTATTTATGCAAAGAACTTGAAAACACAAATGCATAAAGATTCTTGTACCCCTATGTTCACTGCAGCATTATTCATAACAGCCAAGACTTGGAAGCAACCTAGGTACCCATCAAGGGACAAATGGATAAAGAAGATGTGGTATTTATACACAATGGAGTACTACTCAGCCATAAAAAATGATGAAATCTTGCCATTTGTAACAACGTGGATGGACCTTGAGGGTATTATGCTAAGTGAAATAAGTCAGAGGGAGAAAGTCAAATACCATACCATCTCACTCATAAGTAGAAGATAAAAACAATGATGGGCAAACACATAGCAACAGAGATTGGATTGGTGGTTACCACAGTGGAAAGGAGGAAGGGGGGAAGGGGGAGGGCAAAAGGAGGGCTTAGGCACACACGTGTGGTGACGGACTATAATTAGTTTTTGGGTGGTGAATATGATGTAATCTATGCAGAATTTGAAATGTAATTACGATGTCCATCTGAAAGCTATGTCATGTTATTATCCAATTTTAGTGCAATAAAAAATAAAAATTAAAAAAATAAAATATAAAATATAAAAAGGATAGCACACTATGACTAAACGAATTCATCCCAAAAATGAAAACATCCAAAAATCAATTAATGTAAAGCACCATGTGAGTATAGTAAATAAAAAAAAAAAATGAACATCTGAATAGGTGCAGAAAAAGCATTTGACACAATCCAACACTTTCATTATATAAATGCTCAACAAAGTGGGAGTGTAAAGTAACTTCCTCAATCTGATAAAGGGCATCTACAAAAAACCACAGCTAACGTCATACTTAATGGTGAAAGACTGAATGTTTTCCCTCTTTAAGATCAGGAACAAGGCAAAGATGTCTACTTTTGCCACTTTTATTCAAATTGTACTGGAATTTATGGCCAGAGAAATTTGGCAAGAACAAGAAATAAAGGCATCTAGTTGGGAAAGAAAGAAGTAAATCCATCTCTCCTTATATATAATAAAAGCTTGCATATAGAAATTCCTAAGAAATTCATTTGAAAACTAGTAGGACTAAAGTTTCTAATTTTCATAGAATATGTAAAAAATTGCTAAACCCACAAAATAATTTTTGAAGCCAAATTTATTTCAGTGGCCTTGGTTTTTAAGAGTTCAAACTGCAAAATTCAGATTTGAACTTAAGATCATTTCCTCAAACAATATTTATATATAGAAGAGATATATATTTAATGACCTTATAAATAAACATATCCTTTTTTTCCCCTTCTTCTTCTCCCCAAAGCCCTCCCGTACATAGTCATACATTCTAGTTGTAGGTCCTTCTAGTTCTGCTGTGTGGGACACCGCCTCAGCATATGACTTGATGAGCAGTTGTAGGTCCGCACCCAGGATCCAAACCTGCGAAAACCCTGGGCCACCAAAGTGGAGCACAGGGACTTAACCACTTGACCACAGGGCTGGCCCTTAAACTTTTGCCACAATTAAAGCCTGAAGAGTTAAAAAGTCAGACATCATAGAAAAATATAAGTCACAATAGTTGGATAAATTTGGTAGCTCCCAGTGATTGTGTGCATATGCCCAATGCAAAATCTAGATGAAAAGTAATCTCAACAAATCCAAAAAGTCAGTCATAATAGGGTTTAAAAAAAAATTTTGCCTCAATGCCAAACATGTAGATGTTTGTAAACAGTTGATTGACTGATTTTCCTTCCATATGTCTTTAATTCATGTGACCATAAGACTGTCTACTGCATTGTATGATACATTTTAATGGCAAACGCAGTATACCGAGAGATTTGAAATCCAGGACTATAAGCCTGACTCTACCTAGTCTAAAGGTAGAACTTTTAAAGTGTCACTTATAACTTCATGTTAACTTCAACTGAATGAGGGTAATGAATGTTCTTTGCCTGTACCAAAGTAATGGAAAATGGTCATGTATGAACTCTTTAGATGTCATTGAGAAAGATCCTTATATATTCAAGGTAAAAAAGATTAATCAGAGCAGTTCCACTTGGCTTTAGAAGTGTCCATTCTATTTTTACAGTGTCTCTGTCATTCACTTTTTTTCTGAGAAAATGACAGAATTACTGCCTCTTACGGCTTTAGACCATAGCAGACTACAAAAATTATCTTTATTTATTGCATTCTATATGTACTTATTTGTACTCAGCCTTGTCCATAAAGGACAAAAGATGCCTCATTTCATCATAATAACTACCAATTTTTGAGACCTGATTACCTGCCAGAAACTTGAAAAACCTTGTTTCTAATCCTTAGCAGAACCATATGAGATAAGTAATATTTCCATTTTACAGATCAGAGAATTGGAGTGTGTAAGTATTAAGGAAGTTTTCAAGTCAGACTGAAGTTAATTACAAGGTAGGGTGAGAGATTAATAAGGCAGAAGCTTAACATATCTATGCAACATCTTAAATTTTCAGGGAAGGCAAGTCGTGTTGTTAAGATTAACTGTCTTTGTAGGCCCATCGTTTCACTATGAATAAATGTGTTGTGAGTCTGGACCTCCTGAATTTTATAGTGGCCATGCTTTATGAGCAAATGGCTGGGCACTGGGACCCAACCAACACCCATCTTATAAGAAGACTTTCTCTGTCTGCTATATGAGTATATGCCTAAGTGAGTAATCCAAGTAAAGTTGAAAAGCAAGTAAAGGCTATGATGTCAAGGAGACCTGGAATCGAATGCCACCATTGCTTGTCTTCTGACTTGGACCAGCTGCTTAACCACTTTGAATCTGGAAAATAGGAATAATAATAATTCTTACGTGCTATTATTGTGAAGACCTGAAACATAATAAGTGCTCTATATAACACAGCGAGCGTAGACAGCCAGCCCAATATCCTGCTTCCCCTGCCTCTGTTGATCAGCATTTAAATGAGAAAAATAATTATTTTATGTGCTGACAGGATTTGGAATTCTTTAAATGTATTCCCTATCTTTATAATCTTACCAATTTTAGTGACTATGGCCAAAAAAAAAGCCAACAAACTTCTTTCATTCAAAATGATAGTTGCTAATTTTCTTGATTTGTGCTTTTAGAAAATATATTCTCTTCACATAACATAGTTATGAATCTCTATTAAGTGTCAGAAAATACCCTTTACACCAGGAATACAGGAGAATAAAGTAATTATAGTCTCTGCCCTTATGGAGTAGGAAAAGGTATACATTCATATACTTCATTCACCAAATAGTTTTTGAACACCTGCATTGAAGATACAGTGAAAAACAAAGCATATAAACATCCCTGCTCTCATGAAGCCTACATTTTAGTGTATGAGATAGAAAATGAACAGGAAATGAGAATGAATATCCTGGCTTCTGATGTCCTGATTCTCCCCACTCTTGCTGCTTCTTTTCACCATTATAGGCACCAGAAGTTGGAAAGGAGAATGTGGCATGGGTCGTTTTTTTCCTTCTGTATCAGCCCTTCCTAGGAAAAGGACTATTTTTGCAACACTGTCTAAGACGTTATGTGCTTTAACTCCTCCATGCTTGGAAAAAATCTCTCTCTTCTGTTTCTCTCTCTCTTTTTCACACACACACACACTCACGTACATGACCATGCATGCACGTATCAGAAGATATATATGAACTACGCCTTTGCATTCCTGCTCCAACTATTGTAATCTCATTTTCTACCTCCCCTATGCATACCCTGTCAGACACATGCTTAAGTCTGGCTAATGAGAAAGGTATGTAATATTATCAGATATTACTCCATTATTTCAATGAAAACACTGTGTGTGAGAACAATTTCAAAATAATTGCCTTCGCTCTCTTCCAACAAGATTTTTCACTTTAAATTTCCTTGTATGCGGAATTTCTGAAGCTGGCTTTTTATAATTAAAATGTAATAAATGTTATAAAATAAAATTTCAGAGTGTGCTAAAGTGTATTAAAAGAGCTAGCATATTTAGATGGAAGAGATGGTCAGGAAAGATTTTTGGAAAAAGACATGAAAGTGAACCTAAAAGGTGAGGGGGAGTTCAGTGAAGAGCATGTGTGTATGTGAGTGAGGGTGGAGAAGACGTATTAGGCGCAGTTAACGGTGTGTACACAGACATGAAAGGAAGTGGTCGATTATGTTACAGAAATTGAACGAAATACCACATAACTGGAACAAAGTAAACCAAACGGAAAGTGGTACAACATAAAGCTAGAAAGATAAGCAGGAGACAGAGCAAATAGGACCTTTAAGAACCTGTAAGGATCTGGAGGATGCTTGATAAAAAAGAAAAAAAAAAAAAAAAGAGAGAGAGTTACAGAAGAGTTTATGATTCCGTATCATTTTTTCTGAATTCTTTTAGATTATTTAAATATTCTTTAGTATCTTGTTTTTGTTTCTTACCTTTTGACAATCTTTTGCATCACATTTGTAGTGGTTGCTCTAGGAATTATAATATACTTACCTAACTTTCACAGACTACTTAGTAAATATTTTACCACTTAAGTAAAATGAGGAAGCCTTCCAATCATGTAGGTGCCTTTACCCTTTCCACTTTTTGGTATGGTTGCTGTATGTGTTATATTACGTGGACTGAAAATCTCATCAGTTATATATATAGTATCTTATATTATATATTATATTATATATAATATGCTGTATTATTATTTAATATATATCTTATTATAAATATATTATATATATTTTTTCAATAGTCATACATATTTTAGAGAATTTAGAGGAGAAGTTTATTGTATTTGACCGGGTATTTACCATCTTCTTTTATTCCTGAAATTCCAAGATACCTTTTTTAATCCTTTCCCATAAACCTGATGAATTTCCTTTAGCAGTTCTTATCGCAACAAATTGTCTTAGTTTTTTCATCTGAGATTGTCATTATTAGATTCTTATTTCTGAAGGACATAATTGTTGAATACAAAATTTCAGGTTGACAGTTCTTTTCCTTCAGCACCTTAACAATGTTGTTCGATTGTTTCCTGACCTCAAAGGATTCTAATGAAAAATGGCAGCAATTAGAAATTTTGGTCCCAATGTATAATTATGCAATGTGTCATTTTTCTCTGTGGCTGCCATATATATAGTTTTGATTATGATGTGTATGTATAGCAGTTTGATTATGATGTGTATAGACATGGTTTTATGCATATATGTTGATGTTTGAAGGTTTCCTGTGCTGCTTGAATCTGCAAATTTATATCTTTCATGAAATTTGGAAAGATTTCAGTCATTATTTCTTCAAATTTTTTTGCACTAATCTCTTTCTCCTCTCCTTTGAGACTCTAATGACATGTATGTTAGAGCTTATGATGTTGTCCCACAGGTCTCTGAGATTCTATTTATTTGTATGCTAGTTTTTTTTCTTTCTCTTCTTGAGATTGGATAATTTCTAATTGCTTCATTTTCAAGCTTACAAATTCTCTTCTCTGTCATCTCCATTCAGCTATTTAGTCCATTCATTAAAATTTTAATTTTAGTTATTGTATTTTTTAATTCTTAAATTTATATTTGCTTCTTTTTTTATAGTTTCTATTTTTCTGCTGAGAACGTCCATTAATTTCAAGAGTGTTTACCTTTGTCTCATGGAGCATAGTTATTAGCTTTAATGTCTGATAATTCTAAGATGTTTTTCCATGGGTTCAGTTCCCAAAGCCTTTGCTATGCTTCTTTGTGCTCATTCTACACATTTGTAGCTAGTGGGTGAACCAATGCTTTTGTCAGTTCTTTCACAGACTTTGGGGATTCCCCTTCTCTGGTTCTCCCTTCCTCAAGATTTCTGCCACACTCTCTGAAACCTAGCAGTCCCTTTTCTCAGTTTTGGCCAGAAACATGTTTTATTCTAAGAATTTTAACCTCTTGTATGTAATATTGTTCTGTGCAATTAGGGTAACCCTCAGGGTAAGAAGGGAATAAAAAGAGAGAAAAAAATAATGTGGTTTTCTTCTATATTCTTTGGACTTTAGGATTTCACTTTCTAGGTTTTTCTATCTAGAGAGATGGGTTTTCTCTTGGAGTTTTAGGTTTTGCTGCTGTAGCAGTGCAGCTCTGTGACTGAGACTAAAATTAGGGCAAGATAGGGATAGAACAGAGAGAGAGAAAAAAATGAGAATTTTCCCCACCCTCTCCAGCTCACAGAGTCCCTTTTTATGATCACTTAGGCAGAAACAGAGGGTTTCTCTAAGAGCTATTTCTCTGTGCATTCTGCAACTGGGCCGCCTTTGGGTCAGAGTCAAAGTGTAAAAGACGGAAAATAAATCTTACTGCTTACTGTTTATTCCTTACTACTTACTGGTATAGACTATTCTCCAAGTATTGACTTCCTTCCACAGTTCACCAGCACTATTTGCTTTTCAGAGTCCCTGTGGAGTTTTTTTCCATTCTGATTAGAGTTTTAATTATATTGAGTGGATGAGATAGGCTGTAGTAGGTTTAAAGCAACCTAACATCATCTGATTTCTCTTTTAGAGAGGATATTAAGTAGAGATATAAAGTAAGCAATGAGCTGTAGAATTCTGAAGCCCAGAATAGAAGAATGAACTTGAGATATAGTTGATCATAGACTTTCAACTCTCTTACTTCCTTTCAAAAGAGAAAGCAAACATATCTTGTCCATATTGTTTTGGGGCAATGTGTGAATATAAAATGTGGAGAACTATCTTAGAAGTAAGTAATTAAAGCAAAACTTGAAGGAAACTTACATTAACCTAAATTTTCTTTACCCATCTGAATATTTCATTAAGATTTCTATGCAAAAAATGGAAAACTGGAGAAATAACTAGGAAGAAGTCCCTTTAAAGTTGGAAAATTTCACGTAATTGTTGAGCTGTGCCAGCAAAGTAATTAAAAAGAATCTATGTATAGCTACTTTACAAACAGCTCCCTAAATAACATTACATCACACAGATGTAAATAAAATGTCGACTTTTATCACTTTGCCTTAAAGAAGGAAACATGGATGGTTAAATCAAATAGCTTACTGTAATTTTGTCTGCCCAGCCATAAACATCCTGAACTATTACTGTGCTGATGCGTTTACTGGCACTGACCACACTAATTTTCTCTACCAGTCTTTGCCCAGTGGATTTCTCCATTGAAGCAAGTGTTTGATTTCTAGCTTGATAACACCATATACTCAAGCATGTTTGAAGAATTCACTTAAATTTTGAGGTCACTTCGAGGAGTAAAGTACACTATTAAAAATTATGAGATGATTCAAGCATATTTTCAGTAATATATTCCTACTGTTCTTCACCACTGAATGAGAAAGAATAATGAAATACTCTTTGAACAAAGACTATTAGAAATTAATATAATCATGAGTAAGATAAAAAAATAAGACAATGATACAAAGAGACAGTTTAACATTCTCAGCATTAGTTTGTATGGATTTTCTTTATATCCATTAAATATATGCAAAATATGAGAAGATGTTTAATATATTCTTTTCATTGCATACAGATAGATGGGAAACTGCCTTGTGAAGATAGCTGCCAAGTTAATTATTTTGAATTTTCGCTTTCATTGCATAGCTCCCTATTCAGAGAACTAATATCTTAATGTAGCCAAAAATGTTTTACCACATTCCAACTATCTCCTTTTGGCATATTTCAAGTGACTATGAGTTCCTCATCCAATTATGACTTCAAAGACAGGACCTGTATCTAATTCACCTAACACAGTAGACAATAAATATGATACTTTTCTATTTTTCCTCAATCTTATCAAAACCTTTCAGGTCAAGTTCAAATATGGTATACTTCAAGATATTTTTGTTGCATCCTTAATGTTTGTATATTCACCTTGGGATTTCATTTATTCTTATATTTTGTCTAATTTATTGCAGTACACTTTGTATCACTGGGGAGGTTGTAAGCTCCTTGTTGTTGAGAACACCATCGTCTGCTTTTTTGCACATCCCAAAGTGTATAGTGTAGGGTGGTGTACCTAGTGGATATTAAGCAAATACTTGGTAAATTTAAATTTAACTTAAATACTTCCTTTGTACTCAGCAGATGCAAAAATATAACCACCTCAGTTGTGTGATTAAATCTCCTTTCAGTATCTCTCCTCTGCTACTCACTCTAATTGGATTTATTCTGTTTGAAGAGACATCGTAACTCTGTAACAGATTTTGAAATCTGCTCAAAATTGCCATTCCTAAGGTAGATTTTGAAAGTAATGGGAACACCAGATATTAATATTATCCTTATTGTGTGAGAGGGTTGTCGAAGTTGAAATTAAATAGTATAGACGGAAATGAATCTTAAACTTTAAAGTGACATTTAAATATCAAGTATTGTGATTGGTATACCTACATTCTGTCCCAACAGTATGTCACTCCTTGATTTGCCCTCAAACTGGAGCCACATGAAGACTGAGATAAGACACCACATCCCTTGTAAGTGAGTGTGGGATTATTTCTTCTTACCATTCCAAGAGTGGATCACTGACACACTAATAAGCAGAAAAACAAGATTATTTTACTCAATTACCATTCATTGTCCTTTAAAACAGAGAAATATAATAGATTTTCTCTGGTTTCTGAGCAGTAGCTGGCAGAAATAGAAGTGACATTCCTGACTTTCATGATGTTATATAACTTGTAAAATTAAATCAAAATGATAGAAAAAGGGAAGAAAACAAAGTGTTTGCATTGTTCTAAAGAAATCAAGTAAGTTGGGTAAATATTTGTCAGTGTGGTGAGATATGGCAGAGTAGAGAAAAGATGTTAACTTCCAGTATATTCTAGTCAATTTCTGGCTATGAATCACTGAAGGAAAAAAAAATACTAGAGACAAGGATTAAAATAAACAGGAATGTTTTTTCTGTTGATGACAACATGTTTATAATCACCAACTAGATGAAAATACTTTCAGTAGCAGCAGACATCTGTTCACCCAAAAGTCTGTCATTTGGGGATGGGGTCAATTATGCATTGGCAAATACTGTGTCAAAATTAATCCAATTTTGTGATCTTGAAACTCCTTAAAGTACACATTTACCTTAGTGCTTCTTGTTAATATTCAACAATAATTAGAACTAACAGTAATGTCTTCAGTGACTCAAAAGTCCTAACCAACAAAGCTGTTAATCTTTAATAAAACAATTGTCCTATATATCCTTTCTAATGAAAACTCCCCAAAAATTAACTGTTGAAGTATCACGTAGTTAAAGGATTTTCCTGAAGGATTGTAGTTGACTAAGCCTATGTGGACAAGATTATTTCCTCTTTTTAAATCAATTTTTAATTTCTGTTCTTTTAAGCCTTATTTCTTTTGTTTAACCTATTTTCTTTCAGATTACGGATGTGTCATGCCCTCTTCCTCAGAGCAGTTTCATTTCCAGATTCATGTGATGATTTTCTTTACATTCAGGATCTCTACCTATTTTTTCCTGTCTGTAAAGCAGCTGTTGCACAGTAGTGCTGGCTGCTTAAAGAAAGTTGATGCTATCTTGTTGACATGATGGCAGAAAATGGGTCAATTGTGCCTTGTATGAAATGGAGCAAAGTGGCAATATATAATGCATTCGTTCTTCGTCAGTTAAGATAGTGCAACCTTAAGGAGGCGCTGAAGGTACTAGGATTAGAATAGCTTTCTAATTATCTGGTTCAATTTTTCCTCTGCAAAAGGTGTTGAGAATACGAAAGGACTGTAGTCATCAGAAAATGCTGTAAGTTGATGATTTATTCATAGATGATGTTCAAACTATCTAAATGTTAAAATTACTTTGCTGAATTAGCACAAGAATTTTGAGGAAAGTCTTTATTTGAATATAATAAATATTAGATTAGATGTGTTCATTGTTTCCATCTGTGAATATAAAAGCTAAGGATGAAAATATGTGTGCCTGGGGTTGGAAAACTGAAAAACTAACCAACCAACAAATGACTGGCTATTATTTAAAATTTATTCTAATGAAACTTCAGTCTGATCTTGTTACTTTCTCTGATTTTCCTAGTAGATTTTGAACAGATGAAGGCAGATACTATTCATTTCTATGTTTTCAAGAATTTAATGCAGTGCCATAATATCGTAAGTAGAGAGTAAATGTTTGAAGAATAAATAAATAAGTCAATGGTGTTTAGGTTTTTTTCTTTTTTTTTGAGGAAGATTAGCCCTGAGATAACATCTGCCACAAATCTTCCTCTTTTTGCTGAGGAAGACTGGCCCTGAGTTAACATCTGTGCCCATCTTCCTCCACTTTATATGTGGGACACCTGCCACAGCATGGCCCAACCAGCAGTGTGTAGTCCACACCTGGGATCCGAACTGGTGAACCCACGGCCGCCGAGGCGGAATGTGTGAACTTAACTGCTGCACCACCAGGCTGGCCCCTCAACGGAGTTTTAATCTAATGAAGACATCTCAGAGTTTTGAAGATTTCATTGGAAATGAAATTTGAGATTGAGTTTGATTATTTTGTCCCAAGGCACATCTGTGGACATTGGCTAATGTGGTGTTAGCATTAGGTTTAAGTCCAGGCTTTGACAGACATTCATGGGTAGCATTTATCTATAATTGCACATTACAAAGATTCCTTAAAGTGGACTTTTTGGATAGTTTATGGAATATAGCATTAATGTATTTTTATGCCATACCTTTATATACCATCTTAAAAGATCAATATTCACTTCCATGGAATTCTTTGAGTCATCTGCAGCAAGAAATGTCACTCTAGTTTATGTCTCAACTCCTGTGCAGTTCAGTATTGACTGGGTATTTGAGTAGCTATCTACCTATCTACCTACCTATCTGTCTATCAGGCCTCATCTGTCTCCAGAATGCCATTCTAAAATGCAGCTGAAAAGGACAATCCAAAAGGCATTTGAAAAGCTGATAATTTCTTTATGGTTTACAATGAAGTGTTTACCACATTTAATGCTCAAAGGGGAACTTGCTTTTTTTTTCCAATTTGGTACAGCTCATTGTTTCCCCATGACTAATATAATGTTGTATCTAAAGGGGAAAATAGAAGAATATTGCCAAAAAGTTAAATTAGCTTATCTGTTTTCTGCTGGGAAGACTGCCATCAATTTACACACTGGCTCCCTTATATAATAAACCATTGCAGAGCATGTATTGACATACATTTTAGTTGAGAGGTATGTGAGTATGCTTATTTAATTTAGACTCAAATGATTTCGTTTTTTCTCTTTTAATTTAAATTTTATTTTTGAGGTCTAATTATGAAAATATTTGCCTTGGGAAAAAAGAGTGTTAAATAATTATAAGCTATAAATTGCAATTTATCACAAGACTGCCGTTCAATCTAATGAGCCTGTTCTAGGTAGCCTTTGCATAAAACAAAAACAGAAATTCTATTAAAACAATTTCTTATCTTTTCTAAAATTTTAAAAATTACTGAAGACCTACTATATGAGTATTTGTCTGCTAAATTCTGGCACTGAAGAGGGAAAGAGTTAGGTAGATGATTAAGATAAGTACCTTGACTATAAAAGGAGTTTACCCCCTGCCTATAAAAGGGTGAGAGATGGCGACATGCTGACAGTTTGCTTAGTATGGACCTAATTGGAACAAAAGTAACAACGGGATATTTCTGCCACAGGTACAGAAAGGCATACTTTGTAGGGGGTTTAGGAGAACCAGGCGTAGGAAGAGCTGTCTCTGTATCTTGTCCCAGTGCACAGTTTTTAGTTCAGCAACAGTCTGGTTTGGGAGCTGTTTGTGTAAAAATAATTGTATAAACTTAAGTCGCGGAGTAGCAGAAGGCACAGATATCAAAGGACTAAATGTACTGTATCACAACGAAATCTATGTTCTCAATTATGAAGAAGGACATGGAACACTCCCAAGATATATCCCTTGACTAAAAAAAAGTTCATCAATTGGATCTAAACAATGCATTTAATTACTCTTGAAAGACAGTTTTACTGGGGACCCGACTCTAGGATAACAGTGATTTTCTCTCAGCACTTCTGCCAATCTAATTGTTCTTTCTTCATAACTGATCTCTTTTCATTTGGGCTTATTTAATCTTAGCTAATGGCTTTCTGCAGTTTTGATAGGATATATTCAGTGTGGGTTTCTAATTATTTATTTTCCATAGTATATAATGTGATTTACGTATTTATAGATTCAAATTTTTCAATGGTTTTGAAAAACTCTCAACCATTGTATCTTCTAATATTGCTTCTCCTCCAACCTTCTTTTCTTCCTTTCTTGACTGTGATTAGTTGTCTTTAGACCTTCTCAGTCTGTACTTCACATCACTTAAGGCTTGCTCTCACGTTTTGGCTCTCCTTATCCATGTGATACATTCCTGTTGATTTCTTTTGTGCTCACTTTCAGTTCAGTCATTCTCTCATTAGCTGGACTAATCTGATATTTAATCCATTCATTGAATCTAATTAATTTTAAACTTTAAGGTCTAATAACTGCTTTTTTGGGATACGTTCGCAGTTTCCACCAAATTAAGACACAGGGGATGAGTATTTGTGTCTCTGCATCAACCAGTCACTATATTTGGTGCCAACCTGGAAGGAGATGTAAGATTGGGTGACATGACTCCCTTTGACACAAGGAAATTAATGGACAAGGACAAAATGCAAGCTGTCAGTAGCCTGCACTCCCAGGAGCTAGGGGAATAAGTGCCTTGTTCCTGAAGGAGGTAATCGAGGGCACTACAGCATCCACCACAGTCCATTCCTTGTACTCCTCAGACCAAGTCATTCATTTAGTAATGTCACCTAGTATGAGAATGACTCTTCTAGGAATTTGGTTGACCCTATATCCTGAGGAAACATATGAAGAAAATTGGTAGGATAAGCGACAGCCTCTAGCTGCTATAGTTTGTCTCAAGGTTATAACCGACAGTTTTCTTCTTCCTCTGCTAACCACTCTAAATTTCTCTGACCCTTGACTACCATGTCTACTGTTTTAGGTGACTTACCTCGTTAAGCGACATAGACCTTCATCCTTGAGGGGTGTGAGTTCCTGGTCACCATGTCCTTCTCAGGTTGTAACTGCTGTAATTGTCCTTTTACCACCAAAACAGGGTGGTAAAGCAGGTTACCACCTGCTAACAGGGTATTGATAACTAAAGCCTCAGTGGACTGGCTGAGGGCCACACATGTTCTTTTCTTCACTCACTGGGTAACAAAAACCCTTCTTCCTTATGATGATCAGGGCCAGCTACTCCTGCCAAGATGGTGACGTTTTTCCTTGTCTGCTTGTCTTTGGGCATGGGCATGAAGAGTTCAAAATGACTGACTGGCAATCATAGCTTGCATTTTAATGTGACTCTTACGTTGATGAAAGCTTCACTTCTTTGGGAATCAGGGCTTCTAGACCTAAAGAGTCCAAAATTGCAGGGACAAGAGGAATAAATTCCCAAGTGGGTCAACTGGGAGTAATGGTAAGCAGTTACAATCCCATTTCAACTGCTTGGTTCCTGGATGTATGTAGTCTACCTATGGGGAAATAGCACTGAAAACAATGGGCATGGGTTAAGGGTATATATCGAATTCTAGATAGTTCCCCATTCTTGCAGGATATTCTAGGCATCACCTTCAACAGATCATTCCATCCCTCTATTAGGCTGGCAGTGGATACTGTGTTCATCTGCCAACTGCAGCATCTCCTTTGTTGTAAAGTTGTTCTCTTATTCCACGGCATTGTTATGTAGATTCTCATGTCAGTGACATTGAAGAGAATGTTCCATCATGACAAAGAATATTGGACCACTAAATACTTCATTAATGTGGTGAGTCCCTGAGTCTTGATAATCACTTTTGGGGGGGAGGGGGGGGGCTGAGGAGATTCAACCTGAGCTAACATCTGTGCCAATTTTCCTCTATTTTGTATGTGGGTTGCCATCACAGCACACCTGATGACGAGTGATGTAGATCCATGCCCAGGAACCAAAACCGGGCTGTTGAAGTGGATCTCACTGAACTTAACCACTAGGCCATGGGGCCTGCCCCTGAGTCTTGAGAATGTTTGTTTTCCACTCTTTGGAATGAATATGTTTTAAGAAGTCCTCTGATGTACTTGCCGTATTTTGCTCCTCTGGTCCAATTTATGTGATGTACAGAAGAGAGTAGAGTAATTTGATGTCCTGTCTTTGATGTAATGTCTAGGAAATCCAGGTTCCTTTGAACTATACCATAACAGAATGGGGGAGAATTAATAGCACTAGGATGAACAGTAAATATACACCATTGTTCATCCTGCATGAAAGTGACTGCTACTGATCTTAATTCCTCACAGAGATAGAAAAAAATTCGTTCCTCCAAAACCATATAGAGTACACCTATCTGTTTTTACATAGCTACCGTATCTGGCACAGTAACTGCTGTCTGAGTTGTTACTTGGTTAAGTTTGCAGTAGCCAATTGTCATAAGCCAGGATCCAGTTTTTGGGAAGAGAGGTGTATTAGAGAGGAGGCCAGATTACTGAATCAAATGGGAAAATGTTGGGGAACACTCTAGTGACCTTTGAGTCTTTATGAATTGCAATAATCTCTGCCATTCTCTCAAGGATGTCATATTGAATTTTTTTCACCTTTTTTAAATGCTATTTTTTAAATTAAGATATTATTTACATACAGTAAATTTCAACCAGTTTAAGTGTATAGTTTGATGAAATTTGGCAATTGTGTATAAGCATGTAACTAACACCGTAATCAATATATAGATCAATTTCTTCACCTTAAGTACTTCCTATACTCTTTCACTTTTGATCTCCTCATCTACTTCCAGGCCCAGAAAATCACTGGTCTTATTTCTCGCCATAGTTTTACCGTTTCTAGAATTTCAGGTAAATGGAATCATATGGCATGTATTCTTTTGTGTTTGACTTTCAATGAGCATAATGATTTTGAGATTAATTCATAGTATTGCATGTATCAGTAATTCATTTCTTCTTATCATTGGGTAGTCACCTAGTCATCAGCAGATGGTATTTGGGTTGCATCCAAGTTTTGGCTATCATGATTAATGCTGACACAAACATTCATATACACATCTTTGGTGAAGATATGGTTTTCCTTTCTCTTGGATAAATATATGGGAATGGAACTGCTGGGGACAATGATAGTTGCTGTTTGCCTTTATAAGATACTACCATACTATTTTCCAAAGTGGATGTACAATTTTACATTTGCATCAGCAATATATGAGAATTCTTGTTCCTCCTCATCCTTGCCAACATTTGCTATTGTCAATCTATTTAACTTTAGCTATTCTAGTGGATATGTAATGACAGCTCATTATGGTTTTAATTTGAATTTCTTTGAATCCTAATGATGTTGAATATCTTTTCATGTGCTTATTAGTCATTAATATATGCTCTTTTGTAAAGGATCTGTACATATATTTTACCAAATGGGTTGTTTATCTTATTGTTGAGTAATAAGAGTTCTTTGTATATTCTACACACAAGCCCTTTGTTGAATATGTATTTTTAAATACTTTTCTCCAGGTCTGTGGCTTGTCTTTTTGTTTTCTTAACTATGTTATTAAAAAAGCAAAAGCTTTTAATTATGATGAAGTTTATTTTATGAATTTCTCTTTTATAGTATGGGCTTTTCGTATCCTGTCTTAGAAATCATTGCCTAACCTAATGTTTTATTCTAGAACTATATCAGTTTTAACCTCTTACATTTAGATCTATGATCCATTTTGAGTTAATTTTTTCATATGGTCTGAAACGAGGGTTGAAGCTGACTTTTGCCATCCAGATACCCAGTTGTTCCAGCACCACTTACTGAAAAGACTATCGTTTCCCCATTGAATTTCTCTCCCAACTGTGTAGAAAATCAATAAACCATATAAGTGTGGATCTATTTCTGGACTCTATTCTCATCTCATCTATATATTCTCATCCATTAGCTTTAATGTGTATTCTTCTTTCAACTGTCTTGATTGTATCGTATAATCTTGCTCAATATACTTGTTGATTTTAGTAGCTTTTTAATAGACTCTGTGGTTTTCTCAATAAATAATCATGTTGTCTACAAATGAGCTTACTTTTTGCTTTCCAATCTGTATACCATTTATTTATTATTCTTTCTTTATTATATATTTAGGACCTCCAATATAATATCAAATAGAAGTGTTGGGAGTGGACAGCCTTGCCTTGAGTAAGATATCAGTCACAGGGATTTTTTTGATGTCCTTAGTCAAGTTAAGGAAGATCTTTGTTTTCAGTCTTCTGAGAGTTTTTCATTAAGGGCATGATGTTTTGTTAAATGCTTTTCTTTGCAAGTCTTGAAATGACCACAGAGTTTTTCTCCTTTATTTTATAAATGGGTAAATTATATTGATTCATTTTGAATGATGAACATGCCTTGCATTCCTGAGATAAACCCCACTTTGCCCCTGATATGTATATTTGGGTTAATTTTATTTATATTTGGTTAAAGACCTTTGCATCATGTTCATAAGGAGTATTGGTTTGTAGTTCTCTCTGCTTGTAAACTTTAAATTTTATTGGAATCAAGTAAAACTGACCTTATACAATGAGTTGGGAAGTATTACTTTCTCCTCTGTTTTATGAAGGATTTTGTACAGGATTGGTATTATTTCTCCTTCACATATTTAATTGAGCTGGTTGGAGATGCCTGCAGGCTAGAGTTTTATTGTGGGAAAGATTTCAATTAAAAGTTCAATATATTGGATTGGTATAGGACTATTTACATTTTCTAATTCTTGTTGGGTCAGTTGTTTTTTGTAATTTGTCCGTTTCACTTAGGTTGTCAAATTTATTCATATAAAATTTTTCATAATATTCTCTTATTATCCTTCTAATACTTGAAGGCTCTGTAGCGATGCCCCTTCTTTCAAATCATAATATTGGTACTTTGTATCTTTCCTCATTTTTATTGATCATTCTGGCTAGATTTATCATTCTTATTAATTATTTTTCAAAGGATAGTGTTCTGGTTTCATTGAATTTCTCTGATGTGTTTATGTTTTCTATTTCATTGATTCCTACTGTTTTCTTTTTAATTTTTTTACTTCTGCTTTCTTTAGGTTTAATTTTCTCTTCTGTTTCTTAAGATAGAAACTTAGAGACTTGATTTAAGATCTTTCTTCTTTTCTTATATAAGAATTTAAGCCTCTAAATTCCTACTATGTACCAAATCCCAAAAGTTGTCTTTTCATTATTATTCAAGTGAAAATATTTTCTAATTTCTCTTGTGATTTCTTGTGGGACACAGTGTTTTATTTCAAAGTATGTTCTTTCATTTAAATATATTTAGAGTTTTTCTGGTTATTTTGCTGTTATTGATTCTTAATTGAATTCTATTTGGGTCTGAGAGTATAATCTGTTTAGATTCAATATTTTAAGATTTATCGAGGCTTGTTTTTTTACCCAGAATTGTCTATCATGTTGAACATATCATGTCCACTTTAAAAGAATATGTATGCTGCCTTTCTTGGGTATGGGATTCTGTAAATATCTATTAGCTCAATGTGGTTATGAATATAGAATTGTCTATTGCTCCCTTTAATCCTGTCATATACTTCTTTATGTCTATTGAAACTCTGTTTTTCATATGTACATATTTTTGATGTCTCCCTGATAAATTGGTACTTTTATTTTTATTCAACTGCCCCTTTATGGTCATATATTTGTTCTGAAACCTATGCTATCTAATATTCAAATATTCACCTCAGCTGTCTTATACTTACTGCTTGCATGATGTATTTTGCATCCAATTACTTTTAGCTTATTAGTATCTTTAAGGTTTATATGTGTCTTTTGCTGTCTGCAAAATAGTCAATCTTTTTTTTTTGTTGCTCTCTTGCTTTTTAAAAACATTTCTTCTGTTAATCTGTGCCTTTAAATTACATTATTTAGTCTATTAACTTTTAAAAAAATTATTGATATGATTTTGCTTGAGTCTACCGTGTTATTTCTTGTTCCCTACTTATCTCTTTTGTTTCTGTTCTTCCTTTCTAGCTCCTTTTTTAGGATTATTAAAATATTTTTTAGAACCCCATTTTAGTTTTCCTTTTGCTATATTTCTTTGCCTTTTCTTATGGTTGCCTTAAAGATTTCATATTCATATTTATCTTTTCACAGCCCATTTAGATTTAGTAATGTACTACTTCATGTAAATTATAAAAATGTTACAAACTTATAGGTTCACATACCCCCTTTCTTTATAGTATAGTTGTAACACGTAATAAAACTAAGTTAATTATCAACCCAACAAAACAATGTTATAATTTCTGTTTAAACACATATAATTTATTAAAAAATAAAAAAATGGTAAATAGAGAGGTACATAGTCTTATGCATTGACACAGTTATTTACTATTTTCAATGTTCTTTATTCTTTTCTGAGAATCTGCATTTTCATCAGGTATTATTTCTCTTTAGATTAAAAAGATTTTTGTGCTTGTATAGCAGGTCTGCTGGTAATGGATTCTTTTAGTTTTCTTTTATCTGTGTATGTCTTTTGTTTGCTTTCATTTCAAAATGATATTTTTATTGGATATAGTTTTTTCCCCAGCACTTTAAACAAGCTGTTCTACTCTCTCCTGTCCTCCATGGTTTCTGATGAGCAGCCAACCACTAATCGATTTGTTGTTCTCCTGTATGTAATATATTGTTCTTCTCTTGCTGATTTTGGGATTTATTCTTCATCATTGACTTTCAACAGTTTGATTATGATATGCCTCATCGTGGACGTGTGTGTGTGAGGTTCTTTTTTGGTACTCCTTTAGCCTGTTGAATCTGCAGACTTCTGTCTTTAGTGAAATTTGGGAAACTCCTCACAATTATTTCTTCAATATATATTTTTCTGCCTGAATCTCACTCTTCTCTCCTTCTGTTATTTCAATGACGTGTATGTTTTATAGTTTGGTAATATGTACAAGATGTCTCAGGCTCTTTTCTTTTTAAATTATTTTCTTGCTGTTTTTCGACTTGGATAGTTTCTAAAGCTCTATCTTCAAATTCTCTTACTCCTTTGCCTATTGTATCCATTTAGCTGTCAAGTCTACTACGTGAATTTTATTTCAGAAATTATATTTTGCATTTCTAGAATTGCTATTATTTTATTTGTTTATTTGTTTCTTCTCTGGTGAAGCTCTCCATTCCTCTGCAGAAAATTTTGTGCATTTAAAACCTGTTTTGTTTATTGAGGATAGTTATAATAGCTGCTTTAACATCCCTTTCACTCAGTTCCAACATCTGGTCGTTTCAGGATCAGACTCGATTGATTTTATTTTGCCTTGATAGTTTGTTATATTTTCTTGGTTCCTTGTATATCAGGTAAGTTTAGAATCTATTGTTTCCACCTGAGTCCTGCTGCTGATGTGTACACAGTGTGGACTACATTTATCCCTGGGCTAAATCCAGATAGGAAGGACCTTACTGGTAGAGGCTTCCGTTTAACATTCAGTGCTTTCAGCACCTGGTTCTGAGCTTAAATTTGAGTTCTCTTTTTCCTTTATTAATGGGAGCAGGTTCTTGAAGATTTCCCTTATTTTCTTTGAACCAGAAGAAAAAGTATGATTCATGCAGGATCTAGTTGTTTTACACAGGATAACTTTTCATAATATACAGCAAAGTGTACAGTTGTAAGCAGATGGTCTTTAAGGGTTAGAAAAATAGAAGATGTGGTGAGCACCACCCAGATCCTTCTTCATGGAAGGAAGATCTTTTTTCTGCAGTTGCTCTGAGCACTGTCCACGGACAGCTTTCAACTCTCAGTCTCTCTAGTACTGCCTTAGCTATAAAGAGCTACCTTTTCCAAGGTCATGCTGTTCCCAGGATAAGGTATATCTGAACAATGTAGGAATATAAAGGCCCAGCCATTTTAGCCCTGATTGGGCAACTCTGGTGTCCGTTATAGCTGCAGAATTCTTTGTGCAATTATTCAAGTCTGTCTTTGAGCCTCCATCAAAGGTTGACATCTTCATCTGTTTAATTCTGTTTCCTTACCCTATTCCACAGTGTTAATGCCAAGGGTACTTCCTAGTAAACATATTTCACACTAAACTCTTTCTCAGGTCTGCTTCCTGGAATACTCACACTATGACGTGAGATAAACTTATTTATAGTTATAATTAAAACATTCAAGTCACTGTTTGCATCTCTTTTGTATCTAAGTATAGTAGTGATTCTGGACTTTTACTATAACATTCCAAGCATTTCCAGCATACTTTGTGGCCATTGTATAAGTTGGTAAATTTATAAATTTCTGTGGCAGTGATAACTCTCTTTTTTTCCCATTATCATTCTTATATATACTGGAGAGAATATGAAAGAGAGCGAGACAAAATAAAACAACTTTATGTAATGCAATTTTCTACATTAATAAAATTGAATCTTCAATCATGAAAATTTGAGCATTTTACTAAAATTCAACATGGCTATTCATTTCTAAATTATTCTGTGATTCTTTTATATACACTGCCTGCGTAATGTTGATTGAACAAATTCGTGGTTTTTTGTCATCTTTTCTGAAACATTATTTGAACACCTAGCTGAGTATGGAAAATTGGAAAAGCAGATGCCTTGGGGGGTGATTATTGGAGACAAATTGGATGTATGGCTAAGTCCCTGCCTTCATTCCCCAGGACCAAGGCTAGCTTACTTTTTGTCTTTAGATGTCTCACTTCTTAAATCCAGCATGCTGTGAGACTACCTTCTTATAAATAAGAAATGAAGAGTAATCTAACTCTGTATTACCTTGCTTTATGAAAATGTCTTTGCCTTAGACATGATTATTTTGATATATGAGAGCTCCTCAGGAAGGTACACTTGGAAAAACAAGAATCCTTGTACGTAGTTATGAATAAAAACCAGTGCATAACCCTTTGAATCCCAAAGCTTTAGCTTCCTGTGGCTGCATTCTGACTATAGATTGAGCTTGTTTCTAGTTATCCTGTTGTGATACTAGCTTCAGAGGAACACATTGTACCAGCACATTTTCAAATGGCTATTTTCTTTATGGAGAAACTTGGCTCTATGGAAATTTAGCATTCATCTTACTGGACAGGCTCCTTATTCTGCGTTACTATACTGGTTACCGTGGATTTAGCATTTATTACGTGCCAGGTATTATTCACCCCATTTCCTTGTCTTACTTTGATGAGAGTCATCAAAGGTAAGCATCATTATTTCTCACACCCATTTTATAGTTAAAGAAGCCTGAGGTCACACAGTTGGTAAATGAACTGCCAGAGTTTGAATCTAAGTCTGTCTGCATGTCTCTAACATTTATTAAGTGCCTATGCTGTGCCTGGCATTGTGCTCTTATATTATTTTTTATTTATTCATTAAGCGAATTCATTTATGCAACAACTCTTTACTGACCAGGAACTGTTTCAGACACTGGGGATTCAACAGTGAAAAAAGAAAAAACGTCTTTGACCTCAGGAACTTATATAAATTTAAAGAGAAAGAAAAGAGTTAATCAAATAAATATTTACTATGCCAAGTGATGATAAGTGTTATGAAGAAAAATAAAGTCAGGAGTTACAGAGTCCTCAAAACCTCCCAAAAAATCAGAAAGTACCTTTATTTCTTAAAGCTGAGACACTAAGTTAAGTACCTTGTCCAAGTTTAGTCGGAGCTTGTAAGTGACCAGTAAGGTTGGATTCTTTGCCTAATTCCTGAATCTGTGACCTTTTCAATATCATGCCCATTCTGTTTCTCATCTTGCGTCTCCCTTATTCCTTTGTGCTCCTTGCCAAGAGAGCATGAAGGTAAAGTATTTCCCCTGGGGAAGTGCAAAAGAGAGATAGGAAAGGAAGGGACAGCTCAGAACGAAAGCCGGTATGAAGAATAATTTTGTTGCATAGAGAGCTTGTTTTCAAAATGTCTCCCACTTTGCCAATGTGTTCCTCTTCCTTTGAATCCTCATGACGTCCATGACTGCTGAGGGAACTACCTACCATCTCTTTCTGTTTCCTTTTTTCTCATCCTATGCTCCTTTCTACACTATTTTGGAAAATTACAAAGTTATTCAATTTAAGGTATTAAAATGTGAAATAATTCAATAGGACACCAAGATAGACTTTTAATTTTTAGAGTTGTTTTCAGGGTTCACCATCTGAGCTGACACATGGAAGGATCCTTTCAGACATGTAGGGAAGCCATGATTTTGTCAGGAAATGTTTACTGATCTCATGAAATCACATGATAGCAGTAAAAGTGGCTTGTGTGGGAGCACTAAGGGAAGGTATTTTAACCATTTGATGAGATCAATATGTTCTTTCATGTCCTGATGCAGTTACTCCTGTCATTTCCTTGAAGAAATGCCTTTTTCTGTTCTCCACATAGTAAGTTCTTCTGTGCCTTCAAGGTCTAGCCTAGATTACATAATCCTTCTGTGTGCATCTAAACACCTTTGTTCCTAGTTCTGTTATAGAACTTTCTGCAGTGTGTTGTAAGGACTGTTTTAGATATCAGAGTTCTTATTTAAATTCATTTATACACCTATGGCTGTACTATATCTATATCTATCACCAATGTCTGGTCTAATCTATAACTTCAAAAGTAAGATAAAGTTTTGATAATGATGTAAGATCTTCCTTTCTCATTACCCACTGGCGTTTTCTTTTATTTTTAATTTATTTTTATTTTTTCATAGAGTTTTAACTTTCATTTTTAATTTTTAAAATAGCATCATTTTACATTCATATTCTTTTCTCTATAGTACACCACATTTTCTCATATTGATAGGCTTCTTCTCAGGAATTTAGTCAAATTGTTAACATTTATGGAATACTATTTGTGTTTAAAATACCATTTATAAAAAGGCTATAGATATGGTTTCCAACTTTTAATACCTTACTAATAAAATCAAGAAACTGAAAATAATCATTTCCCTAAAGGAAGGATTTGCTATTATTGTGATGGCATCTGTTTTTAGACTCATTCTTTGAAACAACAAATTATCTTTGATTGAAGTCATTATTAACAATGTGCAAATGAAAATGCCATCAATTTCTAAAATGTGTTTGAGTTTTTCTTTACTGCTCATTTGAACTCCTATTACTGATTAAAAGAGCAATCAGAGTTTGATTCTGAGTGATTTTGCAAAATCTTTATGCATGTTATAGAAACTAAATGAAAATCATAGACCCATTATTGACTCTTTTGACTAATTCTTGCTGGGACAAAATGATATTTTACAAACGTAGGCATATGGCTTTTTTAGATTTCTCATGCAATTTCAATATGTTCATAGTAGAGTTGACAATGGATTATTTTGATTGTTCTATGACTAATGAGAGGTTTCTAAGTGAGATGGCCCTAAAATAATAATACTCTTCCTTATAAATATTGATGAATTAATGTTATTACATAGTATTATGAATATTTTACTCAAATGATTATTTTAGGGAGGGTGAAAATCAGTGACTGGTTTAACTTCCCTTCAGACCCATGAGTCCTCAGCATTAGATGGTCTAATTGGCAGCTAAATTCCAAGTCACAACATATTTAGCTTGGCTTCCAGCTCTGCCAGTGCTAACTGTAAACCTGGGCAAACCTCTTAACACCTCTTTGAACTTCAGTTTCATTATCTGTAGAGTGGGTATAATACTATTTTTCTTGGGGGTGCTGTGAGAATTAAATGTGATAATAACATGTTAAAGTGTTTTCTCAAGTATAAAATGTAGTATAGGATGGGATTAAAAACATTCACCTTCTTTATTAACTCAATTAAATTAAATACATTGTGATTGACTCTCTGTTCAGTGTAAAGGGACATGATACACAGCCTAGCTGAACTATGTTCTTATTTTTCTCATGCTCTCCTGGAGCTAATCATGTTACATACATACAGATATTCAAGATCTACTTGACAGATTTTCAGACTAAATGTAGTTGTTAAGATTCTTTTTCCTGTTTAAAATTCTACTTTTATCATTTCAGAAATGTCGCCCTAAGAACACATGCTGACAGATGATTGAGGCTTCTACTCTGAAGCAGCGTAGAAAGCAAATGCATTCTTCAAGGAAAAGTAAATTAGAAATATTGGATTCATTAGAAGGCACATAAGTTTTTGTTATCTGTCTGTTAGCAAAACCTGTCCTACCTAGAGAGACTTGATTTATCAGAACTATCACATCAACAAATTCAGAAGCAGAAAATAGTAGAATGCACATTGAAGTTAAAAAAAAAAATCTTTGGCACAGAGGAAATGAAGCTGCTAACATGATCTTGATGAATAAGAAAGAATGGAAAGGATTTGGAAAACAATGGGTAGCAATGCCACCAACCTTCCTTTGGCATAATACTTTTTAAATCAAAAGCATCCATTTTAAAATAAGTGTGAAATAGTGTGCACTTCTTATTTAAGTTTACTGAGGGCAAAGCAAAGCAACATACCTAAAGTAGAGTATACTACACACACACACCCCTACCTGCAAACCAAATGCAAAACAATCCCGTCACTCTCTGGGCTCTCCTTCCTACTAAGTGTATTAAAATAAAGATGAGAATATGGAATCTAGCATGCCACTAAAGCTAGCTATGTTAAGTCACTTTTGCTTTGGTGACCACCAAAACTGGGAATTCCTCTCGGTGAGAGAGCAGTCTTAGAAACGCCCTCCGTTAAAAAACTGAATTAAAAAAAAAAAAAGTCATCAATTCAGAAGACTCGAAGAACTGGATGGAGCCACATGCTTCTTTTAATATCTCTTGTCTTGAAATATACATAGTAGTATAGTCCAACTTAAAGGAGCAAGGATATTTAATGTGTAAAGTTGGTTGATCATGATTGCTCACAGCCATTGGCAAAATAAACTGGAACATCTGGAGTCTGTCTTATTTAACCCTACTGTGGGGAGAAAAAACTGATGAAGTAAAATTCACAAAACATATTGTCAGGTTAAAGTTTGGATTATAGTTTCTAAGTAAGTTTTGATAGGACATGCACCAGGTCTCTTTCACAGTAAGATGTGGTGATCCCAGGAGGGATATTCCACACTTTAATTGGGTACAGAAGGGTCTTCCTAGAGGGTTGGTCAATCTCCTCCTGGGGGACTACCAAGTAGAACACTGAATGAAGTAAATAGGGAAAAAGTAAGCAATAGTTTGTAGATACATGGTTGACTGGGCAACAGCTCCATTCTGTTACTACAAATATGTTTATTTGAAAATCTCTGAAGTTCTATAAAGACATTGTCTCTCCTGCTTACTCTAAGACAGAGAAGTTAACAAATCATGTAGCGATATATCTACATTGCTTCACTGATTTTACTCAGCTGTTGAAATGATTGCATTAAGGGAAGTGTGGGCTGGCAAAGCTGATTGGCTCTCCGTATCCTGTGTGATTCCTTAGGATGGTGGGCAGTCCAAAAGGGAGATAGAACCTCAAAATAACACTTTATATCCCTGTTTCTTAATGCAGTGCCTAGAAAAGAGTTGATTCTCAATAAATGCTTGTTTTCACAAATTGCTGAACAAATGAAACTTTCCCTTATCAGAAAATAAAAATGGATGTAGGTGTGATCGTGCAGACATGGAGCACAGACGATGATTTGTACACACTTTACTATGAAGTATTGCTACCGGGTTTCCTTAGCGATAATGATGGAGAGATAGAATTACATTGAAATAATTCCATTTTCTCCAAACAAATGTTAAATACATATTATAAAACTAGTTAGATCTGGTTTTTCATGGTAGAAATTTACAGAAAATTTTCTAGAATTAGTAATGATTACAGTCAGAAAAACAAAAGTTATTAGATACTAGTTTTTAAAAGTGAGAAATTACTTGAGGTCATGTAGATGGAAAGATTGGTGAAATGCTTCGGAATGGAAGTATGGTTCATTAGCACATGTCTACAAAATCGGTTTGAGGTCTGCATGCATTCATATTCTGCAAAGCCATGAACACTGTTTAGATATTGAGTTACCAAACGATTTTCTCTAATCTTTGGTTTAAAAAAGCGTGTCTTACTGGCATAATATTGAAATATTTCGGGTCAAAACATTTTAGGTTGTTTTCCTTTGGAACACAAGAAAGAGGACCTAAAAATATGCAGTGGCCTGTGAATTGGGCTGAGCAAAGGGACTAGGTTTTCGTTCTTTTATTCTTTTCATCATTGCAATTCTTTTCTTAGAGAGCACATGATATATTTTCTTCATATATTAAATTTAAAAGCAGCTGACTTCTAAGAGATGTCTGTTGTGAAATTTTCGTCTGTCAGCACATTTATCTAAAACGTTTTTGCTGTTTGCTACATGGCAACATTTTCATGTGCACGTGTACAGCATTTTCATACCCTGCCACCTAATTCCCAATTTGCATGATAACAACATCATAATAGCATAAAAGACATATTAAGAAAAAATAACTTGAACTGTTTATGACTTCAAAATTGAAGAGGTGCTATAAAGGCGCTGTTGACTGGAAACAGCTCTATTATTCCCTTTAGGCAGGGTTGTAATGAAGGCTCAATGGCTTATAAATACTAGAGCTTTCTTTATCCAATGAGAGCAGGTTGCTTTTCTTTTCTTCTTAACAATATCCCCTGTGACCAGTTGCACAGCCTTCAGAAAGTGGTAGGAAATTTTCAGTCCTTTAGAAGGTTATACAAGTCCTGTTAGCTGTGGGGCATCTATCCCAGCAGTAGGAGGACGTTCCAGAGAGGTCTATGCATCCACTTTCGACACCACTCTGATGATTCCCATATACTAACACATATTCTCAAAGCACATTTTGTGCACGTAGATTTTTTTCCCGACGCCTCGCAGCTGGGCCGTGATATTTTCTTGCTCATGGGACTTCTCCTTTTGCCACTGTAAAATTCTCAGCCAATGCCTGTGGTCTACTCGTTTAGCTCCAGTACTTTTTCTGGTGAGAGGATATTGCTTATTATGCATCAAGAGGAATCGGAGGAGAGTGTTTTTCTTTCTGATGCTCTTTGAGCCTTGAAGGTGGTATCTCTGTTGATAAGAACAACAGAAGCAGAGTAAAGCTCACATCATCCTTTCCAGCGCATACAATTAGATGCTCAAGTAGTATGAGCCTTCTGAGACAATCCTTGACATCCTAATGTTGACAAAGGCCATGAAGATAGGAAGACTTGGAGATCTGATTCTCTAGGAAGCCTTCTTGCACCTCTATCTAATTGAGATGGCGTGCTTTGAATGCAGATTTCTGTATTCTCTCCCTGAATCACTAAATCAGCATTCCTGCTGTTGGAGCCCTGATATGGAGCATCCTAAGCAATCTTGTTAAGCACACTAAAGTTTGAGAAGAACTTGTCTGAGACTCAGGTCAGGTTATAGCTGCTGTCAATATCACCTGAGATAGTTACGAGGATCTCGGCCATCTGCATGGAACAGCAGAGCAGCTAAGTAAGTTTTAATTCCTATTTCTCTCCGGGCAGCTGATCCAGGGACGCTAGGTTGGCCTACCTAAAAACAATCTTAATGGGAGCCAATCATAGGAATTATGTATTATTTAATACCATAAAGCCCGATAAAAGTTTTCATGGTTTGATGCTTGTCAGCGTAATTTTATTGTTTTTTTTTATGTCAGTCCTTACTTATGTTCACAAATGCTGAGTGTTAATAGTTTGTTCCTCTTACGGCATGGCCACTTGTGTAGAACGACAACAAAACAAGATTGAGTTTAAAGACTATAGTAAACTACTTTACCTCCCTTTCAGCTTCAATCTGTGAGTGAGGAGAATCCTGGCAATGAGAGAATCAGGTTCTCTAACTATATCATGTGAGACAAAAATATTTTATGTATTTGTACTACAAATATTTGTTATCCAGAAATTTATAGCTCATAGTATTTTCTTGTAAATATTGCCTCTCTAGGAAGACACTAATATTATTTCACTACACTTTCAAAATATCCTGCTGATCATCAGGGAATACATATTATACTAAATTGTATACTAAGTTGTCTTTTTTTTTCTTTTTTTGCTGAGGAAGATTAGCCCTGAGCTAACATCTGTGCCAGTCTTCCTCCACTTTATATGTGGGTCCCTGCAACAGCATGGCCAATGAGTAGTGTAAGTCCATGCCTGTGATCTGAACCCATGAACCCGGGCTGCTGAAGTGGAGCATGCCAAACCTAGCCACTGTGCCATGGGGCCAACCCCCTAAGATGTCTTTATCATCTTGGTAAATAGTTCCTTTTGTACGAAGGGCCTTTGTCATCTTTTATGATGTGTTAAATTCAAGATTTCCTTTTTACATTGTGGGTGCCACTGAACATTGTTTAATAAACCCTGATAATTTAAATGTGTGCTCTTAGGGCACATGTCGTACATTTTAGATGGGTTGTTACATAATTTTAAAATATAGCTTTTATGTAGATGAATAAATTCCTTGGATTTATATAATATTGGTTTAGAGTCTGCTCCATCAATTTTACTTTTTTTTTTCCACAACTGTATGTTTTACGAATTTTTAATTTAGAAGCTTTATTTTTAGAAGCCAGTGTTGGATGATCTTGCACTATGCAAAATAAAGGTAATTTTCTTTGCAATGTCTATCTTTTGAATGTATAAAATCAAACCTCAGTTATGTTAGTAAAATCTTTCAGCATATATGACAATTATAGTAAACTATACAAAGTTTTTCTTTGGAATGATAGGGGATATTTCCTTTCTTGTGAGTAGTTCTCTTGTATATTAAGTGATGACGGGGGCTAGGTGTTTTTGTAAGTTGATTTCCAATACTCATATGCTCATGTTTTGGGGTTGCTTATAAAGAGGACCTCATGGTATGCATATATCTATTCATTCACTCATTCAAAAAACACATCAAGAAAAGTTACTTTATGCTGAGCATAATGCTGAGTAGTGAGGATTCAAAGAAGGAAAATACTTGTTTTGCCGTATGTGTGTCTTTGTTTATTTATACTCATTTTCTACCATGCACATGCATGTTTTATACTACCTTTGGTTAATTTTAAAACTTTAAAAATTATCAATCTCAAGCATATTTAATGTTATGCTCCTTGAATTATGAATGTCACTTCTAAGACTCTTTCCTAAGGAAACAGAAGTTTTTATCATTTAGAGTCTAGTCAAGAAAAGGGAAACTAATGTATTTAAAATAAAGAGAATTTAATATAGTCTATTAGTTACAAAGATGTTGGAAAAGATGAGGAGCAAAAAGGAGAAAATGAGGGCTGAATGAACAAAAGAAAGAAGGGATGAGATCTAGAGACAGGATGCTGAGCAAGTCCCTGGCCAAACCCACTAGCCCACAGCTGTTGCTGTGCTGTTGAAGATACTGACACAGTTGAGTCTATGTTTGCTAAAGAGATACTTCCTCATCCAAGGCTATAGCCGTCAAAAACCTATTACTCTGCTCACCACAAATAAGGTTCAGCAATAACCGGCAACTGCCACATTATTGGAAATAGAATCATAAAGCTTCTCTCTTACTTTCTCTTAAGATTCCCCACCAGACTCCCCTATTGGCAGACAGGAAGTCAACAGCCAAAGGAACCTGGGAAATGTAGTTTCATACCCCCAGACTTAACAGTCCAGAACAAGATGGGTGGGACTGAGAGATAACAGTTAAATAAACAAACTTATGTAACAAGAATTATTTATTAGGTCAAGTAATTGAAATAAAAACACATAGTTTCAACGTGAAGAAAATAATTAAACAAAATATATGAACAACCTACAGCCAAATATTATTTAACTACAAAAGTTGTACATTAGAAGAAATTGTATTGGCAAAGGGAAATATAATTACAAGATCTAATTACAGTGAAGAGCAAAGTTCTGAGATTTATGTACAGAATCCAGTCACCTATCTTCATAATCTACAATGAACTATTCAAATTTATTAATTATTGCTGTCTTTATATAGAAGGAATAAGCTGTGTTTTATTCTTTGTATTTTTCTTAGTTTTCCAATATTTTCTGTAATGAGCAAGTGTTATATTCAGAGTTAGAAAAATCGTTTCACAAATTGCATTTAGCCAATCCCCTCTGAGACATTATGCTAAGTGTGCCACAATGGAATTACTTTCACTTCCCTCTGTGGAGCCCAAATGAGTTCTTCCCATCTTTACATTGATTGTGCTTGTCTTTTTTTCCCCTTGAAAACTAATGTTACTTTAGAATGAACACTGAGGAGAGTATTGTAAAGAGCAGCCTAAGAAGAAGAAATGGGAAATTTATCTTACCATTGAGAAAATGACAGTTCTTTTTTTTAAAGAATGTGAGGAATCAGGAAAGGAGAAGAAAAGGTCAAGAGCAAGCTTTGGGATGATCTGAGTCTTTAATTGAAATTCAAAAAGTGAGGAAACTACTGGCAAGAATTGAAAAGTAGAACCATCTGTTCAGGAAAAAAAGAAGAAAAGGAATCAGAAATTTGAGAGTGAAAAATTTAATTAGGAATATAGAAACATGGATAAATATCCCCATGTGCAACAGGTGTCACAGTCCCTTCCCTAAAGGAATGTACATTATTTGAGAATGGAAATATTTAGTCCTTAAACAGAGAATAATTCAAAAGACACTATTTGGTGAGGCCTATGTAGATTAAGAGAAGCTCAGGAAGAAACTATTATGGGTCACAGAAGTCAGAACACATCCTGTGGAAGGAGGTAGCAACTATATATGACAGAGAATTTAGACAGTTTTAATTACTGTAGTAATCAAAAGTAGCTTATTCTATCACATAAAATGTATCATATAATACTACTAAACAATTAGTATGTGTCTCTTATGCTATGTGCTATGCTAAGCACTTGAGTTGTCACCCCCATCTTAGGAGATCAGTATTGTATCGCTTTCATTTTATTATTGAGGACACTGAGGTAAAGCGAGATGAAATAACTTGACCCAGGTCACATAGGTAGTAAGTAGTGGATCAAGGATTGGAACTCAGACACGGCGACTATAGAGATTTGCTGTTACTGCCACTCTGCCCTGAAGCTTGATTAGTAGATCTGCAGGAGATGGAGAGACATTGCATAATGTAGAGCGTACAGCCTGAGTTACGTCTTAACTCAGTCACATTTTACCAACCAAATCATTTTGTCACGTATCAATTTAGAAAGGTAAGTTATACTATGATTGACAAACATCAATTTCAATCAACTAAACTTTCCTTAGTGATGAATGAAGCTTTTCTTATGACTGAAACACTTACTTTCTGTGGTGTGTTGGCCATTTCTCATGAAGAGGGAACGTTTCCCTATATTCTACTGTATCAAAAATCTGTCATCTTCTATTTAAATATTGTGGGGACCTGAGGTTGGCCACCCCAAGATATGTCTCTTTGGCATCAGGATTATTTGAGGCTGATTGCTTTTGATAAACTGGGACAGGGAAGGAGGCTCTGAGGAATGGAACTTGCCCTTCATTAGGACACATTTACATTTGTAAGGTAAATCTCTATCTGTAAAAGGTGCCTCCCTCTCTGTACCAGGAAGAAGAAAGGAGATGACCTTCTCTCTAGAAACTCTTAATCAATACCAAAGGCAAGGACTTAAATCTGCATTTTATTGTGCTAGTCTGGTAACCTCCTGTAACTGACTTCCCTCCCCTTCCCAACGTTGGCATCTCCTTAAAGATTAATCATCTTTCTTTAGGCTGGGAACCGATAGCAGCGCTCATCTGTGATCCGCGCCCCCCAGCCCAAGGCAACACACCTGCCACCCGGCGGCGTTCGCTGGGACAGCAGACCTATCTGTCTTTTCCATCGAGTTCTGTGATGACAGAGCGGCCTCGTGACTGTTGTAAAAGGGACATTTCAATCACATGTGAAACACCCTGTTTGGGGGTATATAACCACTATGTGCACCCCACTTCTTTGGTGCCCTTTCTTCCTTCGGGAAGAAAGGCCCTGGGCCATGGTTCCTCGTAAAGCTTTGTTTAATTTTCTCTTGCTATTCTGTCTCATGTGAATTTAATTCGTTCTCCGGCCAGACAAACCCACATTTGGGAAGAGGAAATGTCTTCCTCCCCTACAATATGCTCTCTTTACGACCTCTGCTTATCTTTTGGGGAATAAAAGGAATGCAGTAAAAGTGTATTTTACTTACAAGGACACACAGCATTAGCACTCGAAGTCTTAAAAGTACACATACACACACACACACTTTGTTTTTAAGTTAAAACTTCTGTTATTTCCAAAACTAGGTAAGTCAGTATACTAAAATTGTATCAGTTTTAATTTATATTCATGGTGCACTTAAAATTTCCTTTTGTTGGAAACCAAAGATTTTTAGTTAAAATTCTGAGATTTACTTCAACCAGGAAATTCCACCCATAGCTTTAAAACCTTTGTTTAAAGTGTGCCTTTTCACAGAGATCAACTTAACATCTGCTCTGGGAGCAAATGTTCTGGGAATTTACCTCGCTATTCACTGAGATACTACTAATGTCAGATGTAGTGTTATGTGCTGAGCTGTGGGTCTCCACAGTTTAGCTTATTTATTTGGCATGGTAAATATGTTCCCATTTTGCACAGTGGTAATTATGCAACTGCATCATAACTAATACCTGCATCATTAAATATTTATTGAGTTTCTTCTTTGTGCTAGGTTTTAAGAATTCAAGAAGGTATAATGTGGCTTTTCCATCTGTAAGGAACTAAAACACACACAAAAATTGCCAGAAAAATGTTTTGGTTGAAATTTGCAGAGTAGATTCCATTGCAAAAAAATTTTAAGGGATGATCCAAATTCTTTGTCTTCTTGAAATGTTGTTGAAATGAAAACAGTAGGTCAAATTTCAAAGATCTCGTTAATTCTAATTATATGCTAAGGTTTTTGTGGGCGATTAATACATATTAATTATCCTGTGTAACCTTTACAAAATTCCTGAAGTGGTTAGTTTTAGTCTTGTTTTACAGGTGAATGTGCAGGAGGGTCTTACATACGTGAAGTGACTGGACAAATGTCACACACTAACTGAATAGCAGAGGGGACATTTGAACAAAGATGATTTATCTGCAAAGTTTATTCTTTTTCCACTATATGCTTTAAAAAATTAGAAATGTTGACGGGAATGAAATTCCTTTTGTTGTGAAGAGAAGAGAGATTCTCGAGATCTAATGAAAATAAAAATCAGAGCTGAAGTAAAAGTCAGTTAACTGAAAATTCGTCTCCTAAGCTTGGGAGGGACATAGATCCAGAAATCTGAACGTTTAAATGAAAGAGAAATATTGCTGATAGAAAGTTGATGAAAAGTTTCTACTTTGAAGGTAAATGAATTAAAATATATGTGATTAATGGTAAATCAGCACATTAATTAACACATGATAACCAACACTTTAGAATACAAGATAGATTGACTATATAGTTGTGGAGAGAGGACACAAAAGAGAGGATTCTTCAGAGGAGAAATGACTAGTAACCAGGGAGAGTTAATGCGCCATTTGTTTCCATGGGAACAGAGTGAGCAAATAATAGGTAGCTCCTGTCCAGGAATTAGAACCTATATGAATTGTTTTTACTCTGATACCAATGCCTTCTCTGACAAAAAATCTACTTAGGTTTTGCCCTTACCATGATTGCTGGTACCTGTTCCCGACCTTGGCTACCTCCAGACTCCCTGAATCCTGCTGCTTCTCTCTTTGGACACTTAATCCAGCTCTGACCATCTCTGATTCCCTTGCAACAGAACTGATGTCCTAGTATATGGAACTCTGTTTTATTCCTAACTACACTGTCACAGAACTTTGGCCATGCGTTGTCCTTTAAAAGTCACGCCCCTTGCATGTCTGTAATTCACTGCAACATCTCTGAGCCCCTTATGTGTTGCTAAATTCAGTGCTACCTCGCTTCTTACCCAGGTCTACCTTTGACCTTGCTTCTGACTTGCTCTCCCCGGTCCTGGACCTATTTCATAATCTCTCTGATGCTATTACTCACATATTAGAATGATGCATTTTACCTTACATCCAAAATCATAACAAAAAGATATTCATTGTATGTAGAATCTGCAGTGTACAAGTCCTTTTTTAAAATACAACTCATTTGTAGGTCACCCATATATTTCTTGCTGCACAAATCAAAACCAATTAATAAATAACGTGTAGTCTCCCAAGCTGACTCAAAGTCACACACATATACTTAATCTCTAATAAAGTTAAATGACCATGCACTTGAATTGAAATTTTAGAAACCAATACAGGGAATTAAATTTTAAAAATAAATATTATAGTATCAGATACTTTTGTTCTGTTTTAAATTTATCATAAATAGTGATACTTGAGAAAAAATATTAAATAAGAGGTGTACATTAGGTTAACAGAGAGATTTAGGGGTATTTGAGCTTTCAAGCACTACATAGAAGGTGACACAGATAGGATCTTTATTTTCTAGAATTTTCCTTGAAAGTTTATGATGTCTGTTTTCCTACATGTAATGAGCCACGACCACTACCTTAAGAATATCTGACAAGTTTGGAGTCATTTAATATGATAAATAGAATAAGAGAGGAAAGGAAGGATACAGATTGGAAGGAAAAACAGTTAAGTATCAAAGACAGAGAATGTTCCTGAGAAGATTAAGTAATGATTAGAAGACAGATGAAAAAGTGAGGACATTTGCAGGTAAATTTGTCAGCAAGTTTGAAAACCACTATTTGAGGTGGAATTAACTGCATTAAGTTTAGCACTAGTGAAAGAAAAGATGGAGCCCATATTATCCACCACACAATTAGGAAAAAGAAAATCAGGCCAGAGAAGTCTTTGAATTACCCACTATTAAATTAATTAAACAAGGAGCCTATTAGACTGAAGTGACTCTGATGCTGTGGTGGCCTACCTGTAAGCAAAGCAAAATCTAAGCCTATAAAGGCCTCAAGGTTATGAAATCAAAACTCTAAGGACAACCAATCCCAAATGCCCAACTAGGCTGTAAGCTGTAGCTGATCAATAATTTCCTTTCTTTGCTTCCACACTTTCTCTGTACAAGTCTTTCCCCTGGCTCCTGTCGGCGGAGTGCTCCTAATCACTTCCAGCTTGGCACTGCCCAATTTGAATCTATTTTTGCTCAAATAAACTTTAAAAATTTTTTAATATGCTTCAGTAACACCACCAGATACTGTGACTCTTGGCCAAAGGTTTTACTAAATTTGGGAGGAATAAGAGATGAATTTGTTTGTGGTGAATTGGAACGGTTAGAGATAATTAAGGCTTACAAGCTGGAAATTTATCACAAGGAAAAATCTGTAACAAAACTTTGTGAGGCCCATGTGTAAAAGGGGCTCATCTATGTGGCTGAATGTGGTTCCAACTTACAATCAAATGCTCTTTAAAATTATAGCTTTTAAATATATGATTAAAGATATGGTGTTTGTTTTCTGTTTTATTAGCAGCAGAATTTTACTGATGAATTATTTGCCTTGTTTATGCCTTCAAGCTTAGAAAACCCATGACTGCACTCATTATTAAGGTATTCGAAGGCAAACAAGCAGATTTGCAATAGGTAACATGGAGAAGAAAGGTTTACAGGAGTACCTGTTTGTTTGCATATGTATGTGGCGCAGATAATCTCGGTTGAAAAACCTGGATTAGGTAACCCAGTAAATTTATGTAAAGGGAAAGGATAACACATATTCTAAGATGTTGAATGAGCTATTATTTATATAAAATAAAATGCAAATGATAATCCCAAATAATTACAAATAATCCCTTATAATTACAAGTAATTTAATTTGTAAAGTACTTTAGTCACTATTAATATCAATAAAAAGATGCTGCTAAGAAAATAGTAATACATTAAGTGGAAAATACATACGGAAAATCTTTGTCAGGAAATTAATTCTACATTGTAATTAATATGCCTTGCCTAGAGATATACTACAACAAACAAGATAATTGAGATGATGGTATGACTATATCATTTACTTTTAATTTTTTTATATAATTTCTAGCCTTCTATTTGTATTCTGTTTTTTCCCCTGGCCATAATTTTCAAAAGTTTATTTCCCAATATTTTTTATCGTGTATGCTTATGAACATCACCAAATCCTCTTAAAAACAATATAAATATCCATACATCTTTACTAAGTTTTATATGCAACTCATTATCAAAGAAAGAATGAGGTTAATTTAAAGAACTGACATGGAATGATTTTCAAGACATAGTGTGAAGCGGAAAAAACAAAGAAAAACAATAACCAAAAAGCAGGTGCAATATAATCCTATTTAAGGTAAAAAAAATATACCAAAGAAAGATGGCACATAACCAATGCTGAGATCTTTTCTGTGTTGCTCCTATGTCCTGAGGCTACAGAGAGGAAAAAAAAGATAGAAAACAAAAAGCTCAGACCACAAACTATAGATGGCAGGGAGAGGAGCCTAGGTCTCAGAGGCTGTGGAAGGGGTCAAGAGGAATCCACTCACTACCCACGGAGCACACAGATGATCTTGAGAGATCGTTCCGTTGTAAACATGCGGAAAATGTAAAGAAAAGCGTAGCAACTATGTAAACATACCACCATGGGAGGTGGAAGAGAGGAAGACAACTAACAGACAAACAAAATAGGCGAAGAATCCAAGCTGGAAAAAAGTCCAACACACAGAAAATTCCCCAAGAGAGCTCCCCATTAGAGAAGAATTTAATAATTATATTAAAAGAAAATATAGGAGCTCAAACACAAAATTGGAGACACAATACTGAAATGAATGAAATGTTTAAAGTGCAAAAGAAAATAAAACTGAGGACCAAAAAAGCAACGTAAAAAGTTAATAATAAATTTAAAGTGTCCAAGAACAGACCAGATACAGCTAATAAAATAATATTAATGATGTAGAAAAAAAGCTTGTTTGAATTAAAGTAAACACAAAGGAAAAAAGACACAAAGACTATAGATAATATAACAGATATGTGGAACAGTAATAATCTATCATGAGTATCCCAGAAGTAGAAAACCAAACAAATGGAACAGAAAAGAACACTGAGATGGAACAGAAGAAACCTTCCTGAATGGAATCTGCTGGTCAAGAACAAAACTTGTGTTCTGATCGTCATAGATACAGAACAATTAACACAGAGACATATACTATTTAAGCCACCAAACTTCATGAGAAGAACATGAATTCTGGAAAGGAAATAATTTTTTTAAGAAGAAGAAGAAAAAATCAAGCCAGTCTCAGACTCTTCCACCACATTCAACGTCAAAAGACAATTAAGCAAACCTACACAATTCTGAAAAGAAGAAAATGTAATGCTAGAAGCTGTGCTCATACAACCTGTCATACAAGTATAAAAGCTACAGACAGACACTCTCAAATGCAAAATCATTCAGGGAATAAAATATTCTTGAGTCCTTATGGAAAAACAAACACAAACAAAATAAAACCACCTAACAACTATATCCAAGTAATTAAGAACTAGAATCAAAGTAGAACACTCAAGAATGAGAAAACTATATTAAAAAGACCAGTGGTATATAAGAAATCACCCAAATGTAAAGAAAGACTGAACACCCATGATCACAAATCATGATTAGAAAAATAAGGGGCTGGCCCCGTGTCCGAGTGGTTAAGTTCGCGCGCTCCGCTGCAGGCGGCCCAGTGTTCGTTGGTTCGAATCCTGGGTGCGAACATGGCACTGCTCATCAAACCACGCTGAGGCAGCGTCCCACATACCACAAGTAGAAGAACCCACAACGAAGAATATACAACTACGTACCGGGGGGGCTTTGGGGAGAAAAAGGAAAAAATAAAATCTTTAAAAAAAAAAAAAGAAAAATAAGAGTGGCTGGCTCCAATCAGCTCTTGTAGTACGTAATTAGCGCAGGTTCTGGGCCCACCGGGCCGCACTGTCCATTTCCTAGCATTAACGTCCTGCAGGCAGGCCTGCGTTCTGGTCTCATAGTGATAGCTGTGCTTCTGCTCCTAGCCCCAGTGACTTTCTGAAAATTTTGGAAAATGAATAATACAAAGATGGATTGAAGAATAATTTTTTAAAAGTCTCTAATGGTGGAGTATAATCAGTATTTAAATTAAGCCATTTGACTTTAAATAACGCCTATTTTCAGTTATTCAAATTTAAACCAGTTTTGTGACTTAATCTATTGGCAACAATATGATTAGATGATTTCTTTTTGAATTACTCATTGACTTCCATTATAAAAAGGATAAGAATTGAATGCTCTCTGGAAAATCATAGCCAAAAATACATTCAATGCAGGCATCGTGTTGGTTGAAAATAGGGAAAAAGTATACTTTCTTTCAGAAAACCAAAAGCAGAAAAGTATCCAGAGAAAGGCCAATACTAATTAGATGAAATTGACAGATGTGAAGAAATTAAATAATCAAATAAAATCTAAATATGAAGGAACGAGTTTGCCTCATTTTGAACACGTAAATAAATTTATAAGGGGAAATTAATTTTTTTGATTATTTTATTTTTACTTTTCTGTCAAGTGGTTTTCTTCACCACAAGCAAACTGACTAAAATGCACTTCCTTACATGATTCAAAGACTGAATAGGGAAAAGAGGACAAACAATTCCCAAAGATGGAGGTTTGGGAATTTTCAACCAAGAATATGAAAACTTTCTGGATTATATGCCTGTTGGATACTATCCCGGTGGCTAGCTAACTTCTCCTGACTGTAAGGTCAAGGTGTTTAATGACTCAGCAATGATGGTAAAATATCCCTTTCTAACACTTTCTCTCTGAGAGAGAAGATATAAATTTGTAAAGGAATGTTTTGACTTAAACCTTTTTTTGATAAATATTATCCTCTTGCTTCCTGTTATTGAATAAGATTACATAAATAAAGAATAATATGATTCATTCTATTCTTTGAGCCCAGCTCTTTGTACTAGTTTCCTGGGATGTTCAGACAATGTTAGGATTCTGGGGGTAACAACACATACATCTCTGACTCTCCAGGGATTTATTGTCCCTGCTCCATGTCAGTCAAACCAGACAGCTGCCAACTCCTTTCTTGATGTGGTTTTCCAGTCTTTCATTCATTCATCACATATTTATTAGGTGGCCACTATGTATCAGGCATTATTCTAGGTGCTAGTCATAAAGCAACGAACCATACAGACAAATTCCTTGCCTCCAGGAAGTTTTCATTCTGCTAGAGTAGACAGACATGACAGCAGTGTTACTAAGCATTCTTTTCCCACTGCGATAACATTATTGCCTTTGGGCTAGACCAGGTTTCTCAACCTCAGCACTAATCACATGTCGGGCTAGATATTTCTTTCTTGTGAGGGGCTGTCCTGTACACTGTAGGATATTTAGCAGCATCTCTGACCTCTACTTACTGGATTCCAGCAGCATCCCAGAGTTGTGATAACCAGAAATGTTCCCAGACATTGTCAAAAGTGCAGCCTCTGAGAGGCAAAATCACCCTGAGTCCAGAATCACTGGCTGAGTAACTCACTGGAGCTTCCCTTCAAAATTTTCCCAGTGTTATCCTACCTCATTGCTGTGTCAGCATCTACTCTTAGCTGATGCTCCTTTTTATATTTGTTCTAGGCAAATGTAGCCACTTTCCAAGTCTACAGTTTTGCAGGCTGAAAGTATTTCACACCTGGGAGTAGATGCTGACCTAGCAGAAATAATTTCAAAAATTTCTGGCAAAGTAACTGTTTTGTTTCAAAGTTACATATATTTCACCTGCATTCTGAGTGTGGATGCCACATATTGATAATCCATTGCTTTCTCTAATTGATCCATGGCGTGGTTGCTGAGATTTTTGTGTGTGCTTCACAATGTTCTTGCTAAGTGCACGACTTTCCATAGGACTATTTCTTGGCATATATCTAAATATACTGGCAACTTAACCCAAGCCAAACTACAAATTGTTCACCATATACAGACATATTGGTCTTTGTTGTGTGAGAACGGCTCCCTCTCCTTACTGGCTTAAAACGGATCAAATCACTGAGAAAACTAACTGTAACATTCATCAGAAACTAGAGTCTACATCTCTCTTTGTGGCTTATTTGACATTGGGCTGGCATAGAGGAGCACTGACCTGCCCTGTGATGGAAAATTTTCGTATTCAGATTTTTCTCTAATTCTGTGGCAAATTTTGGAGACCTGGTTCTGTACACACATCTAAACTAAATAATCCTGATTTTAATTGTAGCCTTTTGCATCCTCCTTTTGTTGTCCTAGGGAGAATAGTTATTGGCAGTGCTTAAATTTCCATTGCCAATAGGAAAAAAGAAATGTAAGTCTATTCTTCTATTACAGACAATAGCCAAGGATATATTTATAGTCTGTCAAAAACAATCTGAGCTCCTCTGCAATGCTACTCAATTTAAACCTAGCACTAAATGATATTTACACCTGTGTCACCCTTGGTTGTCTCTCCCCTGGCTTCGTGCAATCAATTGTGCATGCTTTTCATTTGTGGGCATGTTGTGGCACAGGTTCCAAGGGCTCGCATGCCCGTGCCGAATACAGTCTAAGTTTCCTTGTACCCCTTTTCTTATTGAAGACAATTGCTGAATGAGAGATCTATTCTCTAGGAGCCAGACTGGCTGAAATCGTTTTTTGAGTGGCCACCACAATGGTGGTAGAAGCAAGGTGACCTGAGAGTGTTACTTACACACACACACACACGCACACACACACTCTTCCATCTGCCACATGGTTGATTCTGCCTATACAGCAGTATTTTAACCCTCTTGTTGAATCTGGTACTTGGTTCAAATGCTCCCTTGACCTATATGATTAGAGTCTTATGTCTAATATGAAAACCTTCCTTTTGAGAATTCTGTCACTATTTTGTAAAATTCACAACTTGAGAATTTTTTTTTTTTAACAGAGGAATTTTCAAGGAAATGATTAAGAAGACCATACAGCCCAGGGAGGTCTGACTGAGATATACTTTAACCTAAACTGAATGGTCTCTTCTAAGTGCTCCAGAACATGTTAGTTTTGACAAAATTTCAAGGAAAAGATGCGTAACTCCTGGTTGTACTCTGATCAGTGGTCCCTGACTAATGATCATGAAATTTTCTTCCTATTTCCTCTCTCATCTGTAGTATACAACGTCTAACAGCTCTTTCTTTTAGCCACAGCAAAAACAGGCATGTAGCCTAAAGGAAAATAACTACTAGGCAACAACAGATTTTAATGGCTGTCTAGTCTGAAATACAGTTTACTCTAAAATATTAAAATCGCAGCCATGAATCCCCTTTGAGTTCCTGAAGGTCTTTCTGCACTTTGCCAGCCCCCTTATCCTGAAATACATGAAAATAACAAAAGAATGACAAATCTAAACTGCAGATGTTTTTTCCCTTTCTCTCATTTCATTCATTTTTAATGCAGATAATGGGATCTTTGGGACTTAGAGCCATATTTGACAGCTTTTTCATGTTTATTTGGACTGTGAGTTATGCTACAATTTGGATTTGAAGCATTCTTTCCAAGAATAAGTCATTTGTAATCCATGTATTTTTTAGTGGCTAAGATGTGAATAAGCAGGTTTTATTGTTTCGTTCTTGTGACTTACACTCTTCTATATGGATATACGTTTTTTAACCAAAGACTCTGTTTTCTTCTGATTTTAGTCAAAAATAGTCAGCTATATTTCTGTTTTTAGTGCAGCACCGCTGAAGAATGTTATGGCAAACAAAGGAACTAACAAAATGGAATCCCACTGTTTATTTTAAAAAATAAAAATTCTTCAAGTACATAAATAACATATCTTGTGCATTTATGATACTAGCTCCTTCTTTAGCATTTGTCTCAGAACTACTCCCCAATATTCTACACAGTCCAGATGCACAATGAACGTCTAGTGTCTCACTGAAGGAAACAATCAATTTCATGAGCTCTTCCTGAAAGCTAAGACAAGCCTTGCCATCAAGGAAAGATGTTCTGCAGTATTATAGACTCTTAGGCTACCTCTTCTCTTGCAAAATGAATTTGATTACAGATATTTTGCTTGTAAAAAAAAACCCAAATAACTCTAGGTGACATTGTTTTCTTCAGTGTATCAGATTTTTTGAAAAAAAATCTTTGTCCCTCATTCCTATATTGCTACTAGCACTGTCTTCTTGCCCAAACAATTTCTCTGCTTGTGTGGTGAAATTTGGGATGGGAAGAGACATTGAGAGACCAAAAAAAAAAAATGCTCAGAATGATTGGTATGCTCTTCTCCTCTTTCCTTCATGGCAAAGAACACAGAGTGTAGTATCCCCTCTAACATAGAAGCCAGCTTGAAAGTTTGTTTTAAAATCATCATCTTTCCTAGTCTAGAGAACTCAGGAGGTATTTCTTTTTCCCTTCCTCTTTGTGATTGCTTTCTATGCAATGGATACCGTGCTAAGTATTGAGGTAGCAAGGCATTTTGTTGATATGTGAAATCCATTCCCTCTTTCTCCTGACGTGTTCAAGTCCTGAGGAATTTTAAAAATCTGCTACTTTACTGAAAAATCCAGTCCAAATTGATCAATTCTTTCTCTGAGATCTTATATAGCCTCATACATATTTTGGTAAACCACTTATTGGCACTTAATACATTAAATGGAGAGCTCTCAGAGAGCAAGAACCATACCTTATACTATTATAGCCATTCTGGTATTCATTTTCATATCCAAAAATGCATGAAAAATTCTAGTCTCAGATCTGTTAACAATCAGCTCTTTAACTTTAAATTTACCCTGATGTCAGTTTCTCCATAAATAAGTAAACAAATAAATGAATGGAATATGCAGATTCCTGCTGTAATATAGCAAAGAGGTCATCAAATTATTTCTACTCTGTGTTGTAAGAGCTGACCATACATCATCCACTAATTATATCAAACAAAGAAAATCCTGGATGGATAGATGGATAGAATTTTCTCAGTTAAAAATTTGTCTTCTTTTTACTTGGAGTTTAAAATGAAGGCATCTGCTACCATTTGTCCCCCACTGAGTGCTAGTAGATTACTACATGAATGAAAAAATAGCCAATTAATTTAAAAATTTGAAATAACCAATAATTCATAATTCAATTGCTTGAACGTTTTGGTAATCATGAGTGTTTATAAGTTTATTGTATTATTAAGACATGGTGTCAGATAGAACTGATTTTCTTTACTCTAAATTCTTCCACTTACTATGTAAAAGGGGTAACACACTTAGAATCTCTTAACCTCTGTAAAATTAAGAAACAATGTTCCCACCTCCATTTTGTATTGGAACTGGCACATAGTAATTTATATGTGCATAGAAATGCATTAGAAAAAATAGGACAGACTAGAGTACTTGGATCAACTCACTGGCTAAAGACAATTTAAATAACTCCAAAAAATTTTCTAAGAGCATAAAAGAAGGCTATGATTGAATAGACTACAGCAGACCAAGGTGGCCACTAAAAACAATGCAAAAAACCAGGTAAAATGCACTTTAAGATCTGTTTGAAGTCATCCAGAGCTATTGAGATAACAACATCAAGAGACCAAGATCCTGGAGAAGTGGAAGCCGTAAAGAGAAGAAACCAACTGTCTGTCATAGTTTATCCTACAGAGAATTTGCCAACTTTTGGTGCTGGGTGAGAAGCTGAAAAATCAGGCAAAGCGTGGCTCACTGGCAAGAACCAGAGGAGCGAACAGAGCATTGACAGCCCAACAGTGTTGGAGTACAAAAGTGCCAAGGCAGGAAGGATTTGTGAGGCCAACATCCAGGAGAGAAGGGAGGTGCTGAAAAGTGAGCCAAATCCTCTCTTTTTCGCCCCTTGTAGCATTTACTGAAGTCTTAAGGTGTTTGGGGAAAGAGATTAAGAAACTAAAAGAATACTTGAAAATCTAAAGAGTTATCATCAGTTTCTTGGTGAAGAGGAGACAAAAATGAGAGTTCTTGACCAGCAAAGAAGGGAGCCTTTAGTAAACACTCACAAACTGTTGACATCTCTGAGAGCTAAACCAAGGAGCTGTGGCCAAACAGAAGTACAGAATGTTTCCTCAAAACAGCACCACCTCCTCAGATCAGCTCATTCCCTAATTGAATAAAGTGATCTGCTCCCTCACAGGCTGCCTAAGAAAGCACAGAATCAATTCTATCTGAAAGAAGATTACTCAATGGCTCTAAATGTTTCATGTGCCATATCCAGCACTTGATTAAAAAGAATTAAAACTAAGCATACAAAAGAAAAAATAAAAGGAGCTAGAAAACCAACAATACCAACAAAGCACAGAAGATTCTGGTGTTGTAGTTGTGAGACTAGACTTACATCTCTGGTTAATATGCCCAAGAACAAAGATAACAACAGGAAGAATTTCATCAGAGAACTGTGATCTAATAGAATAGAAACAAATGGAAACTCTTGACCAAAAAAACGACAATAATGGGAACTAATGACTCAACAGAAGAAGTTACTCACAGACTGGACAAAACTGAATGGGTGATTAAAATAATAATGACTAAATTAATAGGCGAGTAAAAATAATCTGGCTTAAAGAAGGCGAAGAATGTATGTGAAAAGTACAGAAGAAAGTGTAAGAGACATATGGAACCCAGTGAAGACAACTAAAACACATGTAGTAGGTGTCATGGAAGGGAAGAGGAGATAGAGGCAGAACCAATATTTTAAGAGACAATGGTTGAGAACTTCCCTATCTCTCAGAAACTCTCAAGTTATGCAAACAAGAAGTATTATGAATACAAAGCAAGTTAAATATGGAGAAATTCATACCTAAGCATACCCCAGTGAAACTTGGAAACAGAAGACAGAGGAAAAATCTTGGAAGCAGAGAAGTAAAAAGACACTGAGACTGAGAACTGACTTTTAGACAGAAACAAAAGAAGTGGTAATACAATGGAATGACATCTTCAAAGAAATAAAAGAAAATAACTGCCCTAATAGAATTCTATAGCAAGTGAAAGTATTCTTTAAAAAAAAGGTGACATAAATATATTCCCATTTGAACAAAACCTAAAGAAATTATTGTCAGCAGATCTACACTTCAAAAAAAAAAAAAAAACTAAAGAGGAATTCCTTACACAGAAATGTGATTGATTACAGTTGGAAGCTAAGAAATGCATGAGGGAATGAAGGTTGTATTAAAACTAATTATATGGATAGATACTGATTGTACAAAATGATAATATTCATGTATTGGGACACAAAAAATACATGTGGAGTTAAAACATATGACAAAATAACACAATAAAAGGAAGGGAAATAAATAGAGTAAGTGTATTTTAAGTTGTATTTTCAGGTAAGACGTAAAGGAATAATTTATTTCTGACTGTAATAAGTCAAAGGTACATATTGTAACCACTGAAATCATTGTAAAGAATGTATAACTAACAAGCTAATTAAAAGAAAATAGATCAATAATGAAATAATTAATTCACAACAAGGACAGAAGAAATATAAAATGGGTGGAACAAATAGAAAGAAACAGTAAAAGCTAAATATAAAAACAAATACGTCCATTTAAAAATACATTTAGTATAAATGGACACAATGCTATAATTAAAATAGGGCAGTAAGAGTGATTAAAAAATACTCAGATTTACTGACAAAGACACTTTAAATAAGGTGACACAGAAAGGTTGAAAGTAAAAGGTTGGGAAAAGATTTACCATGCAAAAAGAAAGCTGATCTGTCAGAAATAGAAACAAAGTAGACACAATGACAGGAAATATAACAAGAGATAATTAGCAGAACTTCATAATGATACAAGGGTCACTGTACTAGAAAGATATAAGTGTTGTTACATTTGCATGAAACTAACAGCAGTGATTCAAAATATATAAGATAAATATTAACAGAGTTACACCAGAAACAACAAATCTAAAATCACAGTGGAGACTCTAACAGACTTCTCCCGATAATTAACAGTACAAGCAGACAAAAAAACGATCAGTAAGTATATGGACTATATAAACCTTGTAATAAACGCAATTGCTGAGTTGACATGAATAGATCACTGCCTCCAACAATGACAGAATACATGCCATTTTCAAGCGCATATGGAATAGGTATATACTCAATTTTGGAAAATGTTTCATGTGTATTTGAAATATTTGTATATTTAATTATCATTTGGAAACTAAGTAATGCAGTTCAAAAGACTTCATAAGCCAATAAAGAAATAGTAATGAAAGTTAGAAAATATTTTACACTAATTAATAAAAGAAATATCACATGTGAGTCTGTTGGATGTAATTAAATTTGTGCTTAAGGAAAAATTCATATCATAAAATTTATATATCCAAAGAATGTTTATAAGTAACCATTATATTTAACTATCCCTACAGAAAGTTTAAAAAGATGAATAAAATACATTCAAGAAAAGTAGAAGGAAGAAAATATTAAGTGAAAAATTATGAAATAGAAAATAAATGTATAATGAAAAATCAATAAAAGCAGTTGATCTTTGAAATATAAAATTGGCCTACCTATGGTAAGACTGATCAAGAAGACAGAGAGAGAGTGAGAAGGCACAAATCAGCTTTACTAGTAGCAAAAAAAAGCATCAACAAAGATCCCACAGATATTGAAAATAAAATAAGTATACAATGAATGATATTTTTCCAGTTAATTTGAAACTCTACATGGAATGAATAACCTCCTAGAAAAATAAAATACACCAAAACTGAGACAAGAAGAAATTTAAAAATCACATAGTGTTATTACATTATATTCATGAAAATCTCAGTCCATATAGCTTTATGATGAATTTTCCCAAACATTTAAGATAGACATGACACTAATCTTGTATAAAACCTTGCAGAGCAAAGAAAAATAGGAAACATTTACAAATCTATTTAAAGGTATATCATAGCCTTGTTGCCAAAATATGACAAGGATACTACAAGAAAGGAAAGAAAAACTATAGGTCAATTCCTCTGATAAAAATAGACGTGAAAATGGAAAAAATCTAAGCCAAATGTCAGCAAATCTAATTTAGCAATATATAAAAAGGATAATATTTCATGACGAAGTAGAGTTTATCCAGGAAAGAGGTTGGCATAAAGTTTAAAAGTTATTTAAGATAAGTTATCACACAGAATAAAGGAGGAAAAACATACAATTATCTGTATAGATTCAGAAAATGCATTTGATAAAATTCAAAATTCAGTACTCATTAATGATAAAACTTTTAGCAAAGCAGAAATCTAAGAAACCTCTTTACTCTGAAAATGGTTATCTATAAAAATCTGCATTGTGTCATACTTGAAGGTAAAATATTGACTATTAGGCCAAAATTGGGAGAACATAAAGATGCCTACAATAGTCGGTTCTCTTCATCATATTACTGAATGACTCAGCCTATGCAATAAGACAAGAAAAACAATTTTAAAGATTTAAAAGGAAAAAATATAACTTCAATTATTTATTAAATTGTGGAGGATTTGATTTTATACATGAAAATTCTAAAAGTGTCCATGAAGAACCTATTAGATCTGATAAGTAAACTTTTAAAAGTCACTGGATGTAAGTCAATATAAGAAATTCAGTTGATTTTCTATATATTAGCAACAATCAGAAAACTATAAAACACTATTGAAAAAAAATCAAGAAACCTAAACAAATGGAGGGATAGCACATGCTCATGGACTGAAAGCCTCACTATGGTATGTGTATCAATTTTACCCAAGTAAATCTTTATTATAGATTCCAATATGCACATGCAATTCCAAACAAAATCAGAACATATTTTATTGTGGAATTAGACAAGTTGATTCAAATTAATTCTACAATTTATACAGAAATACAAAGGATCAAGAATAGTCAAGACAATACTGAAAAAAAACAACTTTTGAAGAGTACAAAAGTTGCAGACTTGTACTACTATATATCAAGATTTATTATATAGACCCAATAATTAAGAGAGTGCTTTTATTAGCACTAACATAGACAAATAGACCAATAAAACAGAGTAGAGAGGCCAGAAATAAATCAGAATTTTTTATATATTTTTCAGCATACATAGAATGTTTCCAAAAAATGACCATATTTAGGCTACAAAGAAAGTCTCAAGAAATTTCAAAGGACAGAAATAATACAAATTAGTTTTTCTGACCATGGTGCAATTAGGCTAGAATTTCATACTTAAGAGATAATTAGAAAAACACTACATGCTACGAAATGAAAAAATTTAATACTCAAAATAGGTGAACCAAAGACGGATTCATAATAGAAATCAAAAACTTTGAGTTAAATGGTAACAAAAATGCCACATTTCAAGTTTTGGAATTCAGTTAAAATAATACTTAGAGGAAAACACATAACCTTAAATGAGTATATTAAAAAAAGTAAAAATACTTAAGATTAATCAATACACCACATATAAAAGAAAAACTATATATTTAATGGAATTAACTTATAATTTGCTTATTGCATGTTGCATATACATACACATAATATATACAATGAAAATACATAGTAAGGAAATAAAAAGGATACAAGTACATATTAATAAAATAGAAATCAACTAATTAATTAAAAGAAAAATTAATCCTTTGAAAAGAAGAATAATATTAATCAACTTTTAGTGATAGTAATCAAGAAAGAGATAAGTCCCAAATTAAAATTGGAAATAAAACAAAGGAAATTAGAATAGATGTCGTAGATTTAAAAAGATAGTGAGAGTATTTAAGAATAATTTATGCTGATAAATCTAAAAATACAGATGAAATGGATACATTATTCAGAAAAATAAAACATCAAAACTGATTAAAGAAGAAATATAAACTTGAATAATATTAAGGAAATCTAATCAAGGATAAAAAATATTCCCACCAATTTACTTCAGGATTAGATAGTTTCACTAATGAATCATATCAATAATTTGAGACTTAATTGTGATGCACACCGCCTTTTGTAGGAAACAAGAAAAGGAGGGCATAGAGAGATTACTCTAATTATATTGACAACAAATACAAACTTTGCACAAGAAGAGAAACTACAGGTTAATTCCATTCAAACACATTGACGTAAAACAAAATATTTGTAAATTAGAATCTAGGGCAGTATGTTAAAAGGGTTATATCATGATCAAGTTGGCTTCATTTTAGAAATGAAAGGATGTTTTAACTTGAAAAAATCAGTTAATATAATTCACCAGATTAACAAACTACAGGAGAAAAGCCATATGATCATTTTAATAGCTGAACAAAAACTTGTAAAAAATTCTGCAGTCATTCCTGTTAAAACTCTTAGCAAACTAGGAAGAACAAGTAGTTTTGTAATTTAAAAAAAATTGCACCATTTCATAAGATGAAATTCATTAAATTACCGTTCCACATTATTTCTCAAAGAACATCATGACATCCAGGCATTTTTCTACCTGGACAAATTTAAAAACTAGCAATCTAGCACAATCTCGTTTTAACATAAAGCATTGCTCTTTCAAGAAATTCCAATGAATTCTTGCTTGCTTTGTCAGGTTCTTGCTTCTATTTCCTCAGGATAAATGGTATAAATATCAAAGAGGGAAAATGTTCTTGTTTATTTATTTTTTTAAGTACTTATAAAAGTTCTTTTCCATTTTTTTGTTTTCTCTTTTGCATTGAATAAATCATTTCTATGCTCTTAGGGAAAAAAATAAATGAATGTTTGGCTACTGTGTCGTTATAAATCCTCAGTTTATTCTCATCTGATTTAACCTCTATTAGTGCATACATAAAGTTGTGGAAGATCCTGTCTCAGTTTCCATGTTCATATCTTAGTGCTGAGAATCATTCAAACCTGAAAGATGGTACCTTCTGAAAGAGAAATTATTGTATATCTAAAAAGATCCCATAACACTGCATATTTGGTGAAATAGGGGACATAAGTGTTCCTGTACCAGAATACATGAAGATAAAAAGTGGATGGAAACGTGGTAAATGACGTAGCAGGAAAGAAGAAGAGCAAATCTACATGACTGCACTGGAGAGTATTACATTTAGAAAAAAGTCTTTTTGCACAGAAGAATCCTAAAATTGCTCAGGAATCAAGTCAGCATGTATCATGAAAAGGAGAGGGCTGAAACAGAAAGGACGTTTGGAAGTAGGCACAGGAGCAGTTAGAACCCCAGGTCTGTACCTCCATTTTGCATAATCAGATGACTATTGATCCTGTACACTTGAAAGAGGTGAGAAGTCTATTCTCAAGAAAAACTAAAACAAAGAGATATCTGATTTGAAGACACCTGACCCAAAAAGGAGTGGAAAAGAGGTTTCATTATGAACATCCTTACGCTGAAGAGTAAGTTTCCAGTCTACTCCCCAGCTCCTGAGCACCAACAGAGACTTGTGTCTCCAAAGCTCCTACCCCATCTCCAAAGAGGAGACTCATATTCTTTTCTGGTAAAGTAAGTGTCCCAGAGAAAAGACCCACAGGTCCTTCCATTTGGATGACATGGGATGAAAAACCTTCCTAGCACCTCTGTCACTACAATGAAGCTCGATGGTTTACACAGAGCCTTATGCATCAAGAAGTTCTTAGTACCTTACTCTTAAATGTGAGTAAACAAAGATCACCAGATATTTGAAGAAAACCTCCACCATGGATAGCAGAAAATAAAGTAAATAGAGAAAGGAAAAGATAATGCATAGAGAGATGTCCAGAAAATAAAATTAATGTTCTGAGAGATATAATAGAAAATACAGGATTCATGAAAGAAGGACAAAGAAACAGGAAAAAGAAAGAGAAAATTATCAAAGAAATATCTAAGAAAATTATCCATACAGCCACACATGCCTCTCCAGAAAAAAGAAAGGCCCATCTAAAGTTTATCAAAATGGATGCAAACAAAAGACCCACAGCAAGGTATATAATCACGAAATTTTAGAACCCCACGGACTTAGAGAAACTCCTAAAAGCTTCCAGAGAAAAAAAGCAAATTAATACATATATTTTGAAAATCGCAAACAAAAAAATATATGAAATAATAAGGTCAATGGATTCCTCACAGCAAAATTGGAAGCAATGTCAAAATTCTGAGTGACTATGAGTTTCAACCAAGATTCAAATACTAAGTCTCTAAAATTTTACCCCTTTTTTCATTACTTTTCAGGGAGCTAGTGTAGGTTTTGTTTTAAACAGTACACTAAGAAAGAAGAGAAAAGACGAGAATCAACTCAGAGGAGAGATGAAGAAAATTCCCTGCATGATGGGGAAGGGAAAGCCCATAGTGATACCTATGCTGAAAGCCAAGAGAATAGTTAATCAAGACAGGAGCAGGAGAGTGGGAGGGTGCAATAGTGTGATGTACAAGAGATGTATATATATATTCCATCATTCAGATGATCAAAATATATTTCTTTTTTTTTGTGAGGAAGATTGTCGCTGAGCAAACATCTGTGCCAATCTTCCTCTGTTTTATGTAGGATGCTGCCACGGTGTGGCTTGACGAGTGATGCTGGGTCTGCATCCTTGATCCGAATCTGCAAACCCCAGGCCACTGAGGTGGAGCACGCAAACTTAACCACTATGCCACCAGGCGGGCCCCAAAGTATATTTCTCATATATATTTGGTCTTCATCCACAGTTCCTCGATCAAATTCCTGAAACCCTTGGAATTTCCTGAGTGATAAGAGCAATGGGAGCATCTCTTTTTATAAGATTTGTTTTCTTGTCCTCAGTTCCTGAAAAATACTTCAAAGCCATAAGAGTGAAGTGAGTGTCTCGTTATCCACATAAAGCCCCTTTCCGCCATGATTAGGTTTATGTTAACGAAGATGACTTCTGGAAAGCACCTGAGGATAGGGGCTGGTTGACAGGGGAAGCAACCACAAATAGAGGGGTGGAACTTTCAGTCCTACCCCCTGATTTCCAGGCAAGGGACAGAGGCTAGAAGTTAAACCAGTCATCAATGGCCAGTGATTGAATCAGTCATGCCTGTGTAATGAAGCCTCCACAAAAACCCCAAAGAAGAGGGCATGGGAGCTTCCAGCGTTAGGGAAACAAAACTCTTTTGTGTGCCACCATGCGGGTCCCCAAGCTCTACAAGACAGAAGCTCCTTTGTTCGGGATGTCACCCTATTTATCTCTTCATCTGGCTGTTCATTCATATCCCTTAATATCCTTTATCATGAATCAGTAATGTAGTGAGTAAACGAGTCTCCTGAGTTCTGTGAGCCGTTCTAGCAATCAATCGAACCCAAGGAGGGAGTCTTGGGAACCTCTGTCTACAGTCAGTCAGTCAGAAACACAGGTAACAACCTGAGCTTACAATTGGCATCCTGGGTTGGAGGGGGTCATTGGAACCTCCAATTTGTAGCTAGCTGGTCAGTCAGGAGCATGGGTAACAACCTAGGCTTGTGATTGGTTTCTGAAGTGGAGGGTGGTCTTGTGGGACTGCACCCCTTACCTGTGGAATCTGATGGTCTCATCAGGTAAGTAGTGTCAACACCGAGTTGAACTGAGTTGAATTCTTGGACACCGTGCTGGTATCTAGAATTGTTTATTGGTGTGGGGAAGCCTACACGCCCCCCCGCCCCACCCCCAGGAATTAGGTCAAGGAACTTCAAAGAGGCCACCTAAAGGGATATCCCTAGGAGAAAGAAGAAAAATAGAATTGATAAAGTTTTGACAGACGTTTATGGAACTGTTAGAGGAGGCTGGAAAATTTATTAGAATATGCTAAGGAAACTAAACAAATGCAAAAAAAATGAAACAAACTATAATTACCTCGAGGGAAAAAAATAACCGCAGAACAAAACATGTTCTACAAGACATTCAGCAGTGAACAATATTTACAGAGACAAAATAGAGACACTGAATACTGATTTAATCAAAAGCGAGTACAACTGTGTTCAGGGGATAGGAAGAGAGGAAGAACGGAAGTCAGTGAAATTGGAACCTCACCTGCCATGTTAAGTAGTCAATTTACAATATCAAGTAATAAACAGTAAATAAATAACAGTTCAAGAATAGTATTTAGAAATTCAGACTATTTGAATTTAGTACTTTCCCAAATATAAGATATCATAAAGATGAAAAACGAAGTAGTGGTGTATGAATTGTGAATAGAGAGTGAAAATGGTAGCACTTTACTTAATGATGAGCAGTTTCTTCCTAGGATAGGTTATTTGACATATTCAAAATTATTTTAAAGCAACCTTCCAGTTCTTTTTCTTTTTTTTTTTTTTTTGAGGAAGGTTGGCCCTGAGCTGATATCTGTGCCCATCTGCCTCTATTTTATACGTGGGCTGCCTGGCACAGCATGGTTTGATAAACGATGCAAATGTCTGCACCTGAGATCCCAACCGGACAGCTCCGGGCCACCAAAGCAGAGCATGTGAACTTAACTGCTATGCCACTGGGCCAGCCCCATAACCTTCCAGTTCTTACTATCTTTGCCAACCTTTCTGCATGGAAGGATATATTACCACGCAATAAGAAATGTGTCAAATATCTCACATTCAAATAAACTCCTGAATATTTATACAGGTGAAAGAAAAATCTACAATTATTTGAGTCTAGAATTCAGCTTTGTTTTATATATATATAAACACAAATTGTTGTTTGCTTGGTTTTCATAAACACTGAGTTTTCTGGGAATGAAACTACCACGTAAATCAAGAGACGACAATACTCTTTGTGGCATTGTCCTCACCAATATAAACATGCATAGATCAGTTTATATTTTTAACTGCAACAATATTTTTAGCATTATGTATGCCATCGGAGCACTGGCCAATCATATCTAATCATTTTTTATTATAAATTACTTTTTATTTCTCATTTATATTTAGCTTAAGATCATTTACTGATAGCTTTTTAATTATACACTTGGAGAGATGATATCCCCTCTGAATTTAACTTAGGATAGTAAAGGGGGATTTGCAAAACATCTGCTGTAAATAGTGCTATGGTTCCATTAGGACTGAGCACTGCTGCAGGACAATGACAAGAAGACCACTCTTTGGTCTCCTTTCCCAACCAACCTCTGGTGTTTCAGCGACTTTCCTTCCTGCCTTGCCAGAATTGTCCTGGACTGACAGTACTAATCAAATATGGTACACTTTTCTGTTGATTCCTGAACCCTTCTTAGCCCAGCCATCCAACTATCTACTTCCAATTTGTCTGAATTAATGTATCAGATAGAACCTATTCGCCACCTTCGAGTAGAGGTCTGCCATATCATGCACTCATTATCTCCTCACAAACCTGCTCTAAGGCAATAGGATTTATTCTAAAGTAGTTCTAAGACTTAACCCTAAGAAGAGATCAAATTTCATTATTCTTTTTTCAATTCCAACATAGTCTCATTGTTTATAGAGGATACTTCTGGTAAATTACCATGATTCTCCCTTTTTCTACATAACAAACCATTTGAAACTTAGTGGCATGATACAATAATCATCTTATTTGCTTATGATTCTGTTAGTCCGCTGTGCCTTACTTCTGGTCTGGCATTCTTTCTGGTCTAGGCCAGCGTGTAATCAGTTGGTGGTTCAGCCGGAGCAAGATAGTCTAGGTTGGCCTTCTTCACACATCTGGCAGTTGACAGGGTCATTTTTCTAGTGGGTCTCAGTCGGGGCAGCTTGCCTCTGCTACACATATCTCTCATCCTCCCCTAGGGAAGTCTTCCACATATGATGGTCTCAAGTTTCCACGAAGAGAGGGAGGGAAAGACCCAATGTCCAGCCATTTTCAAACTATTGCTTATTTTACATTTATTAATGTCCTATTGACCAAATCAAGTCACAGGGCCAAAACCAGATTAAAGGATTAGAAAAATAGACTCCATCTCTTGGTGAGAGGAGCAGCAAAATATTGCAGCCATGTTTTGTTCAATATATCACGTTCCCCTGAATTCCTAAGGATTGTAGAATCCAATTATCTAATTGTCGTAATTTCCTATTTTTTAAATGTAACCTAAGTTCTTCTCACATTCACATTTAAATTCCAAATTTAGGAATTTTCCCCTTATGGCAAATAAACACACACACGAGACAACCCTCCAGAGGACCAGAGACCTGTTCTCCAGTGGATTTACGTTCTCATTTATTTCTGCCGCTTGATTAGTTGACATTTGCTAAGTCACACCTTGCTTCCTCTAGTCCAGGGTAGAAAGCCGCAATATAGAGCCAGTTTAAAACTGAATTCCCTAAATGGGTTTTTACACTTTGAGAGTTTTAGCTAACCTAGTAAAAAGTGAGGCTGCAGTTGCTGTAGGCTGACATCCATTGCTGGCATTCATATGGTCATCTAGTTAAGCACACCAGACCTCAACCACAGAAAGCTAAACATACTTGAGATGAATGTGAGTATTTTCCAAACCAGTTACACAAAGAGTTAAACAAAATATTTTTTTCAAAGTAGGTGCCTTTATGAAGATTACCAAATGCTAATTTAATAAAAAATATGCATATGGAATATATAAAAATGAATAAACACACTTTTCATATGTAACTTTTAAAATCTAACTTGTTTATGCCTGACTTAATCTTTGGACCTGACTGAAGGAAGTTTATAACTCATCCATATCCTCACCTTGAAGTCAAATACGATGCAGGATGGACAGCGCAGGCTTGGATGGCCCAGTCTTTCCTTGGGCAGCAGACTTTCTCTATGCAGCTACAAATGGTTCTTTCACACACCTAGAGTTCTAGAAAAATTAAAGGGATGGACTTAGTTGGTGCTTCTAGTCTTTTGAAGGGCAAATTAATTTTGCCATTCTTCTGAGCCTTATTTCACTATAGATGCATCATGAAATAATATGCATATTTAATAGTTTTAAAGCAAGAAATCGTCATTCAAATCAACTTGACTATATTTCCTGCATTTTAAAAGTATACCTTCGTTCTGCTTTTACAAAAACGAGGACCCGCTCTCTCCTGAAAGATGACAACCTATCATTTGAAATCTAAATCCAACCCCTAGAATTAATCTGAAGTTGTAGCCATCCAAGGGCTTGTTTTACAAGTCAGTTCAATTTACCGTCTCTTATAAACTGCTAGAGTTGGAGCAGCCACATCACATTCCCCAGATTGCAACTGTTTAATACTGAAATTTATACGAACTAAGGATTTAAAACATTTAACAGTTTCATCGTATCCAAATAAACATAGTCATGTTTAAATCATAGAATTTCAAACTCTAGTGCATATACCAATGTAATGTATAGTAACTGGTGAAATTTAATCTTTCCACTTACATCACTATTTCAAATATATCTATTGAAAGTGAAAATTATAGTCACTGTATTTAAAACATAGTCTTTGTTGTTACAAGATTTATAAGGGCATCTCAACATTTAGTTTTGACTTAATATTATCCTTAACGGGAAACTCATTAGATTATAACAGCAAGTCCGACTTTCATTACATCAAAGGAATGATGACTGTTATAAATTTTGGTATCTCTATCCTATTGGAAAAAGAATTCCTCACATAAAATTTTTGTTTTACAGATTAAAAAAAGTAAGCTATGAGATGTTTATTAAGGTTTCAGAACAAATTAGAAAATGCTTTAAGACTGACAACTTAATTCAAGACTACTTTGACTTACTTTCACACGGAGAAATTTTTACTGTGTGAAATTTCAATATTTGGTAAATTGCCAAACATGATGGACAAGGCCTCTAAATGAGATGTGGATTGTCGTTGGAACTTAAGGGTTAAAAAGAGGCAGAGAGGTCCCAATTATCATCTTTAGATGAATGAGTTCCAGCCCTGAAACTGGTTTGAGGGAAGAATCCCAAACTCATCTACATAAAAAATCCTGAACCAAGCAGAATTGGAAGAGAGTGAATCAAAGACGCATTTGCTTTGGCGATAGTTCAAAATTTTATGCAAAGGTTTGCTGGTGTCCACTAGATCTAAGGAGGAGAGGAAAATACAGTACTAATGAATATTTAGTGCTGAAAACATGAAATTTACCTTCAAGATGAGAGAGCAAACACATTTACCATTCAGATTATTTGCACCTACAGCACTTTGCCCTTAAAATGCCTCTGCCAAAATGATTTCTTTCAATAGCTGTACATGAAATTTTCATGGAAAATGAACTCAATTTTACCCTGATTACTCTTTTAAAATGCATATATATTGCTATAGTCAGTCTTGTGAAATTGGTTCCTCGTGTGCCTCATTCCATAATAACATAATCCCCTTAAGTAGCAACTCAGGAAATGAAGAACTGCATATTTTACCTTGATGTAGGTCAGGCTGACTTCACATCATGAGGAACAAGTGGAGACAGAGAAGAATAAAACTACGAGAAGTTTTGCGGCCAATAAAAAGAAAAAAGGAATAAATGTCTAGTCACACTTAGGCTATTACATCATTTGGTTAACTTCTCATTTCTCTCTTCTTCCTTGTATAAAACACGATGAACACAGTATTTGCTCTCAAGAACTTCACAGTCCAGTGACTGTGGAAGAAGGAAATATAAACTAATGGTTCCACTCAGAATATGCTAACAAAAACCAACCCCCAACTTCCAGGGGCTTAAATGTAGTCTGCACTGCTACTCTCTAGGGCAACTGTTGTCCCTGAGATGGCTTGTTATTGTAATTCCTTATCAAAATGTGCTTCCACTCTCCTCAGCAGAGGAGGGGGAAAGAGAGTTAGGCATTGGTAATTAAATGCTTCACATGAGATCACTTCCTAACACAGTTCATTGTCCATAGCAAGTCATATGGCCATGCCTACCTTCAAAGGCATGAAGGAAGAACATTCCAACCATGGGCCCAGAAGGAAAGAGTCTGTGACACAGGTGTTCACTAAAAATGTCTGTTACATTAATAATTACAAAGAAAGTACAGAAAGTCATGAAAATAGAATTTTTTAAATATTGCACAGACAGGAGCGGTATTGTTTTAGAGGACAGTCTAAAGGATTATTTTGAAGAACGTGTAGATGTTTGTCAAGTGGAAATGGCTGTCCAGGTGTGAGGAATGATGACTGAAATGGCAGGACATGAAAGGAAAAGAGGAGGCAAGATTTAATGTTCTGAGAGTTGACTTAGGAATTTATAAATTCCATGCTAAGGAACTTGGAATTTTTCTTGTAGGAAAAGGGAGGCTCTCTAGGTTTTTAAGTAGAGGAGTAAATTGATAATATTTGTCTTAAAAAGAAGTCACTCTTGTTGAAGAAGAGAGAATAGATTTGAGAAGAATGAGAATATGGGGTATTGTAGTATAGACAGGAGAAGATGTGAGTTTGAAGTACATTAGCAAAGTATTGATGTTGGAGATAAATTTGAGAGGCAGTAGGAGGTAGAAACGAACATGGCATTGATAGGCTGCTCTGTTTTGGGAACTGCACTGTGGAAAAACATAGACACAAGATCTCTACCTGTAAGTAGTTTATAACCTAGCAGAAAATCAGACATATAAAGAACAACGTTAAAATTTTATGTGTTGCAATAGGCAACACTCTTAAGAGAATGCCACAGAGCACACTGTAACCTTAGACTCTGGAGTCAGGCCAACTTCTTCTAAATTTTTACTTGATATACCCCAGGGTTATTTCTTCGCTTTCTTCTCTTTGATTTTCATATATTCACATGGAACTATTTCATACATGTCTAGCAAAGAATATATTCTTACCTGCAATGACCTGCATATCAGTTCATTCTTAACCACCCATTTCCAAAAACTCATCCTAAATGTTATTGTCATCCAGAATCACCACACTTCTGAAATAATGAATTTAATAATTCTCATTCTTTCTGACCATATCCTTGTGTGATGATATTTGAAATCTGGACACTTGATGGTGGAAGGTCAGCTGGGGGTAGAGTTAAAATAGAAACCTTCCTCAAGTCTTTAAGCTTTTATTCTGAAAGACCACTTAATTTGCGCCATATATCATTAGTGTTCTTATCAGACATGGAGACAAACATAATACAGATGGCATGACAGTATTATTCCTGGTCTTCATTCTTCTTATGTCTCTTTTCTTTGCAGTCAGCCCTGATCATTTCTTCTGTGGCTCATCATAAATAACTTCATATTACCGTGCCCTTTCTGTGCAGCAATCCGAGGAGTTTCTGAAATCTCTGCGCTGTTTTCATCTCTGCCGTTTCCAATTTCTGCTAACTAACTTAAGGAAATAAAACTTTATTATTAAGTACTAGTTGAAATAAACAAGCTATTATTTATGGCATAGAAATCCTTCATGCAGGGATCTTTATAGTAATGCTATTTAAAGCAATGGGAATTGACCTAATTACACCCTGCTTTTTTTTATGCCATTTACTTATGGTGATGTCAGTTTTTATATGACCACTTTAAATTTTAAGCCCTCAGAGGACAAGATCCCATCTATATTACTCTATCTAACATTTAGCAGAGTCTCATCCATTAGCTCATGCTGCCTTGATGTTTTAACTTTTGCTGATAAAATTGAAATTATTTGAAATTTTAGAGCAATAGGGCTAATTCATCACCAAAAATGACTTGCTGTTGAAAACAATTTTATTTACTTTATTAGATAGCTGTATTCATTGATAAACACTAAAGTCCTAAAATATTCATATAAAGAGATGCAGAAATTCCATCTAATGCTCTCAGTAATCACTAAAGCAAATTGCCTGAATTTATTTTCATCTTAAGCTCTTTTTCAGAAAAATATTTTAATATAAATATGCAATTAATCCTTGATAGTATTTTTCTTAGAAAACAAACAGTTCGTTTGTTCACAGAACCAATCTCTATATATTTGGAGGTAAAAGAGAGTTGTGCCATTGACACAGTAATGAATCCAAAATCTGATTCAAGAGAGATCTTAGAAGCCATTTCTATTATAAAGATAAAAAACTAAGGCCACAAGAGGTCAAGTGTCTTCCTCCAGATATGTCAACAAGGAGAAGCATGATTTAGTGGCAAGACCACTGGCTGGGAAATTGGAAGGCTCTAGTTTTATTTCTAGCATTGCCAAATAATTTTTATACCTTGGTTTTCTAATCTCTTGGACAAAAGAGATGAGTTGTATAATTTTTAAGTTCTTTTCCAATTTAAAAGTCCAAAATATGAAGTTAAAGCCACATTAGAATTAAAAAGAGTGGTCAATGGTTTCACTACTGAGGGCTTGGAGGATCAACATCAACCGGAAAGAAGTAAAGAATTAGACCTGGCAACAGCAAGACCAGGCAAGCCAAGAGTGGCCAACATTGGTAGGCAATCAGATAATATGAACATGGTTGATACCAAGAACAACGCATGTGAGAGAGAAATCAAGTCAAGACCTGGCAGCTGGGGCAGATCAGTACCTACAGAGTCCAGGGCATAAGAAATTCAGAGGCAGATCAACAAGAGAGCACAGAGCAGGAATTATGACAGAAAAACTCGCAGGATCTTGGGCAACCAGAGACTCTGGGTCTCAAGAAGTCTGCATAACCAGAATGGTTATATTTCAGCAACTAAATGTAGGGTTGATCCTAAGCCTAGGGCTTTGAGTCCAAGGTCAGGAGTAATCTCAGCGGGTAAACAGTCCTAAAACTACAAAGGGCGCGCCTTATGAGAAACCAGAAGGAGACGGGCAGGGAAACAAGGAAGATTCTGACACAGATGCCCCTCCAATACAATAATACAATAAAATGTATTATAATATACATTTAACATTTATGTTTTAATATAATATTTAATGTTTTTATTTATTATTAATATATATTAATACTTTTATTTTTATTTATTTATATATTATGTCCCTTGCCTTGACATCTTGTTAGAAAAGATCTGAGTCACTGAATAATAAGTGGGGATAAAAAATGGATAAAGCAGAGAGACAACTAAATTGTTCTAAATATAAAGTGAATATCAAGCTGGGGTTGATAGAATTTTACAGAGAGTGAAAGTCTTGATGACTCACGGTTATGGGGGATTTGAAAAATAGGACAAAAGGAGCTGGTACTGCCAGATGAGATGTTTGAAGAGGACTTTCCTGAGAGAGACTTTACACAAGTTGTAAAATAAAACCCTTCTAAAAGAATTTAACAAAATATCCATTTCTTATTAGTGCAATATGGGTACATAGGGCACAGGGCAAACATAAATGCTCTCCTTGTGTGTCCTGTTCCACCTGGGACTCTGAAAATATTTCTTACCTCTAGGAGAGTGGTTCTTAATTGAGGTTGATAAACAGTGGAGCCTTTGGGGAAGCATCGTTGAATTACAAACATCTCTAACCAACACTGCACAAACTCACATACACGCACTGTGTACAAACCCACCCCATATATTGACAGAGGTCCACTAGCACATTGTAATGATTCAGGTGTCCCTTTGATATTGAAAAACACTACTTTAAGAGCTACTTGCATATTTATCTCTGCTTCATAGTAATAAACATGTTTTAATATGCTCATCATAGGATTTTTTACTTGTCGTATAAAAGACTTTTATTTCTTAAGCTATCATTTGCTGTACCTCATTCCAGATAATGGAATAGAGTTCAATTCTGGTTACTGGTGAAAGGATGCTGGTAATTAAACCTTTCAGGTATGGAAAGGAGGACAGGTTCCATCCGTGCCCTTCCTGCAGGGACTTAGATCTGTGCGCACCTGAGAATTTTCTAGCTCTTGCCCAGAGCTAGGAATCCAGCTGGGAGAGATACAGCTTTCCTTAGCAAGAGGCAAATATTTTCCACTTTTCAGAAGGCATTATCGGTTCTGCTACAGATAAGGCAGGATGTAAGCCTGACCCATTGATAGCCCATCAGGAGGAATTTATCTGGAAACTTCCCCTGAGGAGGCACAATACTGCCAAAAACAACAGCTGAAATCAACACCTGAGAAGAAATAGGAAAAACTGGTTAAGCTAGTTTGAGCACTGAAATATCATCAAGTAGAAATACCATCTTCTTCAGTCAGTCCTCTTCTCTCTTCCTCCTGCTTCTTCATTGCTGAAGGATAAATGCCAGTCTAGGGAGCTTCTCTCAAGATTCTATTTCTATCTAGCACCCTTTCCCCCATCTTTAGGTACAATTTCTTTCTTTGCTTTCTCCCATCCATACACCCCTATTCCATGGTTTGCTAATGTACAATCTTCATTCTGGAAGTTTATACTGTTTTCCAAATTATCCTGTCTTATTCCATCCTTGCCTTGAATCCCCATTACCATTCCCAATAAATTATACTTTCCCTCTCCTCTGTTGACATATTTCCCTAAAAATTCTCTCAAATGGAGGACATCCTTTCTGCTATTCCCTTCTTATCTTGGTAAAAAATGGAGAGCATTTTCTATGTGTTCAATGCTGCTTTTAGATTTTAGTATTACCAGCGTTACTAGCCAGCCATTTTTCCTTTGAAATATGTCCTCATCTGTACCACTTCTTTATATCATCCTTTACTAAATTGTTTTTAGTTTACTCCCACCCAGTTGAGTGGCTACAATGTGTGAGATGTTGTGATTGACATACTGCAAAAATACTTACAATAATATAAGACAGAAGTGTAGATAAAGTACCACGGAATAACAGAGGAGGTAGACATTTCTTCTTGTTAGGATAATAAAAGAAATCTCCTGGCAAGAAGAGATAGTGAGACGAAAGTTGAGCTTGTAAAATAGAAGGGAAGAGAGGAATGCAAAGAACAAGGGAATGGTGGTTTAAAGGCTTAGTGTATGCTCCAGGACAAACGGGCAGTCCAGTTTGACAGCAGCAAATGTTGAGTTTTGAGAGATGTATGTGGAGGTGATAATGAAAGTATGTGGGATGCTGAGGTTGCTCAGGGAAAAAGGTAAAAGGAGGAAGACAGCAGACAATGGAATGCCCTTGTTCAGAAGATAATGAAACAAGGAGCCGACTTGCTTTAAATATACTCAGTTAGTTGTCTGTTTGCAAAAGTAGTTAGATAATGCATTACTTAAACTCACCTTATAGGTAAATCTCTGACACTTAGGTCACCACAGTAGTTAGGGTGCTTGAGCTTTTCAGGAACTGAGAGTCAACTCCTTGTCCAGTTCAGGTTGGTTAAGACCATAAACTCATCAACTGGGCCCATGCAGATGACCCATAAGTGACCCTTTGACATCAAGGAGCCGAAAACTCCACCCTTATTTCATGTTAACACCACCATTTTGTGAACATGTGTCCTATGAAGAGCCATGAAGGTTGACTACGCTTGTGTAGATCAGCGATTACCTGATTTCTCCTTACCTCCAATCATTGATTCCCACACTTCAGACCACCCCACCCTTTTATCCCACAAATATCCCTAATCCCCACTTTTGAGGAAGTGAATTTTAGATTTGTTCTCCCATCTCCTCACTTGGCTGCCTTGTAAATAAACCTTTTCTCTGCAGCAAACGTCATCTCCATGACCAGCAAAATTGTGCAGTGAACAAAACAACCTGGTTTGATAACAGTGAGAGAAGTTGGAATGGTCATGATCAGAGAATCAGTTGGTCATGATCAGAGGACAGTTGGAAATCAAAACTGCATGGAGGACAAGAGTGTTATCAAGAAGTCAGCTATCAAGAGAATAAAAACCTGAATTATAGACCATGAGTTTTATGATCTGAAAAGAAGTTATTAGTTTGATCCTTAAGAGGTCATTAGCTAACCCCTCTATCCCATCACATAATTATCATTTCTTTTTGGTGGTGAGAACATTTAAGATCTCCTTTCTTAGCAATTTTGAAGTTTGTAATACAGCATTGTTCACTAGAGCTACGGTGGTAACCACGTTGCAATATATAAATGTAGCAAATCAACAGCACGTTGTACACCTTAAACTTACACAGCGTTATATGTCAATAATATCTCAACAAGAAAATAATAAAATTAATTAATTAATTAATTAAAATAAAGAGATCATTAGTGAATTTCAAAAGAAGGTTCTCAGTAGAGTCAAGGGGGCATAAGTGCAATGAGTTAAGCTATGAGTTGGTAATACCTAAACTGAAGGAGTAAGTGTAGACTAATTTTTAGAAATTACTGAAAAAAGGAGATTGGGTAAAATTTTCAGGAAGTTATTGATTCAAAGAAAGGGTATTTAAGAGTTAGAGTATAAAAAACAAAATGAAACAAGACTAACATAAATTTTGTGATCTTTTTCCCGGGCCCCACCCTTTTAGTACGAAAGGACTCTTGCTTGTCCTTTAACTTCCCAACTTCTAGCTCTACAGAACCTGCATAACAGTGAAATAAGGAAATTGTAAGAAATGAAAAAGGCTAAAATAATGTATTAAATAAAGACCTGAGCCGGAGTGAAAGCTGGAAGAGACAAAAGCCTACCCAAGCAGATTTTTGAGAGTCTTTTTAAGAGCTTGAAATGGCATGTGAGTGATTTGGAGACAGTTTGTGAGGCATTGAGAATGAAACCAATAGGAAAAGAGAACTTTCAAGAAGAACTGATTTGTCTTATGAAGATACTCCTTCTTTGCAATTTCACAAAAAACAGTCAATAAAAATGTAAAAATTAGCAATTACTTTAATTAGCTAGATTAATTATTCTATAATGTCACCATAGTGGAATATGAGGTGGTTCTGCTACATGGTTTTTACACAGATGTGTATGTTGTATTCAGTTATATAATTCTGTATGGACTTAAACATGTACATGTAATTTAGTAGAGGGAGATGGAGAATGCAAGAGGGAAAGATAACTGGTGAAGTAGGCAGGGATCATAAAATCAAAGAGATAAGCAGTCAAGCCCACATGAAGGAGGAGGATTCCATCCTTTGAGATGAAAAAAAAGCTGGAAAGAAGTTCTGAGCTAGACAGCAAAGAAACTGGAGATTTTCATATAGGGAAATGGATGAAATGTCATCTATAGAAAATGAGGGGTTTGGCAGCTTCAGTAAGTGGGGAAGACTTGGACTAGGCATGTTGAATAATGTTGACAGGGAATAAAAATCTGTTTAGAATCATTGCCAAGCAGCAATCGAGATCCGATGGGAGGAGGATAAGATTCATTTCTAGAGAAGCTAATCAAATTACCATATGAATCTTTCTCACATCTATCACCATGCTGAAGGAGAAGCAGGAGAATTTAGTGGTGTAAGCTTTGCAGCAAACTGTAAGCAAGGAAATACTGACGCTAGTTGGCGATCTGCCCTTAATTATTTGTAAGTGCTTGGTTCTAAGTTTCATTAACTTTACGTACAAACTCCCACATTTTATTCTTCATGGGGTTCTGAAACTGGGTATAGTGATAGGACAAATGCAGTAAGGCAATCAAGGTTGTGGGAGTGAGAAAAGGCAAGGAGGAGTTGATACCTGAACTTGGAATTTCAGGTCCACAGCTAGATCTCCATTGTGGAGAGAAGTCTGTTGCACTGACATAATCTAAACATAAATCACTCAAACCATGGAAATTCCTGGAAACAGCATTTTCCAATCCTTAAGTATTCTAAAGATACATTATTGGCCAGAGACATTGGATACTATACATCTTTTGAATTTTTTAGTGCTGGAAAGTTGAGATTTCATGGATTACCGCCTAATGCGCCAGTAGTAAAAGTCTCCTTGTGTGACGACCACACCTTCACACTCATCTTTATGTGTTCTTCAGAGCCTAGCACAATATACTGGAAACTCAATAACCTTAATAAATAATGATTACGTTGAATTGAACTCTTATTTTCCTATGTTTTGTATGCTTTGAAGTTCAGAGTTTTACAGTTTTGCTTACATTTTTCTCTTACTTTCTTTTTAAGTTTCAAATGCTTCTTAATCAGATAGTCATGTGTCTTCAATCAAACACATCTACCTCAGACTGTTAAGAGCCTTCTAACCTTGCTCAGAAGACCTTCATTCTGATATCATCAGCTGATGAGCCACGACTCCAATATTATGTTCTTATAAAAAATTTACCTCAGATATTTGTAGTAAATGCCAGTCTTTGGGATACTGTGGAAGAGTGATACTACTACTACTACTATTAATAGTAATAATTTTGAGCCCCTTCCTCATAAGTCAAGTACAGTTGTGCGTTTTACCCATGCTAACACAGCTCAGTTTCACAACCCTATGAGGAGAGTAATATTGCTTCCATTTTATGAATGCACCCAAGGAATACTTGATATGTACGTATACTCCCAAACAGTTCAGGTTGTTTCTTTTATTCCTTCCCATTACTACTTTCCAAGTATAGCCATATCCTCATTTTTAAAAATAAACTTTAAATTTTGGAAAAATTTTAGACTTATAGAAAAGTTGTGAAGATAGTACAGAAAGTTCCCATATAACTGAGAACCAATTTCCATTACTGTTCACATCTTGTATTAGTATAGTACAACTGTCACATCTAATGAACCCATATTGATGCACTAGTTCAAATTTTCTTAATTTTTACCTAATGTTCTTCTTCTGTTCTAAGATTCCATCCAGGATTCCACATTACATTTAGTCATTGTATCTTCTTCTTCTAGGGTTCATCCAAACTGTGACAGTTTCTCAGTCTTTCCTTATGTTTTATGACCTTGACAGCTTTGAGGAGTTATTGGTCAGGTATTTTGTAGAATGTAGAATATCTTTGGGGATTTGTTGATGTTTTTCTCATGATTATACTGGGGTTGTGTATTTTTGGAAAGAAGACCACAGAGGTAAAGTGTCGTTCTTATCACATCATATTAAGGGTACCTATTTCAACATGATATATCGCTATTCATGTGGACTTTGATCACTTGGCTAATGTAGTGTGTGTCAGGCTTTTCTTCTCTAAAGTTGTTCTTTTTCTTCTTTCCCTGCTGTGCAATTTGCAATGACGTCACTATGTGCAATCTGCAGTTAAGGAGTTGAGGTTATGCTCCACCTCCTTAGCAGGAAGTATCTACAAAAGTTTTTGGAATTCTGCATGAGAGATTTGTCTATTCTCTTTTACTTATTTATTTAATCATTTATTTACATAGCATGGACTCATGGAACTTTATTTCATACTTCGGTTTATAATCCAATACCGCATTATTTGTTTTCTTGCTCAAATCATTCTAGCTTTGGTCATTGGGAACTCTTTCCATTGGCTCCTGTGCCCATTTGCCAGACTTTCATTGTGTGTTTTTCCTGTCTACCTTTTGAAGAGAGAGGGCACTTTATGTATTCTTTAAATGTTTAAATCCCTATTTGGAGGACAATTTTAGATTTTCTGTGTTTTTCTGTGTCAATAAACAACAATGCATGTAAAGTAGCACTTAAGCTGAATATTTGCCTTCATTTGATGCCTACTATAAGCATTTGAATGCTGCGTTATTTTATTTTTTTCATTTAGACCTCACAGTGTGTGTGTTTTATCAGCACATAGATACTTAATGCTTGAACCTGCAAGTCTTTGCTTGCTATATTAAAAAAGGTGTGAATCTAATAGAAAATGAACCCTAATTACATTACCTTACATAGCAAAGAAATTTGGCATTGTCTAGTACTTGTTTAAACTCCCTCCACAATATTCGTTATAATGCATCATTTAGACAAGAATTTTGAACTATGCATAATTTAAGTATAAACTATTTTATTATAATAGATCTACCCTTTGATACCACAGAATTTAATTCCAGACTATATACATTGTGGTGTGTTTGTTATATTTTGTCATCAGAAATGAAGCTGTTATTTTTGCATTTACTTTCAATTTATCAGCTTCTGATGTATTTTCAATCAAGTCTCAGATTTCAGTATATTTTTTAATTAAATTAAATGGTGGGACAAAATATTCCTTGTTAAAATAATCACAGTGTTGAAGTACAAAATATTCTGATTCTACTTTTTTGGTCATACAGTTGTTTTTGGTCACAGTATTTTGACCTTGGGAAGGTTTGTGTACATGAAACTTTGAAACAAAACAGTCAGAACATCAGCACTTTTTCATTATGTAGTATTTTCTGGAATAACATCCATTAGATTAACTTAATTCTTTACCAGTATTCCTTATAGTGCATTAAAAATCTTTTCAAGGTCAAATGGTGAGTGAGACCAAAACATCCTGACTCTTGTCATTCATTCAACAACTATTTTATGTATTCCATGTCCCAGACACAGTTACATTTGCATGGGACACAGCAACGAACAAAGCAGGAAAGGTACCTATCGTATGATGCTTACATGTTCCCTACATCAGCAGTCCAACAGAGAAATAATGCAGGCCACAAAGGTGAGCCATACATGTAATTTTGTATTTTCTGGTAGCCACGTTAAAAAAAGTTAAAAAGAAACAAGTGAAATTAATTTGAAACAAGTCCAAATATTATTGGAACATATAATCACATAGAAATTTATTGAAGACATATTTTACATCCTTTCCATTTCATACTAAATTTTTGAGATCTGTTGTGTGTTTTATACTTACGTCATTGTCAATTTAGACTAGCCACTGTTAAAATGTTCACTAGCCATGTATGTAATGGTCAACTGTACTGGTCAACACAGTTCTATACTGTAGGCACCAAAAGTCACGGATAATTTTAGGGAAAATAATTTATTCTTGGAAGATTTGAAATCAGACATCTTTTGTTCCAAATCATAATAGAATGTGAAGTACACATGTACATTTTTTAATATTTTAATAAAAAATTTTGTAAAACTTTTAGCCATTAAATATTTTTAAGAGGAGTCTGGGAGAAAACTTTTATTATAAATGTTTATAATAATTGGGCGTCATTAGCACCATTTCCAATTTATGAAGGAAATTGAGGATAACTGAATTTACTTCGTGTTCCTCACAGTCACCGTGCAGAGATGAAACTAGTTGCGCAGGCTCCAATGTGCTTTACTGATAATGGATCAGTTTGGTCTGCAGACCTATAAGCAGGTTATTTCTGCTAATAGTCCTCCCTCCCGTTCAGTTCACTATTTGTCTTCCAGGGTGTAGCGGGTTATTGCTCCTCTGTTCCTTCTGAATCACTCAGATACCCTTGCCTCCTTGGACTGTGTGCTTTACCGACTTCTTGGACAAGGTCAGGGGTTTAACGATTACTGAAACTCTTTCAGATCTTTGAAGTGTTTTGCACAATACCTAATGTTTTTCACGGAGCATCTGTTCTTTTGTGTGCGGAAGAAATCTTGGGAGGTAACGGATGGGTGAAATATTCAGGGCAAGCAGAAGAGGTGGGACAAGGACCCATAAAATGAAAACGTGGCCAAAGTGTTTTGACCATAATTTTTTTTTTTTTTTTAGGCAGAGTAGCCCTGAGCTAACATCTGCTGCCAATCCTCCTCTTTTTACTGGGGAAGACTGGCCCTGAGCTAACATCTTCCTCTACTTTATATGTGGGATGCCTGCCACAGCATCGCTTGACAAGTGTTGCGTAGGTCTGCACCTGGGATCTGAACCAGTGAACTCCAGGCCACCAAAGTAGAATGTTTGAACTTAACTGCTGCGCCTCTGGGCCGGTCCCTAATCACAATTTTTATTTTCAAAGTTTCAGTTATGGTCACTGACGTGCTTCCTTCATTGATAGCTGAGATGCCTTTAAATTGTCCTAAAACTTCCACATATGTTAGAGATCACAAGTAAAAACAGATTTCCCCTAAAATGCTCAGTAAATTTGTATATGCCTTAATAAATCATTACAAGAATAAATAAAATGAGCTTTTCCTGCTCAAAAAATATTACGTTAGTCGACAGTATTTAGAATTCACTTTGTTCAAAAGTAATATGACAATGTTATCTGTAATGGGTGTAACAAAAAACTGTTTTGCAAACAACATGCCCAACACTTCTCCCACCAAAATGTGCTAACCAACATCCATAAAATTTCTCCTCTTGGGGGCCAGCCCTGTGGCGCAGCGCTTAAGTGAGCACGTTCTGCTTCTTGGTAGCCCGGGGTTCGCCGTTTCCGATCCTGGGTGTGGACATGGCACCACTTGGCATGCCATGCTGTGGTAGGCATCCCACATGTAAAGTAGAGGAAGATGGGCACGGATGTTAGCTCAGGGCCAGGCTTCCTCAGCAAAAAGAGGAGGACTGGCAGTAGTTAGCTCAGGGCTAATCTTCCTCAAAAAAAAAAAAAATTAAAATAAATGTCTCTTCTTGCTTAACTACCTGATCAGAAGGTCAAGCAGGGTGGAGGATGGGGGAGTGGAGGTTGACAGGTGAGGCCTCTGAGAGTCCTTCTCTCTATTTCTTAGTGAACATAAGTCCTCCTAGCTGCCTTTGTGATTTTTTTTCCCTCTTTGTACTATTAGGAAATTGGCCCAAGATTTTATTTCTTCTGCTGATTACATTGAGATAAAATTGTTATATTTTATCTCTAGGCCACAAATGTAAAGTGTTAAGGGGAGGACATTCATCTCTCAAATTCATTCCTTTTCTGCTCTGAGCAAGTCAAGTTTGCTTGAATTTCATGACAGAGGATAATTATTTTTATTTTGGTCTGACTCTACCTTAATATACAACTAAATTTTTCCTGTTTACTCTTAATTTTACTTCTTGATTGATTAGACGTTTTAATTTATTAAGCAAGTATGTACTCGAAATGTAAATTTGGTTGGGAGTAGGGAGAGAGAAGACTTCAGGAAATGAGGTAGTACACACATAATAGTAAAAGGTGTGGAAAACCAAAAACAGCACAAAGGAAAGAATATATTATTCTCATCCCACTCTCATCTATGGCCTTGAATTTTTTCGAAATCAGTATAAGAGCATGGCTTGCAATTCTAGCTTTCTATAGATTCCTTTCTTCTAAACCTGGTCGTTAGTAAGCAGTAAAGGGAGTTCGAGATGCCCACGAGCAGTTTGGCATGGATAGCACGAGTAAGGCAAATGCAAATTCGGTGGGCTGAATGGTATTTTGGGAGATGAGATGAGTAAAATGTATCTGCAGGCATGATATAGTTTACAGGTAGGAGTCGCACGCAGAGGTTTTAAAGCAAAGAGTAACTTCAAAGTAACATTTTTAATAGGATACGTTTTCTGAAACTTGTACCTTGGTTTTTGATAACTAAAAAATAAGAAAAGTGGTTATATATAAGGTTAGTTTCTCTATACCTCAATATTCTGAGCTACATCTTATCTAACATTACATTTTCATTCATCTACCAAACCATCCACTGATCTATTTGTGCATTTATTTATGAAGTTTTTTTTGAAGAGTTCACAGTTGCTATATATATATATATATAAAGATGCTATTTAGAATTCCTCAGTTGATGCAATTCATTGTAATGAAATCTTCTTGCTCAGTAAATTTCTTCAACTAGGGTACTGAGATCTTCATGTTGTGCTTTGAAAGAAATCTTGAAGGAAGTAAGTGGTGGCCCTCTAGTCTAGTTTCTGCACTGCCTCCCCGGTTCACTGGGGCCTGGGCTCTAGACTCCCCTGTTATTCTTGACTCTGTCTTTTCTCATCTGTAGTGTGGAAATGTTTCCTCTACGATGAAACAAAAATTATTTACTTCCTCGAGCTCTAAAACTTCCTGCTGCTCCCTTATGTGATTTCCAAGGACTTGATCTTTAGAAGCTGTGATTTATTAAAGAGAAAGAATAAAAATATTCCTCGACCATGATCTTCTATAACATCCCTGGTAGCCAATATCAGTATGGCCATGTACTTGTTTAAAACCTTTCTCCAATTCAGAAAATATAGTATAAAATTTTCAAAGACATACATAAGTAAAAGAATCATTGACTAATGGATTTACCTCTAGCTTAAAACATAAAAGTCTACATAAAAAGTTAAAGCTCCCTAGGAATCCTTTCTTGATATTGTTCTTCTCTCTCCACTTCCAGCAGCAACCATTATGTTGAAATTTGTATCACTTATATGTATTTTTGATACATTTATTACCAATTCATATAATCCTAAACTATACAGAGTATATGTATGTATATGTATATATTTTACTTTGCATTTTATATAAATATTATATCATATTCATTATTTTACAACTTGCATTTTTTGTTTAAAGATAATTGTGACATTCATCAGTAATGACATAAATAGCTCTAGTTAATTTGTTCCTGCTGCTCTAGAGTATTTCTCTGTCTGAGAATACAGCAAACTATTTAGCCATTTCTCTATTGAGGAACATTTATATTGTCACCAATTTTGTTTTTGCTATAACAGTGTTTTTATGTGCTTTCTTGTACATGTCTCTTAAAACATATGTAAGAGTTTCTCTGAGATTTAAGCCAACAATGGGATGTGTATGTCTTCATTTTTACTATATATTGTTAGTTGGTTTCCACGTTGGTCACGCCGGTATATGCCTCCACCTGCAGGGTGAGAGGTGCCCTGACGCATGTGACTGACAACACTTTTTGGCCAAAGACACAGGCTCCATGTGTTCAGTGCCTGTTGCCATCACATCTCCTCTTGTTCTTAGTTGACCACTCCCCTGGAAGCCGGATCGATGACATTGTATTTCTCTCCCTCTACTCTCGGTGATTCATAGACCTTCTTGACTTAGGGAAAAGCACATTTGATGAAAGCTAACCTCTCACTATGAATTTACCTTATAGAAAGGAAACAGCGGTCTCCAGCAATACTCACAGCTCTTACTTCTGAAGGTAAACTGACAGTAGCTGGGCACCTGCTCATATATTCTAAATGATAAATGACTCGATGTCTAAGGATAAATGGTGGTATTCTATTTCCTAAAAGAGTATTAGCCTTGATATTGAGTTGTAAGAGCCAACAAAAAGTAAGTAATATCCTCTTTTCCCAGGAGGTGGATATGTACACATTGTATAGATATGTATACAAATATGCACAGTTAGTGCCTCTCAGCTCCAACTCCACCCTTTATCGACCCGTTTGTGATACTTAAGCTAGACCTTGGAAACATTTCTTCTTAGTTTAACTTCATTAGCTCTGTTAAACTTTGTCAGTCTAGGGCCCTGAGGCACAGTGCAGGAGAATAGGGCTCCTCTTCCTCCTTCTGGTGTGTCTTCACTTCTTCTTGCTATTGCAGCATTTGGCAGGCATGTGCGACACACAGAGCAGACATTACTGGGACTCACTCTCAAAGAGTTTCAGCATTTCCCGATGAACACCTTCCTTGAGAGTTCCATGGACACCCAGCTGACATCCAGCTGAGGGTCTTTTTGTAGGTAGTTTCCTGATGAAGACTACTGGTGCCCCCAATAGAGTGTTGGTAAGTTCAATGACACCTCCCCAGGCAGCTCACAGGCGAGCTTTTTCAGCACTCCACTGGGTAGTTTTCTGCATGCAAACCTAGCCTGTGGCTCCACAATGAACTGCCCTACCAACTGCTAAGCTGTAGCCATACTCCCTACAACGAGGGCTGAGTCTCAGCCTTGGGGATGGGGGTCCTTCTCCAAAGTCTCCTTCTTTGGTACTCTGCCTCAGTGCTCTGGGTAGGGTAGTACTTGCACCCTGTATCTGCTGCTCCTGTATTCTTTAGATTTCTCTTTATCCCTTTGGTAGCTAATCCCAAGGTAGTTAATAATCCTTTATATTAAGCATTTATTGTTCAAATTACTCTATGGTTTTTCTCTCCTGATTTGACCCTGAACACTATGGTGTTTAAGCAAATTTACACTCCATAACATCTCCTACAGTTTAATTATCTCACATAGAAAATATAATTAAGGGGGCCAGCCCAGTGGCGCTGTGGTTAAGTTCACATGTTCCACTTTTCGGTGGTCCAGGGTTCGCTGGTTCGGATCCCGGGTGCAGACATGGCACCGCTTGGCACACCATGCTATGGTAGGCGTCCCACGTATAAAGTAGAGGAAGATGGGCATGGATGTTAGCTCAGGGCCAGGCTTCCTCAGCAAAAAGAGGAGGACTGTCAGTAATTAGCTCAGGGCTAATCTTCCTCAAAAAAAAAAAAAAGAAAAAAATATAATTAATAGTTAGGGCCCTACATAAATTTATTTTTTATTATAGAATGACTCTATCAATATCCCTAAGGACCAAAGGAGATCAAATTCAATTAGCATTGATTTAAAGATTCCTACTTTCTACCATGGCATTAAGCACTTATATTATCTAACACATTAGATAATATAAATACAACACATTAGATAATATAACACATAGATAATATACTTCTGTGCCAACTGAGTATACGGTGTTTCTGTAACTTGCTCAAAGTTTTGAATGCAGCAAAGAGGTAGCTAGAAATCAAACTGAGTTTTTCTGGATACTAATCTTATACTCCCAGCCAAACTACACTTGCATACTTTCCCCACATTTCTTGTTACATTTCTATTTGGTGAGACTGGACACCAAAATGGGACAGTAACCAATTTTCCCCATAATTTTTTAGTCTTTCTGAATCATGTTTATTTTATGCCCAGTCTTCCTTTTCCTATTCATACTTTTCCTTAGAAAAATAATAGACATGAAGTTCATGTTCCTTCCAAACCTATGTGATCTAAGTGCCATTTTAAAGCAATACATTGAATGATTGATTTTGGTTCCTTGATTGCAATATTGTGATATTATTATATTGTAAACTTTTTAAGGCACTTCTCCCAAATGTTGTCTCCGACCCTGGTCATTACTATTAGTCCCTTTTCATTAGTTCATGAACATAAAATTTGTGATGAGAATTCATTATATTTAACCCCAGGACATCAATGGACTTTCATGTTGGCTGTGCACATTTGCATAATTTTTTCTGCTTTGTGATTTAGGTTATGCTAACTATGCCGTTGAACTCACATGAGAGATGTTTAATGAATTGTGGCAGCTAAGACAAGCAGTTTGACATTCACTTGTGCCCATGTTGACATGTCGATGTGTGCCGATGTTGACATGTCGATGTGTAGGACTGGTGCCCTTGTGTGAAACGTCAAGGGTAGGAGTGGGGAGTTCCTGCTGATTCGTAGGAACGGTATGAGGAGTTGCTGGCAAATTTGTTTGAAAAGAAAACATTTTTGATCAAGAATGAGGATTAGTGTTTGGTTTAAGGTTTGGCTTAGAGTTAGAGTTTTGGCCTAATTTATTATAATCCAACTTTTTGTGCTTGATAATCTAGGACAATAGTGGTTCTCTTAGCAAGAGGCAGCACAGTTTTATAAGCGTTCGAAACACTTTTTCTAGAGCTCAAGCTGCCTAGATCCAAATTTGGCCTTTGCTACTTTCTAGCTCAGTAATTTTGGTTAAGTTGCTGAAGCTTGCTGGACTTAAAGATCTTCATCAATAAGTTGGTCATAAAATACTTCATACATCCCAGGGTTATTTTTTTTGCTGATTACTCAAAACTGCTAAACATGAAAACTGCATAGAACAGTGCATATAATGAACAATATAACTATATCATTATTGTCATCATTATTAGCTACATAGAATGTATCAGAAATCAGTACATCTAGATATCTTCTGATAGACAATTTCAGTCTTATTTTACCTTAATCTAGGTTGAGGTACCTGAAGAAAATCATTACATTATTAAAGAGATAGGAGAATAAAACAACAATTTGGCCTCTGAATGTAAAGAATTTAGAAATATTTTATGAAAAGAAACAAGAGTTTATTCTGTGCATTGGCAGATATTCAGCATCAGGAACCACGTTGCAGACGGAAGATGAAGGAGGGAAATAAGGACAGAGCAGTAACCTGGCCTAGGTTTATAGAGCAGGACCAGCACATGCCAGACCACTCTTTAGAGGTAGCTATAGCATCCGAGTCTGCTTTTCTATTCTGGGCTTTGTAAAAAGCATTCGAAGAGACTACCATAGCCAGTTTAAGATCATTGAATTTCAGATCGTTCTAAGTTCTAGCAGTGACTGCCAGTGCTATTATGTTCAATGATTCCACATCCCCTCCAATGGCTCAGGCTTCCTTGTGTGGTTGGCTTGTCTATGATTCTTAACGGCAGTTAGTACAACACTGAACCTGGTGTCAGAATATCTTATTGCTTTCTTAAAAATTGTTTGCTATGATAGACATTATTTTACATATGTTTCAAATATATATGTGTATATATATATATAACGTTATATTATATATATATAACATATGATCCTGTTCTTTGTCACCTAAGAGACAAAAGAAGGAACATGTGTAACGTGTTTAATGAGGGTAAATGACACATCAGCAGGAAGTTTTTTTCAAAAAGCCACCTGGGCAAGCCTCTGTGATTCTCAGCCCCCGGGTTTACCCTGGAATAGTCACCCACCATATTTCCTCATCCCAACTCTGGCAATAAAAAATCAACAAACAAACAACATCAATATTTACTTTACCGTTCAAAAAGCAAATGCTTACTTTTTTAAATTGATTTGTTTTCCTGGAACTAATATACCCAAAGAATCTGAAGAAAGATTGATTTAAATAGGGTAATCAGAGTTGGAGGGAGGAATATTTCTATCAAGTTGTATTTTAAAAAGTCAGAAAGTGAAGTTCTGTATACGGTACAAGGTCTCTCCCCCAAACACATGTGCACACACAGACCCACACATACACACATAAACATACACACCCAGCTATTTTACATTCCTAGAAAAAAGACTGGAATGAAATCACCGAGAGAGTAACAATGCTTATCATTTGACTGTAGGATAATAGATGATTTAGATTATTTTAATTTCTAAATTATAGTTTTCTGTATTTTTATTTTTTTCTTAGTGGATAAACATTATTTTATAATGAGAAAAATGTTAATTAAAGAAAATAAAATAAAATCAAGGCCTCATGGTATCTAGGTACTTTTCTTAGTGAAAAAGACAGACAAGGTCTACAGCCTAAAGAATCATTCAATCTAGCAGGAAATTGAAATAGGTCATCAGAAGTGTGATGAGCTTTTAGGATACATGAACACAGCATACTATCAAACCACAGCAGAGGATTTGATCTGGTTGGAAAAGCCCTCCTTAGGGAGGAGATATTTGAGCCAAGGACCAAAAGATGAGTTTAGGTAGGATTAGTTTCATGTGGAGAGAAGTTAGTATGACTGCTCTGGGAGGATATTTTGGCCAGAAGAACAGCATGGGAAAAGGCCCGAGTTGGGAGAAAGCACAACACAGGGAAATAACTGACCAAATGGCAAGGGAGAGGGAAAATTGCATAACATGAGACTGGACATTTTTGCAGGTGCCAGATCCTTTATGGGTAATACTCTTATCAATGTTAGACTTTACCCTAAGGGCTAAAGGAAGCCCTTTATGAAGCATAATGTAATCATATTTGCATTTTTAATTGATCACATTGACTGCTGAATGGAGAACAAAATGAAGAGGTTAAGAATCAAATCTGGGAAACCAGTTAGTAGATCATTTCAGTGAGCCAGGCAAGAAAAACTAATGACTTGAATTAAGGAAACAGTAACAGAGGATGAAGAAAAGGGAAAATCAAGAGAGATTTAGGAGTTAGGCTTGAAAGGCTTGGAAATTTAAAAGGATGTGGGGTGTGGTATGAGGGAGAAACAGGTATCGACAGTGACTTCCAGGATTCTGGCTTGTGCAATAGAGAAATATGCCCAAGTATTTGATCACAGCCTTTGCAACAAAAATCCCAGTATGAATGGGAGAAAAATTTTATTAAACCACTAACATAAGTAGACAGTCAAGCTTCATGTAATTTCTAGAAGCACAACACAAGTGAATTCCGCATTGTAATCCAGGGTAATGTACAATATTCAGGAGACCTGCGTCAATGACGCCAAGTCTAAATACTATTTGAATGCTATAATATTCTGAAAAGACCTCCCGATAAATTTCCTTCAGGCAAATCTCCATCTCAACGTCCATTTCCTAGGGAAACCAATCTGTCCATCATTTCAGCAAGTCCTCATTTTCTATCCTTTCGATTTGAGGTATAGGCAATGTTTCTCAAGCATATATGATTTTGCTACCTATGTTCCCGATATCTAAAAATATTGGACTTTAGAAATTTGGTTGGTTAAGTTGGGCTTTCTTCAGAAGTTACTAATGGCCCTGTGAAATTGGTATTAAGGATTAACTCACTTTTCAACAGTTAATTCCTTTATAATTGTGGTATTTAACTGTTGAATCTTGTAAATGGTCTTTGGGCCGTTTTGATAATACTATAATCTTATTGGTGAAGTCAAATATGGTTTAAATATAGGAATAACTATATTAAGATCTTCAAACGTTTTTAGTTATGGTAATCATTATATCAAAAATCATCTAGTCTTGTTCTGGTGCTATCTGTGAATAGGCAAAGAGTTTTGTAAATTAAATTTCTCCCGAAATTAAAAAAATCTCAAAACGAGGACTACCGATGGTAATACAATAATGAGAAAAGGCTAATTATAGATGAAAGACTCTTTTAAAAAAAACCTGATTTCAGACCTATATGGCACCTGCTTTAGCTTCAAATGCTCTTTCCCTAAGAGGTAAGCAAGGACCTCCAGCTGTGTGTTTATATTTGATGTCAGGAAAACTGCTGAGAACTGGCAAGAGGAAAGCTGTTTGTCCCCAAACAGAAGAGACATCCACATCTCACAGTACTGTGCATGGAGGAAGGCATGATCTGAGGAAATTAACACTATAAAAATATAGTGTTATATTTTGCATCATTGAGCTCAAGATGCTAATGCACTGTGAAAAAAAATAAAGTGGGAACTGTTAAAAATGAATGGATTGGGTAACGTGGAAGAGGACTTTGTTTTATTAAACTTTCAGAGTGAAATTCAGAACTAAGTCTAGGGCAGACTAATATTGGCTGCTATGTTAGAGTCCCACTTTTCTCTAGCACTGTGGTGAGCAAAAGGTAGATTTTAAATGTTCCACAGAATATCTATTGACATGAACAGATGCACACTAAATGATTACAATTTGATGGGCTGAATCAAATCCCTGCAATCAGCTTCCAGGGATGTCTTTAACATGGCCAGGTCAAAAAGTGTTAGCAGGGGCCAGCCTGGTGGTGCAGCAGTTAAGTGCGAACGTTCTGCTTTGACGGCCTGGGGTTCGCCAGTTCGGATCCCCGATGTGGACATGGTACCGCTTGGCAAAAGCCATGCTGTGGCAGGCGTCCCACGTATAGAGTAGAGGAAGATGGGCACGGATGTTAGCCCAGGGCCAGTTTTCCCCAGCAAAAAGAGGAGGATTCGGGCAGATGTTAGCTCAGGCTAATCTTCCTCAGGGGAAAATAAATAAATAAATACATTTATTTTTTAAAAAAGGTGTTAGCAGATTTGTGTTTGCATATTGTGGGGGTGGTGGGTGGAGAGGAGCTGCTCCTTCAGACAGAAAGCCTCTTGAAAATTGAATAGGAGAGATTAAACATACAATTTAGAGTCTTCACTAAAAATAAAATTGCTTTCAGTGGGTGTCTGGAAACTTATTTTCGCTCTGAAATATTTTGATAGTTGTTCCAAATACATAGCAGGCTTCATCCTTCCTACCAACCCCCTCAAAGTTGGGGCAGAAAAACCAAAACAAAATCCAGAAAAGCATAAAACTTCAAAATATATATTTTGTGAAAAGCAAACAAAAGCAGTAGATACAATGAAACCAAACAAAATATGAGAGAAATACTCAGAATATCATCCAAGTAGGTACATGTTTCAAATGTGTAGGATATGAACTAACATTTGACATTGAATGGGAGCAAAGCGTGTATAACTCATTGAAAAAAACCTGTTTTCTTCCCAGGACAGTTGAAATTGAGGAAGAGCCCTGCCTGTCTAAGATTAATTTTTACATTGAGCCATAAAGCTGACAAAAACTCCCGGTGTATATAAATTCATTTTCAGATCTAAAACAGAAGTCTGAAACATTTCACAATTTCGTGATCAATGCTAAGAAGTTTTTTTAACACAGCTTTTAGATTGTTTAAAATTCACACATTATTGTTATCCAATATCTACAATTATTTTAATGATTCTTAATTGTTTTTCATTTTCCTTTCAGATTTTTAATTATTATTAAGTTCTTGGGCTAAATTCCTGTAAAGCAAGTTATCACTGAGAGAGAAAAATACCGAGTCCCACACATATTAAATGGTTTCTCTAAGGGATGACAACAAATCTCCTGCAGACCAAAAGTGAATGTTTACGGCCTTTATCATCATTGCCTGCTGAGCTTATCCTTTTTCTATCAGCATGAAGAACGCCTGATGGCATTACCATATAATTTATGATTTTGAGAAAGTTTGTTTCTCACTTATCCTTTCAAATATTTTGTCTCTTTTATTCTCAGTACTATATGGTATTGATCATCAATTTAGATTCCTTCCTTAGGAAGCCTAGAACAAGGAAAGGAGATTGTGGAAAAAGAAAACCAAAGACAGGCAGTCTATATATTCTGGGCACTCTGGGCTGGGTGGGGAGGTGGGTAGTTGCCTCCACAGCCACTAGCGTACATAAAGTTTCCAAAAGGACAGAGTGATTTTGGGGACACAATGGGATTGTCATCTTTAGCCCCAAAATCTATGATTGAATTTTTTTTTCCCCTTGATAAATATGAAAAAGAGCAGCTGATATCTACATCAGTGTATTAAGTGCTTTATAGAAATATTGATTTATTCACTCATTTATTTAGTCAACATTTATTGAGCATCTATTGTCAGAAATGGTTCTTACCTTTGAAAGGCTCATACTCTATGGGAAAGAAAGACCACACAGAAAAATTATAAAAGAAGTACAATATTAATTCTTAATATTTTTTAGGAGATCAGAAAAAGAACATGTAACCTGAACTCTGACTTTAAGAAAGAGAAAGAATATGGGGCTGGCCCAGTGGCCTAGTGGTTAAGTTCACATGCTCCACTTCAGTCGCCTGGGGTTCACAGATTCAGATTCCAGATGTGGACCTACACACTTCTCATCAAGCCACACTGTGGCGGCGTCCCACATACAAAATAGAGGAAGATTGACACAGATGTTCACTCAGGGACAATCTTCCACACCAAAAAAAAAGAAAAAAAAGCAAACAAAAAAGAAAGAGAAGGAATAAAGCCAGGTGAAGAAACTGAAAAAGAATTACTTTCTCAAATGTTGTCAAGACAAGATGCTTCCATGAACAAGTTTCAAATGTTTTGGTAACAAGTAATTCTGTTAATAGTCAAACTATTCCAGGGCATAGAGAAAGAAAGAAAACTAATACAACAAGCTACTAAAACTCAGTTGTAAAAAACTGAGTGCCCATAAAAGGATGAATGGATAAGGAAGATGTGATATATATACACAATGAAATATACTCAGCTATAAAAAAAAGATGAAATCTTGCCATTTACAACAACATGGATGGACCTTGAGGGTATTATGCTAAACAAAATAAGTCAATCAGAGAAAGTCAAATACCGTATGATCTCAGTCATAAGTAGAAGATAAAAAGGACAGCAATAACAACAAACAAACACATAGATACAGAGATTAGATTGGTGGTTACCAGAGGGGAAGTGAGGAGGGAGGAAGGCGGAAAGGGTGACAGGGCACATGCGTATGGTGATGGATGGTACTTAGTCTTTGGGGGGTGAACACGATGTGGTCTACAAAGAAATTGAAACATAATGATGTACACCTGAAATTTATATAATGTTAAAAACCAATGTTATCTCAATTTTAAAAAAGCCAAGAAAAATGTACTAAAGTCTAGAAAGTAATCTCATTTATTAGATACAAAAATACAAAGTAAGGTACTCATCCTTGAGCCCCAAAATATATCACAATATCAATATATAATTACAAGAGAGCTTTCATTCTAGATAGACACGACAATTCAACATAAAAATTTGTCAATAGGGGCTGGCCCCGTGGCCGAGTGGTTAAGTTCACGCGCTCCGCTGCAGGCGGCCCAGTGTTTCACTGGTTCGAATCCTGGGTGCGGACATGGCACTGCTCATCAAACCACACTGAGGCAGCGTCCCACATGCCACAACTAGAAGGACCCACAACGAAGAACATACAACTATGTACTGGGGGGCTTTGGGGGAGAAAAAAGAAAAAAATAAAATCTTTAAAAAAAGAAATTCGTCAATAGAACCCATCATATAGCAGACCAAATGAAAAATGAATATGATCTTTTAAATTACTATTAATAATAATATTAGCAGTTTTTAATTTTTCAACCTAAGAGATAGTAGGACTATTTCTCCCATTTTCCAGATGAGGAAATTGCAGTTTACAGAGTTCAATTTACCTGTCCTGGAATTATAGTTAATTTTTGAGCTATGACAATATTAACATGATTATGTTTAAGACACTGAGCCCTTATCTTTTAGTGATACTTACTGAAATTTTGGCACATATAAAATAATGTGATTTCTGGAATTTGCTTCAAAATAAAGTGGGTGATTTAGACCTGCGTGAGGACACAGGTGAAGCAAGAGTAACCATTAGCTGATAATCGCTGAATCCAAGTATGTTTGAAATTTTCCCAATAAAAAGTTTGAAAAATAAAATCTCTTTTCTTAGGAATAAACTTTATAGGACTCATGTGAAGAGAAGTTTAAAATTCCGATAATGGACACTATCAAGTTGAGTAAATTGAGAAACAAACCGTTGCTCAAATGGGAATTTTTTTTTTCTTTAGATTGGCACCTGGGCTAACAACTGTTGCCAATCTTTTTTTTTTTTCTGCTTTATCTCCCCAAATCGCCCCTGTACTCAGTTGCATATCTTAGTTGCAGGTCCTTCTAGTTGTGGGATGTGGGAAGCTGCCTCAACGTGGCCTGACGAGTGGTGCCATGTCCGCGCCCAGGATCCGAACCCTGGGCCGCCGCAGCGGAGCTCGAACTCAACCACTTGGCCACGGAGCCGGCCCCTCAAATGGGAATGTTAATGATAAAAATTATCCCAAAACTAGTATAAAAAATTTAACTATAATCTTAGCACATCTTTTTATCTTCATATAAAGATGTTTAAAGAATAACAGAAAGCAATAAACATGCAAGAAAAATCCACAAACAAGAAAACTAATAGTGAAGTATTCTTGCAATACATATTATGCTTTGCTATCAACCTGAACTAAGTAAAACATTGAAACCTAATAGATAGATTATTGGAATAGCAGAAACAGAAAAATTACCAAGAAATCAAGATAATTTACTCTATGATAAAAGTGGCATTTCAAATCTGCAAAATAGAATAGATTATTCATGAATGATTTCAGAAAAACTGGATAATCACTCAAGTAAAAATTAAATGAGATTCCTATACAATCATTTCTCTAAAATAAACTTCAGATAAATAAAAGGCAAATAACAGAAAAACCATAAACATGCTAGGAAAATCTTGACATTTATAGAATCTTGTATTGAAGTAGATATGTGTAAATGAGATTCCTATACAATCATTTCTCTAAAATAAACTTCAGATAAATAAAAGGCAAATAACAGAAAAACCATAAACATACTAGGAAAATCTTGACATTTATAGAATCTTGTATTGAAGTAGATATGTGTAAATATAGAAACAAAGCCAGAAAACATTAAGTTACAGTGAGTGACTTTGGCAACATAAACATTTAAAACTTTTGTGAAACAAACAAATGAAAAATCTCAGTACAAAAAAAAGGATCAAAAGGCTACTTGGAAAACAATTTTTGCGCAAACACACAGCCAGCCATTAATTTCCTACAGGGAAGTTAGTGAAAAAATAATGAAAGTGAAAGTGTTTTTAAAAATAAAATAAGGGAATTTTACTTTTGGAAGTGGATCTAGATACTAAAGGAACATTCTGCTACAAAACAAGTGGATCTCGAATAAGGCATCCTTTTAATGCAGTCCCAACTGGGTTTGCTGAAATAAGGGAAATTTCAAGCACACAATATCCCAAAAAATTCCTTAAAAATGGACTGAAAATGATGCTGGATGCTTTGAACTGAAGCAAAAAGGACAAGTAAGGTGGTTTTGTAGGAAAATGCCAATAGCACCAAAATCCTGAAACTAAATTTCAGGATAAGTCCGCTATTGTAGCGTAAGATTTTGACTCATCTCTCCCAATTATTAATAGATTAAGCAGACAAAATATTCGTAAATATATGGGATATGAATAACATAATTAATAAGCCTGATTAAACAGACATATGTAAATCTCGGCATCCAACAACAGGAAAATGTACATGCTTTCAAGTGCAGACATCACTGGAGTGGGTGCTTCGTGAAAAGGTTCTGATAGAAGGCTTCTTCCTAGTACTGATCTTTATATTTGTAGTTAAAAGGAGAGCCAAGGAGCATATGGGTAACTGTGTATTCAGTAATACTTCCTGATCAAAGAAATGGGAAAACGCTACAGCGGCAGTGTCCTATACAGTAGCCACTAGTCACATATGCCTATTGAGCACTTGAAATGAGGTTAGTCCTAAATGCAATGTGTTCTTGGTGTACAACGCATAAGAGGTTTTGAAGGTATAGTGTGAAAAAAATGTAGAATATCTCATTACTAATTTTTATATTGCTTTCGTGTCAAAATGATAGTATTTTGGACATCTCAGGTTAACTAAACACTTTATTAAAATTAATTTCACCTGTAGCTTTTCACTCTTTTCTTAATGTGGCTACTAGAAAATGTTTAATTACACCTGTGGCTTGCATTATATATGTACTGGGGAATATAGTGCAAGTCTAGAGCTTCGTTGAATTCAGACCAGCTGAGCCAGCATTTTGCTAAGCTACAAAACTGGCAGAGAAGATAAGCCTCCACATCCCCTCAATTTTTTCTGGAATACATTTTTTTCTGAAATACATTTTTTTCTGGAAGACCTAAATACTATTCTTACAGATATGAAAGCTCAAAATCATAGAAACAACAAATGGCCTCTAATTTATCTGAAATTTGATGCAATTTTAACCAAAATCCCAATAGGATTTTTCATGACCCCTTACAAACTAATTCTAAAATTTCTCTGGGGGAGCAAAAGAACAAGAAGAGCTAAAACATTTCTGAGAAAAAGAGTAAAGGACGTGCCCTACCACATGTCAAAGCATATTATAAGGAATTGGCACAGGCATTGAACAATACTGACTGATGGAACAAAATAAAGATCTTGGAAATAGACTGTGTTTTACAACTTAATATATCACAAAGGTGGGGTTCAAGATCATTGTGAAATGGAGGGACTATTCAATAAGGGTGACTGAACAACTAATTGCCCACATAAATTGGATCCTTAAATTGATTCTTACTTTCCACCATACACCAAAATCAGTTCCAGGTGGGGTGAGGACTTAAAATTTCAAGGAGAATCTCTGAGACCTTAGAAGAAAAATAAGGAATTATATTTATTTTTGTTCTAAATTTGAGCTAGGGAAAGATATCTTAAATTAAATTTAATACATGTTTAACATGAAGAGATAGATAAATTTTACTGCTTGTTAATTAAAAATTTCTGTTCTACAAAAGACAACTTAGAGACAGTGAAAAGACAATATACAAACTGATAAATGTTTGCAATACAGGTAATTTACGAAGGATTGTTAACACCCTTACAAATCAATTAGAAAAGGACAAAACTCAATAGAAAATTAGAGGAAAGACACACACAGTGTCTCACAGAAGAGGAAACTTGATGAGAGAACAAACACATGAAAAGATGTTTAACCACTTTGGTAATTAAGGGAAGTACAAATTACCTTTTTGACATGATTTTATTCCTACAGATGATAATCCTCACAACAATTAAGAAGTCGGACAAATATGAGTATTAAAGAGGAGATGAATCAATCAATTTCTGGTGGAAATATAAATATGATGAGAAATCAACTGGCATTATTTTGTGAGTTTGAACATTTGCATAACCTATGATCTAACAATTTTGCCTCCATATGAATATATTTGATGCTTTCTTTCCGCAAAGTGTCAAGACAGAGCTATGAAAATGGTCATGAGGGAGCAGGGAGGAGTCAACAGGCAGAGGATTTTTCAGTTGGTGAAAACACTCTGTATGATACTATAACGATGGATACATGTCATTATATGTTTGTCCAGATCCGTAGAATGTACAACACCGAGAGTGAACCCTAATGTAAACTACGGACTTTGAATGATTCTGATATGTCAATGTAAGTTCATCACTTGTAACAAAAGTACCATTCTGGTGGAGGATGCTGATAATAGGGGAAGCTATAAATGTGTAGGGGTGGGGTGTATACAGGAAATCTCTGTACCTTCCTTTCAATTTTGCTGTGAGCCTAAAACATCTCTAAAAAAGTAAAATCTTAAAAAAATGTTTGTTGCAAAACTACCATAAAAGGCAATAAAAGAGCAAAAGGGAAGGTAGGACGATAAGAAGGAAGAAGTGGGAAAGGAAGGAAGGAAGGAAGGGAGAGGGAAAAGTAAAGAAGAGAGAGAGGAAGGGGAAAAATGAAAGGAGGAGGGGAGGTAGAGAAAGAGGCAGGAAAGAAGGAAGACAAAGAAAAGCGGGCAGAAGGGAAAGAGGAAGGAGGGAAAGACCTCAAATATACAGAAAAATGGATAAATAGAATGATTTATTCACCCACTTGAATATTTTGCACACTGAAATGGATAAAATAAAGCTATACACCACAATATGCATGAATTATCAATCCAAGAAATCTTCTTATGGTATACTGCTATCTTTACAAATGTCAAAAAGAAGGAAAACTGACAAGTGAATATTTATGAATGAATATATAAGTAGTAAGAAAGGTAAAAATAAATAAAGAAGGATATAAAAATAACTTTCATCGTGTAGTCACGCTTGTGGGAGAGTCAGTGGATAAGGAGGAACACACAGATAGAATGGCATTGTAAAATTTTACTTCTTAAATTGGATAGGGGGTTCATGGATATTCTATTTACGATTGTGCTTTAGTTTATATATATACGTTTATATGTTTATTCTTTTCCACATATAAAATACTATTACATTAAAAATAAGCAAATATATAAACAAGCACACAAATGATGAGTTGAGGAGAAAGATGACAGTTACTTTTTCTTTGGAACCTTCGCCTTACTCCTTGACCATCCCCCCTTTCCTTCCCCTTCCACATCTCCATTCTAGAGCCATTTTATTTCCTTAAGACTTCCTCTTTGGCTCAGTGAATCATTTAGTACAGAACAATTCACGAGGTTATTAGAATGTATGCTCATCATGGTGCCTGGCTACTCATTACTGTATGTACTCAGATTAAAAGCAATCAATGAGTTCCTGTTCCAGACTGTGGAAATATTGCAATGATAATTCTATGATATTTTCTTAAGCTGAACACCCACCTATTCAGTTCCAAATTGCATAAGTCATCTGGAAAGCAGATTTTGTTCCAGCTTTCAAGAAACAGCACAGTCTGACATATCTGCAGGGGAATTGGATTTTTCATAATATGTTCTTAAGAGAAAGCAGTAAAAAGAGCTCCATAAAACAGGAGAAGCAAAATGCATATGTGCCTTTCCGAAAATGTTGTAAAAGCTGAGGATGATATTTCTCCTCTGGGCATTAGATCAATCTCACGCATAAACACTGAAATAGAAAGAGACTTACTAAAGAAATAGATCATTGAATGTCTAAAATCATTTGTGTTATGGGACAAGTAGAAAAATAGAGAAATTCTGTCTATGAAATACAACAGAGGCATTTTAGATAGGAAATGTATATTACTTATAGTCAAAATCCTTTGGGAAATACAAACTCAGATATGTGAGCTCAAAAAAAAATTAAAGAATAACAAAAGCCTACAATCTAATTATCATAGGAACAGGAATGACAATTAATCCCAGATAGTGTTCTAAGGGAAAGACTTCTGGCCCAAGGATTCTTTCTGCTTGTAGGTACCTTGTTCCATCTTCAGAAGATCTCAAAGTGCATCAACCAAGATCATATGTATTTCTTCAGTATTTGTATATTATTTTGGAAATGACACACTTGCATGTGAGTTCATGAAGATATGCCTAGGGTATTGATTTGGTGAACGGATCAAAATTAGAAACTACATTTCCTAAATCCTTACTTCTAGCTATCTGCCATTTCTGCATCATGTAAAATCATTTCATTTTTTGGTCTTTGCTGTATCCTAGTAAGTGTGACCCTCATCAAATTCTTTAGAAAGGATGTGAGCAAATATACAAACAGGCTAAAAGAGACATCAGCTATCTTTCAGTTTTGGGGATTACCATTTATACCTGGTTTACTAACTTTTTTAATTGAATGCAATTTAATTTTTATTTGTTGTTTTATTTCAGATCTTATAATCATAAGCAAGTAAGAGTTTATCTTAAGTAATCACTTCTCATTGGGAGAGAGTTTAGTGTATTTGTTAAAAGTGGAGACTGGAATGAAATAGCAATTATTTTTAATGAAAGTATTTCTATTAGAGTAATATTATTCATAAAACTATATCCCTAATCAAATACATCTCTCTGTTCACTCCATGACTACACCACAGAGCCAAAGGTGGTTGGTGATAAACACAGACCCATGCTGACTGGTCTCACATTGAATTTGTGACTCCAAACTTCAAGAGGACCTAAAATACTGCCTGACAATCACATTACATTTTCCTGGTTCATTTATTCTGACACTCTCTACGGTGACTCATATCTTCTAATCTCTTCTCAAATCTCAACCCTTATTAAGGTTGCCAGATTTAGCAAATGAGAATACAAGACACCCAGGTAAATTTGAATTATTTCTAAGTGCTATGCGTAGATACTTTGAAATAAGAGAAAAAGATTGCACTGGGCATACATATACTAAAAAATTATTCATTGTTTATCTGAAATATACCTCTATATTTAAAAGTTATTTCTCTGTTGCTTTGAATCTACTGAAAGGTTTTTGTTTCATAGAATTTGTTTATAAAGATCTTTGTAGTCTGTGTTCCATTTACATTGTAATACAGCTTCTACAGTGGTCACATTCAACTTATTTTATACTTTTGTTCACCGAAAATTTATTAATGAGAAAACACACCCAGCATAGGTATTAATAGCCAGTACATGACTATGTACTGGAATAAAGTTAAATCTGAGAATTACTCTTCAAATTTGATTTGTTGAAACATATAATAATATCTTTCCTTACTTGCTTTTGAATTCTTCAAGATTATGTGGCATCTCTTGATCAATGACTTTTCAAATGCTGTGCCTTGAATAGAAAGAACATTGTCCATAATTTTCATTTCCTTGTTCTTCACCACTATACCTGATGATTCCAATTGTTGTCATGTAACACTCATGTAAAAGAATCAAATTCTTCAAGGCATGAAATACATTTCAAAAGGTAGTCATGATAAGTGCCATAATGATTATACACTTAAAGATGGACTTCCTTTTCCATTCATAGTAGCGTTGTCCCTTTTAAAAACAGCCTTGACACTTAAAGGGATAAATTTTTCATCGATTCTTTCTTTAAGGCATTCCACAAGTGTCTTTAAGCAATGAAGTACTGCAATAACACTGTTTGCTCTTATTTCAGTTTGCATAATCCTATTGCTAAAGAGATATTGAAAACTGTGAACAGGAAATAAGTAGAAATCCCTCTAAAGCAACAAGAATTTTGGGCCACCTTCTTCAATACTAAAGTTTGATTTCAGTGTTTCAAATAAACTAGAGATTGTCTCAACTGTGTTTGTTAAAGACAGCTAATGGGCTTTTGAATGTGAGAGAACTGAAGAATACTGAATTCCAACAAAATCACAAAAATCCTTTAATCCCTCAGTTTGGCGGTGCAAATGCCAAAATTAGAGAACAATTTCATAGAACCACTATATTGTCAATAGAAAGGACATGTATGCTCTTTGAGCAGTATCATGCAGAATATGGGCAGAACAGCCAATATCTTCCATAAAATCATTTATACTTGGCTTCAAATTTGTATAAATCTTATTTTCACTTTTACCCATTTACCAAAATTTGTATTTTTATTACTTCTACCGAAAGCAGTACAAGTTTTCTCATTAACTCCTAACTCAAAAAGGGAGTCTCTAAAAATTTGTTAGTGTTCCTGAAGTCTCATCTGAAAGGAATTTTATTCCCCAAGGCTTTATAAAGAAGTCTTTTCTAGGAGAAAAAATATTACACAAGCAAAAGGAAAGTTTTTTCTGCGTTGTGGTTATTCGCACGGTGGCTGTTTTGTAAAAGTAAAACATTTAGATCTTTGATAATCTCTGTAATAGTAAATGTAGCAATATTTTATTATTATTGCAATGGATTTAATTCTGGAACTTGAAAATTTGCTTGTAATTTTATAATCAGAAAAAATTTTTGGTGGCTGTATATTCAAAAGGCATTTGAGCTGAAAGACTGATGTGGATATGCAGTGTGGAAGGTCATTGCAACTTCTACTGCAATTATCTTCTCTTCATATGAATTTGACATAATCAAAATTTTTGTTATTTTATCACTATTTTGGTACTAGTTGAGAAAATCATACCTCTTTTATACCAATATGCTGGTTTATATCTGAATTTCCACCATTTTCAATATTGAATAGTCACATTCTTCACAAAGAGCTCCCAGAGAACTTTTTCCTTATTTAGCGAATGTCCCCTATTCAGAGAACTCATCACAAAATCTACATCTGTTTCAACATTTGGGAGTTTAAATTAAAAAAATATACATACTAGAAACCATCACAAGAATTGAAAAGATTAAATTTGATAATCTCTTGGCAGCGTCATTACCTCCATCACTCACAAGTCCGAAGTCATTAAGTAACCATAAACGGGGTTAGCTGTTGAAAGGGCTATGAACTTGCAAATAATAAATTGAATTATCTGATGCAGAAATGTGAACTTTCAGTTTCCTACAAGTGAGGGGGTATTTGTGAGGCATTGTCTCTGTGAACAAGGCCAGAGATGATGTTATACAAGGTTTTGGGAGGCCTGGCTTTCAGAGATTGGCAGACTTTCAGAAGAGGGAGTGTTCAGGAAATATAGGACTTTCAACTGTGTTAGCGTGCTCACTGTAGTAACACTGATGTCGACATTTCGGAAACACAGAAAGTGACTCAGGCACTTGCTTATTGGCTACTGTTTAGAAGCATGGGCTTGTCATTGATTGGCTGACTTTCAAGACTAGAGTTTTATCATTGATTGGCTGACTTTCAGAAGTCATAGTTACTTGAGTAAGGCTGTTGTTGATTGGCTGATTTTTAAAACATGTACTAATCTGGTTATTCCTAACGGTGGTTAATTTTTCACGACTTGGAACTTTGGCCAAAGGACAATGTTTTTCTTTCCTGAGTATGAAAAATAAAAGCTCTTTAATTCTCAGCTCTCTCTTTTGGCCCTCTCTCAACCAAAATTGCAGGAAGGATCATAAAAGACTGTCCAATTTTTATTTCCAGAGGTATGGCTTTCAGCTAGGTTGCCATTTAAGTGATTTATGCTGCAAATTAGTGTGGTAGAAAATAGCTCTAATAGTTGAATTTTTGTTATTTATTGAAAAAAAGCTGAATATAGGACATTTAGGGTATCCTAACAAAGTCAACACAGGACACGGGCTAAAAATTATTAGATAAAAGACATGTTCTGTATATAGAGGATGCCTGACAACCCTATCTCTCATCTTTTATCATCACACTTAGTTATTAACTTTGTTCTCTATTTCATTGAGAAAATGAAGGCAGATAAAAGAGAACTTCCAAAAATTCAGCCTACTACATCTGTCTACTTATATAAATTTGTTCCCATTTACCCTGACTTTTCTCCAGTTAATAATATAAATTCCCTGTGCAACTAATAAAGGCAAAAAATTTCACTTACTTAATAGATCTCATCAACCCTTATGTGGTCAAGGACATAATTCAATCAATTTGCTTCTTTTTCTCAAATTTATGTCTATAGCCAAGACCTGTTCCCAGGACTTTAGACCCACAAATCTAACTGCCTACGGGACATGCCCACATTGTGTCTAATAAGCATTGCAGTCTGTAAGTCTCCACAATCAAGATGCTAATCCTCCCTCAAGAAGTCCTAACATCTCCATCACTAACTCTGCACTTTAGTAGTTCCTTTCTCTCTTAAAGATGGTACCATCATTCCTGTTGTTAAGCCCCAAATCTCCACATTCACACTGCCAGAAAATCCAGTTTTTCTACCTTTGTAATATATCCCACATCTAATCACTTCTCATCACTTCCATGGTAACACCCTGATCCAAGCTAAATCCAGGTTATTGCTGTAGCCCCTTTATTGGTCTAGCTGCTTCTCTCTTTTCACTCCTCCAGTCTTTTCTTAAAACATCAGCCAGAGTGACTCTGTTAAAACAAAGTTGGAGCATGACATGGCTGTTCTCAATACTTTACAATTACTCCCCACCTGAGAAAAAGCCAAAGGCATTGCTATGACCATCAAGTCTCCAGAGGATCTGCCTCTTGTTAATTCTTCTGTTACTTCTCCTTTTGCTGACTCAGATCTTGCCACACTGTCCTCCTTGCTGTTCTCAAACACTAGGTGCAGTCCATTTCAAGACATTGCTGTTCCCTCTGCCTGGAATGCTTTTCCCCAGACATTCCCATGGCTCCTTCCCTCACCTAGTGCTAGTCTCTATTCAAATGTTACCATCTTACCTAATTATGCTATTGAAGACTGCAACATCTCAATGCTCCATATTCTCTTTTCCTGCTTTATTTTTCTTTATGACATTTATCATCATCTAATATTATATATTTGATTATTTATTGTCTGCCTCCCAACTAGAATGCAAACTCAATGAAAGCAGAAGTTCCTGTCAGTTTTGCTTATTTCTATATTCCTGGTCCTTAGCATGTTGCTCGAGTGTTTAATGAATGTTTATTATTACTTTATTTTTGTTGCTGTTGCTGTTATCATTGCTATGAACTATGTAATCTCATTAAAAATTAGGGTATTAAACTGTTTTCAAAATCTATTCATGTCCTGCTAACAGAGCTTTACCCTTTCTCTAAACGGATCACCCGACTATAGATATTCAACTTAACTTGAGTACTCATGGGATATCTATTATCCGCTTAATATCGACCTACTTCTTTGATTAAAGGGACAAATAATGTAAATACTATGTATTATTCTCAAAGAGCTTAAATACTTTTCAGGAAGACAGAATATAGATGTAAAGAAATAAAAGAAATGCATGAATGATAAAATAAATATGCAGTCCTTCTTTCAAATGTTCAACAAATACTTCTTGGGCAATTACTATCACCCACGGCCCAATCTAGATGTCATGCATATAAGTAAATGGAGAGGAGACTGATTTTTATGAGGTCATATTCTAATCAGATGCCCAAATTGCATTGAACGGAAAATAAGAGTGGTCAGCACTAATGAGGGAGAGATATTAAACATAAAATTCAAGGAGGAAGTGGCATAGGACTTTTTTTGTCTGGACAATGTAGACAATCCCTTGTGAAAACTGAAAATTCGATGTGTCAGTTTATGACCCAGACAATATCCCCCTTCTGCCCTACTCCCTTAAACCACGAGTCAAGTTTCCCTCTCTTTATACTCTGGGTGTAAGTTATTCCTACACATAAATCTTTCTACAGTGGACTTGTGAGAAATATCATTACTTTGAAATAAATTTGGGCCACATTAAAATCTGTGTTGGTAATGAACTATAGAGGTGGACTAATATGGTTCTTTGATTATTTCCCCTTTTTCTTTTGGCTCTGGATGCGTGTACAATGAGGATTTCTCTGACCTACAAGGCCTGATTTCACAGCTTGTGTTATTCTCTGACATAGGCTGGCAAACCTGGTCTGCTTAGGTCTCTGCATGGATATTCAGGGCTGTTAGTTCTTGGAAGTTGCCCCATCTAACTTCTCCAGTGCACTTAGTTTGTCCTGTTTCCTAGCAACTGGTTCCATCTAATTTGTTTTCCTGTAGCATCCCTCCTGCATCTGGCTTTCTCATGTCTCTTCCTCTTGTTAAATGGATTTATCAGTGTCGAATAGCCTTTACACCGTATGTCTATCAAACTAGGTTTCCCCCAGAAGAGCATAAGACTAGGTAACACCATGTACCTTCAGTGGAGCAGTTTTTAATTTGGGGCCTGAACATAAATTTCAGAAAGCTCTGCTCACATACATTATTAATAGTATTTTATTTTGTAGTATAAAAAGAGCTCTGTGATGAGAAACCACTTTACTCCCCAAGGGCTCCTTATTAAAAGCTGATTAGATAATTTTTACTTCCCTAAATGTTGTTTGCAACTCATTCAAGTTATGTGAACTTGCCCTAGTGTGAGCAAATCATTTATTTGTTTATAGTTCCCATTACTAGTTCTCTTCCTATCTTATAATGACTATTAAGGAGAAAGAACTTCAAATACTTTAATGAGCTATGGATACCGCACATCCTATGTATAGGATAGTAGCCAAGTTTTATAGAGGGATGACAGACAGGTGACAACTTACTTTGCCTATGGTCAGTTTACAAGTGCTCAATTCAAACAACAAGGTATGAATACATATCAATGAAAATATTATGAGCTATTGTTTGTACTACATGCCAGATTTTATAAATATTGTTTAGTGAGGTTGCACTGGTAAGACTGACTTACTCTATGAAGTACTCTCTTTGGAACACATCCTCCCAAAGGAAGGAAGAGCAGAGTGATGTCAAGCACGTCCACAGAGGCTCTCTAAGACGCTCTACTCACTACTATCAAAGTGAATGAGAAGGTGGAAAGAGGCCAGCATTATTCTTAGGGAAAATCCATCTTCATGGAAACCTGTAAAGGTAAAATGTTATGCCACATTAACTGTAAGTGTAATTGTTGCTATTTTGTGGATGAAAAACCAAGTAGATTGGATGAAGAAATAAAAATGACAGGCTTTTGGGGTGGATGAGGCATGTTTAGACTGCAAAGGCAAGAACTGGAAGGCTCCCTCTGCAATTGCTCCCAGTTGGAAAGGGACGTCAGAACCACCTGAAGAACTTTATCAAAACACACTTGGCCAAAGACCTACTCGTGGTCGATTATCACCAAAGGGGTTTAAGAGACACATCAAGAAAAAGTGTAATCAAAAGCTCTTGCAAAAATAAAGACATATTTTTCCAGTACACAAAATAATGTTATTCTACAACTAGAAGTAGGCATTTAATTTAATACATAATTAAGGGACACTTTCTTAGATAGGTAAATGGTTAGAAGTGACTAATATAAGTACTGATTACTTACCGTAAATTGGGTGGCTTTCAGATATGAAGAATAGATTCTTTCATTATCTTTTTAAATTACTATGCTGGCATTACCTTGCAAGTTGGCTTCTCTTGCCTCTTATTTTCTACCAGGTTGCTCAGTACCAGTGTCTTCTGTGCTCAGAAATTATTCACAGTGATTCTAACTGGTGTTCTCGCTATCTTTTAGAAAGCCGTTTGAATTGCCAGTTCTTACTGCAAAGATTTTATCGACAACTCAAGTCCATACATGTCTGTCATTCTGATATTTTCAAATAAATATTACCTCTATGCATTGTGTTATAGTTGTATGAATCTGGAAAACTGAGATCTTGTCTAGCACATAGAGATATGTGTTTTGTCCTGCCTACCCACTTCTCCCCAGACCTGGCAGCTAACTTTGCACATGGAAGATACTCAAATATCTTTCAAATGAATGAATAAATGAGTGAATGATTTAAAAATACTTCTATTATGTTTGTGGGCGTCTGGCCAAGACCAAGTTTGATGCCAAATTTATTAAAAGTTTAAGATTTTCTAAATAGAATTGGAAAACTCTGTCTTATATACACAATGAGGGTCATCTTGCCTATGTGGCGTGCACTTGGCTACTAATATCTGTTTCCTCTATATGGTCCCCTGGACTCTACCATCCCCTCACTTCTACCGCCTCACATCCTCTTCTGCCATTTGGGGGCTCTTCTCCTTCTCAGTACACTGACACAATTTCCTATTTTTTTTTTAAAGAAATAAAGGAAGGAGGAAAGAAAGAAAGAAAGAAAGCGTGAGAGAAAAAGACTTACTACCTCCCCACAGTGACCTCGTATTCAACCACCCCAACACATTGTGTCCTGCTATTCTTCCTCATATTTCTTTTGCTCTGATATGACAATTGGAAGGCTTTGCTAGATATGCATTTTATCATATAACAGAGCAGCTAAAAATGTATTACTGTTTGGGAAAAATAAATACAAAGTCTTTTGAAATGTATCAATATTTTGGCGTATAAATAGAGTTTTATTAAGTTAAAAACGTCTCAACTTTTCCTTCACAAAAGATTTAGATTTCCAAGATTTCAGATCTGGAAATGTAATCCAGTAGTATTCCAGTCTGCCTGGTCTGCTGCAATTCACTGAATCCACTTGACTTCATTCTGACTTGTGTAGCTGAGACCAATTAACTGTATATCATTCTTTGAATTTCTGTCTGATTAATCTGATTTAGTTTGGTTATAGGCAGCCAAAAATGACTTGCCTAGTTCTCTGTCTTAGAAACTTTACCAACGTTTATACCCTAGATTCAATTACTAGAGTTTAGCTGGAGCTTTGGTAGAGGATCGAAGATCAACCAGCTTCTCATGGAGCACTGATATTATCCTATGTTTGCCATCCTTGTGAATAGTGGCCATCCAGTCCTTTTCAAAGAATGCATTGACCCTCAGGTCCCAATGTGCGAACCCCATCTTCTTTAAACATATTTAAACACAGTCTGGCTAACTTGTGGTAACAGAGTGAATTGATCCAGTTCTCATTTAACAAATTCCCCTTTCTCACTTAAAAAAATACTCTATCATCAATTTTAAACATCATAACTTTGTATTTATTAAATGGACGTAACTAGGTTTTTCTTGTGGCATTTAAAATATTCAAGTATGTCATATAATTTCCTGAACTATTTTCTAGAGTTTAAGTCAATTCATACTTTAGAAGAGGAGGAGAAAAGAAGGAAGAAAAAGAAGTTTTTCCTTCCAATGGACAAAGCTGATTTCCTTTTTTTGATAAATGGAAATTCATTATCAGTGTAGCAAACATAACGTTGTTTACATGAATCTAGTGTTAATTAATCAAGTTAAACTTTGCAAACTGTAATTGAAGTAGCAAAAAAAAAAAAAAAGCTGAAAGACTCCTGAATTGCATTTCACATGGACAACCTAAATAATCTTTGCAAAAAAAGGCAATTTTCTGTGAATGTTAATCATTTGGTCTATGTGATTCTTAGTAATTGAACACAGTGATTACAACAGATTTGAGATTGTACTACTTTTGTTTTTTTTGAGGAAGATTAGCCCTGAGCTAACATCTGCTGCCAATATCCCTCCTTTTGCTGAGGAAGACTGGTCCTGAGCTAACATCTGTGCCCATCTTCTTCTACTTTATATGTGGGACACCTACGACAGTATGGCTTGACAAGCGATGCTACGTCTGCACGCAGCATCCGAACTTGGGAACCCTGGGCCGCCAAAGGGGAATGTGTGAACTTAACTGTTGCGCCACCGGGCTGGCCCCGAGATTGTACTACATTTAAGGAAAGGAAAAAATGTGTTTGAAATTAGGTACATTGATCAGATACTCTGGGTAACATAAACTGATAACTAATACTGATCTCTCACAGTGAAAGCAATGAAACTATCCTAGCGAAGTCAAGATGATGTTGCCCCACATAGCATGCAAAACCAAATAACAGGGTTGCATCTCAATGAGCCTTCTGTTCTCCTTCTCAGAATCTACAGATTCTTCCTATACGTGACTTAGGAAGACATATCTGAAGCAGATCCTGAGATGAAGACTTGCTCAAGTTATTTGTTAAGAAGTACTCCCAGGGGAGACCAGAGGTGGGAAGAGTAGGTTAGGGAAAAGGAGAAGCCAAGTGACAGTGAGATCCCAGACAGAGGTCTCACAGAGCGTTCAGTTCCATCTGTCTGACCCAAGTGACTCCAGTAGCTGAAGGGCAGATAAGGATCAATAAAGATCACAGGGACTGGCTGTTGAAAACCCTGGGTTGAGTGAGGGGTAGGCACAGAAATGGTAGTGATGGGTACTGTCTTCTATAGTACTTCTTGCATGACTTGAATGATTTTGGTGTCTCTTATCACGTGTACCAAGCTATAAGATTCTTGAGGAAAGATTCCTATTCAATTTGCCTTTGCATCTTCTTAAATAACTTGCAAATAGTATTATCTCATTAAGTATACACTACACTGCAGAAAATGTGAAAATTCTACACTACCCTGCTCACAATGTTTGCTGGAATCCTACCTGCATCTTGAATGAAATGTTACTTTTTACTTGCCTTTTACTTCACCTGTTACTATACTGCTTTGGAATAATCTTCAAATACTTGTATAAACTTGATTTTGTCTGATTCATGTAAGTTAAAAGATTATGGATTCCAACATAGCATTTTATTACTGTGCAGATCTGTATCATGAAACTGTTCAACTTCCAGAAGCATATTCATGCAGAAATCTAAGAAGCGTGAAATAGCAAAGAGCACTCCAATAACAGCAACTCTAACGCTGCTCTTGAATCCCACTCCTGGGCACAAGACCAGGCTCTTTAGAAAGGCTGGTCGACTCTGGAAATTGCATAACAACCTGAAGTAAAAAGATGCCCTTTGCTGATTGTGCACTTAGCTCAGTAACAAGATGGATACCTGGAGAGTATTTTCATCATTACTCCAACTAAAGCGTAAGTTACCTGAGGGCAAATACTCTTCTCTTATTTCTTGAGAATTTTTCCAGTAACTAATACAATGCTCTGTTGAACGAGGGGAGTAGCATGCATTTTATCTGAATAAGACAGTGATTATAACAAGTCACTAAGAAATTTCTGTGGCCACTGTGTCCTGTGTGATCCATGTCTCTTATACTTCTGTCAGTATGAATAAATGCATAAAGGAAGTTTACCCTAAACCAGGTAATCCATTTCTACTTAGCAGCGTGCTTCCATGAGCCTTGCCAGATATAAAGTTATGTGTAAAATATAGGAAAGCTGGGAATCTCTACTCACCTGTGTAAAAGTTTGGAAGCATTTTTCCAGACATCTAAAATTTAATTTATTACACAAACACACATACACATGCACATACACTGCACAGAGCACGTGTGTGAAAACCTATAAAAAATTGTTAAAAAAATATTGTCAATTTGGGGGCAACTTGCATGCTTCTTCCCAATATCCTCCCACTGCCTCATTCCAGAAGTAAGTATTGCCTTGTATTTTATATTTATTATTCACATAATTTTTAAATATTGAGTTTACCTAATTTTGCCCATTTATCCCTAAGCAATACAGAGTTGAGTTTTCATTGTTTTTGAGTGTTATAAATATAGTATCACACTGAAGGTAGTCTCCTAGGATTGCTTTTATTTATGGATTTAATTATGTATTTGTTCATTATATTCAAGAATACACCTAAAATTCAAGCATAGTTTTGTTTGTGGAGTATTTCTTTTACTTTTCATTGCTGTGTACTGTGCTGCTGAGTGACTATTTTGTAATTTATTTCCAATAGATGGGTATTAGGATTGTTTCCATTTTTTTCTTCTTCTTCTTCTTATTTTTTGCGAGGAAGATTTGCCCTGAGCTAATATCCGTTGCCAATCTTCCTCTTTTTGCTGGAGGGAGATTGACCCTAAGCTAACACCTGTGCCAGTCTTCCTCTGTTTTGTATGTGGGTTGCCACCACAGCGTGACTGCCAACAAGTAATATAAGTCCACACCCAGAAACTGAACCGAAGCTGCCAAATTGGAGTGTACCAAACTTAACCTCTAGGCCATGGGGCCAGCCCTTGTCTTTTTTTGATATGAATGAACATTGTTGAATATGTTTCCTGGTACAAATGTGGAAGCCAACCCCTAAGTTATACAACTTAATATTAAATACATTAATATATATTTATTATTTATCTAACGTATATATTTTAAAATATATAACTTATTTAATATGTTTCTTCTGTTTCTATTTTTGATTAAAGTAACATTGGTTTATAACATTATGTTAATTTCAAGTGTACCTCATTATATTCCGACTTCTGTATTAGACTGCATTGTGTTCACCACCAAGTCTGTTTGCCATTGGTCACCATACAAATATGCCTCTTTACCCTTTTGCTCTTCCCTTCCCCCTTTCTCCTCTAATAACCACCAATCTGTTCTCTGTATCCATGTGTTTGTTTGTTGTTGTTTTATCTTCCACATATTAGTAAAATCATATGATATTTGGCTTTCTCCATCTGACTTATTTCACTTAACATAATACCGTTAAGATCCATCCATCTTGTCTCAAATGGCAAGATCTCATCTTTTTTATGGCTGAGTAGTATTCCACACACACACACACACACACACACACACACACACACACACACACCCCTCATCTTCTTTATCCATTCATCCATTGATGGGCACTTAGGTTGTTTCCAAATCTTGGCTATTGTGCATAATGCTGCAATGGACATACAGGTGCATACATCTTTTTGAATTAGTGTTTTCACATTCTTTGGGTAAATACTCAGAAGTAGAATAGCTGGATCATATGGTAGCTCTATTGTTAATTTTTTGAGGAATCCCCATACTGTTTTCCATAGTGGCTGCACCAGTTTACAGTCCCACGAGCAGTGTACAAGGGTTCCCTTTTCTCCACATCCTCTCTAACACTTGTTATTAGATCTTTTTCTTCTTGATATTAAATATATGGAGAACCTTTTCATATTTTTATTCATCATTCAGTTTTATCCTATGTTTGATGGCTATTTATATATTTCCCTTTTTTTTCTTTTTGGTTACTCATTTTTTCTCATTGATTTTTGAGATTTTAAAAAACGTCTTCTCGATTCTGATATTTTAACAGTTACATATTATAACAGTGTTTGGCACTCCCTTAACTGTTTTAATTGCTAGGGGGTAATTTTTAATTTTAAGGTAGCAAAATGATTAATCTTTTTCTATGTCAAGCATTTTAAAAATCTTAAGTAAGAAATATTTTTTATTCCAGGAGACATTAGGATAGTTTCTTTAAAAATTTTTAATGTTTTGCCTCTCACAGGTATTTAATCCACCTGATGTACCTTTTATACAAGGTTGGAAGTTCAGATATAATATTTTATTATATGGGTAACTAATTTCTCAAAACTATTTAGTTCTTCATTTTATCAATCATCCTCAATGCCATGTTAATCATATATAAATTTTTTATGCATACTGGGCACTCTTTCTCAGCTGTCTATGCTATTACATTGGTTAATATATTTCCACAAATGCCACATCTGTTTTACCAAAACTTTAAAATAAGTTCATACATACGTAAGGCAAATCTCCCTATCTTCTTTCTCAGACACGGCTATTTGGAGATTAGCACACTCCAAATAAATATAATATCATTTCTATAAGTACGTCAAAATCCTGTTGTGATTTTGATTGGTGAAATTACAATTCAATTAGGAGAAAATGGACACTTTTATGATGTTGAATCTTCTTATTTACAAGCATGATATAATTTCCATTTTTGTTGCTATTTACAATGATACCTTTTAGAAGGCAATTGTATTTTCAAAAATGACCACTTGATTTTCTCACAGTGTTATACTCCTCCTTTGACACTCCCTCCAGCATGAGTGGGGTTTATGTCCTTTATCTGTGAAATAGAGAGGACTGCCTTAAGCCATAAAGTTTAGTGAAATGACACTAAATAACATCTGGGTTTTCATAAAAATGCAATTCCTCTCTGCCTTGTGTTCTTTGGATACTCATTCTCGGAGCCCAGGGACCATGTCATGAGGAAGTCGAAGCAACCCACAGAAAGCGCCATGTGTATAGGAAGATTGCCAATACACAGCCCAGGGTGAACATCCAGCACCAACCGGTCATCTTGAAAGTGGCACCTCCATCTCTCAATGAAATTGCCCCAATAGATGCCACATGGAGAAAAGACAAACTCTCTCTAGCAAATTCTGCCAAAATTGTAGATTTATAACCAAAAAAATGATTGTTGTTTTAAGCCACTAAATTTTAGGGTGGTTTGTTATACAGCCTAAATATTTGATTTGTTTACATGTTCTAACTATGGTTGATAGAATATAGAAATGTAAATGATTTTCACGTGTTAATTGTTTGTCTATCCACTTTTCCAAATTCTCTTCTAATATTTCGTGTTTATAGATTTGGGGGGAGGTTCTACATAGACAATTCTTTCCTCTTCCAATAACAAGTTATTTTTGCTCTTTCTACTCAAATGAAATGTTGATCAAAAGCCGTGAAAAATCTCATCCTTATCCTCCTTATTCCAGGTTCAGAGAGGATGCTTCTAAAATTTTACCTTCAAAATTAGCAATAGAAGGGTGACATCAGCAAGATGGTGAAACAGTAAGCCCCGGACTCTCCTCTTCCCATGGAGAAGCCAGCTCAACAACAATACATGGACCAATTACTTTTATGAGAAAATTCAGAAACCACTTGAGAGGCTCCCGCACCCAAGGTGAGTACAAAACCAGCCACACTGAAACTGGTAGGAAAAGTCGTGACACTCACTTGCTGTAGTTTCAACTCTCAGCTCAACATGGTGCAAACAGGAGAAGACCCTCAGCTCCTGGATTCTCCCTGGGGAGGGAAAGAAAATATTGAAACATAAGTCTAATATTCAGACTTTTAAGGGGACTGCCTGAGGGACTTGTTTCTGTTTTCTTTGAATCTAAGTGCTGACAGGAAAGGGTGTTACGTTGAAGGTAACTGAGAACAAAGGCAATGACTTGAACTAACACATACTTGCTTGCCATAGTTTATATTCCCAGCTCAGTGCAGAGTGAGTGGAAGAAAACCCAAAACTCTTGACTACACCCTGGGGAGGGAAAGAGTTAGAGTTTGTGTCCAACATTCTGGCTTTTCAGGGGGGCTGCCCAAAAAAATGGTTTCTGTCTCACTTGTATTGGAGCACTGAGGAGACCTGCATACTCTAGATGCCCGGAGTGCAACCAAGAACAAAAGAAATCTGGGTGGCTTGCTGCTGCTCCAGAGGACCCACGGTATGGCAGAGAAAGCCAATACAGCTAGGGGACCACCCCTCAGGGTGGAAAGAGAAGAGTGGAGCATCTGACCAACATTCTAGCTCTTCACTGGGGCCGCCTGAGGGACTAGTTTCTGTCTTCCCTGACTTGGTGCACTGATGGGACCCAGGATACTCTAGAAGTCTGGACCCTACTGAATACAAAAGGGCTGAGTGCCCTGTGGCAGCTTCAGAGAACCTGCAGAACTACATGCAGACACAAGAGGGAGCAAGAGATTATGAACTCCTGAAAAATGAAACCCACAGATCCCTTTAATTGGGAATTTACAGGCACCGGTCCAAAGAAGATGCATCCGCAGGAAAGAGTTAAGAGGCCTGCAGGATTTCTAACGGTGCTGATTAGCGAAGGTCTTTCCCTGTATGAAGTCAGTCCATAAAAACTGGCAAAACTGGCTGTTCTTTCAAATGTCAGATCCCAACACAAAGTGGCAATGCACAGGAAGAAACAAGGAAACATGATTCAATCAAAGGAACAAAAATCTCCAGAAACTGCCCCTAAGGAAATGGAAGTATATGAATTATCTGACAAAGAATTCAAAATAACCACCATAAAGATGATCAATGAGCTTAGGACAATGATGTGTAAACAAAATGGAAATACCAAAGAGGGAAAGAAAATATTAAAAAGAACCAAACAGAAGTTTTGGAGCTGAAGAATATAATAATTGAATTTAAAAATACACTAGAGGGGTTCAAAAGCAGATCTGATCAAGCAGAAGAAAGAATCAACGAACTCCAAGAGACGTCATGTGACATTACCTTGTTAGCAAAAAGGTAAAAGAGTAAAGAAGGTTTTTTGTGTAAACCTGGTTCCTCTACAGTTTCCAGTTACTCATTCCAACACTAATCATGTGAAGGGGGTTTGTAAATGTAATTGAAGTCTGTAATTAGTTGACTTTATGTAAGGAAGTTTAGCCCAGACAATCCAGGTGGGCTTGATTGAGTCAGTTGAAAGGCGTTAGGAGAAAAGCTGAGACTTCCTTGAAGAAGAATGAATTCTACCTGTGGGCAGGATCTTCAACTCATGCCCAAGAGCGCCTGCCTGCTCTTCCTGGGGGCCTACCCTATGGATTTCAGGCTTGTCTATCCAACCCCCACAACTGTGCACACCAATCTCTTGCACTAAATCTCATATATAAAATATATATCTCCTATTTGTTCTGTTTCTTTGGTTCAACCATGACTTATACAAGTTTTTAAGCTAAATTCTTAGATCATTCATGGGAGCAGAAAAGAGACATGGAATATCTGTTCCTTGCTGCCTCATTCATATATAATGTCAATGATGCCCACGAGCATGAAATATCAGCAGATCTGTACGCACATGAGTTCAGTGAGATTCAGAGTGAGGATAAGGCAAGTATGTTAATTCTACAACTGAGTAAGAGAAGTCACTGACAGCCCCAAGGGAACAAGCTTTCTTTGTGAACCACAGCTTGCTTCAAATGCAGACTGAAGGTCATTAATGAAGTTCTAAGAAACACAAATAACCAAGGAACCTATTCTTTTTTAGTGGTGGCACTTTCTTCCATATCTTAGCTAACCACTTATGCTGAGCTCAATGAATATGAGATGCAGAGACACGTGAATAACATCTCAAGAATTTCCTTTAATGTCAGTATAAAAATTAATGTTCAAATATAATAAATTACAGAATATTGGTCATATACTATATTTTATATCATTTGGTTGGACTCTATAGTTCTGCATGTTTACAGAAGGCATGCATTTCTTTTTGTGACTATCAGACTTCACTTAAAGAATACAAATTTAAAGATAAAATTAAGAATTTTAAGAAAATGATAACAGATGATTAAACCAAGTGAAGGGCCCTTCCAAGGGCAGAGCCTGTGTAACTGCCTGGGTCACATGCCATGAAATTGCCCCTACCAAGATATGTCTCACAAATAGCACTATATGTTTAGGGGAGGATGACAGAAAAGACTGGGGACTGATTATGATGTTATTGTGGTTATTCAGCCTAGAGACACTGATATCCCAAAATGAGGCAAAAAAAAAAAAAAAAAAGATAGATAATGTTTAAAAATGTAGAATTAGTAAGATTAATATATTGTTGGAGGTTTGATATAGTCTAATAAATCACGACCTCCTCCTCCCTGGTCTTAACCAGGACAGAATAATTACAAAGGAACATATGGAGCTCAAAATGAAATATCTACTTTAATATGCAAAGTATAAAACTCCATAAGAAGTGGGGCTGGTCCCGTGGCCGAGTGGTTAAGTTCGCGCGCTCCGCTGCAGGCGGCCCAGTGTTTCGTTAGTTCGAATCCTGGGCGCGGACATGGCACTGCTCATCAGACCACGCTGAGGCAGCGTCCCACATGCCACAACTAGAAGAACCCACAACGAAGAATACACAACTATGTACTGGGGGGCTTTGGGGAGAAAAAAGGAAAAAATAAAAAAATCTTTAAAAAAAAAACTCCATAAGAAGTAAAATAAGAGAATGAAGCAAGGGCCAGGGGCTGAAATGATGACTCTTGAATTTTTTTTTTTGTGTAAGATTAGCCCTGAACTAACATCTGCTGCCAATCCTCCTCTTTTTGCTGAGGAAGACTGGCCCTGAGCTAACATCTGTGCCCATCTTCCTCTACTTTATATGTAGGTCGCCTGCCACAGCATGGCTTAAGAAGCGATGCATAGATCTGCACCCAGAATCTGAACTGGGGAACTCCAGGCCTCCCAAACGGAACATGCAAACTTAGCCACCGAGCCACCAGGCCAGCCCTGACTCTTGATTTTTTCACTCTAAAATAAAGACATTCAGTGACATAGAGAAAAATTGCCATAACTTATTTAATCAAAGTTAGAGTAGCCAGAGCTAAGAGGAAAATCTTAACCAGACCTTCTAGAACTATGCTTTTCTTGAATGTATTCCACATGGAGTCAGATGAGTCCAGCACTCCTGGACACAGTTAGACCCAAGAGATCAAGAAGAGTGAACAAGAGAGCAAGCGTTGTGAGGGAGGGCCATGCATAATCAGTGTTTTTCAACATATTAACTCATCCAATAGAACGCTATAGCCTAAGATTCTACCCACTTCACCAATTGAGTAAGCCACCTCTTTGTCTCATGGAGAGGAGCCAATGACGGCACTGAAATTGGACTGGTAACATTAATGAAAATTCTGCCCCTACCTGAGAGTAAAGGGGAGTCATCTTAAGGTAGCAAGAGATTGGAGAAAGAGATTCTTCTTTTGGAGTGATTGAATATGAGAATTGAGGGGGAGAGATGGCCAGAGATGACTCCACATTTCTTCCTTGACAAACTGAGTAGAAAGTGGATCATTCAAGAGACAAGAATTTATTGTCAAAAACGTTAAGTAATTAGGGACTTTGGTCTCTGTTTGTCACTAGAGAATTTATTCTGCCATCTGGAACAATCTCTCAGAGCCCAGAGAAGTGGTTGGCAGACTTCCCAATACTCAGTAAAGAGAGGTTACAGCCTTCACATTTTAATTTTATAGGTATTATCTTTAATAAGTAATATTACATTCTGGTTTTCAGAAGTAGTTTACTTGCTGTAGTTTTCCTGATCAGCTCTGTCCCAGGTTACTTATAAAGAGCTCTATGCTAATAAGAAAACAAACTAACATTCTCCAGTGGAATCAAACACTGAAAGAAACTTTTTAATGAGAAATGAAAATTATTAAACTTCTAGGATCCTTCGAAATAGTAAAAAAAAATACCATTTAATGTAAGGAACTTTCTAAATTATTCTTTTAATCCAACTACTTATTTCTACTTGCCTGTTATCGTGAATTAAGATGTGTAATTGTTTACTTATTTTTCTCTTCCAATTATTGCTCAGTAACTGAACTGAATAGTCCATATTTCACTCATTCCTCTATCCCCATCACCTGGTACAATAATAAGCCTATCATTTGGTTGAATTATCCCTACTATGACAAGACACTGCTGGAGGATATTTATAATTTTAAATAAATTTCACACTGAATTTTAACCACATTTCACATGTCACAATGGTGCATATGGGTCATGGAGCCTGTGACTCTTACAATAAATATCTTTATCTAAATTCTGATTCTTCTTTCCCTACATTCTGGACTCAGGTTAACACTTTAGCCAGGACTCTTAAAAATATTTTGCTCTTTAATTCATTCAACAATTGTCAATTGTCTTCTCTGTGCTAGGCTTTGTACTACATGCTGCAGATTCAAAGGTGAATACTGAACCTGAGCTTGTCCATATCGGGGGGTAGGCCTTATAGTTTAATAAGAGGGAGACATGTAAAAAATAAATGCTGTAGAATGTAACCCATGCCAAGTTAATCACTTTAGAACATAGTTCAGTCTCAAAGGAGAGAGCAATCAATTTGAAATGAGAAAATAGTCAGAAAAAAATCTCACAGAGTAGGTAAATTTCATCCCAATTGTTGGATAAAAGTTAATAATAACTTATAAATAAAAGTTAATGTTAGGGATAAGAGAGAGAGAGGGGTGATGATATATTAGGAAAAGTGTTATGGAAAATGATTTCTACCTCCAGGGCTTACTAATTTGATAATTGGATGGTTCCTGTCAATCTTCTAAGATTTGATATGTTTTATGAAGTTACGGGCCATATCTATCTTGCTTGCTATGGTATCTTTAGTGTTTCTACCACAGTGTTCTAAATATATGTTCAGTGCATATTTGTTCAATGGTAGCCGAATGAATGAATGCATGACTTAATTTCATATACATTAGGATCTCTAGTACCACTTTGTTCCTTCACACTTTTGTGTTTCTTGATCTTTCTCTACTAATTATGATGTTTGCTGTATCCATCTCTCCTTTCCGTCTTCTTACTACTTCAACTTGTCTTTCCATTTTGTCATCTTGGATCTAGCAAGAAGTACAACTCATAGATACAATAAGGGCATGACTGTCCCATGAATATGTTAGCATAGTTTCTGAAATGCGTTAAAAAGTTTTATTCGTTTTCTTCTATGACTACCCTTGCTCTGATCACTGCCCAGCAGCTTGCAAAGAGAATCTGACAAGTTCTGGCAGTTCCTCTTTCAACCTAGTAGTAAAGGTAAGTAGCACTGGTTCAGTTTACCTATTGCTTAATTGGTTCACTGTCCCATGATGATTGTATTAGTTTCCTGTGGCTGCTCTAACAAATTTCCAAAAACTTGGCGGCTTAAAATACCATTTATTCTCTTACAGTGCTGAAGGCCAGAAGTCTGAAATCATTTTCACTGGCCCCAAATCACCGTGTCAGCAGGACTGTGCTCCTCTCAGAGTCTCTAGAGGAGAATCCCTTCCTTGCCTTTTCCAGCTCCTCGGGGCTTCCAGCTTTTCTTGGCCCATGGCTGCATCTCTCCAATCTTCAAGGTCAGCATCTTCAATTCTCTCTCTGCTTTATCTTCACATTTAAATAAAAACAGTACATTTATTACTTTAGAAAATTCAAATATATAAAAAGTTAAAAATGATGAAGGAAAGTCTCTCATATTCCCAATTTTTTTATTCCAAATGTAACGACTATTAAGATTCTTGTGATTCATTCCAGAGAAATAAATTGCATATATTCTTGGCTATGCTTCTGTGTATGTGTAAGGAAATATAGATAGTATGTAGATATTAAACAGCTTTATTTCATTATGATTTACATATCATAAAATTTATTAAGTCTAAGTATACAGTTAAATGATTTTAGTAAATGTATAGAGTTGTACATCCACTACCACAATCCAGTCTTTTAATATTTCCATCAACTCAAAGTGTTCTCTTGATCCAATTTTCAGTTAACCACCACTCCCAACCATAGCCCTAAGAAACCATTTGTCTGCTTTCTGTCTCTATAAATTTATCTTTTCTAGACTTTCTATATCAATGTAATCATATGATACATAATCTTCTGTACTTGGCTTCTCTCTCTTAAAATAATATTTTTCAGGTTTATCCAAGTTGTAACATGTATCAGTAGCTCATTCATTTTAAATGCTGAACAGTATTCCAATGTATGGAAATACCACATTTTTAAAATTTATTCACAAGTTGATAATTTACCTTATTTCCACTTTTTGGCTACTGTAAATAAGTGCTGCTGTGCTAGTGTACATGTTTTTGTATAGACATGTTTTTATTTCTTTTTGGAGACATTTATATTCCTGGAATTTATGCTTAAAAATAACATTTAAAGACTAATATTGAATATATTTTTTTCAAGTAACAAATATATTTGTAGAGGCTAACATGTGCCAGGTATTTTTTAGGTCTTGGGCTACAGCGATGAAGAAAACAGATAAAATTTGCTCTCATAGAACTCCCTTTCTGGTGTGGGGAGACTAACAAAGAATAGACATACAAGTAAATAATGTTGTATATGTATTTTCTTTCTTCTTTTTCTTCTCCCCAAAGCCCCCCTGTACTTAGTTGTATATTCTAGTTGTGAGAACCTCTGGTTGTGCTATCTGGGGCAGAACCTCAGCGTGGCCTGGTGAGCAGTACCATGTCCATGCCCTGCATCCGAACTGGTGAAACCCTGGGCGGCTGAAGCTGAGTTTGTGAACTTAACCACTCGGCCACAGAGCCAGCGCCTAAAAATAACATTTAAAGATAATATTGAATATATTTTTTTCAGAGTAATAAATATATTTGTAGAGGCTAACATGTACCTGGCATTTTTTTAAGTCTTGGGGTGCAGCAATGAAGAAAAGAGATAAAATCTGCTCTCATAGAGCTTCCTTCCTGGTGTGGGGAGACTAGCAAAGAATAGAACATGCAAATAAATCACGTTATATTTTAAAAGTCAGTTATTATGGAGAAAGATAAAATCAAGAATGGAGAAAGTATTTGTATGGGAAGATTGTGGCGGTGAATGCAAATTTTTAAAATTAGCATTCTTAGGAAAAAACACCTGTGTAAAAATCATTTGTCCAGAATTCTGGAATGGGGTATTGCATTTAATTTATCATATAAAATATGACTTTAACAATTTTTGGATAATTATTTAATTAATATAGCTCATTTGCAAAATGATTCCATTTGGTCTAATGTACTGAATATATTAAATGCTTAGTGTTAATGGGGTGAAAAAAAGAAAGTAAAGACAAAAGCAAAGATAATCAATATATATGGAAAAAGAATGTAAACTATAATGGAATGCTTATGTATGATGTATTACAAATTTCACTCAAACCTTTCTAAAAGCAAATCCAGCCATTTACTCAGAGTATTTTTAGCAGTATTTGTACCAAGGCTCATTGTGATTATGAGTACAGTAGCATGAACACCATCTTCAGAATACTTGGTTTTCTTTACATTTGAAAGTGTTTCAACTTGCCCAGTGAGTTTCTTCATTTCCAGTCTCAACCAATTCCAGAGGAAGAAATAAGAATTTCCTATATTTGAAATGAGAAAATAACAAGATTTTTGCGAATGCTTTTATTTGCAAACCCAAGCAAAAATTTTAGCACTCTATTTAAAACAACTTCTGGCAAAGTGTATCCATTTCCTTATTTAAAAATAAAGCTTATTTTTATAATCATAAGATTAAACTTTATTATTTTTGAATATCTATAAATTGCATAAATTTATAAAGAGTGAAAGCAGAATGTAAATTCCATGATCCAAAGACAGGGCTATTAATACTTACACATTTTCACCTAATTCTTTTTTTTTTTTTTTTTTTAAGGAGTGGCACCTTGGCTAACAACTGTTGCCAATCTTCCCTTTTTTTTTTTTTTTTTAAGGATTGGCACCTGGGCTAACAACTGTTGCCAATCTTTTTTTTTTTTTCTGCTTTATTTCCCAAACCCCCCTGCTACATAGTTGTATATCTTAGTTGCAAGTCCTTCTAGTTGTGGGATGTGGGACGCCGCCTCAACGTGGCCTGATGAGCCGTGCCATGTCCGCGCCCAGGATCCGAACCCTGGGCCGCTGCAGTGGAGCGCGCGAACTTAACCACTCGGCCATGGAGGCAGCCTCTTCACCTAATTCTTGACCTATGTATATTTTGCAAGATTCATACTTTAGTAAATACTCAATTTTGTAAACTGCCACTGACCCCAAAGTTATAAGATTTTCTCAGAGATGTAATAATTCATTCTAAACCCATTATTAACTGAATCCTATTGTGTCCTGTGATTATATGATAATCTGTTTTATTATTCTCCTACTTGGGACTAATTAGGTTACTTTTATAGATAATTTTACTGGGAGCATGTTTGTACTAAACTATGTTTGGAGTTATGAGTTATATTAGAGGATAGTTTATCACACAAACAATCACATAGGCAAAGAATAGAAATATTTCAAGACCTTGATATACATTTGCCAAAGTTTTTCCCAAAAATCTTATATCTATTTAGATTCTTGTCAGTAGATATATGGACCACTTATCTTTAAGACTCTCAAGAGGTTTGAAAATTTAACTTTGTTTACTATTTTGCTTTGGGCATCTGATACAACATTGATAGAAATTAAGAACCTATGATACAGGAGGCTATATATAAAGATACAAATGTATATAATATAAAGGCAATACATTAGCATAATATATTAAGTTGTATCTGAAATTAAGTATGTAACTGGAGAATTGAGGAAAGGTCCAACAGAGGTAAATCAGCTTTCGTGAATTTTTCCTGGAGAGAAGTTGCATCAGGATCTAGGCTGAATATTTCTCTGAAGTAGATTCCAGGTTGGTGGCTGAGAAATAAAAACAGGGAAAACGATAGAGATTGAGAAAGTTGAAAGTACAGAAATTATAGAAATTCCTAGAGTGAAACAATCAGCTAATGTAACGGCATTTAAAGACCCTAACCCTGGGAGGAGGCAAGGAATCCTTTGAGGTGATAAGACAGATTCCTGAAGAATTTAATTATATCACTATTGATGAACAGAAACTTTACTTTTGAAATTCAACTGGATCTTCTGACACCAAAACAGCTGACATTCAAACGGAACTGGCCTCTCTTCACCCCCTCATAAAAAAATCTCACAAGCCACGATTTGGTTATTTGCCATAAGGCAAATTTTAAAAATGTCTGTGAAACCAAATTAGACAACTTCTTAATAAAACCTGTGTGCCAGTGACAAAGTCAACATTCTAAATTAGGAGAAAGAAGAAACAATTTCTACTATACCTTAGAAAAATTAAATTGGATAAAAGCAGTGTCATAGAGTTGTTTAGAAACTCCAAGGAGCTGAATAAAGAGAATTTCAACATAAAAATTGATTTCTGTAAGTTGTTGTATATGTTAACTACTTAGAATATATTTTCTACTATGAATAATGCTACTAATCATGGTTGATAAACCAGGATAGTCTGCAAAAACATTTAATTCCCAGAAGAAAAAGAATGTTATGCTGGATCTTTTAGCAATATCTTGTTAATATAACCAAGTCAATTTCTTCTTTTTTTTAATCTCAGTCACACCAATGGATGGAAAGGAAGACCACTGGATAAAAGCAGCGAAGAAAACGGCATCGCGAATAGGATTTAAGATCAACAAAGCTGGGAAATGAACAGAAAGATATGGAAAGCCTTCATTGGTCTTCATCACTGCTGCTAAGCTGACAGATAATTGAATAACTTTTAGGTATTTTCTCCAGATTGCAAACACCGTTTTTATTTCTCTGTGTGTGTGAGTGTTCGTGAGGAAAGCTGTGTCTAAATTAGAGTGAGATATTTGAATGAAGATTTGTCTGTATGCAGTCATGCGTCTTAACGACAGGGATACATTCTGAGAAATGCATTGTTAGGTGATTGACTCGTTGTGTAAACATCACGGAGTGGGCTTACACAAACCTAGACGGTATAGCCTACTACATACCTAGACTACATGGTATTAATCTTATGGGACTACTGTCATATGGTCCATAATCGAAACATCATTACGCGGTGTGTTACTGTAGATGTTTTATGGATATAAGGAGAATTTGGGGGTGATAAAAGAGTAATAATAGTAGTTTGTCTGCTTTTTTCCCGTTATTACCAAAGTGCCACTACAACGTTTTGAATTATATTTTATTGCTAAGCATGCTGATTTATTTTCTGATTATTAACATCTTACTGAAAAAGTCAGGGACACGATGACCTCATAAAACACTTGTAAGGTACATTTTTCAGTGAATTATGATGTAATTGCTCCACAGTTGACACAAATATATCTTCACGTTAGTCTAACAAATCTTACAGCTTCCGTTATTTGGCTTTTGAATTATCCCAGCCATTAAATACAGAAGTCGAATTTATTCCCCAAAGATCTCTAACTAAAAACGTTTTCTATGATTCTAAATGTAGAAACATAGGTGAACTGAGAAGAACTTTACAATGAGAGTTGTCAGGAACTGACTCATGTCAGCCTAGTCTGTACCCCCAGTTTCTGAGTTCCACTTTACTATTCAGCTAGAGTGAATCTGGAATTTGTGCATGAATCTGTGAGCGAATGAGGGTCACGTGTTAACTATGCATGGCATGTGTGTATTTAGGGAAGTTACAATTTGACATTTTGCTTAGATGGCTTTTAGTATGTGTCTTCCTCTGTCAAACACAAAACACAAAAGCCTTTGGATTTATTTGAAACAAGGGGCAATGCTTAAGAACAAGTAGTGAATTGGAAGGAACGTAGAATTTCAAGTTAAGCTGGAAGACACTGACCACTCGTGTGACTTTAGGTGGTTATTTAAACAGTCTGAAGCTCAAGGTCCTATTGACTTCACAACACCTTGTGGAAGTTAAGGAGGCAAGTGTGCACAGCTCCTGCGGTGCCGTAAATTTGGTGCCATCCTTGACCTCCTTTCTTTCTGTCCTAGTACTGCACCTTATGCCATACAATTTGCACCTTAGCCCTTTAGAAAATTTTGCTTCCTAATGATTTTATTCTTCATGGTTCCTGAAAATCTACCCGCAACTCCTCAAGCTCTTTTAGGCAAATTGTCACCTCCTTTATCCTCTTCACAGGATAGGCAAAATTCAACAATGTCATATACTTCTGCTTCTTTACAATTTGCTTGTTTTTATGGGAACAAGAGGCATTTGCCCTGGAAGATGACTCTTGGAGGATTCCTGCCTCAAGTAAGAGAGTCAAGACATTTTTTCCTGTTGTTAATTTCTACTTAGTATCCTAAATAATTATTTACATCCCACAGTGTCATCTGCAGAATGTTGGTAGGTAGAATGCCATATTGTGCTCCCTTGCTCCCTTCCCGTGAGAAGTATCTTAAATATAGTTCTGGAGATATAGAATGCTTTGCTCAATTGAAAAAGATGTGTGTATTGATCACCCATTATGTTTCAGTCACTGTGCTGGGTTGGAAGGACACAAACATAAAGATTCCCTATACTCTCCAAGATTGCTTTCACGATCAGACAGACCTACTACATAGCAGTTACAGTGCAATGTGAAGAAATGCCTGCAATCTGACAGGTACGTGTTGAAATGTGCTTAAGGAAGGGTTCACCCAAGGGGTAAAATTTAAGCTCCTAATTAAGTTAGAGTTTGCCTTTCAAAGGCTGGGTTGGGTAGGGAGATAATTGCATTTCAGTCAGAGGAAAGAAATGACATGTGTAAAGGTAAGGAGCCAGGAATGAGTCTGGCATTTCCCAGGGATGACAGTTAGTTCAGCATCAGCAGAGCCTAGGATGTGTGTGGGAGAAGGGTGGAAGATTAAATCTGACAGATAGGCAGCAGCTGCAACATGACGGGGAGTCTATGAGACTTTTATAGTAGAAAATTTACTTGATCAGATTTGCATTTTAGAAATAGCACTCCGGAGGCAGTGCTTGTGGAGGATGAATTCTAAGGAGTCAACTCTGAAGTTAAAGAGTCCATTTTCTGGGCTATTGCAATAGTCTCCAGGCAAAAGATAACAAAGGATGCAGAACACATAAAGAGAAGGGCCCAGGTGTGGGTGGTGGTTGTCCACACTGATTAAGATCATGTACTTGAGAAGCATATTGCTTCAGTTATATGTTTAACCTTTCTAATTTTCTGTTTTCTCATTTGTGAAATGGAGATTATGCTACTTACCCTACAGAGTTGTGGAAAAAATTGAGCAAGATAGTGTATGTAAACTACTGAATAGTAACTAGCAAACTATGTGTTTTCAATAAGTGGTACTTAAGTGATAGTATACAATGTATTGTTTTGTACTTGAATAGAGAGGAGAATGAGGAAGAAGAAATTGCCAAGATATCTACCACTTACTTATAGAAAAGCAGGTTGCAAGGGGGATGGCTTCAATTTTGGACATGTTTAGTTTGAATTTCCTTGAGACAATCGGGTAGAGATGTCCCATAGACATCTGGATATGTGGGTTGTGGAATGCGTAATACTAATCTGAGGGCACTATCTTGAGGAGCGCTTATTCCTCCATTCCTCACCCTCCATAGAGAGGAAGGGGATTCCATTTTTATGAAGGAACAGTATTAGAAGGGCACATCCAGCCCTCTCTTTACTCATTCCTCCAAGTAGGATGGAATGAGAAATGGGAACCCAGTAAGAAGCGTAGCTCAGATCCTTCCTTCTTCTCTTCTCTTTCTCCCTTTATTCTCTCTCTTTCTCTCTCTCTCATACTGACAGTGGTCCACAAGTGCTTATATTTTTTCTGCTTCTGTTTTTTTCATTAGGTCTTCTGCACAGTGGGGATGCTTGGGGTCTCTGATTGTTCTACTTGTAACTGGGTGAGTAAATTCAATTCAAGGTGAGAAAAAACAGGGAGCCCAATTTAAACTCTGGGCCAAGCTGCTTCAGTATTCCAAATTTACCAGCAACACCACTGAGAGTTTGCTCCTTAACTAACTCCTGGAGATATTTCACTTTTTTCTTCTATAACTGAATAGGACAATTTGTGATTTAACCTTTCAAGTCCCCAAAAAGGCATGGATGTGGGAGTCATCAGTATAAATATGAGGATGCAAGAAGTTGTGGGTGTGAATGAAATTGATCAAAGAGAATTTTAGGAACTGAGAAGAAGAGAGGTAGAAGATGAGAGCATTTGCCTATAGGAGATAGGCAGGGCCTGCAGAAGTGAGGAGAAAGAGTGTCAAGGAAGTATGAGAGCTGAGAATGAGAACCAGTCTTCTGGCATCGTAACAGTTTAATCCAGATTCTGGTTAAAAACAAAATCTGTCGATATGATGCACCACATTAACAAAATGGAGAATAAAACCCACATGATCATCTCAGTAGATGCAGAGAAATCATTTGACAAGATACAGCATCCATTTATGATAAAATCTCTAAATAAAATGGATAATAAGGAAAATACCTCAATGTAATAAAGGCCATATATGACAAACCCACAGCAAATATCATTCTCAACGGAGAAAAACTGAAATCTACCCTTTAAGAACAGGAACCAGACAAGGATGCCCACTGTCACCATTCTTATTTAACATAGTATTGGAAGTCCTAGCCAGAGCAATCAGGCAAGAAAAAGAAATAAAAGGGATCCTATTGGAAAAGAAGTGAAACTGTCACTCTTTGCAGATGACATGATTTTACATATAGAAAACCCTAAAGAATCCACTAAAAAACTTTTAGAAATAATAAATCAATACAGTCAAGTCACATGATACAAAATAAACATACAAAAATCGGTTGCATTTCTAAACACTAACAACGAAGTAGCAGAAAGAGAAATTAAGAATACAATCCCATTTACAATTGCAACAAAAAGAATGAAATACCGAGGAATAAACTTAACCAAAGAGGTGAAAGATCTGCACACTGAAAACTATAAAACATTGTTGAAAGAAATCGAAGAAGACACAAAGAAATGCAAAGATATTCTGCGCTCTTGGATTGGAAGAATTAACATAGGTAAAATGTCCATACTTCCTAAAGCAATGTATAGATTCAACGCAATCCCTATTAAAGTTGCAACAACATTTTTCACAAACAAAGAATCCTAAAATTTATATGGAACAACAAAAGACCCCGAATAGCCAAAGGATTCCTGAGAAAAAAGAACAAAGCTGGAGGTATCACACCCCCTGATTTCAAAATATACTACAAAGCCCTAGTAACCAAAACAGCATGGTACTGGCACAAAAACAGACACACAGATTAATGGAACAGAATCGAGAGCACAGAAATAAACCCACAAGTGTATGGACAGCTAATATTCGACAAGGGAGTCAAGAGCACATGATGGAGAAAGGAGAGTCTCTTCAATAAATGGTGTTGGGGAAACTGGACAGCCACATGCAAAAGAATGAAAGTAGACCATTACCTTACACCATGCACAAAAATCAACTCAAAATGGATTGAAGACTTGAATATAAGACCCCAAACCATGAAACTTCTAGAAGAAAACATAGGTAGTACGCTCTTTGACATCAGTCTTAGCAGCGTATTTTCAGTACCATGTCTGAATGAGCAAGGGAAACAAAAGAATAAATGAACAAATGGGACTACATCAAACTAAAAACTTCTGCACAGCAAAGAAAACCATCAACAAAACGAAAAGACAACCTAACAATTGGGAGAAGATATTTGCAAACCATATATCAGATAAGGGGTTAATATCCAAAATATGCAAAGAACTCATACATCTCAACAACAAAAAACCAGCAATACAATTAGAAAATGGGCAAAAGATCTGAACAGAGATTTCTCCAAAGAAGATATACAGATGGCCAAGAGGCACATGAAAAGATGTTCAACATCATTAACTATCAGGAAAATGCAAATCAAAACTACAATGAGGTATCACCTCACTTTGGTCAGAATGGCTATAATTAACAAGACAGGAAACAAAAAGTTTTGGAGAGGATGTGGAGAGAAGGGAACTCTCATACACTGCTGGTGAGAGTACAAACTGGTGCAGCCACTATGGAAAGCAGTATGGAGTAACCCATAAAATTAAGAATAGATCTACCATATGATCCAGCTATTCCACTGCTGGGTATTTATCCAAAGAACGTGAAAATATGAATGCATAAAGATACATGCTCCCACCATGTTCATTGCAGCATTATTCACAATAGCCAAGACTTGGAAGCAACCTAGGTGCCCATCAAGGGACAAATGGATAAAGAAGATGTGGTATATATACACAATGGAATACTACTCAGCCATAAGAAATGATGAAATCTGACCATTTGTCACAACATGGATGGACCTTGAGGGTATTATGCTGAGAGAAATAAGTCAGAGGAAGAAAATCAAATACAGTATGATCTCATCATAAGTAGAAGATAAAAACAATGACAAACAAACGCATAGCACCAGAGATTGGATTGGTCTTTACCATAGGGGAAGGGGAGAGGGGGGAGGGCAAAAGAGGTGATTAGGCTCACCTGTGAGGGGATGGACTATAATTGGTTTTTGGGTGGTGAACATGATGCAATCTACACAGAATTTGAAATATATTATGATGTACATCTGAAAGCTATATAATGTTATAATCCAATGTTACTGCAATAAAAAAAATAAAATAAAATAAACCCCAAACAGACAAAAACAACAACAATGGCATGTCATGTCAAAGAGGGGTCTACTATTGCAACACCTAATACCTCATTATCCTAACACACATTCAAAGATTAAAGTCCCAGGAAGAGAGAGAGGCTAAAATATGGTAAAAAGTTATCACTACTTGGTTTGGAGTGGATAACGGGCAATCAGAGCATCATATCCCTTCAAGAAGTGCCCACCACACCCTGTACTATAACACTTCTGTGCTCCATTCAAAGACGAGTGTGTATCTATGGACTTATCACAGCCTCTGGACATCCACAAGGACTGAATTAAGTTTGCCATAATGTCACTTACTGAGTTAGCACTCTCTGTTTCATTGGACAAACGTGAAAAAGACATATGATCATTAAAATATAAATTATAACCATCTAGGACAGTCTGAGGGAAAAAACCCAGCAAAAATAGCAGCAACGGTGACAAGAATGGGTTGATTTTAGAGCTGGTGTAAAGGAATGGTTTATGAAATCCTGTAAAATTACTCTTACGTTATATGTAAATAAAATTCCTCAACACACTTGGCTAAAGCCAGATTGCTCGAGACACTGAACAAGGACAGCCAGATTCACTCCGAGACAAGTGAAGTGGAAGCCTCTCTTCAAAAGACTCATCTCATCCACTTTAGGGAATAAATGAATCTTCGAGTGCTTTATTGAGAGAGGGAAACTAGGAAAAATGGTGGAAAACAAAACTGCCAATTTAATAGTGATGTCTCTGAGAAGTAGAAAGAAGGCGGTAAGCTCCCATATGTGGACTTTCTCTTTCCATATGGAAACATCGAAACCTCTCATTAATCTTTACCCAGGCTGCATCCTTTCTTTGTGCATCCTGGGACATTCAGAAGAGTCTGGTGGATCTTAAGTTTCCACAAATAACTTGCATTCTCCTCGTGTATATGGAAGGCACAAAACTTACTGAATGTTAGAAATATAATAGTCACTCAAAACAAATTATTATTTAAAAGAGTTGTTTTTTAAAACCTGTTCTAGCCACTAAACTAAGTACAATTGATTTAAACCAATCCTTTGAACTTGAAGATAGCATTTCCCACATTGCAGATGAGGAAACTGAGATCCAGGCAGTTAAGTACCTTGCTGAAGTTTCTACAGGTAAGAATAGCAAGCACCTACTTCATCTGACTTCAAAGCCCCGCTCTTGAACTTTCTTACTTTATGTCTCATGCAAGTTAATACTTAGCTGACAACACCAACAATGTGACAAAGTTAAAAAAGTTAAAAAGAGAATAGTGTGGATGAAGACAGGCAGAGAGGAGTAAACAGAGCTCCTGTCCTGCACCTTTAATGCTCCCAGAGTGTCAGAGATTTCTCTCCCCTAAACTCTGAAGCACACCCTTACGTTTAAACCTTGTTGTTGCAGACCAGATAGATTAAGAAACTTCACAAGAGGTCTACCAGGAACAAGGAAGAAACAGTAAAAATAAGTGCAAAAGATGAATTTATATCAACTGAAGAAGAGGCGAGTTGGTCCACCTTGTGTACAAAATCCTGCATTTAGGATCATTAATGTCAGAGAGTAAAATCATAGCTCGCGGCGTTTTCACTCACTGAGATAGACTGACTATATAAGAATTTTGGATTCAGCGAGGCAGGATCTAGGTGAAGTATGTTTGAAAGCAGGGCCTTATTAAGGATATAAGTGACTGCTATAAATAGTGAATGTCCAGCCACTTCATGTTGATAGCTGGATGCCGCAAATGGCAAACCAAGTAAAATAGCTGAGGCCACTGTGTTGCCAAAGAGATCGGAGGTTAAAAAGTCTCCCCCCACCCAACAGGACATTATTTGTTCTTCAGGGATTTATTAAGCATGATAGAGGCAGTCAGCCAGTAATTCCTCAGCCTCTTCATCTCAGAAGGAGGTAATGGATTTTAATTAGTGAGGAAGACAGCTTTCCACTAAGGAGAGGAAAGCAAAGAAAACAGAAACATCAGTGTGCATGGAGGATATGTTAAAGCACATAAAACTCTTATTAACGTTGAACTGATGGGCAAAGCTCTTTGCCCTCTGCTCACTGGTAACATAAGAATAAAATAAAAACTATGGGCTGGCCCAGTGGTATAGTGATTAAATTTGCACGCTCTGCTTCGGTGACTGGGGGTTTGCAGGTTTAGATCCTGGGCACGGACCTACACACTGCTCATCACGCCGTGCTGTGGCAGCATCCCACAGACAAAATAGAGGAAAATTGGCACAGATGTTAGCTCAGCGACAATCTTCCTCAAGCAAAAAGGGGAAGATTGGCAACAGATGTTAGCTCAGGGCCAATCTTCTTTACCAAAAATAAAATAAAATGAAATAAAATAAAAATGTGTTACAGTTTGTGAGAAAAAGGAAGGAAAGTGCTGCTAAGGTTGATAAATAGCTTATTCTAGATCACAGGGTCTTTAAGACACTGATCATCACTCTTAATCAATTGGAATTGCTGGCAGCACATTTCAACAATGTTTGCTCTGCCCACTGAACATTCCAATAGTCCTCTTTGTAGTAGAGAATGAATCGAATGGGTCTACGTGAGAAAGGAGTGTCTCTCCTTATTTTTCAAGCATTTTAGTTAGGCCCAAATGCCCCTGCACGAGCTCTCTAAGGAAAGGTAAGGAAGTATCATCCTCTAAAGTCTACAGAAAGAACAAAGGCCTACTGGCTCCTTGATTCCAAAATTCTAGTCTCCAAATCTGTGGGAGAATAAATTTCTGTTGTTTTAAACCATCTGGTTTATATGGTCATGGCAGCTCCAGATAAATAATACAGACAGGTTACCTAACTTCTCTATCCAACCAATTCCCCATGTGTTAAACGGGAAGTAGAATAGTTGTGAGCAATACTAAGTTAATATTCATACAGCACTTGGAATTAGCATACAATATGTGACTGCCACATAATTAGAGCAGTCTGTGTTAGCTCTATATACTTTAGGTAGGTGAATTAACATTATACCAAACTATTTTATAATATAATAATTTTCTTTAGTCAGAGGTTGGCAAACTATCGCTCATAAACCAAATCCAGATTGCCAACTGCTTTTATAAATAAAGCGAGGTTTTTTGGAATGGAGCCATATCTGTTTAAATATTATCTATGGCTGCTTTTGTGCTATAATAGTAGAGTTGTGTAATTGCCACTAAGGCTGTATGACTCACAAAGCCTGAAATATTTACTATCTGGGCCTTTAAGAAATAGTTTGCCAACTCTTGTTGTAGATTATAAAATCTGTTATTTATGCCCCTATTCTTGTTTGATTTTTAAATAATTCAGTGATTTATGTATGTCGCTAGCCACAGGTTTCCTGCAGCATACTTCTTTTGTTCCTCCATGATATGAGCTCTATTCCAACTCAAGGTGGGAGTGAATGGGGTAGATGGAGTGTTGGGTCACTCATCCCACATAAGTTCACAATAATTAAGAGTTTATGGCCATTGATTGAGACCCTTAATAGAACTAATGACTAAAATAATACATTTTTATTGTCTCCACATTTGCTAATGGGACTTCATGTAATAATGACTCATGAGAGTTCAGTGAGTTTCTAATAGATACCACATTTTCCTATTGAGAATCATTTTTCTTTAAAGAAATTTTTCAAGCTATTGACTCCCATGTCTAACACTGCTGAATGAATTAAACAAAGCAGGAAAGTAAAAGTAATGACCCCAAATTCAAGAGTAAATTTATAAAGTGAAAATTACCAGTTCTTAAAGCAAACGCACAGGTGATATAATCATTAGGTGAGGAGATCTATCTGGGCCATCTTTTCAGTGTTTGACATGCGTGTTCTGAGTGAGGAAGCAAGGTCCCTATTCTCGAAAAGCTAAGAGTCTACCACTCTGATCTTCAGGGGGTTGGTAATCTTCATTTTGCTAATATGGCTGCCTTTTAGGCTCTCACCACAGATTGTTCTTTCTAACCCTGAAGAAAGTGAAAGTTCTAGGTTGAGGAGGGCCTGTTTCTAGACATTCATAGAATTTGTTCCCTAGTTTAAAATCCATGTATGAAAGGCAGGAAAATTATAAGCAGTTGCTTTCTGCTACATATTCAGCTCTATGTGAGGCTAATTATTTTTGTAAGTGACCAGTTTGACTCCTTGAAAGGATCTGTTCCTGGTGTAAAGGACAGAGCATTTCTCTAGATGGTATGTTTAAGAAAGCTCGACCAACTCTAGATCATCTCAGGGCGAGATCATGGGGAACACTGAATTTCCTGCAAATAATTTGGGGGTTTTACTTACTTTTATATGACCTACAGGATTCTGAGACCCAGTAAAACCTAAATGCCTTCTGAAAAAGTATATATATACATATTCTCACATCTTCTTTATCCATTCATCCATCAATGGGCTCTTAGATTGTTTCCATGCCTTGGCTATTATAAATAGTGCTGCAATGAACATAGGGGTGTGTATCATTTTGGATTAGTGTTTTTATATTCTTCAGATAAATACCCAAATATCTTTGTGCATATGTCTCCTCAGCAATGGAAACAAAAGCAAAAATAAGCAAGTGGGACTACATCACACTGAAAAGCTCCGCACAGGAAAAGAAACCATCAACAAAATGAAAAGACAACCTACCAACTGGAAGAAGATATTTGCAAATCATGTATCCAATAAGAGGTTAATATCCAGAATATGTAAAGAACTCATACAATTTAACAACAAAAAACCAAAAACAATTGAAAAATGGGCAGAGGGTCTGAACAGACATTTTTCCAAAGAAGATATACAGATGGCCAGCAAGCACATGAAAAGCTGTTCAAGATTACATTAGGGAAATGCAAATCAAAACCACAATGAGATATCACCTCATGCCCATCAGAATGGCTGTTCTTAAAAAGATGAGAAATAACAAGTATTGGAGAGGATGTGGAGAATAGAGAGTCCTTGTTCACTGTTGGTGGGAATAAAAATTGGTACACCCACTGGGGAAAACAGTATGGAGACTCCTCAAAAAATTAATAATAGAACTTACCATATGATCCAGCTATTTCATATCTGAGTATTTATCTCATTTTTAAAAAGAAAATTTATGTGAGAAGAGAGTAGAGAAAATGAATACCAGTGTAGGTCCCTGAAGACATTATAGTTAAGAATAGGCCAATTAATGTAGTGAAGAAACACTTTTGGAAATAAAAGGATTCTGGGTTGAACTGTAGAATCAAACAAGAAGAAGTGGGACAATATTTCTATCCAAGAATATTCAGAAGATGTGCTATTTTGACACAAGAATCTTAGATAAATGTTCTTTGTTCTTATTTTTTTGATTAAGCTCTCAAATCAACAGATTCAATAAGGCTTATTGAAAGAGTTTATATAATTTCATATATCGGGGGAGTCTGAGTTTAGACAATAAATACTAACAACCTTGAAAAATAGAATAGAGAATATTTAAATGAATAAACAATGGTTAAGGATAATGCTACATACAATGTTTTAAGGTTCACAAGTGAAGTATTAAGCATATAGTAGGGCCTTATGAATCTAATGAAATTATAAGACAACTAGATCTGGTGTATTTTTGCTAGAAAAAGAACGATGGGAAATATTACGCAGTTAAATATGTGCAAAATAAAGAGGATTATAAATAGCCAAAGCAGGTAGGAATTGGACAGAGTGACTTGACAAACTAAAGACTAAGATAGGATAAGGAACTATAATGATTAAGAGGTTAAGTGTCATGGTGAACTTGCAAAACAATTAGACCTCCCTGGAGATATATTAGACAAGGATGTCTGATGATTCAGCTTCATAAATTAGTAACAGTAGCTAACAAGAAAGTTAGATAGAGCAAGTTGCCAGAAAAGAGTCGAAAGTAGAGAAGGCATCCTGCACAGTGTATTACAAGGTTTGAAAGACTGGGCCTCAGTTGGCTGAGAGTTTACTCACATAAGCATGATCATTTCTTTTCCCTGAAATGAACAATTGGGAATTTCACAGAAAATTGAAAATACCAATCATCTGGATTCTTTAAGCTTGTTGCTTCACCTCTTCCTTCCTCCTCCTTGGTCTCTTCCTCCTTCCCCCTCCTACCCCCTTCCTTTTTCTTTTTTTATTTTTCTGCAAGTTATTGCATTCCATCTTTGTAAGCATTCTAATTAGAGAAGAAAACTGCTGAAAGTAGGCCTGGGTAACTTAAGTGCTATCAGAAGAGAGAAAAAAAAGATGGCTATAGGGAGCATGTTTACCCTTAAAACCTCCTCCTCTTGAAATTTTTAGGTTGAAAGTCAATTATGCATTCAAGGGAGGGGTTAAACATTGACCGGCTCTTATCCTTGCATAGTTCTTCTCACAAAAGTAAAACCATGTGATTCTGAGGATGGAGGAGTTGGTTATGGTCTTTTTCTTAATTTATCCTTATATGTTCTGATGGATAGGAAGACAGACAGATACATAGATAGATAGATAGATGGGTAGATATAAATTCTGGATATTCTGAATCTTTTGATGGATATTCATATTGCAAATATCCCCTCCAAATCTACATGTGGGTTGCATTTTCTTTATTTTAGTTGTGTGTTTTGATGAACAGGAATTAATTTTGGTGAAAACAATATTTGTTTTGTTGATGGTCAATGCTTTTTGCATCTTAAGAACATTTTGCCTAGGCTATGGATATGAAGATAGTCTCTTATGTTTTCTTTTAAAATTTTTACTTTTTTACCTTTCTAATTTGTGTCTACATTTAATATGAAATTGGTTTTTTGTCTATGTTCTGTAAGAGAGGTCCAAGTTCTTTTCCTAGACAGATAACCAATTGTTCCAGTATCATTTATTTAAAAAGATTATTTTCTCTCTACTGTGTTTTAACGGAAATTTAATCATAAGTTTGGTGACCATTTATATGTGGGCCTGCTTATGAAATTTGTTTCTGTGTTTGTGGTCTATCTGCCCATCCTTGTGCTTATAGCACATTGTTTTTATTATTGTAGCTTAAAAAAGATTTGATATCTATTATTGTAAGTCTTCTAGCTTTGTTCTTTCTTTTCAAGATTGCTTTGACTCTTCTTGGCCCTTTGCATCTCCATTTTTCTAATCATCTTGCCAATTTAATCTGGCGATAATGAATAATTGTCATTTTCCAATATTAAATTTTCCAATCCTTGTATAATTATATTCCTCAATTTATTCATGACTTCTTTAATTTCTTTCAGTAATGCTTTTAGCTTTTATGTACTTCTCTCGTTAATATTGTTCCTAGACATTTAATGTTTTGGTGATACTATAAATAGATTATACCTTTAATCTTATTTTCTAAATATTTATTTTTAGTAAATAAAAGCAATTATTTGTATTGGCCTTGTATACAAATAACTTTCTGTATTTGCTCATCAATTCTAACGGTTTACGTAGATTGGATTTTCACCTACTTTTTAACCTACATAACCACGTTGCAAATAATAATTTTTTTCCCTTAAACCTTTGTATCTTTTATCTTTCTTATTTATTTATTATCTAATATAATGTTTAATAAAATTTAATAACTGTGATAGCAGAGATCTTTGTCTTTTTCTCAATCGCAGGAGAAATTTTCAGTAATTTACCATAAAAATGATGTTTACTATAGTTTTTTATGTAGATATTCTTTATCAGATTAAGGAAATTTCCTTCCATTGAAAGGTTCCTAAGAATTTTCATGATGCATATGTGCTAATCTTTTTCAATTGTTTTGCTGCATCTATTGAAATGATCATATGATTTTTCTTCTTTTTCCTATTAATCTGGTGAATTATCTTGTTTTACTTTTAATTGCTAAACTCATATTCTTAATTGGAAGATATACAACTTGGTTATATATTTTTTATGTATCATGGAATTAGATTGGCTAATAGTAATAGTTTTTTAAGGGGTTTTCCACTTACATTCATGAGCAATCTTTCAAGAATTTACTGGTGCATGTAACTTTGCCTGAAATTATCACAGTAAAAAGGATTTAAATTACAGGTTCAATTTCTTTAACAAATATAGGATTTTTCAAGTTTACTGTATCTTTTTGTATCATTTTGGTCAGTTTTTCAAATAATTTTCCTATTTCATCTTAATTTTAAAGTATTGACATAAAGTTGTTTATAATAACCTCTTAACAGCTTCACAATATATGTAAGATCTGTAGTAATGTCCCCCTTTACTTTGGTTATATTGGTAATTTATGTTTTCTCTCTTTTTATTTTGTCAGTTTGGGTAAGAGTTCTTTTACTTTAGAAGTTTATAAAATGTGCCTCACTCTGGGCAGGTGCAAACTTGTGTCAGAGTATACAGTTTGTCAAGCAAAGTGCTAGTTATATTTTTACTACTAATTGACTCACAGTATTTTCTAGAGTGGATGAATTGTACAGAGATACAACATGGCCCTGTCCCTTATATTACAGTCTGTATGTTACCAAAATATACAGCAGAAACAATCCAGTACCTTGCATTTCTAAAGACTCACTCCTCACTTAACCTATGTCACAGAAATTCTCTCACACATGCAGGCGAAAGCTATCCCTCCTACATCAATCTTACCATGAGCAGTTGGTGATTTGCTTTCTGTGTATGTCTTGACATATCCACTGAAATAGAATATAGACTCTGAAGCTTACACTAGAGCTACAGTTATCAAGAAAATTCATGTTTTCTCATGTTTACCAGAAGACAACAGCTCATGATGACCAACTTGAATTATATGACAAAGTGGGCTGACTATATGTTTGTATATATCCTATATATATATAAAATTTAGGAGCTAATGTCTATTATATTATAAATGGAAATTGGTAGGAAAGTAATAATTTTGAAAACTAATTATTTATGTGAATCACCAGGCAGAACATTTAAATTAAAGTAACAATTTGTTCTATGTTAGACAATCAAGGAATTTTGTATTCTTTTTTATTAGTATTTAGATAGATTTATGGTATGTAGGGGCACACTGTTCAACCATAAGATAATATGTATTTGAGCAGGCGCTGTAATGTTACATTGTTAAAATCTAAAAGTGACCTCAGGGTACAGAGTAGGTGCTCAATAAAATCCTGATATTGGATTATTCCTTGAGAATCAATTAGATAATTTTACTCATGAGGCAAAGATTTAAATTCCTACCTGTATCAAATGGTACCAAACCATTTAATTTAGACATTAGGTATAAGGTGAAAAATCTGTGATAAGTGGCATAATACCTGCATACTCATGTAGTTTAAAAACTATTTGAAGTAATGAGAACAAATAATCTTGCTTCTTATCTCATTATGGAGTTAAGGGATGAATGTGGGATAAATAATTTTAATGATTTTACTCAGGAAGAATCTTGTTACTAGCCAGTCATGGAAGGGTGCCTGTGTGTGACCTTTTAAGCTCAGTTTTTGATTAGGAAGTGACTCATAACACCTATAAGGTTCAAGATGGCTCTGGCATCAATCTTTATAGCACTCAAAGCTGTGGCAGAAAAGCCAGTGGCTGGAATAATGTAATACGCATAATATTTGGGAAAGTTTATTCTAAAAGTGATTGCAGGAAGAAATGGAGAAGACATATCTATAATCAAAGCAGTAATCCACATATTCTTTTAATCCACATATTTTGTAATAAGAAACTTGTCAAAGTAAATGGCAAGAGAAGACAAAATAAAGAGCATGTACTCATTTAAGAATGAATCAATATGATTTGGAGACTAATTGAATCTATGATAACTATCTTGAATAACTATGAGAAATATCTTGGATGCATAGAAGAATTTGGTAGAGATGGGAACTGATGGGAAATATGATTTCTGTGGAAGTTAATTAGTTTGGAAATTATTCATTTAACAAATATTTTTTAAGCACTTGTGTGCCAGAAACTGTTTTACTTCATGGACACACTAGACAGGATAGTCTTGAGGTCATAACTTTCTAATCAAGGAAATAAATATCAAATTATAGACAAATTAAAATAAAATGTCATCACTCATAGTAGAGCTATGTATAAAAGGTCGTACAAGTTGAATTCAAGGTTAAGGTAGGATATTCAAAGTTATGGTAAGAAGTCAGGACTTCATGTGTTCCAACAGATACTTTGAAAGTATATATCATAACCATATTTCAAGACTCACTCAAGTAAAAGGACAGATCTGAATATAAATATTTGAAAGTCAGGATTTCAAATGAATTATTGTAGCTGTGAATATTCATGGGCTATTTGAAATAATACATGATGAGGAGCAGAAAGGCAGCTTTTACACTAAGGTACACTCAACTTTGAGGAGGGAGAAAAGAAGTGTGCGCAAATGAATACACAAAAAGCAAGGCTAATGTGGAATCATAAAACCAAAAGGGGTTACAAAAATTCTAGAAGTCATGAGAAAAATCACTTCAAAGAGATAAAAACCAGTCAAGTGGAAATATCCTCAAATATGTAATAATACATTTTATTTACAGAATTTACCACTATACATTTCACAGGAGATTTTAATAAAGTGGATATTTACAGATGTCTTCGTAGAGTTAGGGAACAAAAAAAGAGACAGTGAGTTACCTAGAGATTAGCAGCAGTAGCAGCAGTTCCATCTCCATCTCCAGCCCTTGCGAATGGACAATGAAAGGAAATAAAATCACCTGTCAAATATGTGCTTCCTGGTGACAGCTGTAGACATGGAGCATTGTTCTATCTGCTCCTTTCAGGTAGCACTGTCTCACAGCTACAATATCTATCTTTGAGTTCCAGTAACTGCTCTCTCATCTTTACAGTCAGAGTGGTAAGACCTCCCTGCTATTGCTAGCCCTGAGAGGACTTACCATTTCTTCTTGGTTTCCCCTACACTCTTGTAAATAGCTCCCTCATTAAATTCTTCTTTACTTCTTCATGTGAGTGTGCCATCCTTTTCCTGTAGAGTCTCATCCCTGATTGGTAGAAAGCAGTCCTGTTGGAAGACATTATTACCTCCCCCCATTTACACATGAAGAGATTCAGAAAGGCTAAATGACTCTCCAAAGGTAAGAGTTTGTGAATGACATAATCTCTCTCCTTCACCTACATTATGCTGCTCATTTGAAGGTGAACAAAAAAGAAACAGTAGAGGAAAAAAATCAGCTTTTATCAGGAGTCATGAAAATGATAAACCAGGAGAGATTTTTTTTTTTTTTACGAGAAGTAGCACTTCCCTTCCTTTCAGATGAGAAGGAAGAGTGGAGTAATTGCTAGAGAAACAAAGATGTATTGAAATGTGTATGAATACTGGAGATGGTGGCAACCTCATTGTTGGTAAGAAAGAATTAAAGATCAATTGCTGAGAGGAAAAGTAATAAGATTTGCTCGATGGGTGCAAGGAGGAGAACCATTCTGTAGTCAGAAAGAGCTCCTTAACAATGACCAGCTCTCTTTACTAGTATGTAACATATATCAAAAAGAACACCAAATAGATACTTCTAAGTGGAACTATATAAAACCATCACTATTGCTTGTGAAGAAATTCAAGTCACATATGGTTCTATGCAAAAAGTTAGCCACTCTCATCTTTACATGAATGACAATATTCAACAATTATCTTGAATTTGATTTGTTCTTTATAATTTTTCATCCTACCAATGGAATTTCTATCTTTTATCAGTTTCATTATCAGGACTTACCCCAAATCGTCAATATATGCTTTTATTTGAAAATCTTGTGAAATTTCTTGTTCCATGTGCATGTGATTATCAGTAAAGGAAACCCAGAAAGTCTTCAATTCATGTGGACCTGGTTCCTGAATCTGCTCTTCTCTTCATTGTCTTTGCTACATTCTTCTAAATCCTTAGCTGATTGCCTATTAGTTTGGTAATCTTCTCAATCAACACCTCCAACTTGAAGTATGCCAAATTTGTGTCCTTATTGTGGTATACATTCTCCCTCTTGTTGTTATAATTCTTTAGATTAATAACCCAATAAGATAACCTGCCTCCAGCAGCCCTGCTGCTTGATTTGGGTCTGGATCTAGGCTCCCATATCTGTGCACTCCTCTCAAAGACTCGCCTTACCAAAGGTAACTGGACTTGCCAGCTTCCTGATTCTGCCCAATATTAAGAAGTAGAGTCAGCTTTCCATGCCCGAATTAAGGAGAGAATTCACTAGCAGGCATATGACCACCTGCCATATCAGAACTCCCTCTACTGATTAAACGAATTGAATATGACAAAGAGAAAAAAATTTTGTTCCAGTATTAAAAGTCATACATCTTGCCCATTAGAAGTTACTTAGAAATTCTTCCACATTCCAGATTCTGCTTAGATGTATAGTACCTGTTTTCCACTGCCTACTGTTTCTTACTAAGTTATTTAGCAATTTTTACATAAAAGAACCAGAAAACTTAAGTGAAATATAGAAATGCTTATTTATTTATTTATTTATTTAAAATTATTCAGACAACTAGAAGTCTCTGCTAATCTGGGACAGGCTTATTGTTATGCTTATTCATACAGCTGTGATCAGCTAGGAGGATGGTTGGGGGATGGCTTGTCTAGATTGGCCTCAAAGCTCTGGAGTTTTCATGGCTGTTGTCTGGGGTCCAGAAGGTGACTGGGCTAGTCATCAAGCTGGTTAGTCTGTTGTTCTCATGATGACTTGTCAGTCTTCCAAGAAAGTGAGGAGAAGCTTATACAATCTCTTAGAGCCTAAGCTCAGAACTGGCACATTATCACTTTTGTACATTTTATTGTCCAAAGATAATTACAAGGGCATTTCAGATGGAATGGGTGGGTAAATAGCCTTCACCTCTTAGTGGAAAGAGCTACCAAGTCACATTACAAGATATGTGAGCAAAGAAGGGGGATAGCTTGGACCATATTTGCAATCAGTCTACTTCCTGAACTAACCCCCTGTCTAATGGACTTACATTCTGCTGACTAGATTGCTTCTATCTTAGCTGACTCTCCTGCCTAACTCAAGGCACCAACTCAGTCCTGCCAGTGGTTCTGGCTTCTTCCCAGTCTAAAATATACTAGTTTTTTCCTGCTCACATAGACTCCATGACCCAAACTGTACTGAGAAGGCCATTTGTATCACTGACAATTCCTTCAAGTGAGTTAATGAAAACTGCAATACTTTAGTGCTCAAATTTTTCAGGTGAATCAAATTCTACCATGGGACTAATTCTATATGCGAAAAATTAAATATCTGTGATTCTTTTCACATTTTATATGTTAATTCACATGACACAAAGGCAGGCCTTTTTCACCAAAAACATTGATTATTCAATTAATACCTCTGATGAACACCAACAAAAAAATAGAACCTGTCTGGCTGCATGAACATCAGAAAACCACTGAGAGAGCAAACATGAGTGAGCATAGTAATTACTATAATCCTGTTAGTGTACCTGAAGGACTTACGAACCCCGCCCTGTAATAAAGCAATTGCCAACCGTATTTAAGCTCTATATTGGCTGAAAGAAGCTATGGATTGCTTTTTTTGTGAATGCTTGGAGGTGTGATTGTGTCAAAGTTCCCAGAGCTCTGTCTTATTTTGGAAAGATAGAGGGGCTGTTGAGCCACTCTAAAAATAAAACTTCTTGGGTCAGAGAAGCTGAGTTCCAGGTTAGAAGAATAGGTATGTATTAGGAACCAGAGGAAGATCATGTTTTGATCAGTTTCAAACACTATGTTAGACAGAAGTGCAGATTGTAAGCCCGTAGCTGAAATAGCAGAGTATCTAGTAAAAGGCATAATTCCTGTCTGGGGAGAGGGTCAAAAACCATCTAACTAAGAGGCTTGTGGGAGGAAATATGTAGGAAAACAAGTGGAAATATTCATTCATCAAGGATTTGCCACGTGGCACAAACTCTACTAGGGACCAGCGGGCACAAGGATAAATATTCACAGGGGGACAATTTATTAAACAAGCAGACACACTTACTACAAACTATCATACAATGTGATAAATTCCTACTAAAGAAAGAATAAATATTCATTGGGGGCGCATATGAGAGACAAATATTTTTGCTGGTATGATACTTATACCTGAACTGAACAAATGGGTTTTTATTAGGTTGACAGAAAGGTCATTTTAACTTGAAAGACTTTTAATCATCAAAGAAGCTGAAGTGTGTAAAATTATATAATGAATTCCAGGAGTAGTGATTTCTCAAAAAATCGCCTTTACGGTGTAGAGCATCATGAAATAAGTCTGCAAAAGTTAAGTTTCTACAAGACTGTAAAATTCCTCAAATGATTGCTAACGGATTTAAAACTATACAAAGGAGATACTTGTTTTTAGAATCTAACAGACTTCTTAGTTGAAAAAGATACAATTTCTTCAGATGAAAATGTTTGGTTACTCAGACACTTGGAGTAAAAAGCAATCATTTGACTCAAGTGAGGAAGGCTGGGGTGTGGAGGTATGGAAAACAGCAGCCCTGAAGTTTTCCATCTAGGATTGCTATCAAGCCAACCCTCCCACAGTCAACAATTATAAACTCAGGACAAAAGGAAAAAAAACCAGCTGATGAGTGAATGAAAGTTAGAAGAAAATGAATGGAAATCAATACATTGAAGAAGAAAATGCTATACTATAAACTTCTTATTTTATTTGGCTATTAAACAAAGGTGAATACCAGTATGCACCATTTGAGATGGCTAAAAATCCAATAGAAAATCTGCAGTCTTATTGGCTTGAAGAACTAGAGGACACGGTTTATTTAGGACAACCGCAGTAGCTGGAAAGTTAAGAAGATCCAAGAAGGGAGAAACTCAGAAAGGTAGAGCCACGGGTTCTCTGTATGAACTCTGCCCCAGTCTCTGGATGACCCTATATCCCGTGGTGCAGGGCACCCTCCAATCAACTCATATAAGGCAAAAAGAAATAAACTGAAATTGGAGCTGCTGCTTATTACAGGGAGACAGAGTTTTGCAGTTTGAGTTCAGGAAGTTAACTGCCTACTTAACAATGAAAATAAAAATCAGTACTTTTCAGAAGAAGATAACAAAATCCAGAGTTTCTACAGTAGTTAGTCTACTTCCTCATCTGCACTTGCAATCATCATATTAATTAATTAATTATGTTTTAATTTAGATTTTCTAACAGTTATACAGTGATATCTCATTGTGACTTTAATTTGCAGTCTCCTGATGACTAATAATGTTGAGCATCTTTTCATGTGCTTTTTTCCCTTCCATGTGTCCCTTGCTGAAGTACCTGTGGTATTTGCTGTTTAAAAATTCCACTATTTGTTTTTGTTTGGCTTTGAGGGTTCTTTCTATAGTCTGAATACAAGTCCTTTGTTGGATATGTGATTTGCAAATTGTTTTTAACCAGTCTATAGGTTGTCTTTTAACTCCCTTAACAGTATTTGTTGTTGTTGTTTTTGCCTTAGAGCAAAACCAATAATTTGTTTGGTTTCTATAGCTCAGGGAGGAAGTCTCATGTCTGCTTTACACGGTGTCCACTGGAGTGACTTGACTAGGGGCTAGTGGATCCATTTCCAGGATGTCTCACTCACAAGGCTCACAAGTTGCTTCTGATTGTTTTTACGAGGCTCCACAGGGGTTGAGGTCCAGGGACTTTACTTTTCCATATGCACCTCTCTGTAAGCTACTTGAACATTCTCACAAAATGGCGGCTGGGTTTCATGAGCTAGTGTTCCAAAAAACAGGAAGTTGCTGCTAGTTCTTTTGGTTTTGTTGTTTTTATTTTTATTTTTTTTTAAAGTCCTGGGCCTGGAAACTGACACAGTCTCACTCTGCTGCATTACATTGATCAGTTAGTTACAGAACTCAGATTTGAGAGAAGACATAGACCACTATATTGAGTGGGAGGAGTATTAAAGAATTTTGAGGAATGTGGTAAAACTGTCAGTTTCATCAATGGAAATAGTTTCATGGTTTTTATTTTGACATGTATATTCATCGTAAATAAAAAATAAATTAGTAGAATGCAATATATAAAGCTGTACAAAGAAACTGGCAAATAGAGGCTATTTCTAAATAAGTTTTAATTTCATAATAATAGTAATAATGTGACCCTAAATTATACAGAAAATGAATGATGGAAATGCTTAATAGCCATTGAAGCATACTGAATTCTATGTAGTCAGAGGAAAGATAGAAATATTACTCAGCTTAGAGGTTGTTAGTATGCATGTTGAAAATTTAAAGGTACATAAACACCAAAAGAAATTGAATGTATGATTTTCAAAACAGTAGAATAGAAGGAGAATAAATAAAACCAGATTAATCCGAATGAGAAAAAGGAGAAAAAAGTAATGATACATAGCACAAAATATATTAGTAGAAATAAATCCACAGATACCAACAATTGAAGTTATATGCAAACAAATTAAACTTGTCAGCAAGAAGAAATGTACTGTACAATAGAAATAAAATAAATAACTGGTAAGGTATACAAATGCTCAACTTGTATATGCCTGCAATATATATATATTTATGTATGTGTATATATGTACAGAATTGAATTTAAAATAGAAATGAATAGATCTGCAATCATAGTATAAAACATGAAAAATAATGAAGAAAAAACATCATTAAGGACTTGATAGAACAAATATCATTAGAGATATAAAAGTAGACATATTTTTTTCTGTCCACTAATTAGAGAATGCATATGCTTTAAAATATTTTGGAATATTTAGAAAAAATAACCATTTCTACTTTACAAAGCAAATACAAACTTTATTAATTATCAGAAAATTAGTAGCTTACAGACTTCATTTTTTGACATCCATGAATAAAAGTATCATTGAATAATAAGAAATAATCAAACATCCCTGCTTAAACTTGAAATTTAAAAATATATTTCTACATTGCTATGGATCAAAAATAATTAGCTAGGAGAAGTATGAAATACTTGTATCTCAATGTCAACACTCACGAAACAGTACATTTCTAAACTTATACTATGCAAATAAAGGAGTATTTATAGAGAGATAGTGCTATGCTAAAATATTAGCTTTGTAACCCGAGGTTAGAAAAGGAATAATCTATTAAAGTAGAAAAAGGAAATAAAAATATAAGAGTAGAACATTTATAAATAGAAAATGCATGAGCAATAGAGACGGTCAGCAAAACCAAAAGTAGGTTTCATGAAAAGACTAATAAAATATGCATTTCTAGCAAGACTGGTCAAGAAAAAGAGAAGGAAAAGACAGAGAGGGAAGGAATAAACATCAGATAAATAATACAATATTGATTACAGATGTAATAAAAATTAAAGTCTTATGAATGACATTATGCTAGTAAATTTGACATAAATATAAATAGACATAAATAAGATGGATAGTATTCTAGATAATTTAAAGATCCAAGGAGAAAGAAAAATTCAATAAACTGAAAATCCTTATAGATTAACTTTTAATTTAGAAATCTCACCCTATAAAACAGCTGATTTTAAAGGCTTGTTTTTCCTTCTTTTGATTGAAGATATCTTGTATATTTCATAAACAAAGTGTCAGTAATTAAAAATGAAGTAACATTCTGTAACTCATTTTACGAGGCAAGTAGACTTTCATAGCAAAAGTAGACAAGGACAATACAGAGATGCTATAGGCTAATCTTGATTTATAAATACAGGCACAAAAATTCTAAATAAAAACTTTAATAAATTGAACCCAATCATTATTTAAAAATACATCCTGATGTCATTAGCTTTATTCGAGGAATACAAAGATGATTTAATATTAGAGTCTTCCTTGATATAACTCCCCATATGAAAAGTTTAAACTAGAATTTCCCTATGACAATTTCCTTGTGAACAAATGAACACAAATAATTTGATAAAGTTCAACAATATTCAGAATTGATTTCTTCCTAGGAAATCGGGAAATGATGGCAACTTCCTCAAAGAGGTGAAATTTAGCTATCGAAATTCTAGTAAACCTCATACTTACTGAGAAATGATTTTAAATCAGGAAAAAGACACAGAAAATCCTTTGAACTGTTTGTCTTCAACATTTACCTGGAAGTCTTAGCCACTGAGGAATAGCAAGAATTAATAAAATGTATAGTGATCAGTAAGGAGAAACAAAATGATCATTAAGGATAGGTGATAAGATATTCTAAAGAGAAATTTTCAGAAAAATCCCCTAACTAATTTCTAGAGTTCCTGGTGTTTGTGAAGGTACAACTTTTTGAATCAATTGAGAGAGTCAAAGAAATTGACAGAAGTCAAAATGCCTGTTTTGCTACTGATAAGCTTTTATGGCTAAAAGTGAGAATCAAAAGAACCTGCTTTGCTCTTATCTCCTCACCCGCTTTCTGTCTAGAAGGCTAAAATAAAGGAAAGTTTGAGTCTCCTGTACAGACACACTGGCCCAGGCTCCCATCTTTCATTCGTCTGGCATGGAGAAGAGAGTAAAAAGGCAGAGAGAGGTGCAGCTGTGTTTACGACTTTTGGTAGAGTCTAGTCAATGAAAAACTGAATTCCAATAGCTGTTGTCCACTCCATTACATGAACAAGTGATGGCATAAAAGGTAGAGATTTTAGGAAAAATTTCTTCTCTTGGAAGTCAGAAAAATAGAGAAAAGCTATCCCTTACTGAAAAAATCCGGTAAAAGTTAAAGCTGCTAGATAAAAAATGAAAACAATTATATTCTTATACCTGCAACAAATTTTAAAGTGTAATAAAAAAAGATGCCATTTACCAGAGCAGTGAAAACTATCAACAGAAAACTAGAAATAAATTTAAAACAAAAGATGTATAAAAAGTTTATAGAGAAAATGATAAAACTTTATTGAGAGATATAAAAGAGGGCCCAAATAAATGGAGAGATACTGTTCTATGCCTAGGAAGTCTCAATATCATAAAGATGGAAATTCTGTCCAAATAAAATTATAAATTGAAAGCAAGTCTAGTAAAAGTCCAATGGGTTTTTCATATAACTTCAATTGTCAGAGTAGGAAGGTTGAATTGGCAATAAACTGGGAGAGGATACTCACTTCTCTGGCTGAAGAAATGTAGATTAAAATAAAAATGAGATGTGTTTGCATAGTCCTCAGATTGGCAAGAATATCAATGTCTAAAACTAGCAAGTGCTGTTATGCATGTTAAAAAAAATGAGGTTAGATATCGTTGAGGGCGTATGTATTCTTAGAGCCATTTGAGAGTATAATTTGATATCTATTAAACCTAGATATGTTTACTTATCTGCTGTAGCGCTATCTTTAGGTGTCTACTGTAGACATGTATGCACATATATACACAAGAAAACACACAGGATGAAAACTGAATCACTGTAGGAAGTACTGAAAATATAGCAACCACCCAACCGCCTGCAGGAGGCACACAAAATTACCTGGCTTTCCCATATAAGAGAACAATAAAGACCAGTTGAAATAAATGCATTTTAGATGTTTAAACATGCATATGTCTCAGAACCCTAATATTATGTGAAAATATTAAGTAGGAAATGATATATACTATGTGGTATCATTTATGTATGTTTAAAAATACATAAGATGAATGTTTTGTTAATGATACTATGAAATGAGTTAAAAATTTAAAAAAGCATATGAATATGATGTATATCAATGTTAGGATATTACTAATTTCTAGAGACTTGTGGGTGTAAAGGAATGAGGTGGGGCTTTATCAGAATTTTTAGCACTGAATTTCTTTTTTTAAAAAAAGGCCAAATCAAATATGGCACATTGCAAACATTTGTTTATTTTTGGTATAGGCACAAAAATATCGTATTATTTATATTGCTATTTAAAAGTTTATAAAAATATGAAAAGCTAGCTGATTATGAGAATAATGTGTTTAATTTAATTATTAAATATTGAATTAATATTAAATTAAATATTTAAAAAATCCACAGCACTATGATGTATGATGTAAATCAGGTATATACCCTAATACAACCTCAAAAACAGAGGATTTCATCTTATGTTGTATTAAAATCTCTGGAAAAATACGACAAAAACATCTTGCCCCTACCTAATAATGTTTTTTTGTGGAGGAACATATAAAAGACAGACCACAGTTGACAAAGAGAAAAATACAGAATAAACCAGCCTGTTTCAACTGAATGCACAGAGCTGAGGAGATGTCCTAATAACAATAAAAAATAATAATGTAAAATATTTATCTGAGATCGTGACCATCAGAGATGACATTTTGTCTCTTTTGGAACTTACATATACAACTGCGAATGATGTTCTTACAAAAAAACTGACGTCTTTGGAAATAATCGCTCTGACAATAAGCATATGGTTCATTTTTTAACACTAGGTATGTGCCAAAATAAATTATGTCACTCACCAATGAGAAAATCATAAATTTATGATAGGCTTTCTGTCATGCATTTTACCTAGTGCTACAGTTAATATTCAAAGCATAACTGAAAGAAATATATAATGATATAATTTTTGGAATGATCTGTTGTATAGAATCATGTTGCTGTAAATTCAAAAAACTATTAGTGACAAATTTATATTTCATGTTTTTTAATCCATTAACAATAAAGAGGGATAAATAAGTTTAACTGGTTTTGAAATAAATATCTACCCCACAAATCTACTAGAGTTCAACTGAAATATTTGTGATATGCCAATCACGTATCACATTTTAAGTTAAACATTTGATCTTTATTTGCATAACGTTTTAAGTTTTTCCATAATGCTTTTCCATCTATTAACTCATATGGTATTCAAAATGACATTTTGAAGTATCCAGAATAAACACTATTATTCTGATCTTAGAGATGAAATAAACAGGGCCCAGTTTTATACATTAAATAATCAAGAAATCTTTCCCTAAGGTGGAAGTTTCTGATTCCTAATCACTGCATGTTATTCAACTTTTATTTATATTTCATCTAATTACATTACCTCATTCAAAACACAATTTTAAAAAGTTGTTCCAGATTTTTGTTTAACAAACTTTGTCTTTTGGCAAAAAGTCCATGTAAACTAAGATATATTATTATATTATGTATATTTCTCTTGGATATATGAGTATATTCTGTGAAACGGTCAAGGAATTACAAACCTGCAAGTTCATAACACTATAGACTTAAGAAATACAATTCAATCTGGAAAAAAATAACCACTCTAATTATTACGGATAATGATACCTCATATTTTGTACTTTTGTATTTAATTTAAGTAAACTATGTTTGAGAAAATTACTCCATTTGTACAGCATATTTAATTTCCTAATAAAAAAATCCCATTAAGAAAGACACACGGGGAAATAGGATTTCCCCTCTCTATATATTATGATAGAATCTGCTGTGATCTAGAATTTATACCAACAGATCACGGGTGGAAAAACTCATATACTCATGTAAGTGATCCAAAAATCTTTTAAATTTAAGTAGATTTTATTAAGCAAGATGCAAAATTTTTAAATAATTCAGAGAGAAAAGGGATTGATAATTTACACAAAATAGGATGTAACTTATAACAAAGAGTGTAATAATTTCAATCTCTAAATCTTTTCTAAAAAATTGGTGAAATTCATGTACCTAATAAGCAATTTTTTTGGAATAAATAATCAGAGATTTTCAGATCTGCAAGGAATTTTAGAAGCCATCTAGTCAAAGCCTTTGGAAATGAGAAAACTGCTTGCAGAGAGATTGATTTTGGCAAGGACTTGTGCCTAAATAACAGCCAAAATAGGATTATATTCCATGCCTCCTGTCTTCCAGGACAATATTCGTGTACATATATATATATTTTTTTATATAATAGAATCCTGTTTTCTTTTCTTTCTTTTTCTTTTTCTTTTTTTTTTTTTGGTAAGGAAGATTGGCCCTGAGCTAACATCTATTGCCAACATTCCTCTGTTTTGCATGTGGGACACTGCCACAGCATGACTTGATGAGCAGTGTGTTAGTGCGTGCCTGGGATCCTAACCCACAAACCCTGGGCTGCTCCAGCAGAATTTGAGAACTTAAACGCTATGCCACCAGGCTGGCCCCTAGAATCCTTCTTAAATAATTTGGTTTGAAATTCTGAGAAAAAAAATTACTCTGAAAAACTTGGGGCATTATGTAAAAAGGTGAAGTTCAGGTCCAGAATTCCTCTCCCTAATGCAGTTGTATTCCTTAAAACCTGACAGCTAACTGGGGCTGGCCCGGTGGTGCAGCAGTTAAGTGCGCATGGTCTGCTTTGGCGGCCCTGGGTTCACCTGTTTGGATCCCTGGTGCAGACATGGCACCGCTTGGCACACTATGCTGTGGTAGGCATCCCACATAAAAAATAGAGGAAGATGGGCATGGCTGTTAGCTCAGGGCTAGTCTTCCTCAGCGAAAAGAGGAGGATTGGCAGCAGTTAGCTCGGGGCTAATCTTCGTCAAAAACAAAAAAAAATCAAAAAACTGACAATTAACAGATACAATTTTTTTTTTTTAAGATTGGCACCTGAGCTAACATTTGTTGTCAATCCTCTTCTTTTTTTTTCTTCTCCCCAAAGCCCCCCAGTACATAGTTGTAGATTCTAGTTGTGAGTGCCTCTGGTTGGTTGTGCTATGTGTGACGCCACCTCAGCATGGCCTGATGAGCAGTGCCGTGTCCACTCCCAGGATCCGAACCAGTGAAATCATGGGCGGCTGAAGCAGGGCATGTTAACTTAACCACTCGGCCACGGGGCCAGCCCCTAACAAATATAATTTTAATGAGACTTACTTTTATTTAGAGTGCCACATTAACCATGCTTATAATAAAGTGATTTTCTGCTTTATTCAGTAAAAAAACTTTGCTTTAAATCTGAAAAAATACCGAAATGCACTCGCTGCTTTCCACAGGAAATCTAGATCGCTTCAAACATTATAACCAATGACTTAAGAAGTATTGATATTAATAAATGATTAAGAAGTATTGATATTAATAAATGATTTTACCTAAAATGAAAAAATCAAGAGAATGAAGAAGTCAAATAGTTTAACGTTACTTTGATAATAATTTAAAAATCAAAAGGGAAGAGCATTAAATAGAACAGTCCGATCTCAACATGAAATGATCTAGAAATTTGACATGGGTTTTGTTTTTTTTGGTAATGTTTGAAGTTAAAGAACACAGATCCTGATTTGAACTTCCTTGAGGAAATAAATTCCTCATCTGCAAAATGTTCATAATAAAATAAGATTCATATAATGATTATGTACAGTCCTGCAAGAATCTAACATGTGGCAGGATCATGCATGTGTGAAACAGATTATTGATCATTGATAACAGCTGGATCTACTTATTAAGAATCCTAGAATATGAAGATTGTAAATCTATACCAAAGCTAATAGAATTTGAGAAACAGAAAAGTCAAACTGAGATACCAAAATAAGTTATTCAGGGGCCTGGCCCCGTGGCCGAGTGGTTGGGTTCGCGCGCTCCGCTGCAGGCGGCCCAGTGTTTCGTCAGTTCGAATCCTGGGCGCGGACATGGCACTGCTCATCAAACCACGCTGAGGCAGCGTCCCACATGCCACAACTACAAGGACCCACAACGAAGAATATACAACTGTGTACTGGGGGGCTTTGGGGAGAAAAAATAAAATAAAATCTTAAAAAAAAAAAAAACAAAAACAAAATAAGTTATTCAGAATACAAATTGACCAAATAAAGGAAAGAAAGAATGAATGAATGAAAATATCCTTCCCTATGAAATATCCCTATGAAAGATTCCCTACGCAACATCAAATTGAAAATTAAGAGGTTATGCAAATATTGAAACTTGAATCAGGAACACGCATATGTTAAATTGTTGTGAAACAGAAAGTTATAGACGGTATGTAAGGCAGATATGTTTTGTAGCAAACAAATTCAGGGCAGAGCAGAAGTAGGAATGTGGTAGCGTGACTACTACTACTTTACATTTCTGTTTCAGGGTAAAAGAGATATTTCTCATTACTCTCAATCTGATCCTTCACGTCTCTAGAGAAAGTTCCCTAATTTTGAGAGGAATTATCAGTAGAAGTAATCCGTTTAGCTAAGACAAAGAAGAGAGTACAACTTACTGAAATTTTATAATAAAAAGGAAGCAAATTTATATCCAAATAGAAAAAAATTCTCTCATGATTCACATATCATAAAAAAAATCCTAAGATTCTTAATAAAACGATCCAACTCTCACCTAGCAATAGGCGTTTAATTGTTTTACATGTTGTAAATCATGGAGTAGGAAGTTTTTGAGCTTGGATTACTAAGCACTATTCTGCTTTTTGGATTCCCTCTAAGAGTGTTTAATAGAGTGTACTCATTCAGTGAGGTCAAGCACAACGTCAAACACACTACAGTTTGATTTATGTTTCATAATTGATGGTTTAACCGACATTGATTACGATCGGTTGTGGATTTTCTGCATCATTCTAATACACAGAACTTCAATAAAGTCATAGGAAATTTTCAGTGAATAGTAACTACTTGTCAGTGACTATAATTTGTTCTTTTAATGCAATATATCTAGCAATCTTCACAATAAGCAGATGATGAGGAAGATACTTATGACATTATTTTCCTCGTTAAAGATGAAGAAATGGATGCTTAGAGACATTAAATAACTTGTTCCAAGTCACTCATTCAGATATTAAACACTAATATTGTTATTGGAACCCAGATCTATCTGCCTCCAAAATATGTACCTCTAACCAATTAACATCTCTTGTTGTAATGTACAGCTGTATGGCTTCTATGGGTGCATACATTGTTGGACATGACACAAATCTGTAGCCATTCTTCCCTACTTTCTACACAACACAAAAGAAGAAATGACTTCCCCCTTGTGTATTCCCACCCCTCTAACTGTGCTCTGCTTTCTCTCTGTGTGCCAACTACTCCCAAATATTTAATGCATTCCCTGTTTTCTCTTTAGTGCATTACAACTCTGTATTCAGCTGCATACCTGATACGTTAACATCCATACAGTTTTTTCCTTTTCAGTATATGAGTTATCTCTAATAATTCATTTGTGCTTACCATCCATAGAAGTAAAAGTGTCAGGTCTAATTTGAAAGTAAAACATACCTATTTGTCTCTCTCTTCACGTCTTCACCTTAGTTCAATCCATGGGCTTCAAAAACAACCAGCTAACAATGTCTTTGTCTTAGTTTTGTCTCCTTATTTTTTGTTCTCTACTCAGCAGCCAGATTGATTTCTTACAGGAGTAATACGTACATATATGTAATTTTCAAAAGCAAACACAGCACAAACATAGAGTGAAAAGCTAGAAATTATCATCTGCCATGATGAATATTCTCCTTTCTGCCTACAACTATTGATTACAGCTGGCACATATGTGAAAATTGTATTCTGATCCTGGATACCTTACAGAGCTCTCTGGTAAATTCTTTATATCACATTTGATTTTTGGTTCTTGGAATAAAAAATATATTTTTTGAAAATTATTTGAGTGTGGATGATTTATTACAAATACATGTAAATTTTTATTTCTTATTTTATTCTATGATGAGATTCTCCAAGACAATGCTGAACAGAAACTGTGAAAGAGAGCATCCTTCTCTTGTTCTCAATTAGTGAGAGCACTTCAGAGGTTTCATTGTTAGTGTGATGAAGTTTTTGGATGATTTCCTTTATAAAAGTAAGAAATTGCCTTCATCCCCTAGCTAACTAAGAGTGGATTAATGGTAACAAGTGTCAAAATTCTTTCTTTTGGGCCTGGCCCAATGGCATAGTGGTTAAGTTCGTGCGCTTTGCTTTGGCGTCTGGGGGTTCACGACCCAGATGCTGGGTGTTGACCTACGCACCACTTATTGAGCCATGCTGCGGCAGCATCTCACATACAAAATAGAAGAAGATTGGCACAGGTGTTAGCTCAGCAATAATCTTCCTCACTAAAAAAAAAGAAAAGAAAAGAAAGGAAAAGAAAAGCTTTCTTTTAACCAGATTTGAGATGATAGTACAGACTTTGATAGAAGTGCCTTGGAGAAGGAGTTCTTTTTTTTTCAAAGATTGGCACCTGAGCTAACATCTGTTGCCAATCTTCTTGTTTTTTTTTCTTCTTCTTCTTCTTGCCAAAGCCCCCCAGTACATAGTTGTATATTCCAGTCGTAGGTCCTTCTGTTTGCGTGGGAAGGAGTTTTTTAATTGATATATTCCTAGTGTGGTTTATATAGTGAATTACAGTTAGATTTTAAAACATTTTACCTTTCCTTAATATCAGAAATAAACTTTCATTCCTTAAAAGGTGTAATTATTTTAAAACGGCTAAATTTATTTGATACATTTTTTGCTTCAAATATTCGTATTCAAACATGTATTTATGTTCATAGGTGAGATTGTCTTATAGTTTTTGTTTATTGTTTTGCTTTGCTACCTTGATTTTGTATGAAGTTAATGCTGGACTCTAAAAATAAATTGTCTTATTTCTCATTTTCTCTTTATTCTAGAATGCATAAATAAAGGACATATCTGTTTTTTAAGATTTTTTAAAAATGCAGTATAATTTATTGGACTTTTTGAAGAACAAGTTTTGATGTTATGGATTACTTTTCTGATTTATTTTGGCATCAATTTCTAATATTTTTATTATTTTCAATGTTTTATTTACTTCTTATAGCATCTAAAATGTAAAGCAGAGTTTTCCTGCCCCTTCCCCTTTTCAATATCTTTGGCTTTAAAGATATTGATTTTGGTTTTAGCTCTAAATTGCCTTTGTTTCTATAGACTTTATGTTTTTTAAGATTCACAGTCAAATTGAGTGGAAGCTACAGGGGTATCCTATATACTCCCTGAGCCCACATGCATATCCTCCCCCATTAAGAACATTTCCTACTAGAGTGGTACATTTGTTACAGTCTACGAACCTACACTGACACATCATGATCACCCAAGGTCCGTAGTTGACATTAGGGTTCACTCTTGGTGTTGTACATTCCATGGATTTGGACAAATGCACAATGACATGTATCAACTATAATAGTATCGTACAGAGTATTTTCACTGCCTTACAAATACTCTGTACTCAACCCATTCATCCCTCCTTGCCTCCAAACTTGGCAACCACTGACCTTTTTACTCTATCCATTGTTTTGCCTTTTCTAGAATGTCATATTTTTGTTGGAATCATACAGTATGTAGCCTTTTCAGATTGACTTCTTTCGGTTAGTAATATGTATTTGATGTTCCTCCATATCTTTTCATAAATTGATAGCTCACTTATTTTTCAGTCCTGAATAATATTCCATTGTCTGGATGTACCACAGTTTATTTAGCCATTCCCTTATCAAACCAGGGATATCTTGGTTGCTCCCAAATTTTGGCATTATGAATAAAGCTTTTATAAACATCCACGTACAAGATTTTGTGTGAAAATATTTCCAGTTCCTTTGGGTAGTACTAAGGAAATTAATTGCTGGATCATATAGTAACAGTATATTTACTTTTGCATGAAAGCACCAAACTGTCTTTCAAAGTGGCTGCACTATTTTGCATTCCCACCAGCAATGAGAGTTTCTGTTGCATCACATGTTTACCAGCACTTGGTGTTCTCAGTGTTCTGAATGTTGGCCATTCTAACAGCTGTGCAGTGGTATCTCATTGTTTTAATTTACATTTCCCTGATGACCTGTGATATAGAGCATCTTTTCATATGCTTGTTTGCCATCTGTATATCTTCTTTGGTGAGATGCCTGTTAAAGACATTGGTCCATTTTTTAATGGGGTTGTTTGTTTTCTCGTTGTTGAATTTAAAGAGTTCTTTTGATATTTTGGATAACAGTCCTTTATCACATATATCTTTTACAAATATTTCATCCTAGTCTGTGATTTGTTTACTCATTCTCTTGACTCTGTCTTTTGCAGAGTAGAAGTTTTAATTTTAATGAAGTCCAGCTTATCAATTATTTCTTTCATGAATCATGCTTTTAGTGTTGCATCTAAAATGTCCTCACCATACCCCAAATAAGCTAGGTTTTTTTCTATGTTACCTTCCAGGAGTTTTATAATTTTGTGTTTTACATTTAAGCTGATGATCCCTTTTGAGTTAGTTTTTGTTAAGGGTACAAGGTCTGCGTTTAGTTTCTTTTTTTTTTTTCATGTTTATATCCAGTTGTTCCAGCACCATCTCTTGAGAGTATCTTTGCTCCATTGTATTTCATTTGTTCCTTTGTCAAAAATCAATTGACTATATTTATGTGGGTCTATTTCTGGGCTCTTTCTTCTGTTCTGCTAATCTGTCTGTATATTATTTTGCCAATACCACATTGTCTTGATTAGTGTAGCTTTATAGGAAGTCTTGAAGTTGGGTAGTATCAGTCCTCCAACTTGTTCTTCTCCTTTGGTATTGTGTTGGCTACTTAAGGTGCTTTGCCTCTCCATATAAACTTTAGAATCAGTTTGTTGATATCCTTAAAAATAAGCTGGTATTTTGATTGGAATTCCATTAAATCTGTAGATCAAGTTGGGAAGAACTGACATTTTGACAATACTGATTCTCCTTATCTTTAAACATGGAATATCTCTCAACTTATTTAGTTCTTTGATTTCTTTCATCAGAGTTTTGTAGTCTCCTCCTATAGATCTTTTACATATTTCGTTTGATTTATGAGTAGATATTTCACTTTTTGGGTAATGATATAAATGGTATTGTGTTTTAAGTTTCAAATTCCACTTGTTCATTGCTGGCATATAGGAGAGTGATTGACTCATATACATATATAATATATATAATTTACATAATATGTATATATATATATATATAAACATTGTATCATGCAAACTTGTTATAATCATTTATTAGTTCCAAGAGTCTTTTGTTGGATTCTTTTCCATTTTCTACATAGATGATCATGTCATCTGCATACAGAGAAAGTTTTAGTTTTTCCTTCCCAGTCTGCATCGCTTTTATTTCCTTTCCTTGTATTATTGCATTAGCTAGGACTTCCAGTATGATGTTGAAAAGGAGTGATGAGAGAGAACATCTTAGCCTTGTAACTGATATCCGTGGGAAAGTTCCTAGTTCCTCACCATTAAGTATTATGTTAGTTATAGGTTTTTTGTAGATATTCTTTATCAAGTTAAGGAAGTTCCCCTCAATTTCTAGCTTACTGAGAGTTTTTGTCACAAATGTGTGTTGCATTTTGTCAAATGCTGCTTCTGTATCTTTTTATATGATTATGTGATTTTTCTTTTTATTCTGTTGATGTGATGGATTATATTGATTGATATTTGGATATTGAGAATGTTGCATACCTAGGATAAATCCCACTTGCTTATGGTGTATGATTCTTTTTATATGTTGTTGGATTCAATTAGCAAGTATTTTGTTAAGAATTTTTCCATGTGTGTTCGTGAGATATATTGGTCTGTAGTTTTCTTTTCTTGTACTGTCTTTGTCTGGTTTTGGTATTAGGGTAATACTGGCTTCATAGAGTGAGTAAGGAAGTTTCTCTGTTTCTATCTTCTGAAAGAGATTGTGGAGAGTTGATATAATTCCTTCCTTAAAAAAAAACAGATCCTGCTAGGACTGTGCCCAATTTCCTTTTGTCTCAGTTAGAGTTCATCTCTTCTCTCTTGGTGACAGCTACAAAGAAACTCTGTTTTTTTTGTTTTTTTGTTTTTGTTACTTCAATAGAGTAAAAACCCATGAACCAATCTGAGCCTAGAGCCTTCTGTTTTGGAAAGTTATTAATTATCTATCCAATTACTTTAATAGATATAGGCCTATTCAGATTGTCTATTTCTTCCTAAAATGTCTTTTGAGAATATCTTTGATACTCTTCTTTTGGTTTTGATACATCATACTCATATTTTTAATATATATGTATATAAGAATGTACACACATATATATGTTAATGGCCGAACTGTAGACATACACCTATGTGTGTATCAATAAGGTGGCTTGGCCAATGTTTTAAAATCTATTTAGTTGTTTTTATAAGACAACTTTTTGTGTGTGTGGCCTAATAACATCATCATTGACTTCCAATTCTACATGTCTGCTATGGTCTGAACATTTGTGCCCCATTGCCTCCTCTCCAATTCTCATGTTGGAATCCTAATGCCCAATATGATGGTGTGAGGAGGTGGGGCATTTGGGAGGTGATTAGGTCATGAGGATGGAGCCCTCATGAATGGGATTTGTGCTCTTATAAAAGAGATCCTGGAGAGTTACCTAGCCTTTTCTTCATGTGAGGATACATTGAGAGGTTTATGATCCAGAAGAGGGCCCTCACCCAAACATGCTGGCACCCCAATCTTCAACTTCCAGCCTCCAGAACTGTGAGAAATAAGTTCTGCTGTTTATAAGCTACTCAGTCTGTGGTATTTTCTTATAGCAGCCCGAATGGATTAAGACAAGATCTCATTGAAAGTAGTGTGTTTCCTTGGATTCAGAATTCTCCATGTATCTATTAACTCAGACGTACAGCTATGTTATTCAAATTATTTGTTTTCTTCTTGGTCTGTCCTATGTTTTCACATAGGCTTACTGTTGGCCCCATCAAAATATTTATCTCTATTTTTATTGATTTCCCATTTATCTGTTATTTTCTTTATTTGTGTAAGTTCTCCTTGAAGGCAGTCAACATTTTATCCCCAGTGTCCAGTATAGTATGTGGCTCATAATAATTCTCCATACTATTTGTTAAATGAATGAGCATACGTGAATTGGCTTAAGAATTATCTGAAGGGTTTCAATGATGTAGAATTTAGTGTAAACTAACACAAAAACATTCTCTCCATTTCAAGTTGATGTGAGTATATGAATTTACCTCATTGATATTACACTATACTCAAAAATTCTATAAATGAATGTTTTCTGTTGTCTTATTTCATAGTCAATGATGGCCTCATGGGTTAATAATATTACCTATTAGCTAACCCTGATGATTGAAACACAATTGCAGGTGACTCTATCAAATATGCTAAGAAATTAAGCAGATATTTAAGTTTGATAAATGGTTTGCCCCTATATCTGATAGAACAGTCCATTTCAAAAGTCCTTCCCTGGGAAGTCTTAGGCATTTCTCTAATTTGAGCCCTCCAAACCCTTTTTAGTTTGTATGGATTTGTGTACATTTTCTCAGCCTTTTAGCAGAATGAGTCAGATGCCTCTAGGATGTACCCAGTTCCCCTTTGTTTCAGTTATAGCTCATCTATTCTCCCTCAGTGACAGCTACAAAGAAACTCTAGGAGGGTTTTACCTCAATAGCTAAATGATTCCACTGGCACCAGTTTTTCACCAGAATAGTCCACAAGTGAGCTTTAGAGTGAGTAGAAAAGCTCTTTCCCTCCGGTTGCTTTCCTGACTCCTCCTTTCACGGAGAACCCCAGGGATTTGCTGTGAATCATTCCCATTGAGGTTAATTGGACAACACATTGAGAAAACTGGTCATAAACTCAAACATCGTCTCCTCTGATGCTAAAGACCAACTAGCAAAATTCTAGTTTGTTTTAATTGGCACCCTCCTGTGAGGGGAAGGAAGAAGTTAATTAGCAGATTATTATAATTATCAGAAGCATACCCCTGTGATGATTGTTTTACTATTTTTCCTTTTCCATTCAATAATCTATATTGTCTATGGCATTTTATTTCATAGACAATATCTGGGTTAATAATTACAGCCCTTGCTAACTGAATAAGATATGTACCAAAATGGAAATAAAATGTCATTTAATCTAAATCTGGCTGTGTTTTTTTTCTTATGAATTTAAAACCTAATTTATTCGTCCATTCCACATACTGTGGGCCTTTATTATATGTCAGACATATCTTCTTTGAGAATATATATTTTAAATATCTATTTAAGGCATATTTTCTCTGAGACATTTTTCCTGGTTTATGTTTACCTATTAATTGGAAATACTTGAGAAAACCTAGCCCTTTTGTAAATGGGTTATTTCTTCTGCAACATATAGGTGGGACAAACCAACTAACCTGAATATAGGAGGTGAGACTATGTTTAGCAGGAAATATCACTGAAATTACTTTAAAAATACAATTAACTAGATAATTAAAGCATTGAGATCTAGAAGGGGAGGTCAGAAACAAATTAACAGCCATCTCTTTTCAATTAGTAAAATTTACTCTATTTATTGTTTAATTATTATCACTGACAACATAGTTGTAGCTTTTTTTTAGTTAATTAATTAATTATTTTTTATGCTGAGGAATATTAGCCCTGATGGCTTTGTTTTTAAAGTGCTAAATTATTATCCTCTCAATTAAATGTTCTTCAGCTCAGGATACTGGACTGGCTACTGAGATATTTAAAACTGATGTAAATGGTCACTACATTTACAATGGGTCAAAAGACCTCTAAGTCAGAATATAGATACAAAACATATAAGTAGTGTGGTATAATATAAAATATGTTTGGTCTTTGTCCCCAGTTCTTAGCAAAGAGCTCCTAAAACCCTTGGAATTTCCCCAGTGATAGGAGTGTCTTTTATTATTCATAATGAGCTGCTTTAGAAGACACTTAAGTTGATGATAATCACGTGACTTAGGGTGGGGCCCTTGCAGAGTCTGGTGTGGAGCTGGACATTAAGCTCTATAAAACTCTTTAGTAAGGATATTTAATGATCTTCTGGGTTGGTGAGCTCATGGATGTTGTGCGCCCAGAGAGGATATGACAGCTTCTCATTCCCCTTCCCATACCTTGTCTTATGCAACTCTTCCATCTGGCTGCTCCCGAGTTGTCTCCTTTGTAATGAACCAGTACATGCAAGTAAAGTGCTTTCCTGAGTTCTGTGAGTTTGACAGCAAATTATTAAACCTGAGGAGGGGGTCCTGAGAACTCTCGATTTACAGTCAGTTAGTCAGGAGTATGGGTGGCCTAGGACTTGTGATTGGCATGTGAAGTGGAGGACGGTCTTGTGGGACTGAGCCCTTAAACTATGGGGTCTATGTTAACTCTGGGTAGTTCGTGTCAGAATTGAATTGAATTGTTGAACACCAAGTTGGTGTCTGAGGAAGCAGAAAATTGGTTGGTGGTGTTAAAAAACACCCCAGAAGTAGCATCAACAAATTTTGTAAAGTGCCTGACAACATGGACCATACGCTATAGTATCTATATTTAACAATTTCATATTAACTTGAATATTCTAAGAAACTTATTCAATGCTTACTAAAGAACTGAGTTGATAGTAAATTCACTTTTCTTAGGAACCTATTACATTCTTGTGATCTGAAGCCATTAATAAATTTCCTTTAAAGTGGCTTATTTTTTTTTAAACTTTTCTAAGGAAGATTCACCCTGAGGTAATATCTGTTGTCAATCTTCCTTTGTTTTGTACCTGGGTCACTGACACAGCATGGCTGCTGATGAGTGATGTCGGTCTGTGCCCAGGAACAGAACCTGGGCTGCCAACATGGAGTACGCCAAACTCAACCACTAAACTACCTGGTCAGCCCCTAAAGTGGCTTATTTTTACACAAAATGTGGAAGTCTTCATCTTGGAAAATGAGTTTACATGGCAGTCTTTAGTATCAGGACCTTTTAGGCTATGCTAATGAAGGAAACAATCAAAGGAAATGTGGAAGGCAAGATTCTTGTGACAGATAATGCTCCACTCTTTGAGTCATAAAACGATGAACTCAGTCTTGACTCTTACACTTGCTGGATATGATTTATCTCACTTTCCTCTAATGTAAAATGAGAACAGTATCTACCTACTTCAAAGGCTGTCATGAAAATTAAATAAGCTATTGCAGTACATAGTAACATGTATACTACCAAGTATGCAAAATTTTCTGTCAACAAGATTAGTCTTGTTTAGCTCGGTTTAGCTGGCACTATCTAACCATCATTGGAGACAGCTTGACTCATTGTGATGTTGCTACATTTTATGGATTGCTAGTACCTGTTTCCCATTGACAAGCCCAAGGATAGGACCAAACCAACTTAAAATATCTCATCTTTCAAGGTCTGTCTACTAGCTTTACTTCTGTCATCAAATCTGTACCAGTCAGAGGCAAAAGTCACTAGTAAATTTGAACAGGGAAAATTTAATGTAAAGAATGGATTAGCAAACTTTTTCTGTCAGAGGTTAAATAGTAAGTATTTTAGGCTTTGCAGGCCATAAGGTCTGTGATGTTTTTCAACTACTCAACTCAACTACTGAATTCAACTCTGCCCCTGTGGAATAAAAGCAGTCATAGACAATATGCAAATGAAGGGAGTGGCTGTGTTCCAGTAGAACTTTATTGACAAAAAAGGTAGCAGACAGGTTTTGGCCCGTGGGCCAAAGATTACTGATCCCTTATACAAAGTATTATTAACTAGTAAAAGAAGGTTAGCTACAAAAAATGGTTAAGAGGATTCAAAAGAATATGACTAGCAAATACAGGGGGACTCTACTACCTTTAAGGATAAGAACCCACTTTAAGGAAGGAACCAACTTGGAAAAGCAACAACCCCCTTACCTCACCCAAGGGGCTGACTTTTAAGCTTCACTGGAGACAGTGTGGCTACAGTTCACCTTGTTCTGTATGGCAGAGGAATTTTCTAGGGTTCCATGGTCTGGAGCTAAAGCCTAGGAAGTTGCTGGCTGGGGTACAGTGACATTTGTTGCTTACTCAGTTAGCTGTCTGTTTGCAAAAGTAGCTGGATAAGGCATTACTAAAACCCACCCAACAGATAACATCTCTGTTGCTTGGGTCACCACAGTAATGGTTGGGGTGCTTAAGTTTTTGGGAAACTGAGATTCAACTCCTTGTCTAATTCAGGCTCGTTAAGACTCATCAACTGGGCCTCCAAGGATGACTGATAGGTGACCCTTTGACATCAAAGATCCGAAAACTCCACCCTCAGATCATGGTAATGCCACCATTTTGTGAACATGCATCCTATGAAGATCCATGAAGCTTAACTATGCTCGCACAGATCAGCAGTTACCTCACTTATCTTCTCTTCCAATCATCTATCCCCACAGTTCAGACCACCCTACCCCTTTATTCCATAAATATCCCTAATCCCCATTTTTTGGGGAGGCAGATTTGACATTTGTTCTCCCATCTCTTCACTTGGCTGCTTGTGAATAAACCCTTTCCATGCTGCAAAATCATCGTCTCGGTCATTGGAATAATCGTGCAGTGGCAAAAATGAACCTGGTTTGGTAACAGAAATTTAGGGGCCTTGTCATAGGTAATAATGCAAAAGCATAGTCAATCCAGTGACAACCAGGATTTTATCCTGATCTCAAATATTAATCCACTATCTATAATACTAGCAGGGTGTGTTCCTATAGGAGTAAATTGTATAGGAGCAATGAAGTCTGAAATATGGTGCCTTTGGTAGGATGTATTACTGAAAGGGTGCTCTGAAGAACACATATTGAGAAAAGCTATGTAGCCTGGGGACAAATTGAAGAACACATATTGAGAAAAGCTATGTAGCCTGGGGACAAATAAATTCATCAAGAGTAGAGGTTTGCAAACTACTGCCCAAATTCTTCACCCTGCTTTTGCAAGTGAAGTTTTATCGGCACATAGCCACATCCGTTTATTTGGGTATTGTCTATGGCTGCTTCTGCTACTATGGCAAAGTTGAGAGTTGTGATAGAGGTCATATGATGATAATGCCTAAAATATTTACTATTTGGCCCTTTATAGACAAAGTTTTTCAATCCCTGAACAAGAATCTTACCAAATAAGGGACTGATAACTGATATGGGAAGAGAAATTGCCTGCTATAAGACTTTCACTTGAGAAAACTTGAAGATTGAGGTATTCAAACTGAAGAAAGCAGAACTCTATAAAAAAGCATTAAAAATAGAAAATCTAAAGTGAAAGGTTGTGGTTCAATTTTCTGAGCCTTTACCCTCTGAAATTGTGATTAGAAGAGGCAGATCTAATCAGGAGAGTGGTCATACCATGAGAGTACAGTCAGTGCTTGAGCTTTGGAATGTGGGTTGAATCAAAATGTTTCCTTTTGGCGCCTATGTCAACATTATGGATACTCTGCTGATCAGTTAATGCTGGTTAATTATGTTTTACCATGTCAGGGCTGTTTTCATTTCTGCGTTCCTTTATGATAAGTCTCAAAGTCTTTAACCAATAGCTTGAGATGCTCTAAAACTTCTGGTCCCTGTCTCTGCCTCCAATTCCTATCTCAACACTTTCCCTTCTGTTCTTGCGTAATAGAACCTCTTCAGTCCCTCTGTCTTCTGGTTTTCTGTTTAAATGCTTTCCCAATGTGAACCTTCACCCCTAAGTTGAGTTAGTTTCCCCACCTCACATATGTTTCCGCATCTCGTATTCCTCTCTTAGCACACATGTTGATAACCATCTCCGTATTCTCTTTATGGCCAGAAAAGCTTTAGAGGGCAGGGGCCATGTTTGTCTTGTTCAAAGCTCTAGGCATGGAGCTTAGTTTATGTAGATAATTAATATGTATTTGAAAAATGAACCATGAAAAACTAAATTTATGAAAAAGCTTTGCCAAAGCCACTATCATCGGCATCCTCATTGCCAGCATAAAATGTGGCATTTCATAAATCTTACTTGTATCATGTTCTTGTTTAAAATAAAATATTTGGAAGAATAGGTTGATTACAAACAATTGCGTTATGCACTTTATATAACGACTTATATGAGAACCTAAACTTAATTATGTTATGCTGGTATTTTGACAATTAGATAAGATAGCTATACAAAGTGCTCAGGACAGCACCTAGCACCTATTAAGCAGCTCAATAACTGTTAACCATTGTTAGTACAAATCCCTCTCATCTTTTATCTTTTGCCAGGTCCTAACGAGAAGGGAAGAAGAATTAACATGCAGACTCTGGGGAATCCTGTCCCCTGGATAGGCAAAATGATCACTTTTTCAGTCTGTCTGTGTAAATTATCTAACTTTGAAGAGAGAACTGTTTGCAAAGACAAATCCTCTCATGGGTTAAAATTGGTTGCATATGGCACAGAGAAGAATACACGTGATTAATCTGTGTTCCCAAGAAATTCTTAGCACCATTAAATTTCTTGTTAATTTAATACTCTGTTGCAAAATACTGTGATGAGTTAGAAAGTGGGAATTATTCTAGAATGATAAATGACATTTCGTATTTATCTTTTAAGGAGCTGCAAATTCCTCAGAAACACCTCTTCAGCCTTTACCAAAGCCTCGGTTGTGAGATTTGGTGCACTTCTCAGAGATCTTTTGGCAGATATTATTCTGCTGTTCAAGAAAAAGTGAAGACATAAGACCAGAGATTGAGTGTTGAGTGGGAAAGTTTTATGGCCAAACAGGGAACCCAATTAATTCAGCACACATCTAGCATCGCAGGGTGAAGTTGAGGGAGGAGAAAGGTAGAGGTTTCTGATGACTGAAGATTGCAGACTCTGCTCTATACCCCAAAAGCAAATGGAGAGCTGCCGATCTGTTGGATAGGTAGGTATTAGACTGGTTGGAGGAGGTCGGCTGCATATGTGCAGTGTCTGATTTGGGATTACGGAATATCCAGCTGCCTTTGCTGCCTTTTGACCTATCCAAGTTAAGATTATAGTACCGGGCAGGTCTCCAGCCATATCCTCAGGCTCATTGGCCAGATCAGGGTATGTTGCTACTATAAAAATATTGTGAAAGAAACTTCAGGCAATTTCAACACAGATCTTTTGCTGTGATGGATGTAGCAAAACAGGCTTATGATTGCCCACAATCATGTTCACTATAAGAAACAATGACCACTCTAGTAAGGTGGCATAGCCACAGTCAACCACATAATCTAAGTCAAGTTATCAATTGTAAACTGATAGAAATACAAATTATCAATTATGTTCCACAATAAAACTTCACAAACTCTTAGTTTAAAATATTTCTTCTCATGCCCAAGCATAATAAAGATAATGAACCAAGTCCTTCTTGTGTATACCTGTCTCTTAGGATGAATAATAAATATTTGGAAACTGTATTTACTGTACAATCAGTACACAATTCAAAATCTACTTTGTAAGTTACAAGAGAAAGACATATAACCTGAAAAGAATTCCTTTTGACCTCTCTTGTGATCTTTTAATTTTTTAAGAATTTGTTTGTTTGTTTTCTGACTTTATAACTGATGCCTGGAGATGATCTGGATTTTGCAATATTCCTCTGGAAGGCTCCCAGTCTTTTTTTTTTTTTTTTGCATCCTCTCTTCTAGTTTCCCAAATTTCTGTCTATATAATCACAGAATATTTTACCATAGGGATAGAAAAGTGAGTGTGCTATCATTGCAACCAGAAAAGAAAGGTAGGGGCATACCTAGGAATGAAACATAATTTCCAATAATCTCCCTTTTACCCTCTACCTGCTCCACCACTGACTGACCACTTCCCGGGAAAGTATACAGTTCTCAGCTTTGCAAATTCCCATTCTTCCTCCAAAGGCTAGCTATATGTAAATGAATTTATTGGCAGTTGGTTAACATGTGAAATTTAATACCATGTTTATTTACTGTTGAGGTGCTGTGTGTAAATACAAAAGAAAATAGGAGAAGAATTCTTCTGTTTAAGGAGCAGGAGAAGGAATATTAGTATGAGCAGTAAAGTTAAGCTCAAGTAGTGGATATATTTCATGAGTGTCTATGGGAACGCCTAAGAGCATTTTTGTTTTTTGTTTTTGCAGAAATAAATTTGCCAATAGTTTTTATTTGGCCTCAACCTCTTCCTTCTTCAAAACCTCCATGCCGAATGACATCTCAGAGAGCACTGAGCAATGAGCCCAAGTAATGTGCATTCATATTGTTTGTAGCCCAGCGTGCGCACACTTGTTATTTTTGGCAAGGACTCCCCACTGCTCTAAGGTCACATCACAGCAGTCATTACCTCTCTAAAGATCGCATTTATCTTTATCAAACTCAATATTAATCTCAAGAGAATATGGAAATGCCCCTTCTTTTTTAGTGTAAGCAGTCATGTATGACAAAAAGGACCCGAAATTAGACGTTGCCTCTGTGACTTTTATAATTTTATAAGTTATAAGTTTATTTTATAAGTTACCCAACTGATGAACACCACAGCCTTAAGAGAGAAAGGACAACTACAGTGAGGAAACTGGAGTCAACACTGACCCCTCTCTGGCTGTACTCAGTGCCACATCACTCTGACATTTGAAAGAGTTGTACAGCATTGCTTTCAATGGTAGAGGCAATTCAGCCATCTCAGGGAATGCCCCAGTAATTTAGAAGTTTCCATGTCTACATTCTACATTAATATATGAATCCAGGTAATAGTAAGCTGATCATTAGCTGGGTTTATGAAGATCTGGCTGCACAGTTCTCTTGAGGGTTTCCTTAACTTGTGACTTGGTATTGGCACAATTCTTCTGCCATTGACTGCTTTACTGTCCTGAACTATATTTTAAATTCTTTTGATTTTAGACTTATGGTCTAAGAACCTAATGCATTCTTGCAGCAAGCTCAATTTCCAATTACAATTTGGAATGCACTTTGAATCATTCAGGGATTCTGCCTTCTAAACAAAAGAGAAAATAGAGATTGTAAATAGGGAAAAGGAAAAGGGAACTGTTGAGAGCACTGAAGATAACGAACTATGATACTGAGAAATAGCTTGCCTGAGACATAATGGGAATGAGCAGAGAATCTCAAGTATTAATAAGTGCCTTATCTGTGCTTTTAAGAAGACAGGATTTTGAAAAGCTCTTAACTGAGTTAAAAGGCCACGCTGGAAAAAGTGGATAGAAAACTCTACTGGCTTTAAATATGTGAGATATTCTCTTCTGTGGGTAATTGACTAGTCTAATTAAAATGGAAAAGCCTTAGAGAGAGAATCGAGCAGAGGAAATGAAAAGGAAGTTCAACATAAAATAAAGACCTACTTAATCTACTGTGAACGGACAATGGAGCCTCTGACTGTTCAAGGGCATAACTTGATGTCAGCAAAGAACAGACAGATTGTCCAGAATGAAGACAGAACTTCACCTTGCTGGCAAGATATGTCAGCAACACGTTTGCTCTGATCTGGCTTGAACATTTATAGGAAAGTAAGGGAAAGGCAAAAAAACTGTTAGTAAGTTTGACCTACTTTTTTAGAAAAAATGGACAATTTCCAAAGTCCTAAATTCTGTAGGGAGTTCACATGAGTAGCATATTGAAGATACGAGACATTAGAAGGTAGGGTGATCTACATACATCATCACATGAACTTCAGATGCTTAGCTATCATATGTATTTTAAAATCTGTTTAAATGTTGCAAGAGAACAGCAAAGCTAAAAAGAGAATGGGGGAGGGTCACATAAAAAAAATAACAACAGTATAGGAAACTGGACAAGGGGGAGAAAGGAAAGGGAAGAGTAACAAGGATATAAATCAAGTTTGAGTCCTAGTTTGCCTGTGTTCCCCTGACTTTTTCAGCCTTCTTTCCAGAAAATCACATCGATGCCTTTTTCTGGCAGACAGCCCTTTGTGTCCTAGGCATTCAATAAATATTTGTTAATGATGCTATTTCTTATCTGTCTATCACCCTCAAGACAAATTTCATTTCCAAACATCCTTCTCCCATCCAAGAAAATCATTATGTTTACAATTCAGTGTTATAAAACAATTGATCCAAAGCACTTTCCTGTTAAAACATAATTTGATGCAGGAAAAGACATAAAAGAATGAGTTTCTGAGGTAAAATCTCTCTCAAATTACTTTATGCTCCTTCTGGACTATCAATGGCCATAATCTGACTGAATAACAATCAAAATTTTGCTTTTTTTAGTAGAGAGACAAACACTTTCAAACATACCTTTATGGCCTGTCATAAAACAACATTTAACTCTTTCGAGTCATATAAAAATGCCTACTAATAAAACAGTCTCAAACAAATACATTATTTTTAGCACCATAGAATGACTCTTTATCCAAAGTTTACAAACAGATTATGTTGGTATTTAGCCGCACAGAATGATAATTACCACTAAAACAAATGCTATATGTAAGCTCCTTTAAATATAGAAGAAAAAATATACCAACATATTCTTCTGTTAATACTCATCATGAACTAAAGTGCACTTAATATTTTCTTCATAATACTTCCCTGTTTCTTTAGTTTAATATAGTTTCATAATTCGATGACACAAGAACCTATGTTTGCTTCACTTCTGTTTCTAGACATTCAACAACTGTAAATACTTATTTACAATAACTTTATGTCATCACTTCTAACTTCTTTGTGACTAGAGATAAGTTTGAAATACAAATAAAGATGGCTTCTTAAGACCGGCATTGTATTTCTATACAAGTACAGAAAAATGTTTAAATGAATTTAGCAAAATAAATGAAAGATAGGGGAATATTCCTTAAAGCCTTTTGTTAATTTATGAATCATGAAAATAGGTCTTTAGATGGGTGTTTAAAAATGGTTTTTTGTCTTTGCAATTCCACTGGAAAAATCCAAATAAATTTGATCTGAGAAATTTACAGTGCTGTTAGAGATCGTCAGAAAGCACTTAAAACAACCTGATCATTAAGAAAAACACGGTAATTGTGCTATTTTCCTATAACTGTGACTATATTTCCTATAACAAATTAGTTGTTTTAAAACTAGCAAAAAGATAAAATCCAGTTGCTACTGAAAAATGCAAACAATAAACCTGATAAACACATCTTTAACTTTTCATTCGCAAGAGCAAAATTCCATTATTTAATGTATAATCCCCGGGATAGGATATACAGACACAGATGTAACATTTGGTATTCAATTAGGGGTTGGTAGCCTGTGGTGCATCCTTCCCTAGATCCTTCTATAAAGCCGTGAAGACACAGCAAACAGTAGGGAAAAAAATACCCATATAAAACTAAGACTAATACAAAAAAATAAAACAAGAGTCAAGAAAGATTGCCCACTCTATATAAACTATATGGGGCAGAATTGAGATAGAGCATATTGAATATCCATTGTCTTTAAAGATGGGAAATGGTGATTTTTGAGGTAGCCATGTCATATTCTCACTCCTTGTAAACACTCTCGCATCTCAATTGTTCTGCATCCATATCTACATCTGCATTACACTAGGAAAACATTCCTGCAGTGAGCATGCGTGTTTGGATGGGGGTGGTGGTAGGGATAGTAATCTGATAAGCAAGGAACTGATAATAGAGGTGAAATTCCTTCTGATGTAAGTGAGGCAAAGATCGTAAAAATGAAACAAAACAAAAATAATTCTATTTTATCTCTGATAGGAATGCGATAGAATCAAAAGAACAAAGAATACGACTAACAGTGTTTTAAAAATTAGTTGTTTTTTGCATTTTTTAAAAAATAGAGACGTATGCCGCCAGCCCTGTGGCATAGTGGTGAAGTTCGGGCTCACCCCGCTTCGGTGGCCGGGGTTCACGGGTTTGGGTCCCAGATGTGGACTTACACCACTCGTTAGCAGTGCTGTGGCAGCAACTCACATATAAAGTGGAGGAAGACTGGCACAGATGTTAGCCCTCAGCTCAGGACTAATCCTCAGCAAAAAACACCCCAAAAAAACAAAAAAAAACAAAAACAGAGAAGTAAATGGCCGCTGGCCTCAGCTTCTCAACATGTCGTCAGGGACCAAAATCTTCCCCCACCCTTTTTTTCCTTCCACCATCTTATGAATTTTGACTTATGCATTTGACTTTTTTAGTATCCTTCCTTTCCATCCAGACTTAACAACTGCATTCAAGGAAGAAAGCAAAGGGAAAAGACAAAAGGGTCTTTGGTAAGAAATGTATAAGTTTTACTTCAATGTAGGTCTCATGGACCAGAACTGAATCACACTGCCATTCCTAGATGCAAAGGAAGGTGGAAGTTTAGGATTTTTTTGAGTGTTTTTAATCTGTATTTTTAATTTGGCCTCATGGTGGAAAGTGGCAAGGGAGAAGTTTTAATATCTAGTCTAGTACGACCAGCTTGGCATACCCCACTGGCTATCTACTATCTGTAGACGCACTTCAAAACACACTAGCCTCTGCCTCATTCAGCCAGTTTCTGTATCCAGGTAGAAGTCTGTATCTTTGTCTGCCCTATGAGGTCGAGATGTGACACTTCATGTTCTAGTGACCTATATATAAGCTAAAAGACAATTTATTTACTTCTAAAATACTCAGTGTATGATGATGGAGAAAGCAGGGGATAACCACGGTAAAACCTCTATTTGGAAAAAGAAAGACAGAAAAACATGGAGCCAATACTGACTCTGGCTCATATAAAATCCAGCTGGTCAAAACAGGGAGACTGCTCTGTTTTAACAGAAAATGATGTGTCTTGTTTGGCTGAACTCCAGTCGCTGGTCTTATCTTTGAACATCTTTCTTGTCTGCTCTTTCATAGCTGCTAACTCTGCCCTTTGGGAGGACTTTTTAAAGAATGGGTATTGCTTTTTCACTTTTTACTGAGAAATATATCATACATACAAAGCACAATGCATTAAATTTCCGTGTAGTTTTAAGTATATTAATAACATAAGCACTCATGTATCCATTATCAAGCTCAAAATGTAGGCTAATATCAGTAACTTTAAAGCACCCTGTGAGCTACCCAGAAAAGACATCCTTTTTCCCTTCTAAAAATATAGTCAACTCTGAAATTGTCATTTATTTTCACCTCCTTTTTACATTGTTGTTTCAAAAGCTTCTCCACATGTGTATACATAGAAAAACATTATAGTGATATATTTTGCCTGTTTTTGACTTTTATATAAATGGGATCATATTCCACATTTTTGTGACTAGTTTTTTGCATTCAACATTAAGTTTTTAGATTCATCTATAATGATGAATGTAGCTATAATTTACTTGTTTTCTCTAGTGTAAATGCCAAGATATATTTATCCATTCTCCTGATGATGAAATTTTTTTCCTTCCAGTCTGTTATTACAAATAATGCTTCTATGAACATATTCTTGTGTGTATCTTTGTGCACATGTGCAATAGATTTTCTGTATATCTAGGAATGAAATTGTTGACTCTTAGATGTGCTCATCTTCATATTTACTGTTTTTGGAACTGGTTATAACTATTTAAACTACCACCTGCAATATTTGTAAATCATGACTCCTCCATAGTCATAAACACAATCTTATAAGATATGATTTTAATTTGTATTCTTCTGATTACTAGTAAGCATGACTATCTTTTCACATATTTTTGGTCACTCATGTTTTCTCCTATTCTTGTGTATTCTTCTACTTTTTCCGTTTTTATATTGATTGGTTTTAATTTTTCTTTTTGTTTTGTATGATTCTTGTTTATATTCTAGGTACTAAATTCTTACTTTTTTTGTGTTGCAAATATCTTCTCACAGTTTGGAGGAGTTTTATATTTGTTTTCCATGATTTATTTATTTCAGAGTTTTAAAAAATATATTATGAACAGAAGTTCTGAATCCTTTACTGTAAAATTTATTCCTCTGAAAATGTTCTTTGTGTTCCCATTTGTGAAATTATTCCCTAACCAGATGTCATAAAAAAATTCTCCCATGATGTTTTGCCTTTCATATTTAAGTCATTAATCTCATGCTGCATATAAACTTGAGATTCAATCGTATATTTTTCCAGGTAGTGTACTAATAAATGAAGCTTACCCAGGGAAGAACAGAGGCCTTCTATTCAGAGCTTGCTATAGCAAGCGAGTCCACTACCATCACTTGCATTAGGCATAGACTCAAAGGCAAGCGTGGGAGTGGGAAAAGCTTCATAATACATATCAGATGTGCTCTGATAGGATTGTTGGAGGCAGGCTAACCAGAAGTGGGACACCTCATATGACTGTTTGGGGGAGTATATTTGACTTTCTTTGGTTGGTTCAAAGTGGGAGCAGGGGCAAAAAATATGGCAGCTGGGCCAACTGCTGCAGAGGTTGTGGCTTGACTTCTTAACTGGTTGTGGCAGAGATTGTGAGTCAGGGTTCTGTTGTTATATGTGGTCTGGCCATTGCCCTTTTGTATACTTACTCTCTCGGCAGATAACTCATTTTCCCTTCACCATATGTTGAAAGCTCCCCTGTCTTTTCTCTAATGATCTACTGGGTAAAATATACCCCACTGGTCTATTTGTCCACTTTTGGGCTAGTAGCGCAGTGACTTAATTACTATTGCTGTATAATATTTGTCACCTAGGAAGTCCTAACATCGCTTTGCTCTTCTTCGAGGCTATCTTAGCTGTTCTTGGTCTTTATCTTTCAGTGCAAAGTTTAGGATCACTTTTAAGATTCATGAAATCAATAGAATTTCATAGAAAAGACATTACTAAGATAGCATGTCTTCCTATCCAAGATTATTGTGTACCTATCCACTTATTTAAATTTTTCAGTATCTTGAAATAGTTTTAAATCATTTGATGATTAACTTTGATGTACATTATATACCTTACTGCTATGGTGAATATATTTTAACTAAATTTTCTGTGTCTGTTAGTGTGCAAGAATGCAATTTGTGTATATTCATCTTATATCTAGTATAATTGCTAAAGTGTAGCTTTAACTTGCATAGTTATTAAATAATTTTGTGTCTTTGTATAAGTAATCATATATATTTGAATAACACGATGTATTTCTTCCTTAAATTATATGAATTTTAATTTAATTTTCTTCTTTGTTATATAAGACCTCTAGTAAAATATGGAGCAAAGTTTTGATAATGGGCTTCCTTGTACCATCTCTGATTTAAAGAGAATTCATTTAACATTTTTAAATTAAGCCTATTGTTTTCTGTAAGTTTTTATAGATAGCTTTTATTTAAATACGTAAGGTTATTTTCTATTTCTAGCGTGGATTTTTTACTGCAAATATTTGTTGGAATTAGCAAAATATTTTTCTTCTATTGAAATAAACATATTTTGCTTAGCTTATTATATTAGTATATTTCCTAATAATAAACCAAACTAGCTTCTCTCGTATAAGTCCATTTTGGTTAGTTCATTTTATACTTTGCTGAGTTTGGTTGTATTTTGTTTATATTTTCACACGTATATTCCCTTAGATTGATATGTAGTTATATTAATGTCGCTGCTGTATTTTGTTTTGCTTTGATATCAAGGATATAGTAACCTCATATATAAGTTGCAGAGTGTTCCCTCTTTTCTATCCTCTGAAATATTAGAATAAAATCAGAACTATCATTTTCAGATTTGTTTGTTGGCTCATGATGTCAACTTATCTGAGCCTGGTATTTTCTTTGTGAGAACATTTTGAACTACTGGTTCAATTTCCTGACTGGTTAAAGGATCAGTTCTGAGAATTTTTATTCTTCTAGGAATAAGCCATTTTACCATATTACTATCTTATTCTTAAAAATTTCCTCTACACTTACTCTAATAATATCCTTTCCTTGGAATATCAGCCAACTATCTGCTGAAAAGTGGTTTACACTGAATCTCTTATATGAGGGGAGATGCAGAAATGTTTTTTCATTAGAATGGCTGTTTACTCTGTATATGGATTGACCTTTCCTGGTGAACCATAATATGGCACTATTACTCTCCTTGGTTTTAACGAGCCTGATATAAACATTGTTTCTGACCACGGAATTTCTTTCCTAGTAAAAGAAGTAATGCAGTGGGCTCAAGTCTATGTAATTCACAGATCTTACCACACACTCCATCGTCCAGAAATAGCTTGATTTCTAAGCCAATACAATGATATACTAAAAATAAAATGACAATTCTAGGTGGGAGAAAAACCATGTTTTTGTTGTTGTTGTTCAGTTGTAAAGGAGGTGGTCTATCATCTGAACTCTTTCTCCTAGGAAAGGTCTAGAAATCAGGAGAGGAAGTTGGAATCAAGGAGATAAAGTTAGAAACTAATAACCCATTCTCAAATTCTTATTTCCCATCATCAAGATTTTGATTTGTACCGGCTTGGACTTCTATTAGGGGACTCAAACAATGGCTCCATTGGCTTGGAAATTAAGATGCCACTTGGCCATTGAATCCTCATGTCACTGACTTTACAGGCAGTAGAGAGGATTACAGTGTTGCCTGCAGACATTAATTCTGATTATTAAATGGAAATAGAGCTGCTGCTGGCGTGGTAGCATAGAACACCAGGGATCCTCTGAGACACCTCCTACTACTTCTAGATACACTGGAAACAGTTTATGAACATTGCAGGTATGTGCACTAAGGGCTCATTTGTTTTTCCCCCAAGAATGTAGTTTTGGGTCACAACACAGAGTAAAAAAAAAAAATCCTAACCAGTGTAAATATGGGCTGAAGGGAAATGGAACTTGAATTGGGTAGTAAAGAAAGGAAATAAGATCTGTAATAGCTTCCTATATTTTGTTATTCTATCTGTAATAAGAACGTATGCATATATCACTATATCTCTAGCCCAATTTCCTCTGTTTTTCTCTCCTATATTTTATAAGGTGTGTTGATGATAATTAACCTTTAAGTTGTTCTTTAAGTTACAGGATATCAAGTTAGGATTGTGATGGGACCAGAAGAGAAATTACCACCACCCAAAACCTATTCAACAACTTCAGGGACATTGAGCCCCACTTTGTCCCCAATACAATGTATTGTGGAATTGCAAATAATTCTGAAATGTGTTATTAAATTAAAAAAATTCGAGTATTTTTGAAAGCTCATTTTTGTCAATCATATGTGTAAATATATTTTCATAAGAAACTAAAGCAATATATACTTAATTGTTAGCAGGGTTAGAATTTGACAGGATTTATGCTAATTTTTTTATAGTTTACAGTCTTTTCTAATTGGTCTGTAAGAAACATGAATTATTCATATAATAAAATACAATAAAGAGAAAAATTAACATAATAATATAACTATAGAATTAAATTTTGCAGCCATTGATTATGCTATCTTAGGATTTGAAATAAGCATAAAATATTAATAAGGAAAATAGGTTTATATTGGTATTTCTATCATAAATTTAAAGTGTTTTAAATTACGCCAATTTAATAAACTAGAAAGATATATATAAAAATGTTAAAAGTTAACTTTAGTTTTGAGCAATGCAAATGCACTGGATTTGTGTGTGTGTGTGCTTTTGTGTGTTTTACAGATATCTGATGGAGATTATATGTTACTTTGTAATAGCAGAACAAATTATTACTATTAATAGGGTTTTCTTAGAAATAAGTTCTTACATTGGGTTGTATGAGTAAGGTATTGAATTCAAACTAGATATCTTTATTGGTAATAATGCCTCCTTAGCTATACATATTTGTAAAATGAGCAAACACTATTGCTTGTTCCTTTCTTATGACAAGAATTATTAAAATGTATATGAAACATATTCTGCACAGCATGAGCTCCAAATTAATTATAATTATGGTCATATTTCTGTCATTATATTAATTATAGTGAGAGACTTAAGTATTAGTGTGTTTTACTATTCCACGTACAATTGGAAGTAATAAGTAACACATTTCAGTTTTGCTTCTTTGCAGCACTAATTGGTCTATTTGGCTTGCCTATTATAGCAACTATTTTCACAAATATTCCTAGCGATTTCCAAACATTGTTACCTTTTTAGAAATGAATAATTTGTGGCCATCTACACTTCAAATTGAAGTATAATTTCAATCTTTTAATATTGATGACTATTGTGACACATTTTGTTTAGTACTTATTTTCAATTTAATTTCATGAATATTTTATAGAAGAAAGTTTAACACATACTAAACTAGAATATATTAGCAATATCTTAAGACACAAGGTTTGGTAAAAGATTGCTGACAAAAGTATAATAATTTATACATCTTGAATATGAAGTATGTGTATGTACCTTTCTATCTATCTGTCTACCCATTGAACTATCCGTTCATCTTTCTGTCTATATTCAAAATCATTTTCTTCAATGGTTTTCAATAAAACACTTTACAGTTTCAAAATATATTGACGTCTGGCAACCATATTTGTTTAACTATCTAATTCTAGGGTAAATTGGTAACTGAGTGTTAGTAATGTCATATTGTCTTTCGTCATTGGGAGCTAGGGAAGGTTAAAGTCCATTTAATTCTTTCTAATATTTGAAGAAACTCTTATTTGGAAACATAAAATAAAAATGCTCCATTCGTCATTATATTCAGCTAGGCAAGGAACAATGAAATAGGTCTGTGTCACTTTAGCCTTGATGTTACAGAGAACTTCTAAGTAGCTTTAAAATATATTAAGATCACTATGAACAAATGCTCTCTCTTCATAGATTTTAAAAAGCGAGATCTAACTGATGATGATGAATCTAACTGACTAACTGATGAATACTTTGGGGTAGAAAGGGAGCAATCTGTGCAACAGGCGATTCGGAATTTTTCACTTTTTTGTATGTGAACAATCAAGCAGTTGATCACAGTAAATTCCAACTCTATTGGCTCAAACACGAAAGGCTGTATTATCTCAAATAACAGAAAGCCTATGCAGAGGATAGGTTTCCATTTTGATGTAACTGGGCTGTGGCCACGATCTGCAGCAATTCTCTTGGCTCTGCGCTCCTGCCATGTATTGGCTTCGTCTTTAAACTGGAAACAGAACAAGTCCAACAGGAAAACAAGAACCATCTCTGATTTGTGTACTTTTAATTGAATACGTAATATTATTGCATCACTTTGCAAGACACATAGTGTCAGTCTGAATGCTGGTAATGCTTCTGTTGGTAACGCTAAGTGTTCTCTCTCTTGCTAGTGCTCAGTGTAATCACCTATATGATGATCATCAAACGGTTACAGTGTAAAACAATATTTTTACTTTGTGATAAGTATTCAGTTAGCACCTACATTGAGAACCTACATTTTCTACCCCAACAGCCTTTAGGATCCACTGATGATTCTTACTTGTTTCAGTTATTATATTGGTGATTGAAAAACAGTGATTTCTAATTCTACCATTTCTTCTATATTTGATAGCTAAGTATTGTTTTGTAAAAAAATGATTTACACCCTGTTACCTTGCTTTTCTCTCTCACATCCTTTCTCTTTCCCTCTTTCTTTTTCTTTCTTTATCTCTTTCTCCCTCTCATCTTTTTCTTTTCTCTTTTTAAAAAATGATGTTATACCATGGACCCATAAATCTTTTCGTTGTAGTTAACATGTCATAATTCTTTAGTGTTTTACTTGAAGTTTGAATTGTCTCAAATTTGGCCAATGGAAAGCCTTCAAGTTTCTTTGTATAACATTGACATAGCCTGTTTATTCTTAAACGCTTCTAGGCTTACCATGTACTTTTCCTACTGTAGAACTGAGATCAGCCATTTGTCAGTGTCCTTTTTTGGGGAAATGTCACTTGGAAATCAAGATCACAGCACTCTGGGCACTCACTGTTAACTGAGGCGTCATTGTCTCTAAGTGCTTTCTATGGGTTGAACTCAGACTGATTTTTTCCATTCAAATCCAGCATCATAGGACTTTTATTTTTCTCTATTGCATATTGATCTTCTTTCTCTTTTATAGGCAGATTAATATGCATGGCTACAAAAATGTTTGCATGGCAAAATATCCTTCTGCTTATGATATTTTGAGCTAGTAGAGGTTAATCGTTTGGCTAAAATTCTAGAAAAGGACTTGTTGGGACGAAGAGAAATGCACACATAGTTTTGTTCAATATTGCCAACTTCTTCTCCGTAAACCTATAAGGTTTTATTATATTGCACCCTCACCAGGAATGTATGAGACTTCCTGTTTACCAACCCTCACCAACAGACTCTTATCAAGTTTATGAATTTCTGCCACTCTAACAGGTGAGAAATGGTACCACAGTACATTTTAAGTTGCATTTAAGGAAGATTAGTTTTTTATCTGTAATATAAATTGCATAATTTTATTCCAGTTTACTGCTTATCTTTTGTCTTTGCTTATCGTGCATTTTGCCATGAAACTTTTCTGTAACCAAATTTATTAATCTAGGCTTTTCTGGATCCTGAAGTCATACTTTGAAAGACTTTCTCCAAATCCAGTTTATAAAGGAATTCACTTAAGCTTTCCTTCAGAATTTGTATGGTTTCCTTTTTTTTAACATTTACATTTTTGATCTATTTGAAGTTTATTCTAGTGCATAATATAAAGTATGGATCCATTTTACCTTTTCCCGAAGAGCTGTTCCAAAGGATCAGTATCTGTACCTGTAAATGCACAGGCAGAACAAATTTAAGTCAAGCAATAACTATAAAAATATTTGCAGTTGGTTCATTCATTTGGTTGTATCATGCTGTTAATTAGACCTAAATTACGATCTAGTAATGTGTATTGAGGAATTTTGTTGTTCAAAGTTTATACCTCTAACTTACCCAACTTTTTCCTTCATATCTTTGACTATAAGTAACAGTATATAGATTTTTCCATCTTGGTGAATTCCCCATCCCTTCCTCCAAAGCCAGAACTGCTCTGTTATCTAGGTGGGCAGACTGTTGTGGTAAATAGCTCAGCTGGCCAGAGTAAGATTCTGAGTGCCCTAAGTATGCTAGAACTTTGAAAATAAGCAAGTACAAACTTAAATAAGCAAATACTATAAAAATTCTGTATAGTGCATGCATTAAAATTATTATTCTACAGACACAACCAAATATTCCAATGTTTGCAATTTATAAAAGAATAGACACAAAAAGAGAAATAATCTTTTCTCAATGTGAATAAAAAGAGGAAATAAATAATCCTTTATGCCTTTCTTCTTCAAAGATATATATATACACACACATATGTATATGAATTTTAGAGTTATTATGAAGGATTTCTCTGATCTAAAAAGGATAATTTCTATTTATTTAGCAATTCAGTTTGTTCTTTTGGTTTTTCTTAGTATTATTAAACTTCTATCGCAACTGAATAAGATTTCTTTCTGAAACAATCCGTGTTTGTTATCGAGTATTTATTGTTTTAAATTGTTTTCTAAGGAAATTAGTAATAACAAATACTTCAGGAACTGAATAAACTTTATATTTTACAATTTTAAAAAGTAACCAATGCATATTGAAATAAAATTAACATCACTTTTCTGTTTAAGCATCTTCTTGGCTTTTATAAAAGAATGGAATTATGGTCAAATTGTTATATCATCTTTATTATTTTTGAGCAGTTATATTATTATAAATACATAACACTTTTTTCAAATTTCTTTACCTAGACAATGATATTCACTCATATTCCATTCAAGCACTTTTGATATTTTCAAGTTGCTCTGCTTCCTAACGTTAACAACTGTTCTCAGGCATGGTACACAAAACAAAAATCAAAAGGTTAAGGAAGTAGCTTATTTTTGCAGCTTTAGCATTATGAAGTAATATGGCTTTAAATATTAAACTGCCAATCCTTGAGTCTCAGTATTATAATCTGCAAAATGGTTATCTTACATATCTACCTTAATAAAGTTGCTTTAATGAATAAGTGAAGTATTAATCATGAAACTTCTGTTACTGTTATGTGATATTGGATTTATTTTTTTATCATTGTTCATGCTCTTACTATATTTAATAATTCTAAATTTGATATGTTTTCCGGATTCACGTGGATATTGTGTGCTTTGTGTAAAGCAGTCAGTTGAGGGAAGTAGGAGCTCATTAGCTGGTGTCCTTAGGATCTGCTTAATACTTAGGACAACCTCACCTTATAATTTTAGACTGTGTCAATATTGTGTAAATTGTTTCAGTTAGTAGCTGAAACTGTCACTCTGTATTTAATCTCTTTCCTTCCAGGTGAAACCATTTCCTCTCTGCACTTGCAGACTTGATCCCATTCACATATCCTGAGATGAGATCTTGCTTAGTAATGGAATATGTTTATGGAAGGCCCCTGAATGAAGAAGCCTTTACCTAATAATGATGTTCACTGCCCAAATTGCTTATGCTTTCACCTGGCTTACCTATGTACTTTAATGACCTTTCCCCTAATTGCACCCACCTGAGTCTTCTACCGTGGATTGGGTTGGTAGTTTCCACCAGGAAAAGGCTTGGCAGCTGAGTTGATAAGTAATCCTCTGAGTGTGTTGGGTTGAAGTGTGGAACATGAGCTTCGGAAAAACAGCAAGTCTTCTCTGCCCCTCCCTGACCTTCCCTCACCACCACTGTGAGTAAGAATCTTTTTCAATCTGAATCTAGCAGCTCAAGTCAGACAGATGGCCACAGTGTGTGGATCTCCCAGATAATCCACATATAAGTAATTAGGAGTGCACTATATTTTAATAACTTAGATTATAAGTAAAATAATTTAAAATAATGTTTATATTTTGGGGGCTAGGAGAAAAATTTGGTAGTATCAAATACACGTTTATTTATGAGCATGAACAACAAAATTTTACTTGAGAATTTGCATAAACTGAAACATTACAATTTATACCCTTAGATACTGGTACCATTATACATGCAGATTTTTCTTTTCAGATATTAAAGTAATATAATATAATTACAGCCTTATGAGGATTTAAGTGCTTTACTATTGCCCTATGATTAAACCTCACATTTTTCGTATTATGTTGGGAAAAAAATCACATAGTTATTTTCTAGTAGGGCATTTCCATTTTTATTTATAAATATTATTAGCCTACTATATGGTGCAAATAAAGGACAATTACTCCCTCAACTTTTGCATATATAAGAATCAAAATAATTATTTTTATTTTAGAGCTTGTTTATTTTATGATCCTAAAGGTTTTGCTAAATAGTGAAAGCTATTTTCTATCTACTTGATATTGATAAATAAGTGGCAAGCAATAGTATATATTGGAGTATATGAGGAAGCCATTTGGTGTGAAACTAATTCAGCCTGACTGTTTTTCCCAAAGAGCCTGACGTCACCGTTGAAGATGCATTGTATATCTGCTTTAAGGATTTGCTATGTCCCAAAGACAAGAATGATGCCCTTTAAGATAAAGATGTAACCTCCCTCACATGGGCATTTCCTTAAGGATAAGCATCTCTTCCTAGGCTAGGGATTGATGGCTGACCTGCCGTGAGACCCAGCTTGAGAACACAGACCTGCCACCTGCTGTGTTTATCAATTGCTTTGTGAATCACTGTGCCAGCTAGGTAATCTTGTGACTGTTGTAAAGGGGACATTCCAACCATTTCTGATACATACTCTTTGATGGCATACAGCCACTCTGTGCACCCCACTTCTTTGGAGTGCTCCATTCCTTTGTGAAAGGAGTCTCCCAGGCTATGTAGTCCTCATATCTGGCCCATAATAAACTCACCCCAATTTTGATTTATAGATTTGTTGTGGATTATTCGCATTGACAACATCTTGAAAGTAATTTTGCAAAGTGCTAAAAGGAATCATACAAGGTATTAGCTCTTCTACATTCTGCATTCTTAAATAGACCAATGACCTAGAATGCTAAAAATTTTCCTGTACTCAACACAAGTTAACTAGCAACAATGCCATTTTACTTAATTTTCATACTTATCTTTTTTCCCTTTTCTTTGCTTCAAATTATGAAATCATATCTACACTCTTCAGCCTAGAGTCAGTCATTTCTTCTTTGATGTCCCAAACTTTATTTTCAAATTAGTCCCCACACTCAAACTCATGTTGTGAATCTGCTTTTAGCTATGCGATGTTTTAAGATCTCCTTTCTCTAAAATATTAACTCCACCGTTTAGCATTCCACCATTAATTCCTCTGTTGTTGTTGTTACTACACTTCTTAACATCCTACCGAGCCATTCTCCTATAAAACGCAGTATAGGCAATGCTAGTAAACCCTCCTGGAAAGGGTCATACTGTAAATTCTTATTAGCAAACATTTTTTGCCATTTAATGCTTTAATAGAGATCAGTAGACGTAGCAGGTAGCCCTTCAGGAGAGGAGGCTTTAGGAAACTGATAGTTCCTACTTATTATTATATTATAACATTCTAGAGTACAGAGCTTGCGTTATGCTCTGCTCTGTACCTTCACATACTATGTAATATCATGAAGCAGAGGAGAGTGTCAAGAGCAAGAGTGCTAAAGACAACTACCTTGGTTTGTATCTTAGCCCTGGTAATTTCTAGCTTATTATCTAGGTGAATTACTTAACCTTTCTCTGAATCAGTTACCTCACCTGTGAAAGGGAATAATAGTGCCTAATTCACATGGCTGTGGTGAGAATTAAATTAGTTAATATATGTAAAATGTTTAGAACAGTGCCTGGCATGTATTAACATTCACTTATATTTTGCTATTATGATTTGCACATAAAAGGTGCTAAGTAAGCATTAGGCATCAGTAATTGGCTATACTGTGATGACGCTTATATTGTTTTCACCTTTATTGAAAACTTTTAGCAACTGCAGAAACAGAGAATGAATTTCCTGCAATTAGTATAAAGAAGACTGAAATAAGAGAATGGCTTCCTTGACAGGATTCATGAGAGATGTGAACAGCACAGGACACAGAGAGGGTCCATACAAGAGAGGAAAGACAAGTAAAAAGAGGCACCAGTAGAAGTCTCCTTAGGTGCAGCTACCCAAGAATTTCTATAAGACTTTAGTACAAACAGATTTCTGCTTAAATCCTATTTGGGAGAAGAGAGTGATAAACAAATAAACAGTATAAAATGCTGTGAAGTTATTGAAATTTCGTATTGAAACTCACTGATTTTTATCTGTAGCTTATCTTTGTAATTATAATTAATCACAGAGATTATACTGTTCAGTATATATATGTATATCTATTCTGTTTAGCTATACTTTATGGATTGGTTTCATTCATTCTAAATTTAATTTGTAAGGTATTTTTATTGTCTTTAGTGAAAGCATTTTTTAGCGTGATTGGATCTGAGACCACTGACTGAGCACGTGCATCTCATTCCTGCTCCATATCTCCAGGAAAGACAGAAAAAAAATTACATGACAGCTCTGGAACACAAGAAGATGTACACTGCATAGACCCAAAGTCTGAGGATATCTTGAAAGATAAAAGGGACTAGTGACCAACATTTCCACAGGGGAGGGTTTGTGTGAAAGGTGACAGCAGCTACTTGCTTAGAAGCAGCAGATGAAAGAGCCAGGGAGATTTCTCAGGCAGCCGTCAGGGTTATGGCCTGGGTACCTGTAAGAGGAACGACCTGACAGGTTACTGTCTCTCAAATCAGCAGGCAGCAGACAGGTGGATGCCCAGGAGGAGACAGAAAGAATGAGCACCTCATCCCACACCCGGAAGATTAGCTACAAATGCATCTTTCATCCCATCCCCATGATCACTGGAGATGCGCGGCAACACACTGAAACAGTATTTATGGAAAGCTCTAAAACAAAGATGAACATACAAAAAAGAATCCCCAAACATTTGAGAAAATCCAATATTTGGCCCAATAAGAGAGGCACCAAAGTCAAGAAATATTTTTTAAAGCAAAAGTTTAATTTGAAATAAAATAATATGTAATCTCCTCAATTGGAAGATAAACTTCAAGTTCATGTAGTGAGAAGATGCTGTGATATGTGCACACATATGGATATTTTTCCCCCAGATTTCTGCTTCCCCCAGATTCTCCCAGAGACCTCATTCCCTTTGTTCCATTAGGTTTTTTTTTATTGTTAGACTATACAGAAGAAGTTTTTTGAACCACTCCGTGTAACTAGTATTTCTCTGCAATGCCTCCAACACACACACAAACCTGGATGACCTTCTATCCTCTTCATCTGCTACTTCCTCACCCAGCTTTATTTTTCATTCATAAAACTTATGACCACTTGATCTATTATAGGTATAATTTTTTTGTTTATTTTCTGTTTTCCTCTACAAGAGTATAATCTCCACGAGGGCAAAGAAGTTGTCTATTTTGTCTTTCTTCAGGACCTCAGTGCTAGCAAAATTCCTGGAATGCAGTAGGCACCTAATAAATAGTTGTTAAAATATTAACACATTTTTGCAAAACAAGTCATACAAAGGGAAGAGGATGTCCTTTAAACTTGGCTGTCGATGTTCTACGTCACTTACATACATCAACTAGAATTGAACATTTTATCCAAAATTGTGAGATTCAAATATTCTTTGGAGATTTAAAATTATTAATGAATATTTCAAATACTAGATGTTTCTGATAAACAGGTAAAAAATAAGTGCTTCCATTATTCAACTGCTCTTAGGAATGAAGAGTGGTTTTACGGAATGATTTTACGTGAGTAGAGGACGGAGGATTGGCCTGGATGTACTTCTTACAAGTCTGTCTTTCTGGTCATAGTGTGAGTTCCATGAAGGTTAGTGGCTAGGGTTCATTCTCCTTCACATTCCAACCTCCTGGCTTAGTGTCCAGCCTGGGAAAGGCCATCAATAAATGTTTGCTGAATTAATGGTCGAATGAATGAGTAATTTTACTTTCTAAAAAGTGAAAATTCAGGTTAAGTCATTCTCTCTTTTTTGCCTTCACACTTTTTTGCTTCTTACTTGTTTATATATTCCAAGCTCTAACTACTTAGGCATTCAGACTTTTTAGCATATATATTATCTCTTTGAGCAGAAATTAGCTGGAGGGTAAAATGTCTCTGCTTTTGCATGATATTTGTTATCTGCTTTCTAAATATCGTCAATGAGCTTGCAGCTAAGGGAGACAAACAAGTTATCAAATACCTGCAATACTATTTTGTACTGAGTGATGGAAATCTGCATCGGATTCTAAGGAAGGCAAAGGAGCAGCAGAAATGCTTTAGGAAGGTGTTGATGCTGACTAGATATTTGTAAAGCTGAAAAATAGTGAAAGAAAAGTCCAGTGAGCAGGAGCAGCCAGGCTTCCTTAGGGTTTCTGGGAACAGGGTGTAGTATTCAGAGTCACAGGCAGGACAAAAGAAGGGGTCGTAGAAACAAACTGAGTTAGATGACTGGAGCGTTTTAGTTATTCAGTTATAAATAGACCCAACACACATTTATGAAGAGTCTATTATATTCTAGACTCTGGCTATAAAGCTGTGAAGACAAATCATGGCCCTTATGGGTGTATACTCTAGTGCTAAAGACAGGCCTTAAAAAAGAGAAAACAGGAGTTGGCCTGGTGGCATAGTGGTTAAGTTCACATCCTCCACTTTGGGGACCCAGGGTTAATGAATTTGGATCCTGGGTGCAGACCTAGCTCCACTCATCAAGCCATGCTGTGGCAGCATCCCATATAAAATAGAGGAAGGTTGGCACAGATGTTGACTCAGCAACAATCTTCCTCAAGCAAAAAGAGGAAGATTGGCAACAGATGTTAGCTCAGGGCCAATCTTCCTCACCAAAAAAAAAAAAAAAAAAAAGAAAGAAAAGAAAAAATGTAGAGTGTGGTAAAAAGTAAGCACTAAGAGAAAAATAAAGCAAGTGAGAAGAATAGGAAATACCAAAGAACAGTCAGGGAAAATAACATTTATATAAGGTCATAAAGAAGAGAGAAATGAGCCATGTGCATATAATTGAATGTGTTGGTGGTGGGAGAGGAAACATTCCAGGCATAAGGAACACTGAATGCAAAGACATAGAGGCAGGAGTGTGCATGGACAATGTGGTGGGAGAGACAGTGTAGACTGGGTCAGAGAGACAATGATGCCCCACAGCTCAGGGGGACTTGTAGTGTGTAATGATAACATGGTTTTCACAACGTCTGAGAGGGATCACAGTGAAGGGTGTTGAGGAGGGGGACAATGTGACTTACATTTTGACCGGGTTATATGCTTGTCCAGAGGGGAAGGAGGAGCTCCAAGAAAGTCCTGTGTCCTGAAGCCAACTGAAGCAAATGCTGTAAAGAAGGTGGTGTGGTCAGTTGTGCTTAAAGTTTTCATCAGGTCATGTAAGCGTCACCTGAAAACTGATCACTAGATAAAGCAAGAGTGATGACATTGCTAAATCCACTAAAACTGCAGATTTTTTCATGGAAACTTGGGGCAAATGTTTAAATGGAGAAGGCATAAGACAGAAAAAAAGGGAAATCTTCACAAACTTGCTGTGAACAGTAGTAGGGATGTAATCTTGAAGGGATCAGGGGCCACAAAACAATTATTTGCAGGAAAATATAATGGTTTGTTTTAACTCTTTTTCAGATGTCTTACAAGCCAAGTGGCTTGCAGGTTGGAAGGGGTGATGCACGGCGCAGAGCCCCAGAGAGAGGCTTTCCCAATGACAGTCATGCAAGAGGTAAGTATACGGATCAGGATGCTTTGAAAGTGCAAACTAATTTGCCCAGAGAACATTTCAAGTCAATTTTTATATCGTGTCCCTTTTAAAAATTAAAAAAATTAAATTTTTATTGGCTGTTTTAACTCTGGCCGGCTTGTTGTATATGAGATGATGCTCACCAGCGAGGTGAGCTAGGTTTCTTATAGTGGAGATGATTGGCTGATGGTGCCTTGTTTCAGGACCTGGTCTCCTTCCTGAGCAATGGCAGATATTTATAGGCTGATGCATTGAGGTTAAGGGTTCAGATAGAGATTGTTAAATTGCATCTTTCTTTGTGCAAAGCTAATAAACTCACACAGGAATGGTGGCAGTGCCCTTGGCCTCATTAGCACTGTTTTCTAGCTTTCCCATGTATTCTTCTCTTTAGAATAAATACATCCAGGGTTGCCAACTGCTTTTAGTGCTTTTATTCCTTCCAATGTTTTATCTTTCATCTCCTTTCAATCAAATCTTATGTTTTTCTATTTTTTTTAAAAAAAACAGAACTTCACAAAGCAGTTGCCAAAAGGGTTCAGAAAACCCTGACCAAGCACCCCAGGCAGACTTGTCATAGTGTGAAAAATTACTGGTCAGCCTGAGCCTTTGCTCTGCCCTGAAAACTTCCCTTTGCTGAAAAACTACAAGAGTTTCCCTTGATTCTTGTCTTCTGAGTTTTCCCATGAATGGTAGAACATTTTCCTCTTAAACTAGAGTTTGAGTAAACAGTTTGTGGGCCCATTATGAAAATGGGCAATCCTTTATGAAATAGTTTAAGGGTAAACAGATTTTCAGAATAAATAAGTTTTGTGCGAGAGTTTTGCTTCACAGATTTGAGGCTTAAGTCTGTACAATAAGCTTTCTTATATGACAGGAGGCAGAGACCCAAATATTTTCAGGGATCAGGCAGATATATAAATGAATGAAACTGTATGGTATGTGTCAATAAGGATTGGTGGAGGTGGAAAAAACAGAGAGTACTCTGCCCAATGGCCTAGGAGGTGGGGGTAGAAACAGGGAGCTAGAATGAAGGAATAGAAACATTATACTTGAGAATGCATAGAGAGGAAGCTGGCCTTTCATTGTTGGAGCTAAGAGTAGAATACAACACAGGAATGATAGGAGCATAAAATGGGGAATGTAGCACACAAGGTAGAACCAGGTCAGTAGCCACAGCTGGGAAATAAGAGTTTAGGAGACAGTCGGCAGGATAATTCACTTGGCATGGGATTCATCTTTATAAAACGTTTGGGAGTCTGAGCCCCACCTCCTATGGACATACTTGTGCCTTTCTTATAGATCAGAAGTTGACAAACATTTTTGTAAAGAGACAGATAGTAAATATTTAGGCTATGTGGATTGTACAGTCTCTGTCAAAGCTACTCAATTTTACCATAGTCATGTGCAGAAGCAACTAGTAAAAAATGTGTATACAAATGAGTGTGGCTATGTTCCAATGAAGTCTTAGTTGTCAAAATGGGTGGTGAATCGGATTTGGCTAGGGGCTATAGTTGGTCAACCCCTGTTATAGATGATGAAGTTGCTACTATTTCAAGAGATGCTGACAATCACTTGATGCTTAATTTAGAGTAGTTTTTCTCTCTGTTTAAAACCACTATTTCTGCATGCTTAATTGGATATTTCTGGACAATTCTTAAGGTAGTTCACAACTACAAATAAATCTTCAAATTTTCTAGTATTTTTTGTCATATATATCTATTTATTCACCCAACACATATTTATTGGGTTCCTATTTTTCACCAAGCCTAATATTTGGCACTAGAAATATAGGAACAAACAAGACAGATACAGTTGCTGATGTCAAGGATGTTTACAGTTTATTAACATTGGGACTTACTCGGTGAACATGAAAGATGGCATTTTGGGTCGATTTTGTTAGAAAGTGTGGAAATTCTCTGGAAACTTTCTCCCTGGCACTCAGGAAAGAACATATGTTGAGCAAAATAAAGAACTGAAAGAAAGGAGTCTGAGTGGAGAGCATCTCTGTCTGCATTCCTCCCACTGACTCTTGCGAGGTGTAACTGTGGGGTCAGCCCCTGCGCAACAGGAAATGATCATTTTTGTCACCTGCTCTTCAGCTGGTGCTGGTACAGCACAGAGGAGGGAGGGACTCTTTCCATCAAGAACATTTTCACTTTCTTTTTGGTTGTTTCATTCTCATAGAAAATTCCATTAGGATAGAATGGGGAGAGATATGCTAAAATGTGATTAAAATAAGGATTTTTTCTTGGGATGTGATGGCCAAATCTTCTTTTTTTAAAGCCGTGATAATGGTTTCTCGTCATGGTCTGAAAGCAAAGAATAAACTGGTTAAAATGCTTGATAAATCCCACACTATCAGTACAAGTGCTTAGCAAAAGAGCTGAGGGCTAAAGCGCCCCGTAAAGCAGTCGATAGTAAAAGCGGTGATAGTTCTAGTCAAATAAAATAGGATGGTAGCCAAAGTGAAGATTTACTGCAACTTCTCAAACAATATAATAACAAAAAGAGTGGGATGGATTTTTTTTCTCTATATGATGGTTCAGCAGCCCACAATTCTTCCTTCTGTTATTTTCAAAAATAAATCTTTCACAGTTCTTAAACGTGCCACTTCCTCATTGTAACTCTGCAGCATTATAGTTCGAGATAATCAAGAACCCTGAAGGCAAATACTTTTCAAAGTTTTTAGATCAAGCATGAAAAAATAATCCTTGTGAATGTCATTTATGCTATATTTCTATCATGCTATCAATTATTTATGTACAGCCTCTGATCTTGATGCATTCTGCACTGACAAAATAGTTGTACAATGGGTGTGCGTGGAGGATGAGGGAAGACGTATAATGGGCTGGAAATAGAGTGGTGGCATGAAGAAAGAGAAAACTGGAAATATTTTAAAAAGTACAATGAAAGCTTAGAATAACTCAATTCAGTAGGTAATTTTTATACTGTAATTTTTACATTTAGATCTAAAAAGATTGTTAAAGACATAGATGAAAGAAATCTTCCTTTCCAGTTGGTTTGCTATCTGACAACTGAGGACACGGCCTGGGTGATTTAATATGACGCTTAAAGTGGAATAAGATAAAATCTGATTACTTAACTTTGTTTAATGAAACATCAATTTAGTTATTTGATCATTGCTAATCTGTTTTCTTTTCAGCTTCTTTAAATGATTATTTAACTATGTGATGAGATTTTTCAATCTGCTCCATCGTATGGCAGTTTCATAACCCTGTTTTAAGCTACTTGCATGGGTAAATATGATTGTGCATTTTTATATATAACATATATTTCTCCTAGTATGTTTAAGGCAATGTATATTAGTATATCAATTAATATTATATAATATGTAGTATAATTAATTAATATTAAGGTTTTATATATATTGCCTTAACATAGTAGGAGTTTAACAATTTACTTTTTGAAACAACAAATCAAAAGAGATGAAAATTTAAACTCTGATTTAACATGAATGCAAGTAGCATTTTGGAGTAGATCATTGTCATTGTCATTGTCATTCCATTACCTTTCCTGAGAAAAGGCTATATTTCATGTTAGCAACAGTTCAACCACAGAATTTTTCATGAGACTTGAACAGTGGAAATTTATCTGTGTTAAATATTATGAAGTTCCACTTTGGATGAGTTCCTAATGTATAAGGGTTAGCCTTCAGCCTTTTTGTAACCTTGTTTGATGACCTCACATATACTTTTAAGGTAGGATTTGCTGATTCATTTTGTTGCTAATAATATGACACTCTCAGGCAGTAAAAGTGTATGTAGCTGATTGTAAGAGGTTTTGATGATATGTGTGTACTTTTTTTCTGATAAGCAAGATTTGAAGGAACACCATGATCTTTATCATATAACTAATTCTAAATGCAGTTTTTAAAACAGTTTCATTTTTTTCACTTCAATGCTGTGAATATATTCTAGATTTCATCACCAGAAATACATATGGAGATGACTAATAGGTCAAGTATCCAAATTCCTAATTAGTTTCCCTTCTGCAAATATTTTTTGGACACCTATTTTCCTTGAAGTATTATGCCTGACATTTTAGTGAACATCTGAGGTGTTATTTGTTTCTTGTGGAAGAAACGCAGCAAATGAATGAATAGTGACATTATAGGGTAAAAAATAAATGCTCTGGAAGAGGAATAATTCAGTGCTATGGAAATTCACAAGAGTAAGCACTTATAATTTTCTTAGGTGGGAGATAGATCAAAAGTGTATTATAAGGAGTGTGGCATTTGAGAATGATCTTGAAAATGAATAAGATTTTAAAAAACAAACAATAGGCAAGAGACTCCTAGCGGCAGGGAATACCATAACTAAGGAAGGGACAGAAAAGCGTGGGCTGTGTTCAGAAAATGCATATGACATGTAACTTATTGGTGATGTACAAGTGGGAGGGCAGAGGAAGATAAGGCTTAAGATGTAGGCAGGGGCCACTGTGGATATACCTTGATCTATGAGTCTACACTTAATCCTTTATCAATTAAAGCAAGAAGGAATTTTAGTATTTGTTTTAGTAGTGGATTGGCATAATTAGAGCTATGACTTTGCAGAAGTGCTTTGCCTGGTGTGTTTAGGAAACGTTTAGGGCATCTTTGGAAAGGAGAGGTTGGAAAGCTCACTTCACAGAGGGTATTTGAGGAACTAAGCTGGCTTCAAGGTGGGTAGCATTTAATATTGTGAATTCATCACTGTCTGGTGTCTGGATCTTTGTCTTGTAATCTTAGGGAAAATAGGTGTTTCAAAGTGTCAAAGTTGATTTTTTAAATATGCAAACAAGAACATGTCACTCCCCTTCAATGGACATTTATTGCTTTTAGGGGGGAAAATCAAAATATCTCACATGGCTGATAAAGTACTAAATAGTTAGGCTTCTATTAATTTTCAGACCCTCATCTCAGAATATATAGCTCCTTTCTGTTTCTATTTTAGTCACATCAGGGTTTGAGTTTCTCAAATGTGCCAGGGGACCCTCCTTGGAACAACTTCTCCCCTCAATCCATTTTCCTTGGTGAGTTTCTACTCTTCTGAGACTTCAGCTCCATAATGACTTTGTCAATGAAGACTTCTCCCAACTCTGTGTCGTTTCCCTATTAAGAATTCTCTTAGGTCTCTGTGCTTCTCATTGGTGATGCTCATTCTGGTCATAATTATACATTTAATTTTCCAGCTTTTGATTGATATTTCCCTTTCAATAGACTGTACACTCCACATGGCATTTTCAGCCACCACTGTGCCTGAAGTAGAGTTTTCAAATATATTTGTTGAATAACGAAAAAAAAAAGAATGAATTTTCTGTTTATTCTAGACAAAATAAAATATGGCTATAAAAATGTAGATTAAAAGGTAATCAAGTCAACTGGCCATTTATATTGAATTGACCAGAGCATTCTCTCATCTATTAAAGCCACATGAAAAGGATGTGTAGCATTGCATTGTATGAACATACCATAATTTATTTCTCAATGCTATTCTTGACAAAACATTGGGTTGTTTCCCATTTTTGTATTACAAACAATGCTATTTTATCATTCTTGGACCTGTCTATAGGCATACATTTTTACAATAACTTATTCAGCAAACTTGCTAAATACAAGTATTTAATACTGTCTATTTATTATTTTTACATATAAACTCATTTTCTGCAAATAATGGAAGTTTTATCCTTATAATAAATTTTATTATCTATTTATGTAAATCCTTCCTTTCTGTTCTTCTTCTTCAACATTTTCTAACCAATTGTTGGTCTTTTGTATTCCCATACAAATTTTAGAGACATCTTGTGAGTTTCTATGAAAATACAGCTGAGTTATTGATTGTAATTTCATTGAATCTATAGACAGGCTATAGACTTGGCAGTTATGTAGGGCATCAAGTAAATTTAGATTAGGTAAACAGAAGAGCATTTGAAAAAAATCTATAATTAGCATACTTGGAGAGATTTGCAAATATATTCTAGTCATTAAAAAGAACAAAATGCCATGAAAAGTGAATAGTGAAAAAGAAATAATTGGGAGTTAAAATATAGTTTTTTGGAAAGAATTAATAGAAGTCTGGAAAGTTAAGACTGTTTCTCAGAACTATAGAGCAAGAAGTCTCAGATAATAACATACAGGAAAAGATAAGATCTATAGAAAATGAGTTCAGAAAGTTTAACACGTCAGGTCTAGGAACTTTGCAAGGAAAATAACCAAAAGTATGAGGGCAGGGAAATTATATAGATTAAAAAAAAATAGAAATAATTTCCCTTAGTTGAATACCAGAAGACAACGTATATTTTGTTCTTGTTTGTTTGTTTGCTTGTTTAAGCAATCTGGTTTCTCCAAAATTAACAACATCAAATTGGCAATGAACTTCTCATTAATAACATTGGATGTTAGAAGACAAAGGAAGAACGCCTTGAATATTCTGTGAGAAACAAATTCCAATGTCAAATTCTGTTCACTGTCAACTTACCAATAATATATGAGGACATATTATATGAGGATATACTACACACATTTTGAACCATGCTGCAAATCAGAAAAATTGCTTTGTATATTGACGTTTATGAGGAAGTTACTTGAGGAGATGTTTCTCCAAAATTATAAAATATATAAAAATCAAGAAAGAAGAAAGACAGACCATATGGAACAGATAATTCAACTCAAGAGAGCAAAGATCAAAAGTCTTAGGAGGAAATCTATCTTACAAACCTAGATAACAAGTTCAGATTGTTGTAGGAAAACCGAGGGTCCTGGAAAAAAAATTATTAACAAATAAGACACGTAAAACAAAATCAAAACAAAGTGATCAATAGATATAATATAAATGAAACTTGGAATACAAGTTGAGGATATGTAAAGATATAAAAACATAAGACAAAGGGAGGTAATTCAAAATTCCAGGAATTATATAATTCTTACAAGAAAATCATAGGAAGCAGACTAAATATGATATAAATTTAGATAATTGTTTTGGTATAAGAGAAGAGAATCTATTTGATCCGACATGGACTATTCCCTTTGAGAGGCCTAGGAGTTATGACATTGAAGTCAGAGTGCTTCACACAGAGTGCTGAAGGCAGAGTGAAGTCAGAGTGAAAACACAGTGGTGGAAAACTGTCTAATCTGGCATTGGACAATGCTTCTCCGAGTTCAGAATGAAAATGTTACTTATGGATTTCCAGTTTTAAAACTCAACCAGTGAACCGAATACTAAAGGTGATTGTTGGATCAGGGGATGCCATTTGCCTCACAATTTTATTATCTTCTATTATTTGCTAATTAATTACTTACTAATAGAACCTATTTTGCTAGAAAAATAGGCTGCCCACCACAGACTACAATTGCCTGAATGTGGCCATCTGACCAAGAAGTAAGATGAAAGTCAAAATGATGCGATGAATCTTCAGGAAGTCTCCTTGAAAAGAAAAGGCTCACAGCTCTTTCTCCTTCTGACTCCTTTTTGGTTTCTGCCTGCCATGCTTCCCTATAGCCAGAGCTATATTAGTTACCTCGGGCCATGTTTGGTCCTGAATATGGCATCTGTGCACCAGAATGGTGGAGCAGAATAATAGAAAAGCCCGAGACCTTGGTTGAGAAGGGATCTGGCATTGATCCCAGGACTACCTACCTCTAGACTTCTTTTACAAAGAAAAGCAGTTGGGCCAGCCCCGTGGCCTAGTGATTAAGTTTGGGACAATGTGCTTTGGCAGCCCAGGCCTGGTTCCAGGCACGGATCTGTACCATTCTTTAGCAGCCATGCTGTAGTGGCAACCCACATACAAAAGGAAGATTGGCACAGATGTTAGCTCAGGGTAAATCTTCCTTAAGCAAAAAAAAGAGGAAGATTGGCAACAGATGTTAGCTCAGGGTGAATCTTCCTCAGGAAAAAAAAAAGAGAAAAAAAAGAAAAAAAAGAAAAACAGATACACCATATTTTCTTTAACACAATATAATTTCTCTCTTTTGTATGTGGCTGAAACCAATCTAACTGATAGATTTGTGCTTAAATGACAAGAATAATTTATTAATAATTATCACAATGTTGGTAATAGTGAGATGGAAGAATTAGAAAATGAGGGGATTTAGGAAAATGAGAGTAGTACCAATAATAGCCTTATCTTTAGAGTAGAAAGTAAAGATTAAAAAGACAATGAACGGAGAAATAGAGATTTAGCAATATTATCTAAAGTTATAAGTGTTGGAGAGCATATGAAGCAAAACATTAATATATCAATAAGACACTGAAAGAAAGGAATGGGTAGGAAAAATATAGTGTAAATAAGCTAACTTTTTTTTACTTTTATTGTAGGGAGTAAATGACATACGAAAAGACATGTTGAGAATTTTATGTTTTGTCTTTCTGAAGAACCCAAAATTGCAAATATAAATAACTAGAGGAATATTGCAATATATGTTGAATGAAAAATTAAATGGATTAATAACTGAAATAAGGGAAGAAGTTAGAAGATCTTTTTATTTCTAAGTAAGGCCAGAAATAATATTGCAGTCAACTTTTCTCCAGTCCTCAGAATTTATCCTCATCAAACGTTAAACACACTTTTCCTTACTTTTATGTATTGGCTGTTTATTCCTACACAAACAGTACCAGAATGTTTCTGAGAAATTTTTAATCTCAAACAGGCATGTTTGATCATTATAGTCTGTCTCTATGATAGTGCTATTTGATAACATATAAATTATTTGATCATTTACCTACCTACATGAGTGTTTTGTTTCTCTGATTTTCTTCTATACATATATGCAGGTATAACCAAGGATATATATTGAAGAATTTGGTAGAACTCACATTGAGCTAGAAATATTGTCTGCTCTGTGTACCTGTATTGAAATCTCATTCTAAGTTCTGTTTCACACAAATCTTTCAACCTGATTGTAGTCTTTAAATATTTAGTGTTTAATATAAATATTTAAGCATTTAATATAGGTAGCTGACCTCTGAAAAACTGATGCTGAAGCAATCTCTCCGTATCTTTCTTTTTTTCTTTGTAGTTTGCCGAAAGCTTTTCAACACATAAACTATTTCCATGGCAAAGATTATTATGCAATGCATGAGATGCATGTAAAATCAAATGTGAGCTGAATAAATGGATAGAATACTAGACTTAGAGAGGTATAACGAATCGATATTTACATTTTCCCAATATTAAATAAAATTCCTTGTGTGAGTAATAATGTTTACTCTTCTATTAAACTGTAAAATCCTCGAAGGTACACTCAGTGAGCTACTTGTTATATCACTTGATCCTTGTATAGTGTCTGAACATACACTATCATGAGTGCAGTAAATACTTAATGAAAACTGAATGTGTGGTAAACATGAATCTTGAGACACAAATTCTATATGCTAGTAATATAAAACTTATTTCCTGATAATGACAATCAAACCTAATAATCATTTCGGTCTCTCATTCTGCCTGGAAAAAATGAAATCTCAATCAACTCAAGGTCGTTTCTACTCTTTGCTCAAGGTGAATCTGAGTTACAGTGGAGCTTTCAAAACATCAAGTAATTTGGTGAAAATGAGATCCATCTGGTCTTCTCTGTCATGATATGTTCATGCTGGAATCCATATTGACATTTGCAATCCAATCTTGCATTCATTTATGGGCCTGTGTCCCCTTTTAAAGCCTTCTTTACAATTGCAAGTCATTCCTGTGTCCCATATTAGCATATAGGAATCCTGTCATCTACTCATTGCAGATTACTGGGTCAGAAAGGAAATACTTTGAGGTTGCCTAGTGTCTCTCCACCCAGACAGAACCACCGTATTCACCACACGCTTCTCCCTGTCATGTACTAAGAGAAACGAGTTCTAGGTTCTTAGTGCTTTTCCCAGAATTATTCAGAACAGCTCGGATTAATCACATATTCTTTCAAGTCTTCTGTCTCATGCCCAGGACCTTTGAATTTTTTCGTTATTTGGCTGTCTTATATCTTTCCTAGGACAAGAAGAGTAGAATATTGGATGGCTTAAATTGGGGAGTAATGGGAAGCTTATAGATAACAGGCTAATAGCAAACAAATGATTGAATTCAAATAGTGCTTTTTTTCTGTAATGCTTTCCCATACAATGCATTAGATTTACACACCAACCTGTGAGATATCAGTTGTAAGTATTTTACTTTCATAGATCAATAAATTGGCTCGAAGAAGTTAATTGACTTTCCTAGATCTAATCTGTTATTGATCCATTTATTGACTTTTCAGTGTCAATCATTTTAATTTCTAAAAGGTTTATTACTCTATTGGTTTTATATATATGTAAATAATTCCTCACTTTATTTATTTCTACGTTGAATAAATGTTTTTATTTTATATTCTGTGCCTAAGGGAATTCATTTTTGTTTATATTTCCTGCTTAGTCTCACTTGTGATTTGTTTCTTTGCTCTTTTTCCCCCCCATCGTTAAACTCATTATTTGGGGTTTCAAATGAGGCATAATTTGAGGTTTCTGTTGAAGGTGTGTTATTCCATAAACGTTTGCATTATTTTTCTACCAGGTACCCAAGAACACAAGAAATTGTTCTTCTTGAAGCCAAATTCTTGGCTTGACCTTTTTTAGACCACCTAAGTAGTATGAATTTGGGACGAGAAACTGCATGAGAAAGATTTCTTTCTCTTTCTATTCAAGAGCAAAACGCAGGGGTCTTGTTCAGAGCATTTTCTTTTTGTTTGTTTGTTTATTTCCTCTTCTAAGAATATATTGTATGTGGGTGTGAAGATTGATGGGGATTTTTGCTTCACCCATAAACTGAGAGATTAGGCCATTATGATCCCAGTTCTATGAGGATCATTTTCTACTAGATTCCTCTATATCTTATGTCCCGTGGGCTGCAAAGCCATGAAAATCACAGTTAATGTTGCTTGGAATTGAAAAATGCCCACAGGGCAAACACAGCTTCACTGCTCTACTGATGCGTCTGGAGTCTAACTTTCACTTAGTATTTGGCCTCTGAGGATTGTTTCCTTGCTTGCCAGTTCGATGATGTGTTTAAAAGTATAGTTAAAAATACTTCCAGCATTTTTAATTGTTTTAATCAAGAGAGACATTCAACATATCCAATCTTCTAAACTACCTGAGACAAAAATCGAATCCTCTATTGTTGGAATACTAATTTATTTTCTATTGCAGATGCTACTAAATCTTTGTGCACATCTTTAAAAAGATTTATAAGAATAATTCAGCAAGTGAAATTCATTGGTCAAATAGCACGTATATATTTAAGACCCTTGATTTTATACCAACATATTGACCATCAACAAGGTTTAATGCTATACAGAGCCAGCAAAACAGGATAGGAGACTAGATATAATTATTATTCCACCAATAAATTCCACATATCTACTAATATGATATTAGTAGCAGAAATCTAATTTTAACTAACTTAATAAATTAAAAAAAAATTCTAGGTGAAAAAGAGAGAATACTGGCTTGCATAACCAAACCATGAAAAGGTGATATACTGGGCTGGATGGTGGTCCCTAAATAGACATGCCCATGTCTTGACCCTTGGAACCTTTGAATGTTACTTGGAAAAAGGGCTATTTTCAGATGTGATTGAGTTAAGGATCTTGAGAGGAAGAGTTTATCCAGGATTTTCTGGGTGGGCCCTAAATGCAATCACATGTAACATTATAAAAGATAGTGAGAGATATCTTTTTTGGAGGGGGTGAGGAAGATTGACCCTGAGCTAACACATGTTGCCAATCTTCCTCTTTTTGCTTGAGGAAGTTTATTGTCTAGCTAATGTCTATGAAATCTTCTTGTATTTTGTACGTGGGATGTCACCACAGCATGGCTTGATGAGCAGTATGTAGGTCCGTGCCTGGGATCCTAACACGTGAACCCCAGGCCGCCGAAGTGGAATGTGTGAAACTTAACCACTACGCCACCAGGCTTGCCCAGAGGGATATCTTTATATAAGAGATAGAAAGATCAAGAAACAAAGAAGGAGGCAGACACACAGAAGAGGAGGAGGCAATGTGACCACAGAGGCAGAGATTGGAATAATGTGGGCACTGGTTAAGGAAGGCCAACGGCCATCAGAAGCTGGAAGAGGCAAGGGAACAGATTTTCCTGTAGAGCCTCCGGAGAGTGTGACTTCGTTGACATTTGTGTTTGGACTTCTGGGTTCCAGACTGTGAGAGACTAAATTTGTCTTGTTTTAAGCCACCAGTTTGTGGCAGCTCTGGGAAACTAACACTGGAGGTTTTAAGAAAAATCTGTATTTCTCTCTATTTTTCTGTCTTTTTTCCTTATCCTTTCTCAATTCTATAGGTGAACTTCATTCCATAGGTCAGTATGTTTGTATGCTACCTGACAAAAGATCTAGTAAAAAAGATGGACATTCAAACTTGAGTGTTTAAACCCGAGGGAAAAGCTCTTTTTTCACCAATTTTGGTTCCCAGTCCTTGAACAAGTCACCATTACCATGGGGTGAGACACCAGGATGAGTTCAACATGAATTACATAACTATTCTTTTGAATAAAGAAGAAGCATTTATGACTATCAGACACTAATAATACTGCCTGAATAGTTCACAAAAGAAGGAAGAAGATTTCTGAACAGGTACAATTAAATAAATTAATAAATGTCCGCTCCAGCTCATCGCTTTATTCTGCACAATACACACAAACACACACACACACACAATAATAACTTCAATACCTGGAAAATGTTGGACTTTCCTTTCAGGAACACCCTTTTTGTAACACCTGCATCTCTTTCAATGAGAAAACACCAAAAGTTCTATAGCCAATGGATAAGTCTGGCCCAATGTCTGGCCTCTGTTGTAGATGATGAGGATGACAAAGGTGGCTTGTTTTAAGAGCTGCCGTAGTTTCATCTCATTGACAACAATGACAAACCTACTGTGCCAGACTCTCAATGTGCTTCAGTGAGTGTCCACAGAACTCTCCTAAACAAATATGCAAACTTGAATTATTTTCTGCAGTTGTCTTCTATGTCATGTTAAATTTTTAGTCTTAGTGAAAAGAGTGATGTCAAATTTTTAGATCTAATTGTTTCAAATAATGTTCTTGTGATTGATCAATTGATATTGTCTAAATAGTTTATTTTCCTCAGAGGGAGATTATGATGTGGTTCTTCCAGCCTCTACCAAACATACATGGAGTTATTTTACATTGCTGAATATGAAAAAAAAAAAAAAAACCCCTGTAAAGTACCGTAAGAAAGATGGACTATAGGTAAATAATTTCTGGAATTTAAGTCAAATAAAATCCCAAGAGATCTAGGTATAATGCACAAATACATAGTTGAGGATAAGAACTCTGTCAATCATTACTCTTAATTATGTTAAGTGTCATACCTGGCATTCTCTAGTCATGCTGTGGAGAGTATGCAACATTAGAGAGGTAATAATAATTTCAATATATATAACCTATTGTACTTGGAAGCAGAAACAAAGAAAAATATGTAAAGCATAAAGATAGGATGGTTTACACTCTTTACCGTCAAATAAAATTTTGTCTCAGACTTTGCTGTCCAGCAGCAAATTTTACATTCCAGAGGTGAACTAGTCAAAAATGGGTAAATTTCATACTTCACATAAACTACAGTGACGATTTCAGAGATCTAGAAAAAAGTCATATAACATTTTGAGATACACTTAGCAGATGAGAAAAATGATATACTACAGGCATCAATTGAACTGCAAGTTGTGTGTGAAGCAGCATAAAACATTAGCTTGGAATTCAATGTGCCAAAAATATGAAATTAAATATAATAATGAATAAATTTGAGAGCCATTCCATCTCAAAGGCAATCCCCATATTTTTCAACAAGAGAAATGATAGATCAGCGTGTGACTTCTTTAGAAAGATGTAACAAGATTCTTGAATTCCCAAATCTGATAGATCTGCCAATCATGTAGAGAAAAAAATCCATGCAAAGCTGATAAGTTATTGCAGGAAATGATTTTTCAAAGTAAAAAATTAGCTCTAAGCTACATTAAACAAATTCATATTTCCAGAAAAATGACCACAAAAGGCAAAAGAAAACAAACTACCCCGGGGAGAGGATAGGATGATGAAAACTGTTTTCTTATCACCTTGATTTTAGATATGCTCAAAAGTAAGTATATAATGATGTGGCATATAGAATCCTACAAAAGTGGGCACCTATATTTTCAGGCCCTTGTCTTTAGAACGTATGTTTTTGTTCAGTGGAATTTACTGCCTAATTTCATGGGAACATGTAGACGGTCAAAAGATTTTGTTTGCCAGCATCCTTCACCCATGGTCTGTGCTGGATTGAGTGACTCTGTGTACACAATGTCAGACAGTTAGATTTAAGCTAAGAATATTCACTCCATTTGTTAAACATTTTCAAGTATCAAAATTTTGGGGTTTCAGTAAACCAAATATTCAATTAGTAGAATGACTCACTTTTCACCTGGCTCTATTCTTTCGCATTGTATAAATTACTAATTGGCAAACTATGGCCTATGGGCGAGCTATGGTCCATGGATCAAATCTGGCCTGCTTCTTCTTTTCATAAATAAAGTTTTATTGGAACACAGCCATGTCCATTCATTTAGGCATTATCTGAGGCTGCTTTCTTACTATGATAGCAGAATTAGGTCCTTGCACCAGAAACCATATGGCCCACAAAGCTGAAATATTTACTATAGGGCTCTTTACAGAAACAGTTTACAATCCTATGTTCTATATATAGTAAATTGCAGTATTTCGTTGAGGTCTTGTAAGAAATAAAGTAATGCTGAAAGTTGGGTCCTATGTTAAAATTGGAAATTCCTCTGGCCACTGGAACATAGGCAAATAATAGCATTCAAACAGTCATAGAAGACAGTTCAGGAATTGATGTGTTGGTAACGAAGAAAAGTAAATTTTTATTCAGGAAAACACTTCAAATTAGATACTATTGAAAACCCAGAGAAGTGCAAGGAGCTCAGACTAGGTGTGGTCTCGCTTGACCTCTTAGCTAAGAGATGAAAAGAGACAAAACTCAGTTTCTTCTGCTCATTCCTGGGCCTGATCCTGATTAAGCAGTGGTTGTGAATGTTTTGTCATTTTGAGTCGCAAGTAAAAGGGAAGCAGTTGCCTTTCGGGTGGAATACTATCTTGCTCCCTGTGTCCCTCAGAGTAAATGATCGGTATGGGAGTATGGGGATTCTGGGTGATCCATGTTATTTTAATGCATCCAATAACCCAATCAAAGTGATCATGTAGCAATCTAATCAATCATTCATTGATCTGCAATTATAGTTTAAAAAAAGAAACAGGTTGACTAGAAAATGATTGATTTGTTTTCATTATGTCCACAGAGGAGCTAAATAATCTCTTTAGCAGTTGTTTAAACAAAATTCACAGAATTACCTGCCTGCATTCATAATGCAAATATGATAAAATGTTTTACAATCTCAGTTTTTAAAATACACCAAAGAGGAGAACAAAGACAATTGTTTTGTCAAAGGAAATATTGAAAAATATCATTTTAAGTGAAAATTGTGAAATAAAAATTGCATTTGAATAATGATTATAGCTATATATATGTGCCTTTGGACAACAGTTTGAAATTTGTTTTTAACACTATATGTGGAATGGCAATAAAACTTTGTTGTGGTACAAAGCAAAGACTTTAGAGTTAGAAAAAAAAACACAAACAAATTTGGCTTAAAATCTCTGTCCCATCCTGGTGGAGTAACATTTGAAAGTGGCAGGGATGTGGTGCTGGCTCAAATCCTTTTTCAAGATTAAAAGGCTTATCCTCCCTTTCAGCCTCTATGAAAGGAAAGTTGACTGGTGTCAGCTATCAGACCTCTCAAGAAATTGCCCTTGGCTAAAGAGAGCCACCTTTCCTAAAGGCACATCCCCTTTCCAGGGCAGCCTCCATCCAATGACTGACTGGCCTGGCCAATAAATTGTATAAAGGACTGGACCCTTTGTCCCAACTTGAGACAACTCTGAAGGGCTATTCTGGCCTCAGAGTTCCATGTAAGGTTGGCTGAAGCCTTACTGTGACTGCTCCGAAAGCTAAATTATTCATCTGTCAAGTCTTGGTTCTTTCCCTTCCTCAAAGTATTGATCCCAGAGCACTCTTGAATTACCATCCAGCATGCTAATCTCCATCTCAGTTCTGCTTCCTGTAAGAGTTGGTGGTTGCAGTAGTCTAAGAAAGTGCATGTTTAGAAGAGATTTTGGAGACAGAGCACCCATCCTGCTGGCAATGAAAAATTCATCATAGTGGCAGGTGGAGAACAGATAACCCCTGACTCAAATTAGGTAGCTAATGTGGCCTGGTGGAGATAGAGTGACTGATATCAAGTTATCATGTGACTGTCATGTGATTGGTTCTGTTGTGCCAACCAGGTCATGAAATAAAAGAAGATCAGTAGAATCCATTGTAAGATGGAAGTGCATTTGGGCCTGGGCGTGAGCAGAGCCAGAAACCATAAGCATATCACACAAGCAAGTTGCCCAGACGCCACGTAATACATAGAGTTGAATCAGTATCCCCCCCCCCCCACTTCTATGTCCACATGATAGCTTCCCTATGACCAAATGATGGACGCAAAAAACAAGGTCATGCTGTTTCTCTAATCAGGGTGCTTAGTATAAGTGACTGTAAACTGAAAATGTTTTGCGGCTGGTAATCTGCTTTGGGTTAAATAGAAATGACCTGAATCACTATATAGATTCATGGACAGTGGCAAATGGCTTGGAAAGTGGTCAGAGGATGAACAGAGAAGCATAAATAGGTTGGCAAGTTTGTCAGAAGCTGAAAAGAGAAAATTGGAAAATTGATGAGGACATCTGGAATAGCAGCATGGGAAGTGCCTATAGGAGTGGGTACAAAGTGTAAAAATCTTTGTATATCCTGTTAATGCCCACTGGTGAGTATCCACTATGGAAGGGGCACTAAATAGCCGAGTAGAGTATGCCTTGGCTAGTTGACATCACCCAGCTTCTGTTATTCCCCTCTCCCCCAGTTCTGGCACAATGAGTGAATGAACAAAAGAGTCATACTGGCAAGGATGGGCCCAACAGCATGGATTCCCATTTACCAATCTGGTATAGATACTGCAACTGATGGATCCCATCCTGTCAGAAACAAAGTCTAAACCTAAACTCTGATACAATCTCATCCCTCAAGGAAATCAATTGTCCCATTTGTAGCAGACTTACTACGTTAGACTCCTTCCACATGGAAGGGATGGTGATTTGTTTTGATGGGAATTGATACATATTTTAGGTATGGGTTTTATTTCCTGCTTGAAGGGCATCATCCAGGACCACTACCAGGGACTTATAAGTATTTGATACACTTACACAGTATCCCAAAGAGCATTGTTTTCAAGGAACTTGCTCTATAGCATAGGAGGTACATAGCATAGCATCCTATGATCCTATCACATACTATACAACCCAAGAGCGCTCAATCTATAAGAGCAATGGGACAACCTATTGATGGTGCAACTGAAGCCCCAATTCAGAGACAATACCTGTGAAGATGAGAAAAAATACTCTTAGCAGCTCATGTACCCTAAATCAATGACCATTATATTGTTCTGCATCCACAGTAGGTAGAGCAGACGGTTTGGTGAACCTCTGAAAGCAGAGGGCCCTGATTCCTTACTCCAAGTAACTCCAAGTGACTATTTTGGAAAACTGCTTCTTCCATCCCTCTAATTCTGGCTTCTTTAGGCTTAAAAGTCATAGTTTTCAAAGGGAAAACACTTTCACAGGAGACTTAGCAAGAGTTAAACTGAACTTTAAGCTACACTGCCACCTGGGCACTTTGAATCCTCATGCTAAAGGACAAGGAGGCAAGAAGAAAAATGATCATCTTGGTAAAGGTAATTGACTCTGATCATCAGGTGGAGATGAAGCTGGTGCTGTGCAATGGCGGTAGAGAGTAACATGTTTGGCATCTCAGGGATGTCCAATTTCATAGTGGACAAGTGCAGCAGTCTAGACCTGATACGTCATGCTAATTAAGAACTCAGACCCCTTAAGAATGAGGATCTGGATGACCCCACCAGGAAATCTACTTAAACCAGCAGACATGCCAGCCAAAGTTGGGCGGAATCTAAAGTGGACATTTTGAGAAGGCAATTTTAAGTATCAGTTTGTACTGAAGGCTAGCTGCTCTAAGGCCTGCAGTTCAACTCACTACCCCTCCTATTACCAAAAGCTTCCAAGGAGCAGAGTCTCACTGGAATTCAAGAAAGCTACTCTAGAACTTATAAGATTCAAGCCTATCAGAGCATCCAACCTATCTTGGTTGCTTGAGTCTACTGTCCATATTTCTCTTCAGTTCAGCTGCTGGGGAATTTTTCAATTAAAGCTCTCAAAAGTCAGCCCTTTCTAGTAATTTCCCTTGGGTGAAGAGAGGCACCCTGACTAAGGTCACCCTTGTTTTATGTAGCGCCATACATCAAATGATTGGTCAAAGCAGTGGTTAAAGTGTCTGGCTCCATAACCCCAAATTCAGCCGTCTCAAGGGCCATTCAGCTTCCGATTTCATCATAGTTGGCTGAATCCTTGTTGAGACTACATTACAGCTCAGTCTCTCCCTTTGCTCTATTCTTCTCCTTTACCTTCTTCCAAAGACGTTGATCCTGAGACCACTAACTAAGAAACTTTTTGTATGCTAATCTCTGACTCAGAGTCAGTTTCCAAGAGAATCCATTTTACAATAGAAAGTTACTTGACTTCTCTTATTCTCAAATTTTCCTTTTCTAAATTGTGGGTAATAGAGTACACAAGACAGAGTTATCATGGTAGTTGAAACAATGTGCAACAAAGTGCCCAGAAAATTGCTTAGAGCATCTGAATATTTAAGTAACTGCTGGTTCCCTTATTTTCCTTGCTTCCCAAAGTAACAAAGTGATTATTGGCAGAATTGACTACTAAAACAAACGTATTATAAAATTTCTTCTAATTTGCTAACTTCTGCAATTTGCAAGTGTCTTCTTCCTGGTGATGTCATGTATCATAATCATGTAAAAATAGGCAAACAAACAAAAAACTATTTTTATTTTCTTTGACTATCGGATCCCATATGACCAGAATACAGTTCAAGAGAAAACTTCACTTCGACCATTGCTTTAGTCTACTTAGAGAATCTAGTACATCCTTCCAGGTTGAGTAGTCAGCATGGATCAGCAGAGTACATCTCCAGCAAACTTGTGCCTATGGATTGAAATTATAAAATTTTGGACAGAATGTAATTCAATTTGATAATTTTTTGCATCTATTATTAGGTAATGCAAGTTTACCAAGGGAAAGGTAGACCTGAATTGCGATTTAAGGCATGAGTAGGAGTTGATTAGATGGAAAAAGGGAGAAGACATTTAAGTAAAGAGAATAACATATATAAAATCTTAGGGTCATGAAAGTGTGTGTGTAGATGGCTCTGCATGAGTTGGGGGATACTGGACTGTGAAATATAACAGGGACAAATGTAATATATTGAATTTAAATTGAATAAAACATTATTATGTGTATAGAATATGGTTTGCTTTGTTTCTGAAAGACTGTATGAATTACATGAGAATTTTAATTGGCATGGACCTCATGTGACTCTGACATGGATGCTGAAAACAAAACAAACCTGTTGTGCAAGTAGACACATAATATTTTCCACTTATTCCCCATTGAGATCGTTGTGTTCAGATTAGGTTATCACATCGAAAGAAGGGCCTTTTAAAACCAGGAAAGAAAAATCAGTATCCAGAACTATCTGGCAACTACTCTGCTGAGATAACATGTGGTAGTTTCTGTGGCAAAGCCCCTGAAAAAGACAATTCATCCCAATCAAGGATTGAAATTATATTTTTAGTCATTAGCATTATTTTCTAATTAACTGTGTTAGCTCTCTAGTGCTATACAATTTCACAGCTTGTCTGACATAATCTGTCTTCCAAATAGGAAACTTTATAAAGACAAATGAGGTCAGAATAACCAGCTAGACTACAAATAGCTCTGTGGGCCAGATTGTTGGTCAGCCTTCCATTTAAAAAGCCCAGAAACACTGGACAACCAGATTGGTTTGACTTGGATCTGCCTATATGGGTCTCTGCTTCTTTTTCCTGGCCTGACCTTTTGTCTGACTGATCATTACATTGGCTTCCAACTCTATTCGGCTTAAACATTGCTGAGTGTTGTGATTGTCATTCTTGACCTTTTGATAATTATCCTTTCTTTGATTTGGGGACATGTGGGCTAAGAAAGCTGGATAGGAAACATGCATAGCTGGGAATGCTATGGGAATAAGAGACAGTAAATAGGCAAAGTACACCTCTGGCCCGCAACTAAGTGTTTGAATCTTGTGGAAGAGACGGTTTGTTGATATAACTATTCATTCTCTACATATTCGATTTAGGAATAGACCCCTGTCTTCCCCTCTGATGCACCTAGATAGTATTAGCAATTAGGGACTGTCATCTTGCAATATCAGTGCAATCCTGTGCACATGAGCAAAAGTGGATTTATTCATTTATGGATCGCATCTTTAAAGAGGAAGTTACTTGCCCTCCACTTCCTCTTTCCCTTTTCTGATTTCTGGGAAATAAGTAAACCCAGAAAGAGAAACTATGTGTCAGGGATGAGAGTCGTTCCTCAAACGTTCATCTTCCCTCAGTCACCTTATTTTTGGAAATTTGTTATAGCAGCTTAATTTAAACCATATTAATAAATGAATCATATTAATCAATAATAAGTGAAGAGAAAATAGGAGGTACCATGATCAATGTGAGCTGCTCATATCAGCCCTAGGAATTAAGAATAACTAAGAGGGGCTGGCCCGGTGGCGCAGCAGTTAAGTTCGCACGTTGCGCTTCTCGGGGGCCTGGGGTTCGCCGGTTTGGATGCTGGCTGTGGACATGGCACCACTTGGCACGCTATGCTGTGGTAGGCATCCCACACATAAAGTAGAGGAAGATGGGCATGGATGTTAGCTCAGGGCCAGGCTTCCTCAGCAAAAAAGAGGAGGACTGGCAGTAGTTAGCTCAGGGCTAATCTTCCTCAGAAAAACAACAACAACAAAAAGAATAACCAAGAATGTCTTTCAGGAGTGTGGTGAGAGGTGAATAATATAACTAGAGGCAATAACTCAAAGGAAAATCTAAAGTAGGAAAGCTGAGAACAAGGAATGGCAACAGTAAAAATACGCAAAATTGACTCCATGATTTAAATACATGGCCAGTGCTCCTGGCAACTTTATATGAACTCCCAGTTAGATTGGCATGGACACTTCAACCTTAATAGTGATGTTTACTCTTAGATTTCCAGTCCAGGTTCCCTTACTCTTTTCCTGCTGTTCAACTCTGAGCTGTGACATAGAGTCATAGAGAGGAAGGACGCATAGTCCATTATTTGAAAGACTGTGCTATAAAACCACTTAGACTTGATTCTGTTCCTTCACTTATTGTTACTATTGTTTGAATTTCAGCTTATTCTTCCGTAAATGAGAAAAATCATACCCACAAGAGAGAGTAAACATAAGGTTCAAATGAATGAAAATGTCAAAATGGCTTAGATCATTCCTTGGCACATAGGAAAAGATGTATTTAAACAGTTTATTGTTATTAATGTATTATTATTGATAATAAAACCATAACTGATGCCTATTTTCTTCAATGACTGAACCCTATTGATATTAAAATATCTAAATGTGGAAGCGTTGTGATCTCTCTTTTTTTTATTGTGGGATTCCACCTCAGGGAAGAAGAGAGACGCACACAACCAGAAACTCATAGAAACAGTGAGAAGCTTGCATCTATTTTCCTACTTATAGTGATTACTCACCCAAAGACATTTTTAGTGTGGAAACTCTAAAGTCGATTCTCTGGAGTCCTTCATCCATGCAGAGTACTGTGCACTTTCTCTATTTTCAAGTCACAATTGAATATGGGTCAAAGTCCTGGTGTTTAATGATAAATGACAGTGAGAATGGCCGCTTCAAATGACAATAAATTAATGGGCAAAGACCACAGGTCTGCCTGCATTGCTTACTAAGCTTTGAATCCAGCAAATAGCTTCCCGCAAGTATATTAGAATTATTACAGATAGATTTTCCAGTACAAAGGGACCTCATGTTTATAAGTATTCATACGGACCATTTGAAGTTCTAGGAACTTTAAATGAGATAGGTAGAGCTCCTGAAGAAAGCAGTGAATCTCTGGAGCTGAACTTTAACACCCGTTCAACATCTAATTAGTTGAATTAGAGCCACTTTGTAAGAGAGGTAATCAATTCTCTAGCTTTGGCTGGCCCAATGCTTCTGAAATTTGCTGATGTTATCATTACATTGGAAGGAGACAGTCTGCATTTTAATAGGAGCATTTCTTCTAAGACCCTAGTGGTACAACAGAAGCAAGCATTAAAATATGTATATATGTTCTGCAAAATGAGGACTTCACCAGGACAAGATTATACTCTTATCTGCACAATAGAAAGAAATAATATATTAATCAAATGTAACTTCCTGGAGGGCTAGTCGGTAGGTAGACACTGTACCTAATGCAGTATCTGGCATAGACTAGGATTTAAGAAACATTTTCTAACATCATTCATGTTAATGGTAATACAATTATCCATTTGACTAGACACCTAAGTGCAGTGGGTTGCTAACTACATAATATAAGGATCCTCAGAGAAATGTTTCCTTTACCTTTAAGAATATTTTTTCATTAAAATTCTCACATTACCTATTAGTAAAATATCCTGTGAGAAAACGGCAAGAGAGTGTACTCTTTAGTTTAAGTTACATATTTATATTTGGCAACTACATATCAAGCATGAGGCTAAGTACTTTAAATATATTAACTCATTCAATCCTTACAACATGACACATTAGTGTTATTATCATGAGTCATTAATAGTTAATTTTGAATGCATTTGAAAAATTAGTGAATTAATCAATCTAGTAGGGTTCTGAAAATGCTGGGAATTCAATGTTAGGAAACTATTTTAGAAAATTGGATGTATTTAGATATTAAGAATTCAAGTAAGTAACAATAATTTATATTTTACCTAATTATGGCTTAGCAGTTTAAAAACATATAGTGCTCTCCCAAGTTTGAAGTTGTTACACTCAAGATATATGGGGATAGTAATATGCAAGGCAGAAAATGCAATTTACTATATGTAGTATATTCAAGAGGGAATGAGAAAAAATGCCTTAGGGTAAAATACGTTGAGTTTATATAAATGCCTCCAGCTTTACTGACTGTCTACTTTAAACTATCATTTCCCTTCATCAGTTCGTATTCTATACCCAACATGAGCATCATAAAATGCTGTCAGGGAACCTTGAGTCAGGCCATAACTCTTGAAGCCCTATGTTAGAATTCCTGCCATCGTGTATTTCAAAAATTTAATACCATTGTGTATTTGTATGATTTAATATCTCTTCTCTGTGCTATATTGTTGATCATCTCCAAACATTATGTACCAGAGGTCTGCCAATGCCCAACATGGTCTTTATTGATTTTTAATTGTACTTTTTCACATTATTTTGAGATTACTAAAATTTTCAAATAGGAAATAGGTAAATTAATTCTCTAGTAACAATGCTATAGAACCAATATATTTTTCATATGCCAAATAGTACTAAGCAAAGAAACTTGAGCTGTATTGGTATCTAGTATTTAAGATATTAAACAGGGCAAGCCTGAGGCCTAAACTTGGATATAAGGATACTTCTTGTCACATACCATCCCTGCTGTCACCTTCCCAATGGACTCAACAGGAGAATGAACATGATCCCCTTTATTCCATAAGTACAGCTTTTTGAGACTCATATATAATGATTACTCATTCTTCCCTCTACCCCAAACCCTGCAGTTCCAGTAATACTCTCCATTCCACATCTATTCTAAAAGTGGAGTGTCAGTAAATGAAAGAACAGGCAATTAGGGAAGAAATGAGGGGGTGGTGATTTATTGTATTATGTATGTTAAAGAAATAAAAGCAGAAGTGGAGATTGAAAGGTTTTCATAGGCAATGCCCACTTGAGATTGTAATTTTTAATATTATTTAGTGTTTCCAGCCAAATTTACCCTGTTTTGACGTAGGACAGCCACAGGAGACAAATGTTTGCTAGGCACAAGAAATTACACTAGAACCAGTGTACATCCACTAGCCCTGCAGGTGTTGATCAAGTAAGAGACATCAACAAAATCCAAATCATCAGTAAGTATAGACAAGGGAGAACTATACATCCTGACTAATCATGAGTCCCGGATAATTTGGCAGGAATAAAAATATTGTGGGACCTATAGAAAGAAAATACTGCAGGATGAAGGAAATATAATATCATTCCAACAGCTTGGTAGAATAGCAGAACATGAAAATTATTTATTTCAGTTATGAGCAAAAAAATATATAGGAAATATTTTGGTATCTTCAAAAGAATGCCAGAAGACAATATTTTTATGAAACAGGAGAAGAACATCAAAAAAGAGAAAAAGGAATATGGGTGAGAAAATGACAAATTGCAATGAAATACAAAATGCAGAAATATGGTTAATATCCACATTGGAGAGGTAAAGGAATGGAATTAACCTTGTGGAAAATGGAAATAGTGGTTTATATGATACGTTAGAGAAGCTATCCTGCGATTAAAAAATATGGAATGAAAATGATGATAGACATGAAGTAGACATGTTGTTAATAATAGCTAATGTTTAATGAAGGCTTACAGTGTGCCAAGAACTCTCCTTTGTGCTTCACATACGTGAAGTCATTTATTCCTATAATTCATCTACAGGTTTAGTACTTTTAATAGCCTATTTCACAGATAAGGTAGCGTCAGAAAGTAAGGAAGTGTTCAAAAAGAGGAAAAGGATGAGAGCATGTTAAAGAGATCCAAGAGTCAACCTGGAAGAGCTCCTAGTGGCCAAAGCTGAACAATTTGAGCAAGAAGATACTATTGAATTATAACCTAAAGTATAAAATAAAGATATGCTTGTCCATATATGTAAGTAATTGATTGAATAGATACGGTAATGGAGAAAAAGAAACAAATCTTTATGGAAAAACTTCTAAATAATTTTTGCAGATTCCCACCCACCTTGCTCCCCAAGGTGAAGCCTAATTTCCCTTTCTCTCTTTCCTTCTTGAGTGGGGGCTGCGCTGAGGTGGATAAAGGGAAAACTTTTAACTTTACAGTGTAGAAACCTTGGCCAGGTGATCAAAGATAGCATCATCAGTGATAACCCATGTCAATGGCATGTACCTTAATATAATATGATGAAAAGGACACTTTTACTTATGTGATATTCTTCCCCTAAACCCATAACTCCAGTATGATGACAAGGGAAACAGCATCAAAATCCAGATTGAGGGGCCGTCTACAAAATACTTGACCACTAATCCTCAAAATTGTCAAGAGAATGAAAATAAGGAAAAACTGAGAAACTGTTAAAGATTGGCAATAACTAAGGAGACATATGACTAAATGCAATGTGGGATCCTGAACTGAATACTGGAAGAGAAAAAAAATGTGTCAGTTGAACAAGAAGTGAAATACGAATAAATCCCAGAGTGTAGTTAATAGTGCTGTACCAGTGTTGGTTTCTTCATTATGACAAACACATTTTAATATAAAAAGTTAAAAATAGGTGAAGCTGGGATTGGGTATATGGGAACTCTCTGTAGTCTCTTTGCAACTTTTCTGTAGATCTAAAACTATTCTAAAATAAAAGGATATTTAAAAATATATATTAATAGAGGCTGTTTCCAGTGTGATTGATACTCCCCTAAATAACTATATACTTGCACGAAATTAACAAGAAGTAAAAACTACATGAAGGCACTGGAGAGTGAGCACATACAAGCAGATTTTAGAGGGGTGTGACACTCGGAGAAGGGGATGACTCAGAGTGTTGTTCATGTTTACAGTTTTCAGCCGGAGGACACACCCCAGATACAATACAGGGTGGCTGACACTCCAGTAGAAAATCTCCAATCACGTCTTTCTGGCCTTAAAGAACCAAAGGACAGAGTTCAGGAAACCACAGTTTCTAGAATTTAATGGAGGGAGGGAGGGTCTTGAAAAGGAAAGCGCCAGAGGGAAAGCTGAAAATTCTGTGTATAAACTCTGCCCAAATCTCTGGAGGAACCCTGAACCATACACACATGGTTGGACTCCCCACAGCCTAGCGAAGGATAAAACAACTGAACTGAGATTTGAGTGGACCCCAAAGAACAGAGTTTACAGTTCAAGTCCAGCTGAGTTAATTGCCTGCTAAAGTGACAAAGTATACATTTTTCTCAAGAATAATAGAGAATTAACCTCCCGGAAGGGGAGGTATCTATATATATTATTTTTAGTTGTAAGGAAGATTGCTCTCTTCTCTCCCATTTAATTATTTATTGATCGTTTCATTTATTTCTATCTGGATAGGCTCATATACATTTATTTTATACTTTGAGTATAATCCAGTACTAGTTATTTATTTTCTGGCTCAAATTTTTCCAGCTTTGTCCATTGAGACCTCTTTCAGGTTGACTCATAATCCCATTGACATGCCCTCATTCTTTTGTTTCTTACTTTCTGGCACAACAAGATCTCCCTTGCTGGTCTTGTGTCTTGCCTGCCCCCAACTCTTTCAGTGTGGGCTGTATTCAACAAGAATCCAAAAACATTTGCCTGTAACCTGAAAGTACATATGGAAAAATAGATATGCAAGTATAGCTAGAAAACTTTGGGAAAACGGTGGGAAGAGCAATTGCATGGGTTCATCAGAAACAGGAGACTTATCGTACCCAGTAACTAAGTACATTGTAAATCTATAGCAAGTAAAGTTGTCCCATTAGCATTTATATTCATAAATAAACAACTATAGCAATTTAAAACAATATATAACATGGAGCTTAGAAGTTTATAAACATAAGGGAATTTAATATAAACACCGCTTGTAATGTTAGTATGGAAAAGACGAATTAGTCTAAAATCATGTTAGGAAAATTGTCTTTCCATTAGAAAAGGTCAAGTTAGCTTATTACCTTACACTTTCAGACAAATAAATTCCAGATATATAAACAACTTTAAAAGATAATGATAAAAACAAACAAAATATTAATATGAAAACTCTAAATAGAACATATTTATTTAAGAAAAGGCCAAATGAATACATAGGAGAATATGTTCATGGCCTTTATGGGAGGAAAGAACTTATGAAGATAAAAAGGTAAAACGTATGATGGACAAGAATAGGTAATTTTACCTCAATATTTAAAACATCTGTATGCTGATATAAAAGAGGACATAGTTAAAGAAAATACCTGAAACATGTATCAGACAAGTTACTAGTGTTCAAAATTTGACTAAAGGCAAATAATTCAATTTAAAAATGGGCAAAGTGTATAATAAACAATTCAGACAAGAAAATGCAAATGGATGATGAAACTGTGATTGAAACTTAGTAGTGATCAGAATCATGCTAATCATTGTATCAGTGAGATGTCATTTTTCAATCCAGCTGACTAGCAAACATTTTAAAGTCTCAAAACATCAGTTTAGACAAGAATGTGGTATAGCAGTGCTCTCATTCACAGCTGGTGATGCAGCAAATATGGAGACAATTTGGAAGATTTTAATAACTTAAAAAATTAATATATCCAGGGCTGGCCCGGCAGTGCAGTGGTTAAATGTGCACGTTGCACTTCGGTGGCCCGGGGTTCACTGGTTTGGATCCCAGGTGTGGACATGGCGTCACTTGGCAAGCCGTGCTGTGGTAGGCATCCCATATATAAAGTAGAGGAAGATGAGCATGGATGTTTAGCTCAGGGCCAGTCTTCCTCAGCAAAAAGAGGAGGATTGGCCGTGGATGTTAGCCCAGGGCTAGTCTTCCTCAAAAAAAATGAATATATCCTATGACCCAGTAAAGCCATTTCTTAATATCTATTCTAGATCCCATGCACAGCAGAGTAGGAACAAGGAAGTTAATTTGTTAGTATCATGGTAATATACTATGTATATGTAATATGGTAAAATATTCAAACAGTCTAAGTAGGGGAATGGCTCAATAAATTCTTGTGTGATTAACACTATGGAATACTGTGCCATGCAGCAATTAAAAAGAACAAAGAAGGTTTACACATACTATCAAGGAAAGATTTCCAAAACACATATTTCTGGATGAAAAGAAAGTTTCAGGAAAAAACATATATGATATAATTTATGTAAAATCTAAACAATCACAGTGATAAAAATATATTCTATGGCTATATGTGTAAAGACATAGAAAGAAAACATATATAAGCTTACATAGCTAATTAAGGATTCCAGGGAGAAATTTGGGAGAAAGTGAAGATTTGAGTCTTATCTGACATAGCTTAGATTTTTATAAGGAAAACATATTAACATACTCCTTATAAAATCAAAACTAATTTGAAATGACTGAAGAAGAATAAACATTGTGTAATTCATACAATTGGCATATTAAATGGCATAATGTGGTTATTGTATATAGCATTGGGCCTGATTGACAACAGTATGTGATAGTTGCATATGGCATGTGTATAATAGTATAGGTATATGATATATGATAGTATATGATAGTATAGGTATATGATGTATGATAGTATACGAGAGTAGGCATATAATAATTGAAGGATATGTTGCAAAGACATTAACAGCAGTGCAGCCTTTATTTCAGAAAAACAAAGCAAAGCCCTTAGATATCTAAGACTAGAAAGATACACCTCTAATGATGAAAATAAAAGTTTCTCTAAAGCAAAATGATTACATCATTCTTAAAATCATCTCTACTAAAATCAAAACAAGATAAATATCCCCCAGAATCACTACAATTATATAATATTGTTCAAAAATATTGGCCAATGCAACGAGAGAGAAATCAAATTGAAACAATAAAACAAACGATTATAATCACATAATCACTGGAGAAGAAGAGGTCTACATTTTGTCTTTATCATTCAGTGCGATTTTTTTTTTTTTGAAGTGGGAGACAAATGGGTAGAATTAACTCATGTTGCTCTAAAAATTGGGTCTAACCCTGGCCACTCCCATCCTAATTTGTTAAGTATGTAAATACCATCAATGATAACTTCTATACTGGAAAACAAAGTTTAAAAGATTTAAGAGCCATTGAATTAAAGAATCCCATAAATGTCAAGCCTTCATATAATTACAAAAAAATCTGTAAACATCACACTGTGATCTAAAACGTCTTATATGTTCCCGCCTCAGATACCACTTGGATCGCACTGACTGTTGACAGTTCACCTGAAATCTTTGTGTGTGTTTTCTTTCGACCTCTTAAAGGATAACGCATAACCAGAAAAGAGCACACCTGTCTTGACATCTTTTGACACCGCCCAAAGCCTAACCTGATTTCTGTCTCAATCCTGACTCCTTTGCAGACCATATTTGCGTAAACGGGGGTAAGTCCAAGGTCTCTCACCTCGGTCCTACAATTTCTCTTTCTGTAGTAGGAATGGATTCAGGTTTTACAGGCTCTGATGTTTATACTCGTTGCAGGGTCTTCTTCAAGAAAAAGAATTTAAAACTACAGATGTCAAATTTAATAGGTAAATACATGTGTATTTGGAATGAGAAAAGAAACGAAACAAATTACAAATGTTGAAAAGCTGACAAATACCACAAACATCACAAAGTAAAACAAAGTTATCATTATTATTAATTAACTGCCTGGTACACTTCTATATTTTTTCTGTATTTTGGGGTGTATTCTAATGATCATGTTCTCGTACGGCAAAGATTTTGTAAACTTTTCTCTAGAGAAAACAGTAAATTCAGTCTTCTCTTTAGGTTGGCAAATAAATTTATTTTTTATTACTACTGGTTTAAAAAAGAGTTTTTCAGCTTCACCTCTTGTTATTGGTAAGGCTGCGTGCATTACTTTCTTGGTAGTATTTTGCTTAGGTAGTACTTTTTTAGAGGTCAAGGAAGTTTCCAGTAATTGTAGCCCTTTGCCAGTCTGACACGATCCCATAGCCCATAATGCAGCAGCTGGTCCAGCTTGGCCAAGAAGCTTGGGTTGGAGTTGGACCCCCTTCCAGCAGGGGGCAGAGCAGAGCCTTCTTCAGTTTCTGTTTTACATCATTGCCGGGTTGTAGCTGTTTCTTCCCTTGGGAGATGGGAGTGAAGTAGAAATCTCAAATCTGCTTTAGGCTTTGGTCTTATCAGCATTGATTTAATTTAAAAAGTGTTGGTGTAAATAAATGCGTGCTCATTATACCAAAAATGAGAAGTATAGAAAATATAAAGAAATAGGGTGGTACTTGGGCCTGCCCAGTGGTGTAGAAGTTAATTTCACACACTCCACTTTGGTGGCCTGGGGTTGGTAGGCTCTGATGCCAGGCGCGGACCTGGCACCACTTATCAAGCCACGCTGTGATGGTGTCCCACATAAACTAGAGGAATATTGGCATAGATCTTAGCTCAGTGGCAATCTTCCTCAAGCAAAAAGAGGCAGATTGGCAATGGATGTTAGCTCAGGGCCAATATTCCTCACAAACAAACAAACAAACAGGATACTGTTGCCTAGTGGCAAAGGGAATATTTTCATTTATTTCCTTCCAGTTTTCTTTCTAACCATTTTACATAGTCATGAACATTCTGAACAAATATTTATTATTTGGCTTTATCACTTGCCATTTTCTTATGAATTTGTCCCAAGGCATTAAAATTCCCTAGCGAATATTTATTAGTCTCATAATATTTTATTAACTGAGTGCATCATAATTTACCATTTCTCTATTACTGGATATTTAAATCATTTTGTCACTGATATAAATAATGTTAGCCTATCATCTTTGTGCTTGAACATTTGTCTATAGCTCTGATTATTTTTGTTGCATAGACTTTTAAAAATAGAATTGCAGGTTTTAGAAATGGCTCTGTTTCTAAGGTTCTAGGTGTGTATTGTCATGAGTCTTTCCAATAATTTTTCACTCCCACCTGCAGTGCATAAGATTATTTATTTCACAGCGCCCTTTCCAGCCCTATTTATTAATTAAAACACTCGTCAATTTGAGAAACACAAAGTGACGCCTTTTCAAAGGTATAATATTTGATGATTTTTTCATGCTTTCCTATGTTTTACTTGCAACTGCATGTACTTCTTCACTTTAATACTTTATTTTGTGATCAGCTGGTCATGCAGAGTAGATGTCATCAAACTGTGCCCTTTACTATCAGGCATCCATTACATAGATGAGTATTACATCTATCCACTCTTCCTTACTTGTATTTTCCATTTCAAAAAACGTGCCCACTTCAGCTAGTCTAATATTAATTAAAATATCATTACTATAACTGACAAACACTCTTTATATTGATGTCATTTTGAATCTTAGGTTTAGAAATAACTAAGAAATGCAGTGCCAGCAAAGCAGTGGGAAATTAAATGTAGAGATAGGGTCTATCTCTCTACCTATCTATTTGTATATCAATCTCTCTATCATCTATCATCTTTACATATATCAATGCAAAGCACAAGCTTCAAATGAATCACGCACCACTGTGGGTTTGGAAGGAGGAAGTGGTCATTAAAGGGCTTCTACGTCTTCATTCAATTTCACAGAGGAGGAGAGTTGTTAGTCTTGGAGAAAGAGTAGGTCAGAGAGGAAGGGAGAGGATTAAAAAAAAGAATAAGAGGAATTACTTGAGCAAAAGTTTTCAAGTGGCTAAGTGCCTGGCATCTATGCATAAGAAGAGGGAGGACTGATTTGACTAGCGCTGTAACTTCAGTTGTTTTTAAATTCTGCTCCACAGACGTTGTACAGCACACTCTGCCTACCCTCCTGGCCTACTGTGGTGGCAACGAGGGCTATAAGTCAGAGAGAGACTTTGAAGGGTGCATCCTACCAACACTTTCCCGTACCTCATACTCCACCTTATTTACAGCAATTGTTTTCATCTGTTTGCCTGTAGGAATTCCATGTAAGATTTCATGTGAACGCAGATGTGCTTTCTTTTAAAAGAAGTTCAAAAATCTCTGTTGAAGAGGCAGGAATATGGAAAGAAGCCTGTAGAATAAGTTTGGAGGAATACGTTGGTAAGAGAAGTCCAGCAGAACAGCACAGGATAGATTTAATTGAAAGGAGCTTGTTCTAAAAAAGATGAACTTGAAGATTATTGCAAATGTTCAACATTTATCAATCGCTGATTGTTGGCAAGATATCATTAGTCCAAGAGTGAAATGACAAACTCACTCGAGGGCAACAGCACTTGGAATTAAAGGAAGGAGACTATATAAGAGACAGTAACATAGAAAAATCCAGATTTGATGATAGAAAAGGAAAATTTAAAAAGGACCTCAAATTTTTCAGGTTGGAAAATTAAGGGTAAAAGTGGTAAGAAAAGAAAAGAAAGAGAAAAAAAAAAGGAAGACTACTGATAGGACTCTCTTGTATAACTACAACACTGTATTTGTATTTCCCCGTTAGGAACATGTGAGTTTGAAGGAATGTCAAAATATTAGAATGGAGTTGTTCTCCTGCAGCTAGAGATGTAGGGTCTACTGTTCATCTTTTATCCAGGAAAGAGGTTTTTGCAAATCTATGTAAAGATAATAATAGAAGCCTTTGTGAATATGACTTCTGATAAAGAGAATTTAAAATAAAAAAGGGAGAATATAATATATTGACCTTGAGATGCGTCCTTGCTTAACTCTGGAAGTAAATAGATCCATTCAGGTAGAGGACGGTATGATGGAGTCAACAACAACCATCCCTCTGCTGCCGTCTCCCCTGCCCGCATGTCTAGGCTTTCTTCTTCAACAGCTTGAGTTTTTGTTTTTTTGTGTGTGTTTCAGGGTGGAGGAGGAGAAGCTAATTGCATCAAATCCTAACTCCTTTGCCTGACCTTCAAGTTATTGCATAACATGCTCATCACTCTATTGAAATATTTCCCACCTAGTCCCAGGAGGTTTGAATCCTCCCTATCTCTTCAGCAGTGTGGAATTGTTCTTATGTTCTACTTTAGGTGAGGACAATGACTTTTAACTTCCCCTGTTTGATTTGTGTCAGAGTAGATCCTCCTTAAGTGGCAGCTAGGCAGTGGTGAGCTTCCTGCTTCACCATTCCCTTTGCATCACTCTTTTGAAGAAGATAACCCTCCAGACAGAGGAAGACCCTTCCTTACTCAGAGTCACGTCTATGAACCATCAAAGAATCTCACAAAGATCATTTGTAACATAATATGGGACAGTAATGTTTACATGTTCCATTTTTACTAGAATGCTGTTTTGTATGCATTCATCCTTCTCTTTGACTTGCTTTCACTTTATTGCCAGCTAATCCTCATTAAGTCCCAGGTCCAAATCAGGCGGGAAAACTATTATACCCAAAACAAATCAGATTTCTCTATTATTTCCTGCTGCATTTCATAATCAGTATCATCACATAGTTGAGGTCTTATTTTCCAAAGTCTGTGGGTCTCTAACAGCAGGAAATTTATCTTAATCCCTTTTTATAGTCATCATAATGCCTATTGTGGTTTTATGCATGTAGGACATTATTCACAAACACTTTTTCATTTGTGCATTTATTTAAAGTGGGTGGAAATAGATAATTCTGAAAAAGTTCAATACAAAGACTATTAATAAAATGGAAACTGCTGGTTTCTAAAAATCTTTGGAAATGTAAATATGAAAAATTACTGATACTGATGTTATTGTTTCTTTTGTCTCTTTTTATTAAAAAAAAACCTCTTACCTAAGTCCAAGTTTCCTAGCAGTTAGATATTAACCAGCAGTTTAGGGGATGAAAGTCGTGTGGGAACTGCTAGAGTTTTAAGCCACCAGACGCTGCTCCTGACAATCCCTCTCCCTGTTCTCACCTCTTCATGCTGCTTTCCTCACTCCTTTCCGTCTCTAGACTTCAGCGACCCTGACTCTCTTTGTTCCCTTTCTGCCACACTGGGCTCTCGGGCTCCTTGTTTCAGACTCTCATTTTGGCTCCTCCATTTGTTCCATGATTTTACACCAGTTTTTCTGATTCTGGACTATGTCTTGACTTGAATTAATCCTGCCATACTGTCTTTGAGTTAATCCAACCCAAGCTCCTTTTATTGATATATTTATATGTATCGTTGGGACTGATTTTGTGACATTGCAAAGTTGTGGGATTGAGTTGTCACAGAGTTAATCTGTTTTTCTCTGCAAGGCAAATGAAAAAAAAAAAGGCCCCATGCAGTTATTTTAGCCCTACTATTTTCTAAGTTTGATTGGCAGAATGTTGATAGCAGCAAGAAAAACATCAAATGAAAAATTGATGATCTGATGCCATATACAGATATAGCATAAGATACCACAGCTAAATTGATTCAGGGTGAAAAAAATCCTAGTGAACCACCTAATGTTTCTCTTCATATCTTAAACTCAGCAGGATGAGACAGACCTTTAACTCTCTGAACATAGACTTGTTAAGCTATTCAGTACTGTGTAGAAGAAAGGGAAAGAGCTTAGGCCTCAAAGACCCAAACTGATCTGCACTCTGTCACATACCAGCTGAATGACCTTAGATAAGTCATTCATCTCTTTGAGTTTCAAGGTATTCTACAAAATTCATGCAATAAGTAATAGGACCAGATATTATTTAAGTAGATTCAGTTTATTTGAGAGACGCTCAGAAGCGACAGAGATGAAAACCAGTCAAACCATATTCAGGTACTTTGTTTTTTCTGGAATGTATAACTCCAGCCATAGGGCAGCCATCTTTTCTCCTCTCCCTGTCACCCCTCATCCTCATCTCCATCCCCTACAGACACATGAACCACCATAAAACACGGAGATAATACTTTTTAAAATGCAAATAAAAGTGTTAAGACACCTAACACACTGCTCCCAAAGGTATTTAGATGTAGCTAAAGCTTTTCTGTCTCCAATTTCACAAAATCAACATAATCTCACTCTTTTTCTTCCTTTTCTGAAGCACAGACTCCCTGTCCTGCTCTACATTAAAATGATCTTTGCAACTAAATTTGCTTATTTCTTGAAATCAGACAAATTAGTGGGGTTTTTTTTGTTTTTGGAGACGGGGTGAAAGGATAGGCTTGAAAATGCCATATATCGCTTTTATCTATATTTCATTGGCCAAATCAATGACAACAAGGGAAATGGAAATATGGTCTAGCTGTGTATCCAGATGGAAAACACACGCACTCATCTCCCTCGAAGTCTCACCCAAAGTCAATAAGTCCATTTCAAAGGGCAGGACCTCCAGGTAGGGAGTGACTTCTCCATTTAAGATTCTGAAGTGCCTCTTAGTGGCCCTAAGACCACTCCAACATACAATCAGTTCACGGTGTTGGAGCGTGGACGTGAAACAAATAATATCAGCTCTCAATAAACAGAGAAAGAATCTGAGACATAGCAGCCATCAGTCTATAGTAAGTCTGAAATCTTGCCAGGCATCTTTTGTAAAGACTCCTTCACTCTTCATGCAATTCTGCTCTCTAGGAAGAATTCTCCTGGCCATTGTTTCTTGCGGTCTTTGACTGCATCCACCCTCTGAATGTTCTCCCCCATCCATTATTTTTACTGGTCAAATTTGATATGAGGAAAGTCAGGAACTTTTTGAGGATACCTTCTTAAGTATGTACTTTAATCCTAAAACCAATATCTTATTTAATGGGGAAGTATTACTGGGAAACTAAGGAACATGCGAGAACTCCTACTTTCTCCACTGCTATTCACCATTGTACAAGAGGTTTCAGTCAATTCAATTAGATAAGAGAAGTCAATTAAAGACTTAAGAATGGTTTTGAGGATTGTACAATAGTATACTTGGAAAACACTGAAGGAATAATCATAAAACAAACTGAAACAATAAAAGAATTCAGTGAAGTGACAGGAAATAAAATTAACACACAAAAGTCTATAGCCTTCATATACCCAAATAATAAACAATTAGAAAACACAATAGTAACAAAAACCTCATCTGTAACAGCAACAAAAAATGTTTAAATGTTAAGCAGTAAATTATTGTTTTTTAAAGCTGTACTGAGATATTAAGAACAAATTTTAAAAGAAATACGAAAAATCTCCATGAGGAAAATTTTAAAGTAGTCCTGAAAAGCACAAAATTAGACTTCAACAAATATTGATAATTACTTGTATCAAGAGTAATAAAGAAAGTGAAGCAGATTTATCAAAGCTTAAATACGGATATTAGCATGTAACCCATCTGAGGTCCATAGTAATGGTATATAGATTGAGCCACCTGATTCTCTAGTGACTTCTTTCCTTCCTTCCTTTCTCTCTGTTTTTCTTTTTTATTGTGACGTATTTTCTTTAGATTTTGATGAGTTGCCAGGAAGAATTAGCACCCCAATAGTACAAAGAAATTCTCTAGCCCGGAACATTTTAGTTCTTTCCTCAACCTACAGATTTGTCTCATGTCTATCCAGTTTTAAGATGCTATTTTCATGCTGCATCTAGATCTCTGTTAGGCCATGTGCTCTGCTTTGTGACTCAGCCTAGTGTTGTCATGTACTAGGCTCTCTCGGAAAATAAAAGGACTGTTGAAAGAGTAATTTTTTTGCTGAATCACAGAGCATAGTCAAAAGTTTACAGGATGCTGTCCTCCACAAAGTGCCCATCTGTGCTTGCTGATTTGTGAACTAAGTATAGGGCACAAGAACACTTCAGTTGATGCTAACATGGAGTTAAATAATGCAGCTGTTCAGAAATCTCTGTGGTTCCAATTGCTTAGTAAATTATTGTTCAATCTATAATAACAAAAGCACAGGAGACTACCCAGTGTTCTCAGACTAAATGATATATGCTCACATGCACACACACACGTACACGTACACTTGCATACACACTGGATTAAAAATGAAAGAAAACTTTACATTGTTAATAATTACTTATAGAACTTCAAAGTCCAAGATTTAATGTTTTAAACTTGTCGACAGGTGCTCTGTGAATGCTGAACTGAACAATATTCTACAGAATCTTGCTGTGCCTTTGGAAAAAAACTAACAACAAAAAAGGAAAGGAAAATCAACTATTAAGAAACCTTGCACATATATACGTACTTTAGGACCTGAATTTAGCATTTTCTGTTTTCTTTCCCTTGCCAAAGATTACGCTTTGTACCAAGGAAAGGACTGACTGAGAAAGTAGTTAAGTGGCATGTATTTATTTAAGGCTCCCCTAGGATTTTGCTCAGCTCTTAAAATGAGGATTTAAAGCCAAAATGCTGTGCTTAATACAATAATATTACCCACTTTTTAAAAAGTAAAACACATTGAAAGTTAAAGTTTGAATTCCATAGTCTGTTATCATGTCAAGTACAATATTACTATCCTCAAATAAGTGACCTTTTTCTTTCATTTTTCTGTTCTTTCTGAAAGTTCTTTTCCTTAAGCAGTATGAGGTGGTTTTTATTCATTTTAGTTAGGATGCAGACAAAAGCAGTTTTCAAGGAAAATTCCCTCTAGAAATATTAGCTGTTGTCGAAGCACCTTTGTTTGTCCGTTTCCGCAATGCTTTAGGATTACTGGCAAGGAGAATGCTATCCACTGAAAAAGCAAATTGATTCTTTCTATGGGAGATTTTCTTTAAAGCAATTCCTAATTTATTGTCTTTGAAATTGAGAATTCTTCACTGGAAATGTTGTCAAATTAAATGCAAATAAAATGAGATAAGTGGAAGTTTATTGTGGCATGCTCATTTTGATGTCTTAGAGGATAGATGGAGCAGAATAAAAAATAAGTTACCACCTTATTTTGGCTGGTTGCCACATTCACCTCCACCCAAACGGTATGTATTGTGAAGGCATCATTTTGAAAACAATAGACTTTAATGCTTAACTTAGCACATAAGAACTGAAAGACTTATAAAACGCTCACAAAAGGGATGAATCTTACCCTTTGTGACATAGGTACCTTCATCATTTCCACTGAGTGGTGATTCATTTCCTCATCATGATGCCTCATAGGCAGCAGATTTAGCTGTGACTGGATGAGCTTGTGTGTACTAAATACAGAACTCTGTATAACTCTCAAGTCTATTTAGTGTTTCTCCCTGAATTATGTTGTGTGAGGGGTTGAGAGAGTAGGACGCAAGGTAGGAGGAGTGCATTTAGAAATGACTGCAGTGTGTTTCAAATTTTTTTGTCAGTAGGAGATGAAACCTCGGATATGGGTGACAGCTTGATGATACTCTTTTTCAAAGAGAGAGTAGAGAGGGAAAAGAATCCTGTTTTTTTATTTGATAGCTTACATTGAGAACAAAACTCAGAAGAAGGATTTGGTAATTGGACTCATTCTCCCCATTCAGTTCTCCCCTAGACAAGCATTTTTGCATTTAAATTACCTCTTCTCTTGGTTGAAGCAATACTTGTAGCAGCTCTCTGAGCATGGGATAAGCAAAAGTGGAAGAAGAAGTTCTATTTTCTATTTTCATGGATGTTTGTGGAGTGGGAAATAAGAGCACCTATGTAGTGTGATTATGAAAGATATAGAAAAGTTGTTGAAGTGTCATCAAGATCTGGAATAAGAATGGAAGAATAGTAGGACTTCCCAGCATTATGCTGGGAATTATGCTAACAATTCCAGTAGCTGCTAGCAATTCTCCAGGTGCAGGGAGAAAGAGGGGCAGGGCACAGAAAAATGGTAAAGCGTATTTCATGACTGGATAATGGGAAAAGCTGTTCAATGACACAATCTTACCTAATGATGTGTTTAATAAACGAAAATCATATTACTGGAATTTAAACTATTTTATTGACTAATCCCTATATATAAGCCCCATAATAAATACATCAAAATAAAATTTAATTTGTCATTAAAACCCAAGGAATAATTTAAGAATTTTTGTTATCAATAAAAGACAAAAATCTACTTATTACTTGCTTGACTTTATGCTTAATCTTAACTGTCTCAAGTATTTTTTAGAATATCTTCCTCAATTCTTTCTGTTTATTAGTTTGTTTATTCTCGATAGCGTAAAGGAAGTTTTCACTGCTTTATCTTTTCATTTTACTTTCTTAGTCAAATCTCCTAAATTAGAGATTATCCTTAGAGATCCTTTTACTCTGATGGAAGGGTCAAGAAATCAAAGAACGCATACCGTAACAAAAACTTTCTTTCTTTCTTTCTCTCTTTCTCTCTTTCTTTCTTTACTTACTTTCTCTACTTACCTATAGATTTGGAATACAGTCATGAGTCACTTAATGACAGGGATACATTCTGAGAAATGCATTGTTAGGCAATTTTGTCATTGTGCGAATATCATAGAGTGTACTTACACAAACCTAGATGGTATAGCCTACTACACACCTAAGCTGTATTGTACTAATCTTGTGGGATCACTGTGGTATATGTGGTCCGTCATTGACCAAAAAGTCATTATGTGGCACATGACTCTAAAACCAAACAATATTAAATATGTCTTCAATTTTATATTTTTATTTGACCAAACATTCAACATTGAAACTCATATTTCATGACTGGATAATGAGAATAGCAGTTGAATAACACTTCAGGCAGAGAGAACACAGCCATAAATAAGACTGATACATCCTTACCAACAGGAAGCTTACACTCTAATTTCAGGTTCTAGATAATGAACACACAACTACATTAACAAAATAATTTCCAATAGTTATAATTGCCGGCAGAAAAATAAACAAATGACATATAATAATGAGTACTAGGTGTTTGGGGTAGATTTCCTTTAAATAAGCTAGGCGGAGAAACTTATCTGAGGAAGTAATATTTGAACTGAAACATGAAACATGGTAAAGAGCCATAAAGCAGCCAAGATAGGGTTTTGCAGAGAGAGAAAACTCGTATAAGAAGGTGGAGAGACTATGGTGCTAATCAAACAAAGAGAAGGAGGCAAGTGTGGCAGGTAAAGTCTGGGGAAGGTAGCAGCATGCATGCGATGAAATTGAAGCACTAGGCGAAAAATAAATCATGTGAGGAAATAAATCATGTAAATTGTTAGGCTGGTCTTTCTAACAAGTTTGGTTACAATTCCAAGTAGAATTGGAAGCCATCAAAAGGCCTTATAAAGGGAAGTCACACAATTTATGTCTAAATATTCTTGTTCAGTGGGGGAGTAGATAGTGGGTAGAAAGAGTGAGAGCAGAGAGCTGGTGGTGGGCAACTACAACAATCCAAGTGGGAGATAACAGTGGTGTGTAGACTAGGGAAGCAGCAATGAAGAAAGTTAATACTTTTGATTAAACTATAAATTATATGAGATTATACAGTGGCTAAAAGCTTGGAATCTGGAATGAAACTGGCTGGGTTTAAATACTAGCTTTAATCATACTAAAATTTTGTCTTGGGCAAATCACTTACTATTTGTTTTTTCATCCTTATAACAGGGATAAATAATAGTTTATACCTGTTTTTATGAAGAGTAATAATATATTCCATATGAAGCACCTGGAACAGAGTCTGAAACACAGTAGTTAGTCAATATATTAGCTACGAATGCCTCTATGTTAGAATCAATAGTGGAGGGGACCAGAATTTGTCACCCCAAAATATGTCTTTTTGGCATAAGGATTATTTTAGGCTGATTATTGTTAAGAAACAGCAGACATAGGAGAAACTCTGAAAACCAAGTAGAAGTTAACCTTTTGTAAGAGAAATTTATATTTATAAGGAAAATCTCCATTTATAACCATGTCTTCCTCTTGTACCAGGAAGAGGACGATGACTGAATCTCCAGAAATTTATAGCTGGAGAAGGCACTGACTTAAATCTGTGTAACAACCTTGCCCTTGTTTACCATTCTTTTCCTAGTAATCTCCTATAACTGGCTCCCTGGACCTGCAACATTTTCTTTCCTCTCTAGGTTGAGATGGTACTTAAGGTAGTGGCTTGGGCCATTTGGGGAAGTTATTCAGTTTTCCTGGGTATCTCCCATGTATACAGGAGGTAGACATGTCATTAAACTTCTGTTAGTTTTTCTCCTGTTACTCTGTCTTTTATTACAGGGGTGATCTCAGTCAAGAATCTAGAAGGGTAAAAGGAAGATTATTTTTCCTCCCCCACAAATGAATCACTGTCTAGGTGTGGAGGAAAAGGAGAAGACGTTGAAAAGCTTTGGCTCGCTATTGGATGAACACTCAATATACATATAATTTGATGGTATGAGGAAGGAGTATGAGGATGGTGATGAGGGATAGCGTGGGCATAAAGAGTTCTTTCCTGGAAATATTTTATTTGATATCCCTGTTAGATATCCAAGTGTAGTTGTTAAGAAGTAAGTTAGATATATGAGTGTGAGACTTATGACAGATATTATAACTACAGATATTATTATGGAAATTATCTACAGATAAATAAATAATATGTAGTGGATTCAATTATGGAGATTGCTTTGAGAAATTCTTGAGGAAGAGATAGAAACCTAAGATAGAGTCTTGGTACACTGCCATATTTTGAGGTCAATAAGGGAGGTTGACACTGCAAGAAGACTGACAAGCACATAGTTACCATGGAGTAAATTTATATTAATTTTAAAGTTAAAAGAAGGAAAATTAAAAGACAACCCTTGGAGATAAATGCTCTTGCTTCGAAACTTTTAGGGGTGTTGTTGTGAAAATATTTAAGAAATGGCTTACTTTCTCTAAGAAAAACTACTTTATATTTTTTACAACAAAAGTCAACAATGACCTTCAGATCACTGCCATCATAAGGTTATCCAAATCACAAGAATGGAAAGGTTTCTCAAATAGAGAGATGAAAAGGACGCTGCATTTTACATATTGTGATTCCCACCCCCCCAGCTATTGCTTCTTCATCTATTTCACTACTAACCTCTTCTATAGATTTCTTGTTGGAAACCAGAATTCTGTCTTTGAAAATTTCAGAATGTTAAAGAAAACAAAATTTTTAATATTTATAAAATTAATTAATATTAATTATTTAATTTAATAAATTAAAAAGAAAATATTGAGATCATATTGTCTCAAGATACTATATGCACTGTTCTATTTCTGTTATTAGAAACCGGTTTCTCATTAAAATACTGATGCTCCCTATTAAAACATAATAATTCTAACAAATCACATTTATTGAGTACTTAGTAATGCTAACATTGTAACAACAGCTTTATAGACTTTATCTTTCAGATAATTAACATTAACCCTCAAACAGATATATGAGCCTAAGAAGATGGCATTTGATGAAAGAAAGCAAGATCAGGAGAACACAGGTAGCAGGATGTCCAGGCAGCAGGGGTGGCACACAGAGCTTGGAAGTTGCCCCAGACATTGATAGCAGAACCAGAAACAAGACAGACAACAATGGAGACCAGCTTCCCAAACTCCACAGTGATAATTTAGGTCTTTGTGCTAATATTGTTTTAAAGAAACACCACAGTCCAGCAGTAAAGTAATGCACTGGGTCCATACAGATCCAAATTTTTATTCTGACTGCTCACTTTGTAACCATGGGACTTTGGACAAGTCACTTACTTTCCTTGAGCTTAAGTTTCTCCCATTTGTAAAAGAGTGATAAGTATCTATCTGACTTTATTCCTGGGAGGATAAAATAAGATATGAAATGAGCAGAAGCCTTAGCATATAGTAAACTGTCAATAAATGTTCAATATTATTACTGTTCAGAAAAGGACAGGACAGTCTGATTATCTCCTATTACTTTCATTTGAATAACAATAGAGCCAACTGTTAATCAACCTTGTAAGGGGAAGCAATGGTAAATGTTTTCGAAGTAATGAGTGATCTCTTCATAGGTGATCAGAGATAACCCTGATAACATATCAAGAGGAATTGGAAGTAAGCTGGGCATCACAAAGAAGGCAACTATAGACAGAAAATTGCTCATAGCCAAACTCCACTATGATTAGCTTGGTTGCATTTGTTTTAGCTTTCCAGATGTTATTTAAGACTAAAGGTATTCCTCAGTAGTGACACATCTGATGAAATACTGTGAATGTGCCCACCTTACGAAGAATGAAGTTCAACTATTTAATATGTATTATAGCACCTTCCGTTAGAACAGCAAAAAAATGGGCGATTCTGAACTTCTCGGGGAACCTCCTATAGGGATGAGTAATGTTTTAATAATGAGTAATGTTTTACTCATCCCTGTAGGAGGACCCCTACAGGCAAGAAAGAGTTCTCCACGGGAGATGAAAGAACTCTCCCAGAAACCAGACTACAATTTAAAATGAGGAGCTGCATTTATTCAAAGTTAATCTAAAACTCTAGCATTTTTTTAGGTGGATGGCCATATTAAAAACAACAACAGGGGCTGGCCCCGTGGCCGAGTGGTTAAGTTCACGTGCTCCACTGCAGGCGGCCCGGTGTTTCGTTGGTTCGAATCCTGGGCGCGGACATGGCACTACTCATCAAACCACGCTGAGGCAGCATCCCGCATGCCACAACTAGAAGGACCCACAACGAAGAATATACAACTATGTACTGGGGGGCTTTGGGGAGAAAAAGGGAAAAAAAATAATAAAATCTTTAAAAAAAAACCCAAAAAACAACAACAAATGCAAAAGCAAAACTATTTCATTTTCCTACCAAAAAACCCCTGAATTTTGTAAGTTATCCAAGTTTAAACATTTAAACAATCTCACGGGCTGACTTTATCAATTTAAGTCTCCTGAATACGCACTCACACTCACTCCCCACCAACATCAGCCAAAACACACACACACACACACACACACACACACACCTGTCCTTGCAAGAATTTCATAAATCACCAAGACTAACAATCGCTTTTGAGAATATTCCAAAGGGTGTGGTCTTCCTGAGTCTTGTTGGCTTCTTTAACATCCACAAGTTTTCATCCCAGCAAGGGAACACTCAGATTATTTGTGCATTGTTTAGTGCTCAGTGTATTAATCTCATAAAACTACTGAAAGAATAAGATTTCTTTAAACATTAAATGAATGATTCTCTTCTAAATATTAAAATGCTTTTTTACATGTGATAAATCAAGACAAATGCAAGAACTTCATATTTCCCCAAATGTTAGACAAAATTTACAGTTTTATCTAATTTCTCTTGAAAACTGAACTGAAATTACAAGTCTAATACATCTGAAAAAAAACCCACCAAAACACATTCATTTACCATAATGATTACAAACCATATTACTACATTCTTACTGAAAGCTATAATAATGGAAAAGGTTACTATAATTTCAAATTCACTACTTTCTATCATCATCATTATATCACAAAATAATCATCATCATTTTTTTTATTCTTTTTATCTTTGTATGTCTTCCTGAGGTTTTGGTAAGCTTAACACAAGAATACAGAATAAGAGAGTTGTATCTTCTCCCTTCCCAAAGGAAAACTAGGCTGCAACGTTTGTTCCTAAGGAACATGTTTAGACAGATACCAAGAGAATGATTTTCTCCTTTTCAACTTGGGATTCAGTTTCAGTAATATAATGGGCTAAATGGACTTTCCCATAGACATCAACTAAAATCTAGGAGGCAAATTTTTAAAAATATTTTCAATGTGTTAATGAGCTAGCGATTCTCAGATCAAAAGATTAAGTGAAGGTAGGAACCTTGCTAGGTAAGTTGGCCTAAAGACATTTGCTAACCAATATGACACTGAGTTTTGGTTTGCGCAGTCTCAGAGTACATACAGGAGGGCGAACTAAGTTGGATTGGGTGTTAAGAGAGTCTTGATCTGTGAAGCTGGGAATACAAAGCCTACAAAATTAATATAACACATCACAAATGGAAACACAAATGAAATATATTACTTCAAATCAAGTTATTACGAAGACTAAGAGGAGAAGGGGGGAAAAAGAGTCCCTGAGAAGTTGGAACAAGTGAGTCTTCAACTAGTTTTGAGGGCCAGATACATATCATATGATGGTCTAAAAACACTCAAGGGAAGAGATTAGTTTAAATGATTCACCACTAGCATCCTGTGTCTCCTGGAAGAAACAATGCAAATCTCTGGAGGACACCAACTTTTTCCCAGACCTCAAAGATTTTCCATAAGTAAAGTTTTATGGAAAATAAGCAGCTCACAGTAAAAAATAAATAAGTAAATAAATGGGAAAAGGAGAGCATGTGACAGAATGAGCAGTGTCTTGTGTTCCTAACCTCGTTTGGAGGCTCTGCTTCTTTCCACCTTCCTAGGTAAGGGGGTTTATATAAACCATAGCCTGAGACTACAGTTAATCACAGCCTTTTCCCAACCTTTCTACTACAGATGTTTGGGAAGAAGTTCCAGGATGAGACATTCCAGACCAACCCCTGGTTTCAAGTAGTGGCAAAAACTCCATTATCCTCTGTCTATGAGGCTCTTCAAACCCCTGGTCTCCCTTCTAGAGACTAGACTACAGCCCCCTCTGTCTAATTCTGGTCTAGAGCTTAGCAAGATCATCTTTAGTCATCTTTCCTCCTTGTCTTTGTATCCTATTATCATTGATGAACTTTTTCATTTTTTTACTTTGTCCTTTTACATATTGTTATGGACTTAATGTTTGTGCTCCCACAAAATTCATATGTTGAAGTCCTAATATTCAATGTATGGTATTTAGATAAGGTCTTTGGGAAATAATTAGGATGAGAGTAGCTCATGATGGTGGGCCCTCATAATGTGATAAGTGGCCTTATACAAAGAGGAAGAGAGAGAGAGAACTCTCTCCCTCTCCACATGCACATGCTGAAGAAAGGCCATGGTGAGGACACAGTGAGAAGGTGGCCATCTGCAAGCCAGGAAGAAAGTTCTTACCAGGAACTGGACCAGCTGGGACCCTGACCTTGGACTTCACAGCATTCAGAACTGTGAGAAATAAATTTCTGTTTGTCAACAAAGGTATCTGGAATACAAGAATTTAGTTAGGAAATCTTTAATGCTCATACAGTTTGCAAACTGGGGAGATGCAGCCTCTGAAACAAATTGAAATGCTCTGGGGAGCATGTGGGAGGGCAGAGCTTACAAAGGCAAAAATCATAGATCACAGGGGTTGTTTTGAAAGCCTTCTGATTAGTTGGTTCCCCTATAGATACTGGTGTTTTAAAATCAGCTATATCAGGCTTCTGGCCATCTGTCAGGAAGGAATGCAAGTTTTTGGTACAAGGTTGGTTTTTCTGTCAGAGTACATGACTGCACCTTGGTCCTGGCATGGCCACTTGACTCTGTTTTGTTCTAAGCCCCAGTTAGCCACACAGAGTCCGTTTTGTCTTTTCTTTTAAGGGTCCTCTATCTTTTGTTTTAATTCCACCTTTTGATCAAAACTTGCCGCAGGGAGCGTTGATGTTCAATTTGATGTTTGTCAAATTGCAGTGCCGAGGTGGCCTCTGCCTGCCTCAAGTCCATCTAGTCCCATGAAGGGACTCATGGGCTTAGTGGGACTCAGTTATCCAATTGAATACTTGGGCCATGCAACATAGGGGCCCAGCCAGGTACCTTTAATAGGTCAATTAAGGTCTCAGAGTGGAAGTTCATGGAGGTTCTAGTGATGGTTGCGTGGAAGGTCTGAAGGTATATTGAGTCATCGTGATTCAGGTAGGAATTTCCCAGAAGCAAGCCAGAATTATTTTAAAGAACAAACAGAGGCTTAGTCCTAAACTCAACAATAATGTAAGGACCTAGAGACCCAATCTTAAAAGTGAACTCAGACCTGAGGGTAACCAACTAAAAAGATCTGGAAAGCATGAAAGGAGGAAATAGGAATGAAGTTATAGGTAGATTGGTAAAACAAAAACAGTATCAGAAAAATCTTAAATGATATTTGAACAATATGACAATGATAATATTAAATAGTCATGGAAGTTGATATACAGGCCTGGTCTGGGGTATTGGGATAGCTGCCTATAATAGATGTCAGCTACTTCTCTTCCTGAAAGTTATTATTTTGAGTTGGTTTTATTTTGATGTCTGAGAGTAGCCTGGATTTCTAGTCATCTGAAGGAGTTGGTAAGGCCCTTTCCAATGGGACTCAAGGGCTGTCTTCTTTTAATTATGTTTTCAGATACACAGTCACCAGGCTTTAGACTGTGATCAACAGGATCCTTTAAGTTGGAATCTGGGGAAACTTCTTTAACCTACTGATGATAGGCTCAAGCATAAGACAATAGAGATTTATAGTAGCCGGGCATGCTAGTATAAGACAACGAGGGACCAGCAGAAGGTCGCACATTAACAGACATTGATCTGCCATTGATCCTCTTATGTGGAGTCAGTTTATGTTTTCCAAAGAGGGCATTGCAAACAGTTGACGAGACCAAAGGTGATGCCTTAGTCCAGGGGATTCCAGTCTATAGGTATACAACAAAAGCTCAAAGACAATTAACAGGGTTAGAATCCAAGATTTACAAAGGTGTAATATAATTTTTCTCTCCACAGTTACCCTCAATTTTTTTTTACCAAAGATAATTACAGTAAAACTAATTTGGTTTTATTAAAAATTTGGCCTAATTATTTATATAGGTAAAAATAAGAATACTCACTGAGAGTTTCTGAATTCTGGATGGATCAGGCAAATTTTTCCTTCTTGTTTACAAAGGTATTTCTTACTCAATAGTTGATAGCCTAAGAGAAAGATTTCTTTAAATCTGGAAAAACAAAACATTAGAGCATTCTCCTTGGTTCATGAAGTCCCATTTAATTAATACTTGTTCTTGATCTTTTGTTAGCAATTTTTTTTAAGCTATCAGTTTCCCTGTCAGAATTCTGCAAGTTTTTATCAAGTTCGGTTTTATGATCTGAAAGTTTATCAGAAACCTGTATTCTAGAGTAAGTAACACAGTCCTTTCCATGAATCTCTCTGAATATAAAACATTTTTGAAGAAGCATCAGAGTAAACAACTGGCGTAGATGACAAAAGACAACATTATAATGCAATTGACAAGGAAATTTGGCTATTTACGTGATATACAACATTTTAAGATAACTAGAATTACAAGTGATAACATTATGCAAGAACATGTTAGAAATTTTTAAAATCTCATATAATTTTTAAAACATTTATATTAATAACATAAATGTATGTAAGGATATCTGTAAAGGAGGTTTATCATCACTTATCTGACAATGCTTCCAATGCAGTTTAACATACCAAATAAACCTAAATAGTTTAATATTTCCATTTTTATAAGAAGAGACAACAAATTCTTTGAGAAGTCAAAGAGGTCTGTGGGAAATCCTCAAAGTTACTTTCAGGTCAAAAGAAAAACGTTGGGGCCAGCCCTGCGACTGAGTGGTTAAGTTCATGTGCTCTGCTTTGGTGGCCCAGGGTTTGTGGGTTCGGATCCTGGACACAGATCTATACACTGCTCATCAAGCCATGCTGTGGCAGCATCCCACTTTGAAGAACTAGAACAACTTATGGCTAGGATATCCAACTATATACTGGGGCTTTGGGGAGAAAAAAGGAAAAAGAAAAAGAAAAGAGGAGGATTGGCAACAGATGTTAGCTCAGGGACAATCTTTTTCACTAAAACAAAACCAAAAAAAGAAGGAGTTTATTTTGAATTTCAATTTTGGGAATTTTGTCAAAAATATCAAAAAAGGTACTAGAACACTTGGTCAAAATAGACCAGATGTCGCTGTGAAACAATGCTTAGTTATCTGTTTAACCATGGTGACAATTAAAGATTTTCAGGCAAATATAGAGATGTAAATAGTTGTAAGAAAAACCTTAACTCTTGTGATTAAAGACCTGATAAAAACAATTCAGGAAATTTATTTTGATAAAACATAAAATCCCTGCACTTTTGGTAGAGTACTCAAAGGTAAAAAAGAGAAAAAAATCTTGTATAATTTCTTTATCAAAAGCAGACTATAACTTTAAGAAAATTATCCTTTTAAGAAAGAGAAAACCAAATTCTAATTTTGTACCAGCTTGTTTTTGACATTAAAACTTATTTACTTAATTAAATTCATTTTAATCTTAGCCAACTTGACCATACATAAAACAGTTTTATTAAGGTGCTTCTTCCACTTACCTTTTATAATTTTCTTTTTTATATTCAGAGTTTGTCCCATGCCTTCCTGCCTTCTTTCCTACTATTTTAGGGCAAATTTACTTTGTTAACAAAACAAACAAACAAAAATATATCCATTCTTTATTCCTTCATTACTGAAAAGATACATCTTACTTTTCTTGAGTACAGAGATGTTTCCCTTGTTAATTTTTAGTAGCTTTAATCACATACAATAATTAGAACTCTTAATCCTAGAAACCTTAATTTTTAGTGAAAACTAAGAAGTAGGTAATTACAAACTGTCTTTTCCATTAGCATTCTGTGGATTGGCAGACTTATAAAACACTGTCTAGAAACACATTCTTTCTCATAGAAAATTTCTCAGTGTGGCACAAAATAAGTTTATTAATAAACCCAAATGTTTCAACTTTTTCTGTAACAAGAAGCCAAAAGTAGATAAATCTATGTGTAGTAATTAATGTCTAATATTTTTTCTTATTTGGAAATAATCTAGATACTCAATAAGTTTCAATCATTTAATTTAACTTAGCAAAACTCTAAGGTTTCAAGTTACCAAAAGATTTTGAAGCTATTTTTAAGTACACATACTATAATGCCATAAGACATAATTATTGTTAAAAAGTTCACCTAGAAATACTTTAATCTTATTTACATTTATTTAGTTTACTTGTTCCTAGTAATTATATACAAAATATTTAAGGAGACATTAGACAAGGTCAGCCATAAATTTTTGCTGCCAAATTTTGTGACACAGATAACATGAATGTGTTTGTTTTTTGGTAAACCTAGGCAGAACAAAAATTTTATATATAAAGTTTATAACTCTAAAGATAACAAATTAGCATTAATATTGAGTATTTACCCAGATCACATGGTCTTGGAATTCATTTGGGTTAATTTTTATTATATTTAAAAATAATTTATGTAAACACTTTAAGCAAATTAAGTAGAGCTCTTTTAGAAATTATACCATCTGGAGGTAGAAAAATATCATATATACATATAACATACATATGTAGACAGACATAGAGACCCCGTAGCTATTATTTTAAAATTACCACTTTGAATAATCAAGTACAGTAATATAAAGCTCACTAGTATTGAAAGAATAGTTGAATCCAAATTTTGTGTCTGGCAGATGGAATGTAGCAGTTTACCAGAAAATCTCTTACAGTCTTGTTAACTCTTGAAGGAGCCCATGCGGGGGCTCTCTTTCAAAGCTAGATATGGGAGTGTCTGTAAAGCCATTAACTTAACAGACTTTTGTATAGTCTTTTCTTTTAGGTACCTTTTATATCTTAGTTTTTCATTGGCTTTTTTGAAACAAAATTTACAATAAGGCCCTTTCGGAATTTTGAAGTCTTTGCTTTTAAGTGCACTTCTTAAATGATCTCATCTAATTGGAACGTTTCTTCTAATGGATAATGTAATTTTAAATTATCCCTGGTGATCTTAGCCCCAAGAACAAGATATTTACAGGACCCTGGGCCGTGATTCTTAAATATAAACCCAGCTGTGGTACTGGAGGGCAGTTGATCAGCACAAGCTGTCTTTGAGCATAGATTCCCCATGTTGAGCTTGAGAGGACTTTATCTTTCTGAATGGGAATGTCTGAAAAATCTTATCTAGCTGTGACAAGAAAAAGGAACTAGTGGTGTGTGTCCAGATGACCAGATTGGAGTCCCTTTTCTCACTTCTCTGAACCTTTAGTGAGGAACTCCTCAGGCAAAAAGCTTTCTGAGTCCTCTACTTGAGAGTGTGGGAGATCTTGGATCCAAGAGTTCTTACCTGGATGTTTCTCAACACTGTCAAGGAGCAACTGGGCTCAAGGGGCTATTGCAGTACTGATGTGTTGGTCCCAGATGGTGTGGGGAAAGGTCTTAGGATAGCTTCATATCCCACTTCTGACACCAAAGAATGTCAACAAAAATATCTGGAAAACAAGAATTTAGTTGGGAAAGCTTTATTGCTCATATAGTTTTCAAACCAGGGAGATGCAGCCTCCAAAACAAATTGAAAGTATGCTCTGGGGAGAATGTGGGAGGGCAGAGCTTATAAAGGCAAAAATCATAGACCACAGGGATGTTTTGAAAGCCCTCTGATTCGTTGGTTCCCCTATAGATACCGGTGTTCTAAAATCAGCTATATCAGGCTTCTGATATATTCCATCAGGAAGGAATGCTCAGTTTCTGGTACAAGTTGTGGTTTTTCTGAGAACATAGCACGTGATGGCACCTTGGTCTTGGCATAGCTGCTTGACTGTTTTGTTTAGGTCCATGTTAGCCACACAGATCCTATTTGTCTTTTTCTTTTAGGGGTCCTCTATCTTTTGTTTTAATTCCATATGTCATTTAAGTCATTCATTTGATGGTATTTTGTTATGACAGCCTGAGATGACTAAGACATAATATTATCCACATTTATGTGTGGTAAAGGAAGTGTCCTCATCACTTATTGCCTTAATGAATATATTTTCCTTGTGATTTAGAGATTAATGAGCAAAAGCAATAAATAAAACTGAGTCCTGGCAAAGGTGCAGATAGAATTTGAATACTCCCCTGGTGCGAATATAAACTGATATTTCTTCTGTGAAAATCATACTGGCAGTGTGCTTCAGAACACTTTTATTTGTTAATCTCATCTCTCAGAATGTATCCTAAGGCTAGAATAAGAGATGTAAAATATTCACTTCCTGCTCATGGTCCAGACAGATTCTCCATTATATTTTGTTAAAACAAACTCTTGGCCAGTATTTAAAAACAAAAAGCCAGCAGCAGTAACTTGGCACATAGCTATGTTATTATTTACTATCCACTTTTGGATAAGTTACTACAGAATTAACTTATTTCTATATGGATATTCACACGCTGACTCAGTAAACATATGTGAAATCTGGCTATGTGCCAAATTTACATCTACAGTCAAACCACTTGCCTCAAATCCTGGCTTGTATGGCTTCTGCCTGTCGGACCTTTCAGTTTGAAAGTCTAATAATTATCTCAACTTAATATGCTCTGAACGGATACCTTCTCTGCCTACAACTTTGCATTGCTCAGGCTAAAATATTGGATCATCTTTCATTCCCATCATTCTCTCACACTCTAGATTCAATACATTGGCAAATTCTGTCAACTCCACCCACACTTTTTAACCACCTCTGCTGCTACCAGACTTTTAGAAGCTACCAATATATCTCATCCGTATTAATGCAAAAGCCTAACTGGACTCCCTTATCCATGCTTAGCCCCTATATAGTTTATTTTCATCACAGTCTACAGAGTGATAGTCTTAAAACTAGTCAGCAGAGGTTACTTGTTATGTCAAAACCCTTCAATAGCTCCTCATCCTCGATATAAAAGCCTCGTGCTTTCAGTGGCCTATAAGCCCTGCATGATCTGGCTTAATACTGCTTCTGGCTTCATCTTCAACTCTCCCCCATACTTACTACATTCAAAGTTACTTGCTTCCTTGCTATTACTTTACTGTACCAAACACAGACCTGCCTCAGGGCCTTTTATTCTTACTTTCCTTCTAGCCAGAATCCTCTCTGCTTGACATCTACAAGACTTACTCCTTCAGATCTTCAAGTGTCTGCTTGAATATCATCTTTTCTGTGAGGGCTTCCTTCCCTGTGTATATCGTTGGCTCTCTGTATCTGCAGGTTCCAAATTTGTGGATTCAAACAGTCTTGAACCAAAAGGCCTATGATGTTTGTGCCTGAACTGAACATGTACAGAGTTTTTTTCTGGTCATTATCCCCTAAACAACACAGTCTAACAACTATTTACATAGAATTTATATTTTATTAGATGTTATAAGTCATCTAGAGATGATTTAAAGTATATAGGTGGAAGTGGGTAGATTATATGTAAATACTATGCCATTTTGTATAAGAGATTTGAGTATGCGTGGATTTTGGTATTTGCAGAGTTCCTGGAACCAAGAGACGACTGTGTTTGACTACAGTCCCAGCTCTCCTTTTCTCCTTATTTTTCCTTATATTTCTTCATAATTTATATACCTTTTTCATACACTGTATATTTTCTTATGTAATTGTTTATTAGTTAGTTCTACTTCTACTGACTAAACAAAAAAATCCACTTGTGCAAGGATGTTTTTTTTTGCCTGCAACAAAACAAGTGTGCACTAATTATTGGTTAGTGAATAACCGCCATGCATCAAGTAAAATACTGGTTTATTTGTGGCATTTAGTTTTTTATAGTGTAAGGCATCATATCCTACTGAAAAACTCATTGACTTAAGAGGAACATACTCTGATGTTCTAAAGAAATCAAAAGTTTTTTCATTACAAATTTCCCTGTCCACACGTGATATGAAAGTATCATAGACTCCTGCCTCAAAGAGATGATACTGACTTTGGCAATGAAAACATCACCTGAAGGTTGGTATGGCCCAATTGCTTGAAAAGCATGGGACAATATTCTCTGTCCAAGACCCAAAAAGCCTTTGCATGACCAAGTGGTAGTGATGGAGGAAATCCCAATAGTGACTGAGAGTCACTTGCCACCCTTTTGTAAAGAATGGAACTCGGATTTATATTTTGACTGATTTAGAAAAACGCTGTGACAGATCTTGGACTGAATTTTGTCACATGTTTATATTGTTTATTATATTATTATATATTTATAGCAATATAAATGCTATATATTTATATTAGGATCTAAATTAACAATTTTATTAGGCACAAAAGGAACCTATCTATCTAGCTATTTGCATTTCTTGAACTTCCAGACGTCTAGAAGAGCTGTGATTCTGGAAGCAGCCCTTCTTAATCATCACACTCATGCCTATTCTCTTAAAACCCTCTTACTCTTGATGGATATTGTTCAAAAACAGAATAGCTAGTCATAATCACTAATGAATCTCTAAATTTAACCAACACTCTGTATACATTTAGGAGAAAAATAATGCTTTGTTTGGTGGTAGGTGTCTATAAAGTTGAGTCATCTCTCAGGTGAAAGGATTCTGAGGTAAAATTTTTTTTAAAGAGTCAATATTATTTCCCAAACTGAGCCTTTAGAAAGAAAACATAAAGACAAATCTTCACATCACCCACATATATAATTTTTGTCAGAATTAAAAGTTTTAAGAATAGAGATCCTTTGTGGGGGGTTTGCTGATATATTTTCAGTACCTAATGTAGTATTTGGCCTAGAAAAAGATTTAATATATGTTTATTAAATGAATGAATGAGCCTCAGATGCTCTTTTATTCTGCTAGATGCTGCCAAGAAACTGAATTCTCATGGCCCTTATATGCAGTGCTGAAAACATTGCTTTGGTTTCTTTGCTATCTTTTTTATAATCATTTCCATTTATTGATTAGCTTCAACTTGTACTAGAAGAGTCAACTTTTGAGGGCTGTGACATTCATTATTTGTCATGTCCAAACTCTGTCATCCCTTTTTGTTTATTCTCCCATAATTGTTTTCCAGTAAGATTTTGAAATTCAGATTCTCATTGAAAATAATCTATTTGTAGACTACATTTTCCTTCCAGTCACGGCCTGAAGTTATCTTTGCATCTGTTTATTGATGAGTCTTCAGTGTATGGTAACTACATAATCATCCCTTGAGGTTGTGTTTTGCTGATTGTGTTATTCAAGGTGTCAACCAAGAGGGTGGGAATAGAGGGTTCAGGAAAAAGAATATCTGACATGCTAATCTTGAAACTCATGCGAACGTCAGTTCACTGAGATGAAGTCTTATTAAGCAGCATCATTTTACAGAACCAAGGGTTGATTTGCTTTAGCAAAACTCACTAAAATAAGCTAACAAACTACATCTTTTTGTTTTGTTACATTTAGACAACATTTAAAATATTTCCCATAAAAATATGGATATATAGTACATCTTCAGATGTCATATGTGAGAAAACTGGGCCCATATTTCTTATGGCAGCTCTTGAGAGGAGCTACGGAGAAGCTACCTCCCTTCAAATGAGTCAAAAATCTCCAAATTATCTAGTTAAAACAAAGAGAGAGATTTAATCATGGACATTACCTACTTAGACTTTGTCGGTACTTGAGTCTGCAGCCTATATTACTGAAATCTATAATCTCAGATAAATCTATAGTTTAATACAGTTATTTGTGAATATGAATATTGATAGGTTAATTAAGAAAAGTTTTATTGAACACCTGCTAAAATGAAATAAACTGGAACAAAATGCCTCAGTTCTCCAGAAGTTGCATTCCTTGAGAATCCTAGATAAGGAAGCTTTATATTTTATTGGATTTTAGCAGAAGGCAAGCTTGTAGCCTCTAAGTTGAAAGTGGCAGAAACAAAATTTGGAATACCACACAGATTTATACATTGATCTAGAGGAAACTGCAGTCTACTCAGGAGATACTGGTCATAGAATTCTAGCAATCATAAAATACTGAAAATTCTTTTACAGCTACTTTTATGGTAGCCTAAATTGATTTAATAGAGCACTGTCAAATCAATTCATTCTCGTAACTCTTGGACTGCATTATCTTAATTTGAATTGTTGGTGAACCAGGCTGTCCAGCAATTATAGGGATGCATGGCACATGATATATTCTCCATAAGGCGAGCCATCTGAAGAATGAAAGCAGAGGTATAAAAGAAATTGTGAACTGAGCTCTCCATAAATTGAACACCACTGAATGATGTTTCTATATTTGCAGGCACACTAAATGCATATCTTTATACCAAGGAAAGAATTATCACACACATTTATATGCATGAATGGTTGGAAATGTAAGAATTATAGCTCATATAGAAGTAGCTGAACTGAATATACTGTTTTAAGCAATAATTTAATATTTATGAGGCAATCTTTAGCATCATGCATATACCTTCTATTCTCTTCAAGTTGAAATATTCTATTGCAAGTGAGTAAGTATGTGATGGGAAAGGCCATGTGTTTTATCAGATACACAAAATATCTTGTTAATGGCTAATTATAGCAGCTAATGTATACTAAGTGTTTTCCATGTCCTAGATAGTTTTCAGGGACTTTGCATGTATTATCTTATATAGCATTATGAGTAAGTTCTTGTCATAGGTGAGATTAATGAGGATTAGAGAAGAGATAGCGCTTGCCCAAAGCCACAAAACTAATAACCATCCGAACTGGCATTGGATTCTGGCAGGCTGCATTGGCTGTGTTGTAGATCACTATACATAATTCCTCTTCAGTATGTCATTACTGTAGAGTCAGAGACCACGATCCTGGAACCCAAATATTCCTTGCTTTTTTTTGTGTGTATGTTACCAAATGAGTGATAAATACTCGCAAAAATCAGGAGGATGATGAACTGAAAAACTTCAAGTGTGGCTTTCTGTTTCCCATCAGAATTTCAAAATTTTGTGGGCTTTTTTGTCAAAATAATTTTTAAAATGTTTTTTTTAATTCTCCAGTGTGTGAACTCCTTGCTAAAATATGCACCAAAAAAATTTTAATAATTTTATTTCTTGCAGTCCCTGAATATATTGAAGCATCTTCTTGGTTTGTTCACAGTCTAGATAATAAGAATACAAAACTAAACATAATACACATCGATTTTAACTTTTCTACAATAAAATACCATACAATAAAATAAAAGCTATAGAATAAAAAAGAATTTGCAATGGTCTGAGTGAGGATAGAAGTTTTCAATTTTTAGTTTATTAACAATCTCAATGACCAAAACAAGTCATTCATCAAATTGGAAATTTTAAATGGCTACAGGCATGCTTTTTTTTTTTTTTAAAGAAGTACATTTTACATTGATAATCAGTCAGGATATATTAGAGTTAAACTAAGTCAGTCTGCTGCTTCACCAAACATTTTAAATCCAGAAACATCATTGATTTACTATTATTGCACACTTAACATTACATATTGGATGTTGAAATATTAAGAAGAATAAGGAGGAGAGAAGAAAAAACTATAGAGGAGCAGACGAAATATGGATAGGGTTTTGACAGATATATCCAATTAACTTCCAAGTCTTTGTAACATTCTGACCAATGCCTATCTATTACAACCATCCATGTACCTTTTCTCATTTCCCTGAAAAGGGAAATAATCCCTTTAAACTTCGATTTTACTTCAGGTATATATCTTATATGGTATTTCTTAAAGTCAGCTTCATATTATAATTATCTATGCACCTGTTTTATTTACTTTCTTTGACTCTAAGTACTTCAAAGCCAGATCTGTGTTTTTGCATAATTAAATACTTTTTTAATACATGGCATATTTCAGTAAGCAGTTGTTCCATTAACTTCACCTAATATGATTTATCAAGGGCTGTTAGAATAATCAAAAAGGCATTAAAGTACATTTTTTTAGAGTAAAATTCATATAAAGTTCAGCAAGGATCTGAAGCCTTCCACATGAGTGAGCTTCCTGGGTCAGAGACAGAGAGTAGTTTGTTATTCATTAATAGTAAAGACCAGAAGAATTCATTGTTTGTAAGTTTCCTGACCTCCAGTTCCCTAGGGTGAGGCAAAGAGGAACAGGTGACACCTGCGTATGCAATGGGTTACATTTATGTACACCTTAAACCTATGCAATGTTATCGATCATATTTCAATAAAACTGGAAAAGAAAAAGGAGTCTTTACAGGCCCAAATAATGGGGTATTCAGCGAGAAAAGTAAATATTTAGTGAATTTAAGTAGTTTTACCTCAGTAGGACCAATGACTGTCACACAAGGATGCTAGAGGAGACTACCATTTTGCCATTTGAGAAACTGCAGAGAAGAAGAGAGAAACCAGAATAATACAGGCATGTAGTTCTTTGCTTTTTTTCCTAAAAGAGAAAATCATGTATTCTAAACACTATACAAAACTCTAGTAGGATGGATTTTCAAACAAATATTTTGTCATCATTTAGCATTAAATAATGTCAACATTGAGGCCAACAGATTTCAATAGGGACAAATCATTTCAAAGTAACCTCATTTTCCTTTCACGATAGGGTTATTGACCTTCTAAGTGAAGAGAATGAATTAAAAATATTGTATCTTAACTTCAGTAGAAATATTTTACATGACGTATTTACAGAGAAGATGATAAAAAGTGGATAGTGATACTGTGTGAGGGATTTGTTGCTTGTGTGACAGCCACATCTGAAGACTATCAATTTATTTATTTGTTATTCCTGAGAGAGTTCTTGATTGGCATACCTCAGGGAAATTTCCTCTCCCTAATCATGTCTCAATTCCTTTTGTCAAGGACATGAATATAGATTTCATATTTGTCAGTGCTAGAAATCTGAGAGACACTAAGTATATTATAAATGAAAAAAAAAAAACCTTTCTGAATGTTTAGAATGAAACTACAGACTAAAATCAACAAGATGAGATTTTATAGAAGTAAGTTAACAGGTGTTAAAACAATCAGTGACCAACACATAAGAAGGAAAGAATCTTCACTGCATAATTCTTCACAGAAAAAGTTAAAAACATAATGAAAAATCTTAGAATGAGACTATGTATAAAGTTAATAGAGTGTCAAAAACTGGGGGGAAAAGTTTCTAAGTTTGTAACCTATTTGTAAGCAACGAGTTAGCCTTTCATAGTTTCATGGATAATGGCAGAAGATAAGAGATTCCTGGGTCAGAGTCAAGGGTAGTTTGTTATTCTTTAATAGAAATAACCAGAATGTCATCATTTGTAAGTTCCTTGACCCCCAGTTCCCACAGGGTGAGGTAAAGAGGGCCAGGTGACATCTGCACATTGCAGTGGGTTGAATTACAGGAGAGAAACTCTGAGTTTACAATGGACAGTAAGCAACCTTCTCTTTTCCCCAGAGACAGACATTATTTTTATCATACTGAACAGTAAACAAACCTTCCCTGACTTTGGAGGCAGACACAATATCTCCTGAGGCTATTTGCTATATAAACATCCTTGAAAAGGTAGTCTGGACAAAAAGGGCAGTTAGTGCCTTTGCTCGAAAGCCATGCAGAAATGTGAGAAAGCCATGGAGAAGTGTGTCCCAGCATAAGGGCTTTGAAAATATAAATAGAAGCCTGGAATCCAGATCTCAGACAATCATCGTTTGACAGCACACTGTACTGGTTGCATTAACTGAATTATTTTGCTCAATTTTGAACACCATATTATGGAGTACATGTGAAAAAGTACAAAATGTACACCCAAACCCTTGGGAGAATTCCAAATGTGGAAAAAGCTTCACTTGAGAAATTGTTGAACTACAGATTATAGAAGAAAAAACTAAAAGAAACTTGACTGGTGACTTAACAATGATTAAATTCTTGTCCTTTAGAGAAGGAGAAATTAGTTTGTTTCCACTCTTTCCAGTTCTCAGCTTTGCTACTGCCAATCAGTACTTCCAATTAACAGCTGTATTTCTTTGAGCACGGTCTCAGAATCACTTGAACTTGAATTAGAATCTTTAGACAATCTGTAATCTTTCAAGCACTAGAGAATTATGGCATAAAATATACTTGCTTCATCATAAGACCTAAAAGAAGTCACTGTTTTGGAAATTAAAAGTAATCACAAATTAATGATGTTTCAAGTCTGAGGAGATCTGCAGTAGGAGGAAAAGAAATCTAATTAGTACAACTAGAAAATTCCATGAAATTAATGGTAATAAAAGTGTAGTTTAGAAAGAAGTAGGGAGGAAAAATACAAGGAAATATTAGAGAATCATGGTCGTTAGTAAGCAAAGGATCTAGACTGGCATCATTTCAGAGATTCTATTTTGAGGAGGACTGCCACTGAGTCACACTCATGGACCTTGTATCATGTTTTCTACTTCTTTTCTTATATATTGTGGGAAATGATGACATGGAAGAGCATTCTCAACCAAGGCCTGGAATTTCAACATGTGAATATTCAACAAAAGCAATGTATGATCTGTAAGTAAAGGACAAGTAAGATAAATTTTTAAGTTTATGGCATCAACTAAGTCTACGAAATATTTAGCACATTCTATGTGGGGGAACAGGGGATACAGAAGAAAGTGAAGAAATGATTCAACCAAAAGAGTATGATTTTCAATCTTGTATGAGTGACAAAATATCACCTGTGAAAAACTGATAACATTTTAATGACACATACACACTTGCAAATCAATATAGACAAAACTGGTCACGTGAAAAAGTGAAGGGAGATGAGTCAATATAGAAAAAAGAAAGATATCTGAAAAGCAATGTTATCACGGGCTTCTAAGACAATGATATTCTAAATATCTAGACATGAGCTTCAAGAGTCAGGAGAAGGTTTAGAACAGTATTTTCAACTTCTACTGTATCCTGGAATCACTTGGGGGAGCTATAAAAATACTGATGCCTTAATGATACACCCAGTGATTCTGAGATAATTGGTCAGATCTGCAGTCTGGGAATCATATTTTTTAAATATTCCTCATACCTGAGGAATATTCTGGTGTGAGTCCAAGGTTGATGGCCATTCATTAGAACTGGATAGATTAGGAACTATTTACAGAGAGTGATTTGAGGAGTATTAAAAGCCATACTTGCCCAAAGAATTTTTCTCAGTAACAGCAATAGAATGTCTCCCTGGTAACGATATTAAGTTTTTGGAAAACCTTTGTTGAAATACAAGTACTGTCAGGAGGAATAACAATTTAAGTGTAGTGAAATCTGGAAAACGGTAAATACTCAATAAAGTTTATCGTTATTATCAGGGCTGATAGTTAGCTGGCATGCACCATTAATGCCACAGGTTCTTATCCACAGGATACTGGTTTCTTATACACTGTCTTCTACATTATGTACAATATCCATATTGGTAAGTCCATGTACCCTACTGGTCTTTAAATGCCTAAATGATCAGCAGCTATTAGTACTGGTAAACACATTTGTCATGAAGTAACTTCCCATTTAGCAATTGCTAAAGTAAATTAGACAGAGGACGTTTCAAATATCAAAGAAATCAAGTTAGTAGCAAGATAAGATGGCCAAAGCAGAAGACCGTGGAGCACTCAGGGTAGGCAGGGAGCTTGGATCTTAGTTACCCGGTGGGAAGATATTAAGAGGTTTACAGTCACAAGGAAAAGTAAATGGGGGGACCACAGAAGAAAAAATGGTTAATATGTCAATTAAACATGAAACTAGCCTAGTTAAGACTAGCAACAATTTTTTAAAATTGAGCCTAGAGTGCCATGTGTCTGTGATCACACTATAGTGACCATACGCAATATATGGTTAAGTACATAAATGATGTTTGTATTAGCAACCTGAGTTTCTAATCTCTCAGTATTGTGACTTTTTAATATAATTTTTATATAATGTCTCAATGAAAATTGATTATAGTCATTATAAATTTTAAAAATTGTTAAATTATAAAAGATAAATAGTGTAGAGATGATTTATTGAATTTTTACATATTTACCTATATATGAACTCCATATTCATTCATGTATTCTCTGATTTATTTTTTAATATATTAAGCTCTATTCCAATGCAGGAAATGGTACACAGAGACAGCAGCACAACTAAAAGGAATGGATGATATTTAAATAATTAGCTCAATAACACTGATATTCATAGAGAAAACTTAAGGGTAATTTTTGAAAGCATTTATAGTAATTTATAGATGATATATATTTATATATCTTCATATTTGATTTATTTATATATCACATATAAATAAGCTTTGCTATTTATTTAAAATTTTTACCTATATATTATTCATATTTTTTTCAAATTAAACTCTTTATTATCAGATAATTATAAGTTTATATGTAGTTGTAACTAGTAACACAGAGAGATCCCATTCACCCTTTACCCAGTTTCCCCCAACGGTAACATCTTGCAAATCTTTAGCACACAAAAAAGCACATCTTTTCATGACTAGGCTATTATAGTGGGTTGGAATCAAGAGTACACCAAGGCACACGGCTACCTTACCTGGTGGAAAATCTTCTGAGACCTTGAACAATACAGGAGTCTGGAAGGCAGGGCTTAAAAGACATATGAAATTTCCCCCAGTCTCATGGCACTTGAAAGAGATAATCTGGCTTAGTGGAGGTCTACACAAGCACATGATAGATTTTTCTCCTGATTACTGGAAAATATATGGACAGAGGTTAACTTTATTTTCTACTCAGCCTCAAACCAGGGAAATCTTTGTTTGGACTGAGATGATCGAATTCTTCTCTATCTGCCAAAGGGAAAAAATGAATGGTGTACTCTTCCAAGGAAGGAAACATTTTTAGTTTTTATGGTTCTTTTGTACAGAATAGCCATCATTCAACAAATAATTATAAGATGTGCCAAGATGCAGAAAAATGCGAAAGGCAATCAAAAGAAGAAAAGGTCATAAGAACAGACTCACAGTTAATTCAGGTATTATAGTTAGCAAACAAGGACTTTAAAACAACTGCTAAAGAGTTTATCTTTCAGCCAGCTAGAAAACTGGACAAAAAATATAAAACAACTCTTTTTTAGACACGAGCTAGCAGGCAGTGAAAGAAAGTTATTTCTGAAACAACAACAATGACAAAAAAGAGGTGAGCCCTGTGGTCATCCTCACTTTCTGACTTGAGGCATTTCTGGACTACATAACATAGGGAGGATCAAGTGGACTGTGGCAGTCTTGCTGAGTTAAGGAGACAGACATCAAATTTTGGGAAGGGTTTGGCATGTGGAAATAGCGTGATAGGGAGCTAAACAGAGAAAGAGTTCCAGAAATCTTAATAGGGATAACTTTGAGACTTTGATGGAATTTAAAGCTGCTGATATGTAGGGTGAAACTCCATGAAGTCAGGAAAAGAACAACTTCTGGGGAGCGAGCTGTATTCTGAATAGGAGATGTTCAAATTCTTACCAGCTCTAATGGAGACACTTCACTGAATACCCAGGACATTCAGTACTCAGTTTGCTTTTTAGGAATAATGCTAAGTAATCCTCAGAGAAATGACTATTATAGAAACATCCAACTAAGTATAAAAACATGCCTGGAAAGTATCAAGCTCATCTAAACATAAGATAATTATCTGACAGAACAACACTCTTTAAAGGGAAAGTAATAAAATACAGACACTCAATAATATAACATAGCTATTGTCCAGCATTCATTGGGAAAAAAATTCTGGACAGAGGATGGAGGGCAGAATGTGATCTAAATCATGAGGAAAGTTAGTCAATAGGCACAGACACAGAAACAACAATATTGCTAGAATTTGCAGGAAAAAACCCTTTAAAACAACTATAATAAATATCCTAAAGCACGATATGAAAATAATGAGAGAAAGGGAGACCATTAAGAAGACTCAAATGGAATTGTTTTGTAATATACAATATCCGAAATAAAAATGCATTGAATAGATGTCAGCAGTTTAGATAGTGCAGAAGTGAACTTCAAGACCTAGCAATAGAAACTACTTTAAACTGAAGCAAAGATATAAATAAGTTTGAAAAATAATTAACTGAGCCTCAGGAACCCACGAGGTAACATCAAGTAGTCTAATATATGTGTCCAAAAAAGGTGATGTTTTTTGAAGCAACAAAGATTTTTCAAATAGAATGAAAATTGTTAGTCCACAGGTTTGAGAAACTCAAATACCTCCAGGCAAGGGACTCAAAGAAAGGCACACACAAGCTCATCAAAATCGCGTTCTGAAAACCAGTGCTAACAAGAGAAACAAAAGTGCAGACAGAAAACACGCAAATTAGATATAAGAAAACAGAGATAAGAATATCTCGACATCTTTGCAGAAACTAAGCAAGGCAAATGACAAAGGAACAATATCTGTAAAGAACTGTAAGAAAGAACAAAAACAAAAACACTCACAGCCTATTATTCTCTATCAAATAAAAATATTCTGTCACAATGAAGCTGAGGAAAAACCTTTTTTTTCAGACAAATCAATGTTGGAGGAATTAGTCACCAGCGGACCCACACTATAAGTAACATCGGAAGGAATTTTTCAGGCTAACGGGAAATGATAGTACATGGAAACTCCAGTTTGCCCAAAGGAATCACGCCATCAATGGCAAGCACGTAGATAAGTATGTAAGATTTTTTTCTCATTTAAAATAATTCTGTAAAAGATTATTGAAAATTTAAAGTAAAATAATAACAATGGATTGCTCATAGCGGCTTTATCATAGCCCAAACAGGAAAAAACAATAGTCCAATCACAATAGAATTTATATTTTGTGATATATTTTCAAAATGGAATACACGCAGCCTTAAAAAGAATTGTTACATGCAATAACATGGACGAGTCTTATAGACAAAATGTTGAGCAAAGGAAGTGAAATATATAAAATAATAATTCTAATGATTCCATTTATATGAAGTTAAAGACAGGCAAAACTAATTTAAGGTAATAGAAGTCAGAATACTAGTTACTCTGGAGAGGGTTTTGTCTCAGATGCATGAAAGAAAATTTTATTTGCTTGAGGTTTTGGAGTTCTCCATCTAGATGGTGATTATCTTGGTATACACATGTGCAAAGTTTTATAAAGCAATGTAATAAACATTAGTGCTCTTTCCACACAAAACTGTATTCATTTTATACTTTCATTAAAGGTTTTGTTTAAAAAAGAAAAGAAATATATATGTGACCCATAACTGCCAGGGAGAGATGGGTAGAAAAATATTTGGGATTCCAGGCATTGGTTTACAAAATACAAAGAAAGAAATGCAGCAGGAGATAGCCCCCTTATTCTTTGGATTGTCGTCCTCAATCTGAATGTGAAGACTGGAACTTTAGCTATTTTCCAACCCTGAGAAGAGCCAGACTGAGGATGAATCTTACATGCGAGGGCAGCAGAACTGAGATGTCAGGAGAACCTTTGTCTCCTTGAGGACCTGGGACGCTGCATCACCATTCGTGGAATCTGATCTGCCTCTGGTCTTTTTGCTGAATGCCATCATACATATTTTAATTACGTTTTTAAAAATATAAAAACAAGGCATTTACAATTTAGTTCATACAAATCCTTTTATGTGAAAAAAACATAAAAATTGGAATTTATGATCAATTAGATCAGCACTCTTTGCTTTGGTTGTTTGTTTTTCTACATTTTATAATATTTAAGTAAATCTTATGATTCTCTTAATTTGAATTTAGAGTGTCTTAATGAATCTTCAGGCAGATACTTTCCCACAAATTTTTCCAAGGATGTTTCAATCTCCCAGTGGCTGTCCTGAGGGTATTTCTTCTTATTATCTAATAAATCTTGACTCCTCAAATTCAACAGCATTTTTTCATTACAGTGACAAATTAGTCCTTTGCCTTTATCTTCTCTTCTCTCTTTCTCTAGCTAAATTATTACAGCTATTGAGGCTAGGTGATTGGGGAGGTGGGGAGAAAAACTGATTCATAGTATTAGCTTCTCCATCTGATGCTTAGGTGTTAGAAACGGGTAGACCAAAACTGACTTCTAAATAGTCAAGTTTGAAACTTGGCAATTTATCTTAAATAATATTGATATTGATGACTTCAAATTTGCTGAATTCTCTCTTCCAGACACAACTCATTATTGATGTCTTTATATTAACATTATTAGCAACAAATATAATAATATTTTTGTTTTGGTTTTGCATTAAGAAGTTATTTTAGATGCACTCTGTAGACTTATTTCTTATTTCTAGTATGATGTTTTCCAAGTTACATCAAGTTTTTCAGATAAAAGATAAAGATTTTATTTTTATCATGTTTATATAGAGATCTTCCTCAACTCACAACGGGGTTATGTCCCCCCAAAACCACCATAAATTGAACATATCATGTCAAAAATACATTTAATACACCTAACCTACAGACCATCATAACTTAGCTTAGCCTAACTTAAACATGTTCAGAACACTTAAATTAGCCTACAGTTGTGCTAAATCATCTAACACAAAGCCTATTTTATAGTAAAATATTGAGTATCTTATGTAATTTATTGAATACTGCAATGAAAGTGAAAAACAGGATGGTTGTATAGGTACAGCTTGGTCGTAAGTGTATCAGTTATCTACCCTTGTGATTGGTGGCTGACTGGGAGCTGTGGCTCACTGCCACTGTAGAGCATCATGAGAGAGTATCATACTGCAGAATCCTAGCCCAGGCAAGATCCAAATTAAAATTCAAAGCACAGTTTCTACTGAATGCCTACCACTTTTGAAAAATCATAAAGTCGAAAAATCCTAAGTCAAACCACCATAATTTGGGGACCGTCTGTGTTAGATAAACAAATGAAAAGGAAACTGCTGAATGACTATTTGACAATATATAATTGATGGGTAAAATATGCGGTGTCAACAATATATACTCCAGATGTTCAGAGAAAAATAAGTTCAAGGAAAGATGAAAGGACAATTATTCTTGAGCATGACGGATCTTGATTTGGTCATTAAAAGGTAAATATTGCCTATTATACTTGGCATGATCGAATGATATAGAAAGCAAAAATGATAGTGGGAACTGAAAATGTTGACATCCAAAACCTGTAAATATGGCACAAGAGGTAACGCACATCCTTTCAGTGTCATACTGGAACATTGCCTATCTGGCCCACGGAAGGACTATTAGGACTATTTAGTTATCTAGGGTGGTGTGCTACGTTTACTGGACTTGCTCTTCACCATTGATTAGAATAGAGACTTTGTGAAATTAGGGGACAACTTGTTGATTTTCTCCAAGTCAAGATGCAAAAGATCCCTGTCCAGTAGAAACATAGCCCCAAAGTTACAGTTTATTGCATGTAGGATTTTAGTAATTTTGTCTCTAATTTTGCGAACATTTCAGTATGTCTTTTCTGGTAGCATACATAGAATCCTTTTTTTCTAATTTTTCTTTCAACCAACTTAGCCATTCAGCTGGTTTCCTCAGTAAGTTAAATAAACCTTTGACAAATGTTCATTCTGTATATACGGGAGTCATGTTTTTAACACTTTTTCATACTTTTACTTTGATAAAAGAAAGAGAAGATATCAAGTACTGTATAGAGACTGTTAAGAGGACTTGCTGACAGAGTGGATATGAAAAGTAAAGATAGCATAGTATCAATGATGGCATAAACCATTTGCTTGAGAGTTATTTTAGAAGGCATTTGTACCTCCCATATGAAGTATGTTTCTTCTATAACATATTTTTAGACTAGATGGTTTTTATAGAGACATGTGTCTTCCAGTTGAAAACGTCTAATGTCAGGGCTTTCACTATTTTTGCAAGACAGTCCATTAAATTTCTAAACTGCTTATTTATTAGCAATATTTTTCTAATAATAAGGCAAATTCCTCTGCTTTATAATTTAATTTTCAGTCCTGTTTTTGAATTCTGAGCTACGAGGAACATTAATACTTGCGTTTTGATATGCCAATTCTACAAATTTTTCCAGCAATTATAGAGTATGCCTCAAATCTTCTCTTTTCTAAGTTAAATATCTCTAATTTCTATAACTGACTTTCATTTGAAATTATATACAAATCTGTACTATCATCCTAGTAGTTGCTCTACCATTATCCTCAATTTACACTAATTTTTCTTTTAAGATACGTTTAAGAAGAGGAGCAAATACTCTTGTTGGGTTATAGGAGCAGTATATAAGGAAGTGGATAAAATGCAACTGGATTTAGGAATTTTGAGCTTACTCGTGATCTGTGAAAGAGAAACCATAAAGGAATATAGCTCATATCGCATCACAGGCAGCTTCTTCTGAGTGTTTTGTTTCAAGAGTGACAAAAATTTCTTAAATTTCTTTCATTTTAGAGTCTTTTGAGAGATGTATACTGTGACATCCCAGTTACTAGACCTAATTTTCATTAATAATAACAATCATAGAATGATTAGCATATAAATGTCACATCCTCGGGGAAAATTCCCCCCCCACCAGCCAATCAAAATTAAGTACTCTTATTTTTCTCCTCACAGCAACCAAAGGTTTTCATCCCAGTAAATCATACCTTCTAAGTGTGTGCATGTGTGTGTGTCTGTGTGTGTGTGTGCATGTTGGTGTTATTTGTCTTAAGACTGATTGAAGTTCCATGACAATGAGTAAGGTAAATACTAATATTATCCACATTTTACAGATGAAGTGGTTGCTCAATAAATTAAATTTATCGAGAACACACAGTTCCTAAGTAACAGAGACAGAATTCAGACTCTGGTCTCTCTGACAGGAGCAATACAGCCTCAGTAACTTCACTATTCCACATTCCATGCAAATACTCTGCATATGACCGAAGAATGTGAGTAAAGTTGGACTGTGAAGTAACACATTTATTTTTCTTATCTTTCTGTGCTTCCCTATACATGGTAATTTCTATGTAGATTAAAGCATAATTATATTAAATTAGGAAAAATGATTAACAAATAAACGTGACGTATAAGAAATGTTTTATAAAAAGCTAAAACTAAAGCAATTATAAGTTTCACAATAATACTGTAAGATACAACTTGAATGTGCTCATATCTGCATCTTTCTAATAAAGCAGGTATAATAGTCTGTTTGGCCATCCTTCCTAACAAATCTCACAAAAAATAATTACAGAGATTTAGCAATGATTTGACTATTTTAGACAGAGAAAGGCACTGCCAATACTTGTTCTCTGAATTGTTTTAAATGTAAAGCAATATAATGGATATAACAGTGATTTAAAAGATAACAGAGTAAATTATTTCAAAAATTGGAGGTAATTATCTCAGTATGGCAGACACACTAATTTCTATTGAGTTCTTTTTTCAGTCTACTTTTGGTGTTTATTTAGTCTCTTCTGTTTGTTCACATTCTGAATAAGTTTCTTTTTCTCCTCCGTCTATAGTGATAGAATTTAATATTTTTCTTTTTAGAAAATGTTCTCAGCCAATCTAATTACTCTATAATTCATGTTAGATAATTTCAGAAATGTCTAAATTTTTATCTCTTTAAAATTACATTGTTTCTTAATATTATATGCACATGCTGATAAAAATTTTCACTACTTATCATGACTCCTTTCTTATATATACAAAAGAGAGGGTTTTACTTAGAAAGAATGTTTAATAACATAATTATGGAGCCTAGTATTCCTCAAGGCAAATCTAGCCCACCGGAGTTCTCAAATTTCAGTTATGTGGCTTTTCCAAAACATGTTAGCCTGTTAAAATGATTCACTTTCTCACATTTTATTTTTAGCATCCTTAATTTCTCTCTGCTCATGCCAAGGGGTGGTATTCACAAGCTCCCTCCCCAAACCCCTCTTCTCTGCACTTAGGTGGTCTGGAGATGCTTTGTTATTTAGAATTCTGCAATCATTTTTTTCTGCAAATTTTTCTTGACTCTCCATCATTGAGGCTGGAAACAAAGCATTTTGTTAGACCCCCATAGCCCTTTCTGCAATTTTTAAAAAGAAAAAAGATAAATTCAGCATAGAATTGAAGGCTCTTGATGAAAACAAATTGTCCCACACATCTGAGATAAATGTCTTAAAGCAAATAGAAGATAGAGTAATCCCAGCCGAAGCCGTATATACTCAGGGCAGGGAAATGCATTTCTGGATACGATTTCAGTAAATGAATGAATTTTGATTCTATTTTGTAGGAATTCTTAATAAAGATATTTCATAAATGACATATATAAAAAAAGAAAATAGGTTGTAAAATAAAGGATTTGCCTTTATTTTAGAAGAAGTAGGGCTGTTTCCACCATGTGTTGGAGAAGGTTAAAGATGATGGGAGAAAGTAGACATTAGCCTAAAAGCCATTCTCCAGCTGGTGACACACTTAAAATTGAAGGAAACCTGGACTTATAACAGAGTTGAAGGCATATACTTTGCTATGAAAATGTTAGACTACATGAATCTGTTGAAAATGGGGTATGTGAGTTGAGAGCAAAGAAGAGAAGGATAGATGATGGTTTCAATTTTGGACAGCTGTATTTGAAATATCTATGAAGAGATCAATTAGGCCATATGGTAAACAGTCTGGACCTCAGAAGAAAGTGTCTGGGTAAAGGTACAGTTATGGATATTTTTAGAATCCGGTGGTAGTTAAAGCTATAGTGAGGATGATAGTGTTCATAAGTACATGAGGTAAAAAGAGGAGTACATCAATATAGTAACTTATGAAATAGCAATATGCTAATACAGGCCAAGAAAAAGAGCAGAAGTTTACAATATGATATTTTATTAAATTTTGTGTTTATTTATGGTATAAAATAAAAGTCAAACATTGCTAGTATTATAAAAATTATGAAGCAAAAGTAGTATTATGACGAAATTATGGACGTGGAGGACAAATTAGTGGCTGCCAGTGGTTGGGGACAGGGAGATGATCTAGAGAAAGATAGATGTGGTTATGATAGAGCAACTACAGTACAATATTACAACCAAGAAATTGCAACCAAGAAATTGACAGTGATGTAATCTATCGTGTGTGTGTACTTAGTACTACGCAATTTTATCACACGTGTAGGTTCATCCATCCATCACCACAGTCAAGCTTCAGAACAGTTCTATCACCACAAGGTGATGGAGCTTCCTCCAGTACATACTCTCTGCCAAGGCCAAGCCCAAATCACAGCCCATACTCAGACAAAGCAAAAGACTCCAGAGAAAAAAGTGGTGTCAGTCTCAGCGCAATGAAGAACAGCTCTTCCTTCTACAGAATTTTGGTTCATCTAATCATCTTTGTTTCCACAGCTCTCTGATGTCTTCAAAAAAGTATGATTTTGTAGTTTATCAAGGTATTTCTAGTTATTACAAAGAGTGATGCCCTTCTACTACTTATGATATACTGCCCTGAGTTGGATATACTACTTTATACTACTACTTTTCTTTTTCCCCATCAAATTGTCTTGGAAAAAATCGAATAATCACATAAATGTAAGTCCATTTATGGTCTCCATTTTTCTGTTCCATTGATACATGCCTGTACTTATTCCATTACTACATGTTGAAAATTTTGTAGGCTATTGTATGTCTTTAAATAAGGCAATAAATCCTCCAAATGTGTTTTTCTTCTTTAAGATTGTATTGGTTATTCCAGATTTTTTCCATATGAATGATAGAATAAGTTTGTCAATATCTAGCAGAAAAACCTGTAGAGATTTTGACTGTGATTATATTTCACTTATATATCAGTTTGAGAAGAAACAACTTCTTAACAATATAATGTCTTCCAATTCATTAGCATGCCTTATTTCTCCGTTACTTAGATTACCTTTAATTTCTTCCAGTAAAGTTTTTTACTTTCTGTGTAGAGGTCTTTCAAGTCTCTTGTTAAATGTATTCCTAAGTATTTTATGTTTCTTTTAATGCTATTATAAAATAAATTGTTTTAAATATCATTTTCCAATGGTTTGCTATGAAAATATAAAAACTAAATTGATTTTTGTGTTGACCTTGTATGTTGTGACTTTGTAGAATTCATTTATTGGTTTTAAAGTGGCTTTATTTTCATAATATTCTACACAATCTTATCATCTGTGTAAAAAAAGAATTTTGCTTCTCCTTTTCCAAACTTAGTGCCTTTTATTTCATCATCTTGCTTTATTGTATTAAGATCTACAATACTATGTTTAATAAATGAGTGAGAGCAGACAACCTTGCCTTCTTAAAATCCTAAGGAGAAAGCATACATTTTTCACCATTAAGTATAATAAATCTGCAGAGTTTTCATGAATATCCATTTGTTGCTTGCTAGACATTTTTTGGCCATAAATAGGTACTGAATTTCGTCAAATCCCCTTTCAACATTTATTTAGGTGACCCTATGTGTTGTTTTCCTCCTTTATTCTGTTAATGTAATACATTTTATTGGTTGATTTTCTCATCTTAAACCAACTTTGCACCACTGGTACAAACGCATGTGGTCATGATGTATTATACTTTTTATATACTGTTGGATGTTTACTTCAAGATGTTTGCTTCTATGTTCATGAGAGATATTGGTCTTTAGTTTTCTTTTCTTTCATTGACTTTATCAGATTTGATGCCAGGGTTATGCTGTCTTCATAAAGTTAGTTGAGCAGTGTTCCTTCCTGCCTGATTTTTCAGAAAGTTAGTGTAAGATTGATATTAATTTTTCTTTACGTGTTTTATAGAATTTGACAGTAAAACCATCTGGGCTTGTACTTTCCTTAGTAGGAAGGCCTTTGATTATGAATTACATTTCATTTAGACTTTGGAATATCCAGGTTTTTCCATTTATTGTTGAATGAGTTTTGATCAACTGTTCTCTAAGGAATCTGTCCACTTCATCTATATCAGGGTTTCTTAACCTCAGTGCTATTAACATTTTGGCCTGGATAATTATTTATTGTGGAGGACTGCCCTGCTCTTGAAGATGTTGAGTGGCATCCCTGGCCTTTCTCTACCAGATGCCATTAACACCATTAACACCTCCCCAATGTGACAGCTAAAAATGTCTCTAGACATTATCAAATGTCCCCTGGGGAGCAAAATTTCCCTTCATTGGAAATCAGTTGTCTAAGTAGTAAAACTCACAGCATGAAGTTCATGACGTTTCATATTCATTATTTTGTTTTATTAAGGGTTTGTAGAGATATCCTTCTTTCAGTTCGAAAATTTAGATCTTTCTCTGTGACTGCTTTTATTTTTATTTTTTGATTAATCTTGTTTTTATTATATCAGTTTTATTAATCTTTGAAAGAAAGAACTTTTGACTTGATTTAATTGTTCTGTCATTTGTTTTCTATATCATTGATCTCTGATCTTACTATTTCTTTTACTGTTTCTCTCTTCCTTCTTCCAAGAATTCTTTTATATTAATTCATTTTTCTTTTGAGAAAGATTAGCACTAAGCTAACATCCACCACCAATCTTCCTCTTTTTGCTGAGGAAGACTGGCCCTGAGCTAACATCTGTGCCCATTTTCCTCTACTTTATGTGTGGGACACCCGCCACAGCATGGCTTGATAAGCAGTGCGTAGGTCCACACCAGGATCCAAACTGGTGAACCCTGGGCTGCTGAAGCAGAGTGTGCAAACTTACCCACTACGCCACTGGGCCGGCCCCTGTATTAACTCATTTCTTAAAATTTATTTTGAATTCCTCTGACTGTTTAGGTATACTTCTTTTGTATTTTATAATGTTTCCTGCAGAGTTGATAATATACATCCTTAACTTCTCATAGACCTCCTAGAATTAATATTTTACTATTTCATGCACAAACTAAGACATTTATAACAATACAAATTTATTTATCCCATATTCTTTTTGCTGTCGATGTCATATTATAAATCCTAAAATGCAATGTTATAATTTGTGCATTATACATTTGCTTTTTAAAAAAATTTAAATTAGGGTTAATATCCAAAATATACAAAGAAGTCATACAGCTCAAAAACAAAAAAATAAACAATCCAATTAAAAAATAAGTAGAAGATCTGAATAGACATTTTTCCAAAGAAGACATACAGATGGCCAACAGACACGTGAAAAGATGCTCAACATCACTAATCATCAGGGAAACGCAAATCAAAACTACAATAAGATATGTTTACAATAACCAATATGGAGACAACCTAAATGTCCATCAGTGGATGAATGGATAAAGAAGATGTGGTATATATACACAATGGAGTACTCCTCAGCCATAAAAAGGAATTAAATCTTGCCATTTGTGGCAACCTGGATGAAACTTGAGGATATTATGCTAAGTGAAATAACTCAGACAAAGACAAATACCATATGATTTCACTTACATGTAGAATCTAAAAAACAACACAAACAAAACAAAACAAAACAAAACTTATAGACACAGAGAACAGATTTGTGGTTGCCAGAGGAGAGAAGGGTTTGGGGGGTGGACGAAGTAGGTGAAAGGGATCAAGAGGCACAAACTTTCAGTTATAAAATAAGCCATGGGGATGTGATGTACAGCATGATGACCATAGTCAATCATATTGTGATGCTTATTTGAAAGTTGCTAAGAGTAGATCTTGAAAGTTCTCATCATAAAAAAAGTTGTAACTTTGTATGATAATGGATGATAATCAGACTTATTGTGGTGATCACTTGCCAATATATACAAATATTGAATCATTATGTTGTAGACCTGAAACTAATATAATGCTATATGTCAATTATACTTCAATAAAAAAGTTCATCTTATAAAGAAAAACAAATTAAGAAAAAAACGTAATATTTCATGTTTATTTACGTATATGTAATTTCTGGTTCTCTTCCTATATGTTTGAATTTCCTCTGGTACCATTTCCTCTTAGTCTGTATATCTTCTTTTAGCATTTTTTAAAAACTGACCTGATGTCTATATCTTAGATCTTATTTATCTGAACACAGCCGTATTTCAAATTCCATTTATTTATTTATTTATTTATTTATTTATGTGCTAAATAGAGAGCTATGGATTGAATATTTTTCTTGCATCACTTTAAATACATCATTCCATTGTCTTATAGAGTCCATTGTTTTGATGATAAGCCAGGCAGGCATCATTCATGCTTTTATTCTTCTGCATATCAAGTATTGTTTTTATTCCAACTGTGTTGACAATTTTCCTTTTATCCTTGGCAGCTGTTTGAATATGCTCTGTGTTTTTGTGGTTTTCTTTTTATTTATCCTGCTTGAGTTTGTTGAGCTTTCTGTATCTGTATATTATTCTTCACCAAATTTGTGAAGGTTTGAACTATTATTTCTTCTGTCCCATTTTCTTTTTTCTTCCAGACCTAAAATCACATATATGTTAGAAAGCAGGTAACTGAAGTTTTATTTCAAACTGATTTCTCTCTGTCTTTCAGATTGCATATTGTCTATTGCTCAGCCTTCAACAATTCTGCTAAGTATTCATGCTGCTGTCTCCAATCTCCTGTTTATGCTCATTTTCAAAATTTAAAATTTTTATATTTCATATTTAACACCAGAGTTTCCATTGGGATTCTTTTTATTGTTCCCATTTATTTTGATGTTCTCTCCATATTAACTCATTATGATTATTTTATTCTTTGTCTTTGAATATATTTATAATAGCTGCTTTAAAGTCCTTATCTGCTCATTTCAAAATCTGGGTCATCTCAATGTCTATTTTTATAGACACTTTTGTCCATGTCACATTTTCCTGTTTTCTGTTTCAGATGTTATTGGACATGATGGATGATATGTTATAGAGATGCTTTATCTCTTATCTTCCTTTAAATCATGCTGATTTTTATTCTATTGAACAGCTAATATACTGGCTTATCACCTTGAACTTGCAGAGGCTTGAGTTTATACTTTGTTATGGCTGATGACATCATCTTTAGTCCTGCGTGGTGATTCTGATGTTTCAATGCAAAGCATGAGATCTTTACTAAGGCACTCTAATTTGGGATTATTCAAATGGCAATGGCTGTCTTTTCTGAGACTGGGAACAGTCGAAATTTCTACTCAGCTTTTTCGGGCTTCCAGATGGTGCACAACACTAAATTTCTTGAACTCTCCTCTTCAGATGCACAGCTCATGGGACTGCCACAAATTGGAGAGGAATTTATTCGTAACTTTGTGGACTCTCCATCCACAGTTCTCTTTCTGCTGGGATTCCCCTCCTTGATTTCTAGGGTCTCAGACAACCTGGAACTTTGTGTTCTGCAGCTAGAAGCCTATAAGACTGAATCTTTCTGCTTGAGTTCTTGACACGCGGCATCATGTGAACAGATTTCCCCTGGGGAAAAACTGGGCAACAAGTATCTCACCCACCGAAGTTCCTTCTTTCAAAGAACAAAATCCCTCCAGGTTGTAATTGCTTTTGTTCATTCTCCAGTACCTTCAAATAGTTGTGTGTGTGTGTGTGTGTGTGTTTACATGTGTGTATTTACCTTTGTATATTTTGTCCAGAGTTTATAATGTTCTTCATGGGAGGATCAATCTTATATAAGCTACCCTGCAATTATCAGAACTGAAACTTTTCATTTTTAAATAAAATGAATGAAAATAATTTTAGCAAATATTAGCCAGACTCTCATTTCTTTTCTTTAATATAGATTCTTAGAGTTGAAATTTTATGCTTTAGATGCTTACTACAAAACTTAAATATCTGGGTTTATTGTACTATTTTGATAGATTTTCTAATATTAATGTGTAGCATTTATATTAGAAAACCTACATAATTCTGCTCACATTTTTATTCTGATTTTATTGGTTTCTGGATTTTGTATCTACACTGAAATAAGGAATGCCTATTTTGGCATCATAATTTGAACCTGTAGTATTTCTCTATTTTCTCTATTCTGTGTGTTTGAAAATTTACATTGAAAACATTTTCCATAAAAGCTATCTAACATTCCCAAAGTAAGAGCTTACGTACTGTGATTTGTCCTGAAAATGCTTCGGGAAGGAAGAATTGCCCTGTTACACCTTAATTAAATTCACCTTAATTTAAAAAACAAAATTAAGGTACAGAATCACTGGAGGGGTTTGGAGTAGAGTGTCACAATCTTAGGAAAAAAGCCCTAAAATTATAGCGTACGTATGACACCCAAACTGGATATGGTTTACAGTTTTTCTGACTCTCAGACTGCTAAAGACAAATATGAAAGACACAGAAGTGGAAAACAGAGCCGGTTTACTGAGATTTAACAAAACAGCAACACAATCACATGGGGCTTAAATCAGAAAAAGAAGAATGTACCAGAACCATTTCGTTAAGAAGTGAAAACATGTTTAGGATCCGTAAGTTCTAAGGAAAGTGTAAAGGGTTTCAAAGGTAGAGTTCTGCTCTGACAGTATAGGATTGTTAAGTTTCCAGGATCTGTATAAATTTTGTCACCCTGTATTTTACCCAGTAAAGCAAAAGTTCCCTTGTTTCACAGCAATAATCGATGTCAAACTAATAGGAAGATTCAGGTGAAGGTGACATGCAAGTCTGGATTTATTCGTATTAGGAGCAAGGTGAGCCCATCATTTAGAGAGCTAACTGAGAAGCAGCTGTGCGGGGTTCACAGAGAAGGCATTCCTTGAGGTTCTAAGGAGTCAGAGCAGAGCCCATAGAAGTTGGAGAGTTGTGGTGAATGCTTTGTTCTCTTGTTATTTCCCACTGCAGCCCTTCTGAGGAAACACTGTTCCCCCTTCTGAGCCTGTCATGCCTCCTGCCTTTATGAGGCAAACACACTCAGTCTGATTTACGATAATTTGCTTCTTCCTCCACAGAAGGGAGAACTGGACCAAATGCTATTTTGATTCTGGCCAAAAGACTTTTCAAGCCTGAAGAGATCATTTCAAGCCTTTGCTTCTCTTTTCTGGCAGAGTTGCTCGCCAGTTATTCCAAATATATGAACGTGCTTCCCGTTCAGTAGAGCAGCGTCTGCAGTATGTAGATGGTCCATCTCCGTGAGCCTCATGAGGCCTGTTTCTCCTGTGCACTGAATCTCAGCTTGAGTACTTCCGTTGATTGAAGTGCCCCATCCATCACTGAAGATTTTACTTTTCTCTAAGTTCTTGTTTGCTGCTTCTTCAGCATACGCTTTGTAGGATTTTAGAGCGCTCCACACTTAAATTATATATCACTTTGGTATTTAAATCAATGAATTTAAATTACTGCATAATGATTACTTTCAATTTGCTTTCACTTAAGGAAGATGGTATAATTAAACATGTTTGTTTGATCACGTCTTGCAAATGAACCTATACATTTGCATTAGGTCTCTAGAGTTAATTCTCTCGAGCTTTTTAAACCACTAGAAGAGGTTGTCAGTTTTATGGCTAAGTCAGCAAACAGTCTTTCCTACCTCTTTTTCTCTTTCTTCAACCTTTCCTCCCTCTTTATATCTTTTCTTTATGACTTTCTCCCAATTCCTATCTCTCCCCTTTTTTCCCCTCCCTTGCTTCAACTGCAGGCTTATAGTGTGCCCTACACCATGCTAAATACTAGAAATAAAATATTGAACAACTTAGAAGCTGATCTGAACTTCCGTTTCCAACCAGGGACTAGGTAAACTTGATCTCACTTCCTGTGCCCAAGGAACTTGCAATATTGGTCAGAAAGGTCTTGTGGAAGTTGAAAGGGAAAGGGATTTTAAAGAAAGGTCAGTATGTTCCAAGTTACAGAGAAGGTGAAATGAATGAGGATGACAGGCAATGAACCTAGAAGACTTCACACGTGCTTTGAGACTTTTCACACATCTTCCATGCTTACATTCTCATGCTTCATTGTACCTTCTTGAATATGTGGCATATAGGTATAAAAACTGTTTTCTGTCGCAGTCTACTAATTCTATCGTCTATTATCTCTGTTTCTATGGGTTGATTTTTCTCCTCATTATGCCTTGTATTTTCCTGCTTCCTTTAATGCCTGGTGTTTCTTGATTGGATGCCAGACATTAGGATTTTACCTTTTTGAGTGATGGGTAATTTTATATTCCTTTAATTGTGAGCTTTGAACTGATATGCAATTAACTTAGTTGGAACCAGTTTGATCCTTTTAAGACTTGTTTTTACGTTTGGTTATGTGGCACCAGAGCACTTTTAAGTCTAGGGCTAATTTTACTCCACTACTGAGATTTAAAAAAAAAAAAAACAAGCTTCTGAGTTCTCTACCCAAAGGCCTGTGTGTTATGTGGTGAGAACCCTAACTATCCTCAGCCCCTTGTGAGCTCTGAGGGCTGTGTCACCTTGTCCTTTCTGGTGGTTCTTTCCCAGCCTCAGATATTTTCTTTACATGCACTGACCTATACTCCACTGAGGACTCAACAGGAACTCTCTGAAAATCTCTCCAGAGCTTTCTCTGCATGCAGCACTTTCTTATTCATATGACTCTTTCCCCTCCATCCGGCAGTCTCCTCTTTGGTCTAGATGCTGCAAGTTCTGGCCAACTTGGTCTCTTGAATTCTCAACTGTATGTCCTCAACTGAGGGAGGGAGTCTGCTGCACTCTGTCTGTGTTCGCCCTCGCTGTGCTGTGACCCAGAAACTGCCTTCAGGCAGTAATTTGGGGCATTCATTGCATCATCTGATTTGTTTCTCTTATCTCAGGATCATTGTCTTGTGATAAAATTGCTGTTGTGTATATTTTGCCCAAATGTTTTAGCTGCTTAAGGCAAAAGGTATGTCCAATCCTGTTACTCCATACAGACCAGAAGCCTATATATGTGTTATTTTAATCTCTCTCATAGCGAGGAGTTAGTACTATATCCATTTGTATCAATGAAAGAGATGAAGCTCATCTAGAATCAACAACTTCCTCAAAATCGCTTATTTACTACAAGAGTCAATAGGCAAATCCTGATCTCTAATATAGAAGTTCATATTTATTCCACCCTTGCATTTGACCACACATTTTTGATCTCACAAAATAGCTTTGGTATGGTGGGATGGATAAAATCTCATTTCCAGTAATTCAGAAGTAGGTCATGGGAACCGAAGGTGGTAAATGTGGACATTTATTTTTCCAAGAAGTTTTGTAGTGAAGGAAGGAGATAACCTGAAAGAAAGGAAAGGAAGCCTCAGAAGAGTGTGTTAAAACTGAGGGAAATTTGTATATCATAGGTACGTGCTCTCAATCTGACTGCTCACTTAGAGTAGAGACCAGCAGTGCCCCACCTACCCAGAGCTCAAAAGTCTCAAGGAATAGAAAGATTCTTATGAGAAGAGTGTCAGGAAATGCTTGCTGGAGGGGGTGAGGCTTAAGCAAGCTCCTGAAATATTCACCAAGGATAAAGAAGATTAAAAGGCACCAGGGTCTTCATTGCAGTAGGAAAGGGATGGGGAGTGGGGAGGGCATGGAAACCAAGCTGTGTTTCCAGGGCAGAGAGGAAGAGCACAGGCAGAGCAGAGAGTTTTGTTCACTCTCATTTCCTAGATTTCATTCCAAGAAACACATCTACAAGAGGAACAGTCTGTGGCCAGTGATAAAGGCTAGGACAGCCCATTGGCTTGTCTGACTCCCTCTCCTTGAACACACACCCTCAGCTATTGTCCGATATGATTTACTAGCCTATCTTTGCAAGGGAACTTGGAAGATTTGGGTGGAACCATTAGGAACATCACTGTAAGGTGATCGATATGTAATTGATAATTTTGTCTACAGATAAATGAACTGAGTTTTTTCTATGCCACAGGAATCTAAAGGAGACTACTTCCTTTTGTCTCTGTTCTACATTCTTCTCAGGAGAAATGCTTCTTTCTGTCATCCCTTTGCATATTTATATAAGCCACCCCTCCTCCAGATGCACATCTTCACCCTTCTGCGGAAAACAGAGGAGCTCTGAGCTAAGGTAGAGACGAGGATTTAATTCATCTTGCTCTTTTGAACTTGATGAAATCATAATCACTTCACACTTATTTGGTGCTACCACTGAAGACCTACCTTAGTCAAAAATCTGATTAATTTGGTCGGTACAGTTAGCTCTTTTCTGTACTTACAAACTTTAGAAATCACTATTCTCATAAACAATCAATCTTAAATATAATATGTAACAATGCAAAGAGAACAATAATGATACTGCCTAAGACATACAAACTGTTTGTGATGGTAATAAGAGAAGAAATGGAGTACTACATAGGAAAAAAAAAGTAAATACCTTAATACCTACTTTACAGTTAAGCCAGAGTTACTAAATATATATTATAAACCAGCACTGTCATATGAACTAGGTATATTGTCTGGTTGCACACCCAGTTGCACAAGCAGTGTGGGATAGGTAGTGGAGAGATGGAAGAAAAGACCCAGAGATGGCATATGAGACATACAGGTTTGCTGGGACTCATGTACAGGGAGTGTCCAGGAGTGGCTGCCTGGACAGACTGTGCATCCCCTACCATGGGCAGAGAGGGGATTTCTTATACAGATAAGGGAACAAAGGCGAAGTGCTTGCCAAGAGGGACTGTCCTTGGTACGAGTAGCATTCACAGTAGATCACAGGGAAGGGCTCTGTGTTCCTGCAAGATGTGAGGTTCTTTGAGTTGGGTTGAGATCCAGGTTGGCCAGGCCCTGGATCGTTACAAATCCCAGAGGGTTGGCATTCTACCCAGACGGGGGCCAGGAAGACATACGGTTACAACAGGGCAGGTAGGTTATTGCTGAGCAAGCAAGGCCCTATGCGTATAAAAATGGAAAATCTTGGGCTCTGCCCATAAGGAATTTTTCTATATATCTTAGAGATGACATAAGCATTTAATCTAATGACTACTATACAAGTGCAACAAAGTAGTGTATATGTGTACAAATATGTGATTGAAAATTCTGGGGGTTAGGATTAGGGTTCAAGACAAACAAATATACACAGCTGCAAAAGCGAGTAGAGAAAGTTTTGGTACAATAATGTGAATGTTGCAACAGTATTCTAGTGGAGGGAAACAGCCACAAGAAATTTTTGGGAAAAAAAAATGTAGTAACCAGGAAAGAAAGTAAATCTAACCAGTGTTTCAAAGTTGCCAAATTAAGGTTTCTTAAAACTGAATAATAAAAATCATATGACGAAAACCATTATTCATATGTGTTTTATTATTCTCAGAGATGAGGATGAAAGATGCTTTCAAATTCTTATTTTATTTTAAGAGAAAAAAGGCAAAGAAATCCAAACTAGTAAGAAACTGATAGCAGTAAAGAATTCAATGAAATGTATAATAGTTGCTGACAAGTTTAAGCCGTTAAAGAGACAGGGTATGCAATGGAAGTTCAATTTTATTCCAACTGACAGATAAATCCTGTTTTAAAAATAGCTTTTTGTGATCTGAAAAATGATCAGAAGAAAATTCCGAGTATGCAAACAACTGTAATAAATCATCTGCATATAGAGAAACAATATATCAAATGTGCCAGTTTAAATATCTCACGAGAAATTGAATTAAGGTCAGCAGTAAGGATCTCAACTAAAATTTAAAGCAGAAGGTACGATAAAAGGCAGGCTTGTCAATGCCTGGTTCCTATTGCTATGCAATGACAAAGACACATCTTGGTTTGATAGCCAGGACACAGGCTAAGCCGTCTCATCTCACCCTTCACCTTTATTAGTCGTGTAAGCACGGAAGGAAACGCAGACGACCTGCAATTCCTCTACTTTTGTCCAGATGACATCTAAAAGTTATATGCTACAACAAATGTTTGAGTCTCTAATGTCATGCTACAAAGAAGCTATTGCTTCATACATGTAATTTCTAAAGAATTACGTATTTTTAGAAAAAAAGTGTATTTCTGGTAGCACTCTGTAAATAATGTGTTTATTTAAAGTATCATCCAGTTCAATTTAATTTTTACGCTTTTTACCATTTTATAAAAATTTTGTTTTTAATTTTTTAATTCTATGACTTTTAGCATACTTACAGATTCACACAATCATTGCCATCAGCAAGACAATTCCTTCACACAAACACCCTCTCAGGCTCCCCATGTATAATCACATGTTCACTCCACCCCTAGACCTGAGAACCAACCTCTTCTCTATCACTACAGTTTTGTTTTCCAGGTGGCATATGTAAACAGAATTACATAGCATGTAACCTTTGAGAGGGTAACCTTTTGAGACTGGCTGCTTTCACTTAATATAATGCCTATGAGATCCATCCAAGTGGTTGCATGTATTAATAATTTGTTCATTTTTATTAATGAATGGTGTTCCACAGTCTGGTTGCACCATAGTTTATCCATTTGCCCACAGAAGGATAGTTGCATTGTTTCTAGGTTTTGGCAATTATAAATACAGTTGCTATACATATACATGTGCAGGGTTTTTTTGGGGGGGGAATGTAAGTTTTTGTTTCTCAAAGATAAATACCCAGACATAGGGTCACTAGGTTATATGGTGAGTGTATGTTTACCTTTATAAGAAACTGCCAAATCATCTTCCAGAATAGCTAGAATTTAAAAACATGATCTCCTCATCTAAAACTCACCATATAATGTTATGTTTTTGTGTTTAACTGTCAAGCCTATTTTAAAGAACTCAAATTGAGAAAAACAATGTATTATATTTACGCAGATATTTTGCATATCTGTTGCTCTTCCTTTATTTCTCGTGTTTCACATTTTCTTCTGCTATCATTGCCCTTCCTTCTGAAGAACTTTTCAGCCACTATTCTTCAAATTATATGAGTGCTATCTTCAGTATCACTCTTTTTCTTCCTCTTCTGGGACTCTGGTCATGCAAATCTTATGTATTTTGTTATTATCTCACCGTTTCCTCAGGTTCATCCAGTAAGTTTCTCATTTTGGTTATCTTTGCTTTAGTGGGCAATTTTCCTAGTTAGATTTAGGCCACAAGTTCCAACCTGCCCTCTGAGTGCCATGGTTCCAATGTTACAACATCAGTTCAACATTCAAAGCTTTAAAAAGAAACCATCAACCAAACAAAAGGACAACCTATCAATTTGGAGAAGATATTCGAAAATCACATGTCTGATAAGGGGTTAATATCCAAAATATATAGAGAACTCATACAACTCAACAATAAAAGACCCCAAAGTACCCAATTAAAAAATGGGCAGAGGATCTGAACAGATATTTTTCCAAATAAGATGTAGAGATCGCGAGTAGGCACATGAAAAGATGTTCAACATCGCTAATTAGTAGGGAAATGTAAATCAAAACCACAATGAGCTATCACCTCACACCCATCAGAATGGCTATTATTAAAAAGACAAGAAATTACGAATGTTGAAGAAGATGGAAAGAAAAGGGAACACTCTTACACTGTGGTAGGAATGTAAACTGGAGCAGCCACTATGGAAAACAGTGTGGAGATTCCTCAAAAAATTAAAAGTAGAACTATCATACGATCCAGCTATTTCTCTTCTGGGTGTTTATCCAAAGAACACAAAAACACTAAATTGAAAAGATATACGCACCCCAATGTTCATTGCAGTGCTATTCACAACAGCCAAGGTTTGGAAATAGCCTGTGTCCATCAGCAGATGAATGGATAAAGAAGATGTAGTGTATACACACACACACACACGCACACACACACACACAATAGAATACTGCTTAGCTACAAAAAGGATGAAATCCTGCCATTTGCCATAACATGGATGGACCTTGAGGCTATTATGTTAAATGAAATAAGTCAAATGGCAAAAGAAAATTCCTGTATGATTTCACTCGTATGTGGAAGATACAACAACAACAAACAAATGCGTAGATACAGAGAACGGATTGGTGGTTACCAGAGGGGGAGGGGGTAGGGGGGAGGGTGAAAGGGGTAAAGGAGCACATTTATCCAGTGACAAATGGCAACTAGATTTTTGGTGGTGAGCACAATGTGGTCTATACAGAAGTTGAGATATACTGACATACACCTGAAAAAACAAAAGCTTTTGCAGTGGTTTTATTATCTCCTATTCCATGTTCAGTCTAGGAACTTGGTGGAAGTCTATCCATTAACTCAGTTCTCAGTTTTTGGAATGATAATTGGAATCGAATGCACACACATGCAACTAGAGAAGTAAAACCAGAATTCATAAGCAACTTTATGGGATTGATTTCCCAAGAGTCTCATGCTTCACTTTCTAATCTTCCTGGTTCTTTCCTGTTGTCTAGTACTCTCCTTTTTAGTCCTCCATCCAGATGCCATGCATTTCCATTCTTGCCATTTTGTGTGTGGGGCTAAGCAATAATGAGGGGCTAGAGAGTGAGAGATAGGAGAGGAGAGAGGGAAAGAGGAGAGAGTAGGAGAGAGAGAGACTCAGAAACAGAAAAATCAGAAGAATTGGCCCTGCCCTCTTGGAAGGGTAATCTACACAACCTGAAGGAAAGGTCCTTCCCTCAGAGTTTGGCTCTTATGGTTTTTCACTGTGGCTGTTAGGTTGTCACCATGGCATTGTCTGAGAACTGGACTATGAGAGAATGAACCTTTGGGTTATTTTCAGCTTTTCGAAGTCACAAATAAAGCTGTTATAAACATGCATGTATATGTTTTGGTGTAAACAAATATTTTTATTACTCTAGGTATAATACCCAGGAATAAGAATCTAGGTCAAATGGTAAGTATATGTTTAACTTTATAAGAATTGCCAAACTGCTTTCCAGGGTGCTTGTAACATTGCGTATTCCCACCAGAATGCATGAGAGTTCCAGTTGCTCTACATCCAAGTCTGCACTTTTTATCGTCTATAATTTTATTTTAGCCATCCTAATATTTGGGTAGTAATATGTCATGCGGTTTAAATTTTTATTTTCCTAATAGCTAATGATGTTGGACATCTTTCCATGTGATTATTTTCCATCCTTATATCCTCTTTGGTGAAATGTTAAAGTCCTTTGTTCATTTTGTAAGATTGAGTTGTTTGTTGTAGTTTTCCGTGGTTTTGAGAGTTCTTCATATAGAGTGGATACAATCTCTTGTAGATGTATGGTTTGCAAATATTTTCTTGCAGCCCATAGCTTGTCTTTTCATTCTCTCCATAGCGTCTGTGACAGAGCAAAAGCTTTCAATTTTGATGAAGTCCTATTTATCATTTTTATCATCAGATAAGCTTTTGATGTCGTTTCTAGGAACTCTTGTTTTAAACCTAGGTCATGATGATTTTCTCGTGAGTTTCTTCTGAAAGTTTTGTAATTGTTAGTTTTACATTTGATTTATGAAGTTTTTTGAGTTGATCTTTGTATAAGGTGTGAGATTTAGGTCAAAGTTCATTGTTTTTGCCTGTGGAAGACCAATTGTTCCAATACCAGTTTTTGCAAAGACTATCTTTTCTCCATTTAATTGTTCTTTTGCCATTGTTAAATATCAAATGGATCTATTTGTTTGGGTCTATTCCTGCATTACTTACTCTGTCCCAGTGATCTATGTCTTTCTCCCTTTGCCAATACCAACCTCTTGATCACTGTAGCTTTATAGTAGGTCTCAAAATCAAGCAGTCTGATTCCTCCAACCTTGTTCTGTTTTTTTTTTTGGAGTTGTTATAGCTGTTCCAGTTCCTTTGTTCTTACATATAAATTTTAGAATCATCTAAGACAAGCCTTTTCAAAGAAATAATAATTTATGCCTATAATCTTAACCAACACAAGGGTGAATTTACAGTTTCGATTTCTCTTGTTTAAGAAGAAAAAGGAATGTTTTATTTTTCAAATAGTGTATATTTGATGTCTACAGAAACCAGTTTAAAGAACGTTGGTTATAAAAAGTTTAAGATTAAATCATATACATATTTTGCATAATATATGTGTATATTAGACCTACCTACCAACTGCATGTTGATTTATTTGAAATTGACTTGTTTGCCATAGACTACTGTTTATATGAAAAGATATAAATACATTAGCAAAAGTAAATTTAATAGTGAAAATGTAGAAGTCTGCAACTGAGTTGGTAGAAGTTTAACACATCTTCTAAACACTACTAACAATGACAAGTTTTGGGTTTGGTAGCCTTCAAGGTGAATAATGTTGTGCCTTTAAATACTTGTTCTTCAATTATGTCACACACTTTCAGTGGCCCAACTACCTCACTACCTTATTTTCTGCTAGATCCCATCCACCCCAGTAGAGGCAAAAATGCCAGATTGTTTTCTTTATAGCCTCTTTTATAATGATCCAATTCCAGAAAATAGGATCGGAGGGAAAATCCACTTGTGATTTTCTGGAAAATTTTTCTCCTAAATGACAGATGGAAAAATGTCTGTTTTTGTCTTCCCTGGATGTAACCATGTTTCATATGTCTCATGCAGCAACCATGCTGTGACAATGAGATAGGAATCGTGGCCATATTTAGGACTGCTGATGTAACAATAGAAATGTGTATCATTGACTACACTTCTGAGTTGCTGAAACCCACTCTGGGACTGCCTTTTGCTTCCAGGAGTATTATTTGAAATAATAAACTTCCTTATTTTCTAAGCCACTTTTGGTTAGGCATTCTGTAATTTGTAGTCAAAGGCCTCCTAATAGATATATCTCTACAAATGTACAACCAAGGTGAAAATAATTTCATTAGAGTCTCTTCATGTCTCTTCTGGAGAAACTGATTCCTTAATAGATTAAGACATCTATTCAGGGCCTTTTAAAAAGCCATGGAGTAAAAACAGTACAGTCCATACACTCTGCCTTCCTTTATCAGAAATCTATTTTACTTTACTTATATGGAATTTGACAGCTGTGATCATAATCATAATTAAAGTGGGATGATATGGTGGAAAAGGGCTACACATGGAGTCCTCAGATCTCAATCTGTTGTTGACTTTGCTAGTAATTTACTCCATTGGTTACAGTGACTCATTAACCACTCCGTGCTTCAGTTTCCTCAACTGAAAAATGATACATCTTATGAAAATACTGTGAAGTCTATGAGAAATTAACGAGCACACCACCCACTCCCATCCCCCAACATACAAACACACTGGACTCCTACGGAGCAGGAGCTCTGATAAGGTCCAAGAATAGGAAGTGTCAGTTTTATTGTATGTGAAAGAGGTTACAAATGTCTACTGTCACGTGGAATGCTGTTTGGGATGTCTTTTAGATTCTTATTTTTGGAAATCACAAAATCTTCTTGCTCCTTTGGTTTGCTTTTTCCTGTGTCATTGGTGGAGTGTGACAAGCCTGGCATTTTCTCTGCTTTGAGATCACCGTCCCCACCCAGACAAGGACTAGGTGGATGTGGAAAATTCTACTATTGAACTTGCATTGAAAGGCTATTATTCCTGCAATTCTTCTTCCTATTAGAATAGAAAATAAATTAAGTCTACAGTTACTGTATGGGGATGGAGAGATGAGGCCAAGGAGTCCACTAAGCCAACTTAAGCTTTAAGCCAGAGGAGAAAATAAAAGCTGTGCTTGCTTTAAATGAGATCACAACTCCTTGAAGTAACTCTTGCTTTTTCTTCTCTTGCTGATTCTTTCAAAACTTCCACATATTCTCTAGGCCCTCAAATAATCAAAGCCTATCATCTGAATATCTGGCCCATCCTGTTCCATCACTGTATCAATGTTTGGCACAAGCTGATGGAAAGGACAACTGTTGATTAATCTGAAGATGTGAATCTGTACTTTCTCACTGAATAGATGTCAATTTTTGCAATAAACTAAGGAACTTTTGCCCAACTTTTAGAAATGCATATCTCTTATGTCTATAGTGAGAAAAGCATAAGAACTCTAACAAAGATAACAAGAAAAGATACCATAAGACATCTTTAATAATTGGTTGAAACAGGGGTGATGGACAGATTGGCAGAGTGGAGAGAATAGTGGGAAGATCATGTTGTTGAAGGAGGTGTAGGGGAGGAAGACTTTTCCTCTACCTAATGTGGGTTCATCTGGCCGGAGAACAAATTAAATTCACGTGAAACAGAATAGCAAGAGAAAATTAAACAAAGCTTTATGAGGACCATGGCCCGGGGCCTGTCTTCCTGGAAGAAAGGGCACCGAAGAAGTGGGGTGCACAGGGTGGTTATATACCCCCAAACAGGGTGTTTCACATATGATTGAAATGTCCCTCCCACAATAGTCACAAGATTGCCCTGTGGGCACAATGCTTGATGGACATAGCAGATAGTGGGTCTGCTATCTTGGAGGGTAGCAGGAGGCAAGTCTATTGTCTCAAGCTGGATGGTCACAGGTGAGTGCAGCAATTAGTTCCTAGCCTAAGGAAAGATGCTTAATCCTTAAAGAAATGACAGCGTTGGGAGTGGGAGGGAAGTCAGTTACAGGAGGTTACTAGACAAGCACAACAAACAAATGCAGATTTAAGTCCTTGCCTTCCCCATTGATTAAGAGTTTCTAGAGAGGTCATCTCCTTTCTTCTTCCTGTTACAGAGAGGGAGGCACCTTTACAGATAGAGATTTACCTTATAAATGTAAATGTCTCCTAACAAAGGGTAAGTAAATTCTACTTTTCAGTTGCTTTCCTGTCTGCAAAGTAACTAGCCTCAAATAATCATGCCAAAGAGACATATCTTGGGGTGGCCATTTCCAGGTTCCCACAGAGGCCAAATGAGTGGTAATGGCCTGAAGCGTGTACCCAGTGGTCTCATCTATCGACTAAGATTGCAATCAAGATTTGCATGGACATCAAAGATACTAGTTTTCATATCATAATTAGATCATATTTGAGACACCTGAATTTTGAAGATATAACTCATGCTTTATTTAGCAAAAGTGAATTTTTGTATCCAAGGCCCTCTAATAGCATGAGGATTGATGAGGATTTTAGGCTGGTTAATTTTAAAACTGCAGATGAGAAGCAGGCTCCGAGGAGGAGTGCAATTTGCTAGCCCTTTCATGAGAGACAGTTGCATTTGCATTTGTGAAGGAAATCTCCATCCCTCCCTCTCTGTGCCAGGAGGAAGGGGGGATGGCCTTATCTATGGAAACTCTTAATGGGGAAGACAAGAACTTAAGTTGTTTACTGTCTGGCAACCTCATGTAACTGACCCTCCCACCCCCAAATCCTCCTTTGTCTTTAGCTGAGGATAATATTTAAGCAGTGACTTCTGCCATTTACTCAATCCGGTTTGATTCTTATCTAAAAGTTGTGGGACTGCCCAATGGCTGGACCCTATGGGCACTGATACCATTTTAACTTTTTTACATATTTTTTCCTTTGTCTTGTAAGGAGATAACTCACATACCTATGCCTTAAATTTAGCCTTACTCTCCACCCATGTTGGCAGCAGAAGCAGCAGCAGCAGGGGCTCCTCCTGCCCGTGGGCCCTGTCCCCACACAGCAGCCTGACTGCCCATGGGTCCTGTCCCCATGCTATTCTATGCTATTCTCTAAATAAAAGAGCACTACTGCCAGATCTTAAGAGTCTAAGAAATCTTTCTTTCGACTCGTCCGCTCACGGACCCCGCATCAAGGATTACGAAGATTAAAAGGTCATTGATTTTGTCTTCAATAGGCTTAGACAAGCAGACCAATAATCAAATAAGTGCAATGAAATGTTCTATCTGATATAAAGACAAATACCTGTTATAAAGCCTGGCATACAATAGCTACCTAATGAATGTTATTTTAAAACGAATAGATGAATTCATAAGTATGTGTGTGGCACACTGAATGATGGTTATGTGATCAGAGAAAGGTGTAGGAAGTGTTTATTAGAGGAAGTTTGTCTAGAAAAATTGGTACAAGTTGATCATGATGAGCACAGAGGCGAATAACATTACAGGCCCAAGACGCTGTGACCAAAGACTCAGAAGGGTACCTTGGAGAACTGTATTTACATCTGGCACAAAGCCTGCTCCAGAGGATGCCTAGGCATTTTGCAAAGGTGCAGAGAGAGTAATCTGGGGACTCCCTACCTTTCCCAAGATGAGAAGTATTTGTAGTCAGTTACCCATGGAAACTTTCCTAGTTACTACTATGTTGGGAATTTGCCCAGTTAGCTTTAAGAAAGCTATTTTGTTCATTCATGAAGTCATACATTCTTGCATTCAACGCATTTCTTGAGTGAATATTTATGTGAAAATCTGTGTTACTAAATCTGTAAGGCTTTGCAGCTCGACCTGTTTCCCAGGGACAAGAAGTATCTGCATCACCTAAGAGCTTATTAGAAATGCAGATTACAGGGCCAGCCTCAGACTTACAGATCAGTCTGCATTTTAACAAGACTCGCAGATAGTGCGTGTGAATAGATCTGAGGGATGCAAAGAAAGCTTGCTTAAAACTTCCTAGGACTTCCTAGTCCAAGAGGGGAGATAAAATACACATGCTAACAAGTATGCTGTAATACCAGTGCCCAAATGGCATATGTTAATACGCATGACAGCCCGACACAGACTTTGAAGTCAGACTAACACTAATTGAAAAAAACTCAGATGCTTGTTTTCTATGTGAATTTGGACAAGTTATTTTTCCTTTCTCTGACTCAGTATCTTTACCTGTGAGGTTTTAATGACAGCCACTTTACCAGGCTGTTTAAGAATTAGGAATGACCCACGTAAGTGCTTAGCACAGTTCCTGGAGCAGAATAAGCACTGATTAAATAATGAGGATTATTCTGGAAATTTAAAATTTCACTGCAGGTAGATATCCTGTTGTAGATAAATTTTCATGGAAAAGTGACGTTTTCTGTCTCTTATAGATAGACTTTTAATGTAGGGTGTTAAGAATGCACAAGGAGGGGCCAGCCCGGTGGCACAGCGGTTAAGTGCATGCGTTCTGCTTCTGGCAGCCCGGGGTTCACAGGTTCGGATCCCGGGTGTGGACATGGCACCGCTTGGCAAGCCATGCTGTGGCAGGCGTCCCACACATAAAGTAGAGGAAGATGGGCACTGATCTTAGCCCAGGGCCAGCCTTCCTCAGCAAAAACAGGAGGATTGGTGGCAGATGTTAACTCAGGGCTAAACTTCCTCAAAAAAATGCACAAGGAAGATATTCCTCCCTCTAGTAATGATTTTTCAACTATGAAAAGCTCTATTTCTTTCTCTTAGAGATACTACCAGAGAGTCAAGGACCTTATATGTTATAACAGAACATCCATCATGTATTTTAGACCTAACCGTCAATTTAGACATTCATCCATCTGCAAATTCAATAATATAGCATAAACTGGATATATTGCTCAAATGCATTACAAATTTGATTGTTTCAAAATATCTTTGAAATGAAATCCTTTTCAAACAAACAAACTACCTCTTATAGTTTCTTTGTTTAGCTTAGAATTAAAATTAAACGGCTTGGCCTTTTTACTTTTGGAAACACAATGAGGCTTTATAAAAATCATGAAATTCAATCCTGAGTAGTCACAGCGAATGGACAAATACAAAACACGTACCTTAGAATTTGTTGTAATTTGTCAATTTAAGGACTTTTCTTGTTAAAATATAGACTTCTATATATTATGCATAGTTTGATTGAACAAATTGTAACTGAGTAAAATCATTTCATCAAACTCACCTTGATCAAAGCCAGCATGGGTAATAATAACTGGCCTTCACAGTATGCATCGGCAGGAGCTGCCAGTTCTCTCTCAGCATGGACCAAGAGAGGGAAAGTGTCTAAATTCAGCCGGTGAGAGGATGACTGACCCTAGCTGCTTGGTTATGTCATTATGATTTTGCTAAATTTTTAGTTAAAAGTGCTATGGTTAGTGCTCATTGTAGAAATGTCCAAATTATAAAAGAAAAAGTAACGAGCTGCTCCAGGGAGAAATATGAGTACAGTTATTTACTGTTCCAACCTTTCCTTCCTCTCCCAAAGCCCTGCCCAACTACATTGAAAGTGTCTTCAGAGGCCAATAGGAAATTGTAAGGAGACTGGCCCGAGGCGTAGAATAAAGGATTTAGCGCTTCGTCACCAAATAATCCTGGCCTCCCGGGCTTGTGCATTTCCATCTGACGTGGGTTATGCTTTTAATCGATATCCTGGCTTTCTTTTTCTTTTTTTTCCTCCTTTGGGAGTCTGTAAGTGGGAGTATTAAGGACTTCCATCTGCCTTCCACCTGGTGACCCAAGAGAGTGGAATTTTTGCTACAGGTAAGAGATAGATGAGCAGTTTGAGCTGCTGAAATCTTTTGGGTTTTGGAGGTTGATGAACGCCACAAAGAAGGGATTTCCACAGTGTGTTATGTGGGCTACTGGTGAATGTTCAATATTTTATATATATATAAAATTTATATACTAAATATATGTAACTTGTATAATAATATACGTAATTTTATACATAATTTATATAATAATAAATATGTAATATAAAATATATAGTAAATAAAATTACATATATTTTGTAACTGTTCTATGGGCAATTTGGTCATTTTGGAGAAAAAATGATAAAGTAATGTGTCCACAATTATTTCACAAATTTTATTCTATGTAAGATTCAGCTTTTCACCAAAATACCATGATAAGCTTAAAAATGGCACACGTTTTTATCAAAAACTACTTGGAGCAATTTCTTTCACATAACTGTCAGTTTACAGGTTGTTCCTTGTCTCAAGCAAAGTATTTTCCTATCTTCTAAGTGTTATTGTTTTTTATCTTCTAAATTGTCACTTTCATTGTTTTTATTACTTTCTACCCTAAATTGTAATGAGGTCTAGTAACTCAAAAATGATACGTTAAAGCACAAGAGTAGCCATGAGCATAATGAAAGTTCACGAATCTTGTTAATCCAAAACGAGAACATGAATCTGGCTGTGCTCAAAAAAGTGAATCTGCATGTGGGCTGACTTTATACAGAAATTCTCAACAAAATGTGAAGGAGAAGTATAATATAGATATCTGAAAATGAAATTTCTTTCTGTAAAGGCAACCATTGTGCCCGTAGTCCTCACTGAATTATCTGTTAAAAATTTGGCCAAGTATCTTGAAGCCATTGATTATTTTCCTGACATTTTCATAGAGAGCACAGTAACCTCTCTGTTGTGTCAATAGATTTTCCTGAACAAGTGCAGAGGAATCCTGTTCAGGATGACTTTGATAGATACAGTCACTAATGGCAGAGAAGATAACAAATCTATAAGACAGCATTTGAAGTTGTTTTCCCTGTGACAAAAATTAGTCAATTGCCTGCACAGTTGCTTATGAAATAACCAATGAAGTCAGCGCCCTTGCAGAGAAATGAACTGAACTACTGTTAAAATCCTTAATCAAATGACGTCTTTGACCATCAACTATTAAGTGCTTTTAATAGGAGATGCAAGTACTATCTTGTGTGCAGACTTGCAGATATTTAAACTTATGTTTTGCTAAAACTGCAGTGTATGAATCCATTCTTAGCACATATATGGTGAGTATATATTTATTATTTGTAAGCCTTTCTGCAGCTGTGCACAATTTTATTCGAATCAAGGCTGATGGAGCAGTGATGCAAAGAAGAATGCTGTGACACGAATAAAGTTTTGCACCTGAGTACCTGTATACCCACTGCTTTAATCACAGAAAACAGTTAGAAGATAACAAATTGTTGTTTCATCTTGCTTCTGTATTAAGGAAAATGGTGCAAATTGTAAATACAGTCAAATCACAGCCATAGAGCAGTCTCATTTTCAGTGTTCTCTTTGGAGAAATTGGCAGTGAGCAAAATACTTTGCTTTTCCATTCTTAAGTAAGCTAACAAGTGGGCAAGGCGCTCAAATAAGCAATGTAAATGATGGATGGGATAAAAATTTCTTAATGACACTAACAATGCTAGTAAATCACATTTATATAATTTATAATGCATTGCTTAAATGGAATGTTTCAGTAATATAAATGATTTCTTGAAGAGTTTTAACCTATCATTTTGAGACTAAAATATGATTTCAATGTGGTAGATGAAATATCTGGGCTTAGTAGGCAGACAAAAACATAATGCAAGTGACTCAATTGCTGAGAACAATGATGGTTGTTCTTTTCCAGAACATGATAGTTGTTTTCGTTCATCTTCAAATCACACCTGAGGGCTGAAACAGAATGTGATGAAATTCTTTCTAGAGCTGAAAGGAATAAATAAATGTATTAGGAATATATTCATTCTTATCTCCCAAATTGAACCATTGTGACTTGCCACATTTTTCGTATAATAGGCTTGTCAATTTAGCTTATGATGGAGCCCATGAAAAGAGTTTTATGCAAGAGAGTCTTTTTCTTTTATAATTTCATGATTGATCTTAACATAGAGAACGATCTAACATAGCCATCAAGTAGTTACTTCCATTCCAGACCACTGGAATAGTGAACTACTGTAGTGTAATTTAGCAAAAATAAAGAATAATAAAAGAAACCACAGGATCATGATCAAGCTACTCATTACGAAATCAGATAAAGGGAAATTATAGAAAGACCGAAAATTATATCATCTCGGGAGTCTCTTCCACCCACAGAAATCTAGCTCATCTGAATTCCTATAACATTTCTTCTCATCTGTATCAATTATTTTCTTATTTTTCTGTGCTTGGCTTAGCTCTTCTTCTTTGTTTGATTTATATTCATGTCATTTGTGACTCTTACTATTTATAGTAAGGCAAACTACTAGTTCCAACTACAGCCCGTGGGCCCAATTTGGCCCACTACCTATTTTTCAAAATAATGTCTTATTGGAGCAAAACCACACCCAATTGTTTATGTATTGTCTATGCCTATTTCAGGTCAATAACAGCAGAGTTGAATAGCTGCAATAGAAACCATATGGCCCAAAAAACCAAAAATATTTCTTTCTATCCCGGCCCTTTATAAACCTTTGTAGGGTGTAAGTTGTTCAAGGCCAGAAATTTAGCAAGTTTCTTCAAATAGTTGATGAATGAGTTGTCTCAGGTTTAATACCATCTGATATTTTTATAGGGAATTTGTTCAACCATGTATAATTACCCTTACGGATACTTTGACCAGGAATGTCACTCATATTCAAACTATCTTCAGTCAAGTTAAAACCATGTTGGAAAATTATGAGCAATTATGCATGAATCAGAGATGTTATCCTATTTACTGCTGGTTTAGTAAAGTAAGCCTGGTAAGCTCTCATGGGACTGAAACAACACATTTTGACAATTTCCAATTAGCACCCCAAACTGATTCTCCAAAATAAGATTACAGCCCCTCAAAAGACCCACGTTCTCCGCAGGCAGTGGTGAGTTACTATAAATCACAGTGACATGGTGCCCTCACCCATAAGACCTAATATAAAGATAGTCTCCTGAAGCACATTCCAATTCAGCTTTATCATAAAAAGCACCTTGGGGCACACTGAAAACTCTATGGCCACTCAAATCTTTTCATCAGTTATAAGTGAATGATTTTTAAATGCAAAAATTTTCTGTTAAGAGAGCAAAGTAAAATATGCATATTTTTGGAACATTTTCAAGATTAGTAACAGCTTTGTGGACGACGCAGACTGAGTTCAGGATCATTTCATTTTCAGTCACATCCAGAGCCTCTAATCTGTAAGATTAAAGTCAGTCTATTTGTAAATTCTTGCAGCACATCCCCATAGCAGCTGACTCGCAAATAAAGAGGTCTATTTCCTCATTTGATTATTTGAATAACGTGGTCATTTCAATCATGTGTCCAGGAAATGTTTTCTTAGCATTGTACATATCAAAGGTATATTTCTGATACCTAAAGTATTTTAGGAGCAAAGAGATAATCAGATGTTTAAGTATTTAAAAAATCAGACTAACTTATATTTAAGTCGTAGTTTTAGAGACAGACAAGATTTTAAGGAACTTCTCTGGTCACACATACTCATTTTACAGATGGGGAAAGAGAAAAGTAAAGTCATTTTTCCAAAGTTGAATAGCTAGCCAGTGGGCAGACTAGGATGAGAAAACTTTGCCCCAATTCCTACTCAGACAACTATGCGCTCCTGTCTTTATATAGTGTTAATCCTCAAAGATTTCAACCATTTTATACCTCTTTGAGAAGAATTGGATAAGATCTCACTGAGTCGGACTGAAAGAGATAGGCACCATTATTCACACATGGCAGCTAACAAAATTGAAGATTAGGTGTGAGAAGTGATTTGCCCAAAGTAATGTCACAGGTAAGGATTTGAGCAACTTCTCCACTGTTTTCTTCATTGGACTCCCACTGAGGTTGCTAGTTTCTGCATGAAAGCTTATATCAACAGTTTCCATTTCACAGACAATCAAATGATGTATTTTGTAACTATATGACCACAGGGTATGATTAATTTCAGTATGCACTAATTTAGATGTTGTAGAAATTAAGAGATAATTATGTGTCACTAAAATTATCCGCACACATCACCAATTACCTTAGACTACTACAGTTGGCAGTAACACTGCCCTACAGAAAAACAGAGTGCGAAAATCCATTTCTCTAGGACAAAATTTTCATGTTTTTACTTACCAAAGTGGTACATACCCCTCAGATTGTGACATTCTTGACGTGTGGTATTTTACTCTTTCTTTTTGGCATAGAAAAGCCTTAATATAGTCTTAAAATGACAATCTGCTATGTTCCTTTCCCACAGTTTACGTATCTAGGTGTTGACTTCAGTTTTCGTTAATTAACTTTTGTTAGTTTATGAGCAGTACTTTGTTGAGGAGCAGATTATAAAACATGTGAAAATATGTATCCAATGCATTACAAATAAATAAATAAATACAACTCTAAAGTATAGCATCTCATCTTAATAAAGTCTTCAAAAACCACCTGGAATTGTGCAAAGAATATCTCCATGTGCCATTTCTCAGAATTTCCCCTTTTCCATATCTTTTTGACGTATTCCTCTAGGTTAGAAATAATCTGCAGGAAGCATGAGCAAATGGAAGCAACATTTTGATGATCCTAGATTTTTTTTTATTTTTCATCTTTTTGGAGGAAGATTAGCCCCGATCTAACATCTGCCACCAATCCTTCTCTTTTTGCTGAGGAAGACCGTCCCTGAGCTGACATCTGTGCCCATCTTCCTCTATTTTATAGGGGACGCCTGCCACAGCATGGCTTGACAAGCAATGCGTAGGTCCACACCCGGGATCCAAGCCAGTGAATCCCCAGTCACCGAAGCAGAGTGTGCAAACTTAACCACAGCGCCACCAGGCCGGCCCCTTGATTAGCCTAGATTTTAAGAATCAACTAAATCAATGAAATAAATCAGTTAAATGTATGTCTCACTATCACTATTTTTTTAAAAGGTGATCGATTTCTATGTTGCATGCATAGACTTCCCTAGAATTTTCAGTTCTAGTCGTTAGTAAATTATGTTCTAAGTTTAAATAAGTACTGATAATGTCCGCACATGTGTGGGGAAGGTGAATGGGGGCTGTGCGTGTGTTTTAGGGAGGGATGGCTGTGCTGATCAAACCAATTTAGCTGTCATAATGGAATTAGATGTTTTTTCCTGGACGTATTTTGGCGATTGCCATCAAATCAGAGTGCACAGATTTTGTTTGTTTTATTTCATTTTAAATATTTAAGGCTGTCAGGGGCTTCTTTTCCTCCTCAGATAAGAAATGAGACAGAAGAAAGTCAGAGTTGAGTTTTACTCCAATTGTACAATGTCAGCATTGTGGCCTCAGCTTACACTCCTCTGTGACAAAGGCTAACTATATGTCTCTTAATTCAGGAAAGATGCTATTTAATTGTGTTTCATGGACAGCAATCTTTGAAATTCTAGGTGCCAGCCATGGCTACCACCACTTTCTGAGGAATCCAGCCACAGGGAGTTATTTCTATATAGATTTCTCTCACTTTTTCTGTGTTCTTCTGCCCTGGTTGCAGTAGATTGGATCTAGAGCCAGAAGCAATCAAGGATTAACTGTTAACAAAAAAGATCAACTACCCAGAGGTGATTTGATGTAAGATCTCCCAACAGTAGTGTGTTATATTGGATTGTGAAAAACTGAATCGGGAAAAATTGAAGTGAGGTCCACATAGAAAAGATAACAAGAGGAAAATATACCCTCTTCTGAAAAGATTTAAAGAAAACTAGGTCGTTAGACTTGTTAATATACCTTGAAGAATAATAAGAAACTTTTCCTGCCATCCTTGAAATTCTGCCATTTTCCAGTCTCTAATTTCTGGGACACAAGGTGACTATAGTGTTGTAAATACACTAGTCCCATAATTCCTAACCCCCTATAATTCCTTGTAATAATCGTCATCATATCAAAGAAACCAGGCAATGGAAAAAAATATCCAATTACTATACTTCAAAAGAACACTTATGAAACTAGAAGGGAACGTAGATGTCATCAATGATAAGCTACTTGTCTTCCTTAGTTAGCAGTAAAGGGGGCAGTGGAATCTACATCTTCAATAGACTTTCCTCCACTTACCTAACTTTCCAGACTTATCTCAAATTACAGCTCCACCTTTCATTCTCCATTCCAAGGTAATCACTAAACAATCCATCCATAAATAATGGCTCATGCCACCCACTCAGCTCTTTTTGCTCCAGCCTTTTGGAATTTTCCTCTCTTCCCCTTATCTCTGACAACATTCTGCTTGCCTTTTAAGGTCTGTCCAGAATGCCTTGTCCATCAACAAATCATCCACGATACAGGACCACACCTCTCTTTCTCCACACATGTGCATCTCTGTTATCACATATTGTCTCATGTTTCCTTAGCTTCAGCCTTGGTGCTTCTCTCAAGTGATTATCTGCTTTTGAGGGAGTGACACTAATACTACATGTCTCTCTCTCTATTCTACAGGGACTAGAACAAAGGTGACCATATTGTTGATGCTTCAAAAATATGATGAGTTGAACAGAGGTGAACTGACTCTCATTCTTTCTGTCCAGTTGTGTTGTGTTTCCCCTTTTAGTAGTCAATGGGGTGAAAATAATGATCTTTATCCTTTTTAGGATATCTCACTTCAGAAAAGTTATTTATCTTTAATTTAATTTTTTTCAAAATATGGTTCAAAGAGAGTGAAAATATCCGCTAAGAAAGCCAGATGGTAACTAAAAAAAAAAATAGTAAAATATTCCCTAACCAGATAACAACATAAAATTCCATAACCAAAACTAGTATTGCCACTGGCACAATAAATCCCTTAGTTTTACTAAGTCTCCTTTTAATCCAGTATCTCTTTCAGCCAGCATGTACCACAAGCAGATTTTATCCATTTCCCCCTGAATAATTCTTATGCTAAAAAATGAATTATTTAGTTACTCATGAAAGGTATTAACGGTCTAAGACTGTGAAGAAAACAGTAACTGCTCTGCCTTGTTTGGCTGATTTAACTTTTTTCCAAACATTATATTGCAATTATCTTAGACTTCCTAGATTTTGAGAGCTGGAATTGATCTTAGATATCATTTAGCTCATATGACATAGAGTTAGTAACTGAACAACAATGGTTTCTGGAAACATTTCTTTACACTTCTTTTTGGCCCCCTCCATTATGTTGCTTTTCCTTGCACTTCTGAGGCTTCTGGTGCCTCCACTTCTCCCAGGGCAATTTTTGGTTGTTGGCTTGCTGGTCTGGACTATTCCTTTATACCTTACTTTCCTTGAAATCAGGTACCATGTCTCCCTAACATGAGTATCTTCAGTATCTGCCAGAAACCTACTGGGCACTCAATACATGTGAGATGAAAGAATGAAATGACTTGTTCCAAACATGTTGTGTATGTATCTGATTAATTGTCTATTTCCAACACATTGCTTAACTATTTCCACTCAATGAATCACTTAAACCGAAGTAGAACTAAGCCATAAATGAGATTTTCAAATATTCATTAATCTTTCATCAAGCAGTAAATTACCTTAATCCTTTTTGTCTTTTCTATTCTGGTTCTAATCCCCTCTTTTAGAAAACCACACCCAACTCAGCAACTAAGGCAAAATAATGATAACCAAATAATTCCCTGTATTGTTTCTTTCACCCTTAAACATCCCTACAGAGTAGTTAGGGCAGCACTATTTGATTTCTAGATTATGCAAAGCATGATTTCTAAAAATGAATTCATTCTAACCAATTTCACAATAAAAATATGATTGAAGCTTCCGTAAATTTCACATTTTTTTAAATATACTAGATTGTGTTCTTTAAGTAGTTATTGTATGTAAATCATGTATGAAATTAAAGACATTTTGAATACTTTCATTTCATTATACTAATAGCTTAAAAATAAACTATTTTTAAAATATATTTTGTGCTTTCATGTTTGCCAAAATGTGATTTACCAGTTTTAGCAAATGACCAGAAATAAAAGGAATCGTTCTGGTTTTTTCTTTCTTTTTTTTTTTTTTTTTGACTAAAAGAGAAACTGGGAAGACTCCAAGAAGGGCCAGCCTTTGGATTTGTGCAGAATGGCCACAAGGCTGGTCCACAAGCTTGGCCTCCCCACTTTCATTTATCATCGGTTGAGCATCTGTTAAGGGATACTACTGAATACTTTTTGTAATTGAGGTCTATGTGCTCCAAGTGTAAACCTTTCTAGAATGCCATCAGAGCAGTGTAAACCTTTCTAGGACGTTATCATAGATAGAATTGGGAGATGAGATTGCCTGACAAGTGAATGCACAGTTATGAGAAAAAAGGAAAGTTATCACATTTTCCTACTATGTACAAAAAATGACTAGACCATTAGCTTCTTTCTACCTTTGATTTGAGGGTTATAAGTTTCATCTCTTTTACTTTGTTTCATCAAAGGAGGATGTCATCTCCATTAGGGCTGGGATTTTTAAATTTTTTTGTATCTTCTATTACCACTGTATGCCCACAATCTAGAAAAATACTTACCACATAGGGGTGAAATAATATGAATTGAAAGAAAGAAAATAAAGGAGTGATTTCATTGCATTCCTTCAATTAAAAAGTTCATATCTTATATCACTTTTTCTATATTTTATTTTTGTGGCTCCATATTCATTAAACTCTTAAATGAAGATAACTTACAAAGACAGATTTTGTATGCTCAAGACCTGAACAATTTATTTTCATGAACCTCTTTAAATAGTTTCTGCCTCTCTGTTTTCCCCACCCATCTTCTATGGACATCAAATCTACATTTCATTTTGAGTTTAATTTTAGATTCACTAACTTCAACAAGCCCCAGTTGGAATCCAGTCATTTTGTCCCTAAAATTTATCTTCATTTGGGTTCCCACTTTGACTGCTGGGATACCCTAATCAGCCTTCTAATATACACTATAGCTGCCTCAGGCCCTAATCACCTTTATTCTACTCTATTGCAATTAATTAATTGTCTTGTAATTAATTACTCACAAGCCAACTCTCCTTTCTTCAGAAGATATAAGGTAGATGACATCACTCCCTTCCTTAAGATTCTTCAATGTCTACTCATTGCCTATAGAATAAAATCTAAACTATTTTGACTTGCCTTCAATGCCCTCTAATATCCAGTCAATTTTCCAGCCTTATCTCATTTTATACAGCCTAAAATGTCATTGGGAATCTCCCTTCAATTTTCAAAATAGCCACCTGTTTTAATATTTCCAGATTCAGTTAATGGTTCAAGTCAAATGCCATTTTTTGGATCAAGTCTACTCTGCCCCTCTTTGCATCATTTTGCTAATCGTCTATTATAGCACACATTTCTTTCCATTTAATAGAGTTAGTTATTTATACATGCCTTTCTCTGTATTGCCTGAGAAGCTTCTGGGGACAGGGCTGTGTCTTATTTAGCTTTGCACCTTTCACAAAGCGTAGAGTGTTTTACATATAGTGTCCTTTGAAGAATTGATTTGGGTGTACTGTTTCTTCCCCACAGAGACTAGCAAGGTCCATTTTCAACCCACTAATTAGCTGACTGAAGCTCTGCGGAGACTGTGAGTGGCCCAGTTTACCTTGTAAAGCTGAACTTTGTCTTAGACATCAGTGCAGATCTGCTGCTCTCTGCCTTAGATCATCTGTTAAAACAAATTATATATTAATGATTGAGTCCACTATAATTCCCTCATCAAGAAATAGCATCTAGAAACAAATTTTATTTATTAATTCAAATAAGCATTCTGAGTTGTAACCGCAATCTTAGCATGGAAAGCAGCTTCTAAATAATCATGCAGAAGGGTCTTATGGCCACCCCTGTTATTATGAATGCTTTAAGCATATAAACCCAATTATATAATGAGTGGAAGCAATTCTCTAACTGTGTGCCTCAACTAGTCTGTGCTACAAGAGCATTTTCTGCTTATTTTATTTTATTTTTAGTTTTTGTTGTATTTCAATTTATAATGTATTTAATATGTTTAAATATATGACAGTTCCAATGATAAACTACCCCAGGGAAAGCAACCTATGGCATTCAGACTCTTGATTTTTTAAAGAATGCTGAGTGAATCAAATGTCAAGAAATAAAACTATTTAATTTGTGAAAATGCAAATAGGATATGTTAGCCTGAGGCTTAAAGTCTATGAAAGCATAGGCTTCATTTAAGAGTCATCTGTGAAGCTTTCAAATAATTTAATTAGCTGTAAAGCCAACCACAGTAACACAGAAAGAAAAACAAAATAACGCTCTAAAGCGAGGTCACTGAATGGAGAAAAGTTACTGAGGAAAGACTTTTAGAAATCAGAACCAAGAAAAAAAAATTTGATAATTGAATGCTCTGTCCAAGAGTCTAGAGTCAACTTTAAGCAAAATAACAAATTATAAAAAGAAAGTTGAGTTTATTCAAAAATGGCAGAGGAATTACAATACAGAACAAGTAAGCGCTGGTGAACCATAGGCAAACTGAAGAGACAAAGGGAAGGTTAACTTTTCTTAGGTTTTAGAAAGAAATTGAGGAGGGTTGCTTTGAACAGAAGTCCATTGGTGAAGAACAAGAGTTTGAGGTGGTGGCGTGTCCTCATTGGCTGTCAGAGAGGATAGTGCATCGTTGAAAGGGCAGGGAGCGATCTTCCTTCCTTTTCTTAAAAACAGGAGATAAAATTCCTATGTGAAAAATGTCCTTTCTTGCCAAAATAATTCTTATTTTCCTTCTTCCTGCTAGCTATGCAGACTGCAATGAGTCTTATGTGTGTGAGAGCTCCCCCTTCAGGGCCTGCTGACGCCACTTTAAATGAAGTTTTCCTTTATCTATTTTCACACGAGAAAAATAAAATTACAGGAGTGTTGAATGAATCTTGAGTTCATGTTAAAGACTCCAACAGGGAATGTTCAAAAAACATCTCGCTATTTACTGCGGTCCACCAACCCCATAGAAGACATAGGAATGGATAACAGGTATTTTTTAAGAGCCCCGAGAGAATGTTTTGATAGTTGAAAGATCAGTAGGAACATTTTGACACAAAAATTCTCTGCATGGAAATTCCCTCCCATCCAAAGCGGATTTATTGCCCATTCTCCTTGGTACCCGATACTTAGTTCTATGGTAGCATCTCTCCCATTATCATATAAGTATTTCTTTACCTGTGTGACTTCTCCACTAGACTGCAAATGGTCTTATTCAACTGGTGCTTGACATGAGATGACTGGATGAATAGAGAGAGAATGAATTATTTCATGCACTAGAAGTGGCATAATTTGCAATATACTCTCCATTGTCATTCCTGTTTTACTAATTGGTGTATGTACGTGTGTGTGCATGTGCATGCATGTGTGTGCGAGTATGTGTTTATGATCATTATTCACGTAACCAAGCATTCATTAAATGGCAACTTTGTAATAAGCACCAGAGAGAAAACTATGAGTAAAAAACCTTTAAACCCTGATGAAGTTTACGTTGTAGAGGAAATAAGACATTTCATGGAATTGAAAGCAAATTTCCATACTCTACCAAAATCTGGAGGATTGTTTTTACATAAGGCTAATAAATCCTCATTTTTCTTCATTATTAAAAAATTTAACTTGGAGTAAACTTCTCCTAACATTGACATCTGGTATTAGGTACAGAAAAGTATGATTTTTCAAATGTCTACCAGGTATTTACAAGGTAAAATGTTAATGGATTTGTAACGAGCATTGATCTTGCGTTAAGAGCAAAGAGGAATAAGTATTTTGGCTCTAGTTATTTGAAACAATATTCCCATTGTGTGTAGTATATTAAGCAGGGGATAGTATATTTAAGAAAGCACTTTTTTCTTTTTACTGTCTCTGAGCAATAACGTGGTTGGATGTGTGTGGGTATGTGTGCGTGTTGTGTGTGTATACTTGTTTGGAAACAACACTGAGGTTCCCAGTTGGATGACCAAGAATGTGTAACACCCCCACAATGAAGCAATGCCTAAAGTGACAATGCCTACATTGGACTGCTCTTCCCACTTTCCCAGATGATAATCTAGACTGAGCAGCTTAAGTTTGCAAGCATGCTGCTAAAGGTTATTGCATTTCAAGTGCCTTAAACTGAAGGAAATAGATGGATCATTTGCTTGACCAACCCTTAAGGTGGGAGGTGGAATTTTCTAAAAGATGGTGATACTTGTCTGGTCGAGGTTTGAAGGAGGTACTCTCTCAAAAGAATAAAAACTCTGAAGGCGTGTCCTGAGGTGTGCATACACAGATTTCTGCACAAAGTCGATTTGTGTCTATGTGTTTTTATCTAGTCTATGGGACGCATCATGTGAATCATACAGTTCTATATCTTGTCCATACTGCACGGATCATCTTAATTTACTCTTGACTCTTGATACGTGTGTAAAAATCAAGAACCAGGATGGGGAGTGAGGTCCAGTAGTTTTGGTAAGTGCTAAGCATCAAAGTGAAATGTGGCTCAGAGCTGAACGATGAGCAGGGAGGAAGAGCAAAAGCTGGGTAACGATTCAGTAAAAGATAGATGTGAGAAAATCTTCTTCTTTCTTAGATACACTGGAATACGACTATCCTGGCCAGACTGGAGGTAGTGGGAGTGGGAAGGGAAGCATGGTGACACTTTAGTTGTATACATATTTAATTGAAAATTCTACAAGGCAGTAATCCTAGATGCCAAAATGGCACAAATAGAATTTGTATAGAAGTGGGCTGGTTGGGGAAAATTTCATTGTGGCTGTGTGATTATACGTGTAAACAAATTTAACTACAAGGAATACAGCGATATGTCACCTTCTTTTGTATACGCCTTCTTCTTAATCTAGGCCTCCTGTGGTTTTCCATAGAGCCAGCAAGAATTTATGGACATGTCCCTTACACTGGCTCCATGTGAGACCAGAACATCAAAATAAAGAGAAATATTTAGTTAATATTTCAAGATGTTTTATCTATTATATACTAAGTGCTCAGATGTTAGTTTTATCAGGGGGAAATACTATAAATAAGAAAAATAATAACAGAGAACACATTTTTCCTATTCATCAGCCATTGCCAATCCCTTACCACAGTAAAGACGGACAGAAATGGAATCCACCCTGAGTTCAAGATTTTCTAATACTGCTCACTTTTTCCTCTCTTTTAGTTTAGGCCAAGAATTACCATAATGTACATTATTTTTCAAATGATACAATCTGTTCATGATGATTCTACTACCTACTTTCGAAATCTATAAACCTTATATTGGAATATAAATTGGCCTTTCAATGATACTATTTGCTTCACAGCATTTTTGCCTGAGGCCTTCTTTAAATCTAAAATCTCTTAGAGACTTAGGAAGTCTGCATTTGAAAATGCCATCTGCTTTAATATGATATTTAGCTCTTCTTCCTTAATGAAAACATTTTCCACTTATATGCAAGTCTAAAGTTTTTAAATTATCACAATTGTGCAACGTTAAGGTGCATTATGATGAAAATTCATTTTATTAAACAATATTTTTTCTTGGTGCTATGAAGGACATATATATTACATATTTGAAAGTTGACAATATTCCCCCTCATAAGAGCATTGAAGCCAGCAAAGATTAAAAGGAAGCAATCTAATTTAATGGTTTGCAATTATAGTTGATGAAGAAATGTGTTAATCAGGAAAAAAAACTCGGCTGACTTCCTGTTGGAAAAAACATGAAATCAAAGAAAGTAAAATGAAAATTCTTGCCTTCAACTTGTTCTTTTCTATACTGATGAAGTGGCAAAGCCATAAGCCAGACATATGTTAAGGAGAGTGTCAGGCAAATGGAGTCCCATTCTAAAAGTGCACCAAGATTGCTTAAAATTGTCTTTATAAAAAGAACAAAAATATGGGTGAAACTGTTTCGGCTCTTTGAATACAAACACTAAATGAGATATCATAACTCAAGAAAATAGAAATAAAATGAATCCTTAAGTCAAATTTGTCAATGTAAACAGAAGAGAATATTCTATCTCAGTAATTCCAGCAACATGCTGTCTTGGATTATGAAAGGTCACAATATGACTTTTTGTCATGCTGTGAAATGATGCTCTATTCAAAATATGAAACACTATTGCAAAAGGCATAATCCAACTTTCAATTCACGATCTATGACCATCAATTTCATTATGACAATAAAAAATGATATTTAATGTGTATTTTCCTGAAATTATATATAGCTTTAACAAGGAAAGTTAGAGAATTTTTGAACTAGCATTGTATTGGCAGACTGTCTTCAGGTGATAAATGACACTCATTCATAAATAGTGTAATAAACTGTCTGGAAAACATATTAGTTCAAGTTCTCAAAAAGTAGGAAATGTTTTTCTCAATGAATCAAAAAATTGTATGAAATGAAGATAGAAATGATTTAAGGCTAACAAGCAACTAAGCAGGAGCAATGTAAAATGTTTTGTAGGTTGTGAAAATGACAATGGACACTTGATAAAGGGAATAATGAACTATTTAAGGTACCTAAGAAATGAGCTTGGAGAAATCTTTGTATGCTTCATACTGGATGCAAGAACTGATCTTGATGCACCCTAAAACAATCAGGCATAGTATTTTTTTAGTCTAATAACTTTGAGTGAAATCATTAAAATAAAAATAAAGGTGACATTCAACACTTTCATTCTAGCCATAGGATTTCGTCTGACCTATTATTCTAGCACTGAGGAAGAAAGGAGTATTCCCACATTGCAAGCCCTTGGATTTGAATGGGAAAGTGTTGCTATTCCAAGACAATATACCAATGGACTATTTAGACAGCATGAACCACACTTTTCAGGTCACATCTGTGGTCCCAGAATATTTATTAAGAGCACCCTTCATTCTCAAACATGTTCCAATTTGAGAAATAGGATCACTATACATTTAGAAACCCTGAGGCTGGCATTTCCCAATAACGGCCACACTCATCTCTTTCCAATAGTTTGTCTACGTTCTGCTTCTTGTTCTCTGTGTACCTAGGTCATATTGCCCACAAGAGAGGCATAATAAAATATGTTAAATAAAAATGTGCATTTATTTAAAAACCTCTAAGTTACTATAATGTGGAAAGACTTCAGATCTTTTCAACAAAAGTTTTGGGGGGTATGTTGAGTCCATGATATAGTTTTGTTGTTGTTAATGCTAATGTACACTTGTTTTTAGTCATCAGAGTCAGGTCTAATTTCCCACAATATATCAAGAACAAATACAATTTATAATGATAATCATATATTATTCAGCTTACTATATAAGAAACACCACACATATGTATACATGTGTATAAAATATATATGATTTTTTCAGCTCTTATATTGTTAAAAGATAATTTGAATGAGTTATGTGGAGCCCCCACTCTCCAGTTGTTCGTGTAACTCCACTGTCCTTCTATGCACAGTCAATGAAGACATTTATATTATCTATCTGGTCCCTGTAAATATTTGTCTGTGACAAATGACAAATGCTTAACATTTAAATTAATAATAACTCAGTATAATAAAAGAAAATGAAGTCTTAGGTTAGAGTCTGGATTCTAGATCAGATTTCACTACTAATTAGTTTGTTGACCATGAGTGTCTTAGTTTGGGCTGATGCGACAGAATACCACCAACTGAGTCACAAACCAACATTATTTCTCACAGTTCTGGAGGCTGCAAAGTCCAAGATCAAGGTGCTGGCCGGTTAGGTTCCTGGTGAGAACCCTCTTCCTGGTTTGCAGATGGTCTCTTCTCACTGTGTCCTCACATGGCAGAAGGGGCTAGGGATCTCTCTGGAGCCCCTTTTAGAAAACACTAATCCCATTCATTAGGGTTCCGCCTTCATGACTTATGTACTTTGCAAAGGCCCTACCTACTAATACCATCATCTTTGGGGGTTAGAATTTCAACATATGAATGTTGGGGGAATATAGACATTCAGACCATAGCACGTACTAATCCCATTCATAAGGGCTCCACCCTCATGACCTGATTAGCTCCCAAAGGCCCCACCTCCAAATGCCATCACATTGGGAATTAGGGCTTCAAAATATGAATTTAGGGGGGATGCAAACATTTGGTGCATAGCAACAAAAAATCATTTCTTATATAACTGTCAGTTTCTTCTTCTGTAAAATGATAACAGTAGCACCTACCTTTTTCAATATATCCAGATTATTGGAAATGTGACAATAAAGCCCTACAAAAAACATAGAAACCATCCTATTCTCACACAACTCTGGAAAGATTTCTATATAATAAAATGAAAATATAATGAAGTTTCCATCTTTCTGCATAAATACTCAATTCAATATTTGATAACCAAGGCCAGGATATTGAAAAACAGAAAATGAATCTGCTGCTTTGTTTTCCTCAATGGGCACTCATTTTGTTGATTCTAGGGTTTTGCTCACTTCACTCCACTTTATAGTAAGACTGTTTTCACATCAAATGAATTAAAGATGAGCTGGTAGCATGCGTCCTGCATCTACCTCTTTGAGGAAGTGAAATATGCTACACAAGTCTTTCCAAGGACATGAGTCAGCGCCCCCTAGAAAGGGAGGTATCATCCCTCTGCCTCTTGTATGCCTTGTATCTAGCAAAGTGCTGAGGCAGCATCAGGCATCTGACCCTTGTGTCCTGCTTTCCGTGTCCAGGGGTTTGAATGTAGATCTTTAGCCAGCATATTCCCTCACTTCCTCTTTGTTCATTTCTGCCCACATAGACATAAGTGGACAAAGCTTCCACGAGCAGCATTTGGGATGAGAAGGGTAAAAGATACTCAAAGATTTTAAAGTACACCTCTATTAGCCATTTCTCCCTTTTGCTGTGTTTCACCTAGCAGTTGAACTGACATTCGCTTCCTACCACCAAGCCTCTGAAATCCTGCAGCTATCCCTGGGCCATCTGAGAAATGAGTCCACAGTGGAGCCCCACTCTAGCTAGACTGTTCACATCATGATCATTGATGCAGCTCCCTGCTTTTCATCTCTATGAATAAAAATTGGCCAACTTTTTGTTATTTAAGCTTTCCTGGTTGACTGAATGCCACAGTAATATTTCCCAAAGATGTTCAGAGGGGAATTGAAAGGGCTCAGAGTAGGAAAAGGCAAATAAAATCAGTGAGGAGTGACAGACAAGTAATCCCGGGTCTGATTGCTGGCCCATATTTAAATGTTGAAATGTGAAACTCTCAATTCTGTCACAATGCAGCTGCCTCCCTGAGACCCATAAATTCAGAGGCAGTTGATGAAGCTGAATCTAAGAGTCACGGTGTTGCTGAAAATAAAAAGGCCAAGATAGTTTGCAGTTGTTTGAAACTTCACTTTTCCATTATATTAGGATAGAAATTTAATTGTCTTTTTAAAAAGTTAAATTTAAGTTAAATATTATCTATAATCATCAATGCTGGGTAATAAAATTAAGCAATAAATAGTTAATTAAAATGATATTTTAAAACCCATCACACATTTTGATTATATATTCTCAGAGTTACTAGGGACCTCAAAATATAGTTAGTTTAACCTGCTTTCTAATCCTACTACTTTTGTAAAAAGTTATTCAAACTTGCCTTGAAAATCTTCGAGATAAGGATTCACGATCTCTTTTGGTTATCTTTTCTATATTTGAGAAATTTTGACCTAAACCTATTAAATGTCATCATTTCTTCAAGATTGGATGGATCACATTTAAACTATTTATTTTTCTTTTTTGATTATAGAACACAATTAAACAACATATGAGTCAACCATATAATATGGCAAATATACTTGTATTCAACTCAGGGAATTAGCCTGAATTAGCCAATGTTAACAAATTGTTGTATTTGCTTCAAATTAATTTTAACATAAAAGAGACAATAGGAAAGATGACATTTTCTTTACAGTGCTCTCCAATGCACTTCCTTCACTTGTTTCTCAGAAGAAAATATTGTTATAAATTTGATGTTTATTATTTTAGTTTATGTTTATGTACTTTAATACATGCATATGAGTCCATAAAAATAGTTTTACTTTGTTTCTTAATATGGATTCCCCCCCACCATAGGTATACTTTTGCAACTATGGTTTGTTCCTGTCTTGGTATGTATCAGTGTTGACATATATTGATCTGGTTCATTTATTCATTTTAACTCTTATATAATAGTTTTCTGTTATTCTAGCATATCTCATCTTTCCTTTTCACAATCAGTGTGCAGTGAGGTGGCTTCCGTTACGTTTCAGACTAACCCCAGTGCTATAACATCAGTGTTCAAGACTCCTAGACATGAAATTGCTGGGCTGGTAGAACTATTCCCAATTTTATCGGAAATTGTGAAAATTCCTATAAAATATCTGTAGTAACCTATATTTCCCCCAACAGTGTGTAACAGTTCCTGTTATCTCACATTGTCACCAATAATTGGCAATTTGTAAATTGTTAAATCCTATGGATATAGAAAAACATTTCCCTGTTGTTTGCCTGATTAATAGTGAAGCTAGCATCTTTTCATGTGTTTATTTTCCAAAAAACTTTCCTCTTATATGAAATGCTATTTTATATACATTGCTCACACTGGGCTGTGTGATATTTTCTTATTGATTCAAGGAAGTACTGTTTACATTAGGATACTTACCCTTTCTCAGTAATAAGCAGTATAAAAGACATCTTGCCATCTGTCATTTTATTGAAATTTGACTGTGGAAATTTTAGTATTAATTAAGTTTAATTTTATGTAGTAAAATTTATTATTCTATTCTTTATGTGTAGTGCTTTCTTTACATGTATGTGTTTTAAGAATTTATTTTCCTCCAAAATCACACAACAAATTCACATACATTTTGTTTGTTTTACATGTCTTTATTCTGCAATTTTTAACCTATATTATTTTGAAATAAGAATTTTTTATCTCTTTTTTATACAGATGAAAAATTTCCCTGAATAATTATCTATATGGGAATCTTTCAAATACAGACCTATTACATTACCTTGAATCTTCTTTCTTCTACAGAGGCCTTACATTCCCAGTTTCTTCAACTGCTCCTCACAGTTTTTAATCTTTTTAATATTCTATTGCCGTCCTTAGAGTATGTCTCAGCTTTTCTTTTCTGTTCATGAATATGCCAAATAGAATTTTACAGAGTAAATTAAGTCACAATTGACTTTTTAAGTATAGAGCAGATTAACTCTTCCTTTGCTTCAAATGTTGTATTGCTCTCAGTGAGACAAAATTTCAATACACACTTTACTCATTTGAGTCCTTTTGAGCTCTTGACAATTAAAACCTTTTGTCCTTTCCTAACGGTTTGCTATTAACGGTATCTTCCTCTTCCAATACTTGTAAAGTTTGCTCGAATTTAATGAATTGATATTTATTTAATTAATATTTATTAAATTCCATTTTAAATAATAAAACTCATGATATCAATATGGCATGGATTAGCTGAATTCCATTTCTGTCAACTAATATTTCTCCCATTCTACAAGTTGTGTGTGTGTGCATATGTGTCTGTGTGAGAAAGAAAGTATTTTTCCATTTAGAATTCTCGCTCACTGTCTGACCGTCTTAGAAATTATATGAATTTGGAAATTTTTTTTCATGTTCCAGAGTATCCGTAAAATTGGAATTATAATACCTGTCTCTCACTGTGTTAGAGTATTAGGTTAGATAATATATGTAAAGACCCAATACACAGTGTTGAGCTGAAAGAGGGAACTTGTTAAGTGTTCTTTTCCTTCATTCTTATTCTGTAAGACACACAAGTGCTTGTGCGCGTGCGTGTGTGTGCGTGTGTGTGTGTGTGTGTATCTTAATTGTACATGGGTCTTTTGCATCCCTTCATTTCCCTCATGTACTCCAGCTGTCCTCAGAGATATCTGAAGATACTCCCAGGTTTCCAGTGCACTTTGCTGTGCTATTTCAGCATGCTCTGCTACAGAGATTTTCCTTCTTTGTTCCCATGAGAATTGACCTGCCATTGGTCTCATTCCCTCCTCTCCCTCATGTATCACCACCTATCTCGTGTATTAAATTAGGTCAAAACATAGCTACAAGATAAGAGCCATTATTATATAATGCACCAAAAGTTAATGATTACTTAATAATTATTTAATTACTTCCCCCAGATAACATTTTGAAAAAAGAAAGACATGAAATGTTAAAGAAGGGCCAGCACAGTGGCACAGTGGTTAAGTTCGCACATTCCACTTTGGTGGCCCGGAGTTCACTGGTTGAGATCCCTGGTGCAGACCTGCACTGCTTGTGGAGCCATGCTGTGGCAGGTGTCTCACATATAAAGTAGAGGAAGATGGGCATGGATGTTAGCTCAGGGCCAGTCTTCCTCAGCAAAAAAGTAGTGTTGGCGGCAGATGTTAGCTCAGGGCTAATCTTCCTCAAAAAAAGAAAAAAGTTTAAAGAAATTTTAGTATTTGAGAAAGAGACGTACATATGCACACATATACAAACAAATACATATTTCCTTTGTTGAGCTGTGGTGAGAGGCTGCAATTCCCCCACTACTTCTAAAGTAAGCCTTAGCAGACAGCTTCAGTTCTGTGTACTTCAATTTAACACCCTAGTAAAATAAGTAGAAATAGATTTTCTAAGCACGATTGTGATTTTGACGTATTATTCAATAAAAGCAGTGGCATAAGTTGAATAGTTTCAGTCTGTGTTCTGGGATGAATTATGCATTCCCACTGAACTCATCCCCACCCCGTTTCCCCCAGAAAAGAACAAGTGAAATTAAAAATCCCTAAAGGTTGGTAGGACTAGAGAATAAATGAGTGCTTGGGAATCTGTGCCATTTGAATAGTTCCGGTGACCTCTCTATTGTCCCTGGGCAAATCTTGGCATTTTTAGGCCTAATTGGCCTCTCACCCTCAGAGATTTTTATTGAATTTTCTACTCTGCTGACACATTTGAACAGTGTTGGAACCAATATTTGAAAGGGATCTTTAATCTTATGAAGGTGATGAAATGCTGTCATCCTTAGACAAAGTGTCTGTCACAAAGGATTTCAAACAAAGCAACAAAGGAGTCAGGTGCCAGTTAGGGGCTGCCTCTTGAGTTTCTCTTTATATTTCTCAGGTGTTCTCATCTTGTCGGCATACAGTAGGGTGGGTGTTTATTTACTTTAATATTTGTACAAAACTTTTGATGACAAGTCTTATGTGTATACAAACATAAGTATATTTGTACATATTCACAACAGACACTGTAAAATATGATACATCCCTGAGTTAATTACTAGATCCTTGGTTACTCTCACATCTTGACTTTCTTAGAGGACACAGAATTCTGAATTTCACTCTCTTGAAATTGGACAAGTATTTGTCAAATGACTGGTTTCACTTAAAGATCAGTGACTTTATGGATTATTCCTGGCATTTTTGCATTCAGTGTTTAACAGTTGATTGTTCAATTGATGGCTACTGTCTTACTAAGGTCTGCTAATATATCAAAAATGTTTTGGTGGAACTGAGATAAGGATATGTGGCTTCTACAGTAACCATCAAGGATAAATGTCACTTTAGTTTACTCTGCTTTCCAAGATCTCTTTTCCTCTTTTTAGTTTTTTAATACTTCTGCTATATGCTATCAGTTCCTTATGAGATCAGTAAACTGAACTGACCATTAAATTATCTTGGCAGAAAACCATCAGTGCCAGCACAGTTGATGTAGTCATTCATTCATTCACTCCTTCAACACATACTTAATGATAATTAAGATAATTAAGATAATTAAGATAGTTGATCCAAGCATATTGATGTGCAGCAAGGATGGTACAAAAATGTGTGGGGTATAAATCTTAAAATGAGAAAGATGACTCATTGGAATATACACAAATACACACATGTGCACACATGCACATATAAACCTACCACAGCTTTATTATAAGCACACTATAAAAGCACGACCTCTGCCAAAATTTCCTCAGGAAAAGGGGAAACAACTCCTAGGCTGAGGGGATCAGGGGGAATCTGATGGTCCATATTACACTTAAATAGTATTCTGAATCAGAGATAGGGTCCACGCGGCAGACATAGCATTTGAAAAAAGAGGATATTTCTATGGCATGATCAAATACCCAATGTGTGAAAGGTCAAGATATTTTCAGGGACTGCTAAGCACTTCAATTTCAGAACTATAATTTGGTTGATTTGCAGAAGGGAAAAATATAGGTTGAGTACATACTGGGAAGCTTTGAGTACTAGGCTAAAAAGATCAGACTTTATTTGAAAGACTGAAGGGAACTCTGAGAGGTTTTGGAGTAGAGGAGACCTGATTCTTAAAAGATCAACTTGGTTGCTTTGTGTAAAATTGATTGTGAGAGGGACAATGAAGGTGAGGAGAGAGATCAAGTAGATAGCTACTGAAGTAAGCTGTATGAGAGGTTGTAAGCCGTGGTCTTTATCAGGGGTGAGCAGTTTATAAACAGGAGGTATTACACAGGTTAAAAAAGAATAATAGTGCCTAAAGGAGAATTAAGTGCTACTGCAAGGTTTCAGGTCTTGATTACTGTGAGCTAGACTGCCTGAATTTAAATTGCTACCCTACTATTCGCTAACTGGGGGTCCTTGGGCAAGTTATATCTTTCTGTGTTGCAGTTTTCTCATCTGTAAAATGAGTATGATAATAGTAGTAGCTATATTATAGGAAGTTGTGAGGATAAAATTAGTTAGCACATGTAAAACTCTCAGAGTGGTTCCTGATCCGCAATAAGAGAAATAATGAGCAAATGGTGATCTAACTTTATTTTGTTACTCTTCAACAGCACTAATGAACAAGGTCAAGTTTGTGGTTAAAGAGAGGAAGCAGCTTTCTACACTGTAGTATTACAGCATAATTTGCAAAATACCTTTGAAAATTCCACCCAAAAGCCCATCTCACATGGGAAGATGGTAGCCGAAATATTTCTGAGTATTTTTTACACTGGTGTTCCAAGGTCTAGCCATTACTGCAATTCTCTAAGTCCTATACTCAATTCTTTGAGGAATATTTGACATCAATATTTTATAGAGTAGCAAAAAGACTCAATGGGGCCATACAATTTATCTGAGATCATACCTATTGAGAAGTAGCTATGGATCTAGACTGTTCCTAATCCAGAGGCCTACAAAGTTTATTCTCTGACTTTTAGCCCTTCATTCCAGTGCTGTAGAATTGTTGAGCAATTAGTATAAATCTAGTTTATAGCCTGTAATCATAAGATCCGGGGTCAAGTCCAAGCTCCGTTATCATTCAAATCCTATCAGATAAATCATAATTGGTTAGTAATAGAATAAGGACTGGAGGGCAGACCCCCTGACCCTGGAATGGGGGGCTCTTTACGCTATATCTTATTTTAACGTAAGTGGTTTATTCCCCATAGACAAAGAAGAGCCACTAACACACAAGTAACACACACACACAAACTGCCATTCTGTATTTACCAACATAAATGAAAATAAAGAGCTTCATTTGCCTTCTCCTGCTTCGTATGCCCTAAAGAACTAACCTCTCCACAACCTGCATGCATGTATTCAGACACGTTACCTTGTTGGAGAGAGTGCTTTTTAAAATAAATTCAAAGAGGATGGGTAAGGTGGAAGATTCTCAGGTAGAGTACTTATCTTGTCAAAAAAATCTAGATCATAGCGTAATTTTTGAGTAAAGAAAACAATGATGAGCCTTGTGCTTCATATGATCCTATGATTTTTAAGTAGGAGGCAGAACACATATTCTGGGACTCCACTGCAATTCAGGCATGTAAATGGCCTCTAGTAAATTGGAAGGAGCAAACCATTCAACCATGTCAAATTCCAGGGACCTGTAGAGACACAACCTTGGAGCCCGACAGCCTTTCCACCAATCTTTTACCACCTAGCCATGGCTGTGTTCAAGACAGTAATTAGCACCATCAGAAATGTTCTCAACCAAGAGCAATGCATTCATCTGTTGCTTTAATTTAACTTCCTTTGGGGCCTTTGATGAATGAATGGCAAAATTCTACTTTTTTTATTTTTGACAGATTCAGCTTGGGATTTTATTTCTCTAGGGAAATTTATCCAAGTTTTTGTTTTTATTTTTGGGTTTTTTTGGTGAGGAAGGTTGTCTCTGAGCTAATACCTGTCCCAGTCTTCTTCTGTTTTATATGTGGGATGCTGCCAGAGCATGGATTGGTGAGTAGTGTGTTGGTCTGCACCCGAGATCTGAACCCATGAACCCTGGGCCGCCGAAGGGGAGGATGCGAAAGTAGCCACTGTGCCACTGGACTGCCCCCTCATCCAAGTAGTTTGTCTAATTGTTTAGTTTATATATGAAAACTGCCTGACATCACGGGGGAAGCGTCACTGAAATGTTTCTGTTGTTGTTTTGGTTTAAGAAGCTGAGCATTTAACCTTCCTTCCTTCCCTTCTTCCTTCCTTCCTCCCTCCCTCTCCTCCTGCTTCCTCTTCTCTCTCTCTCTCTTTCTCTCCCTCTCTCAGAAATTTCAGAATGATCCTTGGCAAAGAGTTTGGGTGGTGACTATTCTGATCACCCAGAGTCAAATATCTGAAACCCATTGTAGAGAAGATATTTGACTTGATTTGAGAGAAAACTTTTGCAAACCTGCCCCTAACATTTACTAATTTTAAATTTACGTTATTAGACAAATTTTCAGAAAATAGCTGAGAGTTTTCATTTATAGCCACAGCAAACACATATGCAGTTCACTCATTCCCTTAAAAGTCTATTTATTCTCTTCTTTTGATATAGAGGATCATTTCTCATCAGTTTTATAAGCAGCCCTTTGAAGTGCCTCCCATTGTATTGACGTGAGGTACAATGTTGTATACATTTAATACATATGTACAATTAATTTCAAAAGTGGCTCCTATAATTAAATGCTCTATCTATCCATGGATATTGACTTAAAAAATATGTATCATATATTTGGATAAATACATATATACACATACTTGTACATTATATATTATGTATATAAAATGGATCAAATGTTCATAAAAATAAAATGTCTGGAAAAAAGATTATGATAATTTGTAAATAATAAAAACATTTTATTTTATTTTTACTGTATTGTGTATTTATTACTTTGTATTTTATTTGTAAACAATAAAAACTATTTTTGGGAACAAGCTATATTTTATGAAAATATAAACATTTAGGGGCTGCCCCTGTAGCCTAGTTGTTGAGTTAGGTGCACTCCATGTCAGCGGCCCAAGTTTGCAGGTTCAGATCCTGAGTGTGGATCCACACCACTTGTCAGCCATACTGTGGAGGCAACCCACATATAAAGTAGAGGAAGATTGGCATAGATGTTAGCTCAGGGGCAATCTTCCTCAAAGAAAAACATAAAAAATATATAAACATTTATAAATAGAGTAGGGACTAATTATTCTCATAAGTCAAATACAACATTTTAAATAATGTGTGTAATCACTATCAAGGTCAATGTTATGCTAACTACTAGGAAATAATTGCTTTATCATGCATCAGCTACCACCAACCTTTGGGTCAGAAAACTGTAGAGATACATAAGGTACTGTTGGCTGATAATTTGAGGATTTACAGATAAGTGAGCAAAATTAACGTTAATTACAAGCTGAATAAATAATCAGCTCAAGATTTCTCTGCATCAGAGATTTTTAATCTGACCTCCATGTGAGCACGGACTTCCTTGCTATAGTCTCAGGAGGCGTTGGTCTGGAAAGACTCAGTGATGATCCTTTCCAGTTTAATGCAGAGTAACTTGGATTTGACCTGTTTTATACGTTGTAATTTCACATAAGATTTTATTTGAAATAAATGTCTCTACTACCAAAATGGTATTGAAAACCAGTGATCCAAATCCTAACTATATTGACTTTTCCTTGAAAACCTCTAAATGCTTTGTATTTATGAGTAAAGTATGAACTGTTTATGGAGGTTTAAGGGCCCCACTTGTTCTCTCTGGTGCCTGCCTTCTAAGCTCCCAGCAAAGTGAAATAAAGTACCTGTATTTCCCCAACGATCTCTCAAGATTCCATTTTTTTAATATGTACATTGCTTCCTTTCCTTGGACTCATCCTGTCTCTGACTTTTCCCATGGCTACCTCCTTCTCTCCCAGTTTTTCTTTTTTTATAATAAATGCATCACATGAGATGTACCCCCTTCACAAATGTTTAAATGTACAGTGTTGTATTGTTAACTATGAGCACCATGTTGTACAGCAGATCTCTAGAAGTTTTTCATCTCGCAGATTAAAACTATACCTATTGAACAGCAACTCTCCATTTCTTCCTCCCCCCAACCCCCAGCCACCACCATTCTACTCTGTGCTTCTATGAGTTTGATTACTTTAGATACCTCATATATGTAGACTTGTGCAGTATTTGTCCCTCTGTGACTGGCTTACTTCATTTATCATAACGTCCGCAAGGTTCACCCATGTTGTAGCACATGACAGGATTTCTTCATTTTATGCCTGAATAACGTTCCTCCTTTAGTTTTTCTTAAGTCATGATTAACAAAGCACTTACATTTGTCTTGTTACAGCTCCTAGTGTTTAAGTATTTATTCAACTTTATTATATTTGCCTATTTGACTATCTTTCTCCCTTTCTAATTTTAAAGGTTATTCAATTCTTCCTGTAGCTTCTAATATAGTACTTAGCACAGATTGGACTGTCAGTAAATGGTGTCATGTTAATGAGAACCTTAGGAACATTTTTGGGAAGGAATATGAGAATGGGCTGGCTTTCTAAAGTCCTTGACAATCATGTATTTAACGAACAACCATTGTGTCTTCAGACTCACTAGATAGAGGACAACTTATTGAACAGTTCATGACAGTAAACACCTCTACGAAGTAGAAACAAAAATGAAATACAAAGCAATGGGTGGAGCTAAAGTTAAGAGCTATGATGCTCCAGGTCTCAGATGAGCCAATGTTTTCCAACCTTCCTGCACATTAAAATCACCTGCAACTTTTAAAGACTCTCAATGGTTCTCCACCCTACACCAATTTAAATAACAAGCTGGGGGAGGGGCTGTGGATTCTAAGCATCAGTTTTTAAAAAAGTTCTCCAGATATTTCCACCTTAAACTAAGGGTGAGGCCATAGAAATAATGTTGACTAGATATTCAACATCCTCAAAGTACTCCATTCTTTCTTGGGGACTAGGGCAGACTCCTTGCTGTATGTTGGGGACTCAAGTGGCATTCTCTGCTCCTGAAAGGTTATTTTTAAAAAGCTACAAGCCTGCCCTGTGGCCTAGTGGTTAATTTCCACATGTTTCACTTTGGCAGCCTGGGTTCTGTTCCCGGGTGTGGACCTTCACCACTCATTAGCAGCCATGCTGTGGTGGTGACTCACAAACGAAATAGAGGAAGGCTGGCAACAGATGTTAGCTCAGGGCAAATCTTCCTCAGCAAAAAAGAAAAAAAGGCTACAATTTACCATTGTTGGGATCAATGACTTAAAGACAATTCTCAGGTATAGGGAAGTGGGATAACACATACATAGCCAGTGACCAGAAACCTAGACACACTTTTCTTCAGTATGGGGTAAATATTACAGTATTAATGATTCAACAATGGGAGAGAAATGCAAATAATCAATATAAGGTTTATATTTTGGGGATGTTGTTCAGGACATCAATGAATGCAATAGTACAAACTTGTTAGAATATGTGAAATGAATGCAGAGAGAGAAAAGTCAAACAAACAAACATGTCTCCTGCCCAACATGAACTTATAAATCAAAATTGAAAGAAATACATGATAACATCTAATATTAACAAATATAACTGTGTGAAGAAGAGATACAGCTGCACCTTAACAATCATACTGCACATAAAATTAAAATAACACAGAAGACAAAATACTGTTAAATAAGTTAAAAACAATTTTCAAAGGGATTAAATTTAGAAATAATACTCAATAACAAGAAAAAATAAATATGCCGTTTAGACATTGTAATATAAGAACAGGTTGCTCTAACAAAGAACCAAATATAACACTTCATAGTGAAAAATATTGTCATCTAAATAAAAATATTCTAAGTAGATGTGACTGATTGCAGACTGGACAAATCAAAAGGATATTTAGTGAAATGATAAATTTACTGAGGAAATTACCCAGAAGTTAGCACAGAAGGATAAAATTAAATTGAAAATACAAAAGAAAGTTTTGGAGATATGAAGAATAGATAGATTGAGAGGCCCAGCATTCATCAAATAGGAATTCAAAAGAATAGAAGAGAGGGAAAAGTAAAGAACTGTTATCTGAATAGGATTTTCTGGAAGGAAGATTAGAACTCTGAAACTGAAAAGTCTATCAAATACCTACAAGGATACAGGAAATAGATCCACATCTAGACTCAAAATAGTGAAATACATAACATAAAGAATAAAGAGACTATATTAACACTATTAGGAAGAAGAGTGTGACTACAATGAGATTTAAATTGAAAACAGATTTCTGATTAATAAAATTAGAGAAATATCCTCATGTGCTAAGGTAACAAATCTGTCAGCCTAAAATTCTAGTCAGCTAAAGCATCTTTAAAGAAAGAAACAAAAAAAGACATTCTTACACATATACAGGCTTTGAGAATTTATCATACATAAACCTTCACAGCATGAACTACTAAAATGTGTATTTCAACAAGAAAAAAGGATGCTGAGAGGGAAAGTATAATATAAAAGAAATGGCGTATGTAAAACAAAACAAAAAAATGTATATCATATATATGTGTGTGTGTATATATACACAGACATAACAATAATATATAAATTATGCATTACATATATATAACAATTATAAACAAATATACACATTCAACTCACTAAGCTGAATTCTATAAGGATAGCATCATCTTGATACCAAACATACCAAAACAAGAGACTGAATCACACAAAGGAAAATTATAAATTATAATTATAAATTATAAATTAAATGTTAAATTTCATTCATAACAACACATAGATACAGAGATTAGATTGGTGGTTACCAGAGGGGAAGGGGGGAAAGAGGAGGGTGACAGGGGTAATACAGTGTATGTGTATGGTGATGGGGGTAATTAGTCTTTGGGTGGTGAACATGATGTAGTCTATGCAGAAATCAAAATATAATGATGGACACTTGAAATTTATGTAATGTTATAAACCAATGTTACCTCCATAAAAAAAGATTTAGGTTTCATACCCAAGATGGACAATCATAGCAGTATGATATTGGCAAAGCATTCAATAATCTTGGAGCTACAAAATCCTTATATGCCAAATCAGAATTATATTGATACATTCCTTGAATCATTCATCAGAAAAAATACTAAACATGTTAACACCTTGTAACTTGTAAAGTGTTATAGAAATGAAAAAAATGGATACCTTCAGTGAATAAAAATTTTCATCATATGTTAGATCCACAGAGGGTTCATCCCAGCAATGAAAAAATTCATCACATCAACATGTTGAAGAGGGATATAAAAACATCTCCCGATGTGCAGAAAAATCATTGAATCATGTTCAGTTCTTATTTCCAATGGCAAGAAAACCTCCAGAAAACTAGAAATAGATACGAACTTTATTAAGAAACTTCATGAAGAGGATCTATTGAAGTTCAATATCAAATATACTTAATGTGAAAACTTTAGAAGAACTTTTACTATTATTATAAACAAGTAATTGATGCCTACTGACACCTCCACTCTTCAACTGGAGATGGATGCTTTGGAAATAAGATAAGAAAAGAAAATTGTATTTAAAATAAGTAGAAACAACATTACAAAACTGTGTTCGAAAGTTAAGATAATCTAATGACAAAGTATCAGGAAGTTCAGTAAGTGAGAAAAAGTAAAGATAGCTCACAGAATTCAAAGACATTCCTATACAGGAGTAAATATCATCTAGTTAACATAGTAGCTAAAATGTTTAGTTTAAAACTGTAACAAGTACTACAAAATACTCATTATGTAAAAAAAATGTAAAATTATTAATGGATATGTTAAAACAAAACCTATATACATACAAATATATAATATTTTCATTGATGAAGAGACTTATGATGATAAAGAAATTTCCCTCATCTTAACAGGTAAATTCAATTTAATTCCTACACAAAATCTGCAAGTTGTCTTTTTATTTATCCAATTGAACAAGCTCACTCTAGACTTAAGTTGAAGAGTAAATGAGCAAGGAGACATAAGATAATTTTGAGAGCAAAAGAATCAGATATTTATTATTACTATATTATAATGTCATTAACCCAGATAAACATCAATATAATCAAATAAAGATTCAGAAATATACTCACAAAAATATGAAAATTTGTTATATGAGGGAAGTGACATTACACATCATTGGAGAATAAATTCTTATAAATAAATGGTATCAGGGCAATTGGTTATTCATGTATAAAATTTCGGATTTCTGGATAATAGTATATGTAAAAATAAATTTCAGATGAATAAATTCTCTTGTAAAATTCAAAACACTGAGTATTTCAGTAAAATATAGCAAAATATCTTTGTGATATTTGAGTAAGGAATAGTTTCTTAAACACAACACCAAATCCACTGTAGGGTAACACTGATAAATTTAATACATTCAAATTTAGTTTATGTAATGAGACAATCTTGGAGAAAATATTCTTAATGTGCATTTTTAACATAGGAGTAGCATCCACTATGGATAAAGAGCTCCTAGATATCAATATGAAAAGGACAAACAATTGAGTAAGAAAAAAGTCCCAAAATATGAAATTCAAGATCCTCAAGAGCGCTAACAATTTGTGAAATGTAAATTAAATAGAAAAGATCCTGCTTCATACCAATCAGATTGGCAAAGTTTTAGAAGTAAAACAACTTTGAAAGTATCTGACTATACCAGTTGTAGTCAAGCATACGGATAAGGAAAAACGTCATTTAAGGGTGCATACATTTGTAAAACCACAGTAGAGTTCAATTTGATTTTATAAAATGAATTTAATTTGTACACTGACCATGACTGGTTTATTTTCCTACCAGTTATATGCACTAGATGAACTCTTCTCAAATATTATTGTATAGAAGAATGACCTGAAGAACTTGTTAAAACAAAAGTTCCAGGACTCTCCTCTTACAGATTCTCAGTCAGGAAGTTTGAGTTCATATCTGACACTCATTTCTAACAAGCTCCCAGATGATGCCAATGTTATCAGTACAAGTTTATAATGGGGCCCAGTAATGTGTGTTTAACAAGCTTTCCAGGTTATCCCTGTGCATGATGAAGTTTGAGGAACACAGCATTAGAGGAAGCTTTGCACATAGTCATAAGCAGATAGGTTCAGGGATGGTCTTTGCAGCACTAAATGTACTAGAAATGAGGGCCCATCAGTTAACATATGAATGAAGTAAACTGTACTATTATTGAAAACAAAATACTGTAATGAATTAAAATGAATAAAATACAGGCACAAGTAAAAGAACAAACACATCTCAAAAACACGCTATGGGATCAGATAAAAGTGACTTTGATATAATTTATCATTCATTTTTGTTATTCTTGTTTAATAACCCATACATAAAACTACCTTTTTATGCAAACATAGGAGTAAAAGAAAATAGCCATAGAAACTGTATATTCTAACCTGAGGGTACTGGCTGCTTTGGGTAAGGAATTGTGGAAGGGTACTCTCTGGGATTTTGAATTTTATCTGCAATATTACATTTCTTACAAGCAAACAAACCAAAACATGTGATGTTCAAACGCCAAAATATTAGGTTTTATTAAAGGAGAGTTTGGGGTACACGATTGTTAATTACATTGGTTTCCTTATATATGAATGTTTCAATTATTTTCAGAACCAAAGTAATAAAACAGGAAAGATGAAAATTCAACTCCTAAAAAAAAAAAGTTTTGAAGGATCAGATAGAAGCTTTCACACAGAGTCATGGACAGAGAATTGATGGACCGTAACTCTAAAACTTTACCTGGACTCATGCCTTCTTCTAGGCACGCCTCATTTACTTTGGTAGAACAGGTTAGTAATTTGATAAAATACTGGCTGCTCCAACTTCGAGTGACAGACTTCCCCTTAACAATTTACAGGTGTCATGAAATATTCACATTCACTTTGTGTCTCCTCACACAGAAGGCTTCTAAAATTTTTTTCCTAGTTGTGCCCCCTTGAAAGTGAGGGTGACAATTAACCAAAATGTTGAAAACCAAACCAGAGGCTGAAAGAGGACCATAAGTCATAACAACCTTTATAAAAACACATTTGTGATCCTCACAGTGAATAATTCTACTTTTCAAATGGTTAAAAAAAGGGCATGTTAGGCAAGACATATAAACGGAGCCTTAGTTATTATAAATAGACATACATGCTAATTTTATTTTTCATTTAATTGTATCAAAATCAATGAAAATAATTTAGGATCTTATCTGATGGGGCATGGTGGTGCATAGAGCAAATACACTTTTAGATTCTTGAGATCTGGTTTGAAACTCAACTCCGCAGGTATTACACAGACTATGTGTGTTCAGATATATATATATCTGAACCTTAAATTCTTTATCTTTGAAATGAAAATAAACTTACTTTTAATTATTGTGGTGAGAATTAGAGCTCTTACATGCAGTGCATTTGGTCTATGATATAATCGAGTATTGAATTGTGGAGTAAAAATTTTGAAATATCATGGAAACAAAGTATGCATTTCAGGTGGAAAGCTTTTTGTTTCTTAGTACCTCAACTGATTCTATTGCATTTTTTTATTATTTTGTATTTTTATAAGTATTCATCAATAAATTAATTATAGAACTACCTAAATTCTGTCCCACATTAGTTAATATAGATCTATAAACGGTATAATTATCCTACATGTGGTTAACACACTAGAGGAAAAATTTTATCTTTGCAAGTGGGTAAGCAACTATTGAACAGATAATTAACACTAATGACATTTTACAGCAGAAAAGACGGCATAAAATCTTCATTCAGGGAACTTTTTTTCATCGCGATGTTCACAGGAGGATTAAAATGGCAATCTAGAACGTTAATGCATTGAGTATTTGAGAATTCTTGAAGACCCTATTAGATTCTTTGTTGAGGAATATTAAAACATTTAGGGGCAGTCAGTGGATCCAATGCTGTGGAAATAAACTATGAGCACAAATACTTGACTATTTTGATTAAAATACTAATTTTTAGCAAACTTCTGATCCAAAAGCTTTTTCCATTTACATTCTCATGGTAGTCTTTTCATATACATTACTCACAGGAATTCATAAATTTATTCTTACAAATAAAGTTATCTTTTCTGATTCACGGTTACATTAATTGTTTGAAATATTCCAAATCACTTCACCCAACCATCCAAGCCTTTTTCTTGCACAATTTCTAACATTCATCTCCCTTCTCTTCTCTTCCAGTTGAACACTTCGTTATTTTTCAAGGTCCTTTATCAGAAGACAGTCACAGTACTTTCTGTTTCTGAGTCCTTTAGGCAGAGTCATCTGCTCTGTGTTTATGTGTGCATAGATACCTTCCTTACAGCTGCAGTCTATGTTTTAACATTATGTAATGTATTGCATTGTTCTTCTCTTCTGGTTTTTTCACTGCAGTGTTTGCCTCAAGGTTAGGGACTTGGGCATGGTTTATTTTTCAAGTCTTCAAGACATTCAAATCTATCCAAGTACCTGGGACACAACAGCCACTTCAAAACTGAATGTTGTGTGGATCTCTATATTTCTTTAAGAGAATTAAGTCTCTGTTGTGGGATTTTGAGAAACTTTTCTCTACAGTCAGCATCTGGAGCTCAGGGAAACAGCATCTTCCCTGTATCCGAGTGCAACAATGTTGATTGATCACCAGCTAAGCTCTCAGTCTCTGACGATTTCTGGCCTTGCCAGTCTAAATCTTAAGTTAGGCACAGATCTACTCCATGAATGGGCAGATGTCTGGGGATGTTTTCCCATCAAAAACTGGAGTTGCTTCCTGACCTTTTCTTCACAAAAGCTGGTTTAACTGGTGATTAGACTGTTCTACTGCTTCTCAAACCCTAGGGAATGGATTCACTTAGGTATGTATGTTTAACATTGGCATTAGTTTAAAAAGAGTCTTTTTAACAGCATGTGTCTTATTGCATGCACTATTTTATTTGTATTTTATTGACTTTTATTGATTCGTGATTTTAAAAAAAACGACTCCCAGTTAACTTGTCCTTATCATTGACTTTGTGAGAGTTATGTTGCTTGGAGAAACAACCACTATAATATTTGTTCATTATTAATAGTTCGCATTGTGAGGCTCAGGAAAATCAGAATTAGGATCTTAGTGGCATTTTGATGTTACCTCCTATCAGAGAGAAAATCCATATCATAGAAGAGAATCTAAAAGACATAAACTTTCATGTCAATGCTTCCAATCTCAGACATGTTTTGTTGTTGGTCCTCAGGCTGCTGCTGACTTTTCCAGACTGAAGGTGCTGGATGTGCATTTAGGTATTTTTTTCTTAAACAAATAAAATCCATTGTCTAGTAGGAACATATGGAGAAATACATTTACATTTTCTGCCTTGAATATAGATTATGGAGAGGGTGTTTATTTGACTTAATTACTGTAAGTTTCAGCTCTTCTGGCATTTCCTTTATTTCCAAACAGAAATATTTTCCGTCTTAATAAAAATACATTCCTCTTTGCAATATTTTTGGAAATATTTTGGAAAAGTTGTAGAACACACGTTCAATATGAACTTGTGTATCCAGAATTTATTCCATAAAATCTATAATCAATGGGTAACAAAATACATGTATTTAAATGAGGGACTTATATGAAGCAAATTAGGGGAAGTTAATCTTTAGGTTCAATCCTTAAGTAGGACCTTGCCATTACTTTTTCTATATTCCTTTATTAAATAAAAATATCTGTGAAAGTTCACTTGTGAAAAAACCATGAAGCTGTATCAAATTTTGTTTTGTATTGCTTTCTCTTTTCCAACTCTTCTTGGTTCTTAATCCCTTTGTCACACCTTTTCAATTACTCTCTATTTGCAATTATTCTCTCCTTATTTCTCCATATTCACCCGGTTTTCTTTTCTCATTTGTACTGCAGAATCCCGACCACTAGGCAGACTCTTTTAAGCCTAGGTTTTCCGAGTGTCTTTCTGTAATGTTCCCCAGTAACTCAAGTTCAAGAGTCATTAACAGTTTATTTTTTCTTCCTAAAATGTGAAAATATTCCTGCATATAACTAGATCATTGAGTTTTCCATGAAATTACCATATAAAAATGATTTTAATATCCTATACATATTCATATACATAAATCTCATAGTCCTAAGAGATGTGTTAATTAAGGAAACAAAATAAATACATATCACCTGAGGAATATATTCATTATTTTTTGAAAGTTATAATATATGAACACCCACACACCTAGTATACCACACACCTAGTATATATCTATATATCTAATCTATATCTATATCTATCTATCTATAGAGAGAGAGAGAATGAAGAGTTATGTGTATTTATACATGCAGATATTATAGTTAAGTGCTTTTGTCTACAATGTAGACATTCCTTTTTTTCCTAGAAAAAGTTTAAGCATTTCTATGCCTCCATCTAGCTAGCTGGTCAGATATGCAATCTAAATTATTTTGTACGCTCTCTTCTTTCTCTGTAGAATCATACAAAAATCTCAGCATTACAGGAAAACACAAATCAAAACAAAACTGAATAAATAGACCACATTGGAACAGCTAGACTTTGGTCCATAGAGGGTTCCATCTTTATTTATTATCATTCATTCAGCCACATGTATTTGTCAGAGGATGTTGGGCGCTCCTTTAAAATCAGCCCTCTTCCAGAACTGCACACTCAGTCTAGAAACATTCTCCCTGTTTATTCTGAAGACACTTTTGCCTCTGGAATATAGCAATGAATGAGGAAGAAAAAGTATCATCTTCATAGGAACTTACATTATTGGGAAAGATGGGGAGGAGGATAACAAGTCAACACGTGAGAAAGATGATTTTGGAGCCCAAGTGCTACAAGCTGGGCAGTAGGGTAGGGAGTTAAGGAGAGCAGCTACTTAGCTATAGTGATCAGGGAAAAATCCTTCTGAAAAGGTAACATTGAGCTAAGATTTTAATGATGATAAAGAGGAATTAAATATGTTTGTGACCCTCATATGATCTTGCTATGGTGAAGCAGCAGGACTCATGGGATATATGCAAACTGCAATTTCATTTTGCCCTCTTCCCCTTGTACATTTATTCTGTTGTGTTAATTCTCATTTTGCCAATGGATAAAAATTCAGATGGATTCATGATTTTCCTGTCACTTTTAGGAAATGATACCATCCTTCTAAGTCACAAATCAGTAATTACAGGTGTCCTGTCCAAAATATACATCAATTTAAATCTCTATTCACAGATACCACTTAGGGAAGCTAGAGCTGGTTATAGCTGTGTGGATACTCTTGTAATTCATTCAGGGATAAGGATACGGTTGCTCTTTATCTGTTTCTTGATCTTATTATTTCTTCTCTTCCTTCACATTGCTAACTAAAGTTTGTGATCCCACCAGTGTCTAGGAGGTAAGGGGGATGTGAAGTTCACACCCAACTGGGAAACTCTATAGATGGATTTGTTCTCTCTGGGCCAGGCAGATATTTAAAGCTGAATCTTTCTCTTGAGGGAGGTTTCCATGGGTGGTTCAGATGACCACCCCTGTCACATCCACCTGCATTCCCTGGGACAATAAATAACATACTTACAACTCTCTCTGTTACTCAATCCTTTCTCCTTTCTTGGTTTCAATTTTCTCTTTTTTCAGGTTTTCTAATGGATCACAAACACCCTTATAGTTGGTCCTTTGGAGCAGGATATTAAATTATTTCTAGCAGGCTCTTTCTCCTGCACATGCCACTTCTATTCTGTGTAACACACATATGTCTCCTGTCATCACAAGTGTAGTTATTTCCTAATGCAACAGACTCCCTCTATTTCTCTTTCTCCTTTGCCAGCTCAGACTCATTGCTATACATTTACACATTCACACCTTCAGATTCCTCAGGTCCATGTCAAACACTAGTCTACTGTTCCCCATATTTATCCAGGAGATTTGTATCAAGTTCACTGAGGGGCCTTCATAAGGCTATTCTCACTACACTTTAGGTAAGCACAAGACAACCCATCCCTCTCCTTTATAAAAAGAAAGAACATAGGCTAATGCACTGAGTAGAGACATCATTGGTCTGAAATTTCTCATGATAAAGGGGATTCCTTTTTAAGCAGCTACTTTGATGAAGAAAAATGTAAAAAATGGGTTATTAGGAATGAGATAATAGTCAGGAATACACTTTAGTCTTTTCCACTCCTCTTCGTTCCTCCTTCTTCAAGATTCTCCTTAAATAAAGAGCCACCTTGAGAAAGACAAATTGAAAGGGCAGAACATCGTTTATCAGGAAAAAGCATTTCTGCTTAATGGCCCCTTGAGAAAAGTGTTTCTTTAGGACATCACAGCTTGTGTGAAGGCAGATTTACAGGCCAGGGCATCAATTAGAAATCCACAGTCTTGCTGCCTAATCGCCCTTTGTATGGCTTCTTTTAGCCAGATAAAAATACCACCAAAGTGGGAAATGAGACTTGCCAAACAATTTCAGCACTTCCCCTAGGCCACAAATGTTCAATACTATCAGGTACAGCGTTTCTGAGATCCTAGTCAAGTTGGGAAGGATTACATAATATTTTCTGTGGTTTGTTGCTATGTGCAGTGCTGAGTAAAAGAAACAGACATCAGTGATGAACCGTTCAGTACTGAAACATCAGCCCTGGCAATGACAAGTTTTAAAATCAAAATGACAAACTTGAAATATACAAAAATTTCATCATTAGGACAGAATGAGTGCTAAACATAAAAGAAAAAGTCAACACATAGCACTTAATAAAAATTAAAATGCACTGTTTTTGAAAATATACCAATAAAGAAATTGAAAAAAAAATAAGCCACAGACTGGAAGAAAATATTTGCCATGCGGATATCTGTCAAAGGACTTGTCTCCTACTCTATTAAAATTGTACCTCAATAAAATAGACCTAATACACATACAAGCACAAACACAAACACACCTTAGTTGAATGTATGTAGTACTCTGTGCAAACTCAGATATAAGAATAACCTCAGTGCTTGCAATCCTACTCCTCTAAAGCCCTCTAATAGCTGTGATAAAGCTGGCTTGGTTACCTTCAAAATAAATGAACAGAACTTCAATAACCAATGACACAGTGTCAAGGAGGCTAACAAAAAATGTAATTGGAATCTCAGAAAGAGAGAGAAAGAGAATGACATAGAAAATATAACCAAAGAAATATTGACTGAAAATTTGGTAAGTGTGATAAAAACCAACAGATCCAATAAGTTCAGTGAACTCCAAACCAGGTAGATGCAGGGAAAGCCACACAAGGGTATATTATTTGTCAAACCTCACCTCTTGATGAATGTTATATCTGCCTTTTTAACTGGTATATCTAAACAGAAAAAAAAATTATACAACTAGTCATATTTATATCATTATAATTCATAGGATACAGATTTTAAAAGGCCATCATTGCATTCCATGAATATTCAATAAATTTGGTAAATTCTCTAAGAAAGAAGTATTAAAGAGAAATCTTAGACTTTTTTTAATTTAGAGAAAAGGATACAATATTGAATTATAAAACACAACCTAAAGTTGAATGTTTAATAATTTAATCAAGTTGTGTGTGTTTATTAATTTTGTAATTCTCCTTTTATAATGGAAGTACTGATGCATTTTAAAAACATGAATCTAAAATTTCATCTCTTCTAGAAATATAATGATAAGTTTAGGCTTAGTTAAAATAGAAAAACATGGCATATACAACTTTCATTCTTAGCACATTGTCTTTAAATATAATTTTTGCTAGTGATTTCTTTGCCTGATTTAATTTTCAATTTAACATAGTCACTACATTTTTCGTGCTTTAAAAACAATAGTATAATCTCATTTTATATCTTGCTCAGAAAATTAAATTAGAGTATTTACTAGTACAATGATAAAAGCACAAATATCATTTTGAGGTCTAAGTTTGAAATGTAAAAAGAGATGCTCACTCTAACTAAAATCATTCACCCAGAAGGCATAGCATCAAAGTTGTAATTAGATTTGATAAGCAAATATATATATGACCAAACAGCCAAAAGCAATAGCATTTAAGAGTATTAATATACCAACGCTAACTTTGCTTCTCAGAGTAGTATTAGAACTCACCTTCAGGATGACTGACAACACTAAGCAGAACACGAATAAAAACTATGATGTATCCAAAATGAAAATCTAATAGGATCTCAGAAACTATTCAAAATTGTCTCAGCAGGAATTGAAAACAAACAGGACAAGAATTCAAGGGGCCTGTATTAGTGTGGAAAAAATACAAAGATGCAAAGGCAAATAGAAATTAAATTCCCCAAGGATTGTTGACAGTCAATACAGAGAATCCAAGTCCATAGCTCAAGAATGGGAAGGATCAAGAAAAATGTTTATCTGAAAACAAGTTGAAATAAAAGAAACCAGACAGGAAGCAAAAATGTGGAGGTTAAACTTTTGCTACTGCTTAGCATGAAGGATGTCACAAGAGCGCATCCTTTTCACCTGAATCACAAAAGCTTGCTGGATAAGCTGCAAAAACAGAGATTTAAAAAAACCATAGAGCTAGGTTACACAGAAACCTAAATTAACTCAATTACAGAAAGCAACAAGCCCTATCTTGGAGAAAAGAAACTCATGACTTCTTCCATCTTTGTCAGAGCACTATTAAGAAGAAAAATCTACAATAAATAGAAATAAAGACAAACATCTAACGAATTTGTAATAGTTGTATCTTGGTTAGCATGATAGATTAGTGTCCTGAGCAGCTCCAAACAAAGAAGGAGTTTTTATTTACCTGCCAAATTTTTCTCCCAGACCTTCTCATGTGCATGACTTAGAGTGATGGAGACTAGATGCATAGTTAGAGAGCTGAGAGAGTTTGCTCTCTGGCAAAATGGATTTTCCCCTGTGAGAATCAAAGGCCTTCTTCATGTAGGATTCATGGCAGAAAAGCTCAGAGAAATATTTCCATGGTTCTCTGGGCTTACTCTCTGAACCGCAGGAAACTTTTGAAGCTAAGGTAAGGCAGCAGGGCAGAAAGGAATTTCTTTAGGTGCAGAAAGTCATGGGTGGGACGAGATAGGAGAAAGAACTTTGCAGAAATCTAGAAAACTGGCAGTCAAGCTAAAAATCAGAAAGAACTACCCCCACAGTTTGGAAATTTTAAGGGTGAGTTGTTAATTAAAAAAAAGAAAAGTTTTCCAGAATACTGTTTATGCTTACATCTCAAGACCTACTGAAAGAAATGTCACAATTTTGCCTTCAAAATATTTTAGTTAAATAGTGAAATGAATCCAAACTAAATATGCCACAAAGCTGAGTCATCTCAGCTACAGACTAGATTGACTTTGCACTCCAAACTTATAGCCTTAAAGAGAAGACATGCCTTATTAGGGGGGAATATTATTTATTCTAGTCCCTACAGTTCTTTTCATAATACCTAACATAGAGTAAAAGATTTACAAGACATTTAATGAAATGTAAAAATATGACCCATTGGCAAGGAAAAAGATCGTTAATGGATGCAGATCCAGAATTGGCCCACATGTTCTAACACGGATAACTATATTAGAAGATGTACTATAAAAGGGGAAAATATTAATGAACTTATGAAAATATTCAGCAAAGAGATAGAACCTTAAAAAATAGAACAAAATTGAAATGCTAGAAAAAAATATGATATAAATTTAAGATCTCATGTGAAGAGCTCAATAAAAGAATGAATTAAGCATGAGCAAAGATGAATAAACCTGAAGCCAAACTGATATATGAAGAAAAGAGAAGAGTGAAAAATGAACAGAGCCTTCAATGCCTATGGGACAATATCAAATGTCCTGATATATGCACAGTTGTATTTTCAAAAGAAGAGAAGGGAAAGAAGGGGACAGAAGAAATATTTGGAAGAGATTAAGTGTAATGGGGTGGTGAGGAAGTACACCTCGGCACATCATAATTCATCTGCTGAAACCAAAGAGAAGGGACACTTCTTAAAAGTAGCTAGACAGAGAGAGAGGGGGTGAAAAAAAAAAAGATATCTTATAGACAACGTAACATTGGTAAGAATGATGGCTGATTTCTCATCTGAAACAATGGTGGCCAAAGATTGTGGACTGATAGATTTAAAGTGATGAAAGAAAAAAAATACCTGTCAACCAAGAATTCTGTATACAGGAAAAATATCCTTCAAAAAGGAAGCCAGAGTAAAAATATTTCCAGAGAGTCAATTGTTTAGAGAATTTTTGTGCAGCAGACGTCCCCTGTAAGAAATGTTACAAGAATTTCTTCAAGTTAAAGATATATAATATGAGAGCCACTAACTACAGGTAGAATAATTCATATAGGATATTCATTTAAAGATGAATAAAAGACAACAGAAAGTATAGCTAAATTTTTAGATATAAAGCTATATTGACTAAAACAATGCAGTGTTGTTTTAAATGTAAAGAAATAGATAAATGGAACACATTGAAAAATTCAGACATACTTATCCTTACACTGTCAATTGACTTTGAATCATGTCAAGTTAATTCAATAGAAAGTCTTTTTAACAAATGGTGCCAGAACAATTCAGTATCCTTATGAAAAAAAGTGATTAAATAAAACTTTACCTATCATACACTTCATATGCAAAATGGATGGATCATTGGTCTAAATATAATAGCAAGAAACATACAAATTCTAAAAGAAAATAATGAGAATATCTTAGTGACTTTGCAATAAAGAAAAATTCCTTAGAACCAAGAAGTTTAAACATAGAAATATATAAATTTGAGTTCATCAAAAGGAACATAAATAAAATGAGTAGAAAACTTATAGAATGGAAAAATATTCACAATACATGAACACACAATTCAATTCAGAATACAAATGATTTATATCCAAAATATGTAAGGAACATCAACAAATCTATGGTAAAAAGCCAAAAAATGACTACAAATATGGGCAAAAGATACAGTTAATTTATTTGTCATCAAAGAAATACATTTTACAACCACAATGTGTTACCAATTCACTCACGATAGAATGGTTAAAATAAAAAAGACTGAACACCAAGTGTTGGTGTTATGTGAAGCAACCAAAACACCTACACTTTGCTGGTGGGAGTGTAAAATGATATGACTAGCCTTTACAACTATTTATCAGTTTCCTCTACAGTTAAATAAATATTAACCCATGAGACAGGCTGTCTAATCTTAGCTGTCTATCCTACTTATGTCCATTAAAAAACACGTTTTCTTTTTTAAAGATTTTATTTTTTCCTTTTTCTCCCCAAAGCCCCCCAGTACATAGTTGCATATTCTTCGTTGTGGGTCCTTCTAGTTGTGGCATATGAGACGCCGCCCCAGCGTGGCTTGATGAGCAGTGCCACGTCCGCGCCCAGGATTCGAACCAACGAAACACTGGGCCGCCTGCAGCGAGCGCGTGAACTTAACCACTCGGCCACGAGGCCAGCCCCCATTAAAAAACACTTTTACAGACATGTTTAAAGCAGATTTACTCATAAACCAAACCTGGAAATAACACAAATATCCTTCAATAGGGGAACGGAAAAACAAATTGTGGTATGTCTTAGCCATGGAGCTCTACTACAGCAATAAAAACTTAACAAGCAAAATGAATACATGCAAAGATGTGCGTTAATCACAAAAAGATTAGGCTGACCAAAGAAGTCAGACACAAAAGAGTACATACGATATTTTTTGGTTTACACGAATTTTTATAGCAGCAAACAGACTAATAAATGGGAACATAAATCTGAATTTTTTTTCCTTTTTAGTGTATGTTGAGTGGAGATCCACCAGAAGGGAGCTGAGGGGAACATGCTGAGGTGAGGAAAATGTTCAGTCTTGAATGAGGTGGTGTTTATCTGGAATATACATTTATCAAAACTCAATAAATAGTACAATTTAATATATGGGCATTTCTGTAGATATAAATTTTACCTCAGGAAAAATATATGGGGAGATTTAGAGTAACTACAATAATAATGCTGACGGGATTTTAATGGCTGTTTTGGCATAAAGTCAGCTCTCAGCCTACCCCAACCTGGCCACGCCACATCTTGATTATTGCATTTCATTTTAGACACCAAATTTATAACACATACCAGTGTGTGCATTTGTAGAAGATTGCAGAGGAGGAAGATGGTTCTTAAACTATCATTATAGAAGAAAAGAAGAAATAAGTGAAAGCTCTAAGTATGAGAAATAGAACATACCTTCTATAACGTAAGGGCTTAGTAAATGTTTTCAAACAATGGAAGGATAGTCATATGAAGGAGGAATTAGATTAGTTATGTATTAAACTAAGAGACACGATGATAAATTGATGGAGCCTAAAAGATGGCAAGATTTTATTTTTTATCCACGTAAACATGAAATCAATCTAAATTGAATTTTTTGTGATAGAATGAAAGTATATCTTTTTGTTTCTGGTTGTTTTCAAGAGCAGGGAAGGAATCAGCACTTTTATTATTATTTTACTGCACTAGAGGCATATCCTAGCTTTATCAAAGGGCCTGCAAGCAGAGTCAGTACAAAAACACAGAAAGTCCCATCAGTTTAATAACAACCAAAAAAAAACCCTAAATGGAAAACTGAGGGGCAGGGAAGAGGCCCTTGGGCCAGGGGAATGGGGAGCTCTTGTCACGGCACCAAGGCTGGTGGGTTTTGTTGTTGTTTTGGTATTTCCATAACACTATACTGTATAATAACAATTTTAATTTCCCTCTGAGACCTAACAACACAGGAAAACGAATTTGTTACACATGCACAAGAAATCAAATTTCATTCTCTAAGGCACTCACATTACTTTTTAAAAGAAGATCATTAATTGACATTAGTGTCCACTAAGACTGATTTATGCATGAATTTCCAAGAACACTGAAGAATATCAGTGATGTTAGAATTTCTATAGTGAGGCTAATTGGAAACTCATTACTGTCAGGGACTGGGGAAATACAACTGGGCTACAGTCCAAATTTTATCTAAATCCATTGCAGAATTGTTATATTTTAAATAGCGTCTCTCCTAACCCCCAAATTAATAGACTACTATTTTAGTAGGAGCACATTTCAGTATATTCTCTGATTCCTGGACAGTCTTGTCCTCCCCAGTGGTCCGGCTGGATTGATCCTGAGAGCTGAAGATAGCCGCAGGAAATAGGGTGAGAATTATCTGCTGATATCGGCTCAAAGGACACTGTCATGCCTTTCTGTATCAAATCTAGCATACATGTGGCATAGCTGGAAGCATATTGTAGGGATAAGTATCTTCATAATAAATCAAAGTGAGTGAGAGGAACATTTACATGTATGGAGTCAAAGTGAATGAAGTGGGATGAAATGCATATTCTGAGAAGTCAGGGTTTCAGGTAAATATAAAAGTCGTAACCAGCTTCTAGGGCAGCACTTAGCATCTTTTCAGGGCAAATATTTTATTAAAAAGTGTCTTCAGCCTATAAATTTCTCCTAATAATAATTTAGAATTTCAATTTTCTAAAATGTTATCAATTCAGAAGAATTCTTGATGTCATTCGGAGTTGTTAGCTGGTGTAGATTGTATGATTTGTCCACAATTCTTCCTGTCCTCCCCATCTTAGCCATGTCTTCCCTGTGTGTAGAGTATACTTTCCTACCCACTAATTTTGGTCTTTGTTATGTGAGTTGCTTTACACAACGGAATGTGGACAAAAATAACAGCTTCAAGATGAGGCTTTAGCAGGATTGGTAAAATCTCACCAACCTTCTTGGAGCTGCAGACCTTGGACGTAAGAATGCGAGCCCAGGAAGCCTTTCTTTGGTCCCAGCATGAAGATACTTGCAGCAGACCTAAAGTTGACTCAAAGCCAGCTGTCTACCCTAACCCAGAAGGCAAACCTACCTAAGATCAATCAAATTGCAGTTTACATACAAATCCATAAGCATGAAATAAATTACTGTTTTTTTATAAGCACTGAGATTTTTGGCATTGGTTGTTATGTAGCTTTATCACAACACTTGTGTTATCCAGAGCCTGAGTCTGACTGAAACATTACTTGTTTATAAGGATTGCAGGTTTAGGTGCTATATATATTTCAGCTAGAGCACAGATTATTCATTTATTCCACAAAGCTTTTTCTGTGTGACTACTATGGGTTAGAATATATGCACAAAATTATGAGTAAAAACTGATATGGTCCATGCTTTCATGTAGTTTACTTTCAGTTCAGATAGACTGTTATTAATTAGAATATTACAAATACAGATGTAAATTTCCAACAGTTTAAGGGCTACTAAAAGAACACCTGTAAGGGAAGTTTCAACCTGTCTAAAGATGTAGGGCTTCAGCTATGGTACAATCATTTCTAGGAATTAATAGGTGAAAGGAGAAAGAGCATTGTAACACAGACACAAAGTGTGTTGAGCAAGGAAGATCACGGCAAATATAAAGGAACTAAAATAATGCCAAACTTGGGAGTGTGCAGGAAAGCACTTAGAATTTTATGTGAGATGAAGCTGAAAAAGTGTTTAGGGCATTTTAAGCTGAATTTGGGCTTTTGGCTTTTTTCTGAAAGCTCCAGGAAATGATGGAAACAGCATGATAAACATAATAGATTTTGCATTTTAAGGCTATGACAATTATTCAAGTGAAAGATGTTTGTTAATTTAGACTAATATGGTGATAGGAGAGATTAAAAAATAAGCAACGATATTTGTTAGGTAAAATAAGAAGAAAATCTTGCAACTGATTATTGAGGGAAAGGATGGAGTCAAGAACCACTCATGTTTTGGGCCTGTGCCTTTGGAGGAAAAGTTAACAACTGGCTATAACATCTCAAACAAAAATAAATTCATATATGTCTCTAGATTTTATGGTCATTTTCTATATATGTTCTACTTTAAAAGAACTAACATTTTAAAATTGTATTTTGCAGAGAGAATCTTTATGGCTCTATCTGCGTACAGAGCATACCAAACAAATCGTGGGAGCCCTTGGCTTCAAAAAGTTGCACCTTTGAAGAGGTTTCGGAAAAGCTCAGTCTTGAAAAGTTCAAAAACGTAGCAATAACAAAAAAAGATTAAGTATCTTAGATTTCAGGAATAGATTTGGATATCGGTGGTAGTTTTAAGAGCTCAAAAAATGTGCACAGGGAACAGCCAGGAATAACTGATTTCTTACAGTCCACTGTGGGGTAGATCACAAAAATACTTATTGTTTTTAGTTAGATGGACTTGTAGAAATAGTGTCACTGAGAAACGGTGTGATAAAATATTTTGGGTAGAAATTTAGGAAGCTTGGCTTCAGATCGTGCTTTGTTGAAAATAGTTACAAGTTATCGGTCGAATCTTGCTTTTCTTGGTCTTAGTTTCTACACTTATAACATTAGGTGATTAGACTAAATTAATTCTGACGCGTCTCTTGAATTTCCAATCCTATTTTTATAAATGTTTGTAACTTCTAATCATATGATTTAAAATAATATTTCAATATAGTGGCATAAGAGCAGCACGTCTTTTGGACAATGAGTGTAATTAATTCCTTTGGAGAGAAGTAATAGCTGGCAATGGCTCTGGGACTCATTCACTCACATGCACAGAGACACGTTCTGGCTTAGTTTGTGCACTCTTGTTTCCCAAAGCCAATGGCTGTCGGTCCGTATTCCATAGTGTGCCACCATCTCCACGACGTCTTTAGCTAGAGGCTCCATAAATCTGTGTGTACTTAACATATGCAATGAAGTATGCTATATTGTGTGAATATTAAATAAGAAGCACTTGAATAAATTTATGCTGTGCAGTAATTTATATTGCATCATAAATTTAAAGGATATCAATTTTCAGTAAATTTTTTTCAAGTTCAAATTCACTCCCTCGTTTATTTACTGATTTTCTTCTCCATTCTAGACATATTCATTGAGTGCTTGCTGTGTGTCCACAAAGATTCTAGGCACTGCAGGACAGAAGAGAACAACAGAGAAAGGAAAAAGAATAGATTCAGGGAACTTATGTGATAATGGGAAGAGAAAAGAACTATTGAAATACACATATATGCATATTTGTGTATGTATAAAAGTATATATAGATCAGATATTTCTAGGATAAAATAGAGCAGAGAAAGGAAATAGGCAGTATGAGGTAGAAGATGAGTAGATATCTGAAATAACACCTACTCAAATAATACGGTAATAAGACATATGGATATGCAGGGAACAAGCACCAGCAAGTGGAAGCAGCAAGCACAAAGTCTCTGAGTTTGGAGGATAATTATCATTTTGGTGAAACTTAGGTGGTAAAATAGCTATAGCAGGGTGAGTGACATGGTGAGAAGGAGGAGATGAGTCAGAGGGGTAAAGGATCCAGATCGTGTAGGGCCTCATTGACCATCCTAAGAATCTCAATTTCTTCTCTGAATGAGATGCTATATTAGGCAGGGTCTTGGCAGGAAACAGGTGGTACATTCTAAGAGGTAACAGAGGAGTATTTATAAACAAAGAGAGAATAGATCCAGAGTGTCAAATGGGAAATATCTAGCAGAGGTAGGTGGCCATGAAAGGCTTCTGAACCCAAGAGTGAAACCTTTGGTTACATTTTTTATTTTACCATTACATTTTGATTCTACTGTTACTTTGTGTAGTATTCTACATATCACTTATGTCAGGTTTGTTCATTAAGTTGTTCATTTATTCTATTTTCTTTCCAATTTTTGTTGGATTCATTTATCTACTCATAAAGGTATATTAAAAGCTTCCATTATGATTATGGTTTTGTCTATTTTTCCTTTATGTCTTTAAAGGTTGCTTTATGTATTTAAAACTCTATTATTTGGTACATACAGGTTTCTAATTTCAATGTGTTTTTAAATGTTTTTGTTCTTTTATCTCACATTACCTCCAGTAATTTTGTTTTCTGTAAAGTATACATATTCTGATGTCAATATAACTATGTCAGCTTTATTTTAGTTTTTTTTTATAGTATATAATTTTCTATGATTTACTGTGATCTACTTTCAACATTTTCATGCCTGTATATATAATGTATGTCTCTTGTAAGAAGCAAATAATTGAGTTTTGTAGAATACTGCTTGGAGTTTTTAGTTCAATTTGAGTTAAAGTAATTATCAATATATTTGCATGTATATATTGTTTATTTCTTTTTAATGCATTTTTTTTTAGGAAGATTAGCCCTGAGCTAACATCTGCTGCCAATCCTCCTCTTTTTGTTGAGGAAGATTGGCCCTGAGCTAACATCTGTGCTCATCTTCCTCTACTTTATATGTGGGACACCTGCCACAGCAAGGCTTACCAAGCGGTGCCATGTCTGCACCTGGGATCCAAACTGGTGAACCCCCGGCTGCCAAAGCGGAACATGCAAACTTAACTGCTGTGCCACTGGGCTGGCCTCTAATTAATATATTTTTTTTAGAGTTCACCTCAATTTATTACAGCACAAGAAATTATTATGGCTACCATTTCCCCACTAATGTGAATGAGCACCAGAAACATATTGACCTCACTTAGCCCACTGGTTATTTTTGCATTAATGTTCTCATACATTTTAATCCTATTTGCCCCAGTATTAATGTGTTTTGTCCAGTGACTAATGTCAATATTTACTAATATTTATCCACATATGTATCCTTTCCATTGCTCTTTATTCCTTCCTAAATTCTAAGTTTCTCTCTGGTATAGTTTTCCTCCTGCTTGAGGAAATACGTTTCATATTTCTTTTAGAGAAGGTTTACTCATAGTAAAGACTCTGAGGTTTATTTTTTTAAATTTTTTTATTAAGGTTATGAAAGTTAACATCCTTGTGAAATTACAGTTGTACATCATTATTAGTCATGTTGTAGGTATACCACTTCACCCCTAGTGCCCTCCCCCCACCCCCCCTTTCCCCTGGCAACCACCGATCAGTTCTCTTTGTCCACATGTTAACTACCACCTATGAGTGGAGTCATACAGAGGTTGTCTTTCTCTGTCTGGCTTATTTCACTCAACATAATACCCTCAAGGTCTATCCATGTTGTTGTGAATGGGATGACTTTGTCCTTTTTTATGGCTGAGTAGTATTCCATTGTATATATATACCACATCTTCTTTATCCAATCATCAGTTGCTGGGCACTTAGGTTGGTTCCATGACTTGGCTATTGTGAATAATGCTGTGATGAACATAGGGGTGAATGGAACTTTTGGAATTGCTGATTTCAGGTTCTTAGGATAGATACCCAGCAGTGGGATGGCTGGGTCATAAGGTATTTCTATTCTTAACTTTTTGAGGAATCTCCATACTGTTTTCCATAGTGGCTGCACCAGTTTGCATTCCCACCAACAGTGTATGAGGGTTTCCTTTTCTCCACAGCCTCTCCAACATTTGTCACTCTTGGTTTTGGATATTTTTGCCATTCTGACAGGTGTAAGGTGATATCTTAGTGTAGTTTTGATTTGCATTTCCCTGATGATTAGTGATGATGAGCATCTTTTCATGTGTCTATTGGCCATCCATATATCTTCTTTGGAGAAATGTCTGTTCATGTGCCCTGCCCATTTTGTAATTGGGTTGTTTGATTTTTTATTGTTGAGTTGTGTGAGTTCTTTATATATTATGGAGATTAACCCTTTGTCAGATAAATAACTTGTGAATATTTTTTCCCAATTAGTGGGCTGTTTTTTTGTTTCAATCCTGTTTTCCCTTGCCTTGAAGAAGCTCTTTAGTCTGATGAAGTCCCATTTGTTTATTCTTTCTATTGTTTCCCTCATGTGAGGGGTTATGGTGTCTGAAAAGATTCTTTTGAAGCTGATGTCAAAGAGTGTACTGCCGATATTCTATTCTAGAAGACTTATTGTTTCAGGACTAATCTTTAGGTCTTTGATCCATTTTGAGTTTACTTTAGTAAATGGTGAAAAAGAATGGTTGATTTTCATTCTTTTACATGTGGCTGTCCAGTTTTCCCAGCACCATTTGTTGAAGAGACTTTCTTTCCTCCATTGTAGGCCCTCAGCTCCTTTTTCAAAGATTAGCTGTCCACAGATGTGTGGTTTTATTTCTGGGATTTCAATTCTGTTCCATTGATCTGCACATCTGTTTTTGTGCCAGTACCATGCTGTTTTGATTACTGTAGCTTTGTAGTATGTTTTGAAGTCAGGGATTGTGATGCCTCCAGCTTTGTTTTTCTTTCTCAGGATTGCTTTAGCAATTCAGGGTCTTTTGTTGCCCCATATGAATTTTAGGATTCTTTGTTCAGTTTCTGTAAAGAATGACATTGGAATTCTGATTGGGATAGCGTTGAATCTGTAGATTGCTTTAGGTAGTATGGACATTTTAACTATGTTTATTCTTCCAATCCATGTGCATGGAATGTCTTTCCATCTCTTTATGTCGTTGTTGATCTCTTTCAAGAAGGTCTTGTAGTTTTCAATGTATAGATCTTTCACTTCCTTGGTTATTTATCCCAAGGTATTTTATTCTTTTTGTTGCGATCGTGAATGGGATTGAGTTCTTGAGATGTTTTTCTGTTAGTTCATTGTTAGCATATAGAAATGATACTGATTTATGTATGTTGAGTTTATACCCTGCAACTTTGCTGTAGTTGTTGATTGTTTCCAATAGTTTTTCTATGGAGTCTTTGGGGTTTTCTATATATAAGATCATGTCGTCTGCAAACAGCGAGAGTTTTACTTCTTCGTTGCTTATTTGGATTCCTTTTATTTCTTTTTCCTGCCGAATTGCTCTGGGCAAAACCTCCAATACTATGTTGAATGAGAGTGGTGAAAGTGGGCACCCTTGTCTTGTTCCTGTTCTGAGAGGGATGGGTTTCACTTTTTGTCCATTGAGTATGATGTTGGCTGTGGGTTTGTCATATATGGCCTTCATTATGTTGAGGTACTTTCCTTCTATACGTATTTTATGGAGGGTTTTTATCACAAATGGATGTTGGATCTTGTCAAATGCTTTCTCTGCATCTATTGAGATGATCATGTGGTTTTTGTTTCTCGTTCTGTTAATGTAGTGAATCACGTTGATTGACTTGCGGATGTTGAACCATCCCTGTGTCCCTGGTATAAATCCCACTTGATCATGGTGTATAATCTTTTTGATATATTGCTGTATTCGGTTTGCCAAAATTTTGTTGAGGATTTTTGCATCTATGTTCATCAGTGATATTGGCCTGTAGTTTTCCTTCTTTGTGTTGTCCTTGTCAGGTTTGGGGATCAGGGTGATGTTGGCTTCATAGAATGTATTAGGGAGTGCTCCATCTTCCTCTATTTTCTGGAATAGCTTGAGAAGGATAGGTATTAAATCTTCTTTGAATGTTTGGTAGAATTCTCCAGAGAAGCTGTCTGGTCCTGGACTCTTATTTTTGGGGAGGTTTTTGATTACTGTTTCTATTTCTTTACTTGTGATTGGTCTATTCAGATTCTCTATTTCTTCCTGATTCAGTTTGGGTAGGTTGTACGAGTCTAGGAATTTATCCATTTCTTCTAGGTTGTTCAGTTTGTTGGCATATAGTTTTTCATAGTATTCTCTTATGATCCTTTGTATTTCTTCGGTATCTGTTGTGATTTCTCCTCTCTCGTTTCTAATTTTATTTATTTGAGACTTCTCTCTTTTTTTTTTTTTTGGCAGTCTGGCTAAGGGTTTGTCAATTTTGTTAATTTTTTCGAAGAACCAACTCTTTGTTTCATTTATCCTTTCTGCTGTCTTTTTTGTTTCAATATCATTTATTTCTGCTCTAATTTTTATTATTTCCCTCCTCCTACTAACTTTGGGCTTTGTTTGTTCTTCTTTTTCTAATTCCATTAGGTGTCGTTTGAGGTTGTTTATGTAAGATTTTTCTTGCTTATTGAGGGGAGCCTGTATTGCAATGAATTTCCATCTTAGGACTGTCTTTGCTGCATCCCAAATCATTTGGTACGGTGTGTTTTCATTTTCATTTGTCTCCAGACAATGTTTGATTTCTTCTTTAATTTCTTCAATAATCCACTGTTTGTTCAGTGGCATGTTGTTTAGTCTCCACATTTTTGGCCCTTTCCCAGCTTTATTCTTGTAGTTGATTTCTAGTTTCATAGCATCATGATCAGAAAAGATACTTGGTATTATTTCAACCCTCTTGAACTTATTGATGCTTGCTTTGTTTCCCAAGATATGGTCTATCCTTGAGAATGTTCCATGCATGCTTGAGAAGAATGTGTAACCTGCTGTTTTTGGATGAAGTGTCCTATACATATCTATTAGGTCCATCTGATTTAATTTTTCATTTAATTCTATAATTTCCCTGTTGATTTTCTGTCTGGATGATCTGTCCATTTGTGTTAATGGGGTGTTGAGGTCCCCTACTATTATTGTATTGCTGTTGATGTCTCCTTTTAGTTTTGTTAATAGTTTCTTTACAAATTTTGGTGCTCCTGTGTTAGGTATGTATATATTTATAAGTGTTATGTCATCTTGGTGGAGCATCACTTTTATCATTATATACTGCCCCTCTTTGTCTTTCTTTATCTGTTTTGCTTTGAAGTCTACTTTGTCTGATATAAGCATGGCAACACCTGCTTTCTTTTGTTCATTATTAACTTGGATATTGTCTTCCATCCCTTCCCTTTGAGTCTGTGTTTGTCTTTGGGGCTGAGGTGTGTTTCCTGGAGGCAGCATATTGTTGGATCTTGTTCTTTGATCCATCCTTCCACTCTGTGCCTTTTGATTGGAGAGTTCAATCCATTCATGTTTAGAGTGATTATTGAAACGTGGGGGCCTACTGTTGCCATTTTATCACTTGTTTTCCAGTTCTTTTGCATTTTGTCCTGATGGAGAGCTGTTACTTTGTGTTATTGTCCTTCTGCTTATCTCCTTTGTCCTGGATTTTGTAACCCCTTTCCTTTTTTAGATTTTTCAGGAATGAAGTTCTTCCTGAGCATTTCTTGAAGAGGAAGTTTTGTGATGATAAACTCCCTTAACTTTTGTTTATCTGGGAAAGTTTTTATTTCTCCATCATATTTGAAGGATATTTTCACTCGGTAGAGTATTCTTGGCTGCAGGTTTTTGTCCTTCAGAGTTTTGAATATTTCATTCCAATCTCTTCTAGCCTGTAAGGTCTCTCCTGAGAAATCTACTGATAGCCTTATGGTGTTTCATTTGTAAGTTATTTTCTTCTGCCTGGCTGCCCTTAGTATTTTCTCTTTGTCATTGACTTTTGCTAGTTTCACTACTATATGCCTTGGGGTTGGTCTTCTTGCATTAATAAAGTCTGGAGATCTATTGGCTTCTGTCACATGTAGTTCCATCTCTCTTCCCAAGTTTGGAAAGTTCTCAGCTATTATTTCTTTGAGCAGCCCTTCTGCCCCCTTCTCCTTCTCTTCTCCCTCTGGTATACCTATAATCCTTATGTTGCATCTCCTAATTGAGTCGGATAATTCTCGGAGAGTTTCTTCATTTCTTTTTAGTCTTAGTTCTCTCTCCTCCTCTGCCTGCAGCATTTCTATATTCCTATCCTCCAAATTGCTAATTCTGTCCTCCATATTATCGATCCTACTGTTCAGAGAGTCTAGACTTTTCTTAATTTCCTCCATGGTGTTCTTCTTCTCCAGTATTTCTAATTGGTTCTCCTTTATAGTGTCAAGCTCTTTTGTGACATAGCTCCTGAACTCATTGAGTTGTCTATCTGAATTCTCTTTTAACTCGTTGAGTTTTTTTAATAATAGCAGTTTTGAAATCATTGTCATTTAGGTTATAGATTTCATTGTCTTTGGGATTATTTTCTGGGTGTTTATCATTTTCCTTCTGTTCTGGAGATTTAATTTATTTTTTCATACTGCTTGATGGCGTGGATTTGTGCCTCTGCATAGGGATAGAGTTTAGTCGCTGCTTCCACTTGTTGCGACTGGTGTGTGTGTGTGTGTGGGGGGGGGGCAGCTGTTTAGACTGCACCAACCAGGAACCCTGTCAGCTGTTACTGACTGGACCTGGACCCCTCCTCGTAGTCACAGTGGTTCTGTGGGGTCCCTCATTGGTTGTGGGGGCAATCACAAGGGGGCCTCAGGCTGCTGGTGCCTACTGTTGCAGCCCACTTAGACGCCCTCCCTCCTTGTGGTCTGCAGCGGTGTTGTGGGCTTTCACAGCAGCCAGGAACAGGATCACCTATAATCGCCACTTTGTCCCTAACAGAGCCCACAAGATCACACTTGTCCACTATAGGTCCCAGCAGAGCTATGGGTATCTTCTGCAGTGTGTCATTAGCTCACCTAGCTGTGCTACTTTTGCCCCAGGGCCTTCCCGCCTTGCGATTGCCAGTCGGGACCTCTCCACTAGTCCTGTGCAGAGGCTTTCACTGAGGCTGCTGTAGAAACCTGGAGTTCCCCCCTGGGCTACATAGCCATTTCACCTGAGCTCCACTCTGCCCCACTCCACTCTCACGGGATCTCTGGGAGCCCCTTGCCTCGTCTGGGACATAGCCAGAGTCTGTGGGCCTGGCGGTGGCTTGTAAGCTGCTGCCTTGTGGGGAATTCTGCTTTAGGGAGCTTCCTGGTGTTCCAAATGCTGGGTGGGGCCTCCCTGCCAATGGTGAGCAGAGGCCCTCCCTGCTGGGGGTGGGGCAGGACCCTGGAGCGTCCCCCTGGGCCACAGAGCTGGGTGTTGGAGCTCCACCCAGTCCCCAAGCACGTCCATGGGAAGTCCGGGCACCCCTGCACCAACCTGTGTGCCGGAGACCATGGGCCCAGCAGCAGCTGGCGGTCTGGGGCAGTGCCAGGGAATCCTCCCACCGGGAGCTTCCCTTTGTTCTGGATTCTGGGCGGGGTCTCCCTGCTAATGGTGATTGGTGCCTTCCCTGCTGGTGGGTGCGGGACCCTGGGGGTTCCCCCTGGGCTTAGGTGTAATCGCAGGGGGCTTGAGTAGGGCTGTTGTCACCTGTTTCCATTGCCGCTCCGCTGGTGAGTGCACACTCCTGCCCTTGGTGTGTGGCGATGCTATGGGGGAGTCTGCTGGAAGAGAGCCTCCTGCAGGAACTAGGCTGTCCAGGGGTCGGGGGTTGGGGGTTGGAGAGTTTTCACCTATTTCCACCTCCTCCCTGGGGGAAGTCTGTCCACCTTCCGATGTACAGTATTATGAGACTCTTAGGTGTCTTGAGATGCTATCTGGATATCCTTTGTTAATTGGTGAATGTCCAACTAGTTGTAGATTCGACGGAAGAGAGACAAAGAAGACCACTCACTCCGCCATCTTGGTCCCACATATTAGCACACTCTTGTTGCAATTGTCCTCTTAATTGGGTTGGTACCCAGTGTAGCTGGTTGCTAGGCTCAGGGGCCTACAGTTGTGATAAGCCTGAGGCCAACAAGGCTGATGCCAGTCCTCTTAGGAGTGCAGCTGAGTAGGGCTAGCCCTAGGCATGGAGGCACTCAGTTGTTTCAGGCTTTGGAAGGTGGGGCTGATCCTTTTTATGGCTATTTGTGAAACACAAGTCTTCTGCTGCTGATAAACCTCACCCCGCTCTGGACCACATACACTGTCAGCACAGTCCTGGTCCGTGCACACTTCTCAACCCCCTGGAGTGTACCCCACCACCACATTGCAGAGGCCCCGACCTCTGCCCCAATGCCCCCCACAGTTCACCAGGTCCTCACACAAGCCCTGCCCCACAGAGGCAAACACCTTTGCCTGCCTGTAGAGGATCAAGGCATTCAGTCAGTGCAGGCTGAAAAGTAGCCTGAGGGCTTGCTGTTAGGTGGGGCCAGTCCCTAGGGCGGGTTGCCTACCCTGGCTGAACTGGATTAAATCTGTGCTCTAGTGGGTGTGGCAGACCCCTGGGCTAACAGCCCAAGGGAGGCACCTCAATGGCCCCCACCTGTGTCCGTATCAGCACGCCTGGACCAGCTCAGAACAACCGCCCCCACCAATGTCTCAGTCTCCGGAGAGGATCCTCCTCTCACCAAGATGACCCCAGAGCCCACCAGGTGAATCTCGTTTCACCAAAGGACAGTCAGCCTTCTCTCTGGTGATTTTAGGTTGCTGCAATGAGTGAGTTTGTGCGTGGGCCCTTTAAGACCCAGATCTTTTCGGCTTTTGGCCGATAGATTTTCTGGGGTGTCCTTGCTGCAGTTAATAGCCAGCAAAGCCAGACAGTAAGACCCCCCCTCTCAGTTGGGCTGAGTCCAAAGGATGGTTATAGCAGTATTGCCCCTGCTCCGGACCTCACTTCTCCAGGGAGGGCTGCGTACCTTAGGTTGGCTCCAGCCTGGCCAGCTGAGAAGCTCCACTGCTCCCAAAGGTGGCTTTTTTCCTCTCTGGCCAGAGTTACTGCCTTTTCTGCTTTCAGCAGGACTGTCCCTTGTTGTGGGGGTTCTTTTTATCCAGTTTTCAGTTTTCAATCCAGGGTGATTCTTCCTAAAATTGTTGTAACCTGGTTGTGTTTGTGGTAGGAGGCGAGTTCAATGTCTGCTCACAGCACCATCTTGTCGAGACCCCCTCTGAGGTTTATTTTACATCTTAATTTACTTCATCTATACCTTTTTATTTTGACAAAATTCAGACAATTAAACATTGCAAGAATCGTACAAATAACTCCTGAATACCTTTAATTTTACTGCATTTGCTTTCTTTATCTCTTTTCCTCTCAATATACATATATACACACACACTCATATAACTATACACACATCACACAAACATTATTTTTTAATCATTTGAAGTAAGTTGTAGGCCTGGTGTCCCTTTATTGTTCTAACTTCAACGTATATTTCCTAAAAATAAAAGAATTCTTTTAGATAACTACTTAGCAACTACCCAAATCAAATCAAGTTCAATAATATTATCTAGCATCAAATACTACTCAGGCTTTGGAAACTTTCCAAAAAGATCACTTTTCAAAAGAAAATTCAGGATTTTTCCTTTAAATTCTAATGTCATGCTTCTTTGTTTTCTTTTAATATGGAATAGTAAGTGAGGCACTATTTTGTATTTCACGACATTGACAATTTTGAGAGGTACAGGATAGTTAATTTTGAATATTATCCATTGATTTGGTTTTGTGTGATATTCCTCATTATATGGGTTATATGCATTTGGCAGAAATACCATAGATGTGATGCTGTGTTGTTCTCAGTGTATTATATGGAGAGAAGCATGTGCTGTCATTTTGACTAATTACTCCTGATGTCAAATTTAGTTACTGTTTAGGATGGTGTTTGTCAAGTTTCTTCATTGTATAGTTACTATTTTATCCTTTATACTTAAAACATAACCTTTAAGAAGATAGTTGATTATGTAACTATCCTGTTATCCTCAAAATTTGCCCACTAGTTTTATAATCCACTAACAGTTCTTACCTGAATCAAGTATTATTTGATGCTTGACAAATGTGATTTTCTAATTCCTCTGTTTATTCCTAGTTTTTTTGTTTTTTAAATATCAACGTGGACTCCTGTATTCCTATTTTCTTCAATAGATTATACTAAATTACCATTGGTTTTATTTTGATGTTAAAATTACTCCAAGTTCAGCCAGTAAGAGTCCCTTCAAACTGGCTCCTTTAAGCTGTCTTTTTGACATTTTTATTACTCTTTCAGTATTTCCTTACTTTTTTGGCACCCCAAAATGTTTCAGACTCATACTTTTTCCTGCACTAGCTATGCAATTAGCCAACTATTAATTTAAAGGGCCTTGGACACTTTTAATTGAGAACAATATTTAGGAACCAATAGGTGAGTGCTAGGTGTGCTCTTTGCTACAGGTGACATTTCTAGGTCCCCTCAGCAGACAGAGCTAGACAAATACACACACATACACATTTCATATAGCTATATACAAGTTTATTTTGTGTATTTATTTCTAGAAAAATACACACTAATATATGTTTTATAATTATCTATTAAAACGTTGACTTATTCAACCTATTTTTTATATTTATCTATTTTTATATACTTATCTATTATCTATTTATATCTGATATCTATTAGAACATTGAATATTAAAACGTGAATTGATTGTATACTAACAAATTTAGTTTATCAACACCATTTCATTCTAGCATCCCCCTTTTGTGTTGGTAACTTATTTTTCTAAAAGTGAGAAATCTGCTCCCAATATTCCAAATATATTTATTTATTTTCTCAGTCTTAGAATGTACAGAAAGTAGTTTCAGGATTGTTAACCGATGCTTCTGCAAAAGGAATCTTACTGACTACAGTTCAATATTGGTTAAGTGTGTTTTTCCTTTTCTGAGAGCATTGAATCCAAATTCTGTGTTTAAAATTTACTTGAGTTAGTTCTATCTGCCCCCTTCAAGTCTCTGTCAGTTTTGCAAATCTGTTCCAAACTTGTCTCCTCATCTCCTTAGCCCATTGAGACAGTAGCTTTCAGGTGGCACCATTTTCCCACAGAATTTTCAAAACATCTTCCATCAAAAGTCAACGTGAATGTGGAGCTCACCTTTTGTGATTCCTTATTCTCAAAGTTTGAACCCCTCAGGACATGCTAGCATTGGTTTCTCTCCAATTCCTTTCACTCATGGCCGGAAGAAGAAGTCAATTACAATCATTTTAACTTTCTGGTCAGCCAACTCAAGTATCTGTGTTATTTGTGGGCCCTGTTTCTACTGTTTTTAGTTTCTCTTGGTTTTCAGTCATAAGTTTTATCTTGTAGCTTGTGAGATGACAAAAAAGTTTGGATTGTCAAATCAGGATCAACACAAATTATAGATTTTAGCCAGTACCAAGTTTCCTAATGATTCATAAGATACTGATACAAGTAAATCACAAGCCAAGTATTCTTCTCTTGAAGAAGTCTGAAGCAATCAGGTTCATAAAATGTCATTCTTTTCCCACTAGAGGATTAATTCTGCTCTAGATTTAAACAGAAAGTTAAAGACGGGTGTTAGCAAAGCATGTGGCATATTGCTTGACTAGAGTGAGCCAATTAATTTATAAAATATCTTCTTTATATCCTTTTAATTACATTACCTATCAGATATTTTTAAAGGAGCCTAGCTATACATTCACAAATTTCCGTATTATTTATAATAAAGAACTTACATAGATCCAGTAGTTTCTGTTGATAGTATTCCACAAAGAATAGTTTTCTCGCTAGTAAATAGCTAGGAGGTCTGTTGTTAAGCATGGCTGCACATCTATTCTTTTTTATCCAAGATGTCCCCAGTAAAGACAAAGAGTAGATTTCAGGATGCTGAAATCTATCTCAGGTAGGCCCCTTCCAAGCATACCTAATAATTTTTGATTGAATATGTATTAACTTGTTTTATAGGCTCAAGATGATGTTATCTTTTTGGAGAGTGAATTTGCCACACCTTCCACTACTAAGCCAATGTGGTGGTGGCTGACCACCTTAAACCAATCAGGGATGTGATGGGCTGAGACTGGATTTCATCTCTGGTGAAGCTCAGTTTACTGCTAGGTTACCAGTCACCTTACAGGGTTTTGAACTGAAATCTTGATAAATATGTTGTGGTCTCTTCATCTGGCAGGTCTAGATCCCCTTTCTTTATTCCCCATGTTTCTGAAAGCTCCACCCTGTCTCTCCAAGATTGTATGCTTGTTTTCACTCTCTGACCCTGTGTTTCAGAATAAGGTAAATGCCCTGAGTGGCACAGTGACCATGTACTTGAAGCTCCTGGTCTCCACTAAAAGGTCTGCTGAATGTTTCCCCCCGCCCCAGAAAGTTTGTACAAACCCTGGATTCTCAGCCTCCTTTACACACCCAGTGTTAGCAAATAACTGTTGTTAAAACCACCTAACGTTTGCCCCTCCCACTGTCTTAGTTCTTGCCTTAGTAACTCTCCACTGCGTTCATACAACTGCCCTGACTTTCTTACAACTTTACTTATTGTTCTTGTCATATTGGAGTTTTCTGCTTGCTCCCCCATCCTATCTCAAAGTAGAAGTCCTAGTTTGCTTGATTATTAAATGAGATAAGCCTCCACAAAATTTAAAAGTTTGCAAGAATTCTAAAAATAACATAAATCCCTAAAGAATGTAATTTTTAGAGAAGTATATATATATTAGAACACTGTAAGAAATCACATTATCTAATTTTGTAAACACTGACAGCAAACCACATTTCTATAGAAATTAATTTTCCCTAGAAAAATTTATGTTGATGTAGTACTCCAATGTGTTAGTAATATCTAAATAAGTATTTAAATAGGTGTTTCATAATAAAGATGAATTTTTCATTACTGTGAATATGACCATTTACACTTACACATTGGCTTTGGGAAGAATACATGTTTTGCCTCTTTTTTAATTTACATTAAAAAAATCTATTTAGATAAGTTACCATGAAGAGCGCATAAATTAACAAATCATTCAGAGAGACAAGTATTGTACATAATTAGCACCTGAATACTAAGAGGTGGTTAGTATCCATGGTTACAGTGTCATTTCTGGAATGTGTGGCCCTCCTAACAGAGCAGAGTGAGCTACTTTTTTTTTCTTTAATCACTCAAACATTGGAGGTGGGAGAGGATGGAATCATCTTTCTAAGAGAGAGTGAAGTCTTCATATTTCAAAACACACCATTCCATTGAGTGTTTACTGATCATCTAAGATTTCTCAGTTGTGCTCAATACTATAGAGGAAACAGGATTGGAACAGGTAGCTAGACTCCAAAGGGGTCACAATTTAAAGAAGTGGGTAAAAAGCTGAGCATAGTTTGGGATATCCTGTCTTTTAGATCAATTGAGACAATTGGAAATATGTATCTTATTATTGAGAGAGAGAAAGGGAGAATAAAAAGATAGATTTGGTAGTCTTATTCATGGAGGTGATTAATGAAACTATGAAAACTAAAGAGATCGCCCGAGAGGAAATGTAGCATACAAAGAGAAAAATCTGAAGGTAGCGTAGAAACTTGATATGTTTTATATTAAAAGGGGTAATGGTACTATTTGTTAAATATTTCCCTCCCCCAGGTTATTCAGGAAGATCCATTTAACATGTTAAAATCATAATTTAAGGTCTTTTAATTGAGATTCCTCTCAATCTGTATGTTAGCTGAGTATTACATCCTTTTGCTTATTATGAAATATATCTTAATATTTATACCTGAATTATATCTTGATACTTCGTAGGGCACATTTAGGAAGACTTAGCATACAATATTAAATTATGCTATCAGACTATATTGTATTCCCATTTAATCACATACATATACACACATCTTGCATTAGGCTTTGTTAGAATGGTTCTAAAATCCATATTTTGTGCCTTTGTGAATTACATCTATTTCCATTTTTTTTGACTGATTATTACAGGAATACATGCTGCTAATTATTTTTACATATATTTGCCTTGACTTTAGTTGACTCATTATCCTTGTTATTTTTGGTTGTTTTTCTTAGGTTTTCAAAGCACGTAATCATATCATCTACAGATGGTCAAAATTTTGTCCCATTCCATTCATGTTAAAATTCTTACATCTGTTTCAAGTCACACTGGATTGATTAAAAACTTAAATTATATAATCATATAGGAGCAGGCATTTTTATGTTTCTTTTGACTTTAATAGGAATACCTTTATTATTTTACCTCTAAATGTATTTTGTTTTATAGTTTGAACCCAATCTTTCTAATGCTCAGGAAGTATACTATGCCTTAAGGTTTCCAGGTTGTGTGTGTGTTTTCAATTATGAATGGGTGTTGAATTTTTTGAAATGTTTGTTTGAAGTTATGATAATCATATGCTTTTCTTTTCCTTTGTTGACACCTTGATGTACTTTATACCAATTGATACATTGAGTGCATTATTATATCAATATATATCTTAATATAATTAATTACTCCAATATGATTCATCTTTATATAATTAATTCATATTCTGTTGGCGTTGAATTTGCCTCTGGTAGCCAAACATAGACTCATGGATGTTAAAAGCATAGTAGATGAATTTGATTTTAAATGAAAATCACGACTATGAAATATAAAAAGTGTTATAAGAGAAAAATGGTTTTATGTTAACGAATAGAGCATGGACCAAGTTTACATTGTCGGTGGAACAGGAGCAGTGCTTCTGAAGAGGTGACTTTTAATCTGAGACTTGAAGAATGTGTAAGATTTTAGCGAGTTGAAAAGCTGAGCAGAAGAAATCCAGATTACAGAAACCATGCGCGTGAGTGAGTGAGTGTGTGTATGTTCGCCTCCAAAAGTAAAAGAAAGACAATTACTGTGGCCCAATTTTTTCTGAAAAAAAAAGAGTTGCTCCAGCTAGGGCTGGCAGAGATAGTTGGAAGCAAAATCTTCCTTGTTTTATTGGGTTAAGCACTATTTGTGGTAAATCACTCAAGTGAAATATAGGAAAATTTGAGTCACCACTATTTATTTCAAATTTTCACATGTGTTTTGTTGAATTAGTGTGGTCTATAGGGAAATGTGTTAATCTCTCCTGAAGATCAAAGATTCATTTGAAACTCTGATAGAATTCATAATCTCTCTCCATTTTATGTGACTACACGTTTGCTGACACAATGGATTTATTTAATATTATAGTCATCATCGTTTTTTATGCTTCTTGCATTTTTTTCATCCTTGGTGTTTGAACCGATTTATTATGTTTATTATTTCAATAATATGAGATATATAATATTGTTTAAATAGCATTTAAATAGTACTTACTAAATAGTAATATTTAATATAAAAATAAGTGTTTTCTTACAGACATTTTAAAGAACAAATAAGCAAAACCTAAGAAATGAAAAATTACCCATCACCCTCAGGTAAGGGCAATTTATACTCTGTGTTTGGTATCCCATTTTCATGTGTACATGTATATGCTTTTCAATAGAAACAAGTATCGTTAATAATTTTCTCTTTTACTCTGCAAAATAGCATAAATTCTTTGCACTTAAGTATCAATTTAAACATAATTTTAATAATATTAGTTAACTTTTTATAGATGTTTGACAGAATAAGATTATCTGATATTAAGTATTCTTAGCTCTGCAATTACTTGATCCCAATATCCTTTACCATATAGTAAGGCAGCAGTGAGAGCTGTCTGTGTACGCTACACTCAGAGAGAGAGCTAATATGACTGAAAGATAAACGTAAATTCTTTTCCTCGATTTCAAAGATAGCTTCTTGAGACTCATTGTGGAGGCAAATCAGAGCTTCTTGAGAAAAATATTTATATAATGTTTTTAAGCTCCAAAGAATCAATTATATTGACGTTTCAGAAAATAACATTTATTCTGTAGAATGGAAAGGTGTGAAAATGGAAAACCAATTTTACCTTGCACAAAGAGACATAAAAATTTGATTAACTGATAAAGGAAAGAGAGTCAATGAAACATGAGGGTTAATGTCTCTGAGAAAGGGCCGGAGTCTCATCCCCTGCACTGTGACTGGGGATTGTCACTAGAAATCATAGATGGTTTTGTGAGACCTGAGAGAAGAGAGAATTTATTTCTTAGGAGAAAGCCATTAAGCCGGCAAGTCGAATAGAGAAATCTCCTTGTCCAACAAGGTGCGTTCATGTTGGCAAGCCCTAAGCAGGCAAATTTAATCTGAGGCTTGACCACATCATCTTCTTTGGTGGGACAAGATTTAACTGTTCATTATACTACTGAGAATTGAGGAAGTGTGATATATATGAGCAGGAGGAAGTGACCAACACAAATTTGACATCTGGGAAGCAAAGAGAAATGTAGATATGTCAGCTGCAGATGCATTTGGGTGAGTTACAAATCACCAAAGGCCATTAGAGGTTGTACGTTTTAATGGAACCCAGCATGATCAGATGCTACTGTAAAGAGAAAAGACTCTGGTGTGCTTAGAATTTATGAGCTGCCATTTGAGGCAAATGGAGGTGCTTGAGAGCTAACTTCAGGTATAGATTAAGAAAAACATGAGATTGTGACTCGAAGTCTATCCACTACAGATGTATCATAATATATTATTAAAATTAATCAAACAACAAATTGTTCAGAAAGAGAAGATTCAGTCAAATGTTCCAATAAGAGGTGAAATCTATATCACAACATTCTAATGGTTGTCAAATATCCTGGATTATATTTATGTTATAAATTTATTACAATGGATATACTTGTATCATTTTTACTTAATTTCAGATACATACATTCTATTCTATATTTTTCTGTTTATCAAACTACAAAGTAAAATACTGATTATTTTTAAAAACGTATATTTTGTAATGATCAGTCAAGTATATAATCTTTATTTCTTTATCCCCAAACCTAACTAGCAATCAATAACAGAAGTATAATAGAAAATCTGTAAATATTTTAAAATTAAACAAAACACTGAAGGGTAAAGAAGAATAACATATTTTACTTGCCCCCATTTTTATTCATTTTCCACTTTCCATTGAAACAGTAACTTTGGGTAAACAAGAATACTTGTCTCTTTCTTTTCCTTTCTTTTAACGGATTTGTATGATTTTGGCATCAGTGAGGGTAATGCTGGTCCCATGTGTTTAGAGCTGTCTCCTTGTCTACTATTTTCTGGAAGAAATTGTGCAGATTTGGTGTTATCTCTCTAAAGTATTTGGTAGAATTCATCATCTAGGTCAATTAGGTCTTGAAATTTCTTTTGGAAAGATTTTTAATGAGTTTAATTTTTAAGTTATAGGACTATTAAGTTCATCTGTTTCAATTTGGTGAGTTTTGGTAGTTTGTAGTTTTGAGGAAATGGTACATTTCATATAAGTGGTCAAATTTACGTTCACAGAGTTGTTTTTAGTATTCTATTAGTTTCCTGTTAATATTTGCAGGGTATGTAGTGATATCTCTTTTTTCATTCATGATATTGCTAAACTGTGTCTTCTATTTTATAGACTTTCATTCTGGCAGAGGTTTACCAATTTTATTGGCCTTTGATCAACAAAAATCTTATTGGCTGCTCTTGGTTTTGTTGATTTTTTTCTATTAGTTCTCTATTTTCAATTTTATTTATTTCTATTCTTTATTATTTCTTTCCTTCCACTTGATTTGAATAGCTTTTACTTTTCTTTTTCCAATTTCATAAGATGAAAACTTGGATTCATGATTTGAGATGTTTCTTCTATTCTAACATAAGTGTTTGACACCATAAATTTCCATATAAGCCCTGCTTTAGCTAAATTCCACAGACGTCGATATAGTTTGTTTTCATTTTTGTACAATTGAAACTACTTTCTTCTAGGCCAGCCCTGGTGGTCTAGTGGTTAAGTTCCACATGCTTTGCTTCTGCGGCCCAAGGTTTGATCCTGGGCCACTATACCACTCGCCAGTGGCCAAGCTGTGGTAGTGGCCCAAATGCAAAAGAGAGGAAGACTGGCACAGATGCTAGCTCAGGGTGATCTTTCTCAGCAAAAAGAGGAAGATTGGCAACAGATGTTAGCTCAGGGCCAATCTTCTTTGGCACAAAAACAAAAACAAAAAACCCACTTTCTAATTTCCTTCAGGACATCCTCCTTACCTATGAATTAATTAGAAGTATATCGTTTACTTTCCAAGCATTTAGAGATTTTCTTGTTATCCTTCTGCTATTGATTTCTAGTTTAATTCCATTATGGCCTAACAACCTACTTAGCATAATTTCAAGTATATTAAATGTGTTTTGGCTTGTTATATGAACCATATATGGTCTATTTTAGTAGGCTGCCTCTTTCCTTACCTATAATTTGCATATTGTTTAGGTCCAGATGAGATAAGCAATAATATACATTTTTAGGACTTTCTTCTCCTGGAAAAAGTTCTGATAAACTCCCATAATAGAATTGATCCATAATAGCTAAATTCCAAAATATCTTAGAAAGAAGAAATCTAGCTTTTTGTGGGTGGGGGCTAGATATATTCTATTTTAACTTAAATGTGTTAATTAGGATTCAGTCAGAAAACATATACACTCTAGGTTTCCAGATAAAAGACATTCGTTATACAGGTATTGCAAGTACAAAGGAGCCAAATTAAGGACAATGAGATGACCAAAAGCTTAGAAATAGCAAGGAGTCTCCACTTTTAGGAAGGAGGACAAAGGAGAAATTATGTAACTAGATCTCAGGAACTGTTATCCACTAGTGGGAACTGGGAATTTATTGGGGCCTCCTGGTTGGAGCTGACGCCACAGAGGATAAAGCTATCTAGTGGAAAACAGAACAGAGGAGATGATTCAGCTGCTCTTAGAGAAATACAGAGAAATATATTGTCTTTTCCCACCTCCCAACTTTGTCTTCTGCTAGAGGCTCTCCTTGGCTGAAAGTTCCTAAAAGCCAGAAGGCAAGGGATTGTGGGAAATACAATTTTCTGCAATATACAGCAGGGCAAGAAAGGGCTGGAAATGGATCTGAGAACAAACAGGAAGATGACTAGAACACTGTGGATAAATGCTACTGTGCTTTGTTTGATGAGAGAAAAACTTAGGAAAAGCTACTGAAAAGTAAATGTGTCAGAATCAAAAGAATACAAGAATTTATCTGTCAGTGTATAATTCTAGCTATTATTTCAAATTAAGTATTACCTTGTTTGAGATTACCAAAAATTGTATCATGCTTCCAATTATATGAGTTTATGGTGCTATTCTACTAATTGTACATTTGTTTTACTTAATGCAATAACAGAACTATCTAACATACTCGTATAACTTGTGTCTTCTGTCAGTACTGAGAAATGTCAAGCAATATAAATTTGAAATCAGACACTGGAGATTATGTGATAAATTAATTGGTAGGATAGGTTTGATTTCTTACCTAAAGTGAATATATAATTTGAGCAACTCAAACCTCAATTGAAATTATTTTGGGAAGTCAAGCTTGCAACCTGTTGTCATCTCCCAGAAGCTTTACTTACAGTTTTAGAGATGCCCCAGGGGCAACTGGGAAAGACAAGTTCACTCTCCTGAGCAGATATCAGCATCATGGAACCTTGAGATGCTTGTCACAGAACAGGGCCATTGACTTCTGTAATGGATAACTCTATGCTGAATGACACAGACTGTTTTTTTTCTTAAACTAGCTTGAATAGAGGCTTCATCCCTTCAATTGATAAACTGATATGTGCAATTAAAATGTTCCTTTGACCATATATGCAGAAACAGAAAAACACTTCCACTTAAGATAAACCTGTTTGTTTTTTCCTTTAAAGTTTACTTTCTAACATCAGTGATAGAAAATTAGCAACAGCTGAAAAGCTTCATTAACACAAAAAAAGAAAGAAGAATCACCCTTTATTTGTTAGAAATATGTGTATAATGATAAAAAGAAAAGAGTAGTGAATCTATTACTCTATTGGTAATAATCTTAGGGTTTCATTTGGCAGAAATGATACCTATAGTTATAGAAAGTATTGTTTCATAGGGAAAGAGCACAACACACAAAGATAATCAATTTTAATAAGTATATTGCCCAGCGTTTATAATCAGGACTGTCTTCACATGCAAGTACAGTCGTCAACCATTCTGGCCCTAATTTGAGGGGGTCTCCGAGGAATATCCTGACCATTGGAGGATCTGACTTCACCAATCTAGATTTAAACATTCCCAAAGCTGATGCCATTTTTTCTTAAGTGCAAAGAAAAAGGAATAAAATCACTTACTTCCAGCTGAGATTTCCTGTTACTTATTTGTAATAGATGATGTTTATTGAACAAGTATCTTTGTAAAACCATTTTCTAAATCCTTTCAGGTGTTATTTTATTTAATCATCAGAAAAACCCTTGAAGTAATGAAGTAGTTACATTTACCATTCCAATTTATAGTGGGAAGAAACTGATGCTTAGAGAGTTCAATTAGTTTACCCATTGTCATACTGCCAAGAAATGTTGGAGTCTATGTTCAAACCCAAATCTGTCTGAATCCAGGGCCTGATGATTTAAACATTTAAAAACAATTCTTCAAAGGTTACTATTGTATTTGTAAGGAAAAGGAAGTTTAACAAGACTCAATAACTTGTAGAATGAAAATACAGGTATTTATTAGAAGAATTGGAATTGAAATCTAGATATTTCTCCATACTATACCATTACACTCTTGGGAATTATAACAGACAAAATACTGAACATCCCTGTGTATAAGAAACAAAGTTTAAACACAGAAGCCTCTGAAAGGAGAGGGATTGAGAGACTACAAGGATCCAGATAAACACATTCTTCATCTTCAAAGATCGTTCTAACTGACCTCACATATTTGTGAATGATTAATTTTTTAATATTTTTGTGTGTGAGGAAGATTGACCTTGAGCTAACATTTGTTGCAAATGTTCCTCTTTTTGCTGGAGGAAGATCGTTGCTGAGCTAACATCTGTGCCAATCTTCCTCTGTTTTACGTGGGATGCTGGCACAGCGTGGCTTGACCAGTGGTGCTAGGTCTGTGCCCGGGATCCAAACCAGCAAACCCCGGGCCACTGAAGCAGAGTGCACAAACTTAACCATTGCACCACCAGGCCAGTCCATATGAATGATTAATTTTGACTGAAGAGAACTTATATTCCTCAAAACTCTGAAAACCAAATTTAAATTTCTCAATATGCTTAGATCAGCCTACTTATTTTACTAGATTTCTTAACCTTGAAATTGAAATACCAAAGAGTAAACGTACTACATACAGTAGTATCATCATCAGCAGCAGCAGCAGCAAAGCAATACATATTGAATAGATGCTATGGGACAGGCACAATGCTTATTGCTTACAAGCATGAGTGCATTTAATGAGCAATGCTGCAATATAGTAACTAATTATTCCTATTTTGTAGGTGAGGAAACAAACTTAAACTTGCTAATTAACATTTCCAAAATCAAACAACCAGGAAATGGAAGAGCTGGCATCTGTGTATATATTGTCGAACTACAGTGTTCATACTCTTAGTTGTTAAGCAATACTTGTTCTTGTATATTTAACAAAAACTCAATATGTAGTTACAGATAATTAATTTATTGAATGTTATAGGATTAATGTAATCAACCAGCTGAAAATATTTTAGTTATATATATGTATATATATGTATATATACATATATATACATATATATATATGCATTATATAGAGAGAGAGAGAGACAGAGAGAGAGGAAATAATCCAACTGTCTGAAATGGAGTGAGGACTCTAAGATCATATAATGATGGTAATTTTTTCTCCTCTACCCAGTGGGTAATACCGGCAAATTGCAAACTAGTGCAAAATCTAGTTGAATATTTCTATAAATACCACAACGATTTTGCAAAAGTTTCACTATTGTGTGCTTCAAGAGCATTTCACTCTGTGATGTAAATCAGTAAGGCTCTCCTTATTAAATAATTGTCACTTGAAAATAATTTTTCCTGAGCCCTCTTCTGTGTGTATGTTAGCCTTATTTTAAAAGAAAATAATAAATATGAAACAATTATCCTCCAGTCATTGAGGGATTCTGAATAAGTATTTCTATAATATTTCAGGATGGCAAAATGCCTTTAAAAGCCAGCAAAATTTATATGTAGACCATCAAGAGTGAAACCAGGGAGTAGAGTATATTGCTGTACAGTCAAACTCATTTTTTTGATCCAATTATCTGCATTTGCTATGACCATTATACCTGTCAACCATGTTCACACAAAATTGCTGAAGGTCAATGCCTTTGCTATTGGCTCTGTCACACGAAGCCTGAGTTAAGTGACATCAGAAGTTGACAGATTGTGAATAAGAATAGGTTGCTATTCTGCCAGTAAGAGTTGATATTGACACTAGCCACTACTGAGTTAAGGTCGTTTTCTAATGACACTCACCATGATGATCAAAAGGTCCTCTGGTACAAGATAAAACAAATATTAATCTAAGTTGAGGGAATTGAAAACAATGGATATGTTTCCAGTGCAGATTAACCCTTGAGTAATGATGGAAATATCTGTAGGCTGAAAGTGTCACACACAGCAGGAAGATAATAATTCTACACAGGCTTCTCCTTTTCTTTATCATGAAGGCCATTTTCGTATTTTATTAAGAGCGGGTTTCTACCATAATTATTACCGTTAGTCTTTGAAATGGCATTTACACAGGCCAGCTTTCTTAAACTATTTTGAATGCCCCTAATCATTTTCCCTCATCTTATTACAACCTGTTGCCCAGATAGCAAGCTGTTCTTTGCACTGCCTGGGCATATGTTATAGTCATTTGTTTTGAATGGATTTTAAACATTCCAGGTAGTGTTTGTATTAATATACACAAAATACATAAAATCACAGCTTAACTTTTTCTATGATTTGTTCAAAAGCAGGGGCCTGGGACAGGAGTCCAGATTGACCTAAATGCTGAGTTATCTCATGGTGAATATCAGAAGGGAAATCAAAAGTCTCCTTTTTGGTGCTATGAGTAATCAAATGAGGAAAAGCAGGTTTATCCTCCAAAGGATCATCTCCAAGATATTTTCTTAGATAATGTCACTTTGATCTACCTTTGTGGCTCCCTGTCTTAATGGGCATTCCTTGCTGAACAGGAGTTTTGTAGATGAGAAAAATGGAATTCTACCTCTTTCCTTTGTTCCCAACTTCTGCCATATGCCACATTCATGACATGCAAAACCTACCTGACAAACACATCACAGTTCCTGGAATATGAATTAGAAAATACATGTTTCTATATGAAGGCATGTGGTCAATTTATTCTTTACTTCTTCAGCTTATTTATCCAAATGCTTTTGTTCTAAATCAAATTCAATGCTTCGGGTGTTGTAAAGGTTTATATGCATTTCACAGCCGCTAATGGTGCCTCTGAAATAGGCACACTTGAGACCTCAGTCACATGGTGTGTTTTGTGATATTTTCCAGGTTAAGTATTTGGCACAATTTAACTGCTTCACCTTTCACAGTGCATATTATCATTTCTTTTATTTGTTGTTGTTGGTGAAGAAATGTCTGTTTGTTAGATAACGGCATGGACTTATAACTCGTTCCACATACTGTTTAGTTTCTGTCTAAATAGTATATGAACAGTCAATAAAGGCAGTCTCGAAAATTCATTTATAAATTGGTCGTCTAGAAGTTAGTAATAAATTGTGGTTTGCAGTTACATTTTACTAATGTAAGTTCTATATCCTGGGACCAATGACATTAAAATGTACAAGAGAATGAAAAAGAGGAGAGATCAGCTCTTTCTATGATAAATACAAATAGAATTTTGGAAACAGAGAACTGTGATTTTGATACTTTAAACTCTTCCTTTAAGGACTGCGCTGTCACCTCTCCAATCACGTTTTCCCAGACCCCTGCACAGCCCCGCACTGCCTGGGCCCGCCCTTTATCAGCCGCTGCTGCTGCTGCATCATGCTTACCACTGCACTTCGAAATTCTCATTCTCCTCAATCACAGCCTTTTGTCTTTCTAAGAAGAATAATTCAGCCAAGGGTTGAAAGAGGTCAAATTCACTTCATTTCGGCTGTGAAAGACATATACAAGCTACTATAAAGAGACCTTGGCCTCTCATTCTATTATCGTCTTCTACTGCTCAAGATAGTATTAGGTACTACTTAGCAAGTACTCAATAACGTTTTTAATAGATAACCATAGTATCTTTTAATTCTATACCTAATAATATGCATTAACCTCAAATAATGTTTATTATTTACTATTTTCTATTATCTAATAAGAATGATATTTTTAGAGATTCTTGTCTTAAACTGTTTCTTCATTTTTAAAGGAGCTGACATTTAAGTTAAAGGGAATAACATATATTTAGCATCTACTATGTCCTAAGCACTTCAAAGGTTTTATACAAAGTTTCTCAAATGAAAGTAAAATCTGAGGAATAAATATCCTATTTTTTAGATCGGGAAACTAAGAGCTCATGAGTTCAAGAAACTAGACCAAGATGGTCACTATTAGAGCCGGCGTTCAGACTCAGTTCGGTCTGACTTCAAATCTTATACTCTTTCTGCTAAAAAAGCAAAAAGAGGAAATATTTTAATAGCTAAAATTATAATAAATATAGCAAAATGAAAATAAAGATTTCAGGAAGTGTGGAAGAAGCATGTTGATGGTTTCTGTTGTTTGCTTGTGGTGGAACCCTCAGGTCTGAAAAGTTATTTGAGGGTCTGCCCCTAGGTTTACAGCGCCTTTCCTTTTTCCTTCCTATCTGAAGCCTTATATTTTCCAAAACACTTATGTTCTCTGAGGAGAGGCACTCGTGGTATGCATTTCGCTACCTCCATATGAAGTTATGCGCCTAACCACCCACTAATACTTAATAACTATTTTTTGAATGAATAAATATTTTTCACATCATCAAACGGGAAGATTCCCATTTCTTAACTTGAAAAAAGAATAAAACTTTCATGGATGCAATTTTTCTATTACTACATACATTAACTTATATTTTTGTCTTTCCATGCACTGCCCTGAATTTTTTCCTTCCTTTTACTTCAATACTTACAAATGCCAGTTAACACTTTACACGTATGACAAAGCTATAGCTTTTGATAACAAGAGAAATCACCAATCTAATTTTCTATGTTCTGTGAATAAAAAATGGTCACAGGCAGTTTCTTTCTACAGAGAAATAGTAGAAATTTAAGCAATTTCCTTGTTTGCATCAAGCCAGGCAGCTAATGTGGATAGTTCATACACTTTTTGTATTAACAGAAAAGAAAGAAGGGCTCTTGCCAGAAGTTATTCTGACAGTTGCCTCTGAAAACACAGATTGGGATTTGGCTTCGTGGTTTTGAATCATATGCAGGAATTAAACACTTCATTCATCCTCTTCCCAGGAGATCATCTAAATGTAGGAAGTCAGCCCCACTCCAAGGTACGGCTTTTCAGACAAGTTGAGAAGAATTACACCAACACCATTTGATTCCAAGCTGATTTGGCCCTTAAATACTCAAGGTCTCTCTAATAAAAGAATGAATTGAAACACCAGTTTAACCATACAGAGCTTTAACCAGGAAGCCAGTCTCTCTCTGTGATGTTTTGAATCTAGGAGACTAATTTATTTCCTCCTAGTATTTTAGGGTGAACAGAGTCTTCCACCAGGTTAACTTTGGTCTCTGGGACTTAAAATGTGACATTGAGAGAAATAAAAATAAATCTCATTATTTAATTTAGGTAAAGGGATAAGTCTTAGTCTCTCAATCTCACTTTCTTTTTCTTTTTTTTTCATAATTATTGTATTTTACCAGATTGGGCTGGCTTATGCTGCCAAATATTAGCAGATTCACATAACATAAGTGTATTTTTTGCTCAAATTATGTGAACAACATAATTCAGCAAATTTACTCAGAGACCAAATCATCACGACACTGGGAAAGAAATGCAGCAAAAATCCAAATCGTGTGCTGCCCCTTCACCCTCTACGTGGAAGTGACCTCCCATCTTGTCCAAAGCAATTTTAATGACCATGCCTAACTTCAAAATCAACTGCGACGTGCAACCTCCCATGTGCCCTGGAAGGCAGAGCACTGGAAATGTGTGAAGATCAGCATGAACGACTACCACGTGTTTCTTAGACCACATCCTCCCTTCACTCTCCCAGCAGCACAGAGCTTCAGATCTCAGATCCTCACTTCAAAAAGTCTGGAACCAAAGCGGACTGAGCTACTTCCTTGCTGCAGAATCTTGAGCAAGTTTCTAACCCCCTCTATGACTGTTTATTTTCATCTGTAAATGACGATAAGCAATGCCGCTTCCATCATAGGCAAATTTCTTATTTTTACGATGGGCTGTTCGTGAGCATGTTTTTTCTATTCCATTTGTGGTTTTTTTTTGCCAACACCTCACAATCTTAATTAGTTTAGTTTTATAAGAGGTTTTGGTATCTGGAGGGCAAGTAACCCTTTACATATGTTCAACATTGCATTGGCAGTTTTGGCCTTTTATTTTCTATATGAATTTTATAAACTGTAAAGTTTTAGGAAAAAGTGTTAAATATTTACGTTGACATTAAACATTAGTTAGGGAACAAATGACCACTTTATTATATTGAGTCTTCCTAGCCACTAGCCCTAATATATTCTGCAGATTATTCAGTTCTAAATATTTTCTAGTTAGCATTATGGTCTCTTCATTAATTCCTTAATTATTTAGCAGAATTCCCTTCCAATTTCCAGAATCACTTTTTATATTTTGCTTTATATTAATTTCTAACTTTATGGATTTTTTAAAGAAAATTATATGTATGTCATTCATTCTTTGGTATTTATTACTTTCCTTATGGCTTAGTAGGTACATCGGTTTTTCTGATCGGTGTTTAGGAAAATGTCATTGGTTGAAGGATTCTATAGAGGCACATTAAAAAGAACCTGTTGTTCCAATCTTCTATGTTATTGTTTTAATCATTTATAATCATCTTTTTTTTTTTTTTTTTACTTAATGGTTCAATTACTGAGCTAGCCGTCTTAAAACTCCACTAATATAATATGTTGTCTTAATTTCTCTTTATAATTTCATCATTTTTGACTTCAAATATAGTGCAGCTTTTTTACTATGTGCTATTCATTCAGAACTAGTGTATATTTTTGGCAGGTTGCTTCTCATCAATATGTGGTGGCTCTTTTTACCTTCATTGTTTTTAATTTTCAGTATATTTTTTCTGATATTGTTAAAATAGCTACTCTACTCTTTCGCTTTATTTTGTTTATCATTTACTAGTACATGTTTTCTTCCCACTTACTTTTAAACTCTGCATTGCTATATCTTAGGTAAGTCTCTGTTAAACTTCATTTAGATGTTTTTGTTGTTGTTTTCTAATCTGAGAGTCACTCTTTCTTTAACAGCTGAATTTATACACTCTGTACTTATTTCGGTTATGGGTATATTTGTTAGTATTTCTACCATGTTTTGGTCAACATTTTTCCTCATTTGCCATACTGATATACAAAGATCCAGTAGAGTCATTTTAACCCTAATTAATAATCTGTTATTTATTCCTCTATTGTGAAAGAGAGTGTTTTCATTTTTTTTTTTTTTTTTTGCCATTCTAGAGTAGTATTGAGTGTGCTTGAATACACCTCCTTGTTTATGTATGTGAGAGAAATCTTGGGTAGACACTGAGAACTGCCCAGTTAAAATATACACATCTTTAACTTTAGTATCAATCACTAAACTGCTGCCACAAATGGTTGTATTAATTAAAAACCCGCCATCAGTTAGTATATTAACTTATCTTAATTTTTTCTCAGTAATAAAATGGATCCCAGTAAGGTATTGAAATTCACACTGCAAATTTAGGGTTTGAACTGTAATTATTAATACTGGGCTCATCCATTTACTCCAAGAATGGTCCTTTTCACAAATGTCTTGAAAGTATTCCGATTCTTTAGTACCAAAGATTTCTTGATTCCTCATTATTTATCAGAACGTTGGTTTCCGAATAGACCTAGCCCTCTTCAGTATTTGTTCTTGATTTTACTATCTCTTGTCTGGCTTCTGCCACTGACAATTTTCTCTGCCTCTCTGATTTTTGTGATAGGCCCTTTCGTGCAGTTTGCACACTGGTACTGGCCTATTCTTTAACAATTCCATCCTTGCTTCACCTTGTCCAACATTATCAACCTGTGGCTACCATCGCCTTACGAATTTTTAGAAACAAACCCTTAAAATAAACCAATAGTGTAACCTAGTATTAAAATCACTTGTTGGCACTCAGGTTGTGTTGATAGAAGTACAGAGAACAGAACATAAAACTATTATTTCTGTGTTGTGCACCAAACTACGTGTAAAATTATGAGTGGCACATTTTAAAAGAGAAATTGACAAACAAGAAAGAAGACAGTGAAGGGCAACTGGAATGGTGAACTGATGGAAATGTCGGGAGGGAAAAGGTAAAGGAGAGAGAGAAAAAAAAACCTAGAGATTTTCTCCCCAGAGAAAAGAGGTCTCAGTGGAGACTTGACAGCTGACTTCAAATATTTGAAGCGCTGTCAAGGGACAGAGAAAGAGCATAGAATTTTTCTTTGTCACTGTTGAAGGCAGAATCAGGATTAACGTGTGGCTTAGAAAGACATGGCTCTCAGCCCGTTGTAAGGAAGGTACTGGTTGTAGTAACATTCATCCAATGAAGGAACCATCTGCCTTGAGCCGTGGTAAATCCCCCAAGAGTTCCATCTGAAATAATATAAGATAGATCACTTGAAGGAGTAGAATCTTTCACTATCTTTAATATATCTATGATCCAAATTCCCTACAAATGGAAAAAACTGTATATATTTAATATGCACATTTGCATAAAAACAGATCCTTCCCTAATATGTGTTAAAATTCCTACTATAAAATAACATTGTAATTTAAAATATTTTACATATTTAATATCTTCTCAAGTGCTTGACTTAGTGTATTTATTATAAATAATATCTAAAATTGTTTCATGAATTCAGTGCTTTGTGTATCAATTAATTACAATCTTAAGTCACAATATGCTTCACTCAGAAACACAATTAACCAAATTCTAATGCTAGAATACAAGAATGACATTCAATAAAATTCAAAATAAGATGTAGAATTCACAATCCTTTAGCACCTAATATTGATGATTGCGATAAGAAGGCCTATAAAACTTTATGAACTAAAATACATCTTAAGAAATTCTGCAGTGTGGCTGATGAGGCCATAGTGAACAAGTTTTTTGTGATTCCACGCCAATCATGTGAGCATTGTGTCACCATCCACTAAACTTGATCTGGTTACATTTCTAATATAAATGTTCATATTAAATAAAAGATTAAAGCTATCTGCAGAATTCTAAATTTTTTGTCATCTGTGGAGGTTTTAGAAATTACAAATTTTAATAGAAATACTAGTGATATGTCCATCTCATTGATTTTTTTTCCTTCCTACCACTATGATTTCTTTTCTACAAAACCTCGTCTTTTAACATTTGTATTTTTATTGGGAGAGTTTTCCTCCACTTCAATCAAATTTATAGGCTTTTAAAAATAAATCTTAGTGGAAAAAATATAATGAGAAATTAACACTCAATCTAAATATTTCAATAACAAGTCATAAAGCACGTCTTATCAAGTTTTTTCATATTATAATTACAGCAACACATCAAGGTAGGAACAACTCTCTAGCTACCAAGTTGTGTAGACATTTTCATTAAACTTTCCCATGACTGGACAAAATTTGATGTAGAGCATGTTTATAAGACACAAAACAGCTGATAATTGTATATGAAAAATAACTATTTCTAAGAAAAGGTAGACATTTGACTTGAATTTGAATAAAATGAACACATAACCATAGTTATCTTACTAATTCGTCAACAGTACTTATTTGGATTCTACTCTTCTAGGAAAGAGAAAGATAGATGAATTGGTTTTTAAATCACTCATCTAGGATCTTGCTATGCAATAACTTCACAAATTAGTTGCAATGAAAATGGAGAAATTGTTGGAGTTAAAAGGCCATATCTAATCATCAAATACTTATATGCTTGATTCTAGCTCATAAAATAAGTAAAATACGTAATAACTAGAGACCATTTTAAGAAAGTAGATCTTACCCATTAGTTAAGTTCTCTTACTCCTAAATTTCATGGAAATTATATATATATATAGATATATACACATATATATATTTGTATTATATATAAATTTGTTAATATATACATATATTTGCAGAAGAAATCTATGACAAAATGGAAAATAACTAAGATGATTTCCTTGGATTAGAAATTTTTAATACGTTTCTATGACTCAGAAAACATAAGAACCTGTTGACTGGTTAATAAATGGGGAGAATCGTAATTAGAAACCCATGTGTACTAAAGAAAAAATCTATAGCAGATATATGCTTTATTTTCTTGTTTCCACTGTATACCTTCTTCTATCCTTTTACTATTACCCTATCTGTGCCTGTGTATTTAATGTATGTTTATGGTAGACAGTACAGACATACCTCATTTTACAGTGCTTCACTTTATTGCTGTTTCCAGGTATTGCATTTTTTACAAATTACGGGTTAACCCAACCCTATGTTGAGCAAGTCTGTGGGTGAAATTTTCCCAACAGCATTTGCTCACTTTGTGTCTCTGTGTCACGTTTTGGTAATTCTCACAATATTTCAAAACTTTCATTATTATTATATTTATTATGGTGATCTATGTTAGCGGTCTTCAATGTTATTATTGTACTTGTTTGGGGGTACCATGAACCATGCCCATATAAGTCAGAGAACTTAAATCTTGTGTTTGTTCTGACTGCTCCACTGATGGGCTAGTCCTACCTCTCTCTCCTTCTCCTCAGGCCTCCCCATTCTCTGATATGCTACATTATTGAAATTAGGCTAATTAATAACCCTACAATGGCCTCTACGTGTTCAAGTGAAAGGAAGAGTTGTACGTCTCACACTTTAAATCAAAAACTAGAAATGATTAAGCTTAGTGAGGAAGGCATGTCAAAAGCCAAGAGAGGCCAAAAGCTAGGCTTATTGCACCAAATAATTAGCCACGTTGTGAATGCAAAGGAAACGTTTTTGAAGGAAATTAAAAGTGCTACTCCAATGAGCACACAAATGATAAAAAAGCGGAACAGACTTATTGCTGATATGGAGAAAGTTTCAGTGGTCTGGATAGAAGATCAAACTAGCCACAACATTCCTTAAAGCCAATCACTAATCCAGAGCAAGTTCCCAACTCCCTTCAATTCTATGAAGGCTGAGAGAGGTAAGGAAGTTGCAGAAGAAAAGTTTGAAGCTAGTAGAGATTTGTTCATGAGGTTTAAGGAAAGAATCCATCTCCATAACGTAAAAGTGCAAGGTGAAGCAGCAAGTGCTGACGTAGAAGCTGCAGCAAGTTCTCCAGAAGATCTAGCTCAGGTAACTAATGAAGGTGGCTATGCTAAACAACAGATTTTCAGTGTAGGTGAGACAGCCTTATATTGGAAGAAGATGCTGTTTAGGACTTTCGTAGCTAGAGAGGAGAAGTTAATGCTTGGCTTGAAAGGACAGGCTGACTCTCCTGTTAGGGGCTAATGCAGCTGGTGACTTTAAACTGCAGTCAATGCTCATTTATAATTCTGAAAATCTTAAGTTCCTTAAGAATTAGGCTAAATGTACTCTGTCTGTGCTCTATAAATGGAACAACAAAGCCTGGATGACAGCATCTCTATTTACAGCATGGTTTGCTGAATATTTTCAGCGCACTGTTGAGACCTACTGCTCAGAAAAAAAGATTCCTTTCAAAATATTACTGCTCATTGACAATGTACCTGATCACCCGAGAGCTCTCATAGAGATGTACAATGAGATTAATATTGTTTTCATGCCTGCTGGTGCAACATCTATTCTTCAGCCCTTGGATTAAGAAGTAATTTCAACTTTCAAGTCTTATTATTTAAGAAATACATTTTGTAAGGCTATAGCTGTCATAGATGGGGATTCCTCTGATGGATCTGGGCAAAGTAAATTGAAAACCTTCTGGAAAGGATTCACCATTCTAGATGCCATTAAGAATATTCATGATTCATGGGAAGAAGTCAAAATATTAACATTAGCAGGAGTTTGGAAGAAGTTGATTTCAACCCTCATGGTGAGGGGTTCAAGACTTCAATGAAGAAAGTAACTGCAGATGTGGTAGAAATCGCAAGAGAATTAGAATTAGAAATGGGGCCTGAAGATGTAGCTCAATTGCTGCAATCTCATGGTAAAATTTTAAAGCATGAGGAGTTGCTTCTTATGAATGAGCAAAGACTGGTTTCTTGAGATGCAATCTACTCCTGGTGTAGAGGCTGTGAAGATTGTTGAAATGACAATAAAGAATTTAGAATATGACATAAACTTGGTTCATAAAGCAGCATCAGGGTCTGAGGGGCTTGACTCCAGTTTTGAAAGAAGTTCTACTGTGGGTAAAATGCTATCTAACAGCATGCATGCTACAGAGAAATTTTTCATGAAAGGAAGAGTCAATCGATGTGGCAAACTTCATTGTCATCTTATTTGAAGAAACTGCCACAGCCACCCCAACCTTCAGCAACCACCAATGTGATCAGTCAGCAACCATCAACATTGAGGCAAGACCCTCTACAAGCAAAAATGTTACAACTCACTGAAGGCTCAGATGATGGTTAGCATTTTTTGCAGTAAAGTATTTTTTAATTAAGATATGTACTTTTTTTAGACAAAATACTGTTGTACACTTAAAAGACTACAGTATGTAAACATAACTTTTATATGCACTGGGAAACGAAGAAATTTGTGTGACTCACTTTATTGTGATATTTGCTTTATTGCAGTGGTCTGGAACTGAACCCACAATATCTCTGAGATATGCCTGTATATGATTAGGTCTTGCTTTTTAATCCAATGTGTAATCTCTGTCTTTTAATTCCTTTTTAAAGGTGATTTGCTGTTAATGTAATTATCCATTTGATTGATCTAAATCCACAGTCTTGCAACATTTCTTTTTATATTTCATCTACTCTTTGTGGTTTTTCTTTTCCCTCTATTTTTGCCTAACTTTGGATTAATTGTACATTACTTATTATTCCACTTAATTTTCACCATTAGTTTGTTAATTATATGTCTTTTTCTACTTTTTAGTGGTTTCCTTAGGGTTTGCAATATAATTTATGACAGTCTACCTTTGTATATTATACCACTTCATGATTACTGTAATCACTGTACAATCTATCCAAGTTCTTCCTTCCCATCCTCCATGTTATTGTTGTCATATTTTTCACTTTTATACACGTTAAAAATCTCACATGTTGTAACTATTTCTGATTTTGATGATTATCTTTTAGAGTAATACAAATAATGAAGATATATTTCTATCTATATTAATGTTCAGCAATTCCGGACTTCCTCATTTCTTTGTGGAGATTCATGTTTTGATCTGGTATCATTTGCTGTGTTTTTTTTTTTAAGAACTTCCTTTAACAATTATTGTAGCACATGTCTCCTGGCCACGAATTCTCTTATCTTTTGTGTTTTCTAAACAACTGTTTATTTCACCTATTTTTAAAGTGTATTTTTACTGGGTTTAGAATCTGGATGAACAGAAATTGGCTTTTTTTCCCTCAAATTTTAAAAGGCACCACATTTTTTCTTATAGTTGGCATATTTTCTGATTAGAAATCTACTGTAATTCTCATATAAGTTCTTCTCCTTTTAATGTTTTTTTCTCCTCTAACAGCTTTCAAGATCTTTCCTTTACCTTTGGTTTGTAGCAATTTAAATACCACATGTCTAGATGCATTTTATTTTATTTTTTTCCTGTTTGGTGTTCTTGGAGCTTCTTGGTTCTGTGGTTTGGTAACTCTCATTATTGCAGAAAATTCTTGTCCATTATGTTTTGTCTGCTTTATTCTGTGTCTATTCTTTCTCTGGAGCTCCAATTAATCCTATTTTCAGCAATTTGATATTGCCCCACAATCCATAACTCTTAGATTCTCTGTTCTGTGTTTTTGTTGTGGTTATTGTTTTCTTTAGGATAGATTTTGTTGATTTGTTTTAATATCTTTTGAAGTTCATTGATTTCTTCCTAAGTTATGTCTGCCAATGAGTCTGTCAAAGAAATTTTTCATCTCTTATATCATGCTTTTTTATTTCTAGCATTTCTATTTGACTCTTTTTTATATTTTTGATCTCTTTGTTGAAAATTCCTATCTGTTCATTCAAGTCATCTACTGTTTTTCACTGTCTTCTTTAACTTATCATAATATAGTTATTTTAAAGTCTTTGACTTATATTTCCAACATCTTGGTCATCTGTGAGTATGGTTCTGCTGATTTTTTTGTCTCTTGACAAGTGATTGTATTCCTTGCTTTTCTTGTGTATCCTTAATTTTTTATTGAATGTTGGACATCACGTGTAATAACAACATAGACAGAGGCTAAATAGTGTTCAAGTTTGAAAATTAGGGGCCGGCCCAGTGGCACAGCAGTTAAGTTCACACTTTCCACTACTTGGCAGCCCAGGGTTCGCCGGTTCGGATCCCGGGTGCAGACATGGCACCGCTTGACACGCCATGCTGAGGTAGGCATCCCACATATAAAGCAGAGGAAGATGGGCACGATGTTAGCTCAGGGCCGGGCTTCCTCAGCAAAAAGAGGAGGACCTGCAGTAGTTAGCTCAGGGCTAATCTTCCTCAAAAAAAAAAAAGTTTGGAAATTAAAACATCTCTTCTTCTGTCAGGCCATTATTTGACAGTCTGATTAGCAGTTGAGCTAGGTTTGAGTTTTGTTTTCTCTATGGTTACAGTTAGGACATGTCTAACATTTTAATTCCATATTTTTTTGTAAATCTACTCACTTCAATTATTGGTAAATATTCAAGAGACTAAGGCTGACCATTGAAATTATATTTCAGGGATTTCTCCTTAAAAGATAAATATTTCTTTTCTTCTCCTCTTGAGTGGAGCTTGAGTTGTGTGGCCAGAGTTCTATCAGTCATCTTAATGTTGAGGAACAAAGAGATAGTATCTAACTGGAGGAAACCTGGAAAGAGAAAGTGTATGTGTGTGTGTGTGTGTGTACATTTTCATTCATCGTATTTGGCAATCCTATATAGTCTTCATATATCTAAAATTGGAAGAATTCATTAATTTAAATAAGTATATTGTTATTCTTTTTGTCTTGAGGAAAGGTCATTATTGATTCTGTCCCTTCATATCTATTATTAGAATTTGTTATGTCAGCCAAATATTGTACATGATTAATGTTATCCTAACATTTTTTATCATCTTGAGCTTTTGTTCAATTCTGGAAAATTTTCTTATGTTTATCTTTGACATACCTACTTTGAACATAGTTATATATATTTTTATTATTCTGTACATCAGTAGAATGTGTTTTCCTTTAGGTAACCATATTTTTAATTTCCATGATCTCTTTCTAATTGTACCCTTTTAAACCAGTCTTTTCTAATTTAATGGACAAAATATTTTCTGTTATAATAAAAGCTATCAGTTCCCCTCTGACCTCAAATATCTGATGGACCTAAGAAGAATTGTTTATTGTCAGGGCATGAAACTTTTTTATTCTTATGATAATGGGGATAACCCCTAAGCTCTTTACATGTCAGAGTCTGAACTGTTAAGTCCAAGTTTATATTTTGTTTTTAACCTAAAGCATAATGATTCAGCACAGTTGAAAATAATGGGATGGGAGGATAAATATCAGACAAATGCATAATAACCAAGAGAGAGTCAGTGTAGGCATGCTATTATCAGATAATAGGCAATAACATCAGACTGAAAAGATATAAAGCAAAAAACTGACAACTTTATAAGGAGAGTTTGATAAATCCATTATCATTTATGAAGACTTGTAACATATCAATCTGAAGTTGATAGACAAAAATTAGTAAAGAAAGAGAAAATTAGAACAGTAAAGTAATCAAACTTAATCTAATGAATATTTAGGCAATCCTGTATCCAACAATTCTAGAAGGAACTTAACTTTTAAGCACTATACTTTAACTAAAGCATGCGGAACATTTTCAAAAAAGTGACCTTATACTTTCCAAAGAGAAAGTCTCAACAAATAAAAAAGATCCTTTTTTTATAGACCATGCAGAAATGAATAAAAAAGATGTGTATGGTCATATGGCAACCATTCTGCTTGCAGAATTTTACAACCCTCTCCCAAGTTTATTGTCCTCTTCACTTTTAACACTCCAAGAAGTTTGATGGGTAAGAAGTGGGCAGGGATGGAATGAGTTGGGTGGATATCATCCTTAAAAGAAGCATGGATTGTGAGTATTATCACAGTAAGGGGATGAGCTCTTTAGAGGTCTTCTTAAATCATTGTGTGTTTCAACAGGAAGTGGTATTGAATCCCCTGTCTCAACCACTGAATGATTGTTCTTTACTTCACTACAAATATAAACAGCATGGGTTTATCCTGCGTCTCCCCAAATTTTCAGGATGATTAGATTAAAAATTAGCAGAATTATATGAATCTTATGTAATAATTAAGGGAAAGATAAAAAATTCTGAGAAAACAATGGAATGATGGTCCAGTTTGGTCCAGTTTAATAGGTAGTAACGAAACTTAGGGGCTTAACATCACCTAAAGCAATAAGAAAGGGAGCTGAAATATTGCTAATATTGAAGAATAGCAAGATAGACATTTTAAAGAGCAAATTTGGCACTAAGGCAGGAGGGCATTATAACTCTGTGATTCATTATTATTATGACTCTTTAAGAATTCCCCAACACAGCTGTGTGTTAACTGATACCAATTTGTAGACATACTCTTTTCCATAGACTGGAATTAGTATTTCTATCAGTGAAGTCTACAGTTGTATTAGTCTTTCAGGCAACCACATCACACTGATGGCTTAAAGAGAAATCATAGTTAAGTAAACCACAAGATTTTGCATAAGTTTTTGCTAACTGAGGTCTCTTCCACTGGATAAGTTTTCAGTTATTTTATTTAACTTACTGATAATAGATTTTGATTTATCTTTATCAAATTTTATTTTGTCAGCTGCAATGCAAACCTCAAATTCATATGGTTCTATGGAATGCCTGTCATACCCACATGCTTTCTAGCTGACCAGGATGTGGGGCTAAAGACAGAAAGGTGGGGAGGATGCTCGTACATATGTTGGTTTGCACACGTGTGTACTACTTTCATGGAAAAACATAAGGAATGGTTTTATTCTAAGATAACTTTTTCCAAAAATGGCTATATGGGCCAGGATTCAAGTGCCAGTGAAATTTTCCAATGCAGTGCCTGACTGGGTGACTAATTATTAAAACTTGTCTTGCCTTACACCCAATGCAAAATTCATGTGACAATTTCCAAGAAAAAAAAAAAAGAAAGAAAGGAAGTGTCAGGTGCTTATCTGAAATGGTCTTTCTCTTTCAGTTGCCTATATTCTAGGCATTCTCTTTTTTTTTTTTTTTGAGGAAGATTAGCCCTGAGCTAACTACTGCCAATCCTCCTCTTTTTGCTGAGGAATACTGTCCCTGAGCTAACATCCGTGCCCATCTTCCTCGACTTTATACGTGGGACGCCTACCACACCATAGCTTTTGCCAAGCGGTGCCATGTCTGCACCCGGGATCCGAACCAGCGAACCCCGGTCCGCCGAGAAGCGGAACGTGCAAACTTAACTGCTGTGCCACCGGGCCGGCCCCTATTCTGTGCATTCTTAAATGACGTTTTGCCATGAGTGGCTTTGTGAAAATTCCACTGACTGGAGTAGAGATGCCCAATCCAGAGACCTTTATGAGCTAGTGTATTTCAGTAATTTCAAATAAACAAGTCAGCTCTATTCCCTTCCCATTATCCCTTTAAGTTTAGGAATTACCTACTCAGGGCACAGCATATGTTGGTATGAAATTGATTGGAGGATGGGTGATATTGCTATTGCGGGGTTACATAATAAGAAAGGAAATATAAAATAGACCAGTCTTATGGAGTACATTGACAATGATATAGTTACCACATTGGTAACTTGACTTTAAAGTCAACAGTACGTTGACATTTATCAATAATGCCCCAAATTCCTTTATGAGGGACACTTACTAATTATTCTGGATTGATCTGAATCAGTAGTTGTCAACTGGACGTTTGGCTATATCTGAGAAAATTTTTGATTGTCACACTGCAAGTGGGAGACTGCTCAACTGCTACCAGTATCTCACAGTGGAGCCCAGCGAGGGTGCTAAATATTCCACATGCACAGACTAACCCCTACAACGAAAAAATCTCTGGCTCCAAATGTCAATAGTGCCATATTTGAGAAAGGCTAGTCTAAATACAAATTCTAATTTCTTCTTCTTCTTCTCTCCTGCAAATGCTACTGCCTCCAGAAACCAAATGATAAGACTACAAAACATTTTTTCAGAAAGATTATTAAGAATTATGTCGACATTTATGAAGTATTACTGTTCTAGTCAAAGTCATTTAGAATATTAGTCTAACACATAAAGGGCATTATCGAAATTAGATTTTCAATATTTTGAGAACAAACATAATGGAATATATCCCCAAATTGAACTTGACTGGGATTTTCTTAATTATTTCAGTAATTCACTGAATCATTTTGAATCATTTTGTGCACAGTAATATATACTTAAGTGTGTATTTTATATACTCAGTTGCAATTTGCATATATTGTTATCCTTTTATAGGCCAGGCAATGTGTTGTTTGCTTTTAAATATACTATCTCAGTTAATTTTCAAGACAGCTTATAGGGTAGAATTATTTCTGTGAACATTCTGCAATAAGAAAACTGAAAGTATGGAGAGTAGATGATTTTCACATCTATATGATTAATAAATTGTAAAGCCATGACTAAAAGTCTGGTCCTCTGAATTCAAGATAATTGTCTTATTATTTTTAGAGACCAGTGATGGAAACACATGAGACCCAAACTTAGAAGATGGGAAGTGAAGAGTCCCAAGTAGGCCAGGCCTGCTCAGACGGAAGTGAGTTTACAAATTCAGTGTGGGTGGGGGAAAGGGGGAAGAAAGCAAAGAGGGAAGAGTAGAGAAAAATAGAGAGGGTCTTAGGTAGGTGTGTTATGCTACTCATAAGATCTTACTAGGCCATCCATAAAGTATGTGGAGGATACAAAAGGAGAGAACACTAAAGAGTGGGTGAGTGGCAGCTGGCTCCATAGCCTGGTAGTTAAGTTTGGTGTGCTCCACTTCAGCAGCCCAGCTTCATGGCTTCAGATCCCCGGTGTGGACATACACCACTCAAAGGCCATGCTGTGGTGGTGACTCATATACAAAACAGAGGAAGATTGGCACAGATGTTAGCTCAGGATGAATCTTCCTCAAGAAAAAAAGGTGAAAATTGAAAACAGATTTGAGCTCAGGGCAAATCTTCCTCATCAAAAACTAAAAAAAAAGAGTGAAGTGGGTGAGTGTATATGCACGTGTGAGAAACGGTGTAGGGGAAACACCAAAGCAATACCTCCAAACGTATTTCAAAGTCGATACTGACCTCATCCATTAGTAAATGTGGCCCATTTATATCATGGGATCTGAAAATAAGATAAATCATTTCTTACTGGTTAGAGGGGCAGGAAGGTAGAGTTAACTACAGGGAATTTCAAGAACCACAATATTATCTAAGCAGAGAAGCCATGTAAAGATTTTCAAGTAGAGAGAATAGCACATGAAAAACCATGGAGGTAATATTTAACATGGTGCCACGATGAAAGTGAATTGTGAGATATTTAGATATTAAAGAGGATAAGAGGGACAGATAGTTTGAGTAAGATCACAAAATCTTTTAGGCCAAGGAGTTTTGATCTTATTTTAAAGGTACAGGGAAACCACTTAAAGATTTTATTCAGGAAAGTGATTACTCAGTTGCTCTTCTGAAATCAGGCAGCGTAGCATAATGGTTAAGTGCTGAATCTTTGGAGTCAGATTTCTGTTTCTGCCACTTGAGAGTATGACCTTGTGCCAATGACAACTTTTTCACCTTTAAAGCAGAAATAATACTGCTACCTGTATCCCTTTGTGTGTGTGTGTAATCAATGAGATAACTGATATTAGATTGTGCCTGACACATAGTACTGAGGAAATGGTAGCTATCATTATCAATACCACCATAATAATACATTTACATTTTTGTTTTGGAAATATCACTTTGGGTGCATTTCAGAGAAAGCTTTGTAGAATAGCTAGACAGAGATACATAGAGACTAATTTTAGATATCCTGGAGTAATACAGATAAGAAATAAAGAAACCTGAAATAAGTCAATAATAGAAGGCATTGAAGAAAAAGGTCCAGATCAAGCAATAGCAAATAGACTTGATACACTTTATTGGCAGGTAGATATGGCAATGAAGGAAAGGACTATTATTTTTCCTATTTGGAAAACTGATTGAATAATGCGTTATTCTTTGAGATGGGGACACAAGAAGAAGAGCAGATCGATGGTAGAATATAGTAAGTTCAACTTTGAATGTGTTGAATTTTAAAGAGTAAAGAGAGTTAGAGAGCTGAGTAAAAATATCCATCCGTCTTAGAATCCATGGGACAACATCTCAGAATAGAGAATGAAATTTGACATATATATTTGAGAGCCATCCTTAAATTTAGGAGGGGGAAGGGGTTTTTCTCTCAGGGGAGGGAGATCACTTCTGGAATACCCCTTCCTCAATCCATCTTATAACTGACATCTGATTATTTTAAAGGAAAAACTGGATATAAGAAACCCAGCCTCTTTCATTCTCCTTTATCTTGGGTGCCATCCTGTCTGCAGAAAGCATGTGTTCTTGAATGTTCTTTGTCATCTTGTGTGTTTTGGAGAAAAATCATGTTTCCACAGAGCAGACCACAGTGGTCTGCTGCGGCCAAGGAATGGGTAGGTAGCTCCCTATTATAGTGGGCTTCATTATTTGGAATTCCATGTTTCAAAAATATATATAGGCCACATTCAAAGAAATTGGTTTTTTCAATAATATAAATACTTTTATTTCCATCTACCTAAGTTTCTGTCTTATATCTCTATATGTTCAGAATTCTGCTGGAGAAGAAAGGTATTGTCTATTGGACCCCTTTGCAGACTCTAATCCACATGCAGGTAGCAATCAAAGCTATTGGTATGAGTGAAGGGAAGGAATGCTTCCAGAGTTGTAGAAGAGAAGAGAGGAAGAGATGGAAAGGAGTGTTGAGAAGTGAGTTAAGTTGAAGAAGAAGAGGATCTAACTCTAAGGGAAATCAATACTGAAGAGTCAGTCCTGTAGCATCATGGGAAGGAAACCTCCTGATGAGATAGACAGAGATGAGTTGGAAAACCTGTGTTACAAGAACGCATCAAGAGTGAGCTCTTCTAAAAGAAAGTGTGTGGGTGGGAGTGGGGACCAGTCAATAAAGCCAAGTACTGAAAAGTTGTCAAGTAGGATAAAGGTTAAGAGCTATCTTTAAGATTTGGTAATTGGGATGCAGTTGGTGACCCTAGAGTGAGCTATTTCAATGAAATTTGAAGCAGGAAGCAGAGGAGAAGTGGGGTGGACGAGGCTGTCATTCTTTCTACTATAATTGCATGTGTGCACATGTGTGTACATAGATAGATGTGTGCATATTTTCATATTCTTCATCTTAAATTTTTTCAATCAGAGAAATATCTTCTTGGGAATCCCATTAAAATTACTCTGGGCCAGAATTTTTTTTTTGATGTAGTGATATAATATTTATGTGTTCCTTTACTTTTTTATATCCTGATCTCAGTAACCTTGACAAAACATGCTAATTTAGGAACAAACTCTTATCAGCCATAGAGCTGATTCTGAATGAAACACAAAAATATACCACATAGGACAATCTTATGAGTGAAACATAAAAATTAAGAAACATACTCTGTCATATTTTACATTTTTTCAGAGATTTCCCTTCTTAGGAGGCATAATTTTTGGTCAAAATCTTTGTGTGGTATACTCACAGTATGGAAAACTTTAGGAGTATCTATTTGCAAAGATAGGCCTTATTTTAGCCAATCAGTGCAAAGGACCACAGGCAGATCAGTTATTAAACTTCTGCTCACAAAATTTGAATACGCCGTATGTGTCCTGAGCTGTTTTAGGCTCTGGTAATATTTAAAGTGCTAACTTAAAAAATAATAAACCAAGCAGTGTCCTATTGTTTTATGTGTAACTTATAGCATGTTATGGTGAACCTGAATATTTAGTCAGCATCAAAAGTTAAAAAAAGATAAACAGAGCCAATAAGCAATTCTTCTAAGGAGTATTGTTTCTGGAACACTGAGCTCATGCTTTTTCAAGGAGCACAAGGATAAAATTGTACATGATTGGGCTATAGTCTAATTTATGAGTGAGTCTAAAACAATTTTAGGAGCTTAACACTGCAATAGCCCTTTGGGGTATTAACTCTGTCAGCTGGCTTGCAAATCAGAAAATTGATAGCTCTATTATGAAGGCATGTGAAATATCAAATACATGGACTGGATGTAATGCTTAACTGCTTTATGAGGTGACCGAAAACTGCTGACTGATTTGTTGGCTTAAATCCTGCTGAATGGATCTCTTTAATTGCCCTAAGGATATTCTGCTAAATAATTCAAAAGAACTGGGTCTAAATGGGAAGAAATATGTAAATTCAAATGGATTGTATTTAAATTAGAACATGTTTTTGAGGCAAGGCTTGATATAAAAAGGGTTACTATTTCAACCATGGGGAAAAACTAAAAGCAAAACCAAGTAGGATAGAAGAAAGAAGTAAATGGGTTTTTTCGCTCAGATATTCTCTGTTCCTTTCTCAATCATTCTCACCACACTGAGAGTATTATTATATTCATAGAATATTTTTAATTAAAGCATTCTTAGCATAGTATATTGTACCTATTGGCAAGTCAGTGACAAAATTGAGTAAAAGGAATATATTAGTTGTCTACTATGTACCAGGTATTTTGTTAGGTGGTCAGAATATATGATAAAGAAAACAGTCCCCACCTTAAATCAGCTTCCACATCTCATATGTAATGCAGGCCCCTTTGCATAAATTTCAGTGTGAAGATTTTTAAAGACATTATGTCATATTATGACTTTAAATAACTTTTTCAAAATGAACTTAAGGAATCTTATATAAATACAGATTGGATTTTCCTGTGAAGTAATTAAATAGAAGTAGCAATATACAATGGAAACAAACATGAGGTCAAAGCACCAAGTACATTTTGTAAAGTCCTCTAAATTCACCAGAGATTGGAGATTTAATTGATTCTCGGCTTTCTGGCAGCAAGTTTCATATTACTTCAGTACTGGTTAAGATATTGTGCTCTGCAATTGAGAGGTGCTCCGAAATTGGTAGGTAAAATTGATAGCTCCAGAAGTCTGCAGACAATTTTTCTTTTATCATCTTTAAAAATTCTCTTTAAAATTTCTTCATAAAATTTCTCGGATTTACCTTCTTGTGACTCTGTCTATTCACTCATGAGACAATGACCAAGTGGGAATTATTCACTGATTTCCTCCATTATATCCTGCCCACCTCATGTCACTGGAATTGCATTATCATACCTGAGGGCAGTCTCCAGCTTCCAACATTTTACTCATTTCTCCAGATTTATTTACAGAAGTTTTGAGTGGATGACTGGGAAAAAGATCAGGATGTTTCTTGGGATAGCCCTAACTGATATTACAAATATTGGGCTAGACTCCTATCAGATGAGGAAGAAACATGGTAAGTCATCACACAAACTCAAAGAATTTTCTATCAAAGGAGAGAAGTACCCCTTCTAATCTGTGTTGGCTAGTTATGGCCACTCTACACACTATGTACGTGCATAAAGAAAACAAAACAATGATAGAAAAGAAACTTGTTTCAGAAGTTCCCAAGACGATGTGTCCTCGAAACATATCATTACTTACTCCCTCAATCTTTCCTGCCTTAGGGATTCTTTGAGTCATCTATGATGACATTTTGTTGAGACTGATTTCTAAGATAAGAAAGGAAGTGTGCAGCCATAAAAAAATAGACAAAATTGTACCATTTGCAGCAACACAGATGGACCTTGAGGGTATGATGTTAAGCGAAATAAGCCAGACAAAGACAAACATCGTATGATTTCACTCATGTGTGGAAGATAAACAAGCACACGAATAAAGAGACAGGATTAGTGGTTCCCAGAAGGGAAGGAGGTTGGGGAGTGGGCAGAAGGGGTAAAGGGGTGCAAATGTATGGTGAAGGATAAAAATTAGACTACTGGTGGTGAGCACAATGCAGTCTATGCAGTACCTGGTAAATAATAATATACACCTGAAATTACACAATGTTATAAACCATTATGACCTCAATAAAACAATTGGAAAATAAACAAAACAAGGGAAGTGTGACTATCCCCTTTTGCACACATTCATAGCTGGCTCATAATTAGTTCATTGTTGTGACAACTGGCTTGGGTGTGTGAAGGTAAGAGCCTTTCAAAGTAGTGTGATAGACCACGGTCACACCTATCATGCTCAGCCCCATCTTGACCTTGGAACACAGAAGATATTTGGTTCTGAATGCTCACAGACTGGCCATTATTGTATAGTTATAATGCAACCTGTAGAGTGTGAAGTCTAGAATTAATGTAACACTGAACGTGGACTTAGTAAGTGTGTCCCTGAAAGAAATTCCATTTTTGATGTATTATTCTTGTATTCATTTATGAAAACATCTCTAGCATCCAAAAATAAATAAGCAAACCAAAATCTAAAAATAACTTCTTAATACGTTAAAACCCCTCAAGAACCAAAAATGATTTTACTGTTCTTTAAGCCTTATATTCAATCTCAGAGAAACTTTGTTCATATGGTTACTTTTGCAATTATTAGGTTACTTGAATTATAAGATAGAGAGCTTATGTCAGAATAGAATAGTGATGAGATAATTATAAAGTCTTTTTTCTTCACTAACTTTGTCAAGGAATCTTTAATTACTACCCTATGGAAGAGACTCTGACTTAAAAGAAAAAAGTCACCTATCTTCTCACTGTTAATTGAATGAGGAAAACCTTGGGACAATTTTGTTCAAATAATAGCAAGGCTAAGATGTGGAAATCATTGAGAAGAGATTGACATCATATTTCCTTAGATGTTTTGATAGCCTGTCTGAGATGAGCTGTTAGGGACCAAGAACGGGATAACCTATGATGGTGAGTCAAGGAGGATTTTCATAAAATCTTTTCTACCCACCTTATCTGCCTTATCTTAGGAAGGAAGAATCTTCATTCTTGTCTAAATAATAACAATGATAATAGAATGTGACTGTTTCAAGTATGTAAAGCCACATTTTGATACTAAGATTTAAGGTTAAAGTGCCTATATGGGAATAAATGATACTCAGCCTGTATTACGGGTGGATTAGGTTAGTTTTGGAATTAATTTATTAAGTATTTTTTATTGTAACATCTTATATAAATGATGGATTTATCCCTTTCTCTACTTGCCATTCATCTTATTACATGGAGCTCTAAATCTCTTAATTCCACATAGCTAATAATTTTTCTAGTCTCGAACTAGACTTCTGGTCTAGTTCCTTCTCTGACTCTCAGACTACCAACATATAGAACAGGTTCCCCTGTCCTATATATTAATAGTAATTCATCTTTCCTTTCATAGTGTTTAGCATAGTTGTTATTTTATACTCAGTGAAGTGAAAATTTGTTTACTGTCTGTCTCTGACCATTAACTAAACTCTCAGAAAATGGAGACCATCAAACACTGATGTCCAAGAATGTTCAGTTTCAGGGAATGTTCTAGTCCTCTTACCTCTAATGACCATATCGAAATCTTTTAACTCTCAATGCCTAGTCAGATATGCAACATAGGACCAAATAAATGCCACAGAGGAGACTAAAAGACTAAGCAAATTTCCATGTTGTTGAGACATTGCTTAGATTATTGCAAACTAGATCTGGTATCATTTAGGTCCATTCTGCCTTTAAAAAGTTAATTATTAATAGTTTTATTTCAAATACATTTATTTGGGGACATTATTCCATTGTCTCTAAAATGTATTGTTGCTGATAAAAAGTTTAATTTCTGTTCCTTTGTAAGTGCTCTCTTTTTTCTTTCAGGCAATTTTGGGGATTTTTGATATTCTACAGTTCAATCGTAGATTTAGTTTACTAATCATCTTTGGGACTGAGTGTGATTTTTTTAAATCAGAAAAAAATTATTTCTTTACTAAATTCCTCTCATTTTTTTTTCTCTGTTTTGTATTTATATTAGGAATATACTGGCATTTCTGGAACTAATCCTGTGTATCTTAAACTTTCCCTTATGTTGTCCAATTCTAAGCCTGTTTAAGTTTTCTGAGATTTCCTCAGTCTTACATTGAGGAAATGTTACAATATTTCCTTATATATAATATTATTAATTGACCTTCAGCTTTGTTGGTTCTCTGATTTTCAACTTTTGAATTAAAATATTTTAGTCTAGGCAGGAACTTTTTTTAATTGCTGAATTTAGAGCCTCTCCGTATTTTATAGATGTGCCATCATTACTAATAGTAATTAATGCTAATGTGTAATGACTGATTACATTGCACCAGGCACTATTCTAAGTGCTTGTAATATATTAAATCTCACATCAACTCCATGTGTTATCCTATTTTACAGATTGGGAAACTGAGGGGGAGAGGGTTAAGTGACGTGCCTAAAGTCACACAGATAGTAAGTAATCCTCTTAAGATTTCTACTTTGTTGATTTACAGAATTGTCTGATTTTGTTCCATAATTTTACCCTGTTTACTTTATGGATGTTACTAATCCCTGTATTTTTTAAAAGCGCATCAAATATTTATTTATTTATTTGTTTATTTCTCCCAAAGCCCCAGTACATAGTTGTATATCCTAGTTGTAGATCATTCTAGTTCTTCTATGTGGGATGCCCTCACAGCATGGCTTGATGAGCGGTGCGTAGGATCTTAGCTGGCAAACCCCAGGCCACCGAAATGGAATGTGCGAACTTAACCACTCAGCCACGCGGCTGGCCCCTCAAATATTTATTTTAAAGTCCCTCTCAGTTTACTCAAATTCCCAGTCATAAGTCCTGCCAGCTATTCAATTTATAACTATCTTTCTTAGCATTGAACTTTCTCATATGTTCATTGGTTGCACATATTTGTGGTAAGAGAGGTCAAATTCCATGGAATTACATCTCAGGAGTCTCGTGTGGGTGGTGCGTGTGAATGCCTTCCAGAGCACGGTTTCCTGATTACCTTTGTCTCTTTTCTGTTGGGTTTACCAATTCTGAAATAGATTGTATGTGAGCTTTCTAGACTTAGGGTTTGTGTACTACATGGTTTGCACAAAGTTGAACCTCGAAACTTTATATTTTAGGCTGAGGGTTTCAATTATTCATGATTTCTTTTCTCCTTACTTCCAGAATACAACTTTAGACCAGCATATATATATGAGGCCATCATTTCCTGAAACCCTGCTTCAAACTGAGATCACCGTCCTTACTACTTAATGTACACAGTCCTTCACTCTCCTTTTGTAGAAGTTTCACTTTCAACTTATAAATTACATATCTGGTTATAGTACCTTATGGGTTGCTCAGCTTTGATTCCGGGTTAACAAGGTTATGAGGTACTTTCTATTGTTGTTTCATTTTGCTTTTAGGGCACTTAGACATTTCCCTTCCATGTCTGTGGGTTCAGAGATATACTTATAATATTTTAAATGTATATCATCCAGCATATTCTATTATTTCGATGAGGAAATCATCTTCCATTCTGTTCAATCCAACATCTTAGTCAGAAGTCCATTCTTTTAAATTTAAATCTCTTACACAGTAAATCTTCTCTAGGAATGGATCACCAAAACTTTCCTGGGTGAATGGCTATGGCTTTTACACTTCAATATTTATCTTTCTCTTGACACCAAGAGAAAAGATGTATTTGTTTTTAATGTAGGAATGTAATGCTTTTTTCTTTGTCATTTCAATTCTAAGAAGGAGTCAATTACATCTCATCAGGAACAATGTGAAAACACAATACAATCGCTCATGATTTTACTGTTTCATGGAGATATGAATACATTCTTCAACATTTATTTTATGTCCCATTAACTTGGATAGCATGGAATAGGCATGACGTATTTGCAGAAAGGCACACACAAAATGAGTGGCTTTAGTAAAATGCACGAAGAGAATATTTATCTATTGAAATTCTGTGTGTGTATCTTTTGAGTAAGAGAACTTTCTATGTGCCAGCCTGAATCTAAGCCTTAGACTTCTCAAAAAAAAAAAAAAAAAAAACTTCCAGAAGTCATATAATGGCAAAGAAAAAGAGAAAATTGAGCCAAGATGTTTCTCTTTAATACCATTTCCCTTTATTCCCATCGGCAATCTGACAAATCTATTACATGCAGAAGTAAACAGAATAAAGAATATTCTCAAACTGATCTCGTTGATTAAGAACCCTATTAGTAGAGCAGGAAGAAATGACAGGGCAGTGTATACTCTTTTTTGGTTTTCTTTTGTGAGGAAGATTGGCCCTGAGCTAACAACTGTTGCCAATCTTCCTCTTTTTGCTTGAGGAAGATTGTTGCTGAGCTAATATCTGTGCCACTCTTCTTCGATTTTATGTGGCATGTTGCCACAGCCTAGCTTGACAAGCAATCTAGGTCCATGCCCAGGATCCGAACCTGTGAACCCCACGCCGTCAAAGAGGGGCACACAAACTTAACACCACCGGGCCAGCCCCATTGTACCTTCTTTTAAATAATCTCAGAGTATTGAGATGTTTCTTCAGCAGCCAAAGCCTGGCAATATTATAATATTTCAAACTTCCAAGTCTCAAAAAACCCTGCAAGTTATTATGTTCTAATTAGATGTAAGATTCATTTCATTGTTGAGACTCTTGGTTTAGAAAAAACACACAAGAGGTAGTTTAAAAACCTTCCTCAACTAAGTGTTGTATTTCAAGAGGTCCTTGAATGAAAACTAAGAGCAATTTCTCCACTGGATTTATTTGCTTATTGAATATTATGGCAGGTGTAGAAAAAATTTGGAACTGGCAAGTCATCAATGTAATCTGACAAACACGTATTTAATGGGAACTCCGTGCCAGGCATACCTGATAAGTGTTTTAAATGAATAAGGTGGAGTCTGTGCTTTGGAAGAGCTCCCATACTTGTGGATGAGATATATGTATAAGCAATTAAGTTTCAAACAATGTACTAAGTGCTATAATAGCAGATTATAAAAATGCTTTTAGAGCTGAAGAATTACTTAGGCCTGTTTGCAGGAGATCAAGGTCTAATCAGTAGAGCATGTTGGGATTACCTGAGGAATGAAGGGTTAAATTTTATCTATGCCTCCAAATATTCTGATACTCCTCTTGGGTGAAGGAGGGACACTGTACTTCTTCTATTAGTGGAAATATTTCCCCTTGGCTACACTGATTTGCTGTAACTTGTGGGAGTAAGTTATATCACTCAGGTATATTGAAGACCTTCCCCCAAATAGTTAACTATGACTGGCCTATTATCTCAATATGGGGGAAGCAGAAACCTGGGGGGAAAAGAGTCAAATGCATGCAGTAGATTGTGAGACACTTAAATGCACCTCTCCTTGTAATTCATTCATTTATTCAACACTTATTGTAGTAGTGTTGAATTAATTTCCAACTTATTTCAACTATGCTCATGTGTCAGCTCATACATGAAAACTATCTTGATATTCTGATATAAAAGAGCATTTTTCTTCACCCTTTGTTGTCTTATTTTATGTTATTTTTAGCACTACCTGACATACTCTGTATTTATTTCTTTGCTTATTACTTGTTTCTTTCCAACTAGAATATAAGCTCCCTGGGAGCAGTTTTGTTTTGTCCATTTCTGATTTCCAAAGCCTTGGGCAATGTCTGTACGTGGTAGGAGCTCAATGTACATTTACAGAATGACTGACTGACCTATGAATTAATTATGTTACAAAGTACCTATTACAGGCCAGATCTTATGCTATTGTTGTGAAGTCAAAGATGATTATTTCTTCATCTGTGAAGGAGCTCCTTTAAATGAGGAGTCTAGATACAAACAAATAACTGGAAGGTAAGATGACAACTGATAAAGGGGATGTACACGCAATGCTTTGAGCAAAAATGCGATATTTTTGGAGGAAATGAGATATTCAGGGAAAATTGGGAAGATTGCAAGGAACAATTTATACTAAAGCTTGATCAGTGAGTAAGACCAACATGTGGAAAAGCACAGTCATGACAGCAGGGGGTGAAGCATGTGAAAGTTCTTTAAAAAGACTGAACATCTATATTTGCGTAATAGTTACAAGTGAAGAGTAACTGGAATATAGTTTACGTGGGTGGAAGTATCAGGAAATGAAACAGGAAAAGATATGTTAGAAATAAGCCTGAAAGGGCTGCACAGAGCAATGTGCATCAAATATATGACTTTGTTCTAAGCCATGAAATATTGTTTGTTTGCTTACTTTTATTTTTTTTTCAAGAAGAGACATAATACCACCTGTAGGTCATCAAACTATGACTCCTTGGATGCTTCCTGTTTTTATAAATAAAGTTTTATTGAAACACAGCCACACCTATTCATTTACAGATTGACTAAGACTGCTTTCATGCTACTACAGCAGATTTGGGTAGCTGTGATAGGGAACCAATGACCTGCAAAACTGAAAGTATTTACTGCTTTACCCTTTATATAAAAAACTTACTGACCTAAGAGAAAAAAGAAGCAGGCAGAACGATGAAGAGACTGTTGCAATGCTTCTGGCAAGCATGGATGATGGTGTTAATTGAGTGAGATAGACTTGACAGGATTTGTTGAATAAACACTTGAAGAGATGTGAAGAAGGGAAAAATAAGGGAGAGTTCTGTCACACATAAAGGGACTAGAGGTTTTACTGAAGTAGTCAGTGGTACCTCCTACTGGCTGAGAATTTTAGATAATATGTGGTCTAAATCCCCAGAGGAGACGGAGTTTCCTCCTAGTAAATTCTATGATCACTTGTGCATCCTCTGCTGATGGCACAAATTCAATAAATGTACTTGCTTGGTAACTAGAATTGTCATTATCCCCAGGGAGAACCACTTTCATCCTCAAAAGTGTTATGGAGCCATGCATTCCTTCCACAAACTTTCCTCTCATGACAAAATTCTGTGTTTTATTTACAGGAAACATTAGAGATACTATTGGTCAGCAGTTTTGAGCTGCCTAGAAGCACCTATCGATTTAATACAGTAAGATAAGTTCACTCAATGAACTAAAAACTAGATGAAGACACATCCCCAACGAGTCCTGGGAAAACTGGGGACAACCTCAAAGACAGCTTGCATTGAGATTTGAAGACCACTGAGAGTGGTCAGGGAATAAATGACCATGAAAAGATTTACACTTTATTCTTCTTGTTGAAAAATATTAATCCCAAACATAATTTTTAAAGTTCTTTAAGAGGTATTTAAAAGTAAATATAAAGCTGACAAGTAAATAGTTTCCCTATACATTAAATAGAACCTTAATGAATAAATTGTTAACAGACTCCACTGCTATATGTAAATTTATTGTAATTATGATACCATGATTAAAAATATATGTATTTTTAAATCCTTATTTTCTCTATCTTTTATTGCTGAGCTATCACCAGGTAGGAGTATTATTCTAGATTAAAACCTGTTGTATTTGGCCCTAGCCTCGTCCCACTGAGGCCTTGGGAAAATTATTTACCTGCCATTTCTGTTTTGTTCTGTCTGCCTTCTCACAAAATCCTATCAAATTTTGCCAAGTTTCATGCAGCATAACGAATAAGGCCATGGAATCAGAAGTTATCAGTCACAGAGCCTGGAGAAAGGTCATAAAGTACCCTATTTAGGAGTACAGAGTTTTGAAAGCCAGGTGGATCTGGTTTCATAAACTGATCCCACCATACAACTCACTCAGCAGATTATTTAAACTCTCTGAGTCTCCATTTTTATCTATAAAATGTGGACGCAAATATCTATTTCTTAGGTGGATGTGAGTATTTAATACATTTTTGTGCATAAAAAATTAAGCTCAGCTTCTGGCACATAGTAGATGTGCAATAAACAATAGCTTATACAAACGTTGCTCTCAAATTTTGCTGACTTTCCATTTTTTAGCACTGCTAGCCCTCTGGTACCATCATACCTTTTTATTCGTTCCCAACTTACGATCTCTCATTTCTGCCTTCTGCCTGAATATATTATATTTGTTTATTCTTCCATCAACCCATCCACTATCCTTGACCCATCGTTTCCTTAGCTGAACTTGTGTTATATATGCTACATCTCTTCTGTCTTGCCACATCCAGAAGGTTGTACATAATTGCATCTAATTCCTTCCAGGCTGCTAGAATCTATCCACTTCTGAAACTTGAAAGAAGGTGTTACTTATAAGTGTTACCATATAATTTACAATTGAACAAGGATAATCTGGGGAGCAAAAATGAATGCTATCAATAATTAGAGCAAGGCATCTGGCGTAAACCATGACCTTCTAGGGCAAACAGGTACGTCTGGCTCTCATACTTATAAACAAAGTTACTGCTGAAATTTTACTTCGAAAACACAGTGCAGTGCATTTCCTCATTGCCATCTATCATTCAGCACCTTGCAAATTGTTCCATTTTCTAAAAAGTGCTGATTGGTATGGTTTCCGTATGCTCAGATCAGCTTTATGTAGTGAAATGGGAACTGGCTCAATGCCCCAAATACTTGCAATCAAAAGATGCAAGTCATAGTCTTAACAGCAGAAAACCCAGAGGAACTATAAGGCCAGGTAATCACTGACTCCGTGTGTTACCAAATCACATGGACCATTTTGACAGTGGGGTTTTATAGTGATTCATTTAGTTGCCCAAATAAAGATTGATGGAGATGGCCCAAAATAAATTCCCCTAGCTTCGCTTACCAAATACAAATGGTGCCAAAACTCATGAATGACTGTAGCAGCAATTAATCTGAATCACATACCTGATAGCTATGGTCAGTGCAGTTTTTCTGTGAGTGCACTAGGTTTAATTTAAAATGGCAAAGTAAGGGTAAATAAATCAATAAGTTGTTCTCTTGGATTTCTGTTATGAGTGTAGAGTAGTTGAGCGCTAGATTTGGCAGCAGTCCCCGTTAAGTCAGTGAACATTCAACAGATGCTATATGTCAGGCACTATGCTGGACACTAAGGGCACTGCCCTTGGTTTGCGCTGGAAAAAAACAAAGGCAGACATTTGTGATACTTGTCACTGCACGTCTCTTAGGTTTCTGGGACACATTTATCAACTCCAGTTTTTCCATATATGACAGACATGCGGGTTAAAAGGGGCATACTTTTTTCCCCTTTGAAAAGAGAAATGAATCATTTATGCCACTCAGGGAAAGTTGGCAATATTTGCTCGTCACCTGAATACTGAAAGAAGCTTCCTTCCTGGATTTCTGCCACCAGTTTATTCTCTCCTGGGAATTCACTGTTACCGGAAACCGCTTGGACCCCTCCACCACAATCTCATCTCACAGGTATTCCTGCCTGTTGGATAGGTGATTTGTGTCCAGGAGTTGGCTCTCTCTCTGCTTTAAGGCAACCACACCTCCTTGCGAACTAAGGACCTTCTCCATTAATTTAAGCTTGATTTCTATCAGACTTTTGGGCAGCCAGGATACTGTACTGAGCTGGTTGGTCACTTCCATCCACTCAGAATCATTATTGATGCTTTGCTCCTCGGCAACATTATAAAATTGTCTGAGAGGCTTAGAGTCCCTGGTCTGTCTATGTATTAGTTTCCTGGGGCTGCAGTAACAAATGACCACAAGCTAGGCAGCTTACAAAACAGAAATTCATGCTCTCACGCTTGTGGAGGCTGGAGGTCTGCAATCAACGTGTCAGCAGGGCCATGCTTCTTGAGACTCTGGATAGAATCCTCCTTGCCTCTTCCTGGCTTCTGCTGGTGGCCATCAATCCTTGGCGTTCCTTGACTTGTAGCTGCATCACTCCAGTCTGTGCCTGTGTTGTCACATGGCATTTTCCTCTTCTTATAAGGACGCTGGACATATTGGATTGGGACCCACCCTAACAACTTCACTTTAATTTGGCTATATGCGCAAATACTCTGTTTCCAAACAAGGTCACATTCACAAGTATCTGGGATTAGGACTCCAACATATATTTTTGCGAGATAAAATTCAGCCTATAACAGTCTACAATATATGAATTCTGCTGGAGAGCCAGCTTTCAGGGAAACTGCAGAATCAAATAAAGCAAACTCTCCACTCGCTGAAAGTCTTCCCTGATAGCTAAAGCAAAGCGAGTCTCTCTCTTCACTTATACGTACGTTTGCCATTATAATCACGGTCATGAGTTATATTTATTTATTTGTCAGTATCGCACTCCATGAGGAGATCCTTGGAGAGTAACATGATAAGGAAAACAAAAAGATGGGCTTTGGAGTGAGAATCGTTTTAAGTTCCAATTTCATTCCTAAGCAGTCTGTGAGGGATGCTGGCTAATGATTCTATACTCCCTCTGCCATCATCTCTCCTCAATACTGTTTTTAGTTTTTTGAAAAGGGTATTTTTATTTGAATACCAAACTCCTTGACCTTGTACATGAGAAATTGAAGTGATAATTTGAGCCTTTGGACAATATTATCTTTCTCTGGTATTGACTTTGTTTTGGCAGGCAGCTAGAGTATGGAGATATCATATTCATTCAAACAAAGATTGAATTGACAGGGGTAAGCGTTCTGATCTGTTTCTAGCTTGCAGTTCCTCCTAGAATGCAGTCCTTTAGGAGTTCCAAATGAGATCCTGGACTTTTGTAGGGACCTTCTTCGTCAGCAGGCCCTTGTTTTTACTTTTTGTCCCCTAAACCACGTAAGTCTTGCAGAAACTCTTGACATTTTTCTTCAAATGATGTATTACATCCATTGATTTATGAATGTTGAATAAACTTTACATTCCTTGTATGAGCCACATTTGATGATGCATTATCCTTTTAATATATTGCAAAATTTATTTACTATATTCTATGTTCATGAGAGATATTGGCCAGTAGTTTTCTTGAATGACTATCTGGTTTTGGTATTAAAGTAATGCTAGCCTCATAAAATGAGTTGGGAAGCGTTCTTTTCACTTCCAGTGTTTAGAGAGATAATATAGAAATGGTAAGCTTTCTTCCTTAATTATTTGGTAGAACTCACCCGTAAAACTATATGGGCCTGGTGTTGTTTTGTTACTGTTATTTTATTTTTGGAATGTATTTAATTACTAATTCAAAGTCGTTAATAGTTATTGGGGGATTCAGTATTTCCTCTTATTCCTTGGATGAGTTTTGGTATTTTGTCTCTTTCAGTAAATTGGCCCATGAGATTTAAGTTATCAGATTTATGGACGTGGAGATGTTCATAGTATCCCATTATTATCTTATTAATTTCCATGGGATTGGTGGTGATGACTGGTGCTGTATTTCTGAGACTGATAATTTGTGTCATCTGTCTTTTTTTCTTGGTCACTTTGGCTAGAGGTTTCTCGATTTTTATTTTGTTTTCAAAGAATAGGATTTTTGTCTTGCTAATTTTCTCTATGTTTTTTCTATTTTCACCTTCATTGATCTCTGCATTAATTTTATTACCTCCCTTCTATTTGCTTTAAGTTTAATTCGCTCATCTTTCTCCTGTGTCCTGTGATGGAAGCTTAGTTTATTGATTTTATATCTTTTTCCTTTTCTAATATATGCATTTAATTCTATAAATTTACCTCTCTCAGCGCTGATTAAGCAGGACTCCAAGATTTTTGATGTTATATTTCAAATTTCATTTAGTTCTAAATAAATTTTATTTTCTTTTAAGTCATGTTATTTTTGCCCATGGATTATTTACACGTGTTGTTTAGTTTGTACATACTCGAGAATTTTTCAGCTTTCTGGTATTGATTTCAAATTTAATTTTGTTATACTCTTAAATGTGTTTCGTATAATTTCTGTTCTTTACATTTATTAAGTTATGTTTTATGGCCCAGAACATGATCCATCTTGGTGAACGTTTTATATAAGCGTGAGAAGAAAATGTATTCTGCTATTGTTGTTTGGAGTGTTCTTTAAATGTCAACCAGGTCAAGTTGATAGACAGTGCTGTGTAGGTCATCCATATTCTTACTGATTTTCTGCCTGCTTGATCTATCAATTATTGAGACAGGGGTGTGGAAATTCCCAACTATAGTTGTGGATTTGTCTATTTCTTCTTTCATTTCTATCAGTTTTTGTATCATGTATATTGACATTCTGTTGGTGTAATATACTTTTTAAAATACTGCCTTGATCCAATTTTGAAGCTCTGGTTAGAGAACAGTTACTCTCTTTTGAGCAGCCAACTAAGTCCACATTCCCAAACATCTCCCTTTTATCAGTCATCTGGTTCTCAGGCTCTCCCACTATGCACCTACTCTAATTGCTCAAGAATGAGGTACCAGAAAACCAGGGACAGCCCCTATGCTCCAGAGCCTGCCAAAATTATTCAAATTAGTCATTCCTAGACCTGCTTATCTTGACTTGCCCTTTCCTTCCACAGAAATCTGAGTGGCCCTACATGATATACTGTGTTCTTCCCAGGGAACTTTAAATATATCAAAGTGTAAAAGTTTCCCATTTCCTCTCTCTTGATCTGTGTCTGGCCTCACCATACCTCACCCAAGTTTAAAACAGTTGGTAGGTACATACATGTTTAAGATTGTTACGTCTTTTTAGGAGAATTGACCCTTTTACCATTGTATAATGTCCCTTCTTATCCCCGATGATCTCCCTTGGCGAGAAGTGGGCTTTGGGTAAAAATTATTATAGCTACTCTTTCTTTTGATTATTCGTTAGTGTGTTATACCTTATTGTATCTCTTTACTTTTAATCTGTCTACATTTTAAAAAATATTTGTCATCAATTTCAAGTAGGCAGCACTTACTTGTTTTTTTTTATTCTAGTCTGTCAATCTCTCGATTTTAACTGTTTTAAAACTATTTACATAAAAAGTAATTTTCAATATATTTGGATTGACATCTTGGTTTTTTCTATTGATTATATTTGTTCATTGTTTACCCCATCCCCTTCAGCCTTCTTTAGTTTAAATGAGAATTTTTATGTTTGAATCTTATCTAATGTTAAGGTATTTATACTTAAGAAAACTAGTGGTAGCTAGAGAGTGTTAAATAAGACAGATTGTTAAATAATCTAAATCTACCTATAATAGTGCTGTACTACTCATGTGTGGTTCAGGAAACTTATAAGAAAATACTCAAAGTTCCTCCCTCTCATCCATGACATGGTTCTCATTAATTTCTCTTTTACATATACCTTAAATACCCAATACTTAGTTATGTTTCCTTCAACATTCTGTTTTCTTTTAAGTCAATTTAGAATAAGAAAAAGAAAATATTATATTTAACCTTTATTCCTTTTCTGACTGCCTTCCCTTTTTTTTTCCTTTTTCATGTAGATCCACATTTTCTACCTATATCATTTTCTTCTCCCTGAAGAACTTCTTTTAGCATTTTTCATAGGGCATATTGACTGGCAATGAATTCTGTTAGTTTTGTTTGTCAGAGAAAGTCTTCAATTCTCCTCTCCTCTTAATGGACATTCTCACTGTAAATAGGAATATTGGTTGGCAGGGGTTTTTCCTTCCTTCCTTTTAAGACTTTAAAGATTTCACTCCATTCTCTTCTTGTTTGCATACTCTGTGACAGAGTGTCTGCTGTAATTCTTGCTAATTTTTTGTTTGTCCAGCTTGGTGTAAGAGTGGGAATGTCAACTTCCAAGCTCTTTAACTGTCCAAGTTGTAACTAGAACTCTCTCAGGTTTATTTTAAGATAGTCTCTTTGTGTCTTTTGAATATGAATATGTTTGAATACAATGAATATTGATGTAATTTTCTTTATTTTTCTTGAACTTGATGTTCAGTGAATTTCTTGGACCTGTAACTTTTATCATTTTCAACAAATTTGAAAAAGGTGTTCCCATTTTTCTCTTCAAAAAATATTTTCCTTATAGACTAATTAAATATACATATATATCATTTTGTTTTAAATTCTTTTTTATGTGTTTTATTTTGCATATATTCTATTGCCATGTATTCAATTTTACTAATTTTTTCTTTTGCAATATCTACTCTGCTGTTCATTCTATCCAGTGAATCTTTCAATCACACATTGTAATACTCATCTCTTGAAATTTGATTTGGGTCTTTTAGTTTTTTTATTTTCAGTGTATTTACTTAGTTTTAATAATATATAGACTCGAGAGGTAGAAATGCAGCAATGGTTCCCTTGAACTGGAATTTGAGGATGGTACCTAGATACCTTGGTCTCTTCACGCCAGTGAAGTAACAAGCAAAGAAGAGGGGTGCTGTACTGGCTGGGGTGATTCACTCTGACTATCAAGAAGAAATCAAATTGTTTTTGCCCAAAGTGAATAAGGAAAAATGTATCTAGTGTGCAGAAAATCTTCTAAGGCACTTCTTAGTATTCTGATGTCCTGTAATTAAAGTGAATAGAAAACTGCAATAATACAGCTTAAGCAGGACTGATAATGGCCCAGACTTTTCAGGAATGAAATTTCTGGTCACCTCACAGAATGGAATCATAACCAGATGAATTATTTGCCAAGGGCAAAAGGAATGTGGAATGTACAGTGAAAGAAGGTAGTTATAAATACCAACTACAGCCGTGTGATAACCAGTTGCAGAAATGAGAACTGTAATTGTTATGAGTATTTTTTCCTAATTTTCATAAGAATATGTTTGTATATAAAAACCAATTCACTTGTTTTATCCACATAATCTAACATAGTATTTGTTAATAGTTGTTAACTTTATAACTTAGTATTGAGAAGTGCAAAAGACCTCTTGACATACCATGACTCCTGTCAAATCTCTGCACTAAGAGACTTGAACAAACTCGGGCATATGTTCTAGTAGGTTAGGGCCATGTCCCTAGGATAACCCCAGCCACCCTTTAAAATGCCTGCCTGAGAAAGCTCAAAGCAGCTAGGAAAATTTACTGTTTGTTCCGGGCCAAACCTGGTGATAGAAAGATAGGCCCTTGAATCCCCTTTAGAGCAGTTATTTTACGAAGCTTACAATTATAAATCCTTTCTCTAACCCTTTGAGATGTAAATCTTCCATCAGCAAGAACTGCCTCCTCAAGGACCTGAGATGTGTCTCTTTGAAATGCAGACGTTCAGAGAAATAACCCTGTGCAAGGATAAGGACAGAACTTCAGTTGGCACCATGCTCCAACTTGCACTATTACCTCCTGTCATAAAGATAGGAAGAGTTTGTTTCTCCCCCAAATAAGCACCAATTAGCAAACTTGCATGGCCTGGTCACATGGACCAAACTCCCCTTTTCACCCTTCAGTGCCCTTCGCATAACACATCCCAGCCTTTAAGAATTCTCCTGCCTTTTGTTTCTGCAAAGTTGAGTTTGATACATCTGAACTCTCTTTTCTATTACGATAGCAATTACTGAACAAAATCTGTCGTTACCACTTTAACTAGTATCCACTTTGTTTATCTTTGACAGTATTTAGTATCAAAAGGATGGTATGAATCAGTTAGGAGAAAAATAAACCTTACCCAAAGAGAAAAAAAAGCACTATGTGTCTTCTGGGGAAAGGTTTAGCATGTTTTTGGTTCTGTGTGGAATAGCTGTATCATATTAGTGGAGTATGACTATGCTCTTCTTTTTATTTGGAGATTAAGTATGATTTAAGGAGACATTTTTGGATGTTTCTAAGGGGTAGACTGTGAAGGCTTTGTTACATGTCAACTTAGCTAGTCTGAACTAAATTTGCTGGAATTACATTTCCCTGTATGGTTGGATGGTTGGTTAGGGTGGACTACAAGAGCAATTTGGAGGGCAGAAGGGAACCAGCAGCCATTTTTGAAGCTTGCACACGTTGTCTCTTATCTGCTGGCTTACCTTATTGGCATGAGGCAGCAGATGGCTTGTAACTGCTCCACCTTCCCAGGATCTTTCTTCAGCTTCTCCAACTCTTGGGCAAATTGTGTGTGCCTATCTCCATGAATAAGGGCCCCAAATTCTGTAGGACACTCACACCATGAAGGTCAGAGGAAATGAGAATTGAACTTCAACATATGATTCTGGGTCCTGGCTTGATCTTGTTCTCTCCTGTTTTACATCCATTTTCCCTTTCTCATTGCCTGTCTGAAGGGTTTCAAACTCCAGCATTAGATACAAGAAAAGCAGCTTTATAGCTACTGCATAACCAGTTCTCATAATTATGGAGAGACAAATCCTTATGTAAAAGTCTGGGTCCAATCAGAAGATAGAAACCACACAATAGGTTAAACTGGAGAAGTTTAATGTAAAAATTATTAATATGACAAGTAAGTAACTATATGGAGACTATATGGTGTCCTAGGGCAGAGGGAAGAGTACCTGAGGAAGGGCAGATTTTGAAGAGGTTCACATTTTGTTGCAGAAGTGTGGTTCACTTCACTGGGTAATGAAATGTTCACTGGTTTGGCCAGAATTGGAGCTGATCTAGAGTTGCTAGGTAAGCAATAGTCCACACTCTGGGGTACAGGTGAGAAACAGATGGTCAGCAGATTGTGGGGACAAGATTTTGGGGACGGATTCTGGGGGCAAGAGACCTTCAGAGAGCGCAGAATATGTGGAGACTTACGGAAGGAGCAGCAGCTCAATATGTGACCCTCCAGGCCACAGGCAGTTGCTTGTAGCCCACATGGAAGAGTCTGGAGGCCAGAGCCAGCAGGAAGCCTTCAGAGCACAAAAATTGGGGAGAGGAGGTTTCCAGTTTCTGTGAGGAAACTGAGGAAAAGTTATTGCAAGACTGAGGCTGCGTGGTTGCAGAATGTCCAAGGGCCAGTGGCTGGAGCTAACTCCAGGGGATGTCTTCCTACCCTACGTCTTCCTAGCCCACCTCCTGTCTGACAGATTGCACTGGAAATTGACTGAGTGCCCTTTCCTCCCGCAATGTCCCTCCAGCACCCTCTGCTGAGAGCGCTTCACATTCAGCTCACTTTAAAGGAGAAATGCTTTGAAGATTGTTGTTGTTTATCACACAGCATATGCTGAAGGGGACATTTGGAGCTTTCAGGCAATAAATTCATAACTGACACATCCTATCACAAATCCTTTAATATATCTCAGAGTGGTTCTGCTTCTCTAATTGAACTCTGAACTGATGCACTCTCTCATTGAGGTATGGTGAATATCCAGTGAGATAAAATATGCAATTCATGGCATATCGTTAGCTCTCAATAGACATTAGATATTGATATTAATAAAAATAAATATAAGCTAACAGTTTATAAAACAAAGTTTTATTTGTGAAAAATAAAACTATGTGTGAGGTACGCAAGTACCACAGCATAAATGAGTTTGGGGAGTTGATGTCTGATCCGGCTTTAGGAAGATGAAAAGAAATTCAAGTGAACGTAGGTCTGGAGAGGGACCCATTCTCAGAAGGGAAAATGAACTGAGCAACATGACATTACTGGGACAATATATAGGACTGTGAATGTGATTCTTACTGCCCTATAAAATGTTAGTTTCTGCAATGCATGATTATAAAAATCACCTGTGTGATCCAAAAGACACATTCTAGTGCCCTCCTCCTCCCACCCCACAATGGTTCAGAATCGACAGGGGGAGGAGCCTGAAGATCTGTTTGTTGGGCACTTAGATATCAAGATCAGGCAGATTGGAGGCTTGCTACACTAAAGAATGATGTTGTATACTGAAATTGTATCTTTCCAATCAATATGGAAACACTTTCTGAAAGAAGCTGGGTAACTGTTTTTTCCTTAGTGTTTCAGAGATAAATTCATTTACCAATACCTCCCCCCATTATATACTTAACATTCTCTAAACTTGATGAATTAGTTAATTGGTTGTCATTGGTCATTTGAGGATTCATTAAGATATTTCATCCATGCTAGTCTCATAAAATATTAGATCATCATGAGGTCAGGAAATTAAAATATATGACAAAACTCTTCAAAACTTTGTATTGCCAACTTCATCATTTTATTTTCTTTACCCAAATATAACATCAAAATTTATTTTGTTTCTAACTCTCGTCTTTCACCTCACCCTCATACATGTTGTACAAAACTCTCAAGCTAGGAACTTTCTCCTCTTCTCGGAAAACTCACCTGACTTATTCCATGATCTTGTTTGAGCCATTTGGGAAGTATTTAAAATTGTCATGAAGAGAAAGTCTTTATTTCTCTATACTTCCTGCTCCAAAAGGTACAATTCTGAATGCCTCCAACTTATCATCCACAAAAACAAACAGAGAAAATGAAAACAAGTAATAATTTAAATCCTCTTGAATGTAAATACTGTAATAAATTAGACTATTTATTAGTTGTTTTGTGCAACATTTAGTATTCTAACCAGACATAATTGTATGTTAATAAATTTTAAATTGCTTAATTAAGGAGAGGCTAGCAGCCAAAACTTTGCTTTGGTTGATATTCTTTTTTTCTTTACTTGAATTTACTGGCTTTCTTTCAAAATCCTTTGCCTTGTTAAATCCATAATTTTGACTGTTCTTCATACCTTTGAATTCCTAATTTTGATCACTTCAGTTTACACAGTTAGCTCAAGTTACATACCTAGTGCTTCTTGTTCCTTACTGTTACTCTTTAAAAGTGATTTTATTTTTATACCATCATTTTTTACTAGAGAATTTAACTGTCAAATATGGGCACGGTATGTTTGCAAATCTGAATAGTGGAAAGAATTCTTTCAAATCCAAACTCATTTTTTACTTCAAAACACACTCATTCTTCCCAAATATATATTCTGTAGAATTGGTTTTAATTAACTTGCTTGTTCTTTTGGATGTTTTGTTGAGCTCCAATTCTTTTGCAGAATTGCTTTTTGATGAGATCCTTCCATGTGTAACGCCATGACGTTACTTTGACCCACCTTTACATTTGGGGAAATTGTTATTATACGCTCTTCTTGAAGGGAGAAAACTTCCTTAACCAATATGGACAAAATAAACTTTAAAATTAAAATAAAACATATTAAGGTAGGAAACTATAAATCAAAGCATGTATAAAAAATATTTCAACAAATGTTAACAAATTACAGCATAAAAGAGGATTCTGGATTTTAATTTTAGTGTGGTAGGGATGCCATTCTTAATGGAGGTAACAGATAGAAATAGTAATGACTATATATTGGATGATTTTGGTTATTTTTGGTTTACTGATAAGTGAAACACATGACATCAATACTACAAGCGACGGGAGGCAAGAATCGGGAATAATCTATTATAAGGTACCTACACTACCTGTGAAACAATACAGTGTTGTTTGAAAGTGCACTAATATTAGTTGTAAATGTTTACTGCAGACCCTAGGGCAACCACTAAGAACCTTTTTCAAAAGAATAGTTCATGTTCTAAGAGAAGAAAGAAAATAGAATCATAAAATGTCGATTAAAAACTAGACAAGGCAGAAAAAGAGTGGAAGATAAAAAGTAAACAAAGAAAGAAATAGAAATAGTTAAAATATGACAGTTACTAATCCAACTAGATCAACAATCATTTTATATGTGAATGGTCTAAATATGCGAGTTGAAAGATGGAGACTGACAGAGTAGATTAAAAAGAAACCTCAACTCTATGCTGTCTACAAAAAAACCTACTTTAACTATAAAAATGTATCTAGATTAAAATTAAAGGTATGAAGTCTCACTTGTTTATTTTTGTTTTTGTCTCTTGTGCTTTTGATGTGAAATCCAAAAACTTATTGCCAGCCTCAAGGAGCTTTTTCCTTATGTTTTCTCTGGCAGTTTTACAGTTTCAGGTCTTGCATTTAAATTGCATTGAATGTGTAGTTTGCTTTGAATAGTGTGGATGTTTTCAGGATACTAGTTCTTCCAATTCTTCCAGTCTATAAACATGGCATATCTTACTATTTATTTTTGTCTTCTTTAATTTCTTTCATCAATGTTTTATAGTTTTCAGTGTACATATTTCACCTCCTTTCACCTCCTTGGTTAAATTTACTCCTATTTTATTCTTTTTGATGCTATTGTAAATGGGATTGTTTTCTTAATTTCCTTTTCTGATAATTCCTTGTTAGTGTACAGAAATGCAACAAGTTTTGTATATTGATTTTGTATTCTGCAACTTTACTGAATTTGTTTATCAGTTCTAAGAGTTTTTTGGTGGAGACTTTAGGGTTTTGTATATATAAGATCCTATCATCTGCAAAGAGAGACAATTTTACTTCTACCTTCCTGATTTGGATGACTTTTGTTTCTTTTTCTTAACTAATTGCTTTGGCTAGGACTTCCACTGCTATGTTGAATAGAAGTGGTGAGAATAGGCACTATTGTCTTGTTCTTAATCTTAGAAGGAAAAGCTTACAGCTTTTCATTGTTAAGTATAATGTTAGCTGTGGGCTTGTCACATATGGCTTTTATTATGTGGGAGGTACATTCCCTCTATATGCAATTTGTTGAGAGTTTTTATCATGAATGGATGTTGGATTTTATGCTTTTTTGCATCTATTGAGAGTATCATATGATTTTTATCCTTCGTTTTGTTAAAGTGGTGTTATATTAATTGATTTATGTATGTTGAAACATCCTTGTATCCCAGGGATAAATCCCACTTGAACATGGTATATTATCCTTTTAATGAGCTTTTGAATTTGGTTCAGTAATATTTTGGTGATACTATTTGCATCTATATTCATCAGGGATATTGGCTTGTGATTTTATTTTCTTGTACTGTCCTTGCCTTGCATGTCAGGGTAATGCTGGCCTAGTAAAATTAGTTTGGAAGTGTTTTTTCTTCTTCAATTTTGAAAAGTTTCTTCACAGCAAAGGAAACAATCAACAAAAATAAAAGTCAACTTCAATATGGGAGAAAATATTTTCAATCATATACACAATAAGGGGTTAATATCCAAAATGTATAAGGAATTCATGCAACTTAGCAGCGAAAAAAAACTCCCAAGTAACCCAATTAAAAAATGGGCAAAGAACCTGAATAGATGTTTTTCCAAAGACGGCATACAAATGGCCAATAGATATATGAAGAGATGTTCAACACCATTAATCAACAGAGAAATACAAATCAAAACCCCAAAGATATCACCTCATACCAATTAGAATGTCTATTACCAAAAATAGGAGATAACAAATGTTGGCAAGGATGCAGAGAAAAGGAAACCCTTGCACACTGTTCCTAGCAATGAAAATTGACACAGCTCTTACGGAAACAGGATAGAGGTTCCTCAAAAATTAGAGATAGGACAACCATATGATCCATCAGTCCCACTTCTGGGTACCCCAAAGAAAGAAAATAAGTATCTTGACAAGATATCTGTACTCCCAGGTTCATTGCAACATTATTTACAATAGACAAAATATGGAAACAACCTAAGTGTCTGCCAACAGACAAATGGATCAAGAAAATGTGGTAAATACATACAATGGAATGTTATTCAGCCATAAAAAAGGAAGAAACCATGCCATTTACAACAACATGGATGAACATAGAGGGCATTATACTAAGTGGAATAAACCAAACAGAGAAAGATAAAAACTGCATGGTATCACTTACATGTGGAATCTTAAAAATAAATAAATAATAATTGTCAAATAATAGAACCAGAGAGTAGAATGGTGGTTGTCCTTCTGGGGATGGGAATGGGGAGAGGTTAGTCAACTTTCAGTTATAAGATGAATAAGTTCTGAGGATCTCATGTACAGTGATTATAGTTAATAATACTGTTTTGTAAACTTGAAATTTGCTGAGAGAGTAGATCTTAAGTGACCCAAACAAAAAAAAAGAAAGTAACTACGTGAGGTGAAGGACATGTTAACTTGATTGTGGGAATCATTTCACAATGTAAGTTAAAGCTCAGAGCTCTTAGGGCAATGAAACTATTCTGCATGATACTGTAATGGTGGATTCATGACATGTATTTGGCAAAGGCTATAGAACTGTACAACAAAAAAAGTAAACCCTAATGTAAACGGTGGAATTTAGTTAATAATAATTTATTAATATGGGCTCATCAATTTTAACAAATTCACCTCACTAATGCAAGATGTTAATATTAGGAGAAACTGTGCACAGACATGCGGAGTATATGGCAACTGTTTACAGACAGAGAGAGTAAATGGGAACTCTGTAATTACTGCAAACTTTTTCTGTAAACCTGAAACTGCTCTAAAAATTGAAGTTTATGAAAAAACAAAGAGGAAACAAAAAATAGTATATTCCCATAAATCAGAGATAATCAGTATAAACATCAGTATATTTTATGCCAATATTTCCCTGTATTTCATAAAACATAAAAAGATCGTACTTTAATATAATTGTATATTATATTTTAATTCACATTGTAACATAATATTCCTTACAATATTAGAGATTCTTAGGAGTTTACCATCTTTCACAGACTGAGTAATATTCCATCACTATTTATACCTCGAGGAAAAAGGGCCATTATGGAAAGCAACACATATGTAGAGATGGATGATTGAAAAAATATATATAAAATACATAATGTATGTAGAAGCGCTGTTAACGATTGCCTACCATATTGTCAATACAAAAAGATGGAAAAATGGTACCACTAGTTTGCAGAAATGTTTGAGAAAGAAGTAACTAATTTTACTTTCAGTTTGTTAATAACATTAGGTAACATTATACAACTCTTATTCTATATCAGTCATCCATATAAGTCTTTTCATGTATTATCTGATTGAATCGCAATAATTTTGAAAAGAAAGTGCTAGTATTATCTCTATTTACAGATGAGGAGACTGAGTCTCAGAGGGTCTCAGTAACTTGTGCACTGTCATACAAATAATAAATGTGAAAGCCAAAATTCAAATTCAGCAATCTAGCTCAATATCTCCTGGTTCTCACCAGAATTGTCTACTGCCTCAAACCACTGACTGTTCCTCAGTATGACTATTGGAAACAATAATATTGTTAGTTCTACTATGTAGTTCCCCCTCAATAAATATTTTATGTGACAAATAAATTAATGAGTTTGAAAGTTAGGAAAATGTTGTCTGTATGTTAGGGCAACTACCTATAGCAATTCATGTCACTTTTAACTAGATGAACTAGTTAACTAGATGTCCTTTAATTAAATGATCTGAGACATAATTATAGAGTTAATTTTGTCCAAATTAATTATTTTAATGAAGAATTAAGGATCTAAACAAGTGAAAGGGAAAAAGGGGGAAAAAAAGCAATTGACTTTTCAATTCTCAACATTCGAAGTGTATATGAAAACAATGTATAGATTTACACTTAAAGAATCCAGCAAGAATTCAAGAACAAAGAGGGAAGGAAGTGAGCAAAATGAACTGAGAGAGGGAGAGAGAGAGAAATCAAGAAAAGTTCCAACAAACTGAGCAAATAAAACAAAGAAAAAAGGAAAAGAATTTCTGGACTCAGTTTTATCTCAAGATGAAGAGAAATATCTCTCCCTCATTCCCTTGTATAAAGTTTACTATGCTTTAAAAATTCTCTTCGATTGTGTGATTTTAGGATAATTTTATAAGCCCAATGCTTAGTAATGCTAAAGAAGAAAAAACAAGTTGAAACAAATTCTGAAGCAATAATCCGTGACGTATTCCAAGAATAAGAAAAGTTTAAAAGCCCTGTAGACATCTGAGTTGCAGTTTACAATTTTTATGTGTAAGAATTCCTTGGGAGATTCTTTTTAAAAAACTTTTCATGTTTCTTAATGTTTTCCATCTGCCGTAGAACTTTCAAGTTGCTACAGTGCAGTTGTACAGAGAATGCCTGGGACCTTTTTAATGTGTGACTTACACACTGCTAGGAAATTACCTTGTTGCCACGGTTCACTTGATAGCACTTGGTGGTCCAGCAGGTCATGGTTTAAGGACTTACACCATAGTGGTAATTTATAACTGGTTCTCATTGCACTTCAGCATGGATCTGGGTCAAAAGCACCATTATTATCCTTCACTTCAAGTTCATATATGTTTCGACCCATCATTTTTACTTTGATAAATCTTCTCTTGAGAATAAAAAGTGCTGTTTATCCTGGAAAAATGTGTGTGTGGCTATAGACAGTGGATAAGAAATCATTTATCAAAATAAAGATAAATTCTTTTAAATTTATTCCATTTAGTCTATACACACACACACACACACACACCCTCAAACACTCCCACAGGAAAGTGTAAAATATGAGGGCTTTGAACAGTGGGTGAGGGCAATAATTCACATTCCTATTTTTTTTAATAGCTATGTAATATCTTTTCTCCATTAAAATCCTGCTCTTACCAACATCTCTCAGCTAATGACACTGCTTCATACTTTACTGAGCAAATAAAAGTACTCAGAGAGAAGTTCTCTTCTCTTTCCACTATATCCGTGTGCATATTCTCCTTTTCACTGTTTTACAAGGCAAGAAAACACTCTGCTCCTATCAGTGGAAAATCTCTTACTTGGGTAATTGGCCCAAGAACTCATCCTTCATCTTCCCAAGGACATCAATCTTACACATTATCTTTTTGCTTATATCAATAATTTTTCTCTTTCTCCTGGATGTTTTCTGTAAGCTGACAACAAGCTCTGATGTCTGGAAAATCAATCAACCAATCAAATAAATACACCAATAAACAAACGTGAACCTTTAGACACTCTAGCTCTTCTGCTACTTTCTCATTTCTCTGCTTCCTTTTACAGAAAAGATAAAAGAAACACTCTTGAAAAAGTAGCTTATATTTGCTACCTTCAATCCATGCTCTTACATTTTTATTTTAAACTAAATGTATAAAATAAAATAGTGAAATTTCTAGAATATCACATAGTGAATATATCGTCATAGCCTTATAGTATGTGAAGATTTCTTAAAAAGAACACACATAGAAATATTGACAAATTATACTATATTGAAGTTAAAGACATGTGTTCATAACAGACATTATTAGAATGGAGAGGCAAGCTACAGAATGGGAGGAAATATTTGAAAATAAAAATCTTAAAAATAACCTGTGTCCAGAATATATAAAGAACTCCCACACATTAATAAGAAACAGATAACACAATAATATTGGGCAAAAGATAAACCAATACTTCACAAAAAGCAATATACAAATAGAAAATATTTATCGAAATATTTATGTCAAATTTATTAATGATCAGGGAATAAAAATTAAAATGACAATGAAATACCAACATATTCCTACTAGAAGGAGTAAAACTAAAAGACTAATAATACTAAGTGTTGACAAGGATGAGGCTCCACTTGACCTCTAGTACATTGTTAGTGGGAATATATGTGCTACCATTTTAGAAAATTGTTTGGTATTATCTCTGAAAGCTGAATGTACTATCCTTAGGTAGGTACTAGATATAAATGAATATAAATATTCATCAAAAATATATAAATAAATATTTAAAGAAGCATATTTTCAAATTTGAAATGACCAAAATATCTATCAAGAGTGGAATGAGTAAAGAAATGTTAGTATATTGATTCAATGAAATACTATGAAGCAGTGAAAATATTGACATATTAATATATATGTTTGTATTTCATGAATTTCATATTTGTATTTAGTTAGAGAAACCAGACATATAACAATACATGAAGTATGATTTCAATTATATTAAATTTCAAAAGTTAAATACTATTCAAAATTCCAACACCATAAATTTGCTTTACATAAATCATACATCTAAACTCTAGGGATTATTCTGAATTAACCACACCAATGTGAACGCCACTCATCAAGCCTCCTGAATGCCCAATCCCAATCATTACTTTACGTTATGAATTTGTCCTTTGCACCAACAGTGAAGCAAGTGGCTGAATTTTCTAACTCCAAAGGTAAGTTCATTAAGAAACAAATGGTACTTACTATAGTAAAGAGTTCCATAAAGCTTTCATGACCCCTGTGATGGCCTAAATGATTTTCATAAAGAATGTGAAAGGAGAGTTAGTTAGCATAACCACTTCAGACTTAATATGATCCCTGTCTGTGATCATCATTCCTGTCTTCTAATCCTCACTGTCTGTCAAGGAAGAGTCATTTAAAATCAGATATCTGAAATGTTTTAATGTTACTAGCATCCCGATATATGGCAAGAGGAAAATGGCTTTGCAAATGCATGTAACTCGTTATATGCTCAATGCTTTACGCAACCTGAGTTTACTTCCAATGGTTGATGAACAGCATCTTGCCCACACATCTGGACCTAGCTAGGAATTGTGGGTCACTGGGACAATGTCTTAATACACTTTATCAATATTCCATATCATCAAAAATGATGTGTTGAAATTTTTAAAGTGATAAAGCTGAGGCTCAGTAAGATTTGTAGCTAGTGAATAGTACATTTGATTTGGGATTCTTTCCCCCGCCCTTACTTTAAGTTTATGCTGCCAATTATTATAAGCCATTTTAGAGAAATTATATTTTTGATCTACTCACTCTTAACTAGGCATAATATTATCTTGATTGTTATAATATGTTTCACAATGTGTCTGTTCATTTATTCTACCAATATTTATTGAACATTGTTTGCAGGAACTGTTCTAAATGTTGGAAACTCAAAACTAATATCTTTACATTCTTGCAGTTTATATTGTAGAGGGCAGCACTGGAAGAATAAACATAATAAATAATAAGCAAGTAAATTATATTGAATATTAGAAAGTGATAAGTTGTGAAAAAATATCAGCGTGAGAGGATCAGAAATTCTGAAGAAGACGTTGAAACTTTAAATATGGTAGTCAGATGGGCTTCTCAAGAAAGATGTAACTATGCAAAGACTTAAAGGAGGAAAGGCAGTGAACCTCAGATATGTGAGGAAAATATGTTCCAGGAAGAAAAAGAGCCTGAGGATAGAGGGTTTTGGGGTAGTTGTAGCAGAGAAGGAGACAAGGTGAGAGATATGAAGCAGAGTCAGATTGTAAGAACCTTGCATGCCATTGTAAGGACTTTAGTTTTTATTGTAAGAAATGGTAGTTAGTAGATGATTCTCAGCAAAAGAGTGAAATGATGTAACATATTTTTACAGAATTATCTCAATGCCCATATATATATTTTAGGGGAGCAAGAATGAAAGCAAGAGGTTGGATCTAAAGCTACTTCAACAAGGCGGGAGAGATTTGATTAGCAACATTGGAAGTGGCAAACCTGGTTGTATTTTGAAAATAAACCCAACATATTTCCTGATGGATTAGATGAGGGGAGTGAGGGGAAAAAAGGGAGTCAAAGATGACTCCATGTGTCCTTACTCGAGCAAACTGAAAAAAATTGAGTATCATTGATTGGATGTGTAAGTCAATGGGTGGAGCTGGTTGGAGAGGACCATCAGTTTGGAGTGTGTTTAGTTTGAGATGAAAATTAGATATTGAAGTGACAATGGTGAATAGTAGGTTGGGCCTATTTGTCTGGGTTTTAGAAGAGCGGTCCACACTGGAGATATGAATTCAAGGATCATCAGCATACAGATGACTTTTAAAGACACAAGAATGGATGAAATTACCAGACATGTGAGTGGAGGCAATTAGAAAAGGGAAGATGCCTAAGAACAAAGCATTTGGGTACCTCAAACTTAGAAGTTCTAGGAAAATAGAAGAAATGAGAAAATGAGACTAAGAAGCACTGAAGATGTTAGAGGAAAAACAAGAGTGATATTGTAGAAGTCAAATAAAGATTAATCTTGGTAAATGCTGTTAACAAGTCAAGTAAAAGTAGAATTGAGAACTAAATAACAGGTTTAATAATATGCAAGTTATTGATGTCCTAGGATAGTAGAGTACAGTAGAATCATGGGAAAGAATGCCTGAGTAGATTAGGTTTAAGAGAGATTGGCTGAAAAGATATTACACTGTATACAGTAGATATCGGAAACCCTTTAAATCATTTTTCCTATTAAGGAAAGATAGACTCAGGGGTATGGAGAAGAAAGTGGATTTCCTAAAAAGCTATTTATATCATTATAAATTTATGTTAGGTGAGACAAATAACAACATGTTTCTTGTCTTAACGATTAGGGTAGAGGAAAATTTTAATGACATAAAAGAGGACAGAGATATATTGTAGCGTTCGTCCTCAAGTAGTAGAAAGGGAAGGGATCTGATTCCATGCTTACTCCCTTGTACTGGTTTTCCTATACATCCTAGCCATGGTCAAATTCTCACTTATTAACATAGTTTTCTTCTGTTACCTCACTGTCATCTTATGTCTGACTGTGTTTCCCACTTTGGATGCCACGTTAAAAACTATCCAAGTTCACATGCACTTTTTTACCACTCAATAATTGTTATGGGAGCAAAAGAGCCCAATTCCGGGACCAATTACAGAATATGCACCCTGGCAAGTATAAAAAACTACGCTAATTAGCATTTGGTCCTATGGTGTAATAGTTCTCTGGTGTGTCTTTCTCTTCTTATAAGGACACCAGTCCTATCAGATTAGGACCCCATCCTTATGATCTCATTTAGCCTTAATTACATACAAGTTAATTTCCTCCCCTTGGGTATCAGTTCCTCATATAACATTGACTCTTGAATTCTCGGCCCATTCCCTTCTTTTCCAGAACTCCTTAACAACTAATGCAAATAGTTTTTATGCAAAGATAATCTAGCTAAGGCTTCTGTCATTGCAGTAGACCACTCTCTGTTCAGTTGGGGATCTGAGAAAGCAGAATCTCTATATCACACTTTGTTTTAAACAATCAAATGAAAGCAGAGAATGACAGGTGGAAAAGCAGCAGCAGAGCTGTGTAAAAAGCTACTTTTCTGGGAAGGAGTGAACTCATGTATGTATGTGGGTAAAGAGGCACGACAAGAAAGGAAGAAAGAGATTTTTTGAACTGAGAATGGCTATTCATTGAGGAGTTCAAAAACTGCAACCCTACAGAAGTCTTAACTTCTTTCAACCTCCGAAGACTCACAAACAAATAGATTTGACCTGGCTTGCAGACAATCTACTCCAGCTGGACATTCCTTGGTTCACATTAAGCAATAAAGTCAATATTCCTGGGCTCTGCCTCATTTGAATTTCATAAAATGTCTCTAATGAGGAAACTTTCTTTTTCTTTTTTCTTAATTTATTTTCCAGGTCAAATTATGGCCCTTAAAATGATAAGAACCGAGAGGTTAATTTTTGAGGAACTAATGATGGGAAGAAATCATAAATGTATTTTTAAAGTGTACAATAAGAGACATTTTAAGAATTAAAGTAAACAGTGAAAGCTACAGTGCTATGTCTAATCATATTCTGGCCTTAGGCTTTATTGTGATTTTATTGCTTCCCAAATTGAATTAAAATGTTCTCACTCATAAGTTTTCCCCTTTGTCAGTACATGTTGTTTGTTAAACAACTGAATGACGTTATTTCACATATTATCTTAGCTGCATTCTACAAAAGCTTAAGCAACACAACAGCGTAAACAACCAGGCTGGAGCCTGAACTTTCGTTTTTCGAAGTCTCTTCTACTATTGCATTTCTAATTTTATTTCTGAAATATATATACAGAATTCATTACATTGCTAATTATTTCCATTTGTTTCATATCCATTGAAAATGGAGTACTATTAGAAAATTTTAGGTTCATCTGTTTCTTTTTAATTGAAAACTAATTGGAATTAGCTGAGTGCTTTAAAGAATACACTATTTTAATTACTGTACATTTTTTAGTTATTATCAATATTCGAGTTTTGTCTACTACTTATTAGTAAAAAACATTTTAAAATCATCAAATGCTATTTCCTAATATTACTGACAACTGGAATAACTGTATCTTTTCTAGAAATTTTTAAAATAGAATTCAGATCCAATGAAAGTGCAATTCTTCAAACTACTTCTCTATTCATATACCCTCTTAAAAATAATATCTGGAATTGATATTCAATAATATACACCTTGAAATTCATTGCAACCTCAATAGTTTTACAAACAAGAAAGAGAAATTGGTTTCATATAATTCATAAGACAAAATGCAGACAGCTTCGAGAATATAAAATACAAAGCAAGAAAGAAAACAATCAGTTCCATTTATAAAAATAGTAGCTCTCAATTTGATTGGTATAAGTTTATCAACCCTAAAATGGAAAAAAGATGCTGGTGTAAAGCATAACAATGTACATCCAGAATGGTGAGAATTCAAATGTAGCACAGACAGCCTCAACATGGGGCAATTCCTGTTGTTTTATTATTTGGAGTGTTCCTTTTTACTCTCCCAAGTATGGTGAAAACTAACTATGGAATGTATTCATGCGCTTTTCAGACAAAGGGATGCCTCTTTGTCTACTGTCATTATTTAACAGAAAATTGGTCCAGTTATTTTGAATGGGAAAAATACGTGTTACTAAAAATATTTCTTCTCGATATTTACGTCTCCATTTTAGATATTCTTAGTATAATATGCTTTCTTTGTCAATTTTTTTCCTTTTTCCATGCTTGGTCAGTTACATCTTTCTGAACTGCAAGGCATATGAAAGGCTATTAACTAAGGAAGTGCATGAAAAGTATGAATTCAAGACAGTTCCAGTTTTGTTTCATTATAAACCAGGGTAGCACTGGGATAACTGATTTGCAGAATAGGTTAAGTACTTGACAGTGAATTAGCTGAATGTCCAACACCATCCTATTATACGTAACATTTGCAATAGGAAAAAAACCCTGTTTACATTCTAGGCTTATTTACTCTGAGGGTTAGTAACTTAAAACAGATGAGGTAACAGAGAAAAGAAACATTTATCTTTCACTTGTGGCTGTTTTCATTTTGAACTAAAAGGACATGTCTGTACTTTTCAGTAATAACAAAATCTATCGCCAACTGTCAATCTCGGGAAAAAAATGTTGTTCATATAAAATTCATAGGACTAAAGGAGTTCCTGTCATAATGCTTTTGAGAGAGCACTGTCAAATCTCTCAGGGCCTTTAGTTTAAACATCATTTCTAGTCAACTGCAGGGATTTTTAAAGTGTTTCAGTATTGACTTTTTTCTAGGGGTATATTGGGTCTTTCAGAGAATTTATGTTTTTTAATAAAAGACACTCTCCTGCCAATCCTTGTAAAATACCCTCCCAGATATTGTCATTTGCAAATGACTTGCAGGAGAAAATATGCAAGAATCTTTAATTGGTTTTCAAGTGGTAGAAAATGGACAAAGACAGCCAGGATAAGAGCTTCATGAATAATAAGATTAACCCTAGAGGGAAATTACAGTGGGATGCTCCTATAATCCTACTCATTGTAGGGAAGGGTTAATTGGGAGTCAAAAATGTCCTGGGATTCCTCCAAAGGGATTCCAATATTGGATGAGTCAAATGATTCCGTACTACACTGGATCCACACAAAAGACCATCCAGTTATGGTAAGTCTGGCAATGATCTCACAGGGACATTTCAGTACCTTAATCTCTTTCACTAGCCCTTCCTAACACAAATACTGATATACATTTGTGATATTCTCTTTCCCACTTGACAATTTATAATTCATTTCAACTTTTGTAAGATGCATCCATAAAAAGAATCTTTCCTTTCTTTCCAAAATCCTTTGGAATGGTTTCTTCTGCTAGACTTGATCTTAGATAGATTGTTGTCTTCTACTCAAAATATTTATAGAGTCATCTTTTTCTTCACCTACCAAGCCCAAAAGAGTCAAAGTTAGCCTTTATAATGAAAAAAACTATCCACAGCAGCAGTCCCCTCTTTATATGTCAGTTATTGTTTACATTTGTATTTCAGCTTATTATTCATTTAGCCTTCACAATTCTTGTTGTGAGTTACTAAATAGCAATCAAATCAAATAAATTATACATGCTATGTGAATGAGGAGAAATGTTTTGAAACTGAAATCAAATGAAGATGATAATTCCATAGTTGCTGAAAGTATCACTCTGTCCAGTCCAGAGACAGAAATCACACAGGAATTTTAATGAGAGAAGTTTAATAATAATCATTAAGCTATGATGGAGTAACTATAAAGATAAAAAGATAATTTCAACGCATTTCCAAGGCTGAGGAAGAGTACCGGAGGAAGAACAAAGTTGAGAGGAAGCCACCTGCCCAGGGCTGCAATTCAGACCTCGTTGGAGAGGATGTGATTGCATCCCACTGATGATGGAGAAGTTTACTGGACTGTCTGAGGTAGAGTTTCCAGGCAAGCAGGAAACAATCATCTGGGCTACAGGTAAGTAAAGTTGATGGGCAGTCATGCAGAGGAACTCAGAGTACCAGTGTGGGCCTGAGGAATGCAGTGCATGGTGTCTGTGCTGAGAAAGCTGTGGACAGGTTGTCACCGGCCCTGGGCCAGAGCTGTGTGGATACTGAAGAACTGTGCACTCTTGATATGGCTGGGGCAAGGTTCCACTGGCTATCCTCAGGTACCTGCATCACTGACTGACCATGCAGGAGGAAGAAAAAGCACAACTCAGGACACCAGAACCATGAAGAGATCCCCCTTCTTCCTGAAATGTTCCTCCAGCTCCCTTTACTGACAAAGCTTACTATTGTTCTCACACTTGCATTGCTTCACCTATTGGAAATGATTCCAAATACCTAGGAAGATGTGCTTAAATTTCCCAATTCATTGTCATGGAGTGGGCACTGAAGAGACAACTTTGAGCTGAGAGGCAATATGTTGGCAACTGACACACTGAGATACTGAAACTTTTAATCTTTTTCTTACATCTCAGAACACTATTATCTACGATAATCAGTCAAACAGGTAAATCTCTGACATTCGTTCCTTGCTTTTCTATTTGGATTCATTTCCAATAGGTGAAGCAATGCAAGTTAGGACATATTGCAAACTACTAAGTTAGGAAACTGCTGTTTCTGTAAATGGGACTATAAGAACCATTAAATATAAAAACATAAAGAAAAATATCTGTTTCCTTTTGCATCATTTCTCAAAAGTTGTCTCAAAGACAGAGTGTGTAGCTAAGCTATGGCTGAGTTAAATCCAGAAATAATTTCAGCGCAGCACTTTTTACTTTAACATGGCTTCATGTCGATTCATCATGGTTGACTCAAAATTTAACGTTTGTTACTATGTTGATTTGCAGTGCATATTCAAATAATATATAGGCAAATGATTAATTGAGAAACCATTTGGCATTGACGATCACTGTGATAATTTACATAAATACTTTGAAATTCCAATTTTACAATGAGACAAAGTGACACAGAGGAAATAGAGTTGTTTGGAAGTTGATTTCTGGTTTTGCATTCCAGCTCTTCTAACTCTTAGCTGTATAATTTAGAACATGTCATATTTTATTAAGTAATATTTGTAATGTAAAAGTAACCTATCTATAATTTAAAAAATAGTAGCAAATGTAACCCCTATGAAGTCACCTTTCAATTTTTAGGAAATAGATTGTTACTAGGGCCAGTAAAAACATCTGCGAGCTGCATTCCCATCCTATTTACTTCTCTGTATTCTAGAAGTAACAGCTAACCTGAATTTTGTGTTTATCATTATTCTACTTTTTGTTTTTCAACAAAACATGAGAGGCCCCAAAAGTACCAGTGAGCATGAAACTGATATTAACTGCTTACTAACTTTCCATTTCCCATGTGGGCCAGCTGTGCTTCCTTCAGTATGATTCTGCAGAGGTCTTTAATAACCCTAAAATAAAAAATCTCTTTATTTAAGTTACCTGGAGCTGTATTCCTACAATCAAATTATTCTTTAATATTATTTGTATTGCTTGTGCTTTTCCAAATTATTAACATGGTATAATTCATATTTTTCTCCAACCTTGCCTCATTCACTCAAAATTATATTTCTAAGATTCGTCTCTTTTATTGGATAAGAGCTATTCATTTATTTTTTCTCGTTTATATAATATTTCACGGAGGGAATCTAACACTATTTATTTATACGTTCTTCTGTATCTGGTCATAGCTGTTCTCAGTTCATTGCTCTGGGTAACAATACCAGTTTGAATGTCTTTTTACATGTTCTCCAGTAAAACAGGGCATGCTTTTTGTATACTGTATATTCTCAGTAGGAGAAATATCAAGTTGTAGGTTATGTGCATGTTAAAGTTTTAAATTAACTGTACCAATTTACACTGCCATCAGCATGGGGTAAATCTTGCAGATGATCCACATTTTTGCAGATACCAGCTATTTTCCAGCTTTTTTGTATTTTGCTAATCTGCTGCATATGAAAATGTATTTCACTATTAGATCTAAATTATTTTTTCTTGATTATTCATAATTACCTCATTATCTGTTCATACATTTATTTTCCGCTGTGTTTTCTCTTCCACAAAATTTCTGTTCTATTTCTAGTCCATTTTCTACTCATTTACTGATGTAATTGTTATTAATTTAGTATGTGAGTTGTGGAATCTCCCACTCTTGACTCCTATTCAGGAACTTATGGTGTTTCTACATGAATAGATATTCATAATTTTAGTTGAATTTACCAACATTTTCTTTTCCAGTTACTGTGTATTTTATTAAAACATTCTTCCCTTTCTAATGTCATAAAATTTTGCATTTTCCATTTAAAACCTCAATATACTTCTTAGGTATGAAAGTAAATTAATATCAAGTTTTATTTATTTTTTTCTGTATGGATAACCAATTGGCTCAGCACTAATTATTGTTGAGTTGGTCTTTTCCCAGGAATATATAATGTAACTTTACAGAAGTGCTGATACATGTGTGGATCTATTTCTATACTTTTTAGATTGTTTTATTGATAAATTTTTGCTATCATTTCACCAGTACCATATGGTATAAATTAACTAACTTTATAATATTTTGCAAATTGTCAGGAAAAAATTACATCATCTTAATCTTCTTCCAGATTTTCTTGGTTCTTATAGTTTTAAAATTTTTTTCCAAATATTTTTTAGCATCAGCTGGTTAATTTCCTTGAACTAACTTGTTGAGATTTTGACTGGAATTACACGGAATCTAAAGATGAATTTGAAAAGAATTGATAGCTTTGATACAACAAGTTTATTTTTCAATGAACAAGGAATATCTTTCACTTATTTAGGTATTTTTAACTTTATTTTAATAAATTTGGTAATTATCTATATTAATATCTTGAATATCTTTTGTTAAAATCGTCTCTAAATAATTTTTTTCTTGTTACAGTAAATAATTTCTTCTTCAAATTATATTGTTTTATAGATATTTAATTGCTTTTTTATACATCAATCATACAAACAGCCACCAAGCAAAACTGTAGCACTAATTCTAAGAATTTCCTTGTAGATAGTTTTCAAATTGTTCTCAAAGTAGTTTTATTTTTTCCTTTTCACCTTTTTTTTGGTGTAGTTACATTAGAAAGGATTTTCAGAATATAGAATAAAATGTTGTGATAGTGTAAATTCTTTCTGTGTTCCTAATTTTTTAAAGGGAAAGCACCTAGAGATTGAAGCAATATTTTGAAATATTTGAGAAAAGATCTTATAAGACTTTTATAAAAAACCTTCATAGGATTATCTACAAGGAGAGTAGATAATTTCATGCACAGCTTTCTAGGCATTTTAAAAGTATATAAGTGTGTGAATTTTTATCAAATGTTCTTTTTTAAAAACTCATATCACTTATTCGAAGAGTCTTCTCTCTTTTTTATGAGCAATTTCCCAGAGGTTTATTTATATTATCAGTTCCTTTTAAATATTGAATTCTGTTTTTATTAAACCTTTCTGTTACAGCTATGTGTTCTATTTATTAATTTTTATTCTTATCTTCTCAACCTTTTTCTTTCTCCCCTCTTTAGATTGATTTTGTTGTTTTTTTAAGGTATATAGTTGGAAGTATACTTAATTAAGTGTCTTCTTATTTTAATTTCTATTATAAGTATTTAAGACTACACATATTTATCAAAATATTACATTTTCTGTGTTCCACAGTTTTGATCTGTGGCATTTTTATTATTCTTATGTTACACTGTAATTTTTATCGTGATTTAATCCTCAATTGATGTATACCACAGGCCTTCACCTGGATTCCTGGATTTCTCCTAGCTGCACTACTGTTTGCATATGAAATTGTGGGGCTTATCTGTTTCCTGTTTCTCAGGGATCGTTGTCTTCCATTGCCAGATGTCCAATGTCTTGAAAGCTGTTGTTTGAGGCAAGGGGGTAAACCTGAATCTTTGTACTTCATCTTTGCTAGAAACGCAAGTCAGATCATAACTTTTTAAGTTTTTAAAAAATCCATCAGAAAGCTGAGAATGCATAGAAAACTAAAGGAATTCAAACAAGAAAGCCATCAGTCTCTGTTAATAGAGAGGAGGCCCAAGTTTGCTTTTATCCTTAGAGGAGCAGTGGGAGAAGGTAAGAGGTGCTACAGCTGTGAATTAAAAACAAAAATGCTGGATTGCTCACAAATGCTTCAAGCCCAAGTGCAAGCTAGCTTGTTGGTTTAGAAACCTAAAAGAACCACCTGCCAAATTTTTCCCAAGAAATCTCATGGTAAGATTAGACTTAAAAAGTTACCATTCAACTAACTATGTACTCTCTGTGAGAAACATTTTAGATGCAAGACACAGTGATGCTGAAAGTAAATGGATGAAAAAAAGATGCACCATGCAAACAGTAAGAATAAGAACTAAAAAGGCAAGAAGGGATATATATCACATAAAATAGATATCAAGACAAAATGTATTACTAGAGACAAAGCAAGAAGTTTATTTAGAAAAACGTGTTAATTCATAAGGAAAAAATAAACAGATATAGGATAACAAAGGTACTTCATGATACATGCTGCAGAAATGAAAGAATTAAAGAAAGAAATAGAAGAACCCAAAATAATGATTGGAGGTGTTAGCAATTATGATTGTTACAATTCTAGAAATTTCCCAAGATGTCTGTCCCCTGGTTAACAATCAAATACTAATCTCAGTACTGCTATGAAGGGACTTTGCAGATGTAATTAAGGTTGCTCACCAGCTAACCATAAAATAGGGAGATTATCCTAGATTATCCAAGTGAGCCCAAAGCAGTCACATGAAACCTTAAAAGCAGAGAGGAAGGAAGAAAAGTCAGTCAGACAGATGTGTCAGGAAAGTAAGACAGAAGAGACGAGGCAGAAGGGAAGGTCAAAGAGAGCTGAAGCGTGGGCAGACTTGAAATGTCACTGATGGCTTTCAAGACGGGGGAAGGGAGAAATGAACCGAGGAATGGCTGAAAACAACCTCTAAATGACAACCTGTAAGGAAATGGGGGACCTCAGTCCCACAACAGCATGGGAATGAATTCTTACAACAACCTATGTGAGCTTGGTAGTTCATCTCCAGGGCATCCAGAAAGGAGCACAGCCCTCCAGGCATCTTGTTTGGCCTTGTGAAACCCAGAGCTGAGAAACAGCTGAGTCACGCTGTGCCTGCACTTCTGATCCACAGAACTGTGAGATAAGAAATGGGCGTTGTTTTAAGCCACTAAATTTGTGACAATTTTTTACAGCAGCAGTTGAAAACTAATTCAACACCCTTTCTAAGCAAATGATAGAGCAACTAGAGAAAAGAATCAGCAAAGGCATAAAAGGTCTGAAAGGTACAAACAACCACCTTGACCCAACTGAGGTTTATGGAACAGTACATCCAAACCCTATAGCATACATGTTCTTTTGGGATGTACATTGGATGTTTACCAGGATAGACCATATTGTGGCCCAAAAAATCCCAATAAACTCGAAAAGATTAAAATCGTATAGAGTGTGTTCTCTGAACACAGTAGAATTAGACTAGAAATCAATAGCAATAAGACAACTAGGAAAACTCCAATTACTTGAAAATTAAAAACATACCTCTAGGTGTTTGATGAGCCAAAGAGGAAATCACAAGAAACTTAGAAATATTTTTATAACAAAAATGCAAGAACATCAATGCTTAAAGAGAAATTTACAATGTTAAATATGTATACTAGAAAAGAAGAAAGATCTGAAAATCAATGTTCTTATGATACAAGTTCATGCCTCAGGAAAAAAGAGAGCAAATTAAACACAAAGTAAGTAGAAGAAAGGGAATTGTAAATAACAGTAATAAATAAAGTAGAACTTAGAAAACAGAAAGTCAATGAAATCAGATGACTATTTGAAAAGATCAGTAAAATTAATTAGCCTCTAGATTGATTAAAAAATAGCTAAGAGATAAGTTACCAATATCAAGAATATTATAACCGATCCTACATGAATTACAGGATCATAACGAATGCTGGATGATAATTTGGGAAAATTATGAATAATTTATGCACAAATTTGATAACTTAGACAAAACAGAAAAATTCTTAAAAGATACACATTCTCAAAAGTGATCCATGAAGAGATACAAAATAGAAGTCTGAGTAGGTCTATTTTACTTAAATAAATTGAAAATATAATTTAAAACCTTCTCTTAAAACGAGCAAGCAAACAAACAAACAAACCAGAATGGTTTCACTGATGAATTTTATCAAACCTTTGAAGAATAAGTAATACCAGTCTCAAAAACTCTTTAGAAAATAGACTTGAAGGGAATATTTCCCAATTCATTTTGTTAGGCCAGCATTACTCTGATGCCAGAATCAGACATTAGAAAAAAAGAAAAATAAAGCCCTGAGAAATAGATTTAAAAATCCTTAATAAAAATGTTAACAAATCAATTTCAGTAATTATATAAAAAACGAAAATGCAACTTGACCAAATGTGGTCTATTGGAAGCATTCAAAAGCATTCTATTAACATTAGAAAATTAGTCATTGCATTTAGCCATATTAACAAAGTGATCATCTGAATAGATGCCAGAGAAGCATTTGACATAATTCAAAATCCATTCATGAAAAAATCTCTCAGCAAACTAGGAATTAAAGAGAACTTACTCAATAGATAAATAGCATCTACAAAAATAAAAGGAAAAATATACAATCATTTCTAATGGTTAAAACTTGAATGCTAAAAGTCAGGGGAAAAAAATGAATGGATGTTTTCTCTCTCCAGTTTTATTCACCATTTAACTATAGTTCTAGGAAAGTGCAATGAGAGAAGGTAAAAAAAGAAAAGTCATACAGATTTAAATAAAAGAAGTAACATTGTTTTATTTGCTGACAATATAACTGTTTATGTAGAAAACAAAAGGAATCTACAAATAAAAGCTGCCAGATCTACCATATATGAATGTAGCAGGGTTTGAAGATAAAACATAACCATTTAAAACACAATTTTTTGTATCATGATAAAAAATAGAAAATGAAATACAAGTTTAATTATTAATAACATAAAAAGAAAATATTTAGGAATAAATTTAACCAAAACATATAGGGTCTGTACATGGAAAACTACAAAACTTTGCAAAGAGAAATTTACAAGGACAAAAGTAAATGGAGGGATACATTATATTTAGGGATTGAAAAAGTAAATATTATTAAATACGGATATTCTCTCCAAACTTATCTGCAGATGGAATTCAATCTCACTCAAAATTCCAGCAGGCTTTTTGGAAGAAATTAACAAGCTGATTTTAGAATGTATACAAAAGCAAACGATCTAGAAAAGTCAAAAGAATTTTCTAAAAGCAGAACAATTCAAAAGACTTATTTCAAAAGTGGGGTAATCAAGACAATGTAATCAAGATGAGGTGTTGGCACAATAGAGCAACAGAAAAAAATAGAGTTCCGAAATAGTCACACGGTCAATTGATTTTTGACAAAATTGCCAACATAATTCAAGGGAGAAAAGAAGCCTTGTCAACAAATTGTTCTGGGACAACTGAATATCCTATGGTGGTGACTGGATAAGCCTTTGCATAAAAAATAACTCAAAATAAGTCGTAAATCTACACACAATAACTAAAACTATTTACGTGAAAATATGGGAGACATATTTTTGTAATTGGGATAAGCAAAAGTTTCTTAAAGAGGGCACAAAAAGCACAAACTACTAAAGTCATAGATAAACTTCACCAAAATTAAAAATGTATTCTTTTCAAAATACACAGCTAATAAAATGAAAATACAAGCTACAGTTGGGAGAAATTATTTTAAAAACGTACATCTTGCAAAAGGCTCATATTTAGAATACATAAAGAACATTTACAACTCAATAACATCAAGTCAAACAACTCAGAAGAACGGGCAAGCAATTTGAGCAGACACTTCAAAAAGAAGATATACAAATCACCAAAAAGCACATGAAATGTTGCTCAATATCTTTAGTCATTAGAGAAATGCAAATTATGACCATATACCTATGTCAATGGATGCAAAACAACTATTCAACAGATTTCAATGCCCATTAACGATAAAAGTTCTCAGCAACCCAGGATAGAAGAAAACTTAATGTCATAAGTGGAATTTACTAATATCTACAGCTAACATACTACTCAGTGAAGTGATGAAAGCTTTGTTCATGTTTTTGGGAAAAAGGCAGGCGTGTTTGTCACATCACTTTAATACTTGACATCCTAGCCAGAGCAGTAGGCAAGAAAAAGAAAAGAAAACGCATGCAGACTTACAGGAACACAACTGTTTTACTTGCGACATGCTTGTGTATGTTGGAAATTCTAGGAAATGTTTTAAAAAACTTATTAGTATAAGCGAATTTAACAGTGTTGTAGGATACAAAGTCAATATAAAAAATCAGCTGCATTTCTCTGTGATAGCAATGAACATTTGGAAAATGAAATTAAACATATATATATGTATATCATTTACTATATCATCCAAAGTAATAACATATAAGCTTCCCATTTACCCAAACTCATTAATGTGCTACTATTTCAAATTCTATTTAACACTCTAGTTTTCCATTTCCAGGAAAATGTGCTTTAGGCTTGGTGGGTGCTAGCGTCTTCAATGTAAAATGTTAAGCTTCATGAGGGTTATAGGTCTACAGGGGACGACGTTTGTTTATTCCTACTCCAGAATGTATTTACTTTTTTCCATAGGGTTTTCTAGATTGCCCACCATGGACTTCCATCTGACATCCTGCCCCTTAGTTCGGGATTTTTGGAAATTCCTCAGCCCATCATAAGGCGTCACCTGCATGACCCTGTTATGAGTCCTCAATGCAGGCAGAAATGACAGTATTGCAGCACAGTATGCAAAAAATCAAAATCCCAACTCCTGACTAATAAGCCTGATGAAATGCACTTAGCAAAACAGATTAACCAAGCAAAATTCACAGTCTATACTAAACAAGAAGAAAACCCTGCCAATTCTTAAAATGTATCACTCATTACACAAAAATGGAGAAACAGCTGGAAATTTTAGCTGCTATGAAATTATGATTGGTACGTAACGTAGTTCACACAAAAAGATGCTTCATACGTATGACTGGTTTTAACAAGATGTCTAATAGGATTTAGATTTGGCTGTGAAACCCAGTACGTTTTAGTTGGCTTTATTTTATCAGCCTTATATTAGTATTCTTAATTTTTTTCTTATGTTGGTTTTTCTCCCAGATTCAGTTGTAAATTTCTCAAGTGTAATGGGTGAGTCTACTCTTGGCTTCATATTTCTCCAGCAGTAACTCCAGTGTTCAGCAAATGTTGACAATCTGAGTTACTATATGAAGAAAATTGATCAGAGATTGACAGCCAAACCACCTCTAAAAAAAAATCTTTCCAACTTGTTCTGAGAAAGGAAAGACTTCTCCAATTAAGATGACCTAATAAACTGTACTTTTAGGCTCTTATTAAGTACATCTCAAATTTTATACTCATATCGCTCCCCCAGAAGCCCTGGAACTATTGTCTAAGAATGATGCTCTTGTCGACGCTCAGCAGTCTACAGTGTTCGCTAACTGCAGTTTCAAATTCACCAAACATTATGAATTACCTCCTGTGGGCCAAATATTTTTACATGATATTTCTTGTAATCCCATCACTGTGTGAAGTAAGCAATGTTTTACCCATTTTAAAGGTGAAGGATCTGAAACCCAATGAAGTTAAGCAACTCACTGAATTTATTGCTGGTAGCATAGATAAGACTTTCAGATCAGGCCTTCTGACTTGCTGCCCAATGGCATTCTGTGGTCTAATGGCCTGAATTGATTGAATTGATGAGCAGATCAAAGCAGAAAAGAAATTCTAGGCATTCACTCTATCTCTCTAATATATATGTCATACTGTATTTTAAGTATTTATACTTTATATACTAGATATAATATTTTATATACTAGATATAATATAATTTATACTTTAGATAATTTTATATAAATTTATATTTAAATTTTTATATAAATTTTATATAAATTTATACTTTATATACTAGATATAATATAATATATACATATTAAAAACTGTATGTATTCAGATTAAGTGGGGGGGAAAAACTTTGTTAAGGTTTATCTGGGAAATTTCATGCCAGGAAATAAATAAATGTGGTCTGGTATTGAACTCATAATCCTAAGAAAATATTGAAAAATTTTCTCTAGATACAAGCCATTTAATGGCTGAGCTAGTGTTCAGATTAATTAATTAGATTAGTACAAACCATATTTACAGGTTCTACTAAATAGTTCAATCCTTACCTACCTTATTAAAAACAACACAGCCTCCTCTAAGCTACCTCCTTTCCTTGTTTGATTTTTATTTCTTGTTTCATTGATCTTTAATTGTTTCTCACTATCTCATATAGACAGTAGTTTATTTATCTTGCTTACTTTTATTTTTCCCAATAGATTGTAAGCTCCATGAAGGCAAATGCTGTTGCATCTTTGTTTGTTTCCTTCCTACATGGCGTGTCTACAATAATACCAGACATATTTTAGGTGCTCAATGTATTTTTCTTTTTTGATGAGTAAATAAGTGAATGGATGAACACGAGATTATATTCTTTTAGGAAGTAGGTCTAATTGCTTAAAACTTTAAGGGATGTTATTCTCTCAAGCATGGAACTGAAGAGAAGGAGGGGACATATTTTTCAGCCTTGTTGGCTGGGGCAGATCAGCAAGAGAAAGTTAATCATCTGAAGCCAAGAGCTTCAGGGAGTTTGTTGTGAGTCATAGTGGTTCTTATTCTCTAGCTCCCTTAGTGTCAAGGGGAGGTCATTTATCCTTCTTCAGTACTACAATCTTTGAGAGTTAACCAATAGCCACTGAAGTAACAGCAATAAGTTGTTTCCAGCAGCAAAAGCTCAAATATACTCATCCCAGCATTGTTGACTTATTCTGCCTCTAAAATTTCCGATAACCAAATGCAGTTTGAAGAGATAAAGAATGAATTAACTCTAAAGAGTTGTTTTATGCACTTTTTCTTGACAGCAAGTAAGTGGAGTAAGATAAGCAAGGACTCTGAAAAGTTCTCAGAGAGGCATCCTTGGGAAACTGGAGTGATGTTCACTGAATGGTAACAATGGAAATTTCTTCATTATGGTTATAAGAATGATTTTTGATTTGTTATTTGTATTTTTATATTGTTAAATATTTTACAATGCTCATGTATATTTTCCAATAAATATAATGCCATTATTCCTAAAAGCAAATGTACACAATCGAAGCAGAGTAAGCTTAGAACCAATAATATTTTCTGATTCTAAAACAAACCTGCAGAAATAATAGTAATAGGCAGCAATGATAGCAATAATACATGGGAGTAAAATTTTAAGCAGGTTTCCTTCTGAGAGTACTTGTTCAAAAGCAAAGCTTACCGTGAAGAATGAATGAGTGCAGAGTGACAGAGAGTCTAATTTATTGAATATTTCAGTAGTTTGATGAATAGAATATATAGATTATGCAGTCTAAAATGTATTTCTGCCAAACATTTATTGAGTGAACAATGAACTGTATACCAGAAGCTAAAGGAGATATAAAGATGAATAAGCTTCAACTCCGCCATTAACAAGCCCGTAATTCAATAGGGAAGTTAGGACCAGTTCAAAATTTATTTTAAATAAAGTAGATGGAGGACAAGGAAGTGTGGAATCATGTTACTGAGGGAATTAGGGAAAAATAGGATAAAAACATATTGGGATAAGTCAGGGAATGTCAATAGCTAAAAAAGAAATGATTGTATATAGCAAGTCTCTGCGTATATTACACATGCAATCTCTCTGACTAGTTAATATTATTATTTGCAGTTGTTTTCAATCGCTACTGTAGCAAATCACCACAAATTTAGTGGCTTACCACAGCACAAATTATTCTCTGAAAGCTCTGTAAATTAGAAATCTGACCTGGGCCTCATTGAGCTAAACCAAGATGTCAGCAGGACTGCATTCCTTTTTGAAGGCTCTGGGCAGAATCCATTTCCTTGTTTTTCCAATTTCTAGAGGCAACTTCTTTGGCCCATGGCCTGCTTCCTCCATCTTCAAAGCAGCAATATCGCATCTTTCTAACCATTCTTCCACCATCACATCTTCCTCTGACTCCAGCTAGGAAAAGTTTTTTTGATTTTAAGGACCAAGAGAGCTCATCCAACAAATCCAGAATAATCTCCCCAACTCAAGGCCCTTAATGTAATCATATCTGCAAAGTCTCTTTTGTCAAGCAACACATTCCTAGGTTCTGAGAATTAGGACAGAGATGTTTGGACCCATTATCCTGCCTACCATAATCTGCCCTGGAGACCTCAAAGATTCACCTCCATCAGACACGCAAAATACATTAATCTCATCCCAAAGTCTCCAGAGTCTCAATCCATTACAGCAACAATTTGAAGTCCAAACAAACACTCATCTAAATTTCCTCAGCTCAACAGCTCCACATCTTATCATCTAAATCATCCAAATTAACTGTGTCAGGTATGAGTGAGACTTTGGGTATGATCCATCTTGGGGCACAATTTGTGGGTATGTGAAACTCAAGAAACAAATTTTCTGTTCCCAAAATACAGCAGTGGGGCCAGGATAGGATAACAGGAATAGATATTCTGAGTCAGAGAAATTACATTCTTGCGTCATAAAAATAAATTTCCCTTAACCTTTTCCCATATTTTAAATTTAATATCGATATTCATCTGTTCCCCTGATACACGACAAAGAAGAAAACTCAAAGGTCACCCTTGCTGCTGAAAGAGAAAGAATAACTGAATAGATCAGGGAATTTTCAGTTATTTTTTATGTAGATCATGCTAAGAGCCCATAAAAACAATCAATTGCTATGTGAGGCCTTAATCAAGGAAATTCTTTTCCAGTTTAGGAGTCAAGGTAGCATGGCAAGGGTGCCCCCTTCTATTTCTTTACAAAAGAATGCCCCATTAGTTTCTGTTTGGGTGGTGGGAGGTAAGGTAAGGCTGGAGAAGATGCTGTTATATGGTTGCAACAGAATATGGTGATTTTCACTTATATAAACCTTAGTCAGATTTAATCCTTTTGGAACTAGGCTTGAGAAATTGCTGCCTCTGCTCCCATAATAGTTGTAGCAATAAAAGATCAATAAACCTTTCTAAGATGCAGCGGGCCAGAGTAGGCTCTGTTTGCTTTGTTACCACAGATCTCTGAAGTACTGCAAGCGTGGGAGAGACACATGCTAATAAATAATATGTATTAGAGAAAAATATTTTATTTTCTACATTTATATATATATTTGATATATTACTAGAATATGAAACGTGATAATTTCTTTCATATATCTACTATATTACAGAGCGTATGCAACTATATTTATACAAAATTAGTTTATAACTAAAATAGATTTTGCCTCTGAAAAATGTAATAAATAAAAAGAGCATCACTTGGCTTCTTCCTCTAATTCTGAACTTTCTTATTTCACAGGAATGCCTGTCACTACGAGAGGTGCTAATGTATAGGGAGTCCTGTCTTCCCTTTGGCTTGAGAGGGGTTCTGAATGATGCCTCCAGGGACGTGCAGAATATGAGGTCTTTCTTCCTCACTACCTGATCCTAAGAGGTTTCTTCCTTTAGCCTCAGACTCTATTAACCACCTCTATGGAATGTCTGAGAAAATGCATTTTCCTGAGAGGGGAGGCTAGCTTCAGGGAGGCATAGAAATTACTATAGCTATTTGCCATGGATCTCTAGCTAGGCAGAACCACACCGAGAAATATCAAGAGGCAGTCCATGAATGTGTCTAGCAGAAATGCTACTGACCCTTGATCCTGATAGCCTTCTGCAGCTTTAAGAAGCCACGTGCTCTCAGTTTCTCTCCTGATACCTTCCAAATTAGGCTTGCTCTCCCCGTTGGGTTTTATTGCCTCATTAGTTATAAATGAAGACTCAATTTTTCGGTTTCCTGATATTAAATTTAAGCATGGGAGAGAAATATGAATAAATAAAAATTAAAATCTTTGGTGCTCGACATAACTCTGCTTAAGCTATTAGCCTATTAATCATCAGGAAGAGAGTGTTCTTACATTTCTAGGACATTAGATAAAATTCTCATAAAGGCAATAAAAGTAGTAGCTTCCACATGTTTTAGTAAATCGAGCTGCACTGCAGTAGTTTCACTCTTATGTGTTGAACTCCACCAAAAGGAACTTGAGTTCAGCTCAGGTTACGTGCTGAAGTCTTCTTCTTAGGGATCAACAGGTTCAACCTGAATTCCCGAGCATTCTCCTGGCTGTACTACTTTTCTCCTTGCATATTACTTTTACTTTTGATGCACCCATCATTGTGACTTTTAAAACCTAAAGTCAAGTTGTACTAAAGACAGATGCTTGCTATTAGTAGCAGGCAATTACTTAGTGGCTTTGTTTTCATGTTTATCAGATTGTCAGTTGTCTTCTAGTCACAGTGGATCAGCTTCTATTCCGATTTAAATAAGTATGTCTATAGCAGAATACAGAATATACTGGCACTACGGTATCCTTATTGTTTTTTTTTTAGTTGATGCATATTCTGTCTCCCAGCCACTGACTTTTTATTATACAGTGTACTACCCTTAGGACGATTTGAAAAGAGATCTGTTCATCCTGCCCCTTATGGCTTACTGTAGAACAGATCAGTTAAACTAGGAATAATAGTAATATTTCAAACATAAGATTGGTGCAGAAGGTAATCTATATGCTCAAAATTTATCTATCTATCCATCCATCTATCTTTCATCCAACTAACTTCAGAGAGACCAAAAAGACAAAAAAGTATTATCAGAGAAGAAACTACAACCAGTGTTTTTGCCCTAGATATACTGTTATTGCTAGAGAAGATTGCCCTCTGCTGTTAAAAATTTGTGACTCTCTTGTCAAATTGATTGAACTCTACTGGAGTTCTTGAAAATTCCTGTCCTTAATATTCAAAAATTCTCCCCATAAATAGGTGTTCTTCATAACAGGAATGTATTATTAACAACCATAAAAATGTTAGATAATGAGTCATTTCCCTTTTTAAGCCTTATAGATATGATAGTCTGTCTCCTCTTTCAAGTGTGATGTTTCATTGCATTCTAATGAATGTAAATTTCTAACTGTATTGGTAAATATCATGAAAGATTAATATTATTTTAAAACCCAATTAGTATATTGAACCAGGCTCAAATATATTCCAATGAAGCTTTTGTTTTAGCCTTTGATAGAAGAATCCTACCAAGCTATCAGTCAAGACGATAAAAGATCCTAAACCAAATATGGACAACATCTAAGTTGTACTTGACTTTTGAGAGATGATGTTGCCAAAAATTTATAGACAAAGATATTAATTTCTCACCGAGCAGTCAGGAAATGATAGTTGAACACGTGGGAACAAATCTTTCTGCTGCCATGCTGTGATGAATTTGAGGTTGATCGAGCTTGCTTGGTAATGTGGCATTAGGGGAAATGAAAATGGGATGTCAGTTTCAATAGCAATTAACCAGAATGACTGCAAATGTCTAAATGATGGCATATTAGAGTTGACATGTTTTTGACTATAACTAGGCAGAGAGTCACAGTTTGTCCTGTGTTGACTCCAAATTTTAATAGAAGCTTCCAGAATAGACAGAAACATGACAGATCTGCTCATTTAGGAATCTTTATGCTCAATGTAAATTCATTGGTCATATCAGGTGTATCACACATCAAGTGTGAAAACATCCATAATTATGTTACTTTGCACAAATACACTTGGATCTCTAATTTACTAATTTCTTAAGAGTTGGAAGAAATGGATAAGGTTCCTCTCCCAACTCTGTTTTGCAGATGCATTTTTTTTTTCTTTTTTAGGAAGATTAGCACTGAGCTAACTACTGCCAATCCTCCTCTTTTTGCTGAGGAAGACAGGCCCTAAGCTAACATCCATTCCCATCTTCCTCCACTTTATACGTGGGATGCCTACCACAGCATAGCTTTTTGCCAAGTGGTGCCATGTCCACACCCGGGATCCGAACCTGAGCACCCTGGGCCGCAGAGAAGTGGAACATGCGTAACTGCTGCACCACTGGGCCGGCCCCCGAAGATGCGTTTTGAACCCATTTATCCCATTTTTCCTCCCTAAAAAAGGGATATTTGAAAAGATGCCCAGGAAGTTGATTTGCCTTCAGGAAGATTCTGTGTGCTCTGCTCCACACTGTAATAATAAATCCTTATGTCAAGACACTTTCTCTTTGCATTTTGCCCTAAAAGATATCTGATGAATTAGATATAATGATTCGCTTATTTTAGTTCAGGAAACAGAAGATGAATAGTGAATTTTTTTAAGGTTATAGCTAATAAGTGGTAGGGCTAGGACATAAATTCCCATTTCCTATTTCATAGCACTCTTGATTCTGAAAGTCTTTCTATAGTTTTAAATGTAAAATTTGCTAGAAAGAAGTAAATACTTGCTTGACCAAAACTTTTTTCAAGATTTACCTCCCATTGCTTTGCCTCTGAGTATTATTATTTTTTTCATTTTGGTCTATTTTCAGTATTTTATGTCTTCAATATGGATAAAGATGAGTCGTATTTGTTCTTAGAAACAAAGTCAGTATTTCTTATAATTTAACAATAATAAATCAAGTGTGTGTTTTTCATTATCAGAGAAAAAAAACTAAAATATGAAAGAAAATCCATGGCCAGCAATAGCTTACAATTTCACTGTGGCTGCAGAGCCTAATAGAGAAAAATGGATACGAATAATTTTTAAAACAATACAGATATGTATATGAATAAACGTTAAAAGAAAAATACGAAGTAGTGATTTTAATGTTTTTTGGCAGATATTCCAAAAAAAAGATCGGATAATGATGCATTTCCTTAGACATTTTTAATTAACATCTAAATTTGTATAAGTGTAAATGGTTTAAATTTTTATGTTTATGTGTACATAAATAAAAATTTATTTTTTATTTGCTATGACAATAAAGTTCTGAGGTAAATAAATTTGGATTATGTTATTAAAATTGCTTTTAAAATAGAACTCATTGAAAACATAACTTCATTAAAAAATTGTTAATTATTACACATAAAAAATAGAATATTGGAAATGCCTCTCTGAGGTTAAAAATGAGTTTATAGTATTTTATATTAATATGGAATACAATTCACTGCCAGAAAGAGAATAGTTCAGCATGGGCTTTCTTTCTTTCTTTTTTTGGCATATATATTTGAAGTGCTGGAAAGACTTCTGTACATACACAAGTAGATAAAAATGGCAAGCCTTTAGATGGGGCAATGTCATTCAATTATTTGAACCCTTCTCAAGTTATATACCAAATATTGTGTGACTTTTTACAATCCACAAATATTTAAATAGTAGTTCATCTCAAAACACATTTGGACTTTCCTTCAATTTTGTTTAAATCAAAGAATTTTAAATCATGTAGTTTGTAGAAGGATTGTATCCAGACACTAAAGTTAATTATTTTCTTTATTCCTAATTAAGTATCTTATAATCATACCCACTACTCCTACTTTTAGAGGTAACTTGTCTTTGGAGTTGAAATTAGCCGAAATAGACATTTAAAATAATCCCTTAAAATTGGAAGTGTTTTAGGAGTTTGAATACTCTGCTTTCAGGAGCACAACTTAATTTATCTTGTAGGTGTTAACAGAAACAAAAAAAGAAAGCCTTTAGTAAAAAGTCTTTATATACAAAAAAAGGAGGAGGAATCAGCTTCTGGTAACTTTGAGGTTCTTTCTCATACATCAGCCAATCTTCTATAATTTTTGTGAGATGTAATAGTTAATGGCACGAAAATAGACTCGTCAACGCTCCCATCACGCCAGTCTACAGTACCGTATACCTGAGTTTGATTTCAAAACCTTCTAACTGCGTTTCACATATTCCACTCCGCATGCCATGCCTCACCTGAAACAGATAGATGCGTGAGCTAAGGAAATTCGCGAAGCCTTCCCAGAGGGATGGTGCCTTCATTAAAGAAGGCTTCTCAGACAACAATACTTAATCCTATTTTTCTGTTTGCCTCTCAGTACACGATAGGAGATTCTTGTGAGTAAGTGTCATAGTTTTCTTCCTAAAGCGAGGGAAGACAACTATGAAAAAGGAGATAGAAAAAGAACCAATGCAAATCTTAAACACAAATGCTTTCTCAATAAGATCAATTTCCACAAAAGTAGAAGTCTGAGTCCATGAAATCCCTCCTGCTGCATACTGCTCAGAAAAATTGTATTTACGTCATTGTGATGTCCACACCACTGTGACAACAGCTGATGTAAAACAAGTACATAGAAGTATATAAAAGGAATAAATCTGTGTAGGATTGATGTCAATAAAGGCTTCTATGGGGGATGTAGAAATTGATCTGTACCCATAAAGATGAAGAGTTTGACAGAGAAATAGTTGAAGACAGGGCACTCCAACTATAGCTAAACATAGCAAAGATTCTTAGAATCACAATGTACGGTATTTTGGGGAGAGCGAAGAGAATAACTTCAGTGAAGTAAAGAACTTGTTGGGGCCGGCCCCATGGGTTAAGTTCCTGCGCTCCACTTGGGTGGCCAGGGTTTCACCCGGTCAGATCCTGGGCTCGGACATGCACCACTCATCAAGTCACGCTGTGGTGGCATCCCACATAGCACAACCAGAAGGACCCACAACTAGAATATGGAAGTATGTACTGGGGGACTTTGGGGAGAAGAAGAAGAAGAAAAAAATTGGCAACAGATGTTAGCTCAGGTGCCAATCTTTTAAAAAACATAACTTGCTTAGGTGGTTAAGAGGGATGGTGAGAGAGATCCTTTGTACCTCAAGCTGGGGAAGGTCGTGCTTAAACTTTATCTTGTAAAAAAACACTTGTCAAAATGTAAACTTTGGACTACCTGCTTTGGAATCACTTGGGAGTACTACTTAAAACACAATCTTGACTTTGATTCCAAACCTTCTCAAACAGAATCTCTAGAGTGTCTGGTATCTGCAGTTAAATCAAGCACGCAGGTGAAAGTTATATAGTATGACTATATGGCGAACCTCTGCTATACGTGTTGGAAACACTGAAGGATTGCGAGCATGGAAGGACGTTCACGATGCAGGAGTTTTGTGGCTGCATCACTTGGACTGGGTGGACTGTGGAGAAGTTAGGTGAGGCAGGGGACAAGTTAGGTTTCACATCTGAGTGACTATAAGATGATGATGTCACTGGTGAAGGGAAGGCCACGCTCAGGGGATAATGACATGCCTCGTTTAAATGGTCATCACTTTTCTTCATAATCTAATTTTGTTTCTCTTTGAACTTTATTTTCTGATAAATCAATCATCCAACTACTCATACTAGGTTCTTCCAAATTCCCTGTCTGCCATTTGTGTTTCTCAGAACAGAAAAAATAAACTAACCAATTTAAATCTATTAGATACCATATATGTTACCTAAAACAAATCAGAGTATTGGATTAAAGATTATTTTACGTAGTATTTGAAGTAAGCACTTTTTCCAATTTTCTAATTTTCTAATTTTTCTAATATTCTGTAAAAGTAAAATAAAAAGTACAACGCAATTTGCTTCCACTGGTGTAGCTGAGAAATGCCTCATTCACCCTTCCTCCTAAACCCGCTACCATTTGATTTGCCCTTTCACTGACCTTAATTTCTCTGGGAACAGGCTCCTGTGGAAATGCTTCTTGTCAGGTTTACTCAAGGAAGGAGACAAGGGAGAAAAAAAAATTGTAATAATGGTTTAGTAAGGAACTGACATTAAAATGACCTATTCACTTCAAAATCTTTATTATTGCCCAGAAAGCCCACAACAACGTTGGAAAATAACATAAAGGTTGATGGGGGCCGGATGCGTGTCCGAGTGGTTAAGTTCGCGCCCTCCGCTGCGGCGGCCCAGGGTTCGGATCCTGGGCGCGGACATGGCACTGCTCGTCAGGCCACGTTGAGGCATTGTCCAACATCAGGCAACTAGAAGGACCTGCAACTAAGATATACAACTATGTACCGTGAGGGTTTGGGAAATAAAGCAGGAAAAAAAAAAAAAGGTTGCAACAGTTGTTAGCCCACGTGCCAATCCTTAAAAAAAAAAAAAAAGGAAGCTTGGCAACAGTTGTTAGCCTAGGTGCCAATCTTTAAAAAAAAAAAAAAAAAGAAAATAACATAAAGGTTGATAAAGGGAAAAAGAAAGAATGAAAATGATGAAGACTCATTTTCATTCTTCGATTCCTTATTTTTAACTCAAGGGGAAATTAAATGTTGGGTAAGAAAATATTGTATATAAGAACTCAGTTCCTCAAAACCCAAGAGCAAATATATGTAAATTCTGCTTTATAAATAGCTCAAATATTATTCTTCTTACCAAGTTTAAGATCTTTAATTTGCTCTCTGAATACTTGTTTTGGTGTTTTAGGAAAATCCCTCTCAATATGCTGAATAAGCACCAAATTCTTCCTATCCCAACCCTTCCCAAGTGTTTCTATTTCATCCTCTAACACTTGACTAAAGGTAGTAAAATGCAGCAGGCCATAAGATATATTCACATAACTTTTACGTAATATAAGATATATGTAACCATGAGACAGAAAAAGGTACATATGTAAGCGTATTCAAGGGACTTATGTCGGAAGTTTCACCAAACTAGGATAAAAAAATCTTCACCCTGTGCCTTCCCCTATCCTCTTCTGGCATCATATATATGCAGATTTTATAATCTAAACATCGTTATGACTATTAATCAGCATACTGAGGTTAATTTCAGGATTCCGAGTACTGTAGAGGAAGTAGGATCTTCTAATTTATCAGGAAAGATAAAAGAGGGGAAAAAAAGAGAGAGACCTGTTATGACTCCTATGCCACACAATGACAAAGCATTCAGCGATGGGGTAATACTGAAAAGAGTTAGTTTTTCAGTCCCACTTTATCCCTTTTGTATTACATGGCTTAGTGGTGATGGAGATAGCCAGAGATAAAGAGTGAGTCAGGAAGAGTCAAGGCCAAACCAAATTGGACTGGAAGTTTACAGCCGAGGAGAGTGCCATTGGCCCAAAATGGAGATTCCAAATAGATTTGATATTAAAATGTGCTTCTGATTGGGGTCAGCATTTCTATCCCAAAAGATTCTACTTGGGCATAGTAAATGACAACAGAAGTCTCTATCCAGGTGCTGAAAATACTCAAAGTGAGAGTTTTAGTCCTCAAGATTGTCCATATTAGATGGAATGGAATCCCAGCAAGTTGAAATATAAGAAACTAGTCCCTGAGGAAAGGGACTGGTGAGACTGAGGCAAAGTTACCATCTTCAGGCAGAAGGCTAGCAGAGCTCAATTGGTACTTGGAAGCGAGGCTGGGAGGCTGGGAGATATCAGAGGATAAATATTATGCCTTACTTCACTTTATATCTTCAGTACCTGGAACATAGTGGTTCCTATAAATAGTTGAAAGAATAAATAATGAAGTAAACAAGGATAGACATTGTCACATAGCCCAGGCCCAAATGTGAGTGGTTACAACAAAGGCTGAAGGCTACTGTATATGCTCATGGTTTGGGCTTATCCAGGCACAGTGTGATTTGGAAATCAGACCTAATGAGAAGGCGAAAAGGTACATTTCAGAATCCACTGACTTGTGAGACTGAGCTTCCTCACATATATTCTACTTTAGTCAGTATCCAGAGCTGCAGTCCTCAGTTGTAACAGATTTACTAACTGAAGAGTAATTCAGGGCCAGCTTGGTGGCGCAGCGGTTAAATGCATATGTTCTGCTTCTTGGTGGCCCCAGGTTTGCCTGTTTGGATGCCGGCTGCGGACATGGCACCCGGGACGTGAGCACGGATGTTAGCTCAGGGCCAGGCTTCCTCAGCAAAAAGAAGAGGGCTGGCAGTAGTTAGATCAGGGCTAATCTTCCTCAAAAAAAAAAAAAAAAAAAAAGAGTCATTCACTGATATACCAAATTTTAGGTCCTTCATGATTAACTCTGATATCTATTGTTCTTTATTTTCTACGTCTACATGGCTGTTGATCAATGTGAGGTCATCAGGATTTGCTAGAAATAACTATGTTTGTGCAAATAAGTAGCAAAGGGTTTTTCTTGTATCCAAAATTATCCTTCAGAAAATAAAATTGCCTTATATTTTAGTCTTCGTAAAATCTCTCATAGAAAAGAGAGCTTTCTCTATTGGTTTATTTCCAACAGCACACTACTGTTTGAGGAAGATCTTGCAGGCTTCTTGCCACATAAAGTGTGCTCCTTAGACCCTAGTGCGAGCATCATCTGGAAACTGACTGGAAATGCAGAGTCTCAGGCCCTCTCTAAGTGTATTGAACAAGAACTTGCCTTTTAATAAGCTCCTCAGGAGATTCGCATGCACGTTGAACTTTGAGAAGCAAAGCCCTGTTAATCAGTATTAGGCTTGGATGCCTATGGTGATCTTCTGACTAAATCAAGCAGGAGGCAAAAAAATGTAATAGACATTAAGTTTCTTGTCTTTTTCCTTAAGGTTATGACTTCACAACTGAAAGCCTTGGTGTCAGTGTATGAGTGTGTGTGTGTAAATACCTACTTGTTTTGTTCTCTTAAAAGTCATGTATGGACAAAATAGATAAGAGTGAAAGCTTGAAGATAAAAGGAAACTGACACCCTTGTTTAGTGTCATGGAAACAGCAGAGTGGAAGGGCTGATATTAGCTGGAGACTTTGAGACTGCAGGCTCTGTCTCAAGGAGGTTGCTGACAAAGCCCGTTCAAAGTGGAGTCATCTAAGAAGGCAGCCCCACAGTTACCAGATCTTCAGACTTTTCAAGATATGGAAATAGACGTGTGCAAAGTTGCCAAATTATAAGCATTAAAATCTGATTAGATTTTATGTTAAAGAAAGAGGGAAAAAAAACCACTATCTGGGCCAACACTTTGTGGAACAATAACCATGGGTCTCGTGTGCAGGTTGCCATTTGTGATCTTTTTTCTTATCACTGAGACAAAACCAAATATCAATACACACTTATTTGAATATCCATGCCATGTAATAGGTGGCTAACTATTTACCTATATTACTTTAAGCCTGATCTTAAAATAGTACTCCAACCTAGTTCTAAGGTCCCAAATCTGAAGTCTTTGGTGTCTATAAGCTTCATCTTGACATGTGTGGGCCCTGTTTCACAAATGTTCAATGTATACATAAAAATACATTATCATTCATATTTCTGTGAAACTGTTTACACAAAAAGAATTTAAGAACTATTATTCTAAATACCGTTAATTGAGAACTTGCTATATGTTAGTCATTCTTTTTTTTTTTTGAGGAAGATTAACCCTGAACTAACATCTTCTGCTAATCCTTCTCTTTTTTGCTGAGGAAGATTAACCCTGAGCTAACATCCATGCCCATCTTCCTTTATACGTGGGACACCTGCCACAGCATGGCTTGACAAGTGATGTGTAGGTCTATACCCGGGATCCGAACCAGTGAACCCCTGGCCGCTGAAGCAAAACATGCAAACTTGACCACTGTGCCACTGGGCTGGCCCCTATATGTTAGTCATTCTTTTGCCACTTTATAAACTCATTTAATCTTCAGAACAAACCTCAGTAAGTAGTAGTATTTTCTTTATTTCACATTTAATGGAACTAAGAAGAAATTTCTGGAAAAAAGACTTCCTTTCCACTGACTCCCAGAAAGGTAATTGTGTCCAAATTGTGTAGGTGGTTTCTAACTCCCAGAGGCCACCTCCCAACCTGGCCAACCCCAGCTTAACCCCTAGAGTCAGGCAAATCTCTTTTGCAGCTATATCACTGGCTTTCAGCTTTCTTCCCTTGTCTCTTATCCTCCAGTCAATACACCTGTTGTTTCTTTCCCTTTTTATTTTCATAGCTTTCCTATCTACTAACACAGGTTAATAACAACCATAAGTTTCATTATACTTCCAAATGTATTATGAAAATTGTTGTTTTAAAAATGAAATAAATGAATGAATGAATAAACAGATAAGTAAATCTTACTGGTCTGTTTCAGAATTGTGGAGAAACTTTTGTTGTTTTCTGACAATGGGGAAATCTTGTATCACTCATATACCACGATTACCTCTCATTACTTTTTATACATAGGACTAGCTGTTATAGCATATGTCCTTGATTTCTGAAAGAAGCATTCTATTAAGAAAGATGTCTCATTTTAATATTCATGAAATAAAACAAAGAATTGAGAATTTTCAGCCCATCTTCTTCTAATTGATTATAAGAATTCAGACAATTCATCCAACTGTATTTTATCTAATGAGGTGATTGTTAAAATGGTTATTACAAAGTAAAGTGACTGAATTTAGTGAACACTGATAACATCGAATACTGTTGAGGATCTGGAGCAACAGGAACTCTTATTTCTTGCTGGTGGGAACGCAAGTAGATACAGCTACTTTGGATGACAGCTTGGTGGTTTATTATAAAACTAAACATTCTCTTACCATAAGATCCAGCAATCACTCTCCTTGATATTTATGAAAAGGAACTGATAACTTATGTCCACACAAAAACCTGCACGTGAATGTATAGAGCACCTTTATTCATAATTGCCAAAACTTGGAGGCAACCAATATGTCCTTCAGTAGGTGAATGGATAAATGAACTGTGCCACGTCCTCACAATGGAATATTATTCAGAGCTAAAAGAAATGAGCTACCAAGCCATGAAAAGACACGGAGGAATCTTAAATGCATATTACTAACAAAAGAAGCCAACCTGAAAAGGTTACATACTGAATGATTCTAAATATATAGTGTTCCGGAAAAAGCTAAACTTCCAGGTTTGGAGGCAGGGAAGGATGAACAGGTGGAGTACAGAGTGTTTTTAGGGCAATGAAAATACTCTGTATGATGGAAACATGCATTATACATTTATTTATACCCATAAAATGTACAGCACCAAGAGCTAATCCTAATGTAAACTATGGTCTTTGGGTGATTATATTGTGTAAATATAGGTTCGTCAAGTGTAACACGTACGTCTGGTGGGGGATGTTGATAATGGGGAAGGCTAGGCATGTGTGGAGGCAGGGAGTATGTGAGAAATCTCTGTACCTCTGTCTCGAGTTTGCTGTGAACCTAAAACTGCTCTGAAAAAATAAAGTCTTGCAAAAATTGTTACTTGGCATGCAAAGACAACGTGAGAAGAGGAAAATGGGAAAGCAACCATTTTTGCAAGGAAAAGTAATCAATAGATGCCAACTCTGAGATGACTCAGATGGTGAATTATCAAGGACTATAAAGCAGTTATAACTATGCTCCACAAGATAATGTTATGTTCTTGAAATGGATGAAGATATAGGAGTTCTCAGGGAAGAATAGAGACTATAACAAGAACTGAAAAGTAGTTTTTGCATGAAAAATACAATATCTAAAGTAAAAATTTCACATTCTGGCCTCAATAGCACAATGGAGAAGAAAAGAGAGAGAGCGATTTTAGGATAGAGAAGCAGAAATTATCCCATCTGAAGCACAGAGAAGATAAAGTTTGAAAAAAATTAGCAAATGAACCAAGAATCGTGAACTTTGTATGACAATATGGAGAGATCTAACTTTTATTCATATCAATGGAGTTCCATGAGGAAAGGAGATGAAGAATGCTTCAGATAATGTATTTGAGGAAATAATGGCCCCAAATTCCAAAATTTGATGAAAGACAAATTTATAGTCTCAAGGAGCTCAACAAACTCCACAAGGAAAAGTCTAAGAAAATCATGCTTAGACAATATTATCAAAGAACTGAAAACCAAAATAAAGAAAATTCTTGAAGGTAGTCGCAGAGAAAAACAGCACATTACATACAAGAAAACAAAAATTTAAATAACTGCCGATTTCTCATCAGTAACCATAGTTGGAGGAGGTCATTGAGAGGATGTAACCACCAGTTGACCTGCAAGCAGCACTTGGGCAATTGGAGGCTCCTCACCCACTCCCCTGTCTTTGGAACACATGGTCCACCTACCATTCCCACAGCTGAAGCCATTTTCAAAGATGCAGCCTTGTGAGAGCCAAGTGTTGTTGAGACCGTCTGAACAGTATATGTGACTAAACCCTATTAAGACCTCCATATAAGCATTTAAGATTTTGGTGGGCAGGTGTGGAGATCTACTCTTCTTGCAGTGATTTGACTCTAAAGATTGTGGTGTAATTTTAATGAATATAGATGTAATACATATGAAAATTATAACATAAATGAGAGAAAGTAAAGGGAGATATATGGTTCCAAGTCTTCTTCATTTTACTTGATGTGGTATAAAATTAACTAAGTAGTCTGTGAAAAGTTACATATGTACTTTGTAATTCCTAAAACCACCAAAAGAAATACAAAGAAATATGGCTCAAAAGCCAGAAATGAATACTGTATAAAACGTTACAATAATCTAAAAGAAGAAAATTAAATAAGGTTCTTTACCTCACATAGTTGTAGATATTTTAACATATTTCTTTGATAGGGACTTTCTAAGGAAGTAAACCATCAGCTCTCCTTGATAGCCAGCTTGCCGACTGCAGATTTTGAGACTTGTCAGTCTACATAATCAAGTAAGCAAATTCCTTACAATAAGTCTCTCTGTCTCTGTTTCTGTCTGTCTCTCTCTCTTTGAACAAATAGAATAAAAATTTTGCTTTCTGGTGACGAAGAAGATAGGAGAGAGAGTGACTTTAGGCTAGAGAAGCAGAAATTATCCCACCTGAAGCACAGCGAAAATAAAGTTTGAAAAAAAAGTAGCAAATGGCCCAAGAGTCTTGAATCTTGTGTGACAATATGGAGAGGTCTAACATTTATTCATGTTAATGCAGTTCTGGAAGGAATATATATATATATATATATATATATATATATATATATATACACACATATACATGTACATATACACACACATTTATATATATACATAAATATGTTTATTTATGTATATATGTTTATATATATTATGTATATATATATAAATGTGTATATATATATATATATATATATATATATCTGTTCTGTTTCTCTGGCTATCTCTAATACAGGCAATAACCAATATCGTAATTTAGGGATATTTACAAGGATTTTTACTTCAAAATCTACTTATGCTTTATCCTCTTCTGTATTTCTCAATAAAACATAAAACACACACGCAAAATAAATAGTTACCAATCTCTCTCTAAGTATTTTTATGGAACCCCTATCACCTTTCATTGTTGGGGTCTTTTATGCAAAATGCCTTTGAATTTTAGTACAAAAATGGCCATCCCCAAAATAAACTCTTCCCTCAAAATTAAACTTTTGATGCTCACCAGATATTTTCATCAAGTTTTCTATTTTTTGCTTCCGTTTTTTTATCTCCAATAATTTAGGTAGTGAGTTTTAATTCTCACAAAACATCGAAATGTAAATATTTGCTTCTCATGAAGGTTTTCCTTTATGTTCAAAGATAGGTGAGAAAAGGAAATAGAAAGCCGTCAAAAGATATAGTTTAATTTTGGCTTGCAATAAGATGCAAATTTCTGAGGGGAACATATTTCTGACATATTACTTGACTGGATAAATCAGTTGGTAAATCTACCACATATCTTGAAAGCTCATTGGGCAGAAGAGACTTCCTATCATTAGTGGCACCTCAGGGCATCTTTTAATCTCCTTTTGGTTTATGCAACTTTGTATAGGTAATATATTTCTGGAGAGAAGATACATAGCTTCCATCATATTCTCACAGGCATCCTAGAACCTCCATGATGAGTTGCTAGTCCAATTTTTTTTCAGAAAAGCAGTTGGTTCTTGTTATTTCATACTATTCATATTCATAGATATTGAATTAGAATTACCAATAAAATACTAGACTAGGATTGATAATTGGTGAGAGACAGAGTGCCAATTATAGGGACATGACAAATCCTGTTAGAATTTCTATGCCTCAGAAGTGATCACAGTACAGTTGATACACTCTTGTGAGATATGTTTATAAGTAATCTAGGTCATCATCTTTGACTTGGATGTGGAAATTAGTAGAGAGTATAGAAGACGGCTAATTTTGTATCAATTATCTTGTTTCTTGGTTCACAGGATAGATGATGACACAGACTGAAAAACAAATGCTTCAAATTACTAAATGATCTCTTTGTTACCTGACATATGTCATGTGGCTTCCCAGAGTGCCACTTTTCTTTTCAACAAAATATTAAAGCCTAAAAATAACTGAATCAGTAATTGGAAATGTACATAATATCTACTCTGTGTCATAAAATACCAAGACATGGTTAAATGGCATGAAATATGTAGAAGGGCTCTGTAGAGTATATAATTCTATAAAAATCAAAGTATTATTGTTAATTCTTATGGTTTGCTAGATGTTTCTTGCCATTTAATTGCATATTTATATGAAAACTATAATAAAATGCATCTTTTAATAAGATGCACTTGATTCTAAAGGCATACTGAAAATAATATCATGTCCTATGTTTTATTAACATGTGTAATTGCATGTACAAAAGAACACATATACATATGTACACATATGTGTATGAATATTCATACATATATGAAGATAAAGTGTTCAATCTTCACTATATTATTACATACACATATATGAAGATATATACATATATAGATATATGTATACATATATGAAGATAAAAGTGTTTAAATGAGCTAAAAAGAACAAAGCATATAATTTTATGTATATGTATGTACATGCAATCACTAGTTATAAATTATAATATCCTCACGTAAGTGTAGAAGCTTTAAATAATACTTTTTTCTCATTAATTTTTTTAATTGCAGTCATAATGGCTTAAACAAAGTGAGATTTCAGTTGTACATTATTGTTTGCCATACGCCATATAAGTGTGCCCCTTCACCCCTTGTGCCCACCCTCCACCCTCCTTCCCCCAGTAACCACTAATTTATTCTCTTTGTCCGTAAGTTTGTTTATATTCCACATATAAGTGAAATCATATGGTGTTTGTCTTTCTCTGTCTGGCTTATGTCACTTAACATGATGCCCTCAAAGTTCATCCATGTGGTTGAGAATGGGACTATTTTGTCCTTTATTATGGCTGAGTCACATTCCATTGTATATATATACTACATCTTTATCCAATCATCCTTCTATGGACACTTGGGTTGCTTCCATATCTTGGCTATTGTGAATAATGCTCCAATGAACATAGGGGTGCATAAGTCTCTTTGAATTGTTGATTTCCAGTTCTTTGGGTAAATACCCAGTAGTGAGATAGCTGGGTCATGTGGTAGTTTTATTTTTAATTTTTTGAGACATCTCCATACTATTTTCCACAGTGGCTGCACCAGTTTGCACTTCCATGAGCAGTGGATGAGGGTTCCCTTTTCTCCACAACCTCTCCAACATTTGTTGTGTTTTTTTTTTTGGTGATTATCGCCGTTCTAATGGGTGTAAGATGGTATCTAAGTGTAGTTTTGGTTTGCATTTCCCTGATGATTAGTGATGTTGAGCATCTTTTCATGTGCCTATCAGCCATCTGTATGTCTTCTTTGGAAAAATGCCTGCTTATATCTTCTGTCGACTTTTTGATTGAGTTGTTTGGTTTTTTGTAGTTCATTTGTGTGAGCTCTTTATATATTATGGAGATTAACCCCTTATTGGAGATATGATTTCCAAATATTTTCTCCCAGTTGGTGGGTTATGCTTTCATTTTGATCTTGGTTTCCTTTGCCTTCCAGATGCTCTTTAGTATGATGAAGTCCCACTTGTTTATTTTTTCTTTTATTTCCCTTGTCTGAGTAGACGTTGTATTCGAAAAGATCCTTTTAAGTCTGATATCAAAGAGTGTACTGCCTATATTCTCTTCCAGAAGTTTTATGGTTTCAGGTCTTACCTTCAAGTCTTTGGACCATTTTGAGCCTATTTTTGTGCATGGGGAAAGATAATGGTCTATTTTCATTCTTTTGCATGTGGCTGTCCGGTTTTCCCAGTACCATTTATTTATTAAGGAGGCTTTCTTTACTCCAGTGTATATTCTTGGCTCCTTTGTCAAAGATTAGCTGTCCATAGATGTGTGGTTTTATTTCTGGGCTTTCAGTTCTGTTCCATTGATCTGTGTGGCTGTTCTTGTACCACTACCATGTTGTTTTGATTACTACAGCTTTGTAATATATTTTGAAGTCAGGGATTGCAAAGCCACCAGCATTGTTCTTGTTTTTCAGTCTCGCTTGGCTATTCAGGGTCTTTTATTGCCCCATATGAATTTTAAGATGTCTTTGTTCTATTTCTGTGAAGAATGTCATGGGATTCTGAGTGGAATTGCATTGAATCTGTAGATTGCTTTAGGTATTATGGATATTTTAACTATGCTTATTTTTCCAATCCATGTGCATGGATTATCCTTCCATTTCCTTACGTCATTATTGATTTCTTTCAGTAATGTCTTATAGTTTTCCTTGTATAGATATTTCACCTCCTTGGTTAAACTTATTCCTAGATATTTTATTCTATTTGTTGCAATTTTAAATGGAATTGTATTCTTGACTTCTTCTTCTGTTAGTTCGTTATTTGAGTAACAGAAATGCTACTGATTTTTGTAAGTTGACTTTGAACCCTGCAACTTTGCTGTAGTTGCTGATTATTTCTAATAGTTTTCCAATGGATTCTTTAGGGTTTTCTATATATAAGATCATGTCATCTGCAAACAGTGAGAGTTTCACTTCTTCAGTGACTTTGGATTCCTTTTATTTCTTTTTCTTGCCTAATTGTTCTGGCCAAAACCTCTAGTACTATGTTGAATAAGAGTAGTGAGAGTGAGCATCCTTGTCTTGTTCCTGTTCTCAGAGGGATGGCTTTCAGTTTTTCCCCATTGAGTATGATGTTGGTGGGTTTGTCATATATGGCCTTTATCATGTTGAGGTACGTTCCTTCTATACTCATTTTATTGAGAGTTTTGATCATGAATGGATGTTGGATCTTGTCAAATGCTTTCTCTGCATCTATGGAGATTATCATGTGGTTTTTCTTCCTCATTTTGTTAATGTGGTGAATTACATTCATGGATTTGTGGATGTTGAACCATCCTTGTGTCCCTGGTGTTAAGCCCACTTGGTTATGGTGTATAATCTTTTTAATGTATTGCTGTATTAGGTTTACCAATATTTTGTTCAGGATTTTTTGCATCTATCTTCATCAGTGATATTGGCCTGTAATTTTCCTCCTTTTTGTTTTCCTTATCTGGCTTTGGTATCAGGGTGATGTTGGCCTCATAGAATGTGTTAGGAATATTTCCATCTTTCTCAATTATTTGGAATAGTTTGAGAATTGCTAATAAGTCTTCTTTGAATGTTTGGTAGAATTCTCTTGAGAAGACATCTGGTCCTCGACTTTTATTTTGGGGGAGGTTTTTGATAACTGTTTCCGTCTCTTTACTTGTGATTGGTCTATTCAGATTCTCTATTTCTTCTTCATTCAGTCTTGGGAGGTTGTAAGAGTCTAAGAATTTATCCATTTCTTCTAGATTGTCCAGTTTGTTGGCATATAGTTGTTCATAATATTCTCTTATAATCTTTTGTATTTCAGTGGTATCCTTTGTAATTTCTCCTCTTTCATGTCAAATTTTATTTATCTGAGCCTTCTTTCTTTTCTTCTTAGTGAGTTTGGCTAAGGGTTTGTCAGTTTTGTTTATCTTCTCAAAGAACCAACTCCTTGTTTCACTGATCCTTTTTACAATAATTTTTGTTTCAATTTCATTTGTTTCTGCTCTAATTTTATTATTTTCCTCCTTCTACTGAGTGTGGGTTTTGTTTGTTCTTCTCTTTCTAATTCTGTTGGGTGTAGTTTAGGTTTGTTTATCCGAGCTTTTTCTTGTTTGTTAACATGGGCCTGTATTGCTATAAATTGCCCTCTTAGGACCACTTTTGCTGCACCCCACATGAGTTGGTATGGTATGTTTTTGTTCTCATTTGTCTCCAAATATTTTTGACTTCTCCTTTTATTTCTTCGACAGCTCATTGGTTGTTCAGTAGCATGTTGTTTAGTCTCCACATTTTTGTTCCTTTCCCTGCTTTTTTCTCATAGTTGATTTCTAGTTTCATAGCATTGTGTTTGGAGAAGATAGTAGATATGATTTCAATATTCTTAAATTTATTGAGGTTTGCCTTGTTTCCCAATATATGGACTATCCTCGAGAATGTTCCATGCACACTTGAGAAGAAGGTATACTCTGCTGTTTTTGGTTGGAGTACTCTCTGTATATCTATTAAGTTCAGCTGGTCTAGTTTTTCATTTACTTCCACTATCTCCATGTTGACTTTTTGTCTAGATGATCTATCTATTGAAGTAAGTGGGGTGTTGAGGTCCCCTACTATTATTGTGTTGTTGGTAATAGCTCCTTTTAGGTTTGTTAATAGTTGCTTTATGTACTTTGCTCCTCCTTTGTTGGGTGCATAGATATTTATAAGTGTTATGTCTTCTTGGTGGAGGGTCCCTTTTATCATTAAATACTGCCCCTCTATGTCTCTCTTTACCTGTTTTATCTTGAAGTCTACTTTGTTTGATATAAGTATGGCAACATCAGCTTTCTTTTGTTTGCCATTAGCTTAGAGTATCATCTTCCATCCCTTCACTCTGAGCCTATGTTTGTTTTTAGAGCTGAGAAATGCTTCCTGGAGGCAGCATATTGTTGTGTCTTGTTCTTTAATTCAAGCTGCCACTCTGTGTCTTTTGATTGGAGAGTTCAGTCCATTTACATTTAGAGTGATTATTGATATACAGAAAGGCTCCTTAGAGCATATAATTCTATAAAAATCAAAGTATTATTGTTCATTCTTATGGTTTGTTAGATGTTTCATGCCAATGAATTGCATTTTTATAATTAAACTATGATAAAATGCATGTTTTAACAAGATGCACTTGATTCTAAAGGCATACTGAAAATAATATTATGTCCTATGTTTTTATTGTGTGTGCATTTGCATGTGTACAAGAACACATATAAATATGTACATGTATATGTATTAACATTCATACATGTATGAAGATACACATATATGAAGATTAAAGTGTTCAATCTTCACTATATTAATGCATATACATATATGAATATATATACATATATGTATACATAGATGAAGATTAAAGTGTTTAAATGAGCTAAAAGGAGCAAAAGATATATGTTTATGTATATGTATATGCATATACAATCATTAGTTATAAATTATAATATCCTCACATAAGTGTAGAAGCTTTAAATAATACTTTTAATTACTAGTGTATTGAAAATTATAGAACACACTGTGTTAGTAAGCATTAATAATGTTAGTTACTTTACTTAATCAGAGTGCCCAGTTATTTGAGAGATAATTAAATATTTTCAAAGAATTCACATTAAATAAAATATACTTCATTCTAAAAATATACTGAGAATCATTTTTAGGGGTAACTTTGAGAACATTACGATATCAATGCTTCAGATTAACTGTATTCCTCTATACAAGTTTCTCCTGTCTTAAATTAAGAGATATTAGGTAACAGCTCCACACTCCAGAATGCTGAAGATCAGCCTATCTGGTACATGCCAGACCTACAGTGATACAAGCACATGTAAATTCAAGACTTTTTCTTTGTTTTATAAAAGTAATATTCTTTGACATTTTCACTTTGCCTTAAAATTCTTCATTATAGGCACTTATAAGCTTAAAGAGGGAAAAATCTGTACCCATCATAATTTTGGTATGAAAAATATGTTAAAATGAGATAAGTAATATACGGACTTACTTTCCATGGAAGTATCAGACACCAGGGTATTCATTTCATTTTTATATAAGTATGTTGTTAAAAGAGTAAATCCTATATTAGAGCTAAAATATTTCTAACTGCAAATAAAAGATAGTAGATAAACTAATTGTTAAAGATTCTGAATGTATAATATTTTACTTTTTAAAATTAGATTCATAATATTTTAATTATTATAAACTATAATTTATAATAATTTGAAATTTGTAATATTTTCTAACAACAATCTCAAAGAAGTAGTACATGTTTACAGAGGTGATTATGACCATAACCATACTGAAACCAAGGCTTTTCAAGTCATTATGATGAAACTGGAAAGGAGGACATAGTCCAAAGGAATGTGTGTCTACAAGTTCTTTAACAGTCGAAAGTTTGGAAGAGAACACTTAAATTTCATTGAAAGGGAATAAGATTTTTCTTTAGAACCTTAAAATAAACCGTTTCTACACATCCAAAGCACATTATCATAGTCTTTGCTACCTATTGTCTTATGACTGAAAACAATTACCTCACAAATTTTGTCCAGACATCTGATTGTTTACAATGTGAGGGCAAGTTTTATACCAGCTCTTTGAGTATGGATAGAAGTGGAAGTGACGTTCAAATATTTTATTCTTACGATTCCAAGCAGACATAAAATAATTCCTCTGTATATGAGACAGAGATGGCAGAAATGGAATAAAGGGGGATACTTTTCTTGTCATCTAAGATAGAAATTAGTGAGATAGAGAATGTCCAAAAAATTCACAATTAGAAACATAGGTGATTAACCATGTCTTTGCAAATTAAATGACTAAGTGTTATCAGGCCTTTAAACTTTATAACATCTTAATTATGAAAATAAAATTAGAGATATTGAATGTTAAAGTGGAAAAGAATTTTCATTTTTGCAAACGAAAGTTTAAATAATAAAACCAGTGGCCGAGTGGTTAAGTTGGCATGCTTGGCTTTGACGGCCCAGAATTTCACCAGTTCGGATCCTGGGTGCAGAGCTGGCACCTGTCATCAAGTCATGCTGAGGTGGCGTCCCACATCGCAGAACTAAAATGATCTACAAGTAGAATATACAACTATGTACTGGGGGGCTTTGGGGAGAAGAAGAGAAAAAAAAAGATTGGCAATAGATATCAGCTCAACGCCACTCTTTAAAATAAATAAATAAATAAATAAAAACAAATAAAAGTATGAATGAAAAAATAGTCAATGTTTAAAAGGCTACGTGGAGAACAAATTGACTAAACTTTGACAAAGTAGTAAAATGTGTACTCTGAGCAATCAGTCATCTTAAGGATGTGAGGATTTGCTGAACTCTGATGTCTTTCTCTAATATTTTTAGATCATACCCCCAAATCCTTTTTTAGTAAATATTTTTAAAATTAGTGAGTTATCTTCACAGTCTACAGTCAGGAAGCGTATTTGTTGTGGAAGTCCACTATGTCACTTTTCTTCCTTTGATGGTGCCAAATTTTGCAGCTATCAATTTCTTCTCCTCAGATTTTCACTTTAATTTGTTCTTTATCTCTCTGTATGTTCTCCCAGCAAAAGCACTGCTAGGATAGCTTTTTTTTATGAGTGTTTGTATTATGTATGTATGTGTAGTTATGATGAAAGGGGCATGTCCCATCCCCAAAGATATATTGTTTCTTAAACAAGATCAAAATCTTAAGGACTAAAGTGATGAAATGCTAATGATTGTTTAGGCGTCCTTTGAAAAATGGGAAAGCAAAGAAGGATGAAATGCTGGCTTCAGGGACCTCTTTGTACCTGAAATTGAGCCAAGTAGTAATTGACTGCTCTGCTCAGACATCTTAGCACAAGAAAATTTGACTCCTTCTATTTCACATCCAATTCTGAGATTACTTAGCCAAATGAAACGTTCCCTAAATGTAACCACTGTGCATCAACTTTGTTCAGAATAGTAAGAGTTTTCAAAACTACGCTGACATTTAGGATTAAATTTAAAAACCAAGAATGGTCCCAGTAGCTGTATATTTTAAATACTACCCACCTAATTCTTAAGTACACAGAGTTGAGAGCTGTTAGTTTTCATCCTGTTTTGAACTTTCAGTCCTGGTCTTGTTTAGGCTCTAAGTGATTGGCATTTTCACCTTAAAACTACTCTGATTTATCGTGTGCTATCTTCAAAACCGTTCTTTAAACAATACTGCAATCTTACTTTGCTTGTCAGAATTGTCATTGAGCATAATTAGCTCTAAATGATTTCTGACTCTTTCCAAAATTTAAATTCATCCTTAAATGGTAAAGACTTACAGACATAAAAAGGAGGCAGCACTCCCAGAGAGCATTTGTGAAATGTTTCGTACAATGATAGCGTAGTTCAAAGGTAACTGAAGTGAACCAGTTCTTTTGAAAATGTTCGAATTCTTATAAGGTAGTTTCATTGTTTTATAGTGATGACTAATGCGGTAAACAGGGAAGTATAAATTATAATTGCTCTCAAACATTTCTCGTAATAGTTGAAATAATTTGTATCTTAAAAGTCAGCAATTCAATTCTTTTAAATTGGATTCGCTGAGATTTAATCTAAATTGAGTATCTGTTTACTGTTGTACTTTGTTTTTTAATAAAAGCCTTAAAATACACTGACATGCATGAGATTTCCAGGGACATGTTTAGCATACATAAAAGAAATTATTTAAGACCTTTAACAGCATTATGGTTGATTAAAAACATTCTTTATCTTTTGATTAAAACAGTCTTTAAAGGATTTATTTGTTTCAAAATTATTTTATCAATGAGACTTTTAAAGAAATACGTTTTGTTTTTCAAATGTTTGGAACTATTACACTTTCCAAGTGTGATATACTGACAAGAAGAGACCAGAAGCAACTATCTACATAAAATTATATTAAGCTCTCCTTTAAGGCTGAATATATATACTTGTATTGGAAGTGAACTAGCCACACATATCAGGAGCAGGGGCAGCATCTCTCAGTGGAGTGTCTCTCAGTGCAAATGCTAAGGAGGGTTGGCTGCTGCCAGTGAAAGCATAAATGCAAGAGAGGTCCTAGCTGTGCTCTTGTCCTTTGAAACATGGAGTTAAATAACTGACGTTCATGAAGAACTGTCCCAACCAACCTATGCACCTATAGCCTTAGTAGGAAATGTTTAGGATATCCATGACCCTCTTCAGCCAAACTTGGCATCAGCAAAGCCACATCCTCACCCAGAGTGGACAAAAGAGTTGGTGCTCCTGAACAATACCACAGCTTTCAGCTTTGAAGACCTATGGAAAGTTCATTTTATCAATCTCTAATTTCAACTGGGGTGTTCTGATCCTGAGTTTGGTCCAATGATCTCAATTCATTTTTCCATATGGACATTTTCCACATAGATGTTGCTATTCTCCGCCAAATTTGAAAGATCATCTTCAATTTCAGTGTTAATTTTTGGCCACTATTTGGTTATATAAATGTCTTATCAACAAATTTAAATTGTATTTGTATTACTTTAGAAGAGGCTGTATATGGATGTCATTAATAAATATGTCAGTAAAATATGATAGTAGATCTCAAGTTGATGGTCTACTCCAAATCAGTTAATTGGTTTAGTAGGCAGCCATTTTTCCAAGAAATACTTTTTTTTTTTTTTTTTGCAGAAGATTAGCGCTGAGCTAACATCTGCTGCCAATTCTCGTCTTATTGCTGATGAAGACTGGCCCTGCACTAACATCCGTGCCCATCTTCCTCTACTTTATATATGGGCTGCCTACCACAGCATGGCTTGCCAAGCAGTGCCAAATCCACACCTGGGATCCGAACCGGCAAAGCTGGTTCACAGAATGTGCGAACTTAGCCACTGAGCCACTGGGCCGGCCTCCAAGAAACACTATTTTTTTGCAGTATTATCACTGGAAAAGCAAGGTAATTTTTTGGGTATAAAAGGCATTGGTTTTTCAGAATAAATGTTGAAGTAATGTAGAAGCTTATAGTCGTAGAATTCATCTCCTTGTTATTCCATGCACAGTTAGACTTTCAAAATGATATGCGTCTTGAAGGAAGAAAAGCTATTATATATTTCCACTGACTACAATTCTTCATGAAAAATCTCAATCCAAAATACTTAATATATTTGTGCAAACTGCAAGTAAAATATTTTAGTCATAATTAGGCAATCTTATTGTTAAGAAGTGATGAACTAATAGATAAGATTATTAAATCTGTATTACTTTCTCTGTCAAAATCAGGGATTCGCAATCTTGGTGTGAGGTCAGTAGCCCCTCCTAGGAACAGTGAATGGACTTGAGGAATCCTGGAAATCCAGAAACTTTGTGCATGCATATTTGCAAATACACATGCATTCATACACACATATTCATTTTGTGGTAAGGGACTTCATCAAATTTCCAAATTTATCTTTGGCCCCAGAAGGACTAAGAAGGATTGGGCCTCTTTTGTGCTTGGCTATAATGTGTGGCATTCCCACCAAAGCTAAGAAGAAAGACAAAATATCTTTTTTATATTATCTGCTCTACTGGTCTCAGAGTTAAGATGAGCATATATCCTTGTTTATCTGAAAAGTCCCAATTTACACCTGTTGTGCCTTTCTAATTATTACTAGAGGATTGCTTTACTCTTCCAAGTGTCCCACTTTGAAAGATAAATTATTTGGTCGGTCCCAGGAACACAGAGTCTGAAACCAAACTGGGACTGAATTTCAGCCCTACCACTTCCTATTTGTATGACTTGGGACGACTTAGTTAAATATTCAGTTTGTTCTACTGTAAAGCAAAGCTAATATCTTCACTAATATCTGCTTCATAGGGCTGCTATAATGAAGAGTAGGTTAATGTTTTTGAAATTTTAAGAAAAGTGATTACACATATAATGTATTTGTTTGTTAGATAAGTAACAAATTTTAAAGAAAATGGATTGGTTTACGTTGTTGTTATCAAGAGAAACTCTCTAATTTTCTACCGTCACGGTTCACCTCAATCCATTTCTTCTGAAATACCAAACCCCTCTTTCTCTGCCTGTCCAGTTACCCTTTTCCTTTTACTCAAATATACTTGAATCCTTCCTCAATCCTGTGTTTGATTTCTAGAAACCTCCCATAACTCTCTACATCTATTGGAGTACCACCCTAGAGAAAAATCTCTTATTATCTACCTACCATTCCTGAAAGATTATAATTTATTAGATATCAGGTCAAGATTTTTCTCTTTTCTATTCACCCAAGCACTTACTAGGGTTGTGGCTGGAGTTTTTAGGCAATATAATATTTTGAATGAAAGAGAAGTTCCTTAAAATCTAACTTGTCCTCAAGAATATTTGAATTTCATCAGAGATGGGAAAAATTCTTAATATGCTATAGAGAACGATACTTATATAGAAGAAATCTGGAAAAATCTGGAGTATTCTAGCCATAGCAGTAAGCCAGCCACAGTGGGAAGACACAGCCTTAAAAATGGATACATTTTATTGAGACAGAATTAACATATAACCTTGTATAAGTTTAAGGTGTAAACATACTTGTTTACCAGCATAAGTTTAGTTAACATTCATCCCCTCACAAAGTTACAAATTATATGTCAACTCTATCTCAATAAAACTGGAGGAAGAAAACGTAGCTGATACATAGGAGGCTCTCAATATATATTTGTTCAGAAAAAGGCACATTTTGAGATTGACTGCTCAAAGAGCAGGAAGCAATCTTATTTTGAATACAGCAGACCACTGTGTTCTTGGGAAGAGAAAATAGCCTTTGTGTCCCTAAATCCTTCATTTGTATTACAGAATTTTATTTTCTTATCACCTTAAGGAGTCACAGTAATTGCATCATAATTTATCAGTAACTTCAGCAAAATAAAGAGAGATCCAACTGAACTGAAACTAAGACTAGTTTTGTGACCCCAAGCCCATAAAACAGTTTCCAGCATTTTTGTTTCTTAATCAATTTGGCCTTTTTAAGTTACTATGGAAACCGGTGAAAATAGCATTCATGAGAGCATTTAAACCTATTTAGTTTTGATTAGAATAGTCATAGCAATTTTAAAGGTGAGGAAGACAGGTTAAGTATCTTTCCCTCAGGTTAAATGGAACTAGCACTTCCAAAGTATTTATCAGAAGTCTCCAAAATTTTGATCACACATTTGAAAAAACATTTTTTTAGCTTATAAATGTTTATTACTTAAAGGTTTCATGCTCTGCTAGCAATATAAATATTGAATATCAGTAAAACTAAATATTGCTCTTTTATTGATAATGAAATGTTCATAAGAATTCTATTTTCTTGATTTTATCTGTTGTGCTTCCACTTCTTCTTCTGGAATAAGATACCTGTACTCTAGGATTATTGTGAGAATTACGTCAGCAAACATATATCCAGTGCCTAGAATAATAGCTCAACAAATGTTAGCTACTCTTACTATCTTTGCATCTCAATAGAACGTATTTTCTGCCCTCTGGGGTTCGCACATGCCACTTTGAAGACCACTCTTTTTTAACTGTTGTTATTTTCTGTAATTATATATGTTTGCTAGTTTTTCACTCAGTGTCTTAAAATTTCCATGTTGTCTAATATTTCACTCTTTACTTGAAATTGAGAAAATATGATGTATTAGAAGTTGAATTATTGTATAGTCAAAATATCAACTACCAGTCACTTAATACTAACCAGAATATGTATCCCTCTATATAGAGATGTTTTGTCTGTAAATTATATTAATTATGCCCTTATTCCCTTCACCAAAAGATATTGTAAGAAGTCTAGCATGTGAAAATTATTTGAAATCTATTAAAAGAGGCAAACAGGCTAATGTATTTTGAATACTTATTAGACCGGAGGCACTGTGACTGGTGCTTTTTCTTAAACTCATAAATAAATCAAATGTTAATAAAATGATTATTATCATATTCATTGAGAAAGTAACTATGCCTAGAAGAGAGCTGCAAATGATTATGAAATATTCGTCTTAATTGTTTAAGAGTTAAAGCCCTAAATTAAATAATAATACGCTAGTAAGAATATTCAGGGATACACCCAAGCCGTTCAAATTAAAACGAAATTCCTCATGATTTCATATAAAAGAAAATTTGTGATATTTACACTACCTTTTACTGAAAGCTCCAGTTTGTCCTCAAGGAGAAAAACTGAATAAGACTTTTTATCTCTTCTTTTCCACCTTCTCTGAGGGCACCCCCTCCACCGCCCAAGTAGGGGCTTTGCATATGGTACTTAAACCTGGTTCTTCATTAAGAACTACATTTACTCTTTTTTACTCCCCAAAGAAAAGTTGGAGAGAGCATTAGTGTAGAAACAAGAAGCTATGAAGTAATTACACCCAGACATATTAAGGTAATTTCTAAGTGCTTTCTAAATCAAAGTAATTGTGTACATTAAGCATATGTTTGAAGTAATACCTGACTTAAAATGAAAACATTTCCCCTTTGACTTCCTTTTTATAAATTTCCAGCTTCTTTGAGGTTTAATTGACAAATAAAACATTTTACATGTTTAAGGTGTACAATTTAGTGTTTTGATATATGTATACATTGTGAAGTAATCACCAAAAACAAGCTAATTAACATATTCTTCATGAGGGGAGAGGGAAATGGGGCGGTGTTAGTAAAGCAGTCCAAAGTTTCAGTTATACAAGATGAAGAAGGACTAGACAAAAAAATGTAGTAACGTGTGACTACAATTAACAATTCTCTATTGTTTACTTGAAATTTGCTAAGAAGGTATATCTTAAGTGGTCTCACCACTTTGGTTTTCTATCATTAAGTAGCTTCCATTACTCATTTCATCAGCATCAAAAAAAAGTTGTAAACACGCAGTAAGTGGAGGTGGAGGGAACAATTTCTAACTCATGTCATAAGGCTTTTATTACCTGACACCAGAACCAACCAATAAGATGACATAAAATGTAAACTACAGACCAATATGCTGACAAAACAGGAGAGGGCAAAAGAACAGACACACAGATAAATGAAGCAGAATAGAAAGGCCCCAGATAGAACCATCTGTACAGTTAATTGGTTTTTAATAAAGATTCAAAGAGCATGTTGGAGAAAGGATAGTCTTCTCAGCAATTTCTGCTGGGTAATTTGAACATTAATAATAAAATAAAATAAATGTGTCAATTCTATATTGCATCATATACAGAAATTAACTCAATCATAAACCCAGATATAAAGTCTTAAATCATTAACCTTCTTAAGGATAGTAACAAATCTTTGGGATCTTGGATTAGGCAACATTTTCCTGGCCATGATACCAAAAGAAAATAAATTGACACATTGGACCTCAAAATTAAAACCTTTCCTTAGTGTGGTGTATTGCATTAATTTTTTTGAGTAAGTTGAGCCATCCTTGCATGCCAGGGATACATCCTTCTTGGTAATGGTGTATGATTGCTTTAATGTATTGCTGAATTTGGTTTTCTGGAAATCTGTTAAGAATTTTTCATCTATATTCATCAGGGGCATTGACTTGTAGTTTTCTTGTAGTATCTTTATCTGGCTTTGGTATCAGGGTAATGCTGGCTTTGTCAAAAGTGTTTGGGAGTGTTCCCTCCTCTTCAATTTTTTGAAAGAGTTTAAGAAGGATTGACATTAACTCTTCTTTAAATGTTCGGTAGATTTCACCTGTGAAAACATCTGGCCACTGGCTTTTCTTTTTTGGGAGGTTTTTGATTGCTAATTCAATCTCCTTACACATTATTGGTCTGTTCAGAATTTTTATTTCTTCTTGATTCAGTCTGGGTGGGTTGTAGGTTTCTAGAAATTTATCCATTTTTCTAGGTTATCCAATTTATTGGCATATAATTGTTCATAGTAGTTTTGTGATCTTTTCTATTTCTGTGGTATTAATTGTAATGTCTCCTCTTTCATTTATAAGTTTTTTTAATTTGAACCCTCTCTCTTTTTTTCCCAGTTGGTCTACATAAAAGTTTGTCAACTTTGTTTATCTTTTCAAAGAACTAACTCATAATTTTCTTAATCTTTTCTGTTGATTTCTTGTTTTCTATTTCATGCATTTCTACTCTAACCTTTATTATTTCCTTCCTTCTGCTTTGGGCTTAGTTTGTTCTTCTTTTCCTAGTTCGTTGAGGTGTAAAGTTATGTTGTTTATTTGAGATTTACCTTTTTTCTTGATGTATATGTTTATTGCTGTAAACTTTCCTCTGAGGACACCTTTCCTGTATCTCTCAAGTTTTGGTATGTTGCATTTCCTTAATTTCTCTTTGGATTTCTTTCATGATCCATTGGTTGCTCAGGAGTGAGTTGTTCAATTTCCACATATTTGCAAATTTTTCACCTTTCCTCCCTTATTGATTTCTAGTTTCATACCGTTGTGTTCAGAAAAGATACTTCACATAACTTCTATCTTCTTGAATCTGTTGAGGCTTGTTTTGTGACCTAACATATGATCTATCCTAGAAGATGTTCTATGTATTTGAGAACAATGTTTAGTCTTCTGCTGTTGGATGGAATGTTCTGTATATGTCTGTAAGGTCTATTCGGTCTACAGTGTTGAAAACTTTTACATCTAATTTCATCACGGATATTGGCCTGTAGTTTTCTTTTCTTTTAGTGTCTTTGACTTTGGTATCAGGGTAATGCTGGCCTCATACAAAGAGTTTAGAAGTGTTCCTTCTTCAATTTCTTGGAAGAGTTTGAGAAAGACTGGTATTAATTTCTCTTTAAATATTTTTCATTATTGATTCAATCTTGTTACTCATTATTATGAAAACTCATTCAGGTTTTCGATTTCTTCATGACTCAGTCTTGGATAAAAATCACAAGATCATCTCATCAGACAAATAAAAAGCATTTAGCAAAATTCAACACTGTTGAATGATTAACACCTCTCAACAAACTAGGTATAGAAGAAATCTATCTCAGCAGAATAAAGGCCATCTATAAAAAGCCCACAGCTAACATCAAATTTAAGAGTGAAAAACTAAAAGCTTTTTGTCTAAGATCAGAAATAAGGCAAGGATGTCCATTCTCATCACTGCTATTCAACACAGCACTGCAATTCCTAGCCAGAGCAATTAAGCAGGAAAAAGAAATAAAATGCATCTAAATTGGAAAGAAGTATGTAAAATTATCTCTATTTGCATATATAGAGATTTTACATATAAAAAACCCTGAAGACTCAACAAAATACCTGTTAAAACTAGTAAACAAATTCAGTAAAGTTGCAGGGTACAAAATCACCACAGAAAATCCATTGCAGGGAGTTTCAGTTATGCAGTTATTAAGATAAATAAGTTCTAGAAATCTGCTGTAAAATATTGTGCCTATACTTAACAATACTGTATTGTACACTTACAATTTTGTCAAAAATATAGATGTCATGTTGTCTTAATATGATTAAAAAAAGTAAAAACAAAAAACCTGGCCTTTGAAAGACATGATTAAAAAAATGAAAAGGTAAGCTACCTATTGGAATAAAACATAGTTAAAATATAATCTGGTAAAAGATTTATAGCCACATCATAAAAAAAAAATCAACATAATATAAATTTGGAAAAGATGTAAACAGAAACTTCACCAAAGAGAATATGTAGATGACAAGCACATGAAAGCTGTTGAACATCATTATTCATTAGGAAAATACAAATTAAAACCCCAGTGAGTCACTATTACATGTATATTTGAACGGCTAAGATTAAAAATCAAAAACACTGAAATTACCAAGTCCTGATGAGCACATGTCACAAAATAGAATGCCCATATCTGCTGGGGGAGTGTGATACCCTTCAGACCCTATGGATTAGCAGTTTCTTCTAAAGTCAAACATATACTTACAATGCTACCTATTAACTTCATTTCTAGGTTTTTGCCCAAAAACAACGGAAAGTGATATTCAAAAAAGTCCTATACACGGCTATTTATAGCAGCTTTATAGATGATCTCTCCAAACTGGCAACAACCTAAATATTCTTCAACTGGTGAAAGTATATATAAGCTGTGATACATCAAAGAACAGAAGAGTATTCAACAATAAAAAAGAGCAACTACTTATACACACAGTGACATAAACGAATCACAAATGAGTTACACTAAGCTAATGAAGCCATACTCATGTTGTATGCTGAATACTGTATTCTGTATGATTCCACTTATGTGACATTCTGGAAAAGCAAAAATTTTTCAGACAGAAGATAGCTCAGTGATTGCCAAGGGGCTAGGATTGGTGAAAGGGATTAAAGGAAGTTGGGGGAGATAGAACTACTCTTTATCCTAATCATGACAGCGGTCATAAAACCATATGTATTTCTCAGTAGCTCATATATCTGGACATAAAACATGTGAATCTTGCCTATGTAGATTAGGCCTTAGTAAAACTGACTGAAAAAACTGCCAAAATTTAGTAGTGAAATCTATTCTCATTATATGTTATTGATTTTTTCTAAAGATCTTCTTAAACCTTATGTTTTATACATCTTGTCAAAAATAGAACCCCATTATTTTTGTTTATTTTTGACATTGAAAATAAAAACTTATAAACTACAGTGATTGTATATCCAAGTTAAACTATTGAGATATTTGAATTATTACTACCATTTTTTGCAGTCAGGACGTTACTGAGCAATGAACATATGAATTTGACATAAAATCAACTGAGCTTCTTATCTGAACTCTGCCACAATATGGATAACACTTAATAGTGATGTTGTGACACTTAAGTCCATGTATTGAAAGCACTTGTCACACAGCTGGCACTTCTTAGTTACTCAGTGGCATTTAGATCTCCCTTATTGTGAATGAGGGAAAATGAAGGTGCCTCAGTAATTTACCCCAAGGTTACAGGTAGTAGTTAATGAATGGGAACCCAAATTCAGGTTTCTGACACCACATTCCATGACTTTTACACGTACAATATTTCCCCTAACTTCTTGTTGTGAACTAATTATGATGTTTCATTGAAAAATGGTGCCTTCTAGGAAGCAGACTATGAAACACTTCTAAATGAAACTTCACTAAATGAATAATCATTGCATTAAAATAGAAAAACTAGAATCAAGAATATTAGAAGAAAACCATTAAATCTTTAAAAATATCTCTTCCATTTTATGATAGCACTAACAAGACTAGGTTACCTATTACTCAAGTTATGTTTTTATAGACCACTTTATAAAATGAACTGATTGTTTCTTTGTAATTTTTTTTCTAATATGGTTTTTATAATGTAATCAGCATTAATAAAAGGATACCCAAAATGTAATAAGATTTGAACATCTAAGCATTTTAACAGAACAGAAAGGACATCATTAAGATTTTCTTAAATGTTTTGTTCTATGAGGCTTAACAAAATAACTAATATAAATATAGAGCTTTGTAGTTTACAAAGTACTTTTCATATTATAAGAACTTAACCTTACGTAATATTGGTCAATGAACTCCATAAAATAAATTATAATTATTGTTATTATTACTATTATTTCCTATACTTTATTGAGGAATGTAAGATATGTTAAACAACCTACTCAAAGAATTGGAAAGACAACTCCTCATGAAAATGGGGTGCTGGAAGAGTCGCCTTGTCCATGTAAACGCCTGGAAAGGCTTCACTCCCCAGCCCATGAATATGACAAGAAAGATTGTCTCTTCTTGGGCTTTTATACATGGGGGCAAAGTGCCTTCTGAGAAACCGAAACTCTAAACCTTTGCCTCTTGTTATGTGGCATCCAAATTTACTCTACCCTAGTGATTGAGTAATCCCACATTGAGAAATGAAACACTGATACTATACTGGGGAAAACACTAGGATGGTAATTAGAACCTAATGAAAACCTACTCTCTAAAGAAACTCGCACAAACCATATCACAGAAGAGAACTATTTTAAAAATAAGTAAAATGAATTTCTAGAAGTGAAAATATTCAGTCAAATTAAAAATATAGTGTATGGGATGGCTGGATCGTATGGAGATTTGAGAAATCTCCATACTGTTTTCCATAGTGGCAGCACCACTTTGCACTCCCACCAGCAGTGTATGAGGGTTCCTTTTTCTCCACAACCTCTCCAACATTTGTTACTTTTTGTTTTCGTTATTTTTGCCATTCTAATGGATGTAAGGTGATATCTTAGTGTAGTTTTGATTTGCATTTCCCTGATGATCAGTGATGACCAACATCTTTTCATGTGCCTATTGGCCATCTGTATGACTTCTTTGAAGAAATGTCTGTTCATGTCCCCTGCCCATTTTTTGATCAGGGTGTTTGATTTTTGTTGTTGAGTCATGTGAGTTCTTTATATGTTATGGAGATTAACTCTTTGTCAGATATATGACTTGCAAATATTTTTTCCCAATTGGTGGGTTGTTTTTTTTGTTTCAATCCTGTTTTACCTTGCCTTGAAGAAGCTTTTTAGTCTGATGAAGTCCCATTTGTTTATGCTTTCTATTGTTTCCTCTGTCTGAGGCACCATCCCACTACTGTGTATCTACCCAAAGAACTTGAAATCAGCAATTCCAAAAGTCCCAGGCATCTCTATGTTCATTGCAGCATTGTTTACAGTAGCCAAGACATGGAAAGGACCTAAGTGCCCATCAACTGATGATTGGATAAAGAAGATATATATATACAATGGAATACTACTCAGCCATAAAAAAGGATAAAATCATCCCATTCACAACAACATGGATGGACCTTGAGGGTATTATGCTAAGTAAAATAAGCCAGATAGAGAAAGACAATCTCTGTATGACTCCACTTATATGTGGAAGTTAAACATGTAGACAAAGAAAACAGATTAGTGGCTACCAGGGGAATAGGAGAGTGGGGAGTAGGCACAAAGGGTGAAGTGGTGCACCTACAATGCGACTGACAAACAATAATGTACAACTGAAATTTCATACGATTGTAAACTATCATAATCTCAATAAAAAGTTAAAAAAATATATAGTGTATGAGTTAAACATTGGATTATAAACTACTGAATAGATAATTAATACTATGGAAAACAGATCTGAGGAAACTATCCAGAATGCATCACAGAGACCTGTGGAAGTGAGGTTAAGAGATATGGAGAACAGAACAAGATGTTCCAAAATACAACTAATAGGAATCACAGAAGGTGACAAAAATTGCTTGAGGATGCAATATTCAAAAAGGTAATGCCAGATGATTTCAAGGAATTGAAGAAAACTTGTACATCTTCACACTGGCAAAGTACACAACTGGAAAATTATAGTGGAAGTGCACAATACCAAAGACAAAGAATGATCTTAAAAATGATCAGAGAAAAAAAGAAATTACCACAATAATGAAGGTCACTGTGGACTTGTTACTCACAAAATACTGAAGGAAAGAGTACAAAGTATTGAAAGAAAATTATTCCCATCCTAACATTCTTCACACCCTAAATTATCAATGAGGAGTGAGAGCAAAGAGAAGACGTTTTCAGAAAAGCAAAGAAACACTAATGGCTGCACTTTAGAAAGGATAATCATCCAGAATAAATTGAGATAAAACAGTGGCAAGCAAATAAATTGCTAATCCATTTGGAATAGATCTAAATTACCACTGACTTTTAAGATAATAAAAATAATTGTGACTAATTGTGAGGATTGAGGAAAATGAGGTAAAATTTATGTAATATAAAAATAATTTAGAGGATGGCACCTGTTGGTGATCAATGTTTCATCATCTGTAGTTTCTTACAGTTTTTGAGGATCATTGAAATAAAAATCAATTTTACACCTCATAAGTCAAGTATTATATTAACACTGAAATAATTCCTCAAATAATTAAAATATATTGTATACATTATGAACTAATAGAACAAGAAATGAAATAAGAAACAATGAACTATAAACAATAAATCCAAGAGAAGTTAAGGAAAGGGGAAAAATAATTTCTAAGACAGTTCTCTTAACATAGTCTTATATAAAAATATGTTTTATATTAATATATTAAAAACTGATAAAGAGTAATAATTAGTACTCCCAAAAACATTTGCAATTAAAAATACAAAGCATTAAATCAAAGAAATTTGTTTTTCAATGTAATGTACCATATATCATTGAGAATGTGGTGTGATGCAGACAGGGACATTTTATGAGGGAAACATAAATAATGTTAGACAGGTTTGAATAGGGTATAAATTCTCAAGTTGGAAATATTCAGAGTATAAAATGTTGGTTTGGGTAGACATAGCACATTCTACCTAAAATAGTGTTTTGCCTGTTTGGGAGGACACTGGTAGTACAGAGTATCATTTTCTTGGAGTTAAGGATTACTTTTTCGTTATCACCCTACTCCTGTATAATCCAGTACACTGCTTTGAATATACAAGGAGCTCTAATAATATTGGCTGGAACACTGAAATAACATTTACTGTCGTAGATATGGTATAGGAGGAAAATTACCTGTCTGGGTGGTTTGGCTTCTTTTAATTGCTGATGATTGGGGCCTTGCTGAATTATCTCTCTAAGAGCTGCAGATTGGTGCAAGTGGTCATTAGAAACAACTTGAAGACTGACCTGAACGTATTTCACAATTACTGAGCAAAGAGCTTGTTTCAGTACGTATAGTCAAAGGTCTAGGGTGCAATTAGTTCACATGAAATCCATAAACTTTTAAACCTTTAAATCTTTAAAACTTGCCTAGGTTGTCTGAAATTCCACATTCATTTATGACTTTTCATTATATTATTAAAATCTTATGTTGAGTTGCAAATGTTACACAGTATATTCCATTAACACTTTAGCATAAATTAAGCTTACTAGTATAATAACAGAAGAGTGGTTAATTCTAATATAGGTTAGAAAACAGTCAAAACATGGAGTGTTGAATATTTGTTCTGGGTGAAGTAGAGGCTACAGGGTAAAGTGTCCTCTAGGGCATGCAACATGACAGGGATGTCAAAGACTGGAATGGATCTTCAGTAAGTTTAAGAGATGTGTTTACCAATGCTTCTTCAGAAGGGCCTTAAGTCATTGCTTAATAATTCTGTTTTAAGCCTATCATTTTTGTTTTTTTGCTTGAGGAAGATTAGCCCTGAGCTGAAATCTGTGCCAATCTTCCTCTATTTTATATTAGGGTTGCTGCCACAGCATGGCTGATGAGTGGTGTAGTTCCGTACCCAAGATCTTAACTTGTGAACCCAGGTGCTGAAGCAGAGTGCACTGAACTTAACCACTGGCCCACGGGGCCAGCACCAAGCCTATCTTGTAACGTGATTTTGTTACCAATTGAGCTCCCTCCCAACCTCAGAGGTTTCTTCCCCTGTTTGGTGTCACAACTTTGTAATGAGATCAAAGCTAAGTGTTCAACAGCACAAGCTTTTTTCAATGGTCAAAGAATGGAGAAGTGGGAACAAAATTCTCAAATCAACTTCTCAGCTCTTGAGGTGATTAGGTAGCTGCTGTAAGGGATCAAGGCAATGAAGGAGAGGAATATTCATAGTTATTTGGGGAAATGAGGTGCCATCTCTTTTCCTTCCTTATTTGGTCTGGTGTCTCCTGACATGACTGTGGGCTGGTGTGTTAATTAGTATGGTAACATATTACAATGAATGTATAATGAGCTGCAGGGTCTATGTCAGGTCAAGTTAGACCGACCTGTTGCCTTCAACCAGTTTAAACTGGTCCTGACCAAATGTCTCAGCCATCTTCTTCCTCTCTCTGTGGTTTCCTGTAAACTAAAGAGGACATGTTAGGCTTGTTCTGAGCAGGGTTATGGTCAATGTCTTGTGGTGCCTGGGCCCAGGGTAACAAATTCTCCTATTTAAAAATTTATTTTATTCACTTTTAATCTAGGACGGCATATACACATTTAATAATATATACAAAATTATATACAAAAATATTATATGTACGAAGAAATTACTATGTTTAGATATTGTGTTAAGGGTAGTGAGATTACAAAAATGAAAGAGACTCACCTAACTTTAAGCCTTCTTTCTCTGTGGATATTGAAAATAGTAATTGCAAAACACATGATAGAAACAGTGGAAGGTTCTGAGAATATATTGATGATTAGAGAGAAATGACTCCTGCTGTAACTGAGATTACAGTACAGTAGAGTAGAGATGTAAGTAATTTTAAGTATTGTAACTGATGTTAGTGCACCATTGGAGCACATAGTGAGGTGAATAATGGAGGTGTATAGTGGCAGGAGTGGAGTTTTTCAGTTTTATAGGTGATGTATGAATTCATTCCCTGTACAATATTAATAGGACTAATCGTGACACTGAAGATAATGTCAGGAATAGACCATGTCTGGGTAGCATAGGGAATTAAGATGCTAATGTGACTTTGACAGATGGGACAATCCCTGGATGTATGATGGTAACTTAGAACCTTAATAATTGCTAGATTTCCACAACAATCTAGAAAGATGTAACCCAATTCTCTGCCACAGAATACTATTTGCATTGAATATTAATAGATTGTGCATGAAAAATATGTTCTGTGATCAACTTAGTTTGGGAAACTCTGTGTAGAAGAGTGGGATCTTTACTGCAGGGCTTCTCAGAGCCTTTAATTTTGTTTATGTTGAATCTCAAGAAGGAATATAGAATATGCAGTATTTGCTGAATACATTGCAGCATGAAAATTTCCTTTGTAGAATATTTTTTAAAAATTAATATTCTGAAGAACATATTTTGTGAAGCACATGATGACACATATTTCAGCAGAGTTGGAAATAGTGCTATGCCTAACGATCTTTGATAAATAATACTTTATACTGAATAAGGAAATTAATGACCTATTTCAATTTATCATTGTAATTTACACAGTTGTCTAAAAGCAATTGACAAATTTGAATAGCATAATATATTTTTGCACATGTATAATAGATGATTGTAGAGAAATATTTCACTATATTGCTTTCATAGTAAGGGGCTAATGATTGATAACTCAAAATCAAATGTAATGTTAAGTAATAGAAATTCTGAAGTGCGAGGTTTATATTAAAATGCCAGGCATATGCAGCTTTGTACAAGCAAGTTTATCTATCAAGTATACTGAATTGACTGAGAAAAAGATATGATGAAGAGAGTACTGGACTTATATACAGGAAGCCTGGGTTCCTTGCTCAGGTCTACCATTAATTAGCAGGGTTCTCACACAAATGAATTAATCTCTAACAGAGTTTCAGAAATTTATGGCAATTATAGTTTTTCTTTCTGTTTCCCCTGCTTTATGTTAATTGAGCTTCTTTGACTTGTAGTTTTATAGTTTTCATTAAATGTGAAAAAATTCATCAATATTACTTCAAATATTTTCCTGCCTTCTTTCTCTTCTGAGATTCCAATTATGAGTTTACTAGACCGCTTTAATTTGTCTCATAAGATTTTAAAGTCTGCTTATTTTTCTTATCTCTTTTTCTACTTTTCTATGTTAGTTTGAATAGTTCCCATGTCATGTGATCAAATTCACCAATCTTTTCCCTTGTAATATTTAAATTTATTTCAAACTTCTCCTGTGATTTTTTCACCTCTGATATTGTATTTTTATCTCTATAAGTTCCATTTGTTTCTTTCTAT